>NC_060142.1:206450172-207700172 GCF_021461385.2 Schistocerca piceifrons | reverse complement strand
TCCAAGTGATGCTCTGACGGTGCCAGTCAAGCCGAGCACGACTCTGTGGCGTGGGTGGAGGGCGGTCTAGAGGTGTGCATGCCCGCAGTCCCATTGCTAATAACTAGTTCGCAACAGTCCATGTTGACACATCGTGCCTCACAAGCCCTCTTATCTGTGCTGTGGTAGCTGTACGATCTGCCACTGTTGCCCTTACAATAAGACGATCCTGTCGGGCTTCTGTGCTGCGTGGACGTCCAGAACCTCGCCTACCTTTGTGAGAGTGATCCCGTGAGCACTGATACCAGAATCGTAGCACAACTGCCGTAGCACGTTCAGCTTGTGTGACAGTTCCCCAAGAGAACCGTTCGGCCAATCGAAAGGCCAAAATTTGACTCTTTCTCAAACTCGCCTAGTACGCTGTAGAAGCACGAGTGCATTGTTGCCTTCTTGCTTCATATGTCTGCATCACACTGAGTCTTCCGGCTGTAAATATTCTACATTAAAGGGTAGTCACAGACGGGGCTCTTTTGGCTATGCCCCTACGCTGTTGTTAGCGGACGATGTTGAAAGCATTATCAGTATATGTCATCTACTAGTCCCGAGGTGGCAAAATCGACGTCGTCTTTCCATGTGTACTAATTTATTTCCGACAGTGTATACTAAAAGCGAACATTTGGTTATGGACACATTCATGCACGTATCGCAGAGGGATATACCTGCTCTGAATAATGTGCACAGTACTTGAGATACGTTCATGAATAAGGATAAATAAATGTTCGTTTATGGAATATGCCGTCGGCATTTGGAGAAATACTGACACATTAAAAATTTAAATGAACGTTTGTTTAAATTTTTAAAAGCTTCATTTCATATCGATTTCATATTATACGAGGGTTATTCGGAAAGTAAGGAACGATAGGTCGCGAAATGGAAACCACAGTGAAAATTAAAACTCTTTTATTTGCAACAGTTAGCTACAACTTCCAGCTACTTATCTCCATAGTCGCCGATTCGACTTAGACGTTTGTCGTAGCTGTGTACCAACTTTCCAATACCCTCATTATAGAAGGCAGACGCCAGTGCATTCCGCCAGTTCTCTACGCTGGCCTACCGGTCGTTGTCTGCGCCAAAATGTTGTTTTCATAGTCAGCCGTTCATGTGAGCAGAGATGAAACTCAGAGGGAGACAATTACGGGCTGTATTGTTGGTAATCAAACATTTCCACTTGAAAACGATGCAGGAGCATCTGCATTGCCGCTGCAGAATGTGGCTGAGAATTCTCTTGAAGAAGAAACCGCACGGCAGTTATGTAATGTTGGCTGCATAGCTTCAGGCGAAATTTCTCACCAGGCCCTTGTTCTTGGCGTGAGACACTATTGTTCTAGGTATCTTTATGTGTCCCCTGTGTGCTCAGAACTAAAAAGAACGACGTAACATGATCGACGGGCATACAAGAGATACTGCCCAATACGCATGTGCCAAATTTCATCGGATTTTCGCTGTGGTTTCCATTTCGCGACCGAACGTTCCTTACTTTCCGAATAACCCTCGTATCTCACCAGAATGCCTATCATTATTATTATTGTTCCTTTCCAAAGAAAGATGATTCGCTGGAGCGATAAAACTGTGGCGCTGCCGTATGGTATACAGTTGTGAAACGCTTGATGGTTCAGATGGCTCTGAGCACTATGGGACTTAACATCTGAGGTCATCAGTCCCCTAGACTTAGAACTACTTAAACCTCCTAACTAACCTAAGGACATCACAAACATCCATGCCCGAGGCAGGATTCGAACCTGCAAAGAAGAAAAGACAAAATCTCCAGACCATTGTAGCCTCGGAGGTAGATCGCAGAGAACGGACAGGGTGAGAGCCCCGAGCATCAGTTCAAGGTACATTCCACTGTAACGAGTACTTCCTGTGAGGGCGAGGCCAAGTAAGCGGAACTCGGCGCAGACTGGGTCGACATGGTAGAGCGGTGAGGGGGGGTGGGGCTCAGGGACAGCGCTGGGCACCGGGCAGGCCTGCGGGAATGACGCCGGCGGTGGCGGTGACGCTGCCTGTGACGCGGCGGCGCCGGCCTTGAACCTCGGGCAATCCTGGCCCGCCCGCGCGTGCGCGAGCCGGCCGGCCTCCTCGCTCTGCCGCGAGCCGCTCCGCCCACTGCCGGCCTCCCAACTCCCTGCCGCGGCCACTCCTGCCACTCTGACTGACCTTCACCTTCTTCTGTTACATCACCAACTTTGATCTCTCAATCATCTCTCGGGCGCCCCTTTGTGATATCCCAGTCCGCATTAAAGCCCCCCAAGATGATGTGCAACACACACAACAAGCCCTCCAACGCACTCATATGGATGGGGAAACTTTTTGAACACCTCTTGTAGGATGGATCTGTCGTCTGTTCGAGCATTATTCTGCCAACATAACGCCTATACAGCATTTCTGTAAGTAATATTCAAACTTCACTACGTGTAGTTTTCAACACGCTTCAGTTCCGTTGTTGTTGTTGTTGTGGTCTTCAGTCCAGAAACTGGTTTGATGCAGCTATACATGCTACTCTATCCTGTGCAAGCTTCTTCATCTCCCAGTACTTACTGCAACCTACATCCTTCTGAACCTGTTTAGTGTATTCATCTCTTGGTCTCCCTCTACGATTTTTACCCTCCACGCTGCCCTCCAACACTAAATTGGTGATCCCTTGATACCTCAGAATATGTCCTACCAACCTTGGTCTCCCTCTACGATTTTTACCCTCCACGCTGCCCTCCAACACTAAATTGGTGATCCCTTGATACCTCAGAATATGTCCTACCAACCTTGGTCTCCCTCTACGATTTTTACCCTCCACGCTGCCCTCCAACACTAAATTGGTGATCCCTTGATGCCTCAGAATATGTCCTACCAACCGATCCCATCTTCTAGTCAAGATGTGCCAAAAATTTCTCTTCTCCCCAATTCTATTCAATACCTCCACGCAGTATCGTATCTCCCATATCATCTTCATCTACATCCTCTTCCATTTCCAAAATATTGTCCTCAAGAACATCGCCCCCGTATAGACCCTCTATTCTCCTTCCTCCCTTCTGCTTTCCCTTCTTTGCTTAGAACTGGGTTTCCATCTGAGCTCTTGATATTCATGCAAGTGATTCTCTTTTCTCCAAAGGTCTCTTTAATTTTCCTGTAGGCAGTATCCATCCTACCCCTCGTGAGACAAGCCTCTACATCCTTACATTTGTCCTCCAGCCATCCCTGCTTAGCCTTTTTGCACTTCCTGTCGATCTCATTTTTGAGACGTTTGTATTCCTTTTTGCCTGCTTTTTGTATTTTCTCCTTTCATCAATTAAATTCAGCATCTCTTCTGTTACCCAAGGATTTCTACTAGCCCTCGTCTTTTTACGTACTTGAACCTCTGCTGCCTTCACTATTTCACCCCTCAAAGCTGCCCATTCTTCTTCTACTGTATTTCTCTCCCCCATTCCTGTCAATTGTTCCCTTATGCTCTCCCTGAAACTCTATACAACCTCTTGTTCTTTCAGTTTATCCAGGTCCCATCTCAAATTGCCACCTTTTCGTGATGTCTTCAGTTTTAATCTACAGTTCATAACCAATAGACTCTGGTCAGAGACCACATCTGCCCCTGGAAATGTCTTACAATTTAAAACCTGGTTCCTAAATCTCTCTCCTACCATTATATAATCTATCTGAAACCTTCTAGTATCTCCAGGGTTCTTCCATGTATACAGTCTTCTTTCATGATTCTTGAACCAAGTGTTAGCTATGATTAAGTTATGCTCTGTGCAAAATTCTACCAGGCAGCTTCCTCTTTCATTTCTTAGCTCTAATCCATATTTACCTACTATGTTTCCTAAGTGTCAGGAAGTCGTTTCTGAAAGTATTTTTTTGGAGTGTGGCCATGTATGGAAGTGAAACAAGGACGATAAATAGTTTATACAGAAGAGAATAGAAGCTTTCGAAATGTGGTGATACAGAAGAATGCTGAAGATTGATGGGTAGATCACATAACTAATGAGGAGGTATTGAATAGCATTGGGGAGAAGAGGAGTTCGTGGCACAACTTGACTAGAAGAAGGGATCGGTTGGTAGGGCATGTTCTGAGGCATCACCAATTTAGTATTGGAGGACAGCGTGGAGGGTAAAAATCGTAGAGGGAGACCAAGAGATGAATACACTAAGCAGATTCAGAAGGATGTAGGCTGCAGTAGGTACTGGGAGACGAAGAAGCTTGCAGAGGATAGAGTAGCATGGAGAGCTGCATCAAACCAGTCTCAGGACTGAAGACCACAACAACAACAACAAACAACAACCTCCTCGTTAGTTATGTGATCTACCCACCTAATTCTCAGCATTCTTCTGTAGCACCACATTTCGAAAGCTTCTATTCTCCTCTTGGCCAAACTATTTATCGTCCATGTTTCACTTCCATACATGGCTACACTCCATATAAATGCTTTCAGAAACGACTTCCTGACACTTAAATCTATACTCGATGTTAACAAATTTCTCTTCTTCAGAAATGCTTTCCTTGCCATTGCCAGTCTACATTTTATATCCTCTCTGCTTCGACCATCTTCAGTTGTTTTGCTCCCCAAGTAGCAAAACTCACTTACTACTTTAATCGTCTCATTTCCTAATCTAATTCCCGCAGCATCACCCGATTTAATTCGACAACATTCCATTATTCTCGTTTTGCTTTTGCTGATGTTCATCTTATATCTTCCTTTCAAGACACTGTCCATTCCGTTCAACTGCTCTTCCAAGTCCTTTGCTGTCTCTGACAGAATTACAATGTCATCGGCGAACCTCAAAGTTTTTATTTCTTCTCCATGCGTTTTAATTTCTATTCTGAATTTTTCGTTTGTTTCCTTTACTGCTTGCTCAATATACAGATTGAATAACATCGGGGATAGGCTACAACCCTGTTTCACTCTCTTCCCAACCACTGCTTCCCTCTCATGCCCCTCGACTCTTTTAACTGCCATCTGGTTACTGTACAAATTGTAAATAGCCTTTGGCTCCCTGTATTTTACCCCTGCCACCTTCAGAATTTGAAAGAGAGTATTCCAGTTGTTGTGGATTGGCAAGACAGCCAACCCACTATGAGAGGAAGCCGAAAGGCAGGCGTTTTAGCTCACGCAGGCTGGCGTGAGGTCTGGAACAGGTCAAGGAAATCAGACTAACAAAAAACGTACGTAGCTGCTGGAATACTTAACTTTAATCCATAATTGGTGAACATCGCTCTTGACGGTACATGTTTTACAGCATCAATAGTAACTGGTAATGGCGTCTTGCTAGGTCGTAGCAGATGACGTAGCTGAAGGCTATGCTAACTATCGTCTTGGCAAATGGGAGCGTGTTTTGTCAGTGAACCATCGCTAGCAAAGTCAGCTGTACAACTGGGGCGAGTGCTAGGAAGTCTCTCTAGACCTGCCGTGTGGCGGTGCTCGGTCTGCAATCTCTGATAGTGGCGACACGCTGGTCCGACGTATACTAACGGACCGCGGGCGATTTAAAGGCTACCACCTAGCAAGTGTGGTGTCTGGCGGTGACACCACACCAATCAACACTGTATTCAGTTCCCTAACGATCTAAAATCGGAAACATGTTCATCGACTTCTTCGGCTTATTTTCACATGTGGAATCATCTCACAAATTATGTGACATTCCTCCTCCCTGAATACACACCATACCATCTGGCTGGCTAAATATTACTTCATATGGAAATGAATAAGGAAAAGTGTGAAGTTATTCACATGAGTAGTAAAAGAAATCAGATAAATTTCGATTACACGATAAGTCACACAAATCTGAAGTCTAAATTCAACTAAATTCTTAGAGATTACAATTACAAATAACCTAAATTGGAACGATCACATGGATAATATTTTGGGTAGAGCAAACCAATAACCGCGATTCATTGGCAGAACACTTAGAAGGTGCAACACGTCTACTAAAGAGACTGCTAGCACCACGCTTGTCCGCCCTATTCTGGAGTATTGCTGTGCGGTGTGGGATCCGTATCAGGTGGGACTGACGAATGAAATCGAAAAAGTACAAAGAATGGCAGCTCATATTGTATTATCGCGAAATAGGGGAGATAGTGTCACAGACATGATACGTGATTTGGAGTGGCAATCATTAAAACAAAGGCGTTTTTCGTTGCGACGGGATCTTATCATGAAATTTCAATCACCAGTTTTCTCCTCCGATTGCGAAAACATTCTCTTGGCACCCACCTACATAGGGAGAAATGATCATCACGATAAAATAAGGCCGGCCGCGGTGGTCTAGTGGTTCTAGGCGCGCAGTCCGGAACCGCGGGACTGCTACGGTCGCAGGTTCGAATCCTGCCTCGGGCATGGATGTGTGTGATGTCCTTAGGTTAGTTAGGTTTAATTAGTTCTAAGTTCTAGGGGACTTATGACCACAGCAGTTGAGTCCCATAGTGCTCAGAGCCATTTTTGATAAAATAAGGGCTCGCACAGAAATGCTCGTTTTTCCCGCGTGCCGTTCGAGAGTGTCACGGTAGAGAGACAGCTTGAAAGTGGTTCATTGAACCCTCTGCTAGGCACTTTATTGTGAATAGCAGAGTAATCGCGTAAATGTGCATGTAAAAATGTAAATGTAAATGGCGCGCCCCTACCCGCCCTCCAACGCACTGAGATCGATGGGTAACATTTTGAATACCTCTTTTAAGATGTGTCACTCGTCTGCCCTACCATTATTCTGTCAACACAGAGCCTATAGAGTAGAGTGTGTTTGAAAATGAACTCCCAAGTTTTTATGTGTCGTAGAATCTGTACAAAGTGACACACACTATTCTAGTTTGTGGTGTTTGATTCATCGACTCTCCAAGTTTGACTCCCCTGCGGTTGGCACGTCTGCTTCACCTTGAGACGTCATCAGTGCTGTTTTTTTTTCGCTTCTTATTTTATTTAAGGTTGATTGATTATATCAATACTTTTTGAATGCAACCCAAATCACTCACTTCAGACCAGGCGTGTGTGCAGATCTCTTTTCTGATGAGGCTACATTTGATGTCAATGAAACAGTTAATCGTCATAACTGCCCAATACGGGGGGGGGGGAAGAGCTTCCAGAGGAAGCTATTCAGCATATCAACGTGACTTTCCCAAAGTTGATGTCTGGTGCGGTTTGATGGAAGATCGTGTGATTGGTCCTTTCATTTTTGTAGAAAAAACAGTTAACGGGGACATTTACTGTGTGACATGTTGACAGAATACGTTTTTCCCCAAATGACCGATATTTTTATACACTGCTGCTTGGAAAAAGTGAAAATCAAGACCGAGAGATGCGATCTCAATGAAATTTATTCACCCGATTAGGGACATGATACTATCCAAATGATTAGCGTTACAGATCTGTATATGCAATGTGACTGTGGAAATTGTGAACGGAGTAGCGCCAACGAGTGGTGCAATCAGAACCGCTAGACGTCCTGTCATGGATCAAGAAACGCCTGAATATCCTGCTGGGGAATACTTTGTCACGCGGTTTGTAGGAGCGTCCACAAAGCATTAACTATGGCTGCTGCAGGACCTGAACGAACAATCTGCCGACCGACCATATACCAACCGACCATATACCATACATGTTCGACGGGCGACGTCTCAGACGCACAGGCAGGCCAGGGAAGCACTGGTGCCCGTCGTTCTTTGAAGAAAGCTTGCACATTCCTCCCCAAATGCTGCCAGCCGTTGTCATGCTGAAATATAGCATGTGGAACGGCCTGCAAGAGGGGCATTGTCTCGAGCATTGCCAGAGGTAGTGGTTCAGATAGCCTTCAAGAGGTAGGAAGCGAGACTGTGTGTTATACGCTACGGCATCCCAAACCATCAAACTTGGCATTTGAGCGTTATTCCGTTTAACAATATAGTCTGCATGATTGCGTTCACCATGGTGGCGTGAAATGCATATGCAGCCATCACTGTAGGACAAGTTGAAGTGGGCCCGGTCCGAAACCACTAAATTTTTCCTCTCGGCACGCCAGTGCCGGCGTTCACGTGCCCATTGTAGTCTGTAGCGTTGGTGGGTTCTAGTCAATGGATGCCGACGCAATGGCATGGATGCCGCCAGTCCAGCCGGCAGAAGACAATGTAGAACCGTCGACGCAGAGATGTCCACAACTGTTTCAGTGCATCCCATTCGTGCCAACACTGTGGACGAAGCTGTTCTGTACATTAGGGCCAAGCTGACATCTCGCACTGTGATCACATTGTATCGTCCAGTATCTTGTCGGCACTGTATACGACCCTCTACCTGGTTACAAGTACGCCTCACTGTTGAAGCAGCACGTCCTGTACGAGCCGCGGTGTCACGGAACGAGAGAGCCGCCTCCCGGAGACCAGTCATTCTGCCCCGTTCGAATGCACTCACATGCTGATATTCCACATTGTGATGTCGGCGAGGCATAGTGGAACACTTCGTATGACGGCTCCGCACCGGCTGAACTTTGCGTAACACTGAGCTGTCCGGTCACACAAAAGAGGGTACCGTTGAGCCCATGTGCACGCCAACTCTCTGTCGTTTAAATCGCTTATTATTGCTCAGCTGTTCTACACGTCTTCTTATCGTGGCGTGTTGCAGACCATTGTTTCACTTTTTGCAAACAGTAGTGTATGTGTTTTTATATTACTGCATCTGAAATATTAATAAAATATTAAGAGACATGAATAATGATAAAATACTATTCGGCGATTTCTGTGCAAACACTGTCCCCACATATGCGTACGCCATAATTACTCTACCACGCAAACATTTGGGGATACACTCGTCTGGTATGAGACGTTCCCGGAAGGGGGAGGGGGGGGGGGTTATCCACTGAGGGCCGAACCGCACATTATTCCTGGGTTTGGTGTGGGGCGGCGGTGGGGTGGGTGGACTGCTGTGGCCTGTTGTGGAGTTGTGAACCACTGAGGGCTACGGCGGGACGAAGCCTCTCTGTCGGTTCTGGGTCACCGATTCAATACACGACACAATACACAATAATAAAATAAATAAACTCATGAATGAAATGACATCAGCTACATCGAATTTCTGAAGGAAATAAGGAGGGAAGGTTAGAAAAATGTTTCCAATGGCTCTAAGCACTATTGGACTTAACATCTAAGGTCATCAGTCCCCTAGACTGAGAACTACTTAAACCTTACTAACCTAAGGACATCACACACATCCATGCCCGAGGCAGGATTCGAACCTGCGACCGTAGCAGCAGTGCGGTTCCGGACTGAAGCGCCTGGAACCGCTCCTCCGCTTAGTCACAGCGGCCGGCGGAAGATTAGAGTTTAATGTTCTGTCGACAGTGTGGTCATTAGAGATGGTGCACAAGCTCTGATTAGAAAAGAATGGGGAAGGAAATCATTCGTGCCCTTTTCAGTGGAACCATCTCGGCATTTTCCTGGAGCAAATTTGGTAGATCACGGAAAACCGGAATCGGGATGGCCGAACGGAGATTTGAACAGTCGCTCTTTCGAATGCGAGTCCAGTGTGATAACCACTGCGCCACCTCACTCAATATGTTCCTGACGAAATATTTTCAAACAGATCTTTCCATTATGCCCAATATTTTCTCTTCAGTGGAATTCTGATCTGGCTTAACAATAATTCAAGACTGTCTTTTTTAAGAACCTGGACCCAATATTTATTAAAAATACGATTCATTTTCTTCACATGGTTTCTATGATCTTATCTGCCTGACTATCTTTAATACGATCGTCACTTTCCTCGTCACATAATAACGGTGTCAGATGATTTACCATAGAGTATTTATATTACCGCACCAGTAAAATATTAAGAGACATGAGCAAGTGCAAAATAAATCCAAACAAAGTCAAAACACATAAGTAAAATTACATAATGTACTATATATTCCTAAGGAAATATTTTCAAACGCATCTTCCCATCTCGCCCGATACTTTCACTTCATCGGCGTCCTGATCTGGCTCTGAGCACTATGGGACTTAACATCTGTGGTCATCAGTCCCCTACAACTTAGAACTACTTAAACCTAACTAACCTAAGGACATCACACACATCCATGCCCGAGGCAGGATTCGAACCTGCGACCGTAGCGGTCACACGGTTCCAGACTGAAGCGCCTAGAACCGCACGGCCACACCTGCCGGCTTCCTGATCTGGTTTAAGAATAATGTAAGATGGTCTTTTTTCTTAAGACACTGGATCGAGTATTTATTAAAAATATGATTGACTTTCATACCTCGGTTTCTGCGAAATTTCTGTGCCTGACTATTTTTGCTATGTTAGTCTCTTATCTTGTCATATAATAACGGAGCCTGATGACTTGCGCATTCTTAGGCTTCACTCGATATTCTAACACATGAATAATTTTGTTCAATCTACGTGGCCGTGCTGAAAAGTAATACCTACGAATTCTGCATCCTTATTCTCTACGTCTACAAATTTATTTCTCAACATAGTCAACCTGGCGACGAACACGTTTCTCCCCACGAGAGACCAGTTTGTTGACACCGTCACTGTCAAAAATTGGTTCAAATGGCTCTGAGCACTATGGGACATAACGTCTGAGGTCATCAGTCCCCTAGAACGTAGAACTACTTAAACCTAACTAACCTAAGGACATCACACACGTCTATGAGCGAGGCAGGATAGGAACCTGTGACCGTAGTGGTCGCGCGGTTCCAGACTGTAACGTCTAGAACCCTCAGCCACCCCGGCCGGCCCGTCACTGACGAATGTCTGATTTTGTTGAGGGAACCACTAACTTGCCTTGGCTTACACCGCTTCATCATTACCAAAGGGAAGTCCTCGAAGGTGTACTTTATGTTTGATGAAAATCGGGCTCGGCCAAGTTGGGTCTGTATGGAGGATGATTGATGACAGAATGAACCCAAGATATCGGAGCGCTCGTGTGTGGTCTGGCATTGTTATGCTGAAGGAGAGGGTGCTCCCTGTGTGGACAAAATCTTCGGATCGGAAATTCGATTACAGCACACTGTTTCTCAAGCACCGACATAGTTACATTACACACCGCCATGTTACACGCTACCATTGGGAGTCTTTCAGCGGTAGAGAGCTGCAAATTCGGAGACATGAAGAATAGAGATGTAGAAAGTTAGTAATGTTTCTTTTATTTAAAGAGCTAAAGAGCTTTAAGAGTTTTCACTTGAGAAATTGGGAGGCATTACTTTTCAGCACGCCCTCGCAATTACTTCATTTAATTTTCATTTGAAGATAACTTCATATTCAGTCTTGCTGTCTGGTCAGTAACACCTATCGTCCATAGCTGTGTTGGACAACTTCAGAGGTGCTCCTGGTTACGTTAAGTCTTGTCGATTGTTCAGGAGTCCGCAGCTCGTGGTCGTGCGGTAGCGTTCTCGCTTCCCATGCCCGGGTTCCCGGGTTCTATTCCCGGCGGGGTCAGGGGAGGAGGAGGAGGAGATTAGTGTTTAACGTCCCATCGACAACGAGGTCATTAGAGACGGAGCGCAAGCTCGGGTTAGGGAAGGATGGGGAAGGAAATCGGCCGTACCCTTTCAAAGGAACCATCCCGGCATTTGCCTGAAGCGATTTAGGGAAATCACGGAAAACCTAAATCAGGATGGCCGGAGACGGGATTGAACCGTCGTCCTCCCGAATGCGAGTCCAGTATGCTAACCACTGCGCCGGGGTCAGGGATTTTCTCTGCCTCGTGATGACTGGGTGTTGTGTGCTGTCCTTAAGTTAGTTAGGTTTAAGTAGTTCTAAGTTCTAGCGGACTGATGACCATAGATGTTAGGTCCCATAGTCCTCAGAGACATTTGAACCATTTTTGATTTTTCAGGAATACATCTCGTCTAGAGCTATGTTGGATACCTTCAGAGGTTTTCCTGGTCACGCTGAAACTTGCCGACTGACCAGGAGTACCTCTCGTTCAGAGCTCTGGGCGAAACAGAACGCACGGAAGTGTCATGGTCCACGACCATACCACCTGGAAGCATCCTCAGCAAATACGGCAACAGGTCGCGAAAGACTTCATTGTAGCAACAATTGTTGAATTATACATCTACATTTATAACCCGCAAGCCACCCAACAGTGTGTGGCGGAGGGCACTTTACGTGCCACTGTCATTACCTCCCTTTCCTGTTCCAGTCGCGTATGGTTCGCTGCAAGAACGACTGCCGGAAAGCCTCCGTGCGCGATCGAATCTCTCTAATTTTATATTCGTGATCTCCTCGGGAGGTATAAGTAGGGGGAAGCAATATATTCGATACCTCATCCAGAAACGCACCCTCTCGAAATCTGGCCAGCAAGCTACACCGCGATGCAGAGCGCCTCTCTTGCAGAGTCTGCCACTTGAGTTTGCTGAACATCTCCGTAACGCTATCAGGCTTACCAAATAACCCTGTGACGAAATGCGCCGCTCTTCTTTGGATCTTCTCTATCTCCTCCGTCAATCCGACCTGGTACGGATCCCACACCGATGAGCAATACTCAAGTATAGTTAAAACGAGTGTTTTCTAAGCCACCTACTTATTTATTCATTTTGATGTTTTAGTACAATGACTCTTGTTTCTAGTCGTGTCTGATGTTAAGAGACGTTTGGCTTCTCGCCACTTGGTGCGCTGGCGTCGCTGCAACTGCCACGCGGTCACCATCGTCGCGACAGCTCGACTGCGGTACAAGTGGGCGTATGCTTTGGTGCGCAGGCTCGTGCGAGCGCGTACAGTGCGGCGCCGGCCGGCACTGCCTGCTCGACCAGAACCTGCGGCCGCACTGCGTGCGATGCGCGCAGCGGTGCCCCAGCGCGGCCGCCGCCGCCGCCTCGGCGCAGCCCGCCAGCCGGCAGGTGTGCGGCGCCGACGGCGTCACCTACCCCAGCGCCTGCCACCTGCGCGAGGCCGCCTGCCTCAAGGGACGCGCCATCCCTGAGGCCTACAAGGGCCGCTGCAAGCGTGAGTATCTCCAGCACCTTGCTCTGCTCTGCTGCCTCGCAAAATCAAGCCCTCTAGGCTGCAGCCTGCTACTGGGGGTCCTAACGGAACACTGCATCCCCGCAGAGTAGTCGAATTAGCCGCTCTCATTCCTCACCATTGCTGGGGATCCTGACTGGAGCACTGCATTCCCACGACGTAGTAACGTCAGCCGCTCGTGTTCCTCACCGTTTCTGGGGGTCCTAACTGGGGTACTGAATTGCTGTGGCTAATCGCATAAACTGCTCTTGTTCCACACTTTTCATACGGTTCAGCTCCACTCAGTCGATACACATCGGATACCAACAGAAATGAAGACAACACATGAAGGGCTTATGGTGGTACAAGTCCATTTTTGTACATATTGAGATACAGAGTCCTAAAGTTAAATGAGCACTGAAAAATCTGGAGTTGGGATACCAGAAACATTCAAACATATGACTTGTTGCAACAGATGAACCTTTCTTTCTCTTTGTTTGGCTCATTAATTTCAGAAGCATTGTACACAGATGAGTGAAGGTAATGGACTTGTATCACTATTGAAATAAGCCCTTTACATAATTTAGGCTCCAGCACAACAACACTTTGCTTAGTCCAATACTGAATGGTGAAAGTGAACCTCATTTCACTGAATTAGATGGTTCCATCGACGTCGACACACGCTGGAGGCAAAAGAAAAGGTAGACGTCACCTAGCTGCGACAATGCAATGTCACTTGACTTAGCCTACTACTAAACGGTGGAAGTGAGGTTACGACATACAGTGGAACCTCGTTTTCCTAGACCAGATGGTACCACAGACCATCTGTATTACCCGGAAGAGTCACAACTCGGAAGTTGAGAAAAAAATTAGAATGACATCGGTTGAATGCCATAAACATAGACTTTCGATTATTTACACGCAATCATGTGAATTACACATTATCTTCCCACAAAATTTGAGCACATATTGAAAAATCGAGTCTTATACATTAAAATAATCAACAAGTTTCTTTGGAGCCATTTCATTACCTCGTTTGTGGGCTGCACGGTCACACATGCGTATCACCAGCATTAGTTCGGCCGAAGCTATTTCTATCTTGTGTCCTAAATAAATCATTATTTTGTCCAGCTATTTTGTTGTATCTGCATGTGTCTTAACAACTTCAGCTAATCCATCATCACATTAGCCGTGTCTAGAAATGAACAAACAAAAAACTGTAGTTAGCGTCATTCTCGTTCCTCAGTCAGTCTTAACGTCACCAACTCCTACGTCTGAGGATCCTGGAATGATTAAGAATGCTTTAACGAACTACGACGGGTGCAAAACATACAAAGTGCCCCAGAAGACACACAAATAACTGCCCAGTAGGTTATTCTTCCAATCTGACTGCCTGAAGCTCCACCACCAAATTCAGTAGCAGTGTTCCTCCGCAATTCTTCTTTATCCATACAATGAAGTGCAACTTCTTGTCCATGGGCTAGTCACCTTCGTCTCTGTTGTGTATTTTTACACTCGCCACAAATTGATCAATGCAGTTCTGTACAGCTAGCAACTCGCCAGGATCCGTGTATTGACGGGGGGGGGGAATCTTCTAAATGCACCTAGTATCGTTTGTTTATAGTTTCCTTGTGGTTTGTATTGTCGATCGATGTGAAAATGATGGAAAGACTGCACGCAACCGTCGGTCGAGTGGGGCCAGGCGCTGCCGCCAATTTGAAGCTGAGTCATGACAATGAAAGAAGCCGCAGCTGCTTCGTGGTCAATGACTGCGTGGTCTCGAGCAGCATTGCAACACTTCCCCAGCTCATCTACGTTCTCATGTGATCCCGAGGGACTTCATCCTGTTCCCCCGAGTGAATATAAAATAAAGAAGAAAGACTACCTGGCCTGATACATCATCGCAGTGCTTCCCCAACTCCAGTAAAGTCCCTCCTCTCGGAGGAAGGCATGGGATGCATGGGATACCTTCTGATATCGTCCCGGAGCTCCTTTTGTCCGGCTGCATAATTGCGAAAGTGTTGTCAGTGCTGGATTTTGTTCACGAACTGACTTTTTTATTATGTAACACAAACGTTCAATAGGATTCATTTCGGGAGATCTGGATGGCCAAACCGTTCGCTCGAAATTGTCTAGACTGTTCTTCATAGCAATCTCGAATAATTGTGACCTGGATATGGCGCACTGTCATCCATAAAAATTCCATCGTTTCATGGCTGCAAATGGTCTCCAGGTAGCCAAGCATAACTGTTTCCAGTCAGTGACCGGTTCAGTTGGACCATTGGTCCCAGTTCATTCGATGTAAACACAGCTCACACCATTATGGAGCTACCACCATCCTACACAGCGCCTTCTTGGCAATCTGGGTCCAAGACGTCGTGGAGTCTGCACCACACTCGAACCCCATCATCAGCAACTGAAATCGGCACTCATCTGACCAGGCCTCGATTTTTCAGTCGTCTACGGCCCAACCGATAGGGTCACGAGCCTAGGAGAGGTGCTGTAGGCGGTGTGGTGCTGTCAGCAAAGGCACTCGCGTCAGACGTTGCTGTCATACCCAATAACGCTAAATTTCGTTGCACTGTCTTAACGGATGCGTTCGTCTTACGTCCCACATTGATTTTTGCGTTTAAAAAACGTTGAAACGTGTGTGAATTCTTAAGGGACCAAACTGCTGAGGTCATCGGTCCAGAGACTTACACACTACTTAAACTAACTTATGCTAAGACAAACACACGCACCAATGCCCGAGGGAGGACTCGAACCTCCGGCGGGAGGGGCCGCGCAGTCCGTGACATGGCGCCTCAAACCGAGTGGCCACTCAGCGCGGCGATTTCTGCGTTTATTTCATGCAGTGTTGCTTATCTGTTAGCACTGAACACACTACCCAAACTCCGCTGCTCTCTGTCGTTAAGTGAAGGCGGTCGGACACTGCGTGGTCCTTGTTGAAATTTGGTTTCTAGGCACACTCTTGACATTGTGGATCTCAAAAAATTGAATTCCCTAACGATTTCCGAAATGGACTGTCCAATGCATCTAGCACCACTACCATTACGGATTCAAAGTCTGTTAATTCGCGTGGTGCGAAAATAATCACGTCGTAAACAAAAAATGGCTCTGAGCACTATGGGGCTTAACAGCTGTGGTCACCAGTCCCCTAGAACATAGAACTACTTAAACCTAACTAAGCTAAGGACAGCACACACATCCATGCCCGAGGCAGGATTCGAACCTGCGACCGTAGCAGTCGCGCGGTTACGTCGCAAACAGATTCACTTGAATCACCTGTGTGCAAATGACAGCTATGCCAACGGATTGCCCTTTTATAGCTTGTGTGCGCGATACTATCGCCATCTGTATACATGCATATCACTATCGCATGACTTTTTCTCACCCACTGTATTTGCCTGAGCGAAGACAGCCTCCTTTGGCAGATGTGAGTCGACTCCAATGGTCCTATATTGAAGAGTTTCATTTGTTAGTAACAATATCTTAAATATCTTTTTGCAGAATTTTGACTCATTACTTTTTATACATACCCTGTATGCTATCAGACTTAAGGATAATGTTTATTAATGGGCACAGCAAAATTCATAACGCATATTCATGACAAAGGAAAAGTGAAATCGACCAAATATTTCAGAACATCTATATTTTGCGTGGTAGAGAAAATATGTACATAAAACACATCGAATAATATTTACAAAGCAATACATAGAGCCTTTTTAACATACTCATTGTGTTTTTCTTAAATAATGTCAAATACAACTGTATTTTTTCATTTCAATAGCGCGACGTTTTCACTGTTAAAAAGGCTATTTAATCGAAATTTCTTCCTCTGTTTATGTTCCGGAGCCGAATTCAGGTGCAGCACACAGTTTTGGTCTTCCAGGGAGTTTCATAGCACTCTAATGTTTGTGCTGCAAACATTAAACGAAATGTGCTTTCAATAACAGTTAGAAAAGCGATGTATTTCGAAACGTATGTTCACTTGACATGTCGTGTTTAGTCTGCTGTAGTGACTTGTCTGTAAATTTCGATTAAGCATGTTTCTTACACAATGTACAGTAATCGCACAATTGCACAATTGCCAATCGTATTAATGACGAACTGATTTTAGAATTATTTTAGACTTATGAAATATTTTACAACGAAATCTCTAGGACGAATATCAATAATAATGCTGTTTATTGTTTGAAATCTCTAAAAGTTTGCCTGCAATTAAACAGTTGAGATAGTAAAAGACATTGTCCCCTAGTCGACTCTGGAATTCTCGAACCACCCAGCCTCAGTCAAGTGTAGGCTCAGGAATGTGCTCCTAGGAATCTTCCATTTCAGCATTACCCTTTTTTCTGTGAACAACAAATGATGAACGGTAACGATGTTGTGAGACGCGCTTAATTTTCTCGAGTGCAGTTTTCCGTGTCCGGCCGCTGAACACGCAATACTCATATTTTCCGCTCGAAGCCCTAGCTCGGTTGCATGGCCTGCGCTGATAAATCACTTTGCCGCGAAATTACAGTTTTGCACCATGGCGCGCCCGCTGTGCTACAATTTTCCGCCGATCCTCGTTCTTGCAACCTCCTCCGACCATTACGAGCTGCTCACGGGGGAAAAACTTCTTTGTTAAAGAATTGAACATTACGTTATCTCATCTCACATCTGGTGTAGTTGCTTAAGGCACTCATCGGCGACGCGAGACGTAATACAACCAACCTCAGTTAATGATCTCGGAGATGATGCCTGAAAACTGCTGTGTACCACGCAATTCGCTTTACGTGGCTTGGAATTTGTTATTTGCTCCATCAGCTTTAGCAGTTATAGAAAGAAAGGAGTAATAAGGGAGTAACGAGGTAGATAAGCAAATTGAGGACGGAGAAGCGGAAGGTAAACAGAAGGCGAAGGCCTACTTCACCCTTAGTAGGAGCGCATAAATGTGTCTAACCACCTGGATGCTAGCGTATCTAGGCGTTCTATAAAACGAGTCCTCCGCAATGCGCAAAGCACAACTCTCACTAGCTTCTCGCCGATTACAGAGCATCCGACCACCCAACTAAAAGTGAGGGCATTTAATATGTGGAAAAAAGAGTGGAACAGAGACCTTCAGCACCACAGTCTGAAACCCGACTGGCTTGCAAGATCGTGATTTACGGACTTTAAGGATGCGCTTACGTTGCTGCAACTTCCCCCATATAAAGTGTATGATAGCTGTAAGGTGGGGCTGTCATGTGGGGAAAGGTGCTGGAACAATGAAAATATACATAGTAGATTTTTATAAGGACGCCATTGGGATACAAGTAAAAACGAGAACATCAGCTGAAAACAAAGTTATATTTATTATCGGGTGCACATTAACTAAATAATACAGTAAACCAAAATTAAATGAAAGATCAAGTGTACTCAGAACATGCTCTTAAACTGAATGACAGGTACACGTCAAGTCAAAAAAAAATTACGCACCACGAATGAATTATCCGAATGGGATGGAAATCAGTAGGTGTGACGTACGTACATGTTCAGAGAAACAAATGATTACACTTTCAAAAAAAATGGATGATGTATGTGTGTGTGTGTGTGTGTGTGTGTGTGTGTGTGTGTGTGTGTGTGTGTATGTTACTCAGAACCAACTTTTATAGATGATACGAAAAAGTAGTACATCCCAGAGAACCTTAGAAGTGTGTGTGAATTTTATAACGAGTAAAAAACTCTGTACTCCAGATTCTAGATGCGTCCCCTTTTGTGGATGTGTGTGTTGATCAGCAATAATGTTCACGTAAGCTTCGTCTGCTGCGGAGCCCCACGTTCAACACTGTTCGCTGAACAGTGTTCTGCGGGACATTTGTACCTGTACCAGCACTGTACCCTGTCGTCAGGTCCGCCACAGATCAACACCTGTTCTGCTTTACAGAGCGGAGAAACCTCGGGCCTCCACATTTTGTAATGGGGCAGGGGGTGTCTAACCCCTTGTCGCCTACTTCTGTTTTCACCGCCCATCAACCACTTTCCATCGAAGCGCGAACCGTTTCCAGGTGCTGAGTAGTAACAATCTGCTCTTTTTCAAAGTCGTTTATGTCAGTGGATTTCCCCGCTTACGACACGTATCATGGGTAGAATGATTCCCCACACACCTTTCTTACTGTGCCATGTGGTCATAACACCAACAGATGTCCGTCAGTCTCCCGCTGGGCAATGGTCATAATACACACATCAAAAAAAGTTTTGCATCACCCTGGTTCCCACAACTCCTGAAGATAGACTTTGACTGTGTATATTGTATTGCAGACACAGCCCCCTTGACTGTTCAGAGATGTCACTAAACCTGCCCATGCATGAGCAGCGCCTATTAGACGGAGGGTGTCCGACAGCCGATCAGTTCCAGTCATTCCACCAGGAAGGAGTTACACGGCTCGTCTGTAGTTCAGCCATGCCTAGATGGTCAGTACCGTGGCTCGATAGTCTCCGTATTGTTACTTTGTGCCAGGAAGGGCTCTCAATAAGGAAAGTGTCCAGGCGTCTCGGAGTGAACCAAAACGATGTTGTTCGGACATGGAGGAGATTCAGAGAGACAGCAACTATCGATGACATGCCTCGCTCAGGCCGCCCAAGGGCTACTACTGCAGTGGATGACCGCTACCTACGGATTATGGCTCGGGGGAACCCTGACAGCAACGCCACCATGTTGAATAATTCTTTTCGTGCAGCCTCAGGACTCAAACTGTGCGCAATAGGCTGCATGATGCGCAACTTCACTCCCGGCGTCTATGGCGAGGTCCGTCTTTGCAACGACGACACCATGCTGCGCTGTACGGATGGACCCAGCAACATGCCGAATGAACCGCTCAGGATTGGCATCATGTTCTCTTCACCGATGAATGTCGCATATGCCTTCAACAACACAATCGTCGGAGACGTGTTTGGAGGCAACCCGGTCAGGCTGAACGCCTTACACACACTGTCCAGCGAGTGCAGAAAGGTGGAGGTTCCTTGCTGTTATGGGGTGGCAATATGTGAGGCCGAAGTACGCCGCTGGTGGTCATGGAAGGCTCCGTAATGGCTGTACGATACGCGAATGCCATCCTCCGATCGATACTGCCACCATATCGGCAGCATATTGGCGAGGCATTCGTCTTCATGGACGAAAATTCGCGCCCCCTTCGTGCACATCTTGTGAATGATTTCCTTCACGATAACAACATCGCTCGACTAGAGTAGCCAGCATGTTCTCCAGACCCCTATCGAACATGCCTGGGATAGATTGAATAGGGCTGTTTACGGACGACGTGACCCACCAACCTGTCTGAGTGATCTACGCCGAATCGCCGTTGAGGAGTGGGACAACCTGGACCAACAGTGCCTTGATGAACTTGTGGATAGTATGCCACGACGAATGCAGGCATGCATCAATGCAAGAGGACTGCTACTGGAAATTAGAGGTACCGTTGTGTACGAACATGCCTGGGATAGATTGAATAGGGCTGTTTACGGACGACGTGACCCACCAACCTGTCTGAGTGATCTACGCCGAATCGCCGTTGAGGAGTGGGACAACCTGGACCAACAGTGCCTTGATGAACTTGTGGATAGTATGCCACGACGAATGCAGGCATGCATCAGTGCAAGAGGACTGCTACTGGAAATTAGAGGTACCGTTGTGTACAGCCATCTGGATCACCACCTCTCAAGGTCTGGCTGTGTGGTGGTGCAACATGCAATGTGTGGTTTTCATGAGCAATAAAAATGGCGGAAATGATGTTTATGTTGATCTCTATTCCAATTTTCTGTAGAGGTTCCGGAACTCTAGGAACCAAGGCGATGCAAAAAAAGTTTTTGATATGTTTATTTCCGATAATAACTACTTATATAATTGTTGTTTTTTGCCTTTATTTAATTGGACAGGCTCACGTTTTATCTTTCTTAGATAGACTGAGAGGTATAAATGATGACATATTTGACAAATTAGAAATAGCGAACCGACTGGCAAACCATTTGCTAATTTTGCGCCAGGAATAGGGCTGCATTGTTAGTCAACTGGAAGTTTTCTAGTCAATCCAAGTCTGCAAATTGATCACTTCATTCTTCTTTTCCACAATATACATGGTTTAGATGGATATGACGAAACGGTTTATAGTCCCTTAATTGGTGTGGATAGTTTAAACATCTCTTTTTGTACAATCTCCTTTTCCTCCTCATTAGAAGTTAACTGACATCAACGAGACCTTGCTGAAAAGCAATGCCTCTGACTTTTTTATGTAAAAACTCAAAATTTAAAAAAAATATTACGAGCGTTACTTACATTCTACATCTTTATTCTTCAAGTCTCCATATTTATTTCTCAACATAGTTACCCTAGCGACGAATACATTTCTTCCAACGAGAAACCAGTTCGTTGATACCGTCACTGTAAAATGTTAGATTTTGTTGACGGAGCCACAACCTCATCTCTGCCTGCACCGCTTCATCACTGTCAGAGTGAAGCCCTCAAAGATGTTCTTTAAGTATTCGAAACAGATAAAAATCGGATGGAGCGAAGCCAGGGCTTCATGGAGGACGATAGACGAAAGTGAACCCAAGGCGTCGGACTGTTGTAGATGCCGCAGCGCTCATATGTGATCCCGCATTATGCTGAAAGAGAGGGTGCTCCATGTGTGACCAAATTCTTCGAATTCGAAACTCGATTACAGCATGCTGTTTCTCACGCGCCGACATTGTCACTTTACACACGGCCATGTGACACGACACAATTTAGATCCCTCTAGCGGAAGAATGTTAATCTTGTGTTTAAATAGCTTTAAGAGTTTCCGCATAAAAAATTCGGAGTCATTACTTTTCAGCACGCCCTCGCAGAAGGAATTCACGCACTCTCTGTATTAAATTATGGAAGTAATGATAATCTCACTTTATTGTACCAGTAAAATTAGGACTGCTGTTTTAGAGAGACCGTTAGTGTAAAAAAATATAATGTTCGGAAAACCGATATTTGAACGGAAAGCAAAATCGGTTTTGGCTTAACATATCAAGACAAGAGTTAGAAACGGTTTCTGGAACTCGACTTCGTCTTCTGAGAGTTTTTTGACATACAAACGTCGTAGCAGACTTCGTCACTGATCATAGAAAATGTGCTATCCGATAAAGTCCGGAGCTCCAAGGAGATGTTGTTCATACAAAATTCGCAGTGCTAGAAATTTAGTGAAGTGCGTCAAGACCTGCGGGTGCAGACGTTTGGCGTAGGGTATGGAAACTGACCCTCGACCTGAACTGATGCGACTTATTCTAAATAAGCGGACAGGCCCGTTATTACATGATTATACTATTGCCAAACAATCACTGGACGCATTCACATTCATTAAACATCTAGAAGTATACGTACTGAGCGATTTAAAATGAAAAAACCTCACACGACCAGCAATAAGATAGGCAGATGGCAAAATGAGATTTATTGGAAAAAATCCTCAGGTGTACAGTCCCGTCAAAGGACGTGACTTATAGAACCCTCGCTCGACAGATATTTGAGGTTGCTCGTCAGTTCGTGACCTTTATCAGATGGGATTGGTAGAGGAAACAGAGAAGATCCAAAGAAGTGCAGCGCGTTTCGTCACAGTTGCATTTAAAAAGCGCGAAAGTGTCACGAGGTTACTAACCCAAATCCAGTGGCATATGCTGCAAGAGACGGCCGCGCATCACGGGGTGATCTACTGTTAAAGTGCCGAGAGCATGCCTTCACAGAAGACTCAGAGAGGATGAAATAATCAGTCAGCCAGTTGCGTAAGACAGGTTTATTAGAACACTTGACCTAGGTTTCGATAATTATAAATTTACCTAGGATTCGATGGTTTAAAAATTACCTTGTTCAGAAGGAGATGGTAACACCTAGAAATTTAACACTGTTTACAAAAGATTCAAGTAACACGGAAGCACCAAATGCAGGATAAATTTCTAGAATCCATTAGTCAAAAAAACATGGTTCAAATGGCTCTGAGCACTATGGGACTTAACATCTGAGGTCATCAGTCCCCTAGAACTTAGAACTACTTAAAGCTAACTAACCTAAGGACATCACACGTATCCATGCCCGAGGCAGGATTCGAACCTGCGACCGTAGCGGTCACGCGGTTCCAGACTGAAGCGCCTAGAACCTCTCGGCCACACCAGCCGGCCATCCATTACTCCACACATACTTCTTACATATTACAAGGTACATTATAATACAGGGGTTTATGCTAATGGCTGAAACTAGTCATCTCGTTAAAAATAAATGTTACTGTAAAAGGAGCTATTCATCGACGCAGTAAAGCCCCGGTCACCGTGTCATCCTCTGCTTTGCGGCGTCGTGTGGATGCGGTATGGAAGGATATACACTCCCGGCGGCCGGCCGTAGTGGCCGAGCGGTTCTAGGCGCTACAGTCTGGAACCGCGCGACCGCTACGGTCGCAGGTTCGAATCCTGCCTCGGGTATGGATGTGTGTGATGTCCTTAGGTTAGTTAGGTTTAAGTAGTTCTAAGTTCTAGGGGACTGATGACCTCAGAAGTTAAGTCCCATAGTGCTCAGAGCCATTTGAGCCACTCCCGGCCGTTTTGCACATTTTCCCGTCCTTGGAGCCGCTACTAGTCGGTCAGTAGTATCACGAGGCTGATTGCACCATTCCTCCCACCAAGGAAACATCCTTGGCAGTACTGGGAATCGAACCCGATCCTTCACCTGCGCTGACCACCCAGCTGCGGAGGCGGATTAAATGCTCTTGTGACGTATAATTAAAATTATTTTCAAAGGATCTTCCGCCATATACCACATGGCGGTTTGCGGGACATAGATGTAGATGAAGAGATCTGAGGCCTCACCTCGTCGATGTACTCGCACCGGATGTCCTTCCTCCCACGACCTCCAGCGACCTACACAGCGAAACTGTTTCCACCTATGTCCCACAGCATCGCTCGTACGACGGTATAAGAGGTATTAAACTACGAATCAAGTATCAGATTCGCGTACATGTTTAATACGATAACATAAAAAATTACTTTACCAGCAGTCCGAAATACGTGTAGATACAAATGCACTCGTCATATTTCTGGGACACTGCAAGGTCTACACGACATGTGTTACGAGTTTAGGCATTAGTGTTCCTCGCCGCGAGGGGACACGAAGGGTCTCTGTTCTGAGCAGATCATATCTACTTAGGACGCAGAAGAAGGTTCGCTTCAGAGATTCACGCGTCCGGGAAGACGCGTACTGGAAAGTGTGTGACCCCTATTACCGTGGAAACGATCGAGCAGCCAGCAATTTGAATCTAATCTGCTACTTACTCGGTAGATTATTTACGGCCAATGAAATTTTAATGAGGTGTTATTGCTATAATTTGAGCAATACTACACGCCTGCCGAAATGCTTCTTAGCTTCGACCCTTCTGATGCGAGAAGGATAAAATGTTTGTTCAAAAGTGTAATTACATTCATTACGTATACGCTGAGGAGATTTCCGTCTCTTACTGGAGCTGTTTTAGAGATAGAAACACGAATGAAAAAATCAAACTAGGTAGCTTCCGGACGCGCTCCAGACACAAAAAACGTAATGGACTTCATATTATCCCAGCGTCGGTTACCGCAGTATGCAGCAATAACTATGAGACGTTTATCATGAAAAACCAGTTCTTTACTTACAAATAGCAGCCTTTCGTAGCAGATTACTCTCACTATCACAACACTTTCACAGAGAACCTCTTACATACATAAGAAAACTATGGCCTCAGCACTTTGCGGAAGGAACTTCCGTTACAATAAATCACTTTACTTGTAATAATGGCCAATTTTTGTTCAACATAGGGTGGTCTAATTTCTTTCCTGTTGAACTCAGACAAATTGGGTGCAAATCCATAACGTCACCACACCAACGTAAGTGCCCATCTAAAGACGAAATATTTTATTATTAATTGTATTATTGTAACTTTCATTTTTATTATTATTGTCGTACTAGCTGAGAAAACTTGTGTTGCCCAGGTATTTACTTATAGCTGTATGCGACATTTTGTTCACGTGGAATTTATTTTTCGCTTATTAAACCTTCTTTGTATACAACGCTTGAAGTAGTATGATTGGGGACATGAACGAAGAACTTGTTTGCATCACCAACAGAAGAGAGAACCACATAGAGGTGGTTGTGCGAAAAGCAGCTGCCATTAATGTCTATGCCCACAGCACTTAGCGTCTAACTTTGTGCTTTGTTTATGGTCATCGCATAACATAAGCTCACAGGGAATTATATACGTTTAAAGCGAAATGGGGAAACTATTAGGAATAAACGGGATTCGGGATATAAAATCTCGCACGACTGCCCTGCTTCCCGTCAAAATGTCCACTTGTATGATGTAACGTTGGAGAGAAGTACCTTTAAGTCTCTATTAGTGACGGGTTCTGAGGAGCGAGATAATGCATGATGCTCTTGATCAGATTTACTTTGCACCTCGCTTACGGAAGGAGTTTCCAAAGAGCGAGTTAAAGCTTGATATTCTCGAGCCGCAGCAAGTCTCGCCTCGCCATTGTCATTGGATTTTTAATACCTCATAGTCCTCAGTTACTTAGCCGTTCTGTTTATGCAGAAAGACTCGACCGTTTCCTATGCATTTTCACTTGTAATCAAAACGAAATGAAAATGTAATGGTAGGTACCCAAATCGCAAAACAAACTAAATAAAAACTATCGTAAGAAGCAAAGTGAAATCAGTAAGTTCCTAAATCTAGCCCAATAGATTCGCTGTTTGTTTATATTCTTAAAGATAAGATAGCGGCGCTTAATTCTCTACCTGACGTAAACTTCCAAAAATACTTCTGTCACTGAATTAAAAAACTAACAGTTTATCCATTGCCTCTTTGGTACACTAAACCATGATGATAAAATACAGGAACTACTAAGCCGAGCAGACGATTTTAGATGAAACTTTAAATTACGATATTTTTTTCCATGTTCAGGTTTTTATGAAATATGTTGCCCCAAGCTACGCTCAAATTACCTGTGAGAGCCACTTGAGAAGTCATGTAATAGTTCTGGCGATCTGCGTGTCCAAACAGACATGACGATTTTACAGTTTTATAGTTAGCGGAGATATAGATACAGGAGATGGTTCAGTATACAAGAATGTGTTACGAATAATATTGCAAATCTGTCACATAATAATGAAAAAATTCTATTTAAACTTGATACTTGTGTCATAGCTTTTATATTACCTTAACATACATCATTCGAATCACTTCATCGCATGGAGTGAACAGTCATGGACAATGTGGATCAATGTTGAGCCCCTTTGATTCCTTTAATGCAGACGAGTATGGATCAAGTTGAAACTCTATCACATACTACACGGAAGCTTAAAAGATTTAAGTTACTCCGTTGATTCCTAAATCAGGTGGGCACTAACAAACGTATATTTTTTCTGTATTCTATCTGTTGTTGATTATACTAATATTGATGTTTAAATCAGCCAAATGTTGTTAGACATTTTAGGTGGAATATTGACAGGTATTGTAGTGTTTTATGCGTGGGATATTTTCTTCTCTAACATTCGTCTCTTGACAGTTTTCATTTTTACAGCTTCAGAAGCGGTTGTGAGCGTGTGGGTGCTATTCTGTCATTCTGCGCAACGGATTAATCTGAGATGTACCCTTTACCCTGTGGCTCCTGCAAGATGCAATTTCCATCCCCACACTACTACAGAAGTCAGACAGACGCTCCTAACGTTCTAAAGAGAAATGCCTGAAAAACTTTAGGCAATAAATATCTTCTGGGGTCGTCCGCCGTAAGGAAATGACACAAAAATTCACAAAATTTTTTACGTAACTAGTGGGATACTTGGGTACTGGAGTAGTGCTAGTTAGTGTAAGAAAAACATGAAACTAACGAAAATTATTATTTATTTTGCAAAAATTCTGAGAAATCACAATGGCACTTTTAGTTATGAACTGAACAAGCTATTTACGGGTTCTTTTCGGAATGTGAAGTTACCTCTTAAGGATCGGATTCGCTAATGAAATTTCTATACAAAGTAAAGATTGTTATTGACTTGGAAGAGTGGCTGAGAGCCACGCCTACTCAACTTGAATAATTATCCGTTCGAATGTTGCTAGGTACGGTCGAGGCGGTCGCGTGTGAAATGCAGTGAAGTATATTGTTGTGGAGGAAATATGGGGCTCGCAAGAGCTGTAGCGCACAATACCGTAAGCTGCCATGACTGCTGTCTGCGCCGCTCGCTGCTGACAAATAAGATAACTCTCGTTCTATCTGGATTGACCTTTGCCAATCAAACTCTCCCTACTCCTTGATGAAGCCAAGGACTCCTATTCGCTCCTACTCTATTGGCATGGTACACTGGTCAGATAACCAGTCCACCGCGATGCCACTCAAAAATTCGCTCGCAGGCGTTTAACTATAACTCTGTCCGTTCACACCACACAATAAGTGTGGCGGCCAACACAGTGAACAACGCTTAATCGCAAGGACTCAATATAGAGTCGCACTCCGATTCGCTCTCGACAGAGATGCTATCCCAGTGAAGTATTGAGGAGAGAGTTGTTCCTCGCTCTTTGAGTACATGTATGAGCGCACACGCTCTCGTTGCGTGTTCTCGCTCCAAGAGCGACAGCGGAACGGCCCCTCTCCACGCCAGACGTGAAGTGATATATCTTTCAGTCTCTTCCATTACTCCTTCAGCTCAAGGCATCAGGAACATCGTCTGCCAATCAGCACTGCTCTTCTAAAACGGGAGAATGACGTTTCGTTTATGGCGACCAATCCGGAAATCTGTAGCATCGGCGTTTGGCGTTTGCTGTCTCCCTGTGAAAACCTCTAAAACTGTGTGCTATGTTTGTAAAGAATGTGTAGGCTGGGCGCTCCCACACTATATATCGGAATTTGCTTTTAAGCCGAACACGGGGTCATTCTCGCCTTTCACTCGGCCAAACATTGTCCGCTCCACGGGCGATCGCCATCTGACGTAGATAGGCTGAATCGTCCTCTGAAGGGACTGGCCTCTTGGCGCGCGGTCCACCTGTCCCGAACTAAAAGCTCTTGTGACCGTTGTGTCTTGAATGTGTGTGTGTACGCCAGCCTCGAGTGTCTCAACCCTGGTGCGCACTTGTTATTTGCGTATCGTTTACATGAATTCATACAACATAGACTTTATCTTGTCTAGTTTGGGTTCGAATGAAGCGTCTTGATGTGAGGAATATGATTGTGAGGGCGGAATATGCAAGCAATGAAGGTCAGGAGACCATGACATCTTACAAGGTTTTTGCTAACATTGGTAACACCTGAAGAAGCCGCTATTGGTTCTCATCACTTCATTCAGCTGGATGTCAATCTTTGTTGCACGTAACTTTTTCCCTGCTTAAGAGCGCAATATTAGCCAGTGCCCTGTACAGGACACCTGCATCGTTTCCTGCTAGCTTCTGCAGGAAATTCAACTTTTAAGCCAAGTAGGTTTTTTTTTTTTTTTTTTTTTTTGCTGGGATGTTGGCTTAATGTTGCTTAAATATCAGGGGCCAAGGGATTAAAATCGGTTTAAACAACACAATGTATCTCGATGAGCGATTCAGTTTGACACGCCGTAAGTATTTATTTACTTAATTACTTACCCAGCAGTACATAATGAGTTCAAATGGCAAAATTAGTTATTACCGCATTATTTGCATTATTTGTAAATATACGTTGCGCCAAGTGCCCAATAAAAATATCGAAGAATCGCTTCAAATTTTGAAAGGCATAGGAACTCAACACCAATGTCATTTAAAATCAACTGTAAGCCAATTTTATTTAGCGCCTCATCAACTTTCATATCACTAAAGACTGCGGATTATTGGTAACGTCACAAGTTAGAAGGATTCGTGTGACATCATGCAACAAATTACGGTAGAATTTATTTAGGGTGATTACTGAAAATGATTAAACCTTATCTGAGGACGGTCAGAGGATACTCGCATCATAGATCTAGTTACGAGTGCAGTTTCTTACGCAGCACTACTCAGCATACACTGAACGTCGACCCGCCATGCCATGTAAGCAAGTCATTTAGGCTCTGGAAAATAGCCGTATGCATGTCAGTTACAAAATGTTGCACCAGATAAATACACACTCTCAATGGCGGTAAGACGCTGGCGTCTTCTCTTTTCGACATGCAGTCATTTATAAACAAACCTAATACACAGTGAATAGCTCGCAAGATTTTTTTTTTTTTTTTTTTTTTTTTTGGTCATCAGTCCACTGACTGGTTTGATGCGGCCCGCCACGAATTCCTTTCCTGTGCTAACCTCTTCATCTCAGAGTAGCACTTGCAACCTACGTCCTCAATTATTTGCTTGACGTATTCCAATCTCTGTCTTCCTCTACAGTTTTTGCCCTCTATAGCTCCCTCTAGTACCATGGAAGTCATTCCCTCATGTCTTAGCAGATGTCCTATCATCCTGTCCCTTCTCCTTATCAGTGTTTTCCACATATTCCTTTCCTCTCCGATTCTGCGTAGAACCTCCTCATTCCTTACCTTATCAGTCCACCTAATTTTCAACATTCGTCTATAGCACCACATCTCAAATGCTTCAATTCTCTTCTGTTCCGGTTTTCCCACAGTCCATGTTTCACTACCATACAATGCTGTACTCCAGACGTACATCCTCAGAAATTTCTTCCTCAAATTAAGGCCGGTATTTGATATTAGTAGACTTCTCTTGGCCAGAAATGCCTTTTTTGCCATAGCGAGTCTGCTTTTGATGTCCTCCTTGATCCGTCCGTCATTGGTTATTTTACTGCATAGGTAGCAGAATTCCTTAACTTCATTGACTTCGTGACCATCAATCCTGATGTTAAGTTTCTCGCTGTTCTCATTTCTACTACTTCTCATTACCTTCGTCTTTCTCCGATTTACTCTCAAACCATACTGTTTACTCATTAGACTGTTCATTCCGTTCAGCAGATCATTTAATTCTTCTTCACTTTCACTCAGGATAGCAATGTCATCAGCGAATCGTATCATTGATATCCTTTCACCTTGTATTTTAATTCCACTCCTGAACCTTTCTTTTATTTCCATCATTGCTTCCTCGATGTACAGATTGAAGAGTAGGGGCGAAAGGCTACAGCCTTGTCTTACACCCTTCTTAATACGAGCACTTCGTTCTTGATCGTCCACTCTTATTATTCCCTCTTGGTTGTTGTACATATTGTATATGACCCGTCTCTCCCTATAGCTTACTCCTACTTTTTTCAGAATCTCGAACAGCTTGCACCATTTTATATTGTCGAACGCTTTTTCCAGGTCGACAAATCCTATGAAAGTGTCTTGATTTTTCTTTAGCCTTGCTTCCATTATTAGCCGTAACGTCAGAATTGCCTCTCTCGTCCCTTTACTTTTCCTAAAGCCAAACTGATCGTCACCTAGCGCATTCTCAATTTTCTTTTCCATTCTTCTGTATATTATTCTTGTAAGCAGCTTCGATGCATGAGCTGTTAAGCTGATTGTGCGATAATTCTCGCACTTGTCAGCTCTTGCCGTCTTCGGAATTGTGTCGATGATGCTTTTCCGAAAGTCAGATGGTATATCGCCAGACTCATACATTCTACACACCAACGTGAATAGTCGTTTTGTTGCCACTTCCCCCAATGATTTTAGAAATTCTGATGGAATGTTATCTATCCCTTCTGCCTTATATGACCATAAGTCCTCCAAAGCTCTTTTAAATTCCGATTCTAATACTGGATCCCCTATCTCTTCTAAATCGACTCCTGTTTCTTCTTCTATCACATCAGACAAATCTTCACCCTCATAGAGGCTTTCAATGTATTCTTTCCACCTATCTGCTCTCTCCTCTGCATTTAACAGTGGAATTCCCGTTGCACTCTTAATGTTACCACCGTTGCTTTTAATGTCACCAAAGGTTGTTTTGACTTTCCTCTATGCTGAGTCTGTCCTTCCGACAATCATATCTTTTTCGATGTCTTCACATTTTTCCTGCAGCCATTTCGTCTTAGCTTCCCTGCACTTCCTATTTATTTCATTCTTCAGCGACTTGTATTTCTGTATTCCTGATTTTCCCGGAACATGTTTGTACTTCCTCCTTTCATCAATTAACTGAAAAGATTTGTAGCAACCCTTTAAAAAAAAAGTGTCGAAAACAGGCAATGGTCTTGTTCCACTTAAGCTGCGACGGTTTCCCTTGTCCCAAAAGATGTGCACCTTAACTGTATGCAGAACAATACTGCCTTAAGACGCAATGAAAAGAAAAAAGTCAGTGAATATTTTATCTACATACCACCATCGGTAATGGATGTCGTTTGCATCCTTAACAGTCAGTTAGTTCTACGAGACGTGCCGGCGCGAATAAGACCTTGCCGCCTCCAGTCTGGTTGTCTTGCGGTTGAAGTAAGGACGGATGAAGATAAATGTGAACAAAACGGCTGCGTCTCGTACCATGCACTAGGATAACTAAGAAGCAGTCCATGGCTGCAGAGACACAAGAATCGCAAATCAAGTGCGTTGTGCCCGTTAAAGGATAGTAAAAACGCATCAGTTTGTACTTCCTGATGGACCACAATTTCTGCGCTATAGCCCATACCCAACGAAAAGACAAATCCGAGAATTTTCTTTCAATGTGTAAATATGAACACTTATTATATGCATCGCACACACACACACACATACACACACACACATTATGAGTGGAGATGGCCATGAGACATTCGCAAAGAAAACCGATGTCAAGAGGGAATGCGACTGCTAACTTTCAAGGAATAATTGATACCTCTTCTAATCACTGTTAGGTTATTGAAAACGTCTTATGGCGCAAGTCATAATGTTGGAAACGGAAAATGCGGGAGATTCGAGAAAATCTTCATAAAACCATCTCTTTCAACCAACTGTCAGATAATATTACAGTCCACAACGACCAGAAACGTCTGGTCTTCATTTGCTCGAGTTCTGAAACAAAAATTTTATGGAAGTCCTACGCCACGGCGATGATTCACTCGGTTCTACCTAAACATTTTAATTTTTAGTAACCAGCAGTCAGGCTCTAGCTGGTGTCAGTGACAATGGAATCTTTGGATCTTGGCACGAACATAAATACAGTGTTCATACTTTTATACTACAATTTCTGCAAGTTTATTTTAAAGGTCATTATTTTACTGACTGGTTTGATGCTGCCCGCCACGAATTTATCTCCTGTCCCAACCTCCTCATTTCAGAGAAGGTCTTGAACCCAACGTCCTCAGTTAGGCCTATTTGCTGGATGCACTCCAATCTCTGTCTTTCTCTACAGTTCTCACCCTCTACAGCTCCCTCCAGTATCACGGAAATTATTCCCTGAAGTATTAACTTATGTCCTATCATCCTGTCCCTTCTGATTCTCTTCTACATATGTCCCTTTCTACGGTTGTTCTGCGGAGAAGCTCCTCATTGTTTACTTCATCGGTCCATATAATTTTCAAAATTCGTCTGTAGCACCATTTCTCAAACGCTTCGAGTCTCTTCTGTTCCCGTTTTCGCAGAGTCCATGATTCACTGCCATACATTGCTATGCTTCAAATGTACATTCTCAGAAATCTCTTCCTTAAATTAAGGCCCAAGTTTGATACTGATAGTCTTCTTTTGGCCAGGAACGTTGTCCTTGCCTATATTGGTCTCCATTTTATACCCTCTTTGCTTTGCCCGCCATGGGTTACTTTGCTTCCAAGTTAGCAGAGCCCCTTAACTTCGTCTACTTCGTGATCATCAGTCCTAATGTTAAGTTTCTCGCTGTTCTCATGTCTGCTACTTCTAATTGCTTTTGTCTTTCTTCGATTCACTTTCATTTCATATTCTATAGTTATTAGACTGTTCAATCCATTCAACAGAGTCTGTAATTCTTCTTCACCTTCAGTGAGGATAGCAATGTCATCAGTGAATCTTATCATTGATATCCTTCCACACTGAATTTCAACCGCACTCTTGAAACTTCCTTCTCTTTCCGTAATTGCTTCTTCGATGCATAGATTGAACAGTAGGTGCGAAAGATTGCACCCTTCTTAAACCGAGCACTTCGTTCTTGGTCTTCCAGCCTTATTGTCCCCTGTTTGTTCTTATGCATATTGTGTATTACCCGCCTTTTCTATAGCTTACTCCTATTTTTCTGAGAATTTTGAACATCCTGCCCAATTTTCCATTATTTCCAGTCGACAAAACTCATGAACATATTTTGATTTTTCTTCATTTTTGCTTCCACTAGCAAACACAGCATTTGAACATATTTTTCCTAAGGCCATACTGATCTTCATCTAAGATATCCGCAGTTTTCTTTTCCATTATTCTGTATATTATCCTTGTCAGCAGCTTTAATGCATGAGCTGATTAGCTGACTGTGCGATAGTTCTCGTACTTATCTGCTCTCGCTGTCTTCGGCACTGCGTGGATGAAATTTTTCCAGAAGTCCAACGCTGTGTCGCCTGTCGCATATTCACACCAACTTACATAGTCATTTCGTTGCCACTTTCTTCAGTTTTAGAAAATCCGATGGAATGTTATCTGACCGTTCTGCCTTATTTGATTTTAAGTCTTCCATAGCTCTTTCAGATTCTTACAAACACTGGATCCTCTTATCTTTACCATATCAACTCCATTTCTTCTTCTATCACGTCCTCAAACAATTTCGCCCTCTCATATATCCCTCCAGTGCATTCTTTCCACTTATCCGCTCTCTTCTCTGTGTGTAACAATGGATTTCCCAGTGCACTCTTCATGTTGTCACTCTCACTTTTCATTTCACCGAATGTTGCTTTAACGTTTCTATATGCTGAATCAATCCTTCAGACTTTTTTTTTTTTTAATTTCATTTTCTTCACACATTTGGGGCAGCTATTTCGCCTTGGGCTTTCCTGGACTACCTGTTTATTTCATTCCTGTCCGTCCTTGGTAGCTGAGTGGTCAGCGCGTCGGAATGTCATACCTAACGGCTCGGATTCGACTCCAAGCTGGGTTGTTGTGTTGTCCTAATCATCATCATTTCATCCCCATCGACACGCAAGTCGCCGAAGTGGCGTCAACTTGAAAGAGTTGCACCAGGCGAACGGTCTACCCGACGGGAGGCCTTAGCCACACGGCATTTCTATTTTCCATTTCATTCCTAAGAGATTTATTCATCTATGCACCTGTTTTTCCTTGAACAGCCGCGCGGGGTAGCCGTGCGGTCTCGGGTGTCTTGTCATGGTTCGCGCGGCCGTCAGAGGTTCGAATCCTCCCTCGGGTATGGGTGTGTGTGTTGTCCCTACCGTAAGTTACCTTAGAAGCAATGTATGCCCATGATCATGCGACTGTGGATAAAATAGCGGATGCTTTGTATTGATAAAAGGGATGTAAATAAAAGCGACTGAAAGAATCTTTCTTTCATAACAGTGCGCCTTGGTTAACGGAACTGGAGGCTGCCCTGCAACTCGTCCCAGCAGCTGAGAATCAATTAAGAAGCGTGGCGTTTACTGCCTCCGCACGGCAGAATTTTGTCCAGGTTCATATACATTCAAGAGGGGCAATCAGGCGGCTGACGGAGTACGCTAGCCGCAATTATGGAACCGGCTCTAGGGGAGCGCTCGGTCCCACGCGTCTAGCGGCCGTCTAGACCGCTCAAGGAGAGCGCCGGTCACGCTGCAGCCGCGGGCGTCGGCGGCGCTTGCACAACCTGCATCTGCCTCTGCATATGCTTCTGCCCGCCGTCCGCCACCCGGCGCCTGCTGACGCCGCAACCCGCTCCGCGGGCCCGTGCGCCGTGTTCTCGCACTCGGAGGGGCTGCAAGCACCGGAAATGCAACCAAATTAAGCACCGGTTAAAAAATCGGTCAGATCCAGGAGAAATCGCGCTAATATCGCTACATCCTCGTTGTTTAGTGAACAAAATTCGAGCTTACGGGGTATCGAATCAGATTTGAAGTCATGACTGGAGTCAAGAATTTTTAGCAGACAGACCTCGATACTTTATTCTTAAGGGGGGGGTAGGACGTCAAACGGGCCGACTTGGAGCAGCAGAGGCACCACACGACATTTTAATTTCCACTGTCTATACTTTTACAAATAAATTCATAAAACTTTGTCAACACGACCAGGAAGGATTCAGGATTCAAACTCATAGCAATGTAAGTTCAAAAGTATAACAAAATAATTTTTTTTTTACGTGTGAAATTTCATCATTTTTTTTCACTTATTGTTGCTATAGGTACTCTTTTCTTCACAAGTAAGAGAGATTCTTCGATGAATTTTGCACAGCATACAAACCATACTTACAGGTGAATGAAACTCTAGAATATATTTAATTAATGAAAAAATGAATGAGCTGTTACATTTTAAACTTCATGTTTAGAAAAAACTCAAATTTTGTGGTTAATTATCTCAAATTTTAGCACAGTTTTTAATATATTTGGAAAATTCTAGAGTTTCATACACCTGTAAGTATGGTTTGTATGCTGTGCAAAATTCATCGAAGAATCTCCCTTACTTATGCAGAAAAGTGTACCTGTAGCAACGAATGCAGCCAATAGTAAGTGAAAAAATGATGACATTTCACATGTAAAAAAAATATATTTTGTTATATTATTGAACTTTCACTGCTATGAGCGTGAATCCTGAACCCTTCCTGGTCATGCTGACAACGTTTTATGAAGATGAAGTATAGACAGTGGAAATTAAAATGTCCTGTGGTGCCTCTCCTGCTCCAAGTCGGCCAGTTTGACGTCCTACCCACCTTAAAGAGACGAAATCGGCCGTCGTAAAGGCAACTTCTGGAGTACTTGTAGACTGTGTTTTAGGACCGTTACTGCTTGCTAATACGCTGTCCAGTCACATTAATATGACCACCTACCTAAAGCCTGAATAACCACCTTTTGCAACGGAGGTCGCTGCAAGACGTGCAGGAAGAGAGTCAGTGAGGTTCTGGAAGGTACCAATAGGGATGCGGAGACATGCTGCATCCAGTGCGGTGGGCAGGTGGGTTAGGTTTCTCCGTCCATAATCCCAGGTGCAAGCAGCCCGATCGATTTGGTTCCATAAATTCTTGATTGGTTTAAATCAAGAGAGTTTGGTAGCCAGGCGAGTACTGTAAACTCATCCCGATGCTCTTCGAACCACGCACGTACACTACGAGCTGTGTGACATGTTGCATTTTCCTGCTGGTAGATGCCATTGTGGCGACGAAAAACAAACTGCATGTAGGTTGGACATGGTCCCTCTAACAACCCTACCACAACAAAGGTCAAAATTTAATAATGATTGTGGTGTTGCTCACGCTGCTAAATACTGCATTTTCAGGCAACAACAAAGTTATTATGTGGCAGGTGTCATTAGAGCACAGTTAGTAAAGTCATTTCATGTAATAATTAATAAACTAGGCACTCATCTTTTCGTGTTTCCCACGATGGTCTTGTATAATCATGGCTCAATCGTCGAAAATCTAGGTGATGATGATTCCAAGCTCGGATGCAAAGAGGCCTAGGTTTTATTCTGCTATATTCAAAAGTTTTATAGATGTGTTTCACAAACCATTCTTGAAGATTAAACCTTTGAAAGTTAGCACAATGGTGATCTAAAAAATAATCAGCACTCTGAATTTAAGTTACATTTCCTTTTTATTGCTTTTTTTGCAATATCCCGTAACACACAAAACATCACTTCACAATACAAAACATACTTGAAAACATCTTCCTCACTGTTAAAGTTCACATTTTATAAGCTGACTACGTTATGCGTCTTTCCAACATGACGTCCAAGACTTGACCTTCTCAAGGTCCGACACTCTAACTAACTAATAATCGCTTACGCGCCCAAAAATCAGAGTTACAAGTACGACAAAGATCATAGTGACAAAAGAAAGAATACACATAAGAATGATATCATTGCAATACAAACATATCGATGCATCAAAGTACCTCTACATTAATGAAATCAAATCTGAATGTTGTCTCAGAAATATGTCAACTACTTTACAGAAACACAGTAGAATAATGCTGGTATGGTTCAAATGGCTCGGAGCACTATAAGACTCAACTGCTGAAGTCATAAGTCTCCTAGAACTAATTAAACCTAACTAACCTAAGGACATCACACACATCCATGCCCGAGGCAAGATTCGAACCTGCGACCGTAGCGGTCACACGGTTCCGGACTGAAGGGCCTAGAACCGCACGGCCACTCCGGCCATTGCTGGTATCGAGAGGTTTAGTTAAGGTGCTGTAATGGTTACGTAATTCAAGTACCATTACATCACCAAGGGTAGACGCGTACTAGTATTTCAGAATCACAATATAACAGGAATTTCACAAAACTTTCCCCAGACCACAAAGCTCCCCCTTCGGGGCTGTACCCTTCCGACAATTACTGCACGGCGTTTGCTTTCAGATGTTTCACGTTGTACACGTCAACGGCCATCTATCCCTCTATCACCTGCAACAGTCACCTGCAGCCAATCAGAGGACTTCCAGTTGCAGTATGGGCTTTCACACTCCAGCATTTGTCACCGATGAACAGCAGGCAGCATGAACCAGGCATCTGCTGCGGAGGGCCAAATGCAGCAACGTTCGCTGAACGATCATCCAGTGGACACTGTTGGTAGGCCTCTGGTTCATCTGGGCGGTCATTTGCCCAACAGTTACACGTGTATTCGCCCGTACACATCTTCACAGCCGTCGCTAACACCTGTCATCTATGGCGCTTGCTGCATCCTAGTTGCCTCCGCGTCACTTCTGGACAGCGCCACTTTGTCCAGCACGGTATATTTTAACAAGGCAGCATGCAAACCGTTTACAAACGTCGCAGTTTCAGAGATGCATCCACCCCTAGCCCGAAAACCAATGATCACGCCCTTTTGGACGTCGGATAAATCTCTCCGTTTCTGCGTTACGTCAACGAGTTGACGACTGTATTGTTTTCCGCCCCCCCCCCCCCTCCCCAAATGGCTCTGAGCACTATGTGACTTAACTTCTGAGGTCATCAGTCGCCTAGAACTTAGAACTAATTAAACCTAACTAACCTAAGGACATCACACACATCCATGCCCGAGGCAGGATTCGAACCTGCGACCGTAGCGGTCGCTCGGCTCCAGACTGTAGCACCTAGAACCGCACGGCCACTCCAGCCGGGGTGCCCCCCCCCCCCCCGTCCCCCCCGATATGCACTCTACAGAGTTTTCGGAAATTCCCGTTACAGCCTTCCAGGACTTGTAGAGTGGAATGAGTGGATAATATTTTGAACTGGAACTCATGCCTGCAAGCGTACGGCTTCTGTGCTACAACCATTTGAAAACATGTTGACAATGCGACCACTTTTACAAGTAACTGATCAGGCGTGATCCAGTACATCACTTGTTTTACAATTCCGCTCATTAACAGTCAAAGGAATTGCTCGTTTACTCATTGTCGGGTTGTCCTCAACGTGATGTAATACGGCGTTTTCCAATTCGGGTGTGCGGCATTTGCTTAGAGCACCAAAGTCACGCCTGCTGACGTTGAAAGTAGCCTTTCTCGAAGCCAATGAGTAATCGTTGAGAAAAGCGTATGGGATGTAGTCATACGTTCTGTATAACGATCGCCGTACAGAACAATCATGTCGGTATATTCTGCAAATGCGTACTCACCCATGTTGCGTTAATACTAACAGACACGTGAATGAGGCTCGAAGCAGTTCAGAGAGGTAGAGTAGATGTCAAACGACATCAGCCAGTCCGACGCAAGCACTGGCCCACCGTGACTACCGTGTTGCATACCTACGTAGCAAACATGCGTTCAAAAGGTGGTAGCATGGAAACGGCGTTTCCGGGCGCGCGTTCCCATTCACAATATTATGTACTCACTCCCCTCTACAACTCGTAAAAGTTTGAAAAGGGAATTTCCGAATATGCTGTATATCCTCCACTGCTCGTGCTGCCCGCTGTCATCTGTGAGTGATTAGTACAAGCTGACATCGAACATAGGCCTGGTCATGTGACTGGACCGTCTACATAGATCATCTAGTGGATAACATCAGTAACCCTTTGAGGTACTCGGCAGAAGCTGCTGTAGTCTGTATGAAAGTTGCAACGCCAGAGGACTGCAGCTAAGTGCAGGAAGATCTGAGGAAGATCGATCATTGGTGAAGGGGCTGGAATTTAATTCTGAATGTAAATTAATGTAACGAACTGCGTATAAACAATCGAAGACATCCATAACTGTTCGATTGACGACAGATCAGTGGAAACAGTACGAGTGGTTGCCTAAATTGTACCACATTTCAGATTTTATTTATTTTAACCTAAACAGTTGGTTATTTTAAGACTATTTTAACAATGCCATCTTCAACTGGAGGCTGTTGTTCTTGATTTCTAATTGAAACTATGGAAATTTTGAGAAACACACGACATTTAATTTTCTAAATGTCTGCAAGTAATACAAGTCAGGAACCTTGTTCCCTAATTTTTACCAGCGGGTGAATAAATTTACCACCCTTTTAGACTATATCCCTGAGCTTAAAGATCTTTACTAGTCTACGTTTAAGGGAATGTTCCATATTTTAGTCCTTAAATCACTATCTGTAGGCATTGCAACTATAACTTTCTCACTGCTTTCCCCACCTGTGCAAACTTTGCGCGAATCCACGTTTTACATTTCATGCATCTGATCATTTCTCTCTCGCACAACACGCACTACCATTCCTCTGTTTTACTAATGAGTTTCTGTCGTACCTGCCACACAGAGCCTCCAAAACACTTCCTTTCCACCGGCTGGGCTGTAGCTCTGGATTTCTTTTCCTTTGCGTCGGTCAGCTCTTTCTTTTTTTTAAAAAAAAAAAAAAGTTTGCTTGTAGCTTTCATAATTTCCCTCGGTTCGGTGATATTTGTTAGATGGACACCTTCGACCTACTTTTTGCCTGCGATGGCTGCTTCTGCTGTCCGTTTCGTTCTGCAATATCGAAGTTTTATTACGACCGACATGCTTAAACCTATCTCATCCTTTCACTTGTAAGAATATGCTCTTCCAATTCGTTTTCAACTGTGTTGAAGAACACGATCTACATCTACATCTACATTTATACTCCACAAGCCACCCAACGGTGTGTGGCGGAGGGCACATTACGTGCCACTGTCATTACCTCCCTTTATTGCGGCCAAAAGTTTTTGTATCCCTGTTTACATTTTTGTTATTATTTTCACTGTTCCCCTTAATTGATGCCTTACGAATGTTACATATACGTCCACATTAATTCAATCCATGAGCCCAGTTAGATATACTGTTACAGCTAAATGAATTTCATCCGTGTTCCACTTCTCGTAATACCTTCCTGTTGCCACACTGCATTAGAAAATAATTATTTATTTATTATATTGGGATAAACAAGGCAGTAGAAAATTCACCGCGTCTCTTCCAGACGTTATGATGCATTAATTATACCAAATGCATGTTTTAAAGGTCATTATACGGGCAAGTGTCTTAAATTGCACAAAAACAATATTGGAAACTTACAGGGGTACATTATAGGCAACGTTTCCATTTCCAGTTTGTCAGCTTCGTACAAACGTACCCCCAATGAATTCAGATTCATGACTGTCTGTAAACTAAGGTTGTTTCTTGTGCATTCACATATAAATAAAACATTATGTTATCGCATAACTTATAACACTAAATCTCTTCGCTAAGTACACAACAAGTTAGACGAAAACAACAGCAAAATGAAAATTGTCTTCAGGCGATCAGTTCCTCAAAAAACAGAACTCAAAGCTGAGAGTATGTTCCTAAGGAGCACGTTGATCACGCTGACTGTATTGAATGTCGGATAGTGGAAGAGATACAAATTTTATACCATTTGTACAAATTTGGAGCTGGCACAATTTCGGCAACTCCCCTAGATGTCGCACTCTACAATGATTGTCACATTCAACATTGTCAAGTTTAATACCTTACTTGCTCATTAATCTCTCTTTAAACAGTATGCTCTGAGTAAAAGTCAACAACAGTTAACAAAATTTCCTTTTTTTTATTTTTGTAGTGGTCATAAACCAGTCCAAGCTTGGTAGCTTATGTTACTGATAATGCACGGATATAGCAAATAAGGTGGTAACAAATATTTTCACTTTCTGTTCCCTGTTTACCACGTCAGTACCTCTGTAAATACTATGTTGCATACGAGTTAAGAACAACTAACGAGTTTTGTTTTTTCCTTTTTTTGGGTGGACATAAAGCACCCCCCCCCTCAGCCCCCCGCCCCCTTGTAATGCTCGTCACGGGGGGTGCCTTAGTACTGCTGATCCGTGATCCATATTTAGATAAGCTGTTACAGCTAAAAGCACTTCATTTGTACTCCATTTTGAGTAATGCCTATTTGTTACCATTCTGTAACACAAAATTATTATTTAATTAATGACTTAGGATAAAAACACGTTACAGAATTCGCTACTTCATTTTAAACATTATGTTGCCACTCGCTTTGTAAAAATATTTCTCTTACCTAGATACATAAAATTAGTGTTACCTTCAACTGTTCCTCAACACACAGAATCTATAGCTAACATTTCTAAGAAGTACGTAGTCCACACTGATCATACTGAATGTCGGACAGTAAAAAAAGTATGAGTTTCATAATGGTGAAACAAATCTGAAGTCGTTCCAATACAGATAACTCTCCCCTAATACAAGCTGTAGGAAACGCAGAGGCCGTACTAAGAGAAACTGGAAGAATTCCAAGGATACGACATACACTAAATGGGTAGCTTACAAAACCGACATTCGACATTCTCGAGTACTGATCGTCAGCATGGGACTATTACTTATTATGATTAGTAGACAATCTCTAAAGAATAACGGAGCCTTTTGTCACGTGTTCGTTTAGTAAGCGCGAGAACTGCCAGGAGATTTGCGCTGTTCGTGGAACAAAACATGTATCGCATTCGTAACATTGGAAAGTTATCTAAAGGTCGACTTGAACATCACAGTTCATTACTAGGCGCAGACGTACATTGAGATGACAAAAGTCATGGGATACCTTTTAATATCCTGTCGGACCTCCTTTTGTCCAGCGTAGTGCAGCAACTCGACGTGGCATGGACACAAGTCGTTAGAAGTCCTTTTCAGAAATATTTAGGCATGCTGCCTCTATAACCGTCCTTAATCGCGAAAGTGTTGGCGGAGAATGATTTTGTGCACGAAATTACCTCTCGATTATGTTCCATAAACGTTCGATGGGATTCATGTCGGACGATCGGGGTGGCTAAGTCAATCGCTCGAATTGTCCAGAACGTTCTCCAAACCAATCGCGAACAATCGTGACCCAGTGACATGGTGCATCGTTGTTTCGGAACATGAAGTCCATGAATGGCTGCGAATGGTCTCCAAGTAGCCGAAAATAATCGTTTCCAGTCAATGATCGGTTCAGTTGGACCAGAGGACCCTGTCCATTCCACATAAACACAGCCCGTACCATTATTGAGCCACCACCAGCTTGCACAGCGCCTTGCTGACAACTTAGGTTCATAGCTTTGTGGGGTCTGCGTCACTACGATCGGATCTTACCAACTAAAATCGGGACCTATCTGACCAGGTTACGATTTTCCAGTCGTTTAGGGCCCAACCGATATGGTCACGAGCCTAGGAGAGACACTGCAGGCAACGTCGGATGTTAGTAAAGGCTCTCGCGTCGGTCGTCTGTTATCAAAGACAGTTGACGCCAAATTTCGCCGCACTGTCGTAATAGATAGGTTAGTCGTACGTCCCACATTGATTTTTGCAGTTATTTCACCCAGTGTTGCTTATCTATTAGCACTGACAACTCTACGTAAACCTCGCTGCTCTCGGTCGTTAAGACCACCGGATGATATTCTCGCCACACTTCTGACACTGTAAATCTCGGAATATGGCATTCCGTAACGGTTTACGAAATGGTATGTCCCATGCATCTAGCTCCAACTACCATTCGTGTTAAAAGTATGTTAATTTCCGTCATGCGGTCATAATCAAGTCGGAAACCTTTTCACATGAATCACCTGAGTACAAATGACAGCTCCGCCAATGAACTGCCCTTTTATATTTTGTGTGCGTAATACTACGGCCATCTGTGTAAGTGCATATCGCTATCCGATGACTATTGTCATCTGAGCGTACTGGTAGTGCTCTGCCTTCCCCCAACACAAGAACCGGCTTTCATAACCAGTCACATAGTAAACTGACAGATTAGTATGGAATCACATTGCACGTTGATCTTTACACCTTAGTGTAGTAACGCCCCAAGTGAGTTATGTCAATGACCAAAGAAAAACTGAGAGATAGTTTGACTATTTGTTGCTTGAGAGTACTCAAGTTACACGCACGATCTTACGACGACCGACTGAACCACTGCTTCCTTCATTCCGCCCGGCGCATGCTATACAGAGAGACGGGGACAATTGGATCTTCATTACTGTGAATGTAAGGGCGCAAGACTGGCAAGCAGACTAGCGGAATCCATCTCCCACGAAGAATTCTGCTCGGTGATTCAACAGAGAAAAAACAGATAAGTAAGACAAAGGGAAGATCGTTTTCTCTGCAGCGGTCCACCGGAGTCGTTCATATGCTGATAAGGAAAGGACGCTAGCGACAACAGTGGGTGATTTATTCCCCGATTGTGGGCAGCAGATATAAATCGTGCACCGCCTACCGCATATATTTAGAGGAGCGCGCCACGAGAGGCGAAAACAGAGATAAATCTGGATGGGAGATAACGTCTTTAACAGACGACCTGCCCCCGTCCTCCTCCGCCCGCGGGTCGTTATTTAATGCTGTGTGCAACAAGCCACTGTTATTGACAGATCCCCTGTAACACGGCGCCGGCCAGTGGTCTCGTCCCGCGCTGACACGCGGTAGACGAGGAAAAACATACTGTGAAAAGAAAGAGGCACCAACGTACGCTAGGAATGCAGTGCACAGAATATCTCTGGTCAGGATTTCCGCTCTCGCCACAAAGTGAATCACCGACTCGCGGATTCGTGCAGCTGTACGCTGACAGATAGAGCGTCTGAAGAAGGAGTGCATTTAACGCAGTCAGTAAACACGGGCGACTCCGTCCCACGAGCCATCGCAGTCTAGTATTAAAGAGGAGCAGACGTAACGGCGTGTGACAGTAAGAAGAATATCCCGGAGCAAGAGGTCCTCGGGGGGGGGGGGGGGGGGCGTCTGCCGCAGGAGTTTCGTCAGCATCCCCGTATATTTCAGCCTGAGGTCAAACACTGGGTATCAGCATCTGGTCCGACTTGTTACGAAGTTGTCATCAGAATTTTTTTTCACCAGTCTGTTTACAGATAACCACATGATAATAACTCGAAATCTGTAATGATACCTTTTTTGCGACCTGAGGCTGAAACATATAACAAGGAAGGGTATGGGAAAGTTACTGTGTTTCGCTACATCGGTAACCTAGTCTGTGTAAGTGTTTTGGTAGCTGGCACACCGGAATGCAATATACTCGCACAGGCTGGTTCCGTGTTGATGTTACAGAATTTCAGCGATAATGGGGAACGGTAAACGTACTGGTACTGATTTTGCTAGGATTGTAGGGTAGACAACTTTCAAAGGCGAAGGTATGGACCAAAACAAGAAAAAAATGTGTGACAAACATAGGCTCTGAAATTCGTACCTTAAGTGCTTTGAGCACTTGTTCATCTACATTACTGTGAAACACATTTATTCCACTGAACGAGTGCCCAGAATCCTTTTTTTCTAACTTGTTGTTCCTTTTGTGATGAAAACCAATGGAAAACTAATAACAATGCTGAAATAGTGATAACCTATAGGCGTAGCTTATAGCTAATTCGGTAGCTGTTGGTGGTCATTGTCGGCACCTAAAACTTTGCCATTTAGTGTTAGATGTAATCCTAACGAATCCGAGGTTAATGAAGAGGAACTTTTGTGACAGGTTCGCAGTTTTTCTGTCTACAGTACAATGACATTCACACTTGAACATGGATTCACAGCTTAGTTGGAATAATTAAGGTATAAGTTTTTCAATGGGAAATGTCAGTGTTACTGAGTCAATTCAACACACTAATGTGCTTTCCCGCATTTAGCTTCGCGGTGTGTATTAGAAGCTGGATAGAGATGTGCATGCATCTTTTACCGGTTCCCTGCAGTGTAGGAGCTATTTTAACATTTGAAATTTATTTTTCCCAATACATGTATCACAGCAAATCAGTTAGCAATTCTAAGCTTTGTTTTCCGTAACAACTAAAACAAAAGTGTAGATTTAACTGTAAACCGGCTAACTTTGAAAGGACAGTTTGGAATCAAAATACACTAAGTGATCAAAAGTATCCGAAAAGCCCCAAAAACATACGTCTTTCATATTAGGTGTATTGTGCTGCCACCTACTGCCAGGTACCCCATATCAGAGTCCTCAGTTATCATTAGACATCGTGACAGAGCAGCGTGGAGCGCTCCGTGGAATTCACGGACTTCGAGTGTGGTCAGGTGATTGGGTGTCATTTGTGTCATACGTCTGTAGGCGAGATTTCCACACTTCTAAACATCCCTAGTTCCACTGTTTCCGATGTGGTAGTGAATTGGAAACGTGAAGGGACACGTACAGCACAGAAGCGTACAGACCGACCTCGTCTGTTGACTGACAGGGACCGCCGACAGTTGAAGAGGGTCGTAATGTGTAATAGGCAGACATCTATCCAGACCATCACACAGGAATTCCAAATTGCGTGAGGGTCCACCGCAAGTACTATAACAGTTAAGCGGGAGATGAGAAAACTTGGATTTCATGGTCGAGCGGCTGCTCATAAGCCACAAATCATGCCGGTAAATACCAAACGACGCCTCGCTTGGTGTAAAGAGCGTAAACATTCGACGATTGAACAGTGGAAAAACGATGTGTGGAGTGACGAATCACGATACACAATGTGGCGATTCGATGGCAGGGTGCAGGTATGGCGAATGCCCGGTGAACGTCATCTGCCAGCGTGTGTAGTGTCAACAGTAAAATTCGGAGGCCTTGGTGTTATGATATGGTCGTGTTTTTCATGGAGGGGGCTTGCACCCCTTTTTGTTTAGCGTGGCACTATCGTAGAACAGGCCTACATTGATGTTTTAAGCACTTTCTTGTTTCCCACTGTTGCAGAGCAATTCGGGTATGGCAACTGCATCATTCAACACGATCGAGCACCCGTTCATTATGCACGGCCTGTGGCGGAGTGGTTACACGACAATAACATCCCTGTCATGGACTGGCCTGTACAGAGTCCTGACCTTAATCCCACAGAACACCTTTAGGATGTTTTGAAACGCCGACTTCGTGCCGGACCTTACCGCCCGACATCGATACCTCTCCTCAGTGGGCTGCCATTCCCCAAAAAACCTTCCAGCACCTGATTGAATGTATGCCTGTGAAAGTGGAAACTGTCATCAAGGCTAAGTGTGGGCCAGTACCATACTGAATTCCAGCATTACCGATGGAGGGCGCCATGAACTTTTAAGTCATTTTCAGCCGGGTGTCCGGATACTTTTGATCACATAGTGTAAATCCTAACGTTTTACGACAGTTATGGCGGTATAGTGATGTTTGAGATCAATTGTTTGAACCCACGTCAGAGTGGCTTCGTATTGATGCGTTACGTCAATGGAAAAGAAATATTTACAGACTGTGTAATTTCCCAGACTGTTCCGTGTAAGGTACATGCGCAGGTTGACTAGCCAACCTACAGAATAACATGAATTTTTGTTGTTAACTTCAAATTCTTTCCCGCTGAATTTTTTTGTTTTTTGTATTCAAGAACAAACTAATCTAGCCTACATACCGAGTAGTATTGTCACCTCAGCAGAGGACGTTGGTTCTGTAAAATGCGCTGAACAGCGAGCCAATATTCCCAATGTTTTGAACAGCCAATAAGGAGTGGAGGAAAGAAGTCACGTGTTGGCTACAGGATGCAGCCAGAGCGTCTTTCCAAATTAAGACCCCCTCCCTGATCCCGGCTCCCATCTAGACATGACGTGCACTTTCTCGTCTCTTCTGACTGTTTAGGACTTCGTTCTTACAAAACGACTTCTTCCATGACCACCTTGATTGGCTAGTGGTCTATCATTCTGCACCCGGCGCGCCTAATGGTATTCCGTATTTTCAATACACAGGAATATCACACTGGAGACGAACCCATTTCTCCCAACGAGAGACCAGTACTTTGGAACTGTCTCTACAAAACATCTACCAGTATTTTAGTACTGTCACTGTAAAATGTCTGATTTGATTGACAGGGCTACAAGCTCACCTCTGCTTGCACTGCTTCGTCACTAACAACTGAACTCCTCGAATGTATTCTTACGTTCTGAACGCAGATGAAAATCGATGAGGCCAAGTAGGGACCGTATGGAAGATGACCTATGAGAATAAACACCAAAGTGCCGAATTGTTGCAGATATCGAAGTGCACGTATGTGCTGTGACACTGTATGGCTGAAGGAGAGAGTGCTCCATGTGTGGACGAGCTCTTTGAATTCGAAACTAAATTACAGCACGCTGTTTCTCGCGCACCGACATGTAGCAGTTGTTAACATCGCCATGTTACATGCTACAGTTCCGAGTCCTCTAGTGGCAGAGACTGCAGATATGTAGACGTGTAGAATAAAGATGCAGAATGTTAATAACGATTGTTTTGTGTAAAGGGCTTCAAGGGTTTTTCACACAAAAATTCGGAGGCATTACTTGTCAGCACGCCCTCGTAAGTTTATATTCTTCTTTCATTCCTGAAAGACATACCCACATATTTACTTATCCTGACGAGACCCATCGACACCTGTAGACATACACTACTGGCCATTAAAATTGCTACACCAAGAAGAAATGCAGATGATAAACGGGTATTCATTGGACAAACATATTATACTAGAACTGACATGTGATTACATTTTCACGCAATTTGGGTGCATAGATCCCGAGAAATCCGTACCCAGAACAACCACCTCTGGTCGTAGTAATGGCCTTGTTGGGCCTGGGCATTGGGTCAAACAGAGCTTTGATGGCGTGTACAGGTAAAGCTGCCCATGCAGCTTCAACACGATACCACAGTTCATCAAGAGTAGTAACTGGCGTATTGTGACGAGCCAGTTGCTCAGACACCATTCACCAGACGTTTTCAATTGGTGAGAGATCTGGAGAACGTGCTGGCTAGGACAGCAGTCGTACATTTTCTGTATCCAGAAAGGCCCGTACAGGACCTGCATCATGCATTATCCTGCTGAAATGTAGGGTTTCGCAGGGATCGAATGAAGGGTAGAGCCACGGGTCGTAACACATCTGAAATGAAACGCACACTGCCGAGCGGTTCTAGGCGCTCCGGTCGCAGGTTCGAATCCTGCCTCGGGCAAGGATGTGTGTGATGTCCTTCGGTTGGTTAGGTTTAAGTAGTTCTAAGTTCTAGGGGACTGATGACTTCAGAAGTTAAGTCCCATAGTGCTCAGAGCCTTTTTTTGTAACGTCCACTGTTCAAAGGGCCGTCAATGCGAACAAGAGGTGACCGAGACGTGTAACCAATGGCACCCCATACCATCACGCCGGGTGATACGCCAGTATGGCGATGACGAATACACGCTTCCAATGTGCGTTGACCACGATGTCGCCAAACACGGATGCGACCATCATGATGCTGTAAACAGAAAAAATGACGTTTTGCCATTCGTGCACCCAGGTGCGTCGTTGAGTACACCATCGCAGGCGCTCCTGTCTGTGATGCAGCGTCAAGGGTAACCACAGCCATGGTCTCCGAGCTGATAGTCCATGCTGCTGCGAACGTCGTCAAACTGTTCGTGCAGATGATGGTTGACTTGCAAACGTCCCCATCTGTTGACTCAGGGATCGAGACGTGGCTGCACGATCCGTTAGAGCCATGGGGATATGATTCCTGTCATGTCGACTGCTAGTGATACGAGGCCGTTGGGATCCACCACGGCGTTCCGTATCACCTTCCTGAACCCACCGATTCCATATTCTGTTAACAGTCACTGGATCTCGACCAACGCGAGTAGCAATGTCGCGATACGATAAACTGCAATTGCCATAGGCTACAATCCGACCTTTATCAAAGTCTTAAACGTGATGGTACGCAATTCTCCTCTTTACACTCCTTACACGAGGCATCACAACAACGTTTCACCAGGCAGCGCCGGTCAACTGCTCTTTGTGTATGAGAAATCGGTTGGAAACTTTCCTCATGTCAGCACGTTGTAGGTGTCGCCACCGGCGCCAACCTTGTGCGAATGCTCTGGAGAGCTAATCATTTGCATATCACAGCATCTTCTTCCTGTCGATTAAATTTCGCGTCTGTAGCACGTCATCTTCGTGGTGTAGTAATTTTAATGGCCAATAGTGTATCAGTTACGAATTTTTGGTGTTGTTTTTAAATTTATTTATGGAGAGCTATAACTATATATTACTATTGCTGTCGAAGTAGCAAACAGTCTTACACAATTTTACTACTATTTTTGGTTATACATAGTTAACCTTCTACGCTATTGCTCACAGAACCACCGAACGTATCGAAAAAGGCTATCGAAAAGTGTTGAAAAACAAAGAAACACAAATCCTGATATGTGGTCAATCCACTAACGTTACTGTCAGACAAGCTACTGAGGTTCGTAAGTCTTCAAAACAACAGATATACACTGCTGGCCACCGTAAATGCAACACCCTGAAGGAAGCATCCGAATCAAGTGAAATTTACACCATGGGTTTGCAGCGATGAGATATGCAACTGATTAGAATTTCAGCGCAGACGCACATCATGCGTGCCTGTGGCGCCACCTCATAGCGCCATTTAAGGCTTGGCGATTTCGACGAGTGTACGTTCGGCACGTGTGTTTACCTTGTGGTTGTTTCACAAGACGATCAGTTATGCCTCGTAGACAACAGCGAACATCGTTTGATCAAGTATCCGAGTTCGACAGAGGTAGGATAGTGGCTTACCGAGATTGTGGATTATCATACAGAGAAATCGCTAGTCGTGTTGGACGAAACCAAACAACTGTAATGCGGATATGTGACCGTTGGATGCAGGAGGGTACGACGGACCGACGTGGTCGGTCGCATTCACCTCGGTGCACCACTGCATGTGCTGATAGGCAAATTTTGCGCATGGCAGTGACGGATCGCTCAGTGACATCCCGAACCATAGCACAGCACATTGCGTCTGTAACGCATCATCCAGTGTCTGCGCGTACCATTCGACGCCGTTTACAGCAGAGTGGTCTGTCCGCAAGACGTCCATTGCTTCGTCTACCATTGACGCAGAACCACAGACGTCTCCGTCGCCAATGGTGTGATGACAGACGGATGTGGACGGCAGAATGGAAGACGTTGTCTTTACCGACGAGGCACGTTTCTGTCTGCGGCACCACGATGGTCGGATTCGAGTGTGGAGACACCGTGGAGAGAGGATGCTGGACAGCTGCATTATGCACCGCCACACTGGTCTTGCACCGGGTATTATGTATTATAGTATGGGGCGGTATTGGATATTACTCTCGCACGCCTCTAGTACGCATTGCCGGTACTTTAAATAGCCGGCGCTACATATCCGAGGTGCTGGAGCCAGTTGTCCTTCCTTACCTTCAGGGCTCGGCCACAGCCATATTTCAACAGGATAATGCGCGACCACACGTGGCACGCATTGTCCAAAGGTTCTTCGTCAATAACCAGATTGAAGTGCTTCCCTGGCCGGCTCGCTCTCCGGATCTTTCGCCGATAGAAAACATGCGGTCCATGGTTGCTCAACGAGTGACCCAGATTACATCCCCAGCTGCCACATCAGATGATCTTTGGCAACGTGTGGAAGCTGCTTGGGCTGCTGTACCCCAGGAACACATCCAACGTCTCTTTGACTCAATGCCGAGACGTGTGGCAGCGGTGATCTCCAACAATGGCGGCTACTCTGGCTACTGATTCTGGCAGGAACCACATGTCACAGACGTCTGTAAACGTAATCATTTGATACTTGGTCAACATGTTATCTACAAAATAAATTTTGTTGTGCTACCTCTTGTCTTTCTTGGTGTTGCATTTACCGTGGCCAGCAGTGTATATTTTAAACTTCATCCAAGCGCCTTTGAAGAGAGATGAAAACTTTTAATGGAAAGACATCCTGCAGGTTTTGTTTGTAGCACGACTTGAGCTTACTCACTTAGGTTACAGAGAACATCAACCAGGGTTTTCAGTAATCGCCGTGACCAAGTGCTCCTCTTACGTCTACATTTTCACGGTGAGTATGACGTGGACCCTCCCTCTTCCAAGGTGACAACACCAGTGTTCGCAGGGTAGCACGTTTATGCTCCTGATTTGATCACCACTCAGGTACTCTGTTGCGTCTCCAGTGGCCGCTAAATCGTCCGATATTAATCCCATAAAAAATGCTCGAGCTGACTGGAACAGCGAGTAAATTGTAGCAGTAAACACAACGAAAGTTCCTAGTTCAAAGAAAACTAATCATCAATAAGGACTTCAACTGGTATGGAACAGCTGAAGGAATTTTTGGACTTCCTTTCTCAAGTAACTGTAGCCAATATCTACACTCCTGGAAATTGAAATAAGAACACCGTGAATTCATTGTCCCAGGAAGGGGAAACTTTATTGACACATTCCTGGGGTCAGATACATCACATGATCACACTGACAGAACCACAGGCACACAGACACAGGCAACAGAGCATGCACAATGTCAGCACTAGTACAGTGTATATCCACCTTTCGCAGCAATGCAGGCTGCTATTCTCCCATGGAGACGATCGTAGAGATGCTGGATGTAGTCCTGTGGAACGGCTTGCCATGCCATTTCCACCTGGCGCCTCAGTTGGACCAGCGTTCGTGCTGGACGTGCAGACCGCGTGAGACGACGCTTCATCCAGTCCCAAACATGCTCAATGGGGGACAGATCCGGAGATCTTGCTGGCCGGGGTAGTTGACTTACACCTTCTAGAGCACGTTGGGTGGCACGAAATACATGCGGACGTGCATTGTCCTGTTGGAACAGCAAGTTCCCTTGCCGGTCTAGGAATGGTAGAACGATGGGTTCGATGACGGTTTGGATGTACCGTGCACTATTCAGTGTCCCCTCGACGATCACCAGTGGTGTACGGCCAGTGTAGGAGATCGCTCCCCACACCATGATGCCGGGTGTTGGCCCTGTGTGCCTCGGTCGTATGCAGTCCTGATTGTGGCGCTCACCTGCACGGCGCCAAACACGCATACGACCATCATTGGCACCAAGGCAGAAGCGACTCTCATCGCTGAAGACGACACGTCTCCATTCGTCCTTCTATTCACGCCTGTCGCGACACCACTGGAGGCGGGCTGCACGATGTTGGGGCGTGAGCGGAAGACGGCCTAACGGTGTGCGGGACCGTAGCCCAGCTTCATGGAGACGGTTGCGAATGGTCCTCGCCGATACCCCAGGAGCAACAGTGTCCCTAATTTGCTGGGAAGTGGCGGTGCGGTCCCCTACGGCACTGCGTAGGATCCTACGGTCTTGGCGTGCATCCGTGCGTCGCTGCGGTCCGGTCCCAGGTCGACGGGCACGTGCACCTTCCGCCGACCACTGGCGACAACATCGATGTACTGTGGAGATCTCACGCCCCACGTGTTGAGCAATTCGGCGGTACGTCCACCCGGCCTCCCGCATGCCCACTATATGCCCTCGCTCAAAGTCCGTCAACTGCACATACGGTTCACGTCCACGCTGTCGCGGCATGCTACCAGTGTTAAAGACTGCGATGGAGCTCCGTATGCCACGGCAAACTGGCTGACACTGACGGCGGCGGTGCACAAATGCTGCGCAGCTAGCGCCATTCGACGGCCAACTCCGCGGTTCCTGGTGTGTCCGCTGTGCCGTGCGTGTGATCATTGCTTGTACAGCCCTCTCGCAGTGTCCGGAGCAAGTATGGTGGGTCTGACACACCGGTGTCAATGTGTTCTTTTTTCCATTTCCAGGAGTGTATATTACGCACGCCTACCTCTGTCCTTTGCAAGCCATCTTAGGGAGTTTGGCGGAGAGAAGTTTTTGTACCATTTACACTTCCTCCCTTTCCTGTTCCAGTGGGGATGAAGGGCGGGAAGATTAATTTTTGATAAGCTTTCGTGTGGACATGCCTGTCTCTTAATTCATCCTCTTAGTTTTCCCGCGAAATGGAAGGCACAGTCAAATGAAAACGGGAAAGATGGAAAAGTAGTAAGTTAATTCTTTGTTATTTCAAAGGTAATCGCCATAACTGTTAATACATTTATCTTACGTGAGACGTGACGGTCAGCGTCTGCGTGAGAAACAATTTGCTGTTAATTGTACTCAGGCGTGCATCTCTTCTTCCGAAGCAAACCAACGGCCACGAATCTTTCTTCAGTGCTCCAAAAATATGGAAATCTCATGGGGAGAGGTCGGAACTGTAAGGAGTATGTATAAGTGCTTCCCAACGGAACCCCTGTAACAAACTCGAAACAATCTGGCACAAAAAAGCCCGCGTGCCTGTTACCAAGGATGTTACTAAGGACGTTTCGTGGGCCTCGATTTGCTTAGGACGAAGAGAGTCTCGCCTGGGTGCAGTCATGATTCCGTTGTAGGTGTTTTGGCATTTCAGTACAATTTTCTGTCGTTGCAATTTGTCTGTATACAGCATGATCCGCGAAGAGCATCACACAATGTGCGACGTTATCAATGTTTACATCTATACTTCGCAAGCCACTTTACGGCTTGTGACTTAGGGTCCTTCCGTCAGTACTGTCACTTTGCCATTTCTGTGTTCCATTCGCAAATGCCGCTTGGGAAGAAAGGCTGTCGCTAAGCTTCCGTATGAGATCTAAGTTCTCTTTTTCCTCGTGATCATTTCGGGAATATGTGCTGAAGTAATATGCTGCCCGAGACTCTACTTGTAACATACAATCTCGGAATTTCAACCTTAATCCTCTCTGTGAAACAACGCCTCTCTTGTGGCACCGGTCACTTGAGTTTGTTGAACATCTCGGTAACGTTCTCTCGCCTGCTAAATGATCCTGCGTTGAAATGTGCCGCTCTTCATCGGATATTCTCAATCGGTTCTGTTAGTACTATTTCTTAAGAGCCCCGTCCTTAAGTATAAGGAGCGAAAAAGTGTTTTAAAACATACATCTTTCGTGAGTGAATTACACGCCCTTAACGTTCTCTTTATGAATCTCAGTCTAGCATCTGCTTTTCCTTTGTATGGTCATTCGGGCCATTACGTTTTAGGTCACGGGATGGATATTCCCAGATATTTTATGGTAAGTAGCCGTGGCCGTTTCTCGCTAGATTCTGAGGTCGTGTACACATTGACATTTTACGTCTCTCAGTGTCTCCAGTGATTTATCGTCAATCGCGTAATAGAACAATAATGCGTCTTTCCTACGATTTATGCGCAGTGCAGTACATTTCTTCGTGTTGAGGGTCAACCAGCAGTCCCTGCACTCAGAGTCGATTCTCTTCAGATCTTCCGGGAATTCCTTAAAATTTATAGATATTGCGAATATACTGTATGTATGCGGTGTCTGTTCTTTCCGACATTGTCCGTTGATTGAAATCACTGCGGAAAGTTAAAAATATGTGCCGGACCACGATTCGAACCCTGGTCTCCTGCTTACTAGGCAGTCTCTCTGATCACTAAACCACGCATTGATCATTGCAACTGCACGGACTACCGTAGCTCCCGTTCTATCAGGCTCATATTCTCAACTTATCCACACAGTAAGCGGCAGAGCCGGATTCGAAACAGTTCTGCAAAATTTTCTACAATTCCTTTGTGTTTTAATTCATAATGGATGCTGGATCAATAATAGAGCCTTTTCTTTGCACTGAAGAGCCACAGAAACTGGTATACCTGCCTCATATCGTGTAGGGCCTCAGCGGGCACGTAGATATGCCGCAACACTTGAAATGTCCCCTTAGAACTATTTATACACGAGACTTCCCCTTAGAACAATTATACACGACTGTGCTTAAACTGATACACAATATTTTGTTAGCGCAACGCAATCTGACTTTCAAAAATCCCTACAAAAGAATGGCCCTGACTAACATTAAACTATACCTTTCACAAATCACTTACCTCACAAAAATCTTCGCTGCTCAAGCTACTGCAATACAGGAGCGCCACCACTGCCAGCTAAATGAAAGATTCAAACTACTGAAGGCACTAACTACTGATAGGGATAGTTAGCAAATGAAAGATATTAATAGAGAACGAACAATGTATTTACCTTGATATCATCATATATAAATATAGCAGTTCATGACAAATTACAAACCTCCGCCATCTCTCTCCCCACATCCACCACTGCTGGCGGCTCACCTCCAACTGCGCAACGCTACGCGCTGTTCACAGCCAGCTGCCCAACACTACAATGGCGAATATTACAACAATGCAAAGCAGACACAGACTGCCCACAGCACAGCCAGTGATTTTCATACAGAGGTGGCGTTACCAATAAAAAAACCTAAACAGCCTACTTACACACTACGTGACGTGGATTCGACTAATGTCTGAAGTAGTACTGGAGGGAATTCACACCATGAATCCTGCAGGACTGTCCATAAATCCGTAAGAGTACGAGGTGATGGAAATCTCTTCTGAACAGCACGTTGCAAGGCTTCCCAGATATGTTCAATAATGTTCGTTTCTGGGGAGTTTGGTGGCCAGCGGAAGTGTTTAAACTCAGAAGATTAATCCTGGAGCCACTCTGTAGCAATTATGGACGTGTGGGATGTCGCATAATCCTGCAGGATTTCCTAACTCCGTCGGAATGCACAGTGAACATGAATGGATGCAGGTGATCAGACAGGATGCTTACGTACGTGTCACCTGTCCTATCTAGGCGTATCTGGGGCCCATATAACTGCAACTGCATACGCCCCACACCATTAAAGAGTCTCCTCCAGCTTGAACAGTCCCCTGCTGACATGCAGGGTCCATGGATACATGAGGTTGTCTCCATACCCGTACACGTCCATTCGCTCGATACAATTTGAAACGAGACTCGTCCGACCAGGCAACATGTTTCCAGTCATCAACAGTCCAATGTCGGTGTTGATGGGCCCAGACGAGGCGTAAACTTTGTGTCGTGCAGTCATCATGGGTACAATATTGGGCGTTCGGCTCCGAAAACCCATATCGATGATGCTTCGTTGAATGGTTCGCACGCTGACACTTGTTGATGGCCCAGCATTGAAATCTGTAGCAATTTCAGGAAGGGTTGCACTTCTGTCACGTCGAATGGTTCTCTTCAGTCTTCGTTGGTACCGTTCTTGCAAGATCTTTCTCCGGCCGCAGCGATGTCGAAGATCTGATGTTTTACCGGATTCCTGATATTCGCGGTACACTCGTGAAAACGCCGTAAGGGAAAATCTCCACTTCATCGCTATCTCGGAGATGCTGGGTCCCATCGCTCGTGCGCCGACTATAACACCTAGTTCAGATCTTGATAACCTGCCATTGCAGCAGCAGTAACCAACTAACAACTGCGCCAGACACTTGTTGTCAGATACAGGCGTTGCCGGCCGCAGCACCATATTCTGCCTGTTTACATATCTCTGTATTTGAATACACATGCCTATACCAGTTTCTTTGCACTTTCACTGTCTATATATGTGCTAATTAAGGCGAGACGGCCAGTGATCTCTTCAGTGCAGACGCACAACAGGCTTGAATTCTTACGGGAATCGGTTAAATGCTGCGAGGATAATCGGCAAGGGGCACTATTTCAGTAATGTGTGGGTAAGTTGAGAATTTGAGTGTGACGGGAGGCGTGCTTGGATAGTTCGTGCAATTGCGATCACCACTGTGTCCTGATGGCGCAGTGGTCATAACATCTGCCTAATAAGCAGGGGGCTCGGTTTCTGATCCCAGTCCGGCACAAATTTTCAACTTTCCCCGTTGATTTCAATTAGTACCGATTCACGACAAAGGTCTACAATTCCTTTGTGTCGAATATCCTGTGTACAATACTGTCATCGACGAAATGCCTCACAGAGCTTCCGATGTTATCAACGAGATCATAAACACGTCGTCAACAGTGACGGCCTACGACACACCCGTTAGGTACGTCTGAAGTCACATTTGTACCTGGTGATTAGTCCCTGATCAGACTGACATGATGAATTTTATCTACCGCCAAGTCCTCTGGTCACCTTACAAATCCACGAACCACTATACAATGCACGGTGAAGTGAGTTCTCATTTTGTTCACAACGCGATAGAGAAGAACTCTACCAAAGCTTCACGAAGCCAAGAGTCACGGCATCGACCTGTATCTCTCACTGCGTGCTGAGTTTTATAAGATGGCTATTTGAAAAATTTTTGCTCGCAAACATTATAATAGAACCTCTCTACAGTCTTTTAAAGAGTGTTTCTACTTCGCGGCCGGCCGGAGTGGCCGAGCGGTTCTAGGCGCTACAGTCTGGAACCGCGCGACCTCTACGGTCGCAGGTTCGAATCCTGCCTCGGGCATGGAAGTGTGTGATGTCCTTAGGTTAGTTAGGTTTAAGTAGGGGACTGATGACCTCAGTAGTTAAGTCCCATAGTGCTCAGAGCCATTTGAACCATTTCTACTTCGCCATTGCACATTTCGCAGTTTAGCTTCGTCATCAGTGCTCCAGTTGTTACCAGATGACTTTCACTGCGATGTCAACGGCCAGAAACCCGTGTCTGTGAAGGTCCTCCGATAACAGACGAAGTCCTGATGATGAAGCTGTGCTTAGAAATGAGCAATGGCGAAGAAAAAACGCTGCTGAAAAGCCAGTAGATGGATTTTATTTTTAAGTTTTCCATCCGTTTCGTTCTTTAGGTTTTGCCAAGATAAGCCAACCATGCAGTCCTTGTTAATTACCACAGAGGAGATTTTTCGTTCTCTGAAAAGATCGTAACACTTGAGTGTGACATGTGTTTCGTAATTCTGCAACCGACTGATGTCAGCGAAGAGGGCCTTATAGTTACGCTCATCTCATTAACTCCTCATGGCTGGATTTCCAGTTGTGTAAAATTTTTTAATCGACTTCGTAGTCGTATTTGACTGTAAAAATTATTTTCATAAAATCTAGTGTTGCCATTTCGGTCCTATGTTGTTATGAAGTAAAATATTACGAAAATTGTGCTTCATCACATCTCAAAATACGAGAGCGTGCTGAAAAGTAAATCATTCAAATTCTTGAAGCTTTTTAAATAATACATTCGGTATTACATTCTACTTGTATATTCTTCATATCTATATAATTATTTCTCATCGTAGTCACCCCGGCGACGAACCGATTTCTCCCATCGAAAGAGCATTTTGTTGGTACTGTCACTGTAGCATGTTTGAATTGGTTGACGGTGCCACAACCTCACCTCTGCTTCCACCGTTTCATCACTACCAAAATGAAGTTGTCGAAGGTTTTCATTAAGTTCTGAAAACAGATGAAAATCGGATGGGGCCAAATCGGGACTGTACGGAGGATGATCGATGACAGTGAATCCAAGGTTTCGGATTGTTGTAGATATAGCAGCGCTCGTGAGTGGATTGGCATTGTCTTGCTGATGGAGATGGTGCTCCATAATCACGTCAGAAACCTTTCCACAAGAATAATCTGTTTACAAATGACAGCTCCACCAATGCGCTGCCCTTTTATAGGTTGTGTACGCGCTACTACAGCATCTGTATACGTGCACATCGCTGCCCCATGACTTCTGTTACATCAGTGTACATCAGTCAGCGGTTAGTTGCTTCCGCTTTCGAGAATCTCTTGGATTCTCGGAATGGCTGCAGGAAATTGTGATAAGAGAGTTCCAATAGAGCTGTTCTAGATGGACAAAAACTGTAAGTAGGCATCGCCTACCAGTAGCTACTTGAGGATACACGCTCACAGCGTAATCGACCGCCGTGGAAATCTCACTGTTACTTCGCAATTGCCGATCGGCGCACGTGGATCCTACACGGCGGCCGTATCCGCGAAAAGACGCTCGCGGCTGCTAGGATGCTAGCCGTCCAAGCCGGCGGGCGTTTCGAGGTCAGGTGGGCGGTGGTATGCGTGAGCTCAATTATCTGCCAGTCACCGTGACTGCGATGTGGTGTGATTAATGGAACGCCGCCACACTGACCTTCATTTCTCTCCGCTCTTTTGGTCGCCTCAAGGCTATGCTAGTTTCTTCCCGTCCACGTGCACAGTCCCCAGGATCCCTTTCGGCGAACCTATGCAGTCAGCCTTCTTTACACTTCCGGCCTGACAGTTAACAACAAATAGTGCACAATTTTGTTTGAACTTGGGACCGCAGTGGCTACAATTTTTTTTTTTTATGACTCTATAACCGCCGACTACCAGCTGCTGATTTATTCAGTCTCTTTCCTAGCGTTTATGCAAGCCCACATACGGAAACAACTACTCTGACCAGCAAGATGCTTGATCTCTCACGAATTTATATCTTCATCTAGATATGTACTCCGCATGGGACCGTACGACGTGTGGCGCAGAGTACTTTGTCTACTGTGTCACTGCCCCTCTTTTCCTATGTCAGCCGGGAAGAAGGATTGTTGGTAAGTGTTCGTGCGGGCTCGCACTCCCTAGTTTAATTTTCATTGCCTTTTCATGAGATATACGCAGGAGGAAGTAATATATTCGTTGATTCATATAGGAATGTGCTCCTTCGGAACTTTAACACTATATCGTAACGTGATGTAGAACGTCTCTCCTGCAGCGTCTGCCACTAGGATTGGCTGTGTGTGACACTATCACGCTTACTAAATGAACCTATAAAGTAACGTGCTGCTCTTCTTTGTATCTTTCTTCTCTGTTTCCTCTATCAGTGCTATCTGATACAGATCCCATAATGAGGAGCAATTCGAACAAGTGTTTTGTAAGCTACATCCATCATTTGTGGACTATATTTTCTGAGGTCTCTTCCAGTGAATATGAGTCTCGCATCTGCCTTACTAACGATTAAATTTATGTGTTCATTCCACTTAAAATCGCTCCGTACGCACATTCCTAGATATTTTATGGAGTAGGCTATATGTTTCCAGTGATCGTTCTGCAGTTTTGTAATCATACTGTAATGCGTCTTTCTGTCTACGTGTCCTCAATACGTTACATTCGTTTCTAATGAGTGTCAGCTGCCACTCCCTGCGCCACGTATCGATCATCTGCAGGCTTCCTGCATTTCGCTGCAATTTTCTAGCGTTGCGACTTCTCTGCATACAACAGCACCAGCGGCTAAAAGCCTCATGGAACTTCCGACGTTACATTGTGAAAAGTAATAGTCCAGTAACACTCCGCTGGGGCACGCCCTAAGTTACACTACTGGCCATTAAAATTGCTACACCATGAAGATGACGTGCTACAGACGAGAAATTTAATCGACAGGAAGAAGATGCTGTGATATGCAAATGATTAGCTTTTCAGAGCATTCACACAAGGCTGGCGCCGGTGGCGACACCTACAACATGCTGACATGAGGAAAGTTTCCAACCGATTTCTCATACACAAATAGCAGTTGACCGGCGTTGCCTGGTAAGAAGGAGGAATGCGTACTGTGGTGTCATCGCCAGACACCACACTTGTTAGGTGGTAGCCTTTAAATCGGCCGCCGTCCGTTAGTATACGTCGGATCCGCGTGTCGCCACTATCAGTGATTGCAGACCGAGCACCGCCACACGGCAGGTCTAGAGAGACTTCCTAGCACTCGCCCAGTTGTACAACGACTTTGCTAGCGATGGTTCACTGACAAAATACGCTCCCATTTGCCGAGACGATAGTTAGCATAGCCTTCAGCTACGTCATTTGCTACGATTTAGCAAGGCGCCATTACCAGTTATTATTGATACTGAATCATGTACCGTCAAGAGCGACGTTCACCATTAATGAATTAAAGTTAAGTATTCCAACAGCTACGTCCGTTTTTTCCAAATTCTAATTTCCTTGTCCTGTTCCAGACCTCACGCCAGCCTGCGTGAGTTAAAATGCGTGCCTTTCGGCTTCCTCTAGTAACACGCTGTTGGCTCTCCTGCGAACCACAACACGTACCATCACGTTTCCGACATTGATAAAGGTCTTATTGTAGCCTATCGCGATTGCGGTTTTATCGTATCGCGACAATGCTGCTCGCGTTGGTCGAGATCCAATGACTGTTAACAAAATATGGAATCTGTGGGTTCAGGATGGTAATACGGAACGCCGTGCTGGATCGAAACGGCCTCATATCACTAGCAGTCGAGATGACAGGCATCTTACCGCATGGCTATAACGGATCGTGCAGCCACGTCTCGATCCCTGAGTCAACAGATGCGGACGTTTGCAAGACAACAACCATCTGCACGAACAGTTCGACGACGTTTGCAGCAGCATGGACTATCAGCTCGGAGACCGTGGCTGCGGTTACCCTTGACGCTGCATCACAGACAGGGGCGCCTGCGATGGTGTACTCAACGATGAACTTGAGTGCATGGGTAGCAAAACGTCATTTTTTCGGATGAAACCAGGTTCTGTTTACAGCATCATGATGGTCGCATCCGTGCCATTGGTTACACATCCCGGTCACCTCTTGTTCGCATTGACAGCACTTTGAACAGTGGACGTTACATTTCAGATGTGTTACGACCCGTGGCTCTACCCTTCATTCGATCCCTGCGAAACCCTACATTTCAGCAGGATAATGCACGACCGCATGTTGCAGGTCCTGTACGGGCCTTTCTGGACACAGAAAATGTTCCACTGCTGCCCTGGCCAAAACATTCTCCAGATCTCTCACCAATCGAAATCGTCTGGTTAATGGTGGCCGAGCAACTGGCTCGTCACAATACGCCAGTCACTACTCTTGACGAACTGTGGTATCGTGTTGAAGCTGCATGGGCAGCTGTACCTGTACACGCCATCCAAGCTCTGTCCGACTCAATGCCCAGGCGTATGAAGGCCGTTATTACAGTCAGAGGTGGTTGTTCTGGGTACTGATTTCTCAGGATCTTGCGTGAAAATGTAATCATATGTCAGTTCTAGTATAATATATTTGTCCAATGAATACCCGTTTATCATTTGCATTTCTTCTTTGTGTAGCAATTTTAATGGCCAGTAGTATATTTTTACATCTAAGACATCTCTCGGTTGAAAAAGACAAACTATGTTCTGTTTGCTAGAAACTCTTCAATCAAATCACACAGTTGTTCTGATATTCCGACGCTCGTATTTTGTTCGTTAGGTAGCATCGTGAAACCGTGCTGATTGCCTTTCGGAAGTCAAGGGACGCGGTGTTTACCAAAGCTTCCTGTCTCTCGAGGATGAGCTGAGCGAGCTGGGTTTCACAGGATCGTTGTTTTCGGAACCCATGTTGCTTCCTACAGAGGAGATTCACGGTCTTCATAAATGTCATAATACGCAACATACTCCAAAATTCTACAACAGAGTGATGTCGGAGATATGGGTTTACAGTTATGTGCGTCTGTTCAACGACCTTTCTTGAAAATAGGAGTGACCTTGCTGTTTTTTTAATCTTTAGGACCGCTTCGCTGTTCAAGATACCCTTTGTTTAACGATTCCAGTTGCTTTTCTGTCCCTTGATCGATTATTTCGATATCTGTAATTTTGTCGTTGTTGCGACCATTTAAAGGAGGAATTATAGTGCAATCTTCCTCTGTGAAGCAGTTTTGAAAGAATAACTATGAACCTTCACGGGACTTGATGAAGCGGGACCTTACTCGTTGTCCAGAGACTGCAAGGATCATTACCGAATTGCAATAAAAGAAGCAAGATGATTGCGAAAGAAAATTGAGAATCGATTGGATGACGATCAGTTTGGCTTTACTGAAGGTACTTGTCGACCCAGAAAAACCGTTAGACAATGTAAAATAGTTCAAGATGTTCTATATTTTGTGAAAAATAGGGGTAACTTATAGGGAAAGAAGGAAAATAAGTACAAGAACCAAGAGGGAACGATAAGAGTGGAAGACAAGAACGAAGTGTTCGGAATGAAACGTGTGTAAGATAGGGATGTAGTCGGTTCAGTCTATACATCGAAGAAGGAAATGAAAGGTTCAAGAGTGGGATTAAAACTCGAAGTGAAAGTATATCAGTGATAAGATTCGCTGATGATATTGCTATTCTCAGTGAAAGCGAAGAAGTATTATCGGATCTGTTGAATGGAATGAACAGTCTAATAAGTATAAAATATGGAGTGAGAGAGTAAGCCTAAGAAACACGACAGTAATGAGAAGTAGCACAAGTGAGAATAGTGAGAAACTTAATTACAAAATGGTGATCACGAAGTAGACAAACTTAAGGAATTATGCTAGCTTGGAAGCAAATTAACTCATGACTGATGAAGTAAGGAGGACATAAAATGCAGACTAGCACAAGCAAAGAGGGCGTTTTTGGCCATAGAAATCTATTTGTATCAAACATAGGCCTTAACTTCACAAAGAAATTTCTGACAATGTACTTTTGCAGCACAGTATTATATGGTAGTGAATCATGGACAGAGTAAAATCTAGAACGAAAGAGAATCGAAGCGTTTGAAATGTGGTGCTACAGAAGAATGTTGAGAATTAGGTGGATTGATAAGATTAAGAATGAGGAGGTTCTCCACAGAATCGACGAAGGAAGGGAAACATGGAGAACACTGAGAAGAGGAAGGGACAGGATGATAGGGGATACGTGTTAAGACATCACGGAGTAATCACCTAGATACTAAGGGGAGCTTAAAGGAAGTTAAGTGGGTAAAAACTGTAGGGGAAGACAGAGATTGGAATGCGTCCAACTAACAACTGAGGACGCAGGCTGCAAGTGCCCTCTGAGACGAAGAGGTTAGCCAGGAGAGGAATTCGTAGTGGGCTGCATCAGACTAGTCAGAAGACTAATGACTCGAACGAAAAGATAAGAAGAAGAAGCAGAAGAAGGTCGGGTGTCAATCTCCGCTCATCGCTATCGAGGGAATGGCGGCAATTTGAGAACTGTACAGACTATAGACAGGATCCTCCTGTCTATAGTTCTCAATGACGGGGTCACCTCTCGAAACGATAATGTTCTGGCATATCGCGTCCACCCTGTGGACAAATTCCTGCAGGAGGAACCAGCCGAATGGAAGATCCTTAAGTATTTGCTGATGTTAACCCGACTGCATATGCTAGGGTTCAGTAGAAAATTGTGGTGCGCTGTACTTCTGGTCGCTGAACTCCCATCGCACAATGCTTGACTTCAGGACAACCGCCGTACAAGAATGGGACCCGATTGGGTAACAGTGTCTCGCCGGCAGCGTGAAGACCATGCCATGTTTGGGAAAAGCGTGTTAGAATGCACGGAATGAAGTAACCTTTCCTGGAAACATCCGATATGGTTTATGCACGGTGATGCAACAGACAAACACGAACTATATCACCAAACACGCGCGTTTGATGAGATCCAATAGCAAGGCTTCCCCATTTAGCTGACATTAATTAGTCAGGTTTCTGACTGAGAGGATATTTAAAGCCATTAGTGTATTCTACACCCATCGACAACGTGCGCACGTTGTGTCCCTCGCATGTAAATTTCATCTTTTTTTGTATGTCGAAAGGAAGTCGATGAGCAGTAGAAGACTTGTGACACATTGGAAAACGATGATTCCGACAGGTTGTTACAGACGGAGTGAATGAGAAATTAGGGCAGAATTAATCTGGAGTCACTGGGTATTTATATCAATTCGCGCCTTTTGTTGGACAGAAAACACATGTTTGATTTAGAAGAGTGGTATGGACGACTTGTTGAAAGCAGTTTCCTTCGGCAGATACAACCTTTTCCCACTTTTCGGATGGCAAATGGATTCCGCGATACAAAATAATCAGGTTCTTTTGAGGTGATCTGCTAATGGAGCCAGTTTCCGAGAGCGTTAAAGGATGCGTTTTTCAGAAAGGCCATGCTCTATGAAACGAAACAAATGGAAATGAGAAGGCACGATGTCTGGTGAATACGGCGGGTGGGGTGAAACATCCCCTGTAAGTCCCTTAAGGTTTTCTTCACTCGGTTTTCAACATGTGACTTGGAATTGGCATGAATCAGAATGACTGTCATCTCCCTGAGCATATTTCGGGAATTTCTCTTGAAACCCGCGATTAAAATTGTGTGATTGTGCTTCTTAGCGTCCGTCATAAGCCGTCTGACGAAGTTGCAACAGTTCACGGTAGGCCACACCGACCAGGAGCATTTAGTCACGTACCTGAAAAACGCTGTCCTGGAATCGTCGAACTCAATCTCTGGATGTTCTTTCCGACAGAGCACATGCTCCATACGCCTCCACAGACGATGACTTTCCGCAGCAGATTTCGTTGATGAAAACAGAAGAGTAACACTAACCGCAAACGCTCTTTTGTAAGTACGGTAGAGAAGCCGCACCACTCGGAATTCACACACAGCTCTGAAAACCTAATATTTCTACTGTAAAATAGGTCTCGCGTCGCTGTCCACTACGCTGCACTGGTGTAACTACTTCCCTATTTTCATCAACACCGAGGAATAATTCAATCTTCTAATATTTACAAAATCAGTTTCTTTACACTTGAGGTAGAAAGCTTCTTGTACGCTGCGTAACGAAACTTGCAGATTGATTACCAAAATTATTGTGCTGATTTATTACAGTGACCGTTTTCATCCTGCGAATCGGAACATCTGTTCTGATTGCTTAAGCCATTCAGCAACCGTTATCCGCACTGCATGGCAATTACTACGGGACTTTTCGCCCGAGGACAGTACAGCTCCACGTGCTCAGATATGTGCATAATTTTATTTATGATTGCCTGTAGTGTGCTCATTAGCATCAGCCAGCAACATTTCGGACGTTTTCCTTGTCCGAGAACGACTTAAAATTCTTAGTTTCGTTGCAGCCGCATTCATCCAGCCATCAGTGTGGACGGCGATCGATGAGTGTAGACGTCTCAGCCCGGCTCTAGTTGATACCTTCGGAAGCTGGGGGCTACTTTCAGTGGTCGACGACCCGGCAGTAAATTCTTCCTACCAATAGATCGCCCATGCAGTAACACTCGCCGCGGAAATACAGAATCATTCTAATTACCTTTTCTTGAGTTCTTCTGTCTCGTCTGAAATTACAGATGAGTTTCTTTTACGGAGCACACAACTTACGCTTAAAATTCGTGCGTGAATCTTCAAAGAATTTGCGTATACACACTTTAAAACATACGGGACATATCCATCTATTACCCTCAAGGCATATCAAGAATTTGTGCGCGTAGGAATCCTTATCACATGCAGAACCAGATTATTAGCTAAAATTGACACCAGTGTCAAAGATATAACTAAGATTCTTGCCTTTTGAATGATCGATTGTTCCCACAGTGTACAGCGGTGAATGATGTAGTCTTAATTTCGATGGGGTATTTTGAACTTTAACATCGGCTTGTTTTCTTCTGAATCACGTCAGGGTAATTTAGGAAGAAAGGTTCAGAATTTCACTTCTCGCAGATGGCGACCACGATAGGGACGGAACTGTAGCTGTTGGAGAGGGATGGTGGAGTGGGGGGGGAGGGGGGGGGAGGGAGGCACGACCTGTTGTAGGTATTCCCTCGTTGTACGCTACCCTATACATTGTCATGTGTTCTCGTAATTATAACTAAGTCGATATTTCTTTTTCCATCTTTTATATAGTTCTGCAGCCAATAGAATTAAAAATCTATCTGGAGTGTAATAAATGAAATCGGTGTCATTTCATTCTTTCCTTGTTACCAGCGTACACTGTGAAATCTGTCGTCCTAACTATCAGTGACACGTTTACCTTGAATCCATCTAAATTAAACGATATCTCTGTAGCGTCAAATAACGATGGTTGTATATGTATGCATGTGGGGATATTCAGCCGCCAAATAATTGTTAAAACTAATGGTGAAACCTGCGGCTGTCCTTTATTTTACACAATTCGCGGCGGGAAAGTTATACCATAATTTGAACAAAAGTAATTTGCTCTTTTGAGCCCACCATAGTACGTAAAAGTTTTTTGCAGTAATAACTATGTACAAATAGTTTTTGTAAAGAAGAAAGTCCACATCGACAGCTACTAACATCGACAGTTCCCCATTCGTCACAGTAACTCACACACCTTGTTCCACCTTACATTGTCGAAGGGTTCTGAGTATCTGCCATAGTGTTAAATATGTGCTGAAAAACAGCATTGTGGTGGCACAGTGGTGATCAGTGTTATCATCATATAACGTTGCTACGTACCAGACCGCAGGTCTTCTCAACTCCCTGATGACGATCTGCCACTGTTGCACCAACGCAAGATGCGTGGATTCTTGCGCAGCCCACGCCACGTACACGTCACGTGTAAAGGCCACCATAACTAAATAACTCATTTGCTTAACTGGGATCGTTGTTTTCTAGTTATTCTACGAAATTTCTCTACGAACAAATGTATCTGACAATTTGAGATCTATAAGAGAAATTTTCTGCGTTAGAGTTTCGGTTTAAAATAAAACTTATTACTAGAAGTAATGTTGTAAACGTGAGTAAACCAAACAGTGCGAAAGATGTTTCCGAACGCAGTGAACATCAATCTGATGACATATGAAGTACTTGTATAATATTTCGTCTGTTTTCAGAGGGTTTTCAAAATGGTTCAAATGGCTCTGAGCACTATGGGACTTAACATCTATGGTCATCAGTCCCCTAGAACTTAGAACTACTGAAACCTAACTAACCTAAGGTCATCACACAACACCCAGTCATCACGAGGCAGAGAAAATCCCTGACCCCGCCGGGAATCGAACCCGGGAACCCGGGGAAGGTTTTCCAACTGCGAATATATAAATGGACGTGGGTTACCAGTTAGGGAGCTATCTTGTCACTAAATGTTATTCTTTTTGTTTAGGTACAATTTTTCTCCTGTAGCGCAATTGCTTTGTGAAATGAACTTGCTAAAATTTAACTGGAGTCGTTCTGTGAGGAAACATGCAACATTCGTCTGAGTTTCAGGTTACCAGGGTAATGTAGAATATAGTGACTAGCAGCGAAGTGGAACCTTCTTTTTTTATCATTACTCCAGCTATGTGGTGCTACAGAAGAATGCTAAAGAATAGATGGGTAGATCACATAAATAATGAGGAGGTGTTGAATAGGATTGGGAAGAAGAGAAGTTTGTGGCACAACTTGACTAGAAGAAGGGATCGGTTGGTAGGACATGTTCTGAGGCATCAAGGGATCACCAATTTAGTACTGGAGGGCATCGTGGAGGGTAAAAATTGTAGAGGGAGACCAAGAGATGAATACACTAAGCGGGTTCAGAAAGATGTATGTTGCAGTAGGTACTGGGAGATGAAGAAGCTTGCACAGGATAGAGTAGCGTGGAGAGCTGCATCAAACCCATCTCGGGATTGAAGACCAGAACAACAACAACTCCAGCTATTGATGCGGACCACTACGAATTCCTCCGTCGTACCAACCGCTTCATCCACGAGCAGCATTTGCAACCTACGTACTCTATTATTTGCTGGGTGTATTACAATCGCCGGCCGAAGTGGCCGCGCGGTTAAAGGCGCCGTAGTCTGGAACCGCAAGACCGCTACGGTCGCAGGTTCGAATCCTGCCTCGGGCATGGATGTGTGTGATGTCCTTAGGTTAGTTAGGTTTAACTAGTTCTAAGTTCTAGGGGACTAATGACCTCAGCAGTTGAGTCCCATAGTGCTCAGAGCCATTTGAACCATTTTTTATTACAATCTCTGTCTTTCCCTACAGTACAGTTCCCCCAAGTAGCATGAAAGCTATTCCTTGATGTCTTAACACATGTCCCACCATTCTGTCCCTTCTTCTTGTCAATGTTTTTCGCATGTTCCTCTCCTCACCAAATCTGCGAAGAATCTTCTCATTTCTTATTTCATCAGTCCCCCTACTTTTCAACGTCCTTCTGTAGCACCACATCTAAAACGCTTCGATTCTTTTCCGGTTTCTCCACAACTCATGATTGACTTCCAGACATACCCCCCCCCCTCTCCTATTCCATCGTCCACTCGAGCTTTTTTTCTTTTTTTTTGCGAAAAGCGAAAACTTTCAATGAAAAGCGAATACTATGTTGCCTGTACGATGTAATCGAAAATATCATGCCGAAATATGAGCGATAGAAACAGGAACTTGTATATAAATTATTCTCTATCATTCTGTCCAGTGAAGTACGAGGAAGAAAGTAAAACATTAAACACTGTCTACGTACTATCGATTGTTTTTAGAGATGATGCAATGATGAAACACGAAATTAGTGTTACGACGTCAGTTCAAATCCAAGTCAGAGCATCTTCATTTAAGTATTCTCTGCTTTTACAGATGATTAGAGGTGAAAGCTGGGACAGTTCCTAATGCAAGGTTGTGCCACATTCCTTGCCCTGCCGTATAACTGGAACCAGTCCCAGTCTCTTTTGGCGCTGTTATAAGTGGTTTATCTTGACCACCTCAAATAACTTTTTGTTCAGAAGGAAAATAAGAAATGGATGAAGTAAATATTGCTTAGCTACCAGCTATCATGTTGGGAGCATGATTGGCTTTCTTGTAAGTTTACGAAGATATGAACACCAGTATGTCTTCTTTTAAACAGAACCCTATATTTTTTTTATTCGGTAATCCAGTTAATCTCCTCGAGACCTACTGAAAAGCCGGCCGGGTTGGCCGAGCGGTTCGAGGCGCTACGGTCTGGAACCGCGTGACCCCTACGGTCGCAGGTTCGAATCCTGCGTCGGGCATGGGTGTGTGTGATGTCCTTAGGTTAGTTAGGTTTAAGTAGTTCTAAGTTCTAGGGGACTAATGACCACAAACGTTAAGTACCATAGTGCTCAGAGCCATTTGAACCATTTTTTTGAACCTACTGAAAAACATGCCACACCGTACCCACTGATGTAAACATGACGTTATTAGAAATGTTACACAAAACTGAGTTGACTCTTAAGCACTACCGCACGGCGCAGGTAGCTAGGGTACGTAATACGTCCACTTGCTGGAGCTGACAGGAAAAACTGTAAACACAGGCAAAGTGAGCACCACTTATTCGTTCAAGCATCTTCAGTTAAAGGTTTGTGTGAGTACTTTGTAAATCAACAGAGCGAAGACAAAAATGCTATTCATCTACGAAGAATGCAGGTTAGCAGAGCAGTAATTGCAAAGATACATACAGTACAGTACAATACTGGCTTTAAACGATATATTGCGTTCGCTTCTGAGCTAACAAGATTACTACATGGCAATCAGACTTTTGTATCTTTTTGTATTTATGGTACGTGAAACTCAGAACTCAGATATTAATCATCAAAAGCAATTCGATGCAACTTCAAAAATTCTCGAGAAAATCGAGTTGCATGTTTTGGACTGTGTGTAAGGTGCTAAGTAAAGTCGATTTTTGTCGACAGGTTGTGTTGCTGTGTGGTAGAACGTTTACCAGTCATGGGTGTGGCCCGAGTTCGAGTCCAAGCAATGGTAAAATTTTAAACAAAGATGCACGTTGCATGAACATTCCCATGAAGCGTAAAATTCATAAGGACGAAAAGAAATACATTTGTAAATTTTTTCTTTTAATTTAAATACTCTTTTATAGACGATCAGTAAAGAAGAATTTACATTCGCAACGAGAATTGGAGTTTTGTGTGCATTATATGATTAGAAATAAGAATATGTGCATTTTCGTAAAAATAGCAATTAGATGTCTGTTAATTGACATACAGTAGACGAATTTTATATTTAAATGACATAGGGAGTCGAACTCAACGGGAAAAACAAAAAAGATAATGAACGAAACAAGACTCGATCGAGCCTTTACCAGTCTGCTTTTTTCCGTCATTATGTAATTTAAACTTCACGGAATTGCCTGTAGAACATGTACCTTTGTTCAAAAATTTGCATCAGTCAGGAATCGAACAGAAAGCTCCTATGTGGCAGACAATTATCCACCACATAGCCATACGATCTTTCAAGAAAAATTGACCTTGCTTTAGCATATAAAAGACGGTTGAAAAATTTCAAAGTCGATTTTCTCGTGAATTTTTTTTAGTTGCATCGACCTGTTTTGGGGAATTAATATTTGAGTTGTGAATTTCACGTACCATAAATATACAAAGTTACAAAAATCCGATTGCTCTTGTAAGAAATATTTGCTTTTATTTTGCTTCTGGATACCCTGCATAAAACCCTAAGAGACGGCAAGTGAATAAATTAACAGCTATTCAGTTTTTTTTAAATAAATACGCTGCCATTAAAGAAAACTTTAAACAGTGGAAAGGCCTGAGCTGATCCTTGCTGCGCGCAACAGCGTTTACCTGTGACGCTATTATCTCCGAATAGCTGCGCACACACCCTCATGCTTAGAGTTACTGTGCGTCGACACTGGCTCAGCTATCCACTCTAGAGTACGATTAATGGGGCATTGGGAAAACTACAAGCAGTGAAAGTCGATTGTCCGGACTGATACAGTGTTTCTCCTGCCATGCTATGTCCCAGCGGCGACAAACGTAGGACGCAGTGCGAACAATAGAAAAGGTTTGATCGCGCGATAGCTCTGTTGGAAAGCTGCTACGGAACAGCCCTTCAGTAAATGATCACCGCATAGCAACGGTGGACAGCTGAGGACAGAGGACAGCACTCGCTTTGTGCCACACCGCTCCTAGTAGAGTGAGCACCGCCACGTGTCCCACGCAAGTCTCACAGCGATACTGCTGTGTCTGTGGGTCAGTGCTCGTAGGATGACCGAAACTGTTGACAGCTGCACTACCAGTGACTTACTTCTACGAACTTGAGGCGTGGCGTACTACTGGCTTTTTAATTAGGACCGAGTGAGGAAGACACCACCGCTCACATTTTTGCTGATGGCCTGAATATTGTTGGCGCTCTGCAACACTTACCTACTTGAGGATCACGGCAAAATGCGCATTAAACGACCACCGCTGATTACACACACGATTAAGGGGTAACGAGTGGTTCCATAGAGAAATGGTATATTGCCTTCGACCAATTAAATCAGAAATACCATTTGAAAAGAAACTGAATTTACACTACTGGCCATTAAAATTGCTACACCACGAAGACGACGTGCTACAGACGCGAAATTTAACCGACAGGAAGATGTTGTGATATGCAAATGATTAGCTCTCCAGAGCATTCTCACAAGGTTAGCGCCGGTGGTGACACCTACAACGTGCTGACATGAGGAAAGTTTCCAACTGATTTCTCATACACAAAAAGCAGTTGACCGGCGTTGCCTGGTGAAACGTTGTTGTGATGCTTCGTGTAAGGAGGAGAAATGCATACCACCACGTTTCCGACTTTGATAAAGGTTGGATTGTAGCCTATCGCGATTGCGGTTTATCGTATCGCGACATTGCTGCTCGCGTTGGTCGAGATCCAATGACTGTTAGCAGAATATGGAATCTGTGGGTTCAGGAGAGTAATACGGAACGCCGCGCTGGATCCCAACGGCCTCGTATCACCAACAGTCGAGATGACAGGCATCTTATCCGCATGGCTGTAACGGACCGTGCAGCCACGTCTCGATCCCTGAGTCAACTGATGGGGACGTTTGCAAGACAACAACCATCTGCAGGAACAGTTCGACGACGTTTGCAGCAGCATGGACTATCAGCTCGGAGACCGTGGCTGCGGTTACCCTTGACGCTGCATCACAGACAGGAGCGCCTGCGATGGTGTACTCGACGATGAACCTGGGTGCGTGAATGGCAAAACGTCATTTTTTCGGATGAATCCAGGTTTTGTTTACAGCATCATTATTCATACGTGTTTGGCGACATCGCGGTGAACGCACATTGGAAGTGTGTATTCGTCATCGCCATACTGGCGTATCACCTGGCGTGATGGTATGGGGTGCCATTGGTTACACGTCTCGGTCACCTCTTGTTCCCATTGACGGCACTTTGAACAGTGGAAGCTACATTTCAGATTTATTACGACTCGTGGCTCTACCCTTCATTCGATCCCTGCGAAGCGCTACATTTCAGCAGGATAATGCACGACTGCATGTTGCAGGTCCTGTACGGGCCTTTATGGATACAGAAAATGTTCGACTGTTGCCCTGGCCAGCACATTCTCCACATCTCTCAGCAATTGGAAACGTCTGGTCAATGGTGGCTGAGCAACTGGCCCGTCACAATACACCAGTCACTACTCTTGATGAACTGTGGTATCGTGTTGAAGCTGCATGGGCAGCTGTACCTGTACACGCCATCCAAGCTCTGTTTGACTTAATGCTCAGGCGTATCAAGGCCGTTACTACGGCCAGAGGTGGTTGTTCTGGGAACTGGTTTCTCAGGATCTACGCACCCAAATTGCGTGAAAATGTAATCACATGCCAGTTCTAGTATAATATATTTGTCCAATGAATACCTGTTTATCATCTGCATTTCTTCTTGGTGTAGCAATTTTAATGGCCAGTAGTGTAGTTTGAAGCAGAACTAATCTCCGTTGGAATAGGTCTCTGAAGACCCTAACGGTACTGACCGAACGCCGTGTCATCCCAGTCTACAGGCGTCACTGGATGCGGATATGGAGGAGCTTGTGGTCAGCACACCACTCTCACGGCCGTACGTCAGTTTATGAGACTGGAGCCGCTACTTCTCACTCAAGTAGCTTCTCAATTTGCCCCACAAGGGCTGAGTGCATCTCGCTCGCCAGCTGCGTTCGGCAGACCGGACTGTCAGCCACCAAAGTGCTAGCCAAGCCCGACAGCGCTTAACTTCGGTGGTATGACGGGAACCGGTGTTACCACTGCGGCAAGGCCTTTGGCCCATAAAACTATACATACACGAGATAGCTCTTCCCCAAATACACTTCTGCCTGGCCATAGTAAGGGTAAAACCGACCTCAATACTCTCGAGCATGTACCTACCGAGACACGCTTCTATTACCACTATTTTAGGATAGATTTCTCGCCTTTCTGAACAATTGATAAATTAGTACTACTGATGCTATCCCGTGCTCTGCTACGCGGGTCTTACACATTAACACACACCAAAATCAATATTTTCTTACCTACAACTCATTGTAACTCACGAATCGAAAAATCTCGCTACAGACTTGAGCACTTACAGAAAAAAGTTACTAATCGCGACCATGTAGCCATTAGCCTTTTGTTAATATCGTCAAGACACACGTGAAGTGCTAGCGCATTGGAGACTTATCTAGGAAGTGCGGCAGATTTTTGTAGTGCACATCCATCTTCAACTCCACTATATGGATTTCTTCGACGACGCTCTGAGTGGCCCTCGGCTGAATACATCGTGGCAAAAGAAAACGGTAATAGCGAAGCTTCTCTGGAGTCCTTGGTAGCATAAGCCCCAGAACATGCTCGACTGTCAGTCGTTTCAGCTCAGAAACTCATGTCGAGTGTTCCGTCGTAGTGGCTTCTCACTAAAACAACTGATGGCGCCCATACACACAGGTTACAAATCGAACAGTTATATTCAGAGCTAATATAAGCAGATTAACCAAATGATTACAAAATTACCCTCCTGCAGAACACAGTTACTGAAAATTACCACTAATTTCTAGATTCTAAGTGTTCATCAGCCCACGATTGTGAACGTTCCGGTATTTTGTCATACCTTCTGCAACTGCTAGCAGAGTGTTTAAAAAATATAAAAAACTTGCGCGCTAAGTCTTCCCCTGCTCTGGTAAATGGGCGGTCCCATTTCTTCTAGCGAAGGGGTGACCTCTCACAGAAACTACGCCGTGACATAAAGCAACCTAAACTGTATCCGGAAGCTCCTTATTCCTTCAACCACTGCCACGTGCGCTCTCCAAGAGAGGAATGCCATGAAGTCGACCATATTGGCTCACAATGCTTAGGTTCCTATGCATCTTTCTGTGCATATGTCCAGCACACTGTAGTTCCCAACAGCAGATGGTTACATAGAATTATCCAAGAAAAACTTGTTATTACATCACCTTACATCTTCATAATTAGTATAGGGAATCAGCATATTACGCAACACATAGCACAAAGGTGGAAGAGCGATAAAAAAGTTTCCGTTTGAGGGCGTTGCTGTAGCGTATATGCAATGTACCGTGACTCCGATGTGGCTACTTAAGGACCGACATGTAGGCAAGGGGTGAACGCGGTATTCGTGTCTTTCCGATGTGTGTGCCTCTAGAAGACGGGAACTATGGCGGCGTTATTACCAAATGCATCCAAACAGGACCAACGTGCTGTTATTGGTTTTTGGTTTCCGAAGGACAGAATGTCTGTCGAAAAGCCCCGTTGTGGAATGGTGCAACAAGGGGTGCTGCTGCTTCATGATGACGCACGCCCTCACGTGGCAAATGCTAGCCCAACTCAAGTGGGAGACGCCCAGCCGCCCGCCCTACAGTCCTGACCTCTTCCCAACGGATAATCACGCTTGCTCTGCCTTAAAAAGACATTGAAAGGTCGACGATACCAGTCGAACGAGGTGCAGCAGGACATCGTGTTCTGCCAAACGGATATCTTCAACGTGGTGTGTAGGTACTCACGGCGATTTTGCCTGATTGGCATATCGATTCTGCACTCTACAGTTTTCGAACGGAAACTTTTGGATCGAGATTAGGAGCGATCATAGCAACAGGTATTACTGTTCCTTCTTAGACAGTGCCCTCCTCTTAGCAGTAGTTATTACTACCACTTCTTCAGCAGTGCCTTGGGGCGATATTCCAGTGGAAAAATGATCCATCTTATTCAGTTTGCTAAAGAGTTCTTCCGTGCAGCGTTACTGTCGTTTTCTTGAAAGAACGTTGGTTTGAGGTCTGCTCCAGAAAACCTGTGCGATATGCTTACCTAGACGTTGGCCTTCCAAAGACCTACTCCAGCGGCCACCAATTAGTATGTAGACTTGCGCTGGAAGAGCTTGACTGTTCATTCTGAGAAGCGACTCCGGGGATCCTCATCCGGTCACAGGGGGACCGCCACTACTCGTCATCACCGACTCCGTCCAAATTTATGGTACACGCAGGACTTGGCCGGAAATCAAAGTACAGAACGGGCAGTTCCAGATGGCAAAGTGTGTAGAAGAAAGTAACATTTTGAGGGCGGGTCGGGCGAGGCACGAGCCATGTATGTTAGCGTTGTTTCCAAGGACTGGTTGCTTCAGCGGGAACAGTAATCCGAGAGATAGAGCCTTTGTCGCTATCGAAGGTGGCAACTGTGTGCAATAAATTTCGCATCCTGTATACCTCCAAATCAAAATGGTTCAAATGGCTCTGAGCACTACGGGACTTAACATCTGACGTCATCAGTCCCCTAGAACTTAGAACTACTTAAACCTAACTAACCTAAGGACATCACACACATCCATGCCCGAGGCAGGATTCGAACCTGCGACCGTAGCAGTCGCGCGGTTCCAGACTGTAGCGCCTAGAACCGCTCGGCCACTCCGGCCGGCATACCTCCAAGTCACCTGCATATTTAATCGTGTATACTTCCTACTTTTCTACATACAAACAACAAGCAAAATTTCGTTTCGTTTTAGTGGCTGCAATGTACAGTTCCGACGTGGTAGGCGTTTCTTAAAATGGTTCAAATGGCTCTGAGCACTATGGGACTTAACATCTGAGGTCATCAGTACCCTAGAACTTAGAACTACTTAAACCTAACTAACCTAAGGACATCACACACATCCATGCCCGAGGCAGGATTCGAACCTGCGACCGTAGCGGTCGCGCTGTTCCAGGCTGAAGCGCCTAGAACCACTCGGCCACACCGGCCGGCCGGTGTTTCTTAAGCTGTGTTCAAAAGTGTCTCTGCGATATTACAACAGCCATTCCATAACATTTATCTTGTTGCGTGGTCTCAATTTTGCAAACATTGCATCTGACCATGTGTAGGAGGACTACAGAAACTAGCAAGATACCCATCGCCAAGTAACTTGTGAATCAGATATGCCCTAACAACAGAGAATAGCTCACATTTGCTCTGGACCCCCTGTATTGGAAATTGTAGCTTCAAGCAACGAGAAGGTGGAATCTATCTGGAAACGATAGAAAACGGGAAAGCTCTACGTCAGATTGGTTGCGGTTACCTGCTTCAATACACGAATGCACGTCTCCCTGAGGAATATACTCTCCCAGCAGCAAGACTTGGTGTATCGGTAGACAGCACCGTTACGCCGTACAGACGTCGTTTTGCAGACCTGGATCTCGGAGGTGGAGGAGTCTTATATAGGAGGCATTCAGTCCCTGCCTGTCGGCTTCTTTTTTCCCCTTCATGCTCATCGACCGCGCCTAGAGCATTGTGCTACCGTCGACTAGCGCAGAAAATAGTCGAATAGAAGCCTCATTACTCGTCAGACTACCCGCTTCTCCTGCTGTTCAATACCAGACGCGCCACCTCAGCTAACCGTTCTGTGAAACATACTGCTGCAAAGTATATTGGAACCTTACTCCAATTCAACACAGTATCTGTTAACAGGTAACATTATGTACCATGTTTTGGCCAAAAAAGACAGCTATATCACCTGTCCGAATTTACTATTGAGACATACAAAATCACTGGTTATGTGTCACAGTTGGCCACGAGCAAGGACTTACCAATCAAAATTTTAATGTTCATGTGTTAACATTATGGAAACCACAAGCTTGCCATTTATAAATACTGTTTTTGACTATAGCTGGACGTTGTCTACGTTATGGAGCGAGATAGTTTTATTTACATTCAGATATCCTTCTGAAACATGTGAAAATTACCGAACTATCAGTTTAATAAGTCACGGCTGCAAAATACTAACGCGAATTCTTTACAGACGAATGGGAAAACTGGTAGAAGCCGACTTCGGGGAAGATCAGTTTGGATTCCGTAGAAATATTGGAACAAGTGAGGCAATACTGACCGTACGACTTATCTTAAAAGCTAGATTAAGAAAAGTCAAACCTACGTTTCTAGCATTTGTAGATTTAGAGAAAGCTTTTGACAATGTTGAGTGGAATACTCTCTTTGAAATTCTGAAGGCGGCAGGGTTAAAATACAGGGAGCGAAAGGCTATTTACAATTTGTACAGAAACCAGATGACAGTTATAAGAGTGGAGGGACATGAAAGGGAAGCAGTGGTTGGGAAGGGAGTGAGACAGGGTTGTAGCTTATCCCCGATGTTATTCAATCTGTATATTGAGCAAGCAATAAAAGAAACAAAAGAAAGATTCGGAGTAGGTATTAAAATCCATGGAGAAGAAATAAAAACTTTAAGGTTCGCCGATGACATTGTAATTCTGTCAGAGACAGCAAAGGACTTCGAAGAGCAGTTGAACGGAATGGACAGTGTCTTTAAAGGAGGATATAAGATGAACATCAACAAAAGCAAAACGAGGATAATGGAATGTAGTCGAGTTAACTCGGGTGATGCTGAGGGAATTAGATTAGGGAATGAGACACTTAAATTAGTAAAGAAGTTTTGCTATTTGGGGAGCAAAATTACTGATGATGGTCGAAGTAGAGAGGATATAAAATGTAGACTGGCAATGGCAAGGAAAGCATTTCTGAAGAAGAGAAATTTGTTAATATCGAGTATAGATTTAAGTGTCAGGAAGTCGTTTCTTAGAGTATTTGTATGGAGTGTAGCCATGTATGGAAGTGAAACATGGACGATAAATAGTTCGGACAAGAAGAGAATAGAAGCTTTCGAAATGTGGTGCTACAGAAGAATGCTGAAGATTAGATGGGTAGATCACATAACTAATGAGGAGGTATTGAATAGAATTGGGGAGGAGTTTGTGGCACAACTTGACTAGAAGAAGGAATCGGTTGGTAGGACATGTTCTGAGGCATTAAGGGATCACCAATTTAGTATTGGAGGGCAGCGTGGAGGGTAAAAATCGTAGAGGGAGACCAAGAGACGAATACACTAAGCAGATTCAAAAGGATGTAGCCTGCAGTATGTACTGGAAGATGAAGCAGCTTGCACAGGATAGAGTAGCATGGAATGCTGCATCAAACCAGTCTCATGACTGAAGACCACAACAACAACAATCCTTCTGTTAAATGTTTTGGGCCGACAGTGACTCGCATCAGTAACTACTATGAAGATGCTCATACAAATCCATCAGCTGATTTTGCAAGACTGTGCACAGTGTGTTCTATTGTTTAAGTACAAGGAGCGCGCTTTCCTAGAAAAGTTAACCAACATACTGCTTCCTCCTACATACATAACTATAAAAAGTTATGAAACTAGAATTAGAAAGAGTGAGCTTCATACGGCGGTTTGCTAACTGTCCTTCTTTTCCCGAGCACTGTTCGTGAGTGGGATGAGATCCAGAGCAGAAGGGGAAGGGAGATGAATGGGAGTGGAATACAAAATACTTTCTGCCGCACACCGTAAGATTGGTAGGCTTGTGCAATATAGGTATAGATGCAGATATGGTCTAAACTGGATCGTACTGCATGCTTCAGTATTTGGAGGTCCTTATTAGACAGTTTCTTAGACCAATCAGAATAATTACACACGTACGCAAAAAAAAAAAAAAAAAAATCTGAATTTTTTTTTAGTTTTGATAGCTGATTTTAATGTAGTTATTGGCGCTGATTTCTATAGTGTAAGGTTTGTCTACAAACAGAAGTAAAACTTTTACCAAAATTCCTAAAAAGGCCATTTTTTATATTAGTGTTATTTATATACAATGTTATTAAACCACATTAAACGCAGGTTAATCACAAACATTGAGTAAGATTAGTTGATATTCCGCCCGGTTAGATTCCAGATTGGGAAGGAGAGCCTGGTCCCCGGCACGAATCCTCCCAGCGGACTTGTGTCGAGGTCCAGTGAGCCGCCCAGCCTGTGGATGGTTTTTAGGCGGTTTTCCATCTGCCTCGGCGAATGTGGGCTGGTTCCCTTATTCCGCCTCAGTGAACTCCACGTACGCGTACACCACCATCTGGGGGCCGAACCGCAACAATAACCCTGATAGCTTGGTTCAGTGTGGGGCGGCCGAGGAGTGACGTGGACTGCGGTCGTCGTCATGGGGTTGTGGACCACTGCGGCTGCGGCGGGAACGGAACCTCTCCGTCGTTTCTAGGCCCCTGGTTAACAAACAACACAATACAAGATTGTCTGAATGAAGTGGCCGAGTGGTTCTAGGCGCCTCTGTCTGGAACTGCGCGACGGCTATGGTCGCAGGTTCGAATCCTGCCTCGGGCATGGATGTGTGTGATGTTCTTAGGTTAGTCAGGTTTAAGTAGTTCTAAGTTCTAGTAGAAATGAGAACAGCGAGAAACTTAACATCAGGATTGATGGTCACGAAGTCAATGAAGTTAAGGAATTCTGCTACCTAGGCAGTAAAATAACCAATGACGGACGGAGCAAGGAGGACATGAAAACGCATTTCTGGCCAAGAGAAGTCTACTAATATCAAATACCGGCCTTAATTTGAGGAAGAAATTTCTGAGGATGTATGTCTTGAGTACAGCATTGTATGGTAGTGAAACATGGACTGTGGGAAAACCGGAACAGAAGAGAATCGAAGCATTTGAGATGTGGTGCTATAGACGAATGTTGAAAATTAGGTGGACTGATAAGGTAAGGAATGAGGAGGTTCTACGCAGAATCGGAGAGGAAAGGAATATATGGAAAACACTGATAAGGAGAAAGGACAGGATGATAGGACATGTGCTCAGACATGAGGGAATGACTTCCATGGTACTAGAGGGAGCTGTAGAGGGCAAAAACTGTAGAGGAAGACAGAGATTGGAATGCGTCAAGCAAATAATTGAGGACGTAGGTTGCAAGTGCTACTCTGAGATGAAGAGGTTAGCACAGGAAAGGAATTCGTGGCGGGCCGCATCAAACCAGTCAGTAGACTGATGACCCAAAAAAAAAAAAACGTTCTAGGGGACTGATGACCTCAGATGTTAAGTCCCACAGTGCTCAGAGCCATTTGAACCATTTTGATACAAGATTAGTTGATAAGGCTTTACTAAAACACTATTACTTGTCTTTGTAGTAACGTTTCCTTGTTTCTTCCAAACTTCTTTTTGTACTTTTCCCGCTGTAGAGTTGAGGATTTTCTCTTTTTAGCATCCAACGGTAGTCAGCCATCATGTTCACGTGCCAGCGCCCTTGATATCTTCGTTCCATTTCTTTTATGTCTTCATGGAATCGTTCTCCTTGTTCTTCATTGATAGCTCCAAGATTTTCCGGAAAATAGTTCAGATCCGAGAATGAAGGAAATGAAATTTAACGCTCATGTCGCAGCCCAACAATTTCTAGTTAGTTACCAGATCGCTAACATTTATCTTTCATTTGGGTCTTTTCTACGAAGGTGATTTGAAAAGTTCTCGAACGGAATAGAAAAAAAGTACTTACATCATTGAAACTTTTTTTATTATTTTTCTGTTTAATCTCCTTGTAGATTAATGCACGTGGTCCAACGATGTTCCAGTGCCTTGATCCCATCTCGAAAATGAGTCTCCTCCAGTCCTGCAAAACAGTTATCATCTCTAGCTATCAATTTTTCGTTTGAAATTAATTTTCGTCCACCAAGAAAAATTTTCAGTTTTGGGAAGAGATAGAAGTCTGTCGGAGTCATATCAGATGAATAAGGCGGGTGTGGCAACAATTCATACCTAAGTTCGTGTAATTTTGCCATGGCGACGGCACATGTGTGCGAGCGCGCGTCAAGAGTCGCGGCACCCATCTTGCAGATAATTTTTTCATTTATTATTCTTCAGTTAAAGTGTGATATACCCTTTGAAATGACATCTGGCAAGCGTGAGCAATTTCACGCACTTTCAATCGGCAATCCTCCATGACCATTTTGTGCGCTTTTGCAATGATTTCTGGAGTAGTGAACATTTTCGTTGACCACTGCACGGATCATTATCTAAGCTCTCTCGACCAAATTTAAATTCATTTGTCCACTTGAAAACAGATGTATATGAAGGAGCAGAATAACCCAGTGTAGTCTGGAAATTGGCACGAATTCCTTTGCTTTCATACCTTTCTTTACGAAGTACTTAATCACTGCTCGAGTCTCGATTTTTTCCATTTTCGCAAATTACTACCCGGGAACAACAAGACAACCACGTCGCCGCCATTGCTCTCTTCCATGAGCACTGACATGGCAAGTGTTTACAGGCAACAGTCCAATGAATATCGCGTGAACATCTTGTTTCTCTATTGCAGACCTCACGTGGTGATTCCGAGAACTTTTCAAAGAAACCTCGTATTTCCTAGAAATCCGGTTACCACTTCTTTAAAAGACTTCCATGGTTTCCTTTCCCGATCTCCCCTTTTCAACATGAAGTTTTCATCCTTCATAAGCTTTCTTATATCAGGCCCAACAAATACCCCTTCTTTAGGTTTTGCCTCAGAGAGGTCAGGAAATTGCTCACAAAGATATCTAAAACACTCTACTTCTTAGGCAATACTTAACAAATTGTTTCATCAGTCCCAACTTGATGTGAAGTGGTGGAAGTAAAACATTTTTAGGCTCCAATAGACTCTCCTTCTCAACGTTCTTAACTCCAGGAACCAAACTTTTTCTTACTGACCATTCTGTTTTAACATAATGTTGTTCATGATCACAGCTATCTCATTCACAGAGGAAGCAGGGGAACATTTTGTAGTCACTCTGTTGGCCTAGTAGCATGGAGAATTCTCTGCTCATAAGTGGACCATTTGCGAGGACAAATGGTCCACTTATGATCAGAGTTCTTAAGCTTGTTAAGGACCAATTTAAGGTTCTCATAACATTCTTTCAAATGAACTGAATGTCCTACTAGTACAGATGGATATTGGTCGCTGTTGTGCAAAAGAACAGTTTTTAGACTTCTTTTGGAGGACTTACTGAAAATTCTCCATTCATCAGGTTCGTATTTGATACTGAATATCTTCACCAACTGAGGAACATTAGTACAAAAAATGGGGTCACCCACTCGAGAGAAAAAAGGCACAAACTCTTTTTCTCTACTTCTTTACCAAGAAAAGGATGTTCCAGGAGCCAGCAAACCCTTTTGTTTCAACCTCAATCCTGAAACCTCAGCTGAATCCTTTGGAAGGCGTTATTCTCTAAGTAAATAATTTAGTTCCTACTGTGTGAAGAGTTTTGGCTCATTGTTGAGGGACTCATAACTATCACATTGTCATCGTCATCACTGCCTTGGGACAACTGATCAACATCATCTAAACTGTTTTCAGTTTTAGCTGCACAAAGGGTACAGGTAAATGGAGGCGCATAGCTGAAACAATGTTTGGATACAAATATTCTTTTTATTTTTGAAATTAAAATGTTGCACACAGCAAGACCAAAAAAACTGTCTTTACTGTGATTTTTCGGTTCTCTTAAAATCATAGACATTACGAAACGAAATGATATCTTCTTACCTGGAAACTATTGTCTCAGTTCTTCTACACACACAGAACACACTTTGTAAGGAGCACATGATTTGTCTTGATCGCCCAGTTTCATACCAAAGTAGGCAAAATATACCTGTTTAACAAAATCATTTATGTTTCTCTGTTGCTTTTCAACAATATAAGACCCACAAATATGGCAGAAATAATCAGTAAAGTTCACACAACCTCTAAAATTCATTATAAACACAAAACTAAATTTCACTTCAGCGAAGAAATAATGGGAATGTGGTCAGCAGAGTGACTACATCCACACTGACAGTAGCTTGACCTTGCAGTGGAGAGCAGACAGTGGGTGGAGGGGGAAGAAGGAAGAGTGGAAGAGGTACTGACACAGACAGCATACTGGCAGCAAATCTAGTATGAATCGGATTCTACCAGTTTTACCATACAATTTTTTAACAAAAGAGAGGCTGTCTCATGATTGCAACTTAAATTTGGACTGATTACATTTGCAAGCTAATCTATTAGGCTAAACACGTAATATTTTAAGATTATTATTTAGATTTCACCTAAAGGTTTTGGTTTGTACGTATATTAAAAACATCTTAAAAGTAAAAATCCAATCTGTGATTTGTGGGTAAACAAAGGCTAATGGAATTTCTTCACCTATTATTTCTCGACGAAACATCCGTACCCAAAGACTGGAAAGTTGCACAAGTCGAACCAATATTCAAGAAAGGTAGTAGGAGCAATCCACTAAATTACAGGCCATATCGTTAACGTCGATTTGCAGCAGGATTTTGGAACGTATATTGTATTCGAACATTATGAATTACCTCGAAGAAAACGATCTATTGACACACAGTCAACATGGGTTCAGACAACATCGTTCCTGTGAAACACAACTAGCTCTTCATGCACATGAAGTGTTGAGTGCTATTGACAAGGGATTTCAGATCGATTCCGTATTTTGGATATCCGGAAGGCTTTTGACACTGTACCACACAAGCGGCTCGTAGTGAAATTGCGTGCATATGGAATATCGTCTCAGTGATGTGACTGGATTTGTGATTTCCTGTCAGAGAGGTCACAGTTCATAGTAACTGACGGAAAGCAAGTGATTTCTGGCATTCCCCAAGGTAGTGTTATAGGCCATTTGCTGTTTCTTATCTATATAAACGATTTGGGATACAATATGAGCAGCCGTCTTCAGTTGTTTGCAGATGACGCTGTCGTTGATCGACTAATAAAGTCATCAGAAGATCAAAACAAACTGCAAAACGATTTAGAAGAAATATCGGAATGGTGCGAAAAGTGACAGTTGACCATAAATAACGAAAAGTTTGAGGTCATCCATATGAGTGCTAAAAGGATCTCTTTAAACTTCGCCGCGCGGGATTAGCCGAGCGGTCTGGGGCGCTGCAGTCATGGACTGTGCGGCTGGTCCCGGCGGAGGTTCGAGTCCTCCCTCGGGCATGGGTGTGTGTGTGTTTGTCCTTAGGATAATTTAGGTTAAGTAGTGTGTAAGCTTAGGGACTAATGACCTTATCAGTTAAGTCTCATAAGATTTCACACACATTTGAACATTTTTGAACTCTTTAAACTTCGTTTATACGATAAATCAGTCTAATCTAAAAGCCGTAAATACAATTAAATACCTAGGTATTACAATTACAAACAACTTAAATTGGAAGGAACACATAGAAAATGTTATGGGGAAGGCTAACCAAAGATTGCGTTTTATTGGCAGGACACTTAGAAAATGTAACAGACCTACTAAGGAGACTGCCTACACTACGCTTGTCCGTCCTCTTTTAGAATATTGCCGCGCGATGTGGGATTCTTACCAGATAGGACTGGCGGAGTACATCGAAAAAGTTCAAAGAAAGGTAGCACGTTTTGTATTATCGCGAAATATGGGAGAGAGTGTCACTGAAATGATACAGGATTTGGGATGGACATCATTAAAATAAAGGCGTTTTTAGTTGCGACAGGATCTTCTCACGAAATTCCAATCACCAACTTTCTCCTCCGAATGCGAAAATATTTTGTTGACGCCGACCTACACAGGGGGGAACGATCACCAAGATAAAATAAGGGAAATCAGAGCTCGTACGGAAAGATAAAGGTGTTCATTCTTTCCGCGTGCTATACGAGATTGGAATAATAGAGAATTGTGAAGGTGGTTCGATGAACCCTCTGCCAGGTACTTAAATGTGATTTGCAGAATATCCATGTAGATGTAGATGTATTCAGCACAACAAATACTATAAGAATCACTATAAAAATTTGAAACAATTTTTTTCATTGCAGTCCTGTATTATAAGTTTAGTACTTCCTTGACGTTGTTACTTCACATTAGCTTCTTTAACAATGGTTCTGGGAAATCTTGCTGATAGAATGTCTGAACTTGTGCGGCACTTCAAACATATCCTGTTCGAGATGAATTAGTCCCCTCTGTCCACTCATGTTGATGGAAAGCACGTCAGTGATGCTGACAAATGGTGCATCCACTTATACATCTCGGATGAGGCTTGTCCAGAGACTTTTGACCAATATTGCATCACAGGAAGCGAAAGGCCACCGAGAACGCTCCACCCCTCCCCTCCTCCGAGGGTCGCTGCACTGCAAAGGGGCAAGTTCTCTCTGCCCCGGCAATAAGCTTTCACTTGTCTCTCGTAAAGTTTGATTGAACACAATCCGCTGGCTCACGTATCTCGAATGGCAAGAGAGAAATATAGAGACGATGTTAATGTAGTCCATTTAACTACCTAAGTCCCCGTGCTACGGCGATATTATGGCTTACCGACAAAATACAACCTTTCCGAAATTGCCCCGAGCTTTAGCTTAACTTGTTGATTACCACTGCAGAAAGTCTTCTTGCACCCCCTCCCCCACCCCCCGCCAACCCACCCTCCCCCTCTGTTCCGTAAATTAAAGCGACAACATCTGAGGAGGACACATCACGACGACATTGACGACCGCTTTTAACTGCACGTAAAACGTAATAAACTGATGTACCGAGAGGCCTGTCCGGTCGCTTTCCTTTTTACTGTTTCCCTTCTCCTGCCCACTCCTCTCTGTCTTTTCGCGGCCATTAGGCCGTTAGCAAAGGCTGCCCGCCAGAAGCTTCCTGTAAGCTAAATCCCCTGAGTAATAAAACGGCAGCGTTTTTTTTCACACTCATACATCTGTCGCTAGCGACCGAGTCAGATAATAAAAATAGAATACATCCAGGAGTGTATCTACGAGGAAAGCAATTTCACAAATACCCCTGACCCTTTTTTTGTCATGTTAACAAGATATATAAATAGTCCCATACTCAGGGAATGAGCGTAGAGCGAGCAGGTGCAGTAATTCTGTATGGCTGCTCGTGGCAAGGTCCTACTGGAGGTTGTTTGCCGTTACCTTCCTCCGACCTGCTACGAAGTGTCCAGTGTGTATCTGTGTCGTGTGGATGACTGGGATGAGTGCTTTTGCAGTGCAGTGTTGCGTTTATGTTGTGGATGAAGGGAAGCAGTGCCGGCTCATAGCCAACTCCTCTCGAAAAGCGCTAAGGGGTCCGCTGAGATTAACATCACTATCCGACGAACGAATCACCATTGACAGTGACACATCCCCTCAGTTCGCGAGACACTGCGGAGATGTTTTGGAATATAGCCCGGACATTGACGCAAAGACTGATGATGAGAAACTTTACGCCACCACCTGTTAAGAAGACACACTGACAGAGAAAGGAAAGTGGCACATCATGAAATATCGGTCCAATACTAATCACTTTGTGGATACGTTCATGACGTAACGGATATTCAATGTTAAACTCTTCAGTCGATTCGGAACTGACGTCCATCATCAATATCAACATGAGGTACGACCGCTACAGGCACGAATATACTTCTGCATTCATCGTGGAGTGGAAGCAAATACCATCCGAATGTCATACTGAAGCATTTCTTGCTATATACATATGTGCAGACTAAAGCGACGAATGAAAATTTGCACTAACGCCGGGATTCGAACTTGGTTCTCCTGCTCACGAGGTAGATGCGCTAACCACTACGCCACCCTGGCACGGGGGCTTAGCGCAACTGCACAGACTACCCTAGAACGCTTCCCTCCACAATTCAAATTCCCAATCACGCCTCAGCCAAAAAATGGTTCAAATGACTCTGAGCACTATGGGACTTCACTGCTGAGGTCATCAGTCCCCTAGAACTTAGAACTACTTAAACCTAACTAACCTAAGGACATCACACACATCCATGCCCGAGGCAGGATTCGAACCTGCGACCGTAGCAGTCGCGCGGTTCCAGACTGAATCGCCTAGAACCGCTTGTCCACCGCGGCCGGCACGCCTCAGTCCACTTGGTGTTCCCCCTAACTCGGACAACATTGCAGAAGCTCTCCAATTGTACTGGAATAGTAACTCAGCATCGAAAGAAACGGGAGATCCTGCCTGGTACCCAGACATAGGTGCTTTAATCAAACGAAACTGTATGGTACCAGAGACCTTTTCACGTCTCAACGATGTACGATGTATGTATGTAGACTGAAGCGACAAATGAAAATTTGTGCCAAGGCCGGGATTTGATCAACTGTGCTAAGTCACTGTGCAAGGTGGCATAGTGGTTAGCGCATCTACCTAGTGAAGAGGAGACCACATTCGAATCCTGAATTTGGTACAAATTTTCATTCGTCGCTGCTGTCTGTATATATACAAAAAAGCTGTTTGAGACCTCTGGAACCGTATAGTTTCATTTGATTTCTTTCCATGCCTGAAACAATTGCTGCTAGTTCATGAACAATGGTAGCCGTCTTCCCATCGCATAGCAGACATCTCTTTGTGTGACAAATCATGGGACTGGAAAGGCCAAACATGGATATGTTCATTCTTCAAGGCGTTTCTTGTGTGAATTGCAGTGGGGATCTTGCATTATCCTTCTGGAATATGGCAAGTGAGATCATACTCATGAAAGATGTGACAACAGGGTTTAACATTCTTGCCACACGCTGGCGACCATTCAGCCTCCATTTAACAATTACCAAATCAGTCATGTTGTCACGTCCAATAACTCCCCGCAATATGATTCCAGGAAATGGAGAGGTATGGGTCTCTAGGATCACTGCTTATTCAGACCTGTTTCCAGGTCATCTACGGACACGTCAGCGTCGATCTGACTGCCACTTACAGAACTAAAACTCGTCACTGAACACAACAGAGTGCCTCTCAATGTCCCAGTTGACTTTGCCTCTAAACCACGCAAGTAATCGTTGTCTATCGTATGGTGTTTGCAATAAACGACGAATATAGCAAATGAGGGTCTCAACCCAGCTTCTAGTAGTCCTGTTGTCGGCTGTTTGTGCTGTCACTATGTTTGCAGACTATTCTAGGATTTCAGCTGTTGTCATCTGTCTATTCGTCACAGCCAAATGATCAGTTCTACGATCTTCTGGCGGTATAGCCCTTCTGGAAGGACTCTTGCCTGCTCTCCTTGACACGCTATTATCCTGAGAGCACCTCGTCATTTGCTCTACAATGATTGTATTAGAGACAACTTTATGTGCCATCATTCGGTATGTTGCTTCTATGTCCCTCATGCCAATGATTAAGACACCAGCAACAAGACACAATCAGTACTCTTACTGTGCGATAATAATGGTAATATTGTCGGCGACAGCGTCACTAGAGCGGAGTTATTAAACTTAGTTTTCCAAAAGTTCGTCACCAAAGAGGACGAAATAAATACTCCAGAATTCGAATCAAGAACCGGCTGCCAACATGAGCAACTTATGAGTAGATATCCTCGGTGTAGCGAAGCAGTTTAAATCTCTTAATAAAGGCAACTCTTTCGTTCAAATAGTAGACCAATTAGGTTGCTTTCGGAGTATCCTGGTACAATAGCTCCGTATTAGCAATCATATACAACCGCTCGCTCGAAAGAAGATCGGTAGTAAAAGACTGGAAAGTTGCAGAGGTAGCGCTATGACTGAAGGAAGGAATTAGGAGTAATCCGATGCATTACAGACCCATATCGCTGGCGTCCATTTGCAGTAGAATTTTGGAACATTTATTGTCTTCGAAGATTACGATTTACCTTGGAGAAAACGGTCTGTTGTCACATAGCACGGGTTCAGAAAGTATCGTTCTTGTGAAACACAACTAGCTCTTTATTCGCATGAAGTAATGTGTGCTATCGACGGGGGATCTCAAATTGATTCCATATCTCTAGATTTTCAGAAGGCTTTTGACACCGTTCCTCGCAAGACACTTCTAATCAAATTGCATCCTTATCCAGTATCACTTCAGTTGTGCGACTGGATTCGTGATTCCTTGTCAGATAGGTAACAGTACGTAGTAATATGATATCTGGCGTTCCCCACAGAAGTGTTATACTCCCTCTGTTGTTCTCAGTCTACACACACTATTTAGGAGACACTCTGAGCAGCCCTCTTTGATTGTCTGCAGATGATGCTGTCATTTAACGTATAATAAAGTCGTCGGAAGATCAAAACCAATTGCAAAATGATTTAGACAAAATATCTGTGAGGTACAAAACGTGGCACATGTTTCTGAATAACGAAAAGTGTCAGATAATCCATGTGAGTATAAAAAGAAATCCGTTAAATTTTGGTTACATGATGAATCGCACGAATAAAGGCTGTCATTTCAACTAAATATCTAGGAATTACAATTACGAAGAACTTAAACTGGAACGATCACATAGATAATATTGTGGGGAAGGCAAAGCAAAAACTGTATTTTATTGGCGGAACATATAGAAGATGCAACAGCTCTATTAAAAAGATTGCCTACACTACTCTTGTTCGTCCTCTTGAGTACTGATGTCTGGGACGTGATCCTTGCGAGGTAGGATTGACGGAGGAGTCTGAAGAAGGGCAGCTCTTTTTGTACTATCGCGAAATAGGACAGAGAGTTTCACGGATATGATGAGCGAATTGGGGTGGAAATCATTAAAACAAAGGCGTTTTTCGGCCGGCCGGTGTGGTCGAACGGTTCTAGGCGCTTCAGTCTGGAACCGCGCGACCGCTACGGTCGCAAGTTCGAATCCTGCCTCGGGCATGGATGTGTGTGATGTCCTTAGGTTAGTTAGGTTTAAGTAGTTCTAAGTTCTAGGGGACTGATGACCTCAGATGTTAAGTCCCATAGTGCTCAGAGCCATTTGAACCATTTGAACCAAAGGCGTTTTTCGTTGCGGCGAGATCCCTTCACGAAATTTCAATCACCATCTTTCTCCTCCGTATGTGAAAATATTTTACAGTCGTTAACCAGCTTACGTAGATCATCGCGATAAAACAACAGAAATCAGAGCTCGTACAGAAAGATTTAAGTGTTCAATTTTCTCAAGCGCTGTTGGTGAGTGGAACGGTAGAGGAATAGTCCGAAGGTGGTTCGAAGAATCCTCTACCAGGCACTTAAGCGTGAATTGCAGAGTATTCATGTAGCTGTAGATATAGACTCTCGGATATAGACTCTGAAAATGATAAAGATGGCGATAAGCTGCAAGTGCACGTCCTTTGGATACGCTGTGTTGTGGTCTCCACCTGGAAACTTCCAGAAAAGTTAGACACAACCAACAGCCATGCTGTGCTTACAGCATTCTTCATCTGTAGGACAGCATTTTTTTTTTACGATGAAATTTTAGTAAATATTTCCCACAGATACGAAAGTGCTGCGTATCAGTTTTCCGTAAGATTATGCCAAGGTGTTCATAGTGTAAAACTTTTATTTTCTATCAGTGTATATTTCATAATCAAAGTGTATTATAACCATCTGTTTGTCTCTCTTCGTCGCTCGCCTCTACTGTTTGAGCACGTCGTCGCGAACCATTAGAGTGAAAATTATACAGACGTTACACGACCCTAAGATCAGTATTTTCAGGTAAAGAATCATACGAGCTCCTGAATGTGCAAAGTTACAGTTTATGTAACAAACAAGTTTTCGGTGCATTAACGCTCGTGACGCTCCCTTGAAAAACGATATACAGTTGTATGATATGGATACGATGAAGTGTACTACTGTTCACAGTTCACGATTAGTTGGTCAAAGACGGAGAATTACTCGTTGCAGGAACTAACGGACAAGCGTTTAATGAATGGTACTGCAGGATGGTGACTGTAGGTCCAAACTAATGTGTAGAGAAAAGTTACGCAACATCATAATTGGAAGAAATTTATCATCAGGGATGAAAACTTAGGAGGAACCACGTCGTTCAGACGACAGAGTTCTGATCGAGACTCTCTACAAAGAGAGAATTTGAGCAGATGGAGAGCTATATCGTGTAGGATACAATTCATGAAGGCACCTTCAGCTTCACAGTGAAATTCGAAGAATATGGTGTGAAGAGTGTTGGTGGAGCGGCAAAAACAGCCCTGTCATACAAAACATGTGAAAGCAATTGGGTCAAATGATTCTCAACCAGGTGTGCACTTTTGTCAACGAATTATCCAGTGTTGTAATGCGGTGCCGAACTTCCTATAGCACGTATAGTTTACAGATAAGTTCTCTTTTAACTGTGATGCTGTTTCCAACTACCGAAACAGCCGTGTCTGAAGTAATAAACATTAATACACCAGCCTCTCTCAGATCTCCAAAAACGATTCTCTGCAACTTCTGGTTTAAAATTACGTTACGTGAACTATTCCGATCTTATTTGGTACAACTCTATTTGACTGATGAACGTTGCCGGATGTTCATTCGAGACATCTACCTGATATAAATACATATACATATACATAAATTGAAAGGGAACATCCTGCCCCATTGGGCAGCGAGATCGCCAGATCTCTCCCTAATGATTTTTCCCCTACGGTGCTACTTGAAGTCGTTGATGTTTGAAACCAAACTGAAGACGGATTGGTTCTTAAGGTCTTACCTGCCTGTCTCAATGTAAAACAGACAACAGGGATACTTGAGGATGGCAATATTTTATGCGCCGTTGTAGTGCATGAACTGAGACACAGTCATTCGAGGTATACCACCTAGTTGTTAGTGTATCATCTCTTACATTTCGCCAGTGGGCGAGCTTTCAAAACAAGGGCCATTTATCTTTGATGCTAAGGTCTCATTTTTTTTAAAAACTTGCACAAGCTTTGGTAGTTACTATAAGGCATTTGCAAAATTGTGTCAGAAATTTTACAAGATACTTCAGCCATTCTTTTCATTTCTTCATGTTGTATCTTTGGCCTGCTGAAAAAAAATGAGAAAGCACCCTTTCGTAATGAATGAGATTTTAAGCTCAAGAAAATGGAAAGAGATCGTGGCAGTAGGATTTTTCCGTAATATTCATTAAAATATGGCAGTTTACTGGATAATGAGTGTTATTTATTACTAAATAATTTTAATATGACAGTCATCCTATAATTCATGACGACTACAGTATATCGTGCGAACATGTGGCATAATCGTAATCGCAGTAATACATTCGAAAGCCCTTGGCAAACATTACCAAAATCAACCGAGACATTGCGGCCGCATGTGAGTATGGCTCGGCACCAGCGCCTGATAGGTTCAGTGTGTGGTCGGCCGTTTTAAAGATGGACCTTCCCCCAGCCACTCTATTCACCAGACCTCAGTTCACGCGATTTCGATCTCATTCCACAACTGAGAAAACCATTGCATGGGAGGCGCTTTTTAAGTAAAGTGAATGTCCTCGGGGCATTTCGGCGATAGGTGGCACACATTGATGGCAATGCCAATGGCATTCAGTGCACTCCCCATTGTCGGCAACGCCATCTGTATGCACTGGAGGACTATCTTGAAGTACATTAGTATTTTTGTTCATTTTTGTTCCATTTTTACTCTTTGACAATAAATTTACACAGAGTTCCAATGCATGTGCTTCATTTCAACCATTACCGTGATCTCCTTTACTGGAACCCTATTTTAAGTTGGCATTCATATACACACAGCCGCACCTATTCAGTCCACATCGTGAAATTTTCATGCTGTCGCTTTATCATAAGATATACCATAGTTGTTATGACTTACGGAATAACTGTCGTATTTGCCACTTCTTGTTCTGAGTTTCGTAAATAATCCTTGATTTTGTAGCATGAGTTATTTAAGAGGTATGCTTTAACTATAGATTTAAATCTTTGCTTTTTTATTGGTTCTTAATTTTCCAAATGGTTAAAATGGCTCTAGGCACTATGGGACTTAACATCTGAGGTCATCAGTCCCCTGGACTTAGAACTACTTAAACCTAACTAACCTAAGGACATCACATACATCCATGCCCGAGGCAGGATTCGAACCCAGACCGTAGCAACAGCGCGGTTCCGGACTGAAGCGCCTAGAACCGCTCGGCTACAGCGGCCAGCTCTTAATCTTACAATTTATTTCGTTGTAGAAAATGCTGTTTTGTGTTTTTTGTTTGTTCAGTCTTGGTAAATGTAAGTTTAGTCTGGCTCTTGCTCCCTAGTCATGAATGCTCCTGTTTGTGAAACAGTTGCTATGTTCTTCTTGCTGTGCCTAATAGATTGATAGACGCACTGACATGGTGCGGTTAGAATCCCCGGCTGTTTGAAAAGAGATTTACATTGAGCTCAGTTACTATTTTAGTTATTATTCGAGCAGCCCTTTTCTGTTGTTTGAAGTGCCAGTACAACAGAAAAGGGCTGTTAGAATAATAGCTAAAATAGTAACTGAGCCTAATGTAAATCTCTTTTTAAACAGCCGGGGATTCTAACCGCACCATGTCAGTGCGTCTATCAATCTATTAGGCACAGCAAGAAGAACATATATATTCATTCCCGACCAATAGTTTCTTATATCATAGTAGTAATTATAGCTTCCTTTGCCATCTGCATAATTTTCACCCTAAAGTTTTGAGATATCCTGTATATTCCTATTTCTTTACTGCTTGTCTCTCCCGTGGGTAGCCAGGCGCATTTTCTCTGGTATTTCGGCAGTTAGTCCGCAGCTCGTGATCGTGCGGTAGCGTTCTCGCTTCCCGCGCCCGGGTTCGATTCCCGGCGGGGTCAGGGATTTTCTCTGCCTCGTGATGACTGGGTGTTGTGTGATGTCCTTAGGTTAGTTAGGTTTAAGTAGTTCTAAGTTCTAGGGGACTGATGACCATAGATGTTAAGTCCCATAGTGCTCAGAGCCATTTGAACCACTTCGGCAGTTATTTGCAATTTCGTTTTTACAGCGTGTAGCTGGTGTCAGCCCAAACAAATTCTGCTCGTCATGACTTTCATGGGACCCCAGGGTCGACGGAATGTATTGGTTTGTTTCCCGTGTGAAACATAATGTTCTTTAAATCGATATTTTACATGCCCATTCGATTGAGCCCTACCATATTAGTCGAATGCGATATTCGTTTTACCGATATGTGTTAACAGAAACAGTAAAATATGAAGAATAACCAGTGTTCCAACAGCGACTGAGCAGCACGCTTCAGCATGGCGGTAGCAGTGAGCGCGGGCCACGACAGTGACGTCGTTGCTGGAGTACTCGTTGTTCCATATGTTTTACTGTCCCTTTTAATACGAGTACATATCGGTAAAACGAATACCGCACTAGACTAATTTTGGGCCACTTAATCGAATGGATACGCAAAATTCCGCTTTAAAAATAATTTTGCTTGTAACGGGAAACAAACCTATGCTTTCCATCGTCGCTGAGCGTCGCATGAAAAACGTTGATGAGCAGCATCCAGCTTCAAGTTTCAAAACAAAATTAACAATATTTGCCGAAATATCAGAGTAAATGCGTCTGACGACTCTTAGGAGAGTCACTCTCTATGTAGTGTGTTGCAGACTATTCATCTAAATTTATACAGGAGATAGATTACTGCAAGACATACATAACTGTAATAGAAACATATGGCTACTGACTTAAACTGTTCAAGACAGCATGTCTGTTCATACACTTGTTCGTCCATGAGGGACTGACTGTTGTTGTTGTGGTCTTCAGTCCTGAGACTGGTTTGATGCAGCTCTCCATGCTACTCTATCCTGTGCAAGCTTCTTCATCTCCCAGTACCTACTGCAACCTACATCCTTCTGAATCTGCTCAGTGTATTCATCTCTTGGTCTCCCCCTATGATTTTTACCCTCCACGCTGCCCTCCAATACTAAATTGGTGATCCCTTGATGCCTCAGAACATGTCCTACCAACCGATCCCTTCTTCTGGTCAAGTTGTGCCACAAACTTCTCTTCTCCCCAATCCTATTCAATACTTCCTCATTAGTTATGTGATCTACCCATCTAATCTTCAGCATTCTTCTGTAGCACCACATTTCAAAAGCTTCTATTCTCTTCTTGTCCAAACTATTTACCGTCCATGTTTCACTTCCATACATGGCGACACTCCATACAAATACTTTCAGAAATAACTTCCTGACACTTAAATCTATACTCGATGTTAACAAATTTCTCTTCTTCAGAAACGCTTTCCTTGCCATTGCCAGTCTACATTTTATATCCTCGCTACTTAGTCCATCATCAGTTATTTTGCTCCCCAAATAGCAAAACTCCTTTACTACTTTAAGTGTCTCATTTCCTAATCTAATACCCTCAGCATCACCCGACTTAACTCGACCACATTCCATTATCCTCGTTTTGCTTTTGTTGATGTTCATCTTATATCCTCCCTTCAAGACACCATCCATTCCGTTCAACTGCTCTTCCAAGTCCTTTGCTGTCTCTGACAGAATTACAATGTCATCGGCGAACCTCAAAGTTTTTATTTCTTCTCCATGAATTTTAATACCTACTCCGAATTTTTCTTTTGTTTCCTCTACTGCTTGCTCAATATAGAGATTGAATAACATCGGGGAGAGGCTACAACCCTGTCTTACTCCCTTCCCAACCACTGCTTCCTTTTCATGTCTTTCAACTCTTATAAATGGAGCAAATGGACGACAAAATCACTTTGCCTGCCTTAATGGAAGGACATATCACATATTCCCTCAAATTGTCCAGCCAAACTCTTATGGATATATCTTTCGATGTTAAGTGAAATATTATTGAGAAGCTGGAGGGGGGAGAGAGGGGCAGGGTTTTGCCTCAGCAGCTTGTGAGGGGAACTGCCTCTGACAGCTGTGTTTCACGGCCAATGGATCGACCAAGCTAGCCTCGACACCGAACCCATATGGCATCAATTTTTTCATTTAGTTGTTTGGGAGAATATCGTTGAATCGAAAGAAGGTCTCATCGCAGAAATTGCCATCGCCGCTGGCATATTTAGGTATCAATGTCTTCAATTTATTAGAATCAGGTCAAAATATTTCGGCCTGGCAGTGAAGGGCTGTATCTTTTAACTAAAAGAAGCACTAATTTTTTGATGCGACCCCTTTTTAGGTCAGCGTACTATGTCCAACGATTCTCCCTAGAACTTAGAACTACTTAAAACTAACTAGCCTAAGGACATCACACACATCCATGCCCGAGGCAGGATTCGAACCTGCGACCATAGCGGTCGCGCGGTTCCAAACTGAAGCGCCTAGAACCGCTCGGCCACACCGGCCGGCTTTAGACGCGTGAATAGTCAGAAGTCAGACTGTACCAAATCTCATGAATGAAGAGCATTTTAAAATAATTTATATTTCACATCTCTCTGTTTTCCCACAGCTAACAAAGCTCTGAGATACGTATGTACATTGTCCTGATGGAGTTTTTGTCTCTGTATCAATCTGTCTCTTGTACCCCTTTTGCCGTTCTGTTGGTTCGGAGGAATTTTGTAATATTCGCCACTTATCCTTTTACCCTTCGCTAGGTTACAAATTACGATAATTCCATTTCAATTCTAGAGAACTCTATTCACAATCTTTCGAATGCGTCTTTTTTGCCAAACCTGTACCTTGCAGATCAGCTTTTCCCAACACCTAAAACAGGTTGTGGAGAAATCAGAACTTCCGAGATAGTTATAAGCTTTTGCAGGCATCACTGACTTTATCATACAGTGAAACGCGTATCAATCATGTTGTGGTGATTGCTCTGTACTGGTTACTTTGTATTGATCCAAACACTTCCTGTGTCTCGGAACGTTTGTAAAGGCCTTCAAATTACATTTTTGGTACATTCAACAGTACTGAGGAAGCAGCCAGTGCCTGATTTTTCTGTACTACATTTGAGAATTCAACCTTGCACAAAAGTGTCCAATGGCGGCTTTGTGTCGTTACGTTAAAAACTTCACCAAAGTGCCAACCTTATTTGAAAAGAGAATGCAAACAAACTTCACATATTATGTGTCAAATTCACTTTCGGAAATTATACAACCATGTGCCTGTTTGTAGCAGGGAATGTTCTTTTCGTACGGACAACCCTGATTTGTGGGAAAACCTTGACAGCAATTCACCACGTTTATCCATTTTTGCTCTACCCATGTGTTTCTTTTCCTGACTGTGCGCAACTTCTCGACACTAGTGTGCCGGCCGGGGTGGCCGAGCGGTTCTAGGCGCTACAGTCAGGAACCGCGTGACCGCTACGGTCGCAGGTTCGAATCCTGCCTCGGGCATGGATGTGTGTGATGTCCTTAGGTTAGTTAGGTTTAAGTAGTTCTAAGGTCTATGGGACTGACGACCTTAGAAGTTAAGTCCCATAGTGCTCAGAGCCATTTGAACCATTTTTGACACTAGTGTAGTAGGAACTACACTCCTGGAAATTGAAATAAGAACACCGTGAATTCATTGTCCCAGGAAGGGGAAACTTTATTGACACATTCCTGGGGTCAGATACATCACATGATCACACTGACAGAACCACAGGCACATAGACACAGGCAACAGAGCATGCACAATGTCGGCACTAGTACAGTGTATATCCACCTTTCGCAGCAATGCAGGCTGCTATTCTCCCATGGAGACGATCGTAGAGATGCTGGATGTGGTCCTGTGGAACGGCTTACCATGCCATTTCCACCTGGCGCCTCAGTTGGACCAGCATTCGTGCTGGACGTGCAGACCGCGTGAGACGACGCTTCATCCAGTCCGAAACATACTCAATGGGGGACAGATCCGGAGATCTTGCTGGCCAGGGTAGTTGACTTACACCTTTTAGAGCACGTTGGGTGGCACGGGATACATGCGGACGTGCATTGTCCTGTTGGAACAGCAAGTTCCCTTGCCGGTCTAGGAATGGTAGAACGATGGGTTCGATGACGGTTTGGATGTACCGTGCACTATTCAGTGTCCCCTCGACGATCACCAGTGGTGTACGGCCAGTGTAGGAGATCGCTCCCCACACCATGATGCCGGGTGTTGGCCCTGTGTGCCTCGGTCGTATGCAGTCCTGATTGTGGCGCTCACCTGCACGGCGCCAAACACGCATACGACCATCATTGGCACCAAGGCAGAAGCGACTCTCATCGCTGAAGACGACACGTCTCCATTCGTCCCTCCATTCACGCCTGTCGCGACACCACTGGAGGTGGGTTGCACGATGTTGGGGCGTGAGCGGAAGACGGCCTAACGGTGTGCGGGACCATAGCCCAGCTTCATGGAGACGGTTGCGAATGGTCCTCGCCGATACCCCAGGAGCAACAGTGTCCCTAATTTGTTGGGAAGTGGAGGTGCGGTCCCCTACGGCACTGCGTAGGATCCTTCGGTCTTGGCGTGCATCCGTGCGTCGCTGCGGTCCGGTCCCAGGTCGACGGGCACGTGCACCTTCCGCCGACCACTGGCGACAACATCGATGTACTGTGGAGACCTCACGCCCCACGTGTTGAGCAATTCGGCGGTACGTCCACCCGGCCTCCCGCATGCCCACTATACGCCCTCGCTCAAAGTCCGTCAACTGCACATATGGTTCACGTCCACGCTGTCGCGGCATGCTACCAGTGTTAAAGACTGCGATGGAGCTCCGTATGCCACGGCAAACTGGCTGACACTGACGGCGGCGGTGCACAAATGCTGCGCAGCTAGCGCCATTCGACGGCCAACACCGCGGTTCCTGGTGTGTCCGCTGTGCCGTGCGTGTGATCATTGCTTGTACAGCCCTCTCGCAGTGTCCGGAGCAAGTATGGTGGGTATGACACACCGGTGTCAATGTGTTCTTTTTTCCATTTCCAGGAGTGTAGATTGTACAGCAAGGGAAATGAACAACAGTCGAACTTGTGGTCGTATCAAGCGAGCTCCTTGGCTGTTTGTCAACAGCTGAATCTGCTTATTCTGGACGCATCCTAAGGCGTAACTGCCCTCACTCAACAATTATCCTTTGTAGTTATCTAGCACGATGTCCATTGTTTAAATGCCACTATAATTCGCTTCCAGATCCTAGACAGATAATTTAAAGATTCGGTATATGGTCATTGGTATTTCAAAAAATAATTTTCATTAACATCGTTATCACAAATGACTCTTTTATTCGTTTTGTTTATGAAAACCGAACATCATATACATCGAAGTGACAAGAGTCGTGGAACACCTCCTAACATAGTGCTGGACCTACTTTTGCCCGGCTTAGTGCAGCAGGTTGACGTGTCATGGATCAACAAGTTGTTGGAAGTGCCCTGCAGAAATATTGAGCCATGATGCCTCCATAGCCGTCCACAGTTGCAGAGGCGTTGCCGGTGCACGATTTTTGTGCACCAACTGAGCTCTAGATTATGTCCTATAAATGTTCGATTGTATTCATGCCGAACGATCTAGGTGGCCGAATCATTCAGTCGAATAGTCCAGAAAGTTCTCCAAACCAATCATGAACAATTGTGGCCCGGCGACATAGTGCATCGTTGTTTGCGAACATGAAATCCATGAATGTCTGCAAATGGTCTTCAAGTAGCCGAACATAACCATTTCCAGTCAATGATCGGTTAAGTTGGACCAGAGGACCCAGTCCATTGCATCCAAACAAAGCCCACACCATAATGGAGCCAACAGCTTGCACAGTTGCCCTGTTGACAACCTGGGTCCATGACTTCGTGGGGTCTGCGCCACACTCGAACCCCACTATCAGTTTTGCCAACTGAAATTGGGACTCATCTGAGCAGTCCACGGTCTTCCAGTCGTCTAGGTTCCAACCAATATGGTCACGAGCCCACGAGAGGTGCTGCAGGCAATGTCACGTTGTTAGCAAAGGCACTCGCATCGGTCGTCTGCTACCATAGCCCATTAACGCCAAATTTCGCCGCACTGTCGTAACGGATACGTTCGTCGTACGTCCCATATTGATTTCTGTGATTATTTCAGGCAGTGTTTCTTGTCTGTAAGCACTGACAACTCTATGCAAACGCCGCTGCTCTCGGTCGTTAAGTGAAGTCCGTCAGCCATTGCGTTATTCGTGGTGAGTGGAAATGCCTGAAATTTGGTATTCTCGACACACTCTTGACACAGTGGATCTTGGAATACTGAATCCAGTATCGATATCCGAAATGGAACCATCCCATGTGGCTACTTCCAACTAGCATTCCGTGTTCAAAGTCTGTTTATTCCCTTCGTACTGCCATAATCACATCGGCAATCTTTTCACGTCGATCGAATGAGTACAAACGACAGCACTGCCGATGCACTGCCCTCTTATACCTTACGTATGTTGTACCACCGCTATCTGCATGACCTTTGTCACCTAAGTGTGCATTGTAGAGTGACCCTTCGCCAGAATACGTCCGCTCACTATAAGTTTTCACGCAAAGTTCTGACAAGCATACATTTGCTAGAATAGGCAGGAAAACTAAACTAATATATAAAATACTTTTTCAACTTCAGTATAATAATGGTAAACGTTACAGTTTACGAAGTTCTTAACACAAATAGATCCACATTATTACAAAACTGACTTGAACTAACAAAATTACACTGATATAAGAAATATACGACACTTCGCCTCACGAAAAGCATAAAAAAACCGATACCGCTTGTCACAAAAACAGTGTAGAGACCGATACCCGACTTTCCGACAACAATACTGAACTGCCCGAAACTCTGTGTCAGGAACTTCTACACTGAACTGACCGATGCCGCTGGAAACACTATAATCAACTGATGAGTCAAGTATTAACTTTCCTGCTACCTGGCGCTACATTGCTTTGATATATACTGTATATATACTGGCACTTAACGAAGTGTAGCTGCAAACATACATAAAATATATGTACGTGTCAGTATGTCTGGGGATGTGAATGTGTGCATATGTTTGCGAGTGAGAGAGAGAGAGAGAGAGAGAGAGATTGAGAAGCAGGGAGGGTAGGAGAAAGGGCAACGAGCAATATAATATATATCTGTATTGTGCGCATGTATGAGAGCTTTGCATTCGTACCTGTGACCATGCGAACCTGTATAATTTTAATTCCTCCTTTTCGGCACCAGGAAGCCACGGGCCGACGGTCGAAGCAGACGAGAATCGAACGAGGCACATCTCAGGTTAGCAGCCGTTCTTCTGTTTTGTTCTGTGTGGCGTCCGCTTCCTTTCCTCTTCCTACTGAAAGTGACAGCCCGAAACGCTCTGCTGGCGCTACACTCTCGATTACAACTATTCCCATGTAGGACTGCAGATGCTCTCATCTCAGAACCCTGAACTCAGGTGGAAACAGCACACCTCTACAACACTCGTCCTGCCAGTTTTGGTTGGGAAATGAAAAAGTGAAAATTAAATACAGTTTGTTTATACGACAATGACTTTTACTCCGGTTAACATATCACACACACACAAACACACACACACACACACATGCTCCAAAGTTTTCACTTCTTCAATGGAATAACGATCTCCCAATACTGAAGTAAACATAAACATCTAAGCCCTACGGTCTGAAAGACTTTTTCTATGCTGTGAGGTAAACAGAGGAACCGGAAAACCGCTCTCTAATTTGACTCTTTATAACCATGTAGGCAGCGTTACGTGTCCTGACAGTAAAGAATGACTCCTTTCATTTTTGACAGTTTGCTCTACCTCTGAAGAATAAACCTCGATTTGCAGGTAAACATTACGCAAATTTTAGCGACAAACTGCTGCGACCTCGTTAAACTTTCTGTGCTCTCTTTGGTTGCATGATAGTCACATGAACTTAATTCTTAATTTGAAAGTTTAGCACGATGACATAATTTTGCTACGAACATTTTCACGACTATAGTTGCAGATCAGTTTCTACTAAATACTGTGGCTGATTAACGTTGTATGTTCTGATAACGCCATTCGCTAATTATGACTGAAACACGCAAATAATGCTAGCAAAATTTTCTGGTACACTGATATGCAGAAATTATGTATTCCATCCCTAGCTCTTGATTGCAGTCATTATACTGCGAAATCTCCCAGAAAAAATATGGTGAGAATTATTAGTTAGGCAGTAACAAACTAACTGAATCGATAACAGTTATATTATGACAGTTGTTTTATAAACATCATCAAATGTAAGATTTAACAAGTTTAGTGTCACTTTTTATCGATAACATTAAAAATTACTAACGATATTAGTAAAGCTTTTTAAACAACAATGCGTCATGCGTGAAAAAAATAGAACTCCTACTGGAGATAACCAGTTCTGGGAGATTATTTGTATTTAAGTAAGTTTTGAGAAACAGTTTAACGGGAAGGCATGAAAAGCAAGTCATGAACTGAGAACTCCTGTTTGGTAGTCTGGTGAGTAGGTTGTGTTATACAGCGAGGAAAGAAAATGATTCCAGAATTCAAAAACTGTGTATGTGTACGAATTGTATTTATCTGGGAGATACAGTGGTGCAGAGAAGAATAGATATAGGCATGTTGCAACATTGCATCAGTTAATGTGATCATCACAAGTTGACTTGACATGTGTTGTATTTTAGCTAACATTAAAGTATATGTAGCACATAATGCGCCTGAAATATCTATTAGGTTGGTGCATAAGTTCGTAGCGTTTTTCCATAAGTTAAATAAACACAACAGATAAACATAACAAAGACTTTAGTCATCAATAATATACTCTCCTTCACTACTACTGCCAACCGTGGGGTAACTTCGACTCTGTGACTGTAGAAATCACGTGGTTTCGAGGCGAAGAACTCGTCGAGTCTGTTCGGAGCGCATTTTCATCCGGAAAGGAAATTCCTTAAAGGTTGTGTTCGATAAAGAGCCGCAAAGGCGAAAAGCTGAGGGCACCAGATCAGGTGAATAAGGGGTGTGCAGTATTATTTCTTAAACCAACTCATGTATAGTATTTTCTGCCAGGCTATCAGAATGCGGGCGGGCGTTATCGTGGCGTAGTATCACTACATGCAGTCTTCTTGGTTGTTGTTCTTGGTTTGCTTCTGCAAGGTGTCTCAGTTGTTGATAGTAAACGTCAACAGTGATGGTTAAACCTCGGGGAAGCAATTTGTAACACGCCACGACGTCGCATTTCCACCAGATGCATAACATTATCTTTTGTGGATGTGTGCAGATCTCTGAACGGGGAGCTGATGTTTTGTTTTGGCCCAAAAAATCCTTTGTTTTCTTCATGTCAACAAAAAGACACCATTTCTCGTGTGATTTTGGCTTAGAGCACGCAGCTCCCCCACACCCAATATTTGAACATTTCCCACTGCACCCAAATGTCGCACGATGATGGAATAATCACAATTCGTCACATTTGTTAGTTACCGAGTAATCTACGTGGATCTGTACGGATTCGTGATTTTAAACGATCATCATCAAACCCCCTAAGGCCTTCCTGACCGCGGAGAGTCACTAATGCGAAAATCCTCCTTACAATGAGAAAATCGTTTTCTTTCCGTGCTCTGTCCAATAACATTATCCCCATACATGGTGCAAATGTTTCTAGCTGCCTCCGCAGCTGCCACCCCTACACTTAATTCAAACAGGAGACTATGCCTGAAAGTTCTGATTCCTCCACTTGAAACTTCCTTTTCTAGTGCCCACAGCTCCACTCACTTGTCTCCAAATGACAAAATCACAATGTGTAAACTCAAATAGCAACAGTGAACTGCAAATAAAAAAATGACAATCGATAAATAAAACCGTAGTAACCGGAATACCAATATGAAAAACAGAAACTCTGAGAACTTATGCACCAACCTAATATATTACTCAGCGAATAACCTGGGACAAAGTAACCAGTCACAGTAGAAAGTTTTCTATCTAATGACTTCCAGGGCCAACAAATATTTTATTTTCAATATTTCGTATGATTATCGATCGAATTTAAAATTTTTGAATACTGTCACAATCTACTGATTAGGAGGTGTAATCTTAAGTTACAGGTTTAACACAATAAGAAAAGAATTCCAATTAGAAACAGTGTAGACGTCTTGAGGCCGCGCTAAAATAGTAGAACTCTATTTCTCCAGCATTTGAGGATGACAGCAATTAGCGCCTTCCAATACACCATTCTGAAACTGTTACTCGCTGACACCACCCACAAAATAATGAAAAGAAAGAAATTTATAGCTTACTATGTTTTCGCTGTTCTTGTAGACTTCAGCATTAGGCATAGCGTTTCCATGTATTACTTCTTTATTGTAAAATGGCGTTTTCATGTATTAGTTCTTTACAGTTAACTCTACTCGTAACATATTTTGCAGACAGTATCCACATGTACCACTGAAAGTGCGTGCAGAATTACATCGTTGTACGACACGTACTTCAGGAGATATGACGTCATAAACACTGAGATACGTAAGAAATCCAGCTTTTGCCTAGAACGGAGCGCATACTACCCAAACTCCACTCATCATAATGACAGCATTTAGCGAATTCCAACAAACTTTTAACATAATTTCAAAATTTTTCCAAACTTCTCCTCGCTTACGCGCTTAAAGACGAATATTTAACACAATAACTCATTTGTGAAGTAATTAGAAGTTTGAGTCTTTAAGGAATCGGGGATTACTGTTCAGTACCTAAAGGGCTAATTCTGTGTGGTATTGTCTGCGAAAACCTTTGCAATAGTTGTAGTTTCAAATAAGTAAACGCTCTTTCTTCTTAATTTCGAATCTTACTCACATGTTGGCGTAATTACTCTCACTGGTATAACTAAAACCTGCCGTTTTCGGAGAATATACCCGGAAATTTATATCTTCTTTCAGTCAATTTATAATTTCCTTTTCACGGATAATAATTTTGATTGCCTATTAATACATTTATTTCTCGAAGCCTCCATCTCCAAAAGCAATATTTGTGTTACTTTCCGCTTTTATCAATTATTGTTCGTGCTTTTATCCTACTGAAAATGCAGTCGACTACACAACGAAAATAACGATATGATTTATACATAAATTCCAGTCATTCCTCCCTAAAAAACATAGAGAAGGCAACTAGAAACGAAACACAAGATCCGATTTGACAAACCATTCCAGCCTTCGTTTTAACACACGAAGGGAACCAAGGGAGACCTAAGTCTGCATGGACGGATGCGGATTTGAATTTCGCTCCTCCTGAAAGCGCAACCTCGCTCATTTGACACCAACACTTTACCGAATATAAGTATTTTTATGCAGAACAGGATTTTTAACAAGAATTCAGATGATTCTTTTCTTCAATTAGCCGTTAACTGGCCATAAAGTCAGTTTCTTATGAGTACAGCGCAGCATGGAATCTTATTACACCTGCTGGAAACCTCATTGCTGTCATCAGATTTCAAAGATCCAGATATCTGTATGAGCTGCCTTTCAACCAGCACAGAGCGTTAAGGGCTGCTCACTCTTTGTCCTTCTTTGAGGTTCAAGTCTCTTGGTTCTGGGTGAGCACCTGGTTTCTTGCACATTTACGGCGACGGCTTTGCATGAGCTAATATGCTGCATTCGTATATTCTGTGTTTTGCAGTTGGTATGCGTTGAACTCCATAGCCTCTATTTGTCGATTTTTATTTCAAGAGCAAAGTAGTTGTGATTAGCTGTGCACAATCATTCTTTACTTCCCTTCCTTCTCTAATAAATTCTTGTATGGAATGTTTAATCGTGTCTGGAAAAATGAGCTTAATGTTATGCAGCCAGCATAAAGCGCTTTCTTTTCTTTTTGTTCCATTTCAGATGATATCTTTGCAGATCTTTGTATGTAGTACTTAACTTGCTGCTGCTCTCGTAAGGAGTATATTTCTTTTAATGTGAAAATTTATGTTTGTACTATTTTCTGTCAGAGGATACCTTCAAACGTCTGGATAACAAATGTTTTATAGCTTTTCAAGTCTTGCATAATACAATGGAAGATCGACGAAGAAATTACACATTGACAAAGGAAATTAGTAAATCACAGAGATTTCAGAAGAAAAATGGAGTGCTGCCTCGTAGCAATTATATGAAGAAAAGAAGGCATACAAAGAGAATGCATTAAAAAAGGATGTTTCTAAGGCCGTTACACAATGGAAAAATGTAATCCAGATTTTAACACACCTAGTTATTCCGCAGATTTTCTGCATAGCAGTTCAAATTGAATACAGCGTTCTGTCTTCAGTGAATAGTAATTCAAAATAAGAGGATGCGGTAATACAGCGGCAACGAAGTTTAACATTCTGTTCCATTTAACTTCTCTCTCCAGTAAACGATAGCGACTTCGCTCTTCTCCGCTAGCTTCGTTACGAGTTAAGTTTACTGGTTTTCACAAATGCCGGAAAAACCACAAAAGGAAGCAGGAGGTTCTCGTTTAATGTCCCATCGAGCACTAAGTTTTTAAAGACAGTACACAAACTCAGGTTTGGGAACGATGCTGCAAGTAAAAGGTCGTGACTTTAACCATCTCAGCGACTGCTTCAAAGTGATCTTTAGGGAAGCGACCGGAATCATGAATGTGGACCGACAGACGTCGATTTGATACCTGCGCCTTCCGAATCGAATATTAATCAAGAGACTTAACTACTATGCCATCTCGCTCGAAAAAAGAAGCAAATCAATAGATAATAGTAATTGGGAAGTTTAGACTATATGTTGAGTGTGACTAACCGTAACCAAAGAGAGAAACGACCATACTTGTTAATTTCTTAGTGAAAAGTTGTGAGACCAACAAACGGAATTAATTCAGTTTTTTCTCGAATGCAACAGGACACCAAATTGCGCACAGAGTAGCCCTACTGAGTAACTTGCTCGATAAGGGGACAGCAGCAGTGGAAAATATGTCTGTGAATGTTTTTGTTTTGTGGATGGGCACAGCTAGAATACTTGATATACAGTCTGGGCAAAAACGTCCGGACACCTGTTAGTGGACGTTGATATGGCATGTGTCAAACTTTCGCTTTTATGATGGCTTAAGTAGGGGCACAAGGGGGTCATCGCCCCAAGGAGGACATCGCCCCAAAGTAGGTCACCCCACACCAGGACGTCGTCCAAAAGTAGGTCAGCCCCCACCAGGACGTCACCCCAAAGTAGGTACCCCAGACCAGGACATCGCCCCAAAGTAGGTCTCCCCAGACCAGGACGTCGCCCCAAAGTAGGTCACCCCAGACCAGGACGTCGCCCCAAAGTAGGTCACCCCAGACAAGGACGTCGCCCCAAAGTACCATAATCCAAGATGGCGGCGATGACGTCACCCCAAAGTAGGTCACTCCAGACCAGGACATCGCCCCAAAGTAGGTCACCCCAGCCCAGGACGTCACCCCAGACCAGGACATCGCCCCAGAGTAGGCCACCCAGGACAAGGACGTCGCCCCAAATTACCGTTATCCAAGATGGCGGTGATGACGTCATCCCAAAGTAGGTCACCCCAGACCAGGACGTCGCCCCAAAGTAGGTCACCCCACACCAGGACGTCGCCCCAAAGTAGGTCACCCCAGACAAGGACGTGGCCCCAAAGTACCGTTATCCAAGATCGTGGCGATGACGTCACCTCAAAGTAGGTCACCCCAGTGAACCACTGTCCATTGGCATCACTCTTTACCCCACCTCAAGCGTCGATTAGTATTGACTACGGAAACATGTGGCTTGTGAAGAGCTCCTCGACTGTTGTACCACATTCTTTTTAACTCCCTACGCACGATCATTGCACTAGACAGTCTGCTTGAAGCACTTTGAAACTCACGAGTGATTCCTTCCGCTGATTTCATGCTATGTTTCACAACCACCATCCCCAATCCTCGACACTTTCTGTCGGCCTGTTTGGCCTTGGTTTAGCTTCGAGTTTCCAATTCATAATCACGTCACCAAAAATCGACTAGGGGCGTGTTTAGCAGGATAAAGTGACTTTGGTGGATTCGTTTCTCAGGTGACATCCAGTGACCAGTACAGGTTCGAAGTCACTGAGCTTTCCCAACCGACTCATTCTGCTGTGGTCGATTCCGCATTACATAAGCGTGTCCACACACTTATGATCAGACAGTAAGACTTTGTGATGAAATGACATACACTTGTGATGCGAGGCACTTGGCTGCATGCACACACAGTACCGATGAAGCAGACGCAGAGGACGACAGTCACGTTGAAACGGTCCTTGCAAGGTGCGATCGCACTTGTCGTGGCCGTGTCAGCACACTGCGTCGGACGAGTGACGCCCATGCTCCGGGTAATTCCTCTAGTAACCACACGTAACCGAAACTCGTCCGCGTTTCTGTGACTCGAAAGTGGTGGTCTGTGTTTTTCGTTTGTGAAAGTTTTAAACACGTTCGCTAATTTTCGTAATAGTGAATTGGGACTTATAGCACTTGCTTTAGAGGAAGAAGAAAAAGAACAAAGGCAAAAAAGAAGACATGCAGTGCTCGGAAAACAAAACCAATAGAGGGAGAATTTCTAATATTATTTCCTCATCTCGTGGACGAAGAGACAAAATTTTATGAATGTTTTAAGACGATGCAGCACGTCTTCTGTCAACTTTTGTTTCGTTTGAGTCGGGTAAGAAGGATATCCGCAACGCATTCGGGATCTTGCAACAATAATTTCGAATATTTGCAAGAATCTTTCACGGAGGTCCTAAAAACCTTACAATGGTTACAACGGCGGCATGTATATTGTACAACTTTATTCGAAAAATGGAAGGTTATAGGATGGCCGAACAGAGAATGGATCAAAAGGTAACTTCTGAAGGATCCGAAACATCATAAAATCTTCGAAACCTACCTCGAATTCGTGGCAGATCAGCAGATGCTGCATTTTCTGTACGAGATCAATTAAAAAAATTGCCGAATTCTTCACAAGGGAGTGCGGAATTATAAGAACACGTCGTTTGGCGATATAGTGATGAAATAAAGCAAAACCTTCTATCCATCTGCAAAATAGAAAGGAAATAAATATCTTTCTGTATTAAAATTTGTATAATTTTTATCTTACCTTTGGCTTGAAAATCTATTGTGGTTTTCTCCCAGACTCTATCTTTCTACTCGGAAATCCAGTATTTTTCATTTGTCTGGTCCTAAAGCACAAAAAAATTTACGAACATCTTCTCTTTTAAGTTTTCCACATCCATATTTTGTACACAAAACGGTCATGCATAGTTGTACAGCATCGAAACAATTCTACCGTCACGTGAAAAATTAGACAGAACAATTTCCGCCCGGCACTCTCTCGGCACACCGACATTCTTCGAGCTCACACCGGTCATGTCTAGAGGGCTACATTTACACTACTGGCCATTAAAACCGCTACACCAAGAAGAAATGCAGATGATAAACGGGTATGCATTGGACAAATACATTATGCTAGAACTGACAAGTGACTACATTTTCACGCAATTTTCGTGCATAGATCGTGAGAAATCAGTACCCAGAACAACCACCTCTGGCCGTAATAACGGCCTTGATACGCCTGGGCATTGAGTCAAACAAAACTTGGATGGCGTGTACAGGTACAGCTTGCCCATGCAGCTTCAACACGATACCACAGTTCATCATGAGTAGTGACTGGCGTATTGTGACGAGCCAGTTGCTCGGCCACCATTGACCAGACGTTTTCAATTGGTGAGAGATGTGGAGAATGTGCTGGCCAGGGCAGCAGTCGAACATTTTCTGTTTCCAGAAAGGCCCGTACAGGACTTGCAACATGCGGTAGTGCATTATCCTGCTGAAATGTAGGGTTTCGCAGGAATCGAATGAAGGGTAGAGCCACGGATCGTAACACATCTGAAATGTAACGCCCACCGATCAAAGTGCCGTCAATGCGAACAAGATGTGACCGACACGTGTAACCAATGGCACCCCATACCATCACGCCGAGTGATACGCCAGTATGGTGATGACGAATACGCGCTTCCAATGTGCGTTCACCGCGATGTCGCCAACCACGGATGCGACCATCATGATGCTGTAAACAAAGCCTGGATTCATCCGAAAAAATGACGTTTTGCCATTCGTGCACCCAGGTTCGACGCTGAGCACACCATCACAGGCGCTCCTGTCTGTGATGCAGCGCCGGCCGGTGTGGCCGTGCGGTTCTAAGCGCTTCAGTTTGGAACAGCGTGACCGCTACGGTCGCAGGTTCGAATCCTGCCTCGTGCATGGATGTGTGTGATGTCCTTAGGTTAGTTAGGTTTAAGTAGTTCTAAGTTCTAGGGGACTGATGACCTCAGTAGTTAAGTCCCATAGTGCTCAGCGCCATTTGAACCATTTTTTGTGATGCAGCGTCAAGGGTAACCGCAGCCATGCTCTCCAAGCTGGTAGTCCATGCCGCTACAAACGTCGTCGAACTGTTCGTGCAGATGGTTGTTGTCTTGCAAACGTCCCCATCTGTTGACTCAGGGATCGAGACGTGGCTGCACGGTCCGTTACAGCCATGCGGATGACTGTCATCTCGACTGCTAGTGATATGAGGCCGTTGGGATCCAGCACGGCGTTCCGCATTACCCTCCTGAACCCACCGACTCCATATTCTGCTTACAGTCATTGGATCTCGACCAACGCGAGCAGCAATGTCGCGATACGATAAACCGCAATCGCGATAGCCTACAATCCGACCTTTATCAAAGTCGGAAACGTTATGGTGCGCATTTCTCCTCCTTACACGAAGCATCACAACAACGTTTCACCAGGCAACGCCGGTCAACTGCTGTTTGTGTATGAGAAATCGGTTGGAAACTTTCCTCATGTCAGCACGTTGTGGTTGTCGCCACCGGCGCCAACCTTGTGTGAATGCTCTGAAAAGCTAATCATTTGCATATCACAGCATCTTCTTCCTGTCGGTTAAATTTCGCGTCTGTAGCAGATCATCTTGGTGGTGTAGCAATTTTAATGGCCAGTAGTGTATTCTGATGGTACATTTCGTCCTCCGGGTCACGGCCGATACTCGGACGTGCCTGGGCACGGGCACGGTCAGGACACGTGTGACCAGACCGCGGACCCGGATTAATATTCAGCATTGCTACACTGTTAAGCGAGTCTGAAAAAGGGTCACCAGCCCCGCTTTGACCAGCGAGATGGGATTAAAATTCTCATTACTCGCATGCCAACAGTAACTGGCCTATAGCAATCCAAGTACTTTCAGAACATTCCGCGATCCAACGACTAGAATGGAAAACAAGCACTGCCAACAATACATAGATCGCCTCCAGCTGGTTCTGTCAACCCTCGCTGATAATCTTCAGCAAAGATAAAACGAAAACAGGTCAGAGTCAGTAGGTAAAGAAAGTCACACCAAAACATTACACTTCAGGCCTCCATGTAAACAAATATAATTTATTGGCTTCAAGTCTATTTCGTTCACTAAACACCATCGCCTAGCTAGCTATTCGGTTCCAGAACTAAATTCGAGGTCTCTATCCACTGAGCGTTTGCACCGTCACGAAACGACAACACTGGCCTATAAAACCAAAAAGATCCGAAATTCACTCCATCACATGGGAATGTAGTTCCGTATTATTTCTGTTTTCCCTGATGGAAGAAATACTTGGTAGTTGGCGAATGATCGCCTACTCCCGACTTCGAAAATACGAGGGCGTGTTGAAAAGTAATGCCTCCGAATTTTTTACGTGAAAACTCTTTACGGTTTTTAAATAAAATGAACTTTATTAACATTCTACTTCCTTATACTCGTGTCTACATATTTATTTCCCAGTTTAGTCACCCTGGCGGCGAACACATTACACATTACTCCTAACGAGAGACCAGTTTGTTGATACCATCAGAGTAGAATGTTTGATTTTGCTGACGGAGCCACAACCTTACCTCTGCTTGCACCACTTCGCCACTATCGAAGTTAAGCCCTCGAAGGTATTCTTTAAGTTCTGTAAATAGAAGAAAATCGGATGGGGCCAAGTCGGGACTGTATGGAGGATGATCAATTACACTGAACCCGAAGCGTAGCATTGTTACAGATGTCGCAGTGCTGTTAGGTGGTCTAGCATTGTCATACTGAAGCGGAAGATGCTCCGCATGTGGATAAACTCTTCGAATTCGAAACTCGACCACAGCACGCTGTTTCTCAAAAAAATGGTTCAAATGGCTCTGAGCACTATGGGACTCAACTGCTGAGGTCATTAGTCCCCTAGAACTTAGAACTAGTTAAACCTAACTAACCTAAGGACATCACAAACATCCATGCCCGAGGCAGGATTCGAACCTGTGACCGTAGCGGTCTTGCGGTTCCAGACTGCAGCGCCTTTAACCGCACGGCCACTTCGGCCGGCGCTGTTTCTCAGGGACCGACATAGTTACGTTATGCAACGCCATGTTACACGCTATAATTTGCAGCCTTCTAGAGGCAGAGGATTCCAAATGCGTGGACATGACGAATAAAGCTGTAGAAAGTTTGTTTTACTTAAAAAGCTTTAAGAGTTATCTCAGGCAAACTTTGGAGGAATTACTTTTCAGTACGCCCTCCTACATCACAGACCACCTCCGCCCCACAGGGTTCACGCTTACTTCCGCCACCCCAAAAGGAGTGACAGCTGCTTTCCTTTCCATTTCGCTAGCTTCAAACCGCGCCACGAAAGTATTTTTAAAATTAAATTATTTCAGCCAAACAGCTTCAAGAAAAGAATTCATGCTTTCTCAATGGTCATTTCCTGCTCACTCTTAGAAAAAGGTCTGCTTCCTGACAGGTCTCTTCAAAGTTTATTTTCAATAGGTGCTGGAAAACATTTGCTTTCTAGAGAAACTCGTTCTCCCTTGAAATCAGCGTATTATGCCTGACCACAACCCTATTAGAATTACGGAAAGACCCTGGCATCATCTCCTGGCTGGACAACCCCCTTTCCCTCATACTCTAGAAGCCGTCCCTGACATTCGTAATAGCCAGAGGACGAGCAGACGAGTGCTGTCGTGAAAGATACGTTACACGGTAACTTAACTTGGTTGGCAACAACCATTCTAAATGGGTGTACGAAGCACTGACAACGCCAACTATGTGTTGCAGATCTACTGCACGCAAGAATTCTTGGTTGGTTCTAATAGTCACGAGATTTCGCTACTTGTTTCAAGCTGTATTACACAGAGATAACGGACGTTCGGCAGAACGAGCGATTGTACAAGTTTACGTTTAACATCTTGTACAAATATGTTTCACAACTTGTGTAGGACACATAAGCAAACTAAGTCTTGCTGCATGTCGCGACAGTTACTTCTGCGCATGCAATACCTTTGAGAACAATAGAAGCCATTTTGTGCGTTATGACAACCCCACCAGAAAAAAATTATTAGTCACCTCTTAACAGAGCACAGTATTCACTTTGGAGCACTGTAGATGGTGTACGACTGGTACCTGGTCATATGTCATGGCAGTGAATCGTCATAATCATTGAGGCCGTCATACTACCGACGCATCAGTTTGAAGATACCCGTTTGGTAAAACACCGTGTCCTGCAGCACGAAGAAATCCGAAGCTGAGTGCTATACATCCTCGTCCGACAGGAATTATCGACCCTTCAAGCCCTTTTCAAGGGACCGAAAGCGTGATAAGAGCATACGGAGAGATCAGGACCACAGGGATGATGCTTAAGTGTCTCCCACTTGAGTTGGTGTAAGTTCTGCATTACGACATTTGCGATATGGGGACGTGAGTTATCACAAAGCACCAGCACCTCTTGTTGCAATTTTCTCTGACGTTCACCTTAATTGCTCGTATTCTACAGCACCATTCCCCAACGATGGAGACGCCAGGTTCATTGAAATCAATAAGCAATAGGCCCCAGTAATCAAAGAACATCACGTTTGCACCAGATGGCTTGGTCTTGAGCTTCTTGGAACGAATGGACGATGGATGACGCTACTGCATGGTCGACTCCGGCTCCCAGTGGTGGCACCAGCTTTTATCGCCTGCAACAATGCGCCCAGGGAACGTATTGCCTTCAGCATTGAAACAACTCATGTGCTTCAGGCAGAAAGCCATCCGATTTACTTTTCATTCTGCTTTCAACTCTCGGGGTATCCACTGGCTGCAGACCTTACAATGCTTAACTCCTACCAGATGATGTGTTGCACGCTACCGAAGCAGAAGTCGGGATCCTTTGCTAGTGCACAAATGGTTGTGCGCCAGTCCACCCTAATCGCATCATCAACTGCCCCCTCATTGTTGTCTGTAATTGATGAGGCTGGCCTCACAGGTCGCAGTGTCCTGTGTCGAAATGCGACCAGCACCGAACTTGGTATACCATTCCACAACGGTGCTTTTCGATACACATACTGCCCCTTGCAGAATCTTCATTCTTTGATGAATGTCTATCAGTATTTTTCCTTCGGCATTCAAGAAAATAATAACAGCACATTGGACCTGTTTGGACGCATTTGGCAATAACATCCCCATAGTTCACGTTTCCACATTTATCACACGTATGTCGAAAGACACGAATGCCACACTAGCCCTCGCCTACATGTCGGTGTTTATACACTGCAGCGACTGCCCGTTATATATGCCAGTCGCTTGTATGGAATTAGCAAAGTTAGGTGGGTCGATGTGGAGATGCGAGACGATGGTAGAAAGGAGCTTTCGTGTTTGGTCGTACCATTTCCACACAATGAATGAAGTCGCCCGATTTGTTGATGTACCAACACGGACTGTCCAACTTGTCTGGACGGAGTGATGTACCATTCGTAACAGTACAATGCGGTGTAAGTGCAGTGGTCATAAAAAGATAATAACCAACAGGGACTGCAGACGAGCGTCAGCGTTGTCAATGACAGTCAGTTTCAAACACGACAGGAATTGCTACTTTACGTGAATGTAGGTCCATCTGAACCACTCTTTGAGCAAACATTGTGAAGTGACGTGTAATAGACATTTAGTCACATACCTCGCAAAAGACAACCACTTTTTGAGCAAACATTGTGAAGTGACATATAATGGACATTTAGTCACATGCCTCACAAAAGACCTTTGCCCACGGCGGCAGATAAAACTGCACCCCTTCGCTGGCCGAATCAACACAGAAAATTCGGCCATTAGCTGACTGTAATCTGTACTGTGGTTCGACAAGTCACGAATTTTTCAAACGATGCAAGGCGTCGAATTCACTACGGCCAAATACGTTTAACCAGCAGTACGTGGAGGCTGTAGTTAGGGCTGGAGATGGTTTTGTCCTTGCGAGTGTTTTTCATACCACGGTTGGGTATGGCGTAGTAACTGCTTCAGTGGTTCATGGGCGTCGCATCGCATAATATTGTGAAAACTGCACAGTATTTCAACGAGACAGCTGCTCATCATCTTCGGGCGCTTGCTGACGTGTAGCTGCAGTGGCTCATTATTATACGCGCTGGCTTGCTAGAAAAGCGCAGTTACCAAGGGATGGGGCTATAACATCATCGTAAACAAATCATAGAGGACGATGACGTGCAGTGCCCCCCTGCTGTCGTCGTCCTTTGTGATTCGTTTACGATGACGTTATAGCTACATCCTGCAGTGACTGCGCTCTTCTAGCGAGCCAGCGCATTTATTGACGACGAGCCACTGCAGCAACACGTCAGCAAGCACCTGTAGATGACGAGCGTCGGTCTCGTTGAAATACTGTGCAGTTTTCACAACATTATCCGACGCATCGTTCGTGAACCACTGAAGCATGAAGCAGAATGTTTATTCAACATTCTCGATGAAAAAGTGTTGCCCCTAAATCTTCACAATGAATTTGTTGTGAACACTACCGTCTTCCAAGATGATAAAAAGCGTGGTCGAGGCCAGCAAGCATATGTTCCTGGTTGAGCAAACCCTCAGGCGTCCTAGTGCACCTCAACTGGCCTGTTAAATCAATCGATCTTACAAATAACTTCCGGGAATTCAGCCAGGTAACACTTTCAGCGACCGCCGATATTTCTGCGGGAGAACACCCCGCCGTTTCCAAGGCTAACTGCAACGGACAGGCGGCATACATGCAAACTTAAAACCTCGGTTCTCGGACTGAAGCAGGAAAGATAACACACACACTGAACACTGGTGCCACCAAAGATGACCAAAGTCAGAGCTATCGATAGTGAGACTATGAATTCGCAGGTGAGGTAGCAATGACTCTGTCCCTCTGTTTTTTTGACAAGGGAGAGAGCCGGATTCCAAATAGAGTTTAAACAGAAACCTCCATCCCTGTTAACGAGGTTGCCCGCTAATTTAATCTCAACTGCCTCCCTAATAACACTGTCCCAGCAGCTGGACGTACATGCCAATATCTCGGTGTTATTATGTAACATGGGGTGACCAGTATCCAAGCATTGTTCGGCAATAGCAGATCTACTTGGCTGCTGTAATCGTGTGTGCCGTTTATGCTGTACATCGGTCCTCCATGGTCCTGATAGTTTGACCAATATATGCCACGCCGCAGCTACAAGGAATACGATATACACCCGTTTTACGCAGTCCAAGATCATCCTTAACGGAACTCAAAAGTGCTCTAATTTTAAATGAAGGTCGGAAAACACATTTCACATCGTATTTCCGTAAAAAACGACCGATCTTGTTGGACGCGTTTCCTACGTAAGGCAAAAAGGCAGTAGACTTAGGTGTTGACTCAGAATTATCATCAACCACCAGATGTACAGTTGGTCGACAGCGCAACGCACGTTCAATCTGTCTATCACTATAACCATTTTGACAAAATGTAACTTCAAGATGGGACAGCTCAGCTGGCGAAGTCTCAGCGTCAGAAACGACATGTGCCCTGTGCACCAAGGTACGAAGTACCCCTTCACGCTGAGCCGGATGGTGACAACTATTAGCCTGTAAGTACAAGTTGGTGTGAGTACGTTACCTGTAGTCTGCATGTCCCAATGATCCATCATCCTTCCTCCTAACCTACACGTCAAGGAAGGGAAGGCAACCATCCTCTTCCACCTCCATCGTAAAACGAATGTTCGGGTGGATCGAGTTCAGATGTTCTAGAAAGACATTCAAATTCTCCCTACCATGATGCCAAACAACGAAGGTATCATCAACGTATCTAAAGAAACAGGCGGGTTTCAAAGGCGCCGACTCCAATGCACGTTCCTCGAAGTCTTCCATAAACAAATTTGCGATCATAGGAGACAACGGACTACCCATCGCGACTCCATCTGTCTGGTCGTAATACTGGTCATTAAATAAAAAGTAAGTGGATGACAACACATGCCGAAAGAGATTAGTTAATTCAGCACCAAACCTGGCGTCAGTTAACAGCAACGAATCAGACAGAGGAACACGAGTGAAGAGAGAGACCACATCGAAACTTACTAAAATATCAGAGTCATTCAACTGCAGTCCCTCCAAACGACGTAAAAAAATCAGCTGAGTTCCAGATATGATGTTCACACCTTTCTGCCTTACGAAAGTATGGAACTCAGAGATGATACCTGGAGAGTGGCAGGAATCGATTCTGAACCTAATTTTTAAAAAAGGTGACAAAATGGATTGTAGTAATTATAGAGGCATATCGCTATTACCAGTATTTTCCAAAATTTTCTCGAATATTCGGCTTACACCATATGCAGATGAAATTGTGGGGGATTACCAAGCCGGCTTTCGGAGGAACAGATAAACTATAGACCAAATATTCACCCTGCGTCAAATTTTGGAAAAGAAATGGGAATACAATAAAACAGTTCATAATCTTTTCATAGATTTTACAAAAGCATATGATTCAGTATTGCAATCAAAATTTTACAGAATTCTTTTGGAACTTGGAATACCAAAGAAGTATGTTAGACTTATAGAAGTGAGTTTGAAAAACACAAAAGGTAGAGTACGCGTGGGGAAATTGGAGTCAGAAGAATTTGTAATAAAGAACGGACTTAAGCAGGGAGATGCCCTGTCTCCGCTACTTTTTAACTTAGTCCTAGAATATATTGTACGAATGGCAGCAGGTAATTCAGAGGGTGTAGAGTTAAATGGAAATATTAAGATATTAGGGTATGCAGATGATCTAAACATCATTAGCGATAAGAAAGAATCTGTAACAGCAAATGCGAATGCGTTAATCAAGGCTAGTGAAGATGTAGGTCTAAGGATAAGTGAAGACAAAACTAAATCCCTGGTTACTACTAGGATTCCAGCAGCAGTAGATCAGGAAATGTTAAGAGTTGGAGACATGCAGTTTGAAAAAGCGAACACATTTAAGTATCTACGAGTGGACATCACTTCGAGAAATGAGATTGAATCCGAACTGAGGAAGAGATTACGGGAGGGAAATGCGTGCTACTTCTCACTAAATAGATTACTTTCATCACGGATATTGTCTAGAAATTTAAACATTAGAATATACAAAACTATTATTCTACCAGTTATGCTGTATGGGTGTGAGACTTGGTCCCTCACTGTGCAAAATGAAAAGCCGTTTAGAGTATTTGAAAACAAAATTTTGAGGAAAATTAGGATGACATTAGCGGAGAGTGGCGAAAACTGCATAACGAAGACATTCACGAACTCTATTCAAGCCCTGACATAATCAGTATTATTAAATCACGTAGGCTGCGATGGGCGGGTCACGTAGCTCGAATGGATGAGGGCAGGGCAGCGTGCAGAGTACTGGTAGGGCACCTAGAGGGAAAACGTCCTGTGGGGAGACCGAGGTGTAGATGGGAGGACAATGTGAAGGCCGATTTGAGGAGCCTAGGTATTGAAGGTGAATGGAAGGAAATAGCCCAAGACAGGGACAGATGGCGAAAATACGTTGCTGCGGTAATGGACTCTCCAGTCCGGTATGACCAGTGAGTAAGTAAGTAAGTAGGAAACACGTCCAACAAGGTCGGTCGTTTTTTACGGAAATGCGATGTGAAATGTGTTTTCCGACCTCCATCTAAAATTAGAGCACTTTTGAGTTCCGTTAAGGATGATCTTGGACTGCGCGAGGCGGGTGTATATCGTATTCCTTGTAGCTGCGGCATGGCATATATTGGTCAAACTATCAGGACCGTGGAGGACCGATGTACTGAGAATAAACGGCACACACGATTACAGCAGCCAAGTAGATCTGCTATTGCCGAACATTGCTTGGATACTGGCCACCCCATGTTATATAATAACACCGAGATATTAGCATGCACGTCCAGCTATTGGGACAGTGTTATTAGGGAGGCAGTTGAGATTAAATTAGCGAGCAACCTCGTTAACAGGGATGGAGGTTTCTGTTTAAACTCTGTTTGAAATCCGGCTCTCTCCCTTGTCAAAAAACAGAGGGACAGAGTCATTGCTATCTCACCTGGGAAACCAAGTCTTACTATCGATAGCTCTGACATTGGTCATCTTTGGTGGCACTAGTGTTCAGTGCGTGTGTTATCTTTCCTGCTTCAGTCCGAGAACCGAGGTTTTAAATTTGCATGTACGCCGCCTGTCCGTTGCAGTTTGCCTTGAAAATGGCGGGGTGTTCTCCCGCCGAAATATCGGCGGTCGCTGAAAGTGTTACCTGGCTGAATTTCCGGAAGTTATTTGAAAGTTGTATACGCCAAGAGAAACTCAGGTCTCAATCGATCTTACTCCCACTGACGATGTCTAGGATTGGAACAGCGAATGAAACGAAACCATGAACATCCCCATAGTTTGGTGGCACTACATATGTAATCATCAAAAATATGGCATACTGGAGGAACCGTAAGACCATTATCGAGGCTGTGGGTAGTAGCGTGATGTCTCCTGGGTGACTAATTTTTTTGTACGGTGTTCCTATAGCTCTGTGCGGTCCCTGTAGCCGCCCCATGTGTTTTGTTCTGGCTGTGCGTGCTGTGGAGGCGGGCGTCCCAAGCGGCTGGTGTGCTGTTACAGAGGGCGCTAGCTGCAGCAGCGTGCGCTGCGGGGACCGGCAGACGTGCCTCACGGAGCCGGACACTGGCGCCCCCCGCTGTGTGACGTGCAGCTACCGCTGCCCCCGAGCTCGCTCCCGCCCCCGTCCCCGAGGTTCCGGCCGGGCAGGCGCGGGGGCAGCGGGGGCGGCGGCGGCGGCGGGCGCGGGAGGCGGCCACCGCAGGGCTCACGGACACGCCGACGCCGCGCCCTTCGGCCCCATCTGTGGCACCAACAACCACACGTACGAGACCTGGTGCCACATGCTCAAGGACGCCTGCGCCACGGGCTTCGTCATTGAGACCCAGTTCGCAGGGCACTGCAAGGCAGCCAGCGGAGGTGAGCCCCGCCAGCCGTGCCCTAGCACTGTCCTATGTGATACTTCTGCCACTGCGTGAGCGAACGACTTCACAATCGTACGCGAAAAACATTAAGTTATAGATGTTCTGAAGTATTCATTCATTTCCTTTTCTGGCTTTCTAAAATATTAAAGCGAAACAGGAAATATTAGCTTAGTGCATAAATCCGAAGCATTTATGGTTTGCATGTTGGTATTCCGGATGCTGTGGGTTTAGTTCACTCTTACTGTACTGTTACTGTAGTGTACATATTGTCGTTTTGTCATTTAGAGGTAGTGAGTGGAGCTGTTGACGCTGGAACATGGAGTGCCAAGCGGAGAAATCGGAACATTTCCGATATATTCTTCAAAAAAACCGGTTCAAATGGCTCTGAGCACTATATGACTTAACTTCTGAGGTCATCAGTCCCCTAGAACTTAGAACTACTTAAACCTAACTAACCTAAGGACATCACACACATCTATGCCCAAGGCAGGATTCGAACCTGCGACCGTAGCGGTTGCGCGGTTTCAGACTGTAGCGCCTAGAACCACTCGGCTACTCGACATATTCTTCTTTTTGAGTTCAACAGAGGGGTGACAGCTGCAGAGGGAGCCTGAAACATGTGGGCCATGTATGGGGATAATACCATTGGACAGAGCATGACAAAGGAAGGTCGTTTTGACATTAGTGACTATCCTCACTCAGGAAGACCTTTGGGATTTTATGAAGATCATTTAAACGCATTGATCCAAGTCATTGTAACTGGAGAACTGGCAAATGTGATGAACTGTGATCATTCCACCATTTGTATGCAATGAGGGAGGTTCAGAAATCGGGTGTACGAGTACCAAATCACAAAAATCTGCGGATGCCTAAATGTGCATCACCGCTTGCTCGTTATCGACTGGTTCGTGAACAACGCCAACCATTCATACTCTGTATCGTTATAGGTGACGAGAAATGATGTCTTAGTGCTAACGTAAGCAAAAGAAAGAAATGTTTGACTCCAAACAAAGCAGCTTCACTTGCAAAGACCTTCATCCAAAAAAGATAATGTTGCGAATTTGGTGGGACAGCGACGGTATGGTGTATTACGAATTACTTCCCCAAGGTTTAACCATCACTGCTGACATTTATTGTCAACGGGCCTTGTAGACACAGTCCAAGAACAACGACAAGGAAGAGTGTATGAAGCACTGCTACTCCTCGATAATGCCCTCCCACATTTTGCTAAAAAGACAAAAAACGCTATACAGGAGTTAAATTGGGAAGTCATTTCACACCCACCTTATTCACCAGATCTTGCACCCTCAGATTTTCAACTTTTCCGCTCTCTGTCGAACAACACTCAAGGAACTTCCTTTCTGGGTGAAAATGCGCTTCGAACATGGCTCAACAAGTTCTTCACCTCAAAACGACATGATTTCTTCAGACGCGGAATCTAAATTTACCCCAGGATTGACAGACTGTTGTAAACAGTGAAGAAGGAAATATTATTGATGACCAAAGTCCTTGTTGTGTGTATCTATTGTGTTTTTTTAAACTTATGGAAAAACACTACGAAGTTATGCACCAGCCCAATAAAAATAAACGAAAGAAACGTTCGACAACTTTAAGTCCAAACATCGTGTTTGTGTTCGTGGGGAAGCATGACGTGTACCCACACGAAACAATGTGGAAGGTGGAGAGTTGGATAATATGGCCAAAATGTATCAATTTGAGGTAAGGGACCGAGTTGAAATTTATATGCGAAAATCTTTTTTATACTTCTGACATTGGAGTACATGTACTAGTACTGTTGTTGCCAAGACTGTATGGTAGGCAATACCAACAAGCGCAAAGGCATAGAGCTTTGGAAAATGACTCAACTAATCCAATGCAGATGGTGTATTATGTAGTGACATGTGCAGTCCTGGTGTACAATGTCTGTACTGTAGTGGACTGCAGGTTATGCAGGGTAGTGAAGTACTAATGTCGATCGGCCCTAACCAAATGGAGTTGTACCTGGTAATGGAACTTGCAGGCAAGCATATGGAAGCACCAGAGAAGTGGAAAGGTTCTGCAGGATTAAATATCTGTGTAGAAGACATCTGGCTCATACCATGTTTCCAAAACTGTTCTAATGATTAAGTGAGCAGAGCAGTTAGTACCTCAGTACAACAATAGAGGGAGACAATGAACTACATAGATTTTCGACTTAGGAGATGCAGTGTTTGCTCCAGTGGATGAGACATCTGCAGTCAGTAATTGATCACACGTAGGTGAAATGAATGTTTCATGGAGTACTGTGTGGTGACTATTACAGAAGACGCAGCTACATCTCTACCATCCATAGAAAGTGCATGCTTTAACTCCGGCTGACTTTGGACCCCATGTTGTGTTCAGTAAATACTTCTTGCAACGCCTTACAGTCATTCCCCACTTTCCTGCATAGGTACTATTCATGGATGAAGCCTGTATCGCCAGAGACGAAATGCTAAATAGTCGCAGCAATGATGTTTTGGGCGATGAGAATCCCCGCACTACAGTTGTGAAGAACCATCAACACAGATTATCTACCAATGTAGTGAAAGGCATAGGCAGTAACTACATAGTAGGCCCTATTCTTCTTCCTCACCACTTAAATGCTCCAGTGTACACAGTGTTTATCAGAGGTATGATACCTTGGTTCTGGGAACATAGTCTACTATCCATCAATAGATCGGTTCCAACATGATATAGACACACCTCATTTTGGACTGAGGATTCAAGAAAATGTGGACCAGACAATCTGTGAAAAGTGGACAGACAGAGGAAGTCCTGTTTTGTGGCCAGCATATTCACCTGATCTCACCCAACCTAACTTCTACTTGTGGGGCTTGTGGAAAGCCTGTTGAGACTGAAGAGCATCTCCTGGCAAGAGTTCTCACTGTCTGCGACATTGTTCAAATGACATTGGGGATATTAGAATTGGTATGACAGAATTTTGTGTTATGATGCCAAGACTGCATTGATGCTGGGGGACCCCATTTTGAACAACTGTTGTAAATGCAGCAGCTTGTGAAACATGTGCAGGTAAATGAAACTTATTATTACTGAACCATAGGCTTAGGTTTTTTCAGTTTCTATGAACAGCTGTCCGGAAAGGGCAACCATGGCTCAGAGACATTGTGAATAACAACAAAAAAGACTCAGTAACCATTCAAATTATATTTTTATGATAATTTAAATGGTTATTGAGTATTGACTTTTTTATTGTTTTTAGTCTCTCTCTCTCTCTCTCTCTCTCTCTCTCTCTCTCTCTCCCCCCCCCCCCCCCCCTCCCTCCCTGACATCAACTTAAATTCACCATTACTAATCCATCAACCGGAGAAATTATCAAAGTGCACTGTAGAATATTGAGCGGAAACTCTGCACATTATGATCAGGTTCCAAAGTTAAGGCCCATGGTTTGAGCACTGTGTGAGGCTAAGGTGAAACTTGTGTAGGTTTTTACTTATACCTTTTGACTCAAATGATTTTGGATAGGGTCATTTACCTCAAACTGATACATTTATCCTTCTCCACCATCATGAAAGTATGTAACATCATCACGGACTCACACTGTACATGTTGTAAAACAATCTAATAGCTAAAGTACAAAGTACACCAATGAAGAAAAGGTAGCAATGCTACTCATCTATGGAGAACATAAGGTAGCAGAACAGTAACTGCAATAATGTTTTTTTTTTATTTACAATATTGGTACATGTTGTACTCTACTTTTACATGATATGTTGTGTACAGTAAAGTCAATCACTGATTAAAAGCTGCATCACCATTATTGCCTTTACTGTAGACAAGATATTGTTTAAAAAGTTACTACAGTACTATGCTACATCTACTGATATTATAAACAAGAAAACATAACTGCAATTGCTGTTCTGCTGACACATGTTCTCCATAGATGAGTAGCACTTCTATTTTTTCTTCTTTGGTGTACATTCAACTCACACAAACCACCAACTGAAGATTGTTGACTAAATGGCTGGTGTGCATTTTCCTTATGTTTCAATTTGTTTACTGTTAACTTCAGCAAGTAGACAAGTTGTTTTCCTAGGTACATCCACTGTGTGCTAGTACAGGAGTCTCAAACTCAGGTTTATGCTATGTTTTTAAGTATGGCATGTTTAGATGAATTGTTCACTGTAATATGTATTTGAATTGGTCTTGAGAAGAGGAAGTGGATGACAAAATAAAAAAAAATTAGGTTGCTTTTTAAAAAAGACTTATTGCTGTTCATATCACACAAAGTTACAAGCAAGGCCTTTGGAGAGGAGAACAGCTGTACAAATATCAAGTCTTAAGCAAAGAAGGGAAAGCTGAAAGGTGGAAGGCGTTCTATAGGAGCGAGGTGAACTTGAATGGAATTATTTACAATATTGGTACATGTTGTACTCTACTTTTACATGATATGTTGTGTATAGTAAAGTCAATCACTGATTAAAAGCTGCATCATCATTATTGCCTTTACTGTAGACAATATATTGTTTAAAAAGTTACTACAGTACTATGCTACATCTACCGATATTATAAACAAGAAAACATAACTGCAATTGCTGTTCTGCTGACACACGTTCTCCATAGATGAGTAGCACTTCTATTTTTTCTTCTTTGGTGTACATTCAACTCACACAAACCACCAACTGAAGACTGTTGACTAAATGGCTGGTGTGCATTTTCCTTATGTTACCATTTGTTTACTGTTAACTTCAGCAAATGGACAAGTTGCTGTTCATATCACACAAAGTTACAAGCAAGGCCTATGGAGGGGAGAACAGCTGTACAAATATCAAGTCTTAAGCAAAGAAGGGAAAGCTGAAAGGTGAAAGGCATTCTATAGGAGTGAGGTGAACTTGAATGGAGTAGTATAGAAATGGAATTGGGCACAGATGAAGATGAGATATGATACTGTGAGAAGAACTTGACACATCACTGAAAGACCTCAGCTGAAACAAGGCCCTGGGAGTAGACAATACCCTGTCAGATCTACTGAGCCTTAAGAGAGCCAGCCATGACAAAAACTTTTCCATTTGATGAGCAAGATGTACAAGACAAGCAACATACCCACAGACTTCAACAAAAATGCAATAATTCCAAATACAAAGAAAGCAGGTGTTGAAAGATGTGAATATTACTGAACTATCAGTTTAATAAGACAAGATTGCAAAATACTAACACTAATTCTTTACAGAAGAATTGTGAAACTGGTAGAGCCTGACCTCCGGGAAGATAAGTTTGGATTTCGGAGAAATGTAGAAACACGCGAGGCAATACTGGCTCTATGACTTATCTTAGAAGATAGATTAAGGAAAGGCAAACCTATATGCATAGCATTTATAGACTTAGAGAAAGCTTTTCACAATGTTGTCTGGAACACTCTCTTTGAAATTCTGACAGCAGTAGGGATAAAATAGAGGGAATGAAAGGCTCTTTACATCTTGTACAGAAACCCAAGGAACATGAATGGGAAGCAGTGGCTGAGAAGAGAGTGAAACAGAGTTGCAGTCCATCCCTATGTTTTCAAACTGTACAATGAGCAAGCAGTGAATGACCTCAAAGAAGAATTTGGAGTAGGAATTAACGTACAGGGAGAAGACATAAAGGTTTCCTCTCTGTTCCGTTAACATCAAATGTAGATTTAAGTGTTAGGAATGCTTTTCTGGAAGTATTTATATGGATTGAAGCCATATGGGTAGCAAAACAGGAACAATAAGCTGTTTAGGTAGGAAGAGAATAGAAATTTTTGAAAAGTAATATTACAGAAGACTGCTGAAGATTAGATGGGTAGATCATATAACTAATGAAGAGGTACTGAACAGAATCGGGGAGAAAAGAAATTTGTGCCACAACTTGGCTATAGGAAGGGACCAGTTGAAAGGACACATTCTGAGACAGCAAGAGATCACAAATTTAGTATTGAGAGAAGGGAGGGAGACAAACATGAATACAGTGAGTAGATTCAAAAGGATGCAAGTTGTAGCAGTTAGAGATGAAGAGTATAGAGTATAGAGTATAGAGTAGTATGGAAAGCTGCATCAAACCCAGTCTTTGGACTGAAGACCATAATAACAACAACACGTTTATGAGGATCTGCTATTCTTATAAAAAAAAATCAACACAGACTTGACAATTTCCATTTTCACCACACCTGCAGCACTCACCACAGAGAGAATTTAAACTTCTGATGTAGTGTTTAAAACTCTACGCCCAACCACCAGAATATCATAAGGAGTTAAAAATTTAAATTTAAATAAAAGCAGTAATATATTTAATATGTAGCTTGGTTCTTGTTGTAAATATTGTCACGTCTCCTACACGTCAAATGAAATGATTTGAAAATTGTATTTAATGAGATGAATAAATCACATTTCACATTGTGATAATGCCCTACCCTTCTGTTCAAGAACTGAACCTGTAGCTGCACCTGACCCTGCCTCATTTCCTCCTCAATTATTGTGTCCGTATGGGGTCCTTTGGCTCTTATGACTACAGACTGGTTTCTGCACATGTAGTAGATAATATTTTGCTCCCTGTATTTTATCCTTGCTACATTCAGGATTTAAAATGGTGTATTCCAATCAATATTGACAAAAGCTTCCTCTATATCTACAAATGCTATAAACATAGGTTTTCCTTTCTCCAACCTATCTGCTGAGATAAGCTGCAGAGTCAGTATTGCCTCGCATGTTTCTTGATTTCTCCAGAATGTTTTAACCACCAAGGCACAAAACACTGAGGATCATCCAGAGCCTGAATGATTGCTTAAGATGAAAGAACTAGATGAAACCATGAAGGAAATTTGTAGTACGCACACTTGCTTTAATTTTAAGAAGCAGATTAATAGTGGGAATGTTTGGGTGCTGTGTGGCTACGAATGTGCTCAATACTTGCAGTCTTAAAGTGAGCAGGACTTGATTCCTTTTAGAAGAGAGTTTTCGCCATCTCCTCCTCCAGTCAAATGCTCACAGAAGAATGTGGTTCCAACCAAAAAATGATAACTACGAACGCCTTCTTAACAGTGATGTCAGCATAGAAAATCCTGAGTTTGACTTCGAATGTAACACTACTTTGACATCAGAAGAAGTATATGGTTATCTAAAGATCACATTGACAACAAGTGGACACACAGCAGAAAAAAGGCTGAGCTCCTATGAAAATTTCAGTTGAGAATACCAAAAGCATGAAGTCACTTACTTCTGAGGATCAACAAGTGAAAAAGAACAATCACTTAGATTGCAATCAACTTCTCTCTCATTCTAGTACTAGCAATGAAGAAAACCAGGCTACCAAAAATAAAATAAACTCCAAAGGAAAGAAGAAAGTCACATACTACCAAATGGAAGCACAGAAAAGCACAAGCCCTTTGTAACTTCTTTAAAATATATAGCATTTAGGAGTACTAAGCTACCATGTCAAAACTGTTCTCAAACTTGTACCTCAAAGTTCATTGAAGATGACAGGAGAGTGATTTTTTTCAAACTACTAGAAGATAGGGGATTTGTCTAAGCAATGGGAACATATTGTACATCATACCACTGAAATAAAGCTACAATATAGATATCCCAAGAAGGATATGAAGCATGTGTTCCATTCTGTAAAGGATGGACAATGGTTGAGAGTCTGTCAATATTTTTTGTCTACTTTGGATATTATCAGACGAACAGTGTCAACTAGATCTGAATGAATTAAAGGTGAAGTTGTACTAGAGGATCTTTGGGGCAAACAAGGTTAACATGCCTCAGTTGGTAACAACATTACAAATAACATGCATATACACATTAAATCAATCCCTTGCACTGAGAGTCATTACCTACCAGCATCCACAAGATTATAGAAGGAGGAAGAACTATTGTGAGTTTATACAGAGACTGCATAGAAGATCACAAAAGGAATGGCAAGCCTAATGGTACTCTCTTTATGTCTTCAAAAATACTCAGCTCTGAATTCAGTTTCTTTTTTTATGTGGTTTCCTATACCTATGAAGGACACCTCAATTTTTATGGGGAAGGTAAACTGTCTACTTACAATCTGACAATATTTGACTACAAAACGAAACAAGGAAGACAATTGCTGCCCTCAACAACAACACAAATAGATATACAATTGTCATGTACATGTACATCTTTCACAAATTCCAGAAAACTAAGTAAATTACCCATAAATACTTCACAAAAGGGAAGACACAGAATGAAGGTGATGGAACACATTTGATGATTGAAAAAGAGATAAGGAGAGCAAATAAGTGAGGCCTAGTATATATTGCACTTCAATATGTTCAGGTCATTAGAAAGTGTTAAGAAAAAGCCACAATTTTATGATGACTTTGAATTGTCATACAACGATTTCATTGATTTCAAAGATATTTTGAATAAACTAGGCACACATTTAATGGTGAACACAAACCTTAAATGCTTTTCTATTGGAAATGTATTGATTTTTCAAAAAGACCTCTTTAGGTTGCTCTACCAAACATCTTAAAGTGTGAGTTATGAAGCAGAGGAAACATTTGAAGTAAAGTCTGTATCAAAGGAAAAAAGCACCTCATATCAGGAAAGGGTGAGGAAAGTTAGAAGATATCCACATCACGAAAAACAAAAATGCTATCCACCAGAAAAAGGGAAACAAATCATTAATGATTGGAAACAAATGCAGGCCTGTAAAACACCATCGGTAATCTCCAAGGGTAAAAAGAAAGACTTGATGCCTCTAGTCAATGTGCCAACTTTTTATTTTAACCTTTAAATTCTCCTCTTAATGTCAACAAGGACCAGTATTTCTTACTAATTGTATTAGGAAGTTCCATTAAGTGTTAGCAAAAGAACTGTGATTTTGAACAATGGGAAGTCTAGGTCAGAATATCAACAATTATGGGAAGGATAGATTGCTACCGCTGTAAATATGACATGTTGAATTGTATTTTATTTTTTATTTATACGTCAAGTTCTGTAGGACCAAATATCCTGAGCCATGGAGCGTTTCAGTACATGAAACTGCAACTTAAAAGTAATAACAGATAAAAATAAATGTTTATGAACCTGAAAAATGTCAGTCCATAAGTTTACGTAAATACAATCATCAATACAATAAGAATCAGCTTAATTTTTCAAGGAACTACTCGACAGAATAGAAGGAGTGACCCATGAGAAAACTCTTCAGTTTCAATTCGAAAGCGTGTGGATTGCTGCTAAGATTTTTGAATTCTATTGGTAGCTTATTGAAAATGGATGCAGCAGTATACAGCACAGCTTTTTGCATGTTAAGGAAGTCCGATCCAAATGCAGGTTTGATTTCTGCTGAGTATTAACCAAGTGAAAGCTGCTTATTCTGGGGAATAAGCTAATATTGTTAACAAGAAATGATACTAAGGAATATACAAGGTGTCTCAGCTATCTTGTCCACCCAAAATATCTCTGGAACAATAACAGCTATTGGAAAACGACTTCCACCGGTATCAATGTAGGGCTGGGGCCCATGAATGTACATATTTGGAAACATTCTAAAATGAAAGCATATGAATTTTTTAACACAAACTTATGTTTTTTTTTAAATGGACCTCCTATATTTTTTCTTCAGCAATCCCTAGCATGACAAATATATGTATAGCATTTATAGACTTAGAGAAAGCTTTTCACAATGTTGTCTGGAACACTCTCTTTGAAATTCTGACAGCAGTAGGGATAAAATAGAGGGAATGAAAGGCTCTTTACATCTTGTACAGAAACCCAAGGAACATGAATGGGAAGCAGTGGCTGAGAAGGGAGTGAAACAGAGTTGCAGTCCATCCCTATGTTTTCAAACTGTACAATGAGCAAGCAGTGAATGACCTCAAAGAAGAATTTGGAGTAGGAATTAACGTACAGGGAGAAGACATAAAGGATTCCTCTCTGTTCCGTTAACATCAAATGTAGATTTAAGTGTTAGGAATGCTTTTCTGGAAGTATTTATATGGATTGAAGCCATATGGGTAGCAAAACAGGAACAATAAGCTGTTTAGGTAGGAAGAGAATAGAAATTTTTGAAAAGTAATATTACAGAAGACTGCTGAAGATTAGATGGGTAGATCATATAACTAATGAAGAGGTACTGAACAGAATCGGGGAGAAAACAAATTTGTGCCACAACTTGGCTATAGGAAGGGACCAGTTGATAGGACACATTCTGAGACAGCAAGAGATCACAAATTTAGTATTGAGAGAAGGGAGGGAGACAAACATGAATACAATGAGTAGATTCAAAAGGATACAAGTTGTAGTAGTTAGAGATGAAGAGTATAGAGTATAGAGTATAGAGTATAGAGTAGTATGGAAAGCTGCATCAAACCCAGTCTTTGGACTGAAGACCATAACAACAACAACACGTTTATGAGGATCTGCTATTCTTATAAAAAAAATCAACACAGACTTGACAATTTCCATTTTCACCACACCTGCAGCACTCACCACAGAGAGAATTTAAACTTCTGATGTAGTGTTTAAAACTCTACGCCCAACCACCAGAATATTATAAGGAGTTAAAAATTTAAATTTAAATAAAAGCAGTAATATATTTAATATGTAGCTTGGTTCTTGTTGTAAATATTGTCACGTCTCCTACACGTCAAATGAAATGATTTGAAAATTGTATTTAATGAGATGAATAAATCACATTTCACATTGTGATAATGCCCTACCCTTCTGTTCAAGAACTAACCTGTAGCTGCACCTGACCCTGCCTCATTTCCTCCTCAATTATTGTGTCCGTATGGGGTCCTTTGGCTCTTATGACTACAGACTGGTTTCTGCACATGTAGTAGATAATATTTTGCTCCCTGTATTTTATCCTTGCTACATTCAGGATTTAAAATGGTGTATTCCAATCAATATTGTCAAAAGCTTCCTCTATATCTACAAATGCTATAAACATAGGTTTTCCTTTCTCCAACCTATCTGCTGAGATAAGCTGCAGAGTCAGTATTGCCTCGCATGTTTCTTGATTTCTCCAGAATGTTTTAACCACCAAGGCACAAAACACTGAGGATCATCCAGAGCCTGAATGATTGCTTAAGATGAAAGAACTAGATGAAACCATGAAGGAAATTTGTAGTACGCACACTTGCTTTAATTTTAAGAAGCAGATTAATAGTGGGAATGTTTGGGTGCTGTGTGGCTACGAATGTGCTCAATACTTGCAGTCTTAAAGTGAGCAGGACTTGATTCCTTTTAGAAGAGAGTTTTCGCCATCTCCTCCTCCAGTCAAATGCTCACAGAAGAATGTGGTTCCAACCAAAAAATGATAACTACGAACGCCTTCTTAACAGTGATGTCAGCATAGAAAATCCTGAGTTTGACTTTGAATGTAACACTACTTTGACATCAGAAGAAGTATATGGTTATCTAAAGATCACATTGACAACAAGTGGACACACAGCAGAAAAAAGGCTGAGCTCCTATGAAAATTTCAGTTGAGAATACCAAAAGCATGAAGTCATTTACTTCTGAGGATCAACAAGTGAAAAAGAACAATCACTTAGATTGCAATCAACTTCTCTCTCATTCTAGTACTAGCAATGAAGAAAACCAGGCTACCAAAAATAAAATAAACTCCAAAGGAAAGAAGAAAGTCACATACTACCAAATGGAAGCACAGAAAAGCACAAGCCCTTTGTAACTTCTTTAAAATATATAGCATTTAGGAGTACTAAGCTACCATGTCAAAACTGTTCTCAAACTTGTACCTCAAAGTTCATTGAAGATGACAGGAGAGTGATTTTTTCAAACTACTAGAAGATAGGGGATTTGTCTAAGCAATGGGAACATATTGTACATCATACCACTGAAATAAAGCTACAATATAGATATTCCAAGAAGGATATGAAGCATGTGTTCCATTCTGTAAAGGATGGACAATGGTTGAGAGTCTGTTAATATTTTTTGTCTACTTTGGATATTATCAGACGAAAAGTGTCAACTAGATCTGAATGAATTAAAGGTGAAGTTGTACTAGAGGATCTTTGGGGCAAACAAGGTTAACATGCCTCAGTTGGTAACAACATTACAAATAACATGCATATACACATTAAATCAATCCCTTGCGCTGAGAGTCATTACCTACCAGCATCCACAAGTTTATAGAAGGAGGAAGAACTATTGTGAGTTTATACAGAGACTGCATAGAAGATCACAAAAAGAATGGCAAGCCTAATGGTACTCTCTTTATGTCTTCAAAAATATTCAGCTCTGAATTCAGTTTCTTTTTATATGTGGTTTCCTATACCTATGAAGGACACCTCAATTTTTATGGAGAAGGTAAACTGTCTACTTACAATCTGACAATATTTGACTACAAAACGAAACAAGGAAGACAATTGCTGCCCTCAACAACAACACAAATAGATATACAATTGTCATGTACATGTACATCTTTCACAAATTCCAGAAAACTAAGTAAATTACCCATAAATACTTCACAAAAGGGAAGACACAGAATGAAGGTGATGGAACACATTTGATGATTGAAAAAGAGATAAGGAGAGCAAATAAGTGAGGCCTAGTATATATTGCACTTCAATATGTTCAGGTCATTAGAAGTGTTAAGAAAAAGCCACAATTTTATGTTGACTTTGAATTGTCATACAACAATTTCATTGATTTCAAAGATATTTTGAATAAACTAGGCACACATTTAATGGTGAACACAAACCTTAAATGCTTTTCTATTGGAAATGTATTGATTTTTCAAAAAGACCTCTTTAGGTTGCTCTACCAAACATCTTAAAGTGTGAGTTATGAAGCAGAGGAAACATTTGAAGTAAAGTCTGTATCAAAGGAAAAAAGCACATCATATCAGGAAAGGGTGAGGAAAGTTAGAAGATATCCACATCACGAAAAACAAAAATGCTATCCACCAGAAAAAGGGAAACAAATCATTAATGATTGGAAACAAATGCAGGCCTATAAAACACCATCGGTAATCTCCAAGGATAAAAAGAAAGACTTGATGCCTCTAGTCAATGTGCCAACTTTTTATTTTGACCTTTAAATTCTCCTCTTAATGTCAACAAGGACCAGTATTTCTTACTAATTGTATTAGGAAGTTCCATTAAGTGTTAGCAAAAGAACTGTGATTTTGAACAATGGGAAGTCTAGGTCAGAATATCAACAATTATGGGAAGGATAGATTGCTACCGCTGTAAATATGACATGTTGAATTGTATTTTATTTTTTATTTATACGTCAAGTTCTGTAGGACCAAATCTCCTGGGCCATGGAGCGTTTCAGTACATGAAATTGCAACTTAAAAGTAATAACAGATAAAAATAAATGTTTATGAACCTGAAAAATGTCAGTCCATAAGTTTAAGTAAATACAATCAACAATACAATAAGAATCAGCTTAATTTTTCAAGGAACTACTCGACAGAATAGAAGGAGTGACCCATGAGAAAACTCTTCAGTTTCAATTCGAAAGCGTGCGGATTGCTGCTAAGATTTTTGAATTCTATTGGTAGCTTATTGAAAATGGATGCAGCAGTATACAGCACAGCTTTCTGCATGTTAAGGAAGTCCGATCCAAATGCAGGTTTGATTTCTGCTGAGTATTAACCAAGTGAAAGCTGCTTATTCTGGGGAATAAGCTAATATTGTTAACAAGAAATGATACTAAGGAATTTGACAAAATTTCTATATCTTTTATATAAATATTATAAATTTTGAACAACTCTCACTTGTTGTTGTCACATGACACATTGAGAAAATTAATCAATGCTACTGTCACATTCGTGATTTTCTTTGTTTTTTATTTTTTTATTTTAGAACAAACAGGTATTTCACTACATTAGACACTCATTCTGCAAATCCCGGATGCCCTCTTTCATGATTCATTACTATTTTAATTTGTAAAGGTATCAAGATACCAAATTATTTTCACAACACAATGGTAGCCAGAAAAATAGCAAGAATTGTTTGAAACTGTATTTTTGTCAGTTAGGAAAATCACATGTTAGAACACTTATAGCTTTTACACCATCATAAAAAATCTTACTGAAATAATTATACGTTAGAAAGTTTCAAAGTTTCATTCTGCTGAGTATATCAATTTCATTGGTAGTTGGCTGTTAAAACCTCTAAAATTTTGGACTTCAGATAATTATTATAAATGAAATCGCAGTTATGGTCATATGATGCACAGACGGGTACTTGTACTATATAATTACATTCAGAAACGTGATTTATTTTTATATACATACTTCACTGCGTAACAAGTACAAAAAGCTACAAGTTAAAACCAGGTTCATAGGAGCTAACAGAGCAATGCGATACCTGCAAATTGTTTTGATCATTAATAAGAATTACACATAAGTATAGTTTAAAATGATTATATTCTCTGCAAAGGTTTAGATAAATACTTAAAGTGCACATAACAACCATGATTTTTTGATTTTTTTTTTTAATTTTTTATCTTATCAGAAAACTTAACGACTATTGAAATCTTCAAACTAAATTTTGCTACAAACGAGTTTATTTTTGATGTGTCACTGCTAATATCACTGTGCCATATGTCATGCAATAGCTACAAACTCTCACAAATTTGACATCATAATTTTCACAACATAAAATCAAAGCGTACACTCACTGCTTTGAGTATACAGGGTGAACCACCTAAAACTTGCAGTGCAAATATTGCGGAAATGGAAAGCACGAATAACATTATAGGTTGGACAACAACAGCTAAAAAACTTGTACATCAATCAAACAATTTAAAATCAGAGATGGTAAAATAGTCTATATTAAACTAAGTAAAAGTCCAAATCCGCAATAGCTGTTTATTGTATTTTCACTATATCATGATTGGTTTCATACCCTGCATGTTAGCCTGAAACTACATAAGTAAAATGGTAATAGACAATAAAAACTATGGAACAAAGTAGTCAGTAAAGCTATGTACTCTCAAAACTAATACTTTATGTGACACAACTTCCAAAGGGTAAGTGTACGTAAAAGCATATCACTCCTTGGTAAAATCTTGGATGAAACAGCAGATGGGCATCCGACGCAAACCATGCATGATCATTAGTACATCTCCAAAATGTTGTCAAATGACAAGCCCAGACAGCACATGACAATCCATGTTTACTGTGATTTCCAGGGTCCAGTCTGCATGACCTTTTAATTTGGTTCCTACTGTTAGACATTACAATCTTCAACCCATGATGGGGTGGTGCATGCTTGGCTCCACGATATTCAGTGTGTAGCTAATGCTGTAACATGCAGTTCTATTTGATACCTCCCAATATATTTTAGTCTGTTGATGACTCCCAAGGATTGTTTATCTTTTACTTCTTTGTTTCCCCAGCAGATTTTGACAAAGGTAGTTTCTCCTCTTTTATACTCTCCTGACACTGTGAGCTGTGTTTTAATTTACATTACCTTCAATCTAGAATGTTTTGTGGTCATAGGTTTCGTCCTATCATACGTGGATTGTCATTTGCTGTCCAGGCTCATCTTTTGACAGTGTTTTAGAGATTTATTACTGATCATGCATCGTTCAGATCACATGCCCATCTGCCATTTCTTCTACGGTTTTCCCAAGGAGTGACATGTTTTTACGCGCACTTGCATCTTGGAAATCATGGCACAAGAAGTCTTAGTTTTTTGCATACATTGCTTTATTGTCTACTTTGTTCGGTAGGTTATGTTGACTATTACTGCTTTTACTTATTATGTTGTTTCATTCTATATGCAGATATGACCTAAGGATATACTTTGAGGATATGAAACTGGTCGTCATACAGTGAAAACATAATAAACAGCTATTGCAGAAATGGAAAGTGTTACTGGTGTGCAGTTTTCACTTGATGGATTGGTAGTCAAGGGCTCGTGTCATCAGCCAATCAAGAGATTGTAAAAATACTTCGAGAATGTATTTTTTTGTGTAAACATACACATTTTCAATGGAACAATGCCTATTGACACCAACAAACTAAAACTAGGGTAAATGAGAATGTCAGTGGTCTTTGTTGCAGAATTCTAGTGCAAGTCATTTATGGAACATCATAGTTTGAATTTCTCACTACAGGGAAGAAACTGTGGGGAATATTCACAAACGCTTGTGCGAAGTCTGTGGAGCATCTACTATCAACAGAAGTACAGTTAGTCCCTGGGCACAAAGGGTGAGGTCATCAGAAGGTGATTCGGCGAAGCTCCATGATCTGCAGCATTTGGGGAGACCATCCACAGCCCTCACATGACATGTTGCAGCAAGCTGATATTGTCATTCATGAAGACACATGCATTAAAGGATGCCATTCATGGAATACATTTTGAGGATGATAAGGAGGTGATTCACACAGTGAAGCATTGTCTCCCCCACCAGGGATGGATCTTATGTCAATGGAGAATGTCTAGAACACTTGCCAGACTCATGTCACATCCTTGTGCGATTGTGTGAGAGCTTATGTGCAGATCAATTGCAAGCAACAGCAACAAGAACATTTTATTTCCCCCCCTCACCCCCCTCTTCTGTTTCCTTCTGTTATGTTGTCTAGGTGTTATAGTATCATTTTCATGTAACTGGTTGAAGAGGTTGATAAATAACTGCTGAGATAGTTGACATCTGTTGGTCTGTCTTGCCACACACACCATACAAAAATGAACTGCATTCTTCCTACATTCTCCACCTACCATGCCAAAAGCATGTTGGCTTTTTCCGCACTGGTAAATCCCATTGTCTACTCACGACCTACTGCACACATTAACTGACTAGCAGGTCTCAATGCACCAAGGAACACTCAAGCACACTGTAAGCAAACAACATAGTACCTAGCAACTACGCAAGCTGAGTGGCCAAAGAAGTGTTGGTGTGGAAACTTTTCAAAATATGATATCTCATAAATGACTCACACTAGAATCCTGCAACAAACACCATAGACATTCTAATTTACACTACGTTCAGTTTGTTGGTGTCAGTGTATGTTTACACAAAAAATATACTTTCTAAGTATTATTTACACAAAAATACACTTTCTAAGTATTATTACAATCTGTTTATTGGCTAACAACATGAACCCCTGATTACCAATCCATTCTTTGAAAACCACACACCAATAGCACTTTCCATTACCAGAATATTTGTGGTGCAAGTTTAAGGTGATTCATCCAGTATACTAAGCACTATGATTATGAAAACCATTATGTAGACTAAGGACAAGCAAGCATCTAAATTATGAGAACACTGTCTCTTTCCATTGTTTCTGCCCACGACCAGGAAGTCAGCCTTTCTGTTATTTTGCCTTTCTTAGTTGAGGTTCTTTCCCTATCTGCTGTACCTTACTCTACTTTCTGTGATTTGGTGATTCCACCTCTGGGATCATGAACCACATCAGTTTTGTTGTTGCCAGCAGGTGTAGTCAGCCTCTGAATGTGCTCCCAAACCTGTCGGGAGTGGTAGCAGTCAGGCTACCCACACACGTAGGCAGGCACTCTGGCTAGCAATTGGAAAGTATCATGTGTTAAATGTAGCTTGACCAAAGAAGGAATTGGTTGATGGTGAACATCCTGAGACATCAAGGGGTCATCAGTCTCATGGAAGTATGCTACAAATGGATGCAGGTTGCAGCAATTATGCAGATTTAAAGAGGCTTACACAAGTTAGACTAGCATGGAGAGCTGCAGTCCTTTGTCTGAAGACCACAACAACAACACTTCCTTTTAGTACAGTTCACTTTGTCTAACATTTTCCCAGTAACTACAGTCAGTTGGGGCACCTTGGCACCACTTTTTACCATTTTTTTATACTGGACACAAAATAAATTACACATTGCAGCAGACAGTGGAACATTTTACATCTATAGTTACTGAGTGCTTGGCAAAGCGAAAATGTATATTAACTATGCCCTATTAGACTAAAGCTCCAATTTTAAAGCTGGTACAAAGCTACAGTGTCATTCAGGTAAACATTAGAGCAGTCTTTAAAAACAAAGAATTTTTCCTGTATCCAACGCTCTAGCTAAATTTAGATCATTCCAGAAGGAAATAATGTGTTAGTAAGAAGTAAAAACAAACAGCATTAATTCAGTATTGAAATATCAAGATATTTGTATCAACCTGGCATTGTTCAACTTAAATCACTGTCATCAGGAACTCTCTTCATAGACAATGCAATTAAAGGATAATCACAAACCTCAGAGGTGGCAGGAAGTTGGAAAGACAAATGAAATATTAGCTAGAAATCATGGAAGAAATAATGCAATTAGGCAGGGCAGCAGCCATTTAAAACAATAGTGGTTAAGCGGTACTAAGATATCCTGACTGGTAAAAAGTTTCCCTGATTAGATTAGATTAGATTTACTTTCATTCCAATTGATCCGTAGTGAGGAGGTCCTCCTGGATGTGGAACATGTCAGAAAAACAACAATACATGACAAATATTTACAACTAAAACAAATAAGCTAATGTACCATTCCACAGGTCCCAAGTGGAATGATCGTCATTTTTAATGAACACTAAGAGTCATTTTACAAATACTAATGCACTGAATTTAAAATAAAAAACGTTTTTTATTTATTTATAAGGTAATAAACATGTAATACAACTACTGTAATACTTATTTACAATGAACACATTACTGCACTGAAATGGTGCAGAAGTTAGATTATACTTACACACACACACACACACACACACACACACACACACACACACACACACACACAAATTTTCAGTGAACACATTACTGCACTGAAATTGTGCAGAAGTTATGTTGTACTTATATACAAATCAGTTGGTTTTACTAAGAAATTCATCAATGGAGTAGAAGGAGTTGGCCACCAATAAATCCTTTAGGCTTCTCTTAAACTGAATTTCATTGGTTGTTAAGCTTTTTATGGCTGCTGGCAAGTTATTGAAAATGTGTGTTCCTGAATAATGCACACCTTTTTGTACAAGACTAAGTGACTTTAAATTCTTGTGAAGATTATTCTTATTTCTAGTATTGATTCCATGAATTGAGCTGTTGGTTTGAAAAAGTGATATATTTTTAATGACAAATTTCATTAAGGAATAAATATACTGGGAAGCTGTAGTTAGTATCCCTAGTTCCCTAAACAGGCTTCTGCAGGATGTTCTTGAGTTCACACCACATATAATTCTTACTGCACGTTTTTGTGCCCGGAAAACTTTAGCTTGGCTTGATGAATTACCCCAAAAAATAATCCCATATGACTGATTAGCTGTATGACTCCATGTCTGAAGTGTGATTCTGAAAAGTCTGCAAAACACCCATCATAATGTACTCAAAGCACAACCATAAATTTCTTTAGATAGGTGAAAGTCAGACAGTATCAAATTTTGTGAAAAGGATGGATGTTCCAACAAATAATATTTCAAATTCACCAGTTTTCTCTTTGCCAAAACACTTCTGTGAGATGATGCAGTGTTCTGACGAGGGTTGGTTTATTTCTTTTATAATGCAGACCTACTCTATTTATTTCATCATACATTTGGTCATGGAGACTTAAGTTCTTGTTATATCATTTACTAGGAAACTGATAAGATTATTTTCTCTTGCATCCCATAGCATACTGGTCACAATCATTCCAATAAATGAAACTGAGTTTGTCTTTTTTCACTTGTAGGGTCAAAATGCATTGTTTTCTGTCTCATTCATTGCATGAAGGTGTGCACAGGCGTCTCATCCTCAGTAACTGAGTGACTTGAATGTTATAGATGAGCAGATTGAACCATTGTTTCTAACACTGTTCTGAGTTACAGTTTTTCAAAGCACTTAAAAGTAGAGAGTTAAAAACTTATCAGGATAGCCTCTGATAATATCTCATGTAACAGAAGATGAAATTTTACACGGAAAGTTATACTTAACATGGTAACCTAAGTACCAGAAACCATGTATCAGCAAGGGCATACACAATGGCCATGAAACCTACACTGTAAGAACTTAGTGCTTTTCTACAGTGTCCAGCAACCATTAGATGTAGAGCACAAACTCAGAGAAACAGATGGAGAAGCAAATTGGCTGTGTCAATTACGTATGAATCATTTCACCATGTGTCTTAAATGATTTAGTGAAATAATGGTGGTGGAGAAGCAGTTTAAACCATTGTCCTCCACTGCCCACTGGGGCACCTCTCTCACTAGCAGCATTACAGAGCTATTCAACAGAAAAGTATAATGACGTGACACATGCAGTGGTTTGTAATTAAGTTATTTACAAACAAAGGTGAGATATGTAATAAATTTTAAGGACAAAACTACCACTGATCACAGTGCCACATTGTTCAAACAGAGGCACTCAAATGGATTGTGTTCATCCACTCTCTAGAGGAAGTGTGGTACTAACTTCTGGGATTACATCAGTCATGTAAATCTGGAACATCTACTGAGTGGGAGAGTTCATGAAGGACAGACTGGTAATTTATATAGATTGCAGTTTCTCTATATCTACAGCAACATCTATACTCTGCAAACCCAAACCACTGTGAAATACAAGACAGTGTGTGTCACATTGTACCACTTATTAGGGTTTCTTCCCAATCAAATCACACATGGAGCATGGGAAGAATGACTGTCTAAATGCCTATGTGCATGCTGTAACTATTCTTGTTCTCATGGTGACTATGGAAGCAGTACATAGAGGGTTGCAGTATATTCCTAGTGTCATATATTGAAACCTTGTAGCTCAGCTTTCTTGGGATCATTTATATCTATCTTCAAGAGTCCACTAGTTCAGATTCTTCAGCATCTCTGTGACTCTTTCCCACAAGTCAGACAAACCTGTGACCATTCGTCCTGCACTTCACTGTATACATTACATATCCCCCGTTATACCTATTTGGTAGGATCCCATAGACTTGAAGAATATTCTAGACTGGGTTGCACAAGTGATTTGTACGCAATCTCCCTTGTAGACTGATTGCATTTCCTCCGTATTCTACCAATAAATCAAAGCTACTACCTGCTTTACCCACAACTGAGCCAACATGGTCATTCCATTTCATATCCCTGCAAAGTGCTACATCCAAGTATTTGTACGAGTTGGTCAATTCCAGTTGTCACTCATTGATATTATAGTCATAGGATATTACATTTTTTTCATTTTGGGAAATGTGCAGTTTTATATTTCTGAACATTTAATGCAAGTTTCCAATATTGGCACCACTTTGAAATCTTATCAAGATCTAATTGAATTTTTACACAACTTTTTTCAGACAATACTTCATTAAAGATAACTTCATCATCTGCAAAAAGGTGGAGATTACTATTAATATTGCCTGCAAGGTCATTAGTATACAACATGAACAGCAAGGGTCCCAACACAATTCTCGGGGCACACCCAAAGTTACGTCTACATCTGACAAAGATTCTTAATCCAAGATAACATGCTGCCTGCTCTCTACCAAAAAGTTCTCAGTCACAAATATTTCTTGGTACCCCATATGTTCATACTTTTGACAATAAGTGTAGATGTGGTACTGAGTCATATGCTTTATGATTTCTGGAAATCAAGAAATGCTACATCTGCCTGACTGCCTTGATGCAAAGTTTTCACCATGTTATGTGAGAAAAGTGTACATTGGGTTTCACATGATCAATGTTTTCAGAAAATGGAGAAGGTCAGATTGTTCGAGGTACCTTATTATGTTCGAGCTCTGAATATGTCCTAAGATTCTGCAACAAACTGATGTCAAGGATAACTGGTGGTAGTTTTGTGGATCACTTCTGCTACTTTTCTTGTAAACGAATGTAAACTGTGGTTTTTTTTTCAACTACTGGGCACTGTTTTTGTTTGAGGGATCTATGACAGGTTATAGTTGGAAGAGTGTCTCACTCAGCTGAAAATTCAGTATATAACCTGTTTGGGATTCCATTGGACCTTAGAGCCTTGTTCAACTCTAATGATTTCAGCTGTTTGTGAACACCACTGACACCAACACTTATTTCACTTATTTTTTAGAGGTATGAGGATTAAATTGGAGCAGTTCTTCTGGGTTTTCCTTTGTAAATGAACATTTGAAAATGGAGTTAAGCATTTCAGCTTTTGTGTTTCTACCCTCAACTTCAGTTCCTGTCTCATTATACAGCTTCTGTTTCTTTCTACCTTGGTAGATTTGAATTTCTTGTGTACTTTGACAAATACAACACCTCCATTTGGCATTAGCTTATCATTTTGATATACACTTCAGTTATCCCCAAAAATCTCACTGCTATCAGTTTCAGGTTTCACACATCTTTCTGTAACTAGTATTATGTGACATTCGCTGCTTTTCAGGAGCACATCAGACTCTGGCATTTTGCTGCAAATGCTTCAGCAATTAACTAACTTCTATGATTTTAATACTATCAGCTGGGGGGGGGGGGGGGCTGTATTAAAAATTGCTGCCTCTCAATGACTCTAGTTTTGCATAATTGAAATTATATTAGACACATTTATTACTCTCCTGCCCCCAATCATATGATTAGTAAATACACAATAAGAAACAAATAAATCGGAATTCACATAAATTTGATAACATACCATTAATCATTAGATAGCTGTTGCTTTGACAAAATAAGTTATTAAGAATGATGTGGCACACAATATGTAATACATTGGCTAGCATAAGAAGCAACTGAAAAATGAACATAACTATATTACTGGGAGTTTCTTTCAATATAAAACTTCCATACCATCTTAAAAGTTCTTCTTATGATCATGCCCATAATTTGATAATGACATTTTCAACAAAAGGATGGATATAAAGAACAAAATTCTGCAATTAGATAGTATCACTTCAGCAGCATTTCCATGACTCACTGTATTGGCACAAGGTAGAAAAAGACATCAGTATCCATAATAAAATATGTGATTCTCCAATTGTTGTTCATCAGCTAATATGTAAGTAACTCTAAACAAATTCTTTGAAACAAACAATGAGAATAACAAGCTTTGCATCTCTGTCACCAGTTGCATACGACTCAGCATTTAAGGTGAGCACTATCCATCAAGAACCAGTCACCATGTGAAGCACTTTCATCAGGACCTATATATTTCAACCCCTGTACTTTCAAAAAATTATTTTATAATTAAATATTTTTTTTAAAAATATGGGCTCCAATCATAGAGAATAAATGGTATGAAGATTACACTTTGGCATTATAAATAAGTGTAATTTAAGTTGTAAGTTAGCACAGAACAGTAAAGAAAAGAATTGGTAGCAAGCATGATATCTTGCGATAACAGGTTACAAGGGGAATAAAAAAATACTTTTCTTTGTTTGTTTCAGCTGCTGTTGCCAACACTGTACTAGATGGCGACACCACAGCAAACAGGTACTTATGAGGACGATGACTTCATTGTAGAAAGTTTAGGCTCATGCAGCCTGCTGCCTGTGATGTGAAATCTAGCCCATTCTTATAGACTGTAGGTCACTCTTCACTTCAGATTCAACACCCCATTCTGTTCAGTTTTATAGATATTTGCAGTCATCTGTGTCTCCCATTAACAGTTCATGGGAATAATGTATTTATGGTGTTTGAACTAAAATTATCACACAGTACAGGAGTATTGTAAATGTATTTATAGAATGACTCATAGAGTAACATAATTAACCCATGTATGTATTGCTGTACATAATTTCTATATATTATGCAAATGTATTGTTTATAGTTAATGTTGTATTAGAGTATTTATCTTCATGCTATTATGAAGTGGTAACAGTATATGTGTTACAGAGCTCTTTTGAGTAGTTGTGTGTTGCAAGATATGTATTTCAAGACAATTAAGTGCATACAGACAGCTCAGAAAGAAGAGTAATGGTGAGAGAGGTGAGAAGGGATCTCAGGTAGTAGCCCCCGTGGCATGCTGATAGGGTCACACAAAGTTTTGTGTAACCTTATTGATCTGTTGCTGACATGGCATGAGGGGCCTGAATGTAACCACAGTTTTTGACCATATGACCAGTATCAAGCAAAAATTTTCTTAGTTAGTTAATGCTTATAATAAAACTGTAGATCTTTTGTTCAAATAACTTCCAGAAGACAATGAAAGGACTACACAAATTATATGTGCTAACAACATGGTTTACTTTATAAGGTCCATAGTTTACTTGATTCCTTATAAATCTAAACTGTCTGAAATGTTTAAAAAAAGTCTCCGAAACCAAAGACACAAAAATTTCAGAATCGCATAATCTATCAACCAAATTTGAATTAATGTGTAATTAAATTCTTTGGTACTTCACATAGCACAAGTTTTCAGCATCTCCTTTGCAGTTACTGCAATTTCTCCATACCTGGCACTTTGACAAAATTTGAAATGTGAATCACATCACAGTATACCAGAAATTATTCAAGAGAGCCATAGTGTTGTACAATATCCTATCAGGCACTGATGTACAAGTTTGATGTGATTATTTGCAAAAGACATACTGTATTTTTTTAGTCCAGGCACTGGAAATAGTTAAACTGAAAATTAACAAAGACAGGTGTAGATATGGATGAAAATAAATATACATCACAAATAATAAGAGCCAAATAAGATGTTTCATAAAAGTTTGAGACAATGCCAAATACAGCAATATTCTGATTGCTTCTGCTACTGGTATTGATTAATGGGTGGATAAAGCAAGCAATGTATTATTAAAATTATGGTAGACTTTATAAAACATGTATAATTAATGTCACATTCAGAAAGAATGCAACTGGTCAAATTAACTCAAAGGATTGTGATACTTTATTTGTATTCCAGTTGTACAGCTTGTGTTTAAGAGGAAAATACATGCAATAACCAGCATTTGAATCAGAAACAAAAGTGGACATTACAGCTACCATAACAAGCAACTTGATTATTTAAGTGTGATAATTCTTATACATTGGAACAAGACAGATAGGGTAAGACACCTCTGATGTTGGTGGTTGTAAAACGATTAGAGTCTAGAGATCCCGAAGTCCTATAGCAGAGATTTTTCTTTTTTCAAAGAGAAATCATACCTTCATGGATCTCCATTATTGGATGTCATGAATTACAGAAATTTATTTGTAACATAGAACTGCATATACTTCATAAACCAGCTTGTTGAGAACCACTTGGGCAATTACATGACTCCTAAAGTTATGCAGTACCAGAAAAAAACTGTATTTAGTTCATATATACCTTAATGAGTTAGTTCTTGTGTTATATTGTAAATATAGTTTTAGGAACTGTAATTTTGTCTTATTGTTAACTGTATCTGAATCAATCAAAGTGGGTCTGATTATGATTTTAATGCAGCTGTACTGAAAAAAATCTGAAAAAACTGTTTTATGTCTTAAATATGTAATTTTCAGTTTTGTATATGTATAGTTTCTCTAAAGAAAGCTGCAGCATTCAATTTTATGAAAGCTTACTCAAACTGATGTCTGTGTAATTACTCATGAAATTGAATAACCTCCTCATCATCAGTGGGAAGTCCACACTGCATGTTGGATAACTAATTTAGAGGAGGCAATGCTACGGTTTTCCTTAGGCATGGGAAAGAACTGCTGCAGATGATAAATTAAACTAATGACTGAAATATCTTCAGAAACTGTGTGCATGAGTCAGTTTTACAGAACCAAATAAGAATGAGATCTATTATTATTTAATGTTTCTTCAGTATTGTTTTATTATGAAATCACAGTCCCATGTCAGTGAAAGTTATAACACTGAATACAAAAACATGTGATTGAAATATTACAAAAGTAGAATATTAGTAAACATGATCTCATATGCAGGCAAAAGGAGTAGCCTGATGCTTTAACAAACGTTGAGAATTTGTCATGTATTTTTTACAGATTAATGTATAATATTTAGATTAAGACTTTATTCCTACACAGTCATATTCATGCAAATAAAATATAAATGAAAATATATCTATCATGCTCATTTCCTTTCTGAAAAATCCCTGGAAAATCTCCTGTATTTTTTGTAACCTCTAATCTCTCAAATCACAAAAACCTTAAGTGACCACAATACAAAGACAACATTAGAGTATCATATTTCAATACAGAAATAATTAAATGGCAATGCAATGTGTGTTAAAAATAATGGGAATTTTTGTTCTTGTATTTTTTCATCTATATCAATGCTATCTCCTTCACAATAATCACATTAGATATTATAGGCTTATGCCAGCACTTTTTTCATTTGCTTACACTGTTCTGGAACTTGATGTTGGAGATAGCTTTTCACTCTGCAATGTGTTTTTTATCTCAACCGTGCTTGTAAAATCACAGCCTTTTAAGGATTTCTTTATTTTTGGGAACAAAAAAAAGGTTACATGGGGCCATATCTGGCAAATATGGAGGCTGGGGCATCATTAAAATATTGCTGTTGCCCAAAAACTTACGAACAAGCAATGAAGTGTGATCAGGTGTATTATTGTAGCGCAAAAGGCATGAATTGTTTTGCCACAAAACTGGTCATTTTTTCCAATTGCTCTATGCAAATGACATTGAACTAGTAAGTAGTACTCCTTATTGACTGTTTGACCTTGTGGCAAGAATTCATGGTACACTTTGCTGTTAAAATTGGGAAATACCAAAATATCCAGTACCAGCCATCAGCTTTGAGTCACCATTTTGCCCTTTTACAATATGGCAACCATGACATCACACACACAAGATGCAAAAAGTTTGTACTAAATATAATCAAAATAATTCAAAGAACATGGAACTAACAGGACAACCACAGGAATTAGGGAGTGTTGGAAAGGTACAAGCTAATAAGCAACATCCATAATATTAAATGCATACCAAAACTTACACAAAAATCAGCAAATGAAATCCACCGAATTGGTAGTTCCAATCTCAATAAATGTAAATAGAAAAAGTGAACACTCAACAAAGTGGGAGAGTGCTTCTTCCCCCTCCCTACCATAGATTTAACCATTCCTATACTAATCTGCTGTATTTGTGCAAGTCCCCACCTTATAATTTTTAGATTACATACTTTATTCACTACTAAATGCTGAAACTTCATAGCTCTAAATCCCTATAAGATGAAAATGAATCTGAAACAATCATAGACCTCTCCTTAGAATATTCCTCAATTAACCCAACCAATATATATTTCATCAGTCAACCCACCACCCTACAATCAACCTCAGAACATCCAGCCCCTGAAACAATAGTCCCCCACACCCAGGTTCCCACAATGCCACTACCCCTCCCATACCTCACCTTCCCAAATGCCACTTCATGAGGTTCCAACCCCCCACCCCCACCCCATCCCACCCCAACCATCATGTATACTTAATAAACCTGGAGAGAACCTCCATAAAATAAGAAAACCAATCCAATGCTGTATGAGTGCTAATTCCTGTAACAAGAACACAATACCTAATTGACAAGCAATAGCAACAATAGCACCTTAACAACACAATATCATGAATACTCAGCCAAGACTTCTCATAACAGGAATTCTTCCAAATACATCACCAAACATTATCATGACAACTCTACCACATATGCTCTTCCCTGGTCTGAGACACAGCGACTTTGGTTAACCACATAAATTTGCCACACATGAGAGACTTGATATATTCAGCCAGCAACCCATACAACTACAAAAACTTCACAGCAATGGCCATATTGTCACCCACTGCAGCATGTGATGACCTGTTGGTAAATTTCCTCATCGTATCTATAATAAATGACAAACAAAAATTAAAAATTAAATGTCCAACTATTATGAACTAACAATTACAATTCCAAAACCAAATTTATAGCCAATAACTACCAAACATAAAAAGGCTGACATATAACAGTCCTCCAGCCTGATGACTGACTAACATCTCTCAATAACAACTTCAAAATATCAACATTCAACACTAGAGACTGTCACAACATACTAATAAATTCCCTCTTTCTAACATGATCAGCCTTAAATATGCCACTCATGATGAAACATTACGCAACACATTAGTCATGAGTCACAGCAGATGATTAGTGTTCTACATTTCAGCTGACCCTAAAACGGATGAAGGCAGAAAGCATAACCTTTGCATTTGGCCACAGTTTGAAGCTGTACCAAACTGTTTTTGTGTTTCTTGTAAGTTTCCTGGATATTCACCTTTAATTTTTCTCCTGTGATTATAGCATGTGGTGAATAGCTATTTGAATAAATATCAACAACACTGTAGAATTTATTTTTCATTCATATTTACTTTTAAATGTTGACTTTTACATTTTACAAGTTGTAATGTGTGGTTCAACACCTTGATGTTAGATTCAACACTTCAGAACAAATATTGTTATTAAACATATTACATTTACTTTTTGTACATATTTATTCCCCCCCCCCATGAACCTGGATCTTGCCGTTGGTGGGGAGGCTTGCGTGCCTCAGCGATACAGATAGCCGTACCGTAGGTGCAACCACAACGGAGGGGTATCTGTTGAGAGGCCAGACAAACGTGTGGTTCCTGAAGAGGGGCAGCAGCCTTTTCAGTAGTTGCAAGGGCAACAGTCTGGATGATTGACTGATCTGGCCTTGTAACAATAACCAAAACGGCCTTGCTGTGCTGGTACTGTGAACGGCTGAAAGCAAGGGGAAACTACAGCCGTAATTTTTCCTGAGGGCATGCAGCTTTACTGTATGATCAAATGATGATGGCGTCCTCTTGGATAAAATATTCCGGAGGTAAAATAGTCCCCCATTCGGATCTCCGGGCGGGGACTACTCAAGAGGATGTCGTTATCAGGAGAAAGAAAACTGGCGTTCTACGGATCGGAGCGTGGAATGTCAGATCCCTTAATCGGGCAGGTAGGTTAGAAAATTTAAAAAGGGAAATGGATAGGTTGAAGTTGGATATAGTGGGAATTAGTGAAGTTCGGTGGCAGGAAGAACAAGATTTCTGGTCAGGTGACTACAGGGTTATAAACACAAAATCAAATAGGGGTAATGCAGGAGTAGGTTTAATAATGAATAGGAAAATAGGAATGCGGGTAAGCAACTACAAACAGCATAGTGAACGCATTATTGTGGCCAAGATAGATACGAAGCCCACACCTACTACAGTAGTACAAGTTTATATGCCAACTGGCTCTGCAGATGACGAAGAAATTGAAGAAATGTATGATGAAATAAAAGAAATTATTCAGATTGTGAAGGGAGACGAAAATTTAATAGTCATGGGTGACTGGAATTCGAGTGTAGGAAAAGGAAGAGAAGGAAACATAGTAGGTGAATATGGATTGGGGGACAGAAATGAAAGAGGAAGCCGCCTGGTAGAATTTTGCACAGAGCACAATATAATCATAACTAACACTTGGTTTAAGAATCATGAAAGAAGGTTGTATACATGGAAGAACCCTGGAGATACTAAAAGGTATCAGATAGATTATATAATTGTAAGACAGAGATTTAGGAACCAGGTTTTAAATTGTAAGACATTTCCAGGGGCAGATGTGGACTCTGACCACAATCTATTGGTTATGAACTGCAGATTAAAACTGAAGAAACTGCAAAAAGGTGGGAATTTAAGGAGATGGGACCTGGATAATCTAAAAGAACCAGAGGTTGTACAGAGATTCAGGGAGAGCATAAGGGAGCAATTGACTGGAATGGGGGAAATAAATACAGTAGAAGAAGAATGGGTAGCTTTGAGGGATGAAGTAGTGAAGGCAGCAGAGGATCAAGTAGGTAAAAAGACGAGGGCTAGTAGAAATCCTTGGGTAACAGAAGAAATATTGAATTTAATTGATGAAAGGAGAAAATATAAAAATGCAGTAAGTGAAACAGGCAAAAAGGAATACAAACGTCTCAAAAATGAGATCGACAGGAAGTGCAAAATGGCTAAGCAGGGATGGCTAGAGGACAAATGTAAGGATGTAGAGGCCTATCTCACTAGGGGTAAGATAGGTACTGCCTACAGGAAAATTAAAGAGACCTTTGGAGATAAGAGAACGACTTGTATGAATATCAAGAGCTCAGATGGCAACCCAGTTCTAAGCAAAGAAGGGAAAGCAGAAAGGTGGAAGGAGTATATAGAGGGTCTATACAAGGGCGATGTACTTGAGGACAATATTATGGAAATGGAAGAGGATGTAGATGAAGATGAAATGGGAGATATGATACTGCATGAAGAGTTTGACAGAACACTGAAAGACCTGAGTCGAAACAAGGCCCCCGGAGTAGACAACATTCCATTGGAACTACTGACGGCCTTGGGAGAGCCAGTCCTGGCAAAACTCTACCATCTGGTGAGCAAGATGTATGAAACAGGCGAAATACCCTCAAACTTCAAGAAGAATATAATAATCCCAATCCCAAAGAAAGCAGGTGTTGACAGATGTGAAAATTACCGAACTATCAGTTTAATACGTCACAGCTGCAAAATACTAACACGAATTCTTTACAGACGAATGGAAAAACTAGTAGAAGCCAACCTCGGGGAAGATCAGTTTGGATTCCGTAAAAACACTGGAACACGTGAGGCAATACTGACTCTACGACTTATCTTAGAAGAAAGATTAAGGAAAGGCAAACCTACGTTTCTAGCATTTGTAGACTTAGAGAAAGCTTTTGACAATGTTGACTGGAATACTCTCTTTCAAATTCTAAAGGTGGCAGGGGTAAAATACAGAGAGTGAAAGGCTATTTACAATTTGTACAGAAACCAGATGGCAGTTATAAGAGTCGAGGGACATGAAAGGGAAGCAGTGGTTGGGAAGGGAGTAAGACAGGGTTGTAGCCTCTCCCCAATGTTGTTCAATCTGTATATTGAGCAAGCAGTAAAGGAAACAAAAGAAAAATTCAGAGTAGGTATTAAAATTCATGGAGAAGAAATAAAAGCTATGAGGTTCGCCGATGACATTGTAATTCTGTGAGAGACAGCAAAGGACTTGGAAGAGCAGTTGAATGGAATGGATAGTGTCTTGAAAGGAGGATATAAGATGAACATCAACAAAAGCAAAACAAGGATAATGGAATGTAGTCTAATTAAGTTGGGTGATGCTGAGGGAATTAGATTAGGAAATGAGGCACTTAAAGTAATAAAGGAGTTTTGCTATTTGGGGAGCAAAATAACTGATGGTGGTCGAAGTAGAGAGGATATAAAATGTAGGCTGGCAATGGCAAGGAAAGCGTTTCTGAAGAAGAGAAATTTGTTAACATCCAGTATTGATTTAAGTGTCAGGAAGTCATTTCTGAAAGTATTCATATGGAGTGTAGCCATGTATGGAAGTGAAACATGGACGATAAATAGTTTGGACAAGAAGAGAATAGAAGCTTTCGAAATGTGGTGCTACAGAAGAATGCTGAAGATTAGGTGGGCAGATCACATAACTAATGAGGAAGGATTGAATAGGATTGGGGAGAAGAGAAGTTTGTGGCACGACTTGACCAGAAGAAGGGATCGGTTGGTAGGACATGTTCTGAGGCATCAAGGGATCACCAATTTAGTATTGGAGGGCAGCGTGGAGGGTAAAAATCGTAGAGGGAGACCAAGAGATGAATACACTAAGCAGATTCAGAAGGATGTAGGTTGCAGTAGGTACTGGGAGATGAAAAAGCTTGCACAGGATAGAGCAGCATGGAGAGCTGCATCAAACCAGTCTCAGGACTGAAGACCACAACAACAACAACAACAACAACATATTTATTAACGCCACATTATACTCAGCTTTCTTGAACTGTATTAATGTCAATATCATAACACTGATTGGTATGCTACACAAACTAGGAGGGGTTTCACAAAGTTCACAAGCGGCAATGACTGACTTAGAACCGCACATTGTGCTTTCTGAATGCAGACTTGATAATACTGTGCACACTCATTAAGGAAGTATAAATTTTGACTGCTGTCTGATAACAATTCTCAGCAACAATGGTGAGTGATATGTTACCTCACAAGATCATCACCAGAGAGTGACTGCCTGCTGCTTTTGTATGATACCAATTTACAGATGCACATATTACAGAATTACAGGAATGCTACATATGCTACATATGCTACATATGCTACATATGCTAAATATTTAAAATTATGAAAGATACAAAAATACAACAGGCAGTGAAGTAAATTCATTTAATGTATAATTAGAAAATGACAAAATGATAGGTACAGTACTATCTTATGAAGCAGAAGTTTTAATGTGCACAGGGACTTCCAAAGTGACAAGAATTTTCTCAAAAGTGAAAATTTCTAATTTTAATAATTAACAAGCTAACATTTTATTTTTATGAACGTATACAGTTTTGGAAACATAAAAATGAGGCATACAAAACTAACACTGGATTTTGGAAAGAATTAAATATTAAGATAAGAACATTCCAGAACACAATGTGTTTCATATGAACAACTTTTGAAATAACAAGTTTATGGAGAAAGTAAAATGTTTGTTTGGAAGTGGAAAATGAAGGCCATTGAACAAGCTATGTCAATCTTAAAACCAACAGTTTGTAGTGGGTTGAATTTTGACATGCACATGAATTACAGGTATTGCAAAATATGTGTATTTCTTGAAATAAAACGTTTTCATATGATGTAAATATAGTACTGTTATCAGCAGTTGATAAGCTATACTGTGAATAATGAAATTTAGTGAAATACTGCCTGAATAAGATTTTGGGTGATTTTGAATGGGCTAGGGTATATTCCTACAGTCATATTTAAAGCTGGCTGTTGAAACTTTGTAAGAAGGTTTTCTCAGGATAATTTATTTTCAACAGTCTACCATTTCAGTTCCTTCAATATCTCTATGAGACACTCCCACAGGTCAAACAAACCTGCGACCATTCGTGTTGCCTTTCTCTGTACACATTCAACATCCCCTGTTAGTTCTATTTGGTATGCATCCCACTTACTTGAGCAATATTCTAGAACGGGTCGTATGAGTGATTTGTTGTAAGCAATCTCCCTTGTAAACTGATTGCATTTCCCTAGCATTGTACCAATAAGCTGAAGTCTGCCACATGCTTTACCCATGACTGAATCTATTTGATCATTCCATTTCACATCCCTACAAAGTGTTACACCCAGGTACTTGTATGAGTTATCCAATTCCAACTGTGATTCATCGATTTATAGTAGTAAGATATTAAGTTTTCTTTTCATTTTGTGACATGTACAATTTTACACTTCTGAACACTGAGAGCAAGTTTTCAATTTTGAAGTCTTATTAAGATCTGACTGAACATTTATGCAGCTTCTTTCAGAGAGTACTTCAATATAGATAACTGTGTCATATGCAAAAAGTCTGAGGTTATAATTAATATTGTCCACAAGATTATTAACAGACAATATGTACAGCAAAGGTCACAACACAATTCCCTAAGGCACAACCAAAGTCACTTTTATATCTGACAATGTCTCTTAATCCAAGATAACATGTTGCCTCCTCACTACCAAAAAATCATTAATCCACTCACAAATTTCAGTAGATATCCCATATGATCACACTTTTGACAATAAGTGTAGATGTAGTAAGGAGTCAGATGCTTAATGCTTTTTGGAAATTAAGAAATACTGCAGCTACCTGAGTGCTTGATCCAAAGTGTTCAGTATGTCATGTGAGACAGTATAAGTTGGGTTTCACATGATCTATGTTTTCAGAATCCATGCTGGTGGGCATGGAGGAGATCCTTTTGTTCAAGATGCCTTATTATGTTTCAGCTCAGAATATGTCCAAAAATTCTTCTACAAATCAATGTTAAGGGTACCTGATGGTAATTCTGTGGATCACTTCTACTATTTTTCTACTAAATGGTTGTGTTCTGTGCTTTTTTCTAGCTACGGGGCATTGTTTTTGTTTGAGGGCTCTATGACAGGTTGTAGATAAAAGAGTGTCTAACTCAGCTGACAGTTCAGTATGTAACCTGATGGGGTTTCTGTTGGACCTTGGAGTCTTTGTCATCTTCAACTTCTTCATGACCTCCTTTGAAATAAATACCACTTGAGCTGACGCAGACTACAAAAATCTTCATAGTGATTATCTTGATTACCAAAATAGTTGTTTGACATCACTTTGTATACTGCACAGAGGAGAATTCATCATTGCAACCCCTGACTGTGGATGAAAGACAACAGTTTGAATGTCAAAACATACAATGGTTGTGGGAAAATAAAGTGATGTAGGTGAAGACTTTGCTCCCTGTTGGTTATAAATCCTGAAAGGTAAGTCAAGTCAGAAGTATTAAGTGTTGTGAGATCTTAAACTTTCTTGTCATGCGGATTCTACACGAAATTTTGGATGAACTGTCATGTGTTGGTAACTTAGTGGCAGCAAGTTACCAACATCTGGCTATTTGTCTAAAATTTCATGGAATCATTGGATTATTACCCTGAGAGTAAGATGGCGGCTAGTGTAAAAATTCGTTGTGCGTGTCCGAGAAAAAGTGTGAATTTTGCCGTGAAAAAGAAAAATTGTGACAGTTGTAAGGATGAAATTACAAAGCTCAGCGAACGGGTGTCTAGTTTACAATTTATTATCAGTTCCTTGAAGATGGATATCAAGAAACTTAAAGAAGAAAAAAGTGAACGGAACATGAAAAACTCGCGCCATGAAAGTACGAATATGTCGGAGAATTGGACGGAAGTGAAGTACAAAAGACGCAAACAGATAATACAAGATACAGAAAACGGCGAAAGAAACAGAAATATAGTGAACGAAAATTACTTTCAAGCTCTTTCGACTACGGATTGTGAAAGTGAAGTTAACAATGCGAGTGTACCATGTGGAAAATCAAACGACTTTGTGAATAAGGTAAAACATGGAATATTTCAGCAGCAGTTAAGTAAAAGATCATATGCGAAAGTGCTCACGAAAAATCTTCCACCGCTAAGCTGCTCTACTGAGACAATATCGACATGTGTTAGCAAGAAAGACATAATAAATAGTGCCAAACAAGACTTCGCTTACTGCAAAGATAGGCAGAAAACAGGCAATCTCGGAACAGCAAGTACCGGTAAAATTGAACTGTATGCCGACAGCCAAGGACGAAATACAGCCGCTGAATTTCGGCATACAAGTAGTCAGAATTTTAGTTTTAACTGTACAATAAAACCAGGAGCAAAATTCAGTGCTGCTACGTCAATGAGTCAAGAAAAAATTTCCTCATTGAGCAAAAAGGACTTTTCCATCTTCCTGGCGGGATCAAATGATATAGCTAGGAACGAAAAAAACGATCTCTTAATCTCGCTAAAAAGAAAACTGTATGAGCTGAGAGGAACAAATGTTATTGTTTTTTCAGTGCCACACCGTTACGACTTGATAGAATGGTCTTGTGTAAATAAAGAAATTGAAACTGCAAATAAAGAGATGCAAAATATTTGCAAGCGGTTTGAAAATGTGACATTTGTGAACATCAGCAACTTAGGAAAAAGATTTCACACAACACATGGTTCCCATCTAAATGTACTGGGAAAAAACGTAATAGTAACCAAAATTTTAGAACTTGTAAATAAAATCTCAAATGTGCAGTGTGATGATAGAAAAGTCATACCTCTCATGGACAGGAAGTGTGTGTATCCTGTAGAATCCAATGTGAAATCTGCTATCAGTGAAGCTACACCTCTCCAAGACAAATGTGAAATTATATTAATGCAAGTGAACACTCCAAATGTTAATAATTCACAGAAAGGCACAGTAGTTATGGAACAACAAACACCAGAAATAAGTGAAACAGCAGCAGCACCATCATTATCAGCAGAAGCAGCAGCAGTAACAGAACCAACAACGACTGGAGCAGCAACACAGCAATGCTTAAGGAGGAGCCAAAGGAAAAATACATCTGTGTCATTCAGTGATAATTTTTTATGGTTTCAAGCCAAGAAGAAAATAAAAATGTGAAAAACCAGCCTGCTAACTCACAGATAAGTCACAACAACATCCTATTTTTAAACATTCAGGGTCTTGAAAATAAAGTTGAAATTCTGGATGAGTCATTGCCACAGAATAAGTATTCTTTCTTATGTATATCAGAACATTGGCTTAAACCAGAACAAATACAATACTATGTACCAGAAGGTTATAAATATGGAAACAGTTTTTGCAGATCTCAGTACCGTAATGGTGGTACTGTTATCTATGTTTCAAATGAAATAGAGTGTAGAGAACTAGATCTTGGTTGGGCATGTGTAGAGAAACACTTTGAAATTACCGGGATCATATGTGATATAATGAAACTTATCATAGTATGTATCTACCATTCCCCTGACTCAGATGATAAAACTTTTTTAGATAATTTAGACAGTGTACTCTGCTACATAACGAAATGGAAACAGTATGTAACTGTAATTGGGGGAGACTTTAATTCAAGCTTTGATGTAACATGTAACAAACCCAGTGTAAATAAGTTACTGAATATGCTGAGGCAGCACAACTTCCATCATGTAAATTCAGAACCAACAAGACTACAAGCGTGCTTGGATAATGCTTTTGTCAACTGTGCTCGTGATATGTACTCCACCAAGGTAAAGGAGTTTGTTTTCTCAGACCACTCCATGTTAACAGTAAAGTTAAGACATTTTATAAAAGGAGATGAGAGCAAGGCTGGACAAAAGTTAACAAAATCTAATACCTTAATATTAACAAAACACAATCTCATAAAACTAACAAACCAGTTGAGCATAACAAACTGGGACAAATTATTTCAAAACTGTGATTCCAGTGCCCAAACAGTTTATGAAACATTCCACAATTACTTAACAGGTATTTTAAAAGCCCATCTTGTTCAAAAGAAATACCATAAAACAAGAAAAGGTAAATTTTGGTACACCAAAGAACTGGAGAATCTAAAAAATAAGCTACTGCTGTTGAAGCGCCTTGCCAAAGTAAACAATTCTAATGAAATTAAGGATCTTGAAAAATCACTAAGAAACTGTATAAGAAAGAGTTGCAATTAGCGAAACTAAGATACAACACAAATTTCATAAAAAATAGTAAAAACCAATGCAAAACAGCCTGGTCAGTAATTAATACTGTTAAAGGTGAAGTCAGAAACTTCGACAAGACAGTCCCAATACCAGCAGATACATTCAATAAATATTTTGTAAGCTGTGCTGATGATATCAAAAAGCTGATCAGTAAACCGAATGTAACATATATAGATTATCTGAAGAGAGCAAACCCAAATCATAATAGGGCCGGATCATCATTGAAACACTTCAGAGAGGTATGCCAACATGAAGTTCTTAAAATAGTCAAAGAAATGAAAAATTCATACAGTACAGATATTTTTAATATGTCAAACAATCTATTGAAAGAAATCATACATTACATTGCAGCACCATTAACGTATTCTATAAACCTGTGTCTCATAGAAGGGTTTTTTCCTGATCCTCTCAAACTATCCAAGGTAACTCCAGTCTTTAAGAAGGGTGTCAAATCAGATCCTGCAAACTACAGACCAATTTCACTAATTCCAGTACTAGGAAAAGTCTTTGAAGGCATAATATATAAGCAGATGTATGAGTACCTAGAACTAAATGGTATGTTAAGTGCATCACAGTTTGGTTACAGAAAAGGAAGGTCAGCTATACATGCCATAGAGCTCTTAGTCAGAGACATTCTAGCAGCATTTGAGGACCATGTGCACGCACAGGTAACCTTATGTGATCTCAGCAAAGCTTTTGACTGTGTTGACCACTCACTTCTGCTCTCTAAACTTGAGTACTATGGAATATGTGATAAAAGTTTAAAACTCATCAAATCATACCTCAATAAAAGGAACCACGTGGTGAGTTCAGGAAGTCATCTGTCAAACATACTCGAGGTTCAACATGGAGTGCCACAGGGATCTAAATTGGGACCACTTCTTTTCCTTGTACACATAAATGACTTACCAGGAAATATAGATGTAAAGACATATATGTATGCAGATGACACAACTTTTCTATCTGTAAACCATGTACTTGATAACCTTGTAAGTGATATGAAATTGGCAAAAGAAAATGCAACATCATGGTTTAATGCCAATGGTCTGCTATTAAATGAGGAAAAGACCCAGAATATGTGGTTCAGTCTATCAAAGTCTACAAAAATAGAAAAACAAAAGGCAAAGTTTTTAGGTATTGTACTTGACAACAGTCTAACATGGAACTCTCATGTAGATCACATAGTGGTTAGGTTGTCAAGAGTTATATATTTGTTGAAGAGACTGATGTGTTGTGTGACATTTGAGTATGTAAGGACAGCATACTTTGCCTTTTTTCAATCTGTTTTAAGGTATGGGTTAATACTCTGGGGAAACAGCAGAAAAATAAATGCAATTATGGTGATCCAGAAGAAAGCAATCAGAGTAATGGCTAAGGTAGATAATAGAACACATTGTAAACCATTGTTCACTAAATATAGAATTTTAACAGTAATTAATTTATATATTCTTGACAGTGTTAACTACATACTTGCTGAACTACCTAATTTAAGTGTAACAAATGAAAGACATGGCTACTATACAAGAACGTGTACTTCTCTGCTGTTGCCACAAAATAGATTAGCCAAAACTAACAATAGTCATAAGTATATGGCAATTAAAATATATAACAAATTGTCTAAAAATGGGTCAATCAAACCTGACAAATTATTTAAAGACAATGTTCATAACTTCTTGTTAACCAATCCATTCTATTCATTAGAAGAATTTTTAGAAATGCCTAATATCAACTTAAATGTGTAAAAAATTTTTTTTTTTTTGTAAAATTAATAAGTTAAGTGAACTGACGAAGTCTATTGCATGTAACAATGCTGAATGACTAATAAAGAATCTGAATCTGAATCTGAATCAGAATTATCAACAGTTTATCAGGAACTCTTATCAACTTGAGTAAATAGTTCAAAACAAACTGCTAGTAATTACCAAAAAAGTCACAAATGGCATTCTCTCAAGCATGTATATAAAGCCTTATCTTTTTCATGTTTAAGAAAGTAATAACTGGCAAATGCACAATAACTGCAGGGACACAAACGAAACATGTGATAAAAAACAAGAGAAAGACATGACAAAATGTAATGTGGAAGCATATTATATCTACCACATAATATGTTTATTGTATGTAAAAGAGGAAACATGTATTACAGGCCACTGACAATGCTTCCCAAATAAATGAAGCAAAATGTGTATGGCAACAAACAAACTGCATTCAATTGGTTGCATAGACGGACGGTACATACCTCCAAGAACTCCAAGAATATGATAAATTCTTAAGCCCTTCCAGTATTGTTTTGAGCTATGCTTCCCACTCAGAAAAAGGAAAATCATGAAGAAAAAAATATAAAAAGTAGTTGGATCAATCAAGATTTAAAAGAGTCACTGAATAAAAAATGATTTCTCTATTCCATAGCCAAGCGAACCACAACATCTCCAGAATTTGATGCTTATTTTAAATCATACCATCAGATCTCAAACAAAGTTACCAGAAGGTCAAAGAAACTAACAAATGACAACTGAATGGAAAAAACTGCAAATAGAATGAAAGCAATGTGGTCATCGTCAGGAGAGGAACCGGGAAAGCACTAGAAAAACTTTTAACATTGATCTGGTTGAAAATGGAGACAAAATTACAGACCCACAGAGAGTAGTTGATGTATTTAATGAATATTTCAGAAAAATAGCAAATAATTTGACAGGAAAAAAACAAAAAAAGAACTTCTGCAAACATACAGAAGCAAAAAATCTATTTAAATGAAAAAACAGTCTCTTTGTATCAAAGAGATGAAATGGAAATACTGAACATTTTCAAGGAATTAAAACCAAAATTTTCTTCACACATAAACAATGTTCCTTATTACAGTATTGACTAAGCCCCTAACTTATCTTCATTGAGTAGTGGTGTTTTTTCAGAAAAACTTAAAAAACTAAAAATGGCCCAGGTAAGGCCTCTATTCAAGAAGGAAGATAAGAAAAATTAAAAAAACTGCAGACCAATATCTTTGCTGTCTGGGTTTTCTAAAATACTGGAAAAAGTATTTTACAATGACTTATTTCATTCATAGAACAAAATAATTTTGCATCAGCCACCCAACATGGATTCAGAAAACTCAAGTTGACAGAAACTGCCATTTTTGATTTTGGTAATGAAGCCTTGGCTGCAATAGTCCAGAAAGAACATGTTATCGGCAATATTCTGGACCTCACAGGAGATTTTTATGTGATAGGTCACAACTTACTGCTTCAAAAATTGGGATACGTAAGACTTAGGGGCTTGGCACATGAATGAGTGAATCATACCTGAAAAGAATAGAGCAGATGGTAGAAATTGTGCATCAGGAAGAAAACATTGTATACATCAACCAATCTAAAAGAAAAGAAAGTAAGTATCGTGCACCCCAAGGTCCTATCTTGGGCCCAGTGCTGTTCTTGATATTTATCAATGACCTAAAGTCATCCAGTAACTCCCAAAAACATATAAAATTTGCAGATGACACAAATATATTGATAAAAGGCAAAACTGCTGCAGAGCTTCAATATGAGTCACAGAACTGTACCACACACATTGCAAAATGGTTCACCACTAACAATCTTGTTGTTGACACACAGAAACCTGTTGCAATGAACCTTCATATCCCACAAAATAAACTTCCTTTAACCACCACCATAAATCTATTTAATAAACAATTATATTATGAGAAGGAAAGTTTCTACTCACTATATTGCGCAGATGCTGAGTTGTAGATAGACACAACAAAAAGGCTCTCACAATTAAGGCTTTCAGCCATTGGCATTCATCAACAATAGACACACATACGCATACATACACAAACTCACTCAAATGCAACTCACACACATGACAGCAGTCTCAGGCAACTGCAACCACACGGGCAGTGTGGTTTCAGTTGCCTGAGACTGCAGTTGCGTGTGTGAGTTGCGTCTGTGTGAGTGCATCTCTGCTATATGGTGATTAGCAACTTTCCTTCTCATACTATTGTTACATTCCATCCTGGATTTTCCATTGTTTAATAAACAATTAGAAACTGTAAACTCAACAAAATTTCTCAGAATATGGATTCAGGACAACATGAAGTGCTACTACATCAGCAAGAAGCTCTGCATGATATGCTATGGCGTAAAAATACTTGCTAGGTGAAAACAAAAGAAACATAAAAAATGTGTATTATGCCCAAGTAGAATCACTACTGTGATATGGGATAATTTTTTGGCAAACTCACCAAGAAGCAAAAGCTGTTTTATAGCACAGAAGGGGATCATTAGGGTAACTGAAAGTACCACACATGGAAACTCTTGCAAACTCCTTTATAAAGCATTCCAGATGCTACCACTGCCATTCCCACAAATTCTTGACATAATTACCAACATAAAAAAAATTTCAGAGACTAAAAACAATGGAGTATGTACAAATCAAGCACTCCACACACATAACACCAGGCAAATTTGGAAATTTGTGGTAGTGTCTTATGGGACCAAACTGCTAAGGTCATTGGTCCCTAAGCCTACACACTACCTAATCTAGCTTAAACTAACTTACAATATGGACAACACACACACCCATGCCTCAGCGAGGACTCAAACCTCCGACGGGGGGGAGCCGCACGGGCCATGACAAGGCTCCTCAGACTGCGCAGCACATCAGGCAAGAATCGGACCTTCACACTGAGTATGCATGCACAACTCTCAGGCAAAATCGACCACAGTAAACTGACAAAACACCTTACAATAAATTTCCCCATCCAATCAAGATAATAAAAGAAATACAAAAATTCAAAGTGGCTCTAAAAACATATTTGCAAGACATGTGTTATCACACTGTAGATGAATTTAAACTATTTTTAATGTACCATGTTTCAATGATTTACTGTACTGTATTATGTGCTTAAACTTATTTGTGTTATTGATCAGTGTTACTTTTATGTAACATGTATTTACAACTGTGTACTAATGCACAAAGTAAGCTATATCCTACAATACTATGTACAGAAAGCTAACTAAAACCCAAAATTAACAGCAGTGAGATGTTTGGGCTAGGTCTAAGTGTATACCAGAAGTATAGGGTAATGAGAAGATGGACACATTTGTCAAAGGGTACAGGGATTTAAATTAAGGCTGTGTGTAAGATTATCTGGACAAGAAACAGTATCAAGGCTGGTCATAAACTTATAATTTTATCCTTTTATCAACCACTAGATTCACCTCAAGATGCAGTCAAAAAACATTAGAGGAAACCTCAGCTCGCTAACATATATTTTCCTCCAACCATACTGTCATCATTGGATGAGACATTAAATCATCCAACAATTGCTTGAGGTAGTTACAGTTTTGTAAGTGTAATGTGAAATAAAACTTCATGAAAAAATATATTAAACTCTTTCTCAGAGAACCACATGGAATAAATAGCATGTAGGCTAGTTCATGATGAAATATGATACATCCAATGGCAACAAACAGTTCAGACCTGTTTGGAGATGTCCATTTTGAAACTAGTATCAGTGACTAAGAGGTAGCATTAACAAGAACAACAGAAAACTAAAGCAAGCAGAAAGATTTGCACATTCATTAAGCTAGATAAAGAGGCATTCACATATTGGAGTTCTCATTTGTCCTGATTTTTCCAGGACGGTCATGATTTTTAACAAAATGTTCCTGTGTCTTCAAACCCTCTTTAGGGACAGCAAAATGTCACAGATATTTGTCTTGGATAACATGATATTTTCTTCTTTCTAAACTAATTACATGTCCTGATACAGTGCTTTGTATGCCTGAAGTTTTGGAATATTGGCATTATACTTTATTTCTACAAAAAAACTAAACTGTACTGGATTTCAAGTTCAAAATATAGTGATTCTTTATGAAACTCAACAGTACCACAATTTTGTAAACAACTGCATTTGTTCATTTGTAAATATGTAAAGGCCGTTGGTGGCATGAAAAATTAGTGTCTGGACTCTCTTAGATCAGACAGAAGCTGAAATTGATGGTAGCAAAGCAAAAGCAGAAATGTTTACTTCATTTTCAAATGTTTATTTAAAAAGCAAAATCCCAGAATATTGTCCAAATTTAATTCTCATGCCATTACAAATATGGGTGATATAAATATTTGTCTCAGTGCTGCTGAGAAACAGCTGAAATAAGTAAAACTGGAAAAAGCTCAAGGCCTAGTGGAGTCTCTGTCAGATGCTATACCAAATTTGTGGCCTGGTTAACACCTCTTTAAACCATAATCTACTGTAGATCTTCTGAACAAAAAAATTTCACATCCTTGATGTCCATTTGTTGTAGAATCTTAGAGTGCATTCTGAGTTCAATTGTAGTGAGGTGTCTCATACAGAATGACATCCTCCATGCCAACTAACATGGATTCTGAAAACATTGATCATGTGAAACCCAACTCACGCGTGCCTCAAATGGCATCCTAAAAGCCATGGATTAAGTCAGTCAGGTACATGCAGTATTTCTTGATTTGTGAAAAGCATTTACTCACTATCACACCTATGCTTTTTATGAAAGTATGATCATCTGGGGTATGAAGCAAAATTTGGGACTCAGTTGGGAGTCTCGTGTTATGGAGGATGCAGCATGTTATGTTGAATGGAGAGCCACAACAGACATAGAAGTAACATGGAGGTGTGTAGGGACTCCTGCTGTTCATAATGTATATTAATGACCTTGCAGACAATATTAATAGTAACCTCAGAATTTTTGCAGATGATGCAGTTATCTATAATGCATTACTGTCTGAAAATAATCAGCACAAACATTTAGTCAGTTCTTGATAATATTTCAAAGTGGTGCAAAGACCAGAAACTTAAATGTTCAGAAATATAAAACTGTGCACTTCTCAAAATGAAAAAACATCTAGGTAGGTGGCTTGTTGGGTTGAGTAGGACCAGGAGGAGAAGCTGTTGAATTTCTGGAGGAATGTGGATAGAGTGTCCTCAGCCTAGGCCCAGATCGTAAAGATGTCATCAATGAGTCTGAACCAGGTGAGGGGTTTAACATTCTGGGTGTTTAGGAATCGTTACTCTAGATGTCTATGAATAGGTTGGCATTGTATGGTGCCACGCAAGTGCCCACAGCATAACCCAGATTTGTTTGTAGGTAATGCCTTCAAAGGAGAAGTAAATGTGTGTGAAGATATAGCTGGTCACAGTAACTAGGAAGGAAATTGTTGTTTTGGAATCCATTGGGCTTGGGAAAGGTAGTGGTCACTAGCATTAAGGCCTTGGGCATTAGAGATGTTAGTGTAAAGGGAACTGGCACCAATAGCGACGAGCAGGGCACCGTGTGGTAAAGGGGCGGAACTGTGGAGAGTCAGTGGAGGAAATTACATTTAATTACATGAAAAGTATGTTTAATTTTCTTTTTTAATAAAAAGCAATTTACATTGAGAATGCAATTTTGCTTTAATATACTTTATGTAAAATATTTGCTCAATTGTAATGTAACATGAACAACTAAAATGCAAGAGAAAATGATTGGGATGATAGTTGAAATATGTGTACACCTACAAATGTAAGGTGTTCTATGGAACAGTGGATTCCGGGCAGTGGGAGCTATACCGAGAGCTTGTGGACAATGGTAGTTGGAACTTCTGAAGACAGGTATAGTGAGTGAAAAATAAATAAAGGATGCATTGTCTTTTCTCGTGACAGATAGGGACTGTATAATACTGGTTTAAATTTCTCAATGAAAGGCGTTTCAGGATCAAAAGTAAATCTCTCTTATTATTAAAATGGTTTAAAAATTTAAATTTCTTTCTACAACTAAATAACATGTATTTTTAATTACTTTTTAAGTTCTGTCTTGTAGAATGAAGATCAGCTTGACCCTGTATTATGTGTTAAAGTGTAATATGGGAAACAACTACTGGTTAGAATTCTAAATTGCTACACTATATGGTTCAAAATTGAATATCTTTTCCAAGAAACTTACAGATCATGTAAAGATTGTATGTTATGTAATTCTCACAGCTACAATTTTCAAAACAGCAACTTCCCTTCTAACTGATGTTAGATGCACAGTCTAGTCACATTAAAGTGGTCTGCTGTCAAAAGCCTGAATAATGACCTTTCGCAATGTGGAGAGGCAGGAAGAGAGCCAGTGAGGTTATGGAAAGCACCGACAGGAATGTGGGGCCATGCTGACTCCAGTGCCGTGGCCTGCTGTGCTAGGTTTCTTGGCTGAGATCCAAGGCATGAACAGCCTGATCGAGGTGGCCCCACAGATTCTCAGTTGGGTTTAAATTGAGGGAGTATAGAGGCCAAAGCAGTGCAGCAAACTCTTCAAACCATGCACATGCATTGTGAACTGTGTCACATATTGTATGGTACTGCAGGAAGATGCCACTATGCCAAGGAAAAACAGAATTCATATAGGCTAATATAACTGGCAACATGCAATATCCTGTTGCAGAGCACGCTCTACAATTGAGACTTCAGCACCTGTTTCACCACACGTGCCATCTGGATTCTTCCTACAGACACCAGTTTCTCAGCACTCTGCAGGTGGGAACTACCGTTACAGCATGTCCTCGGCTCTCGCCACCCACACGACCTTACTTTATATCTCAGCATTTCTTCACAGTAACTACTCTTTTCTTCACTCTGTTTTAGTTTTCTATACCTTTCATAGTCTTACCAAGCTATTTTTCACCGCCCCCCTCCCACCTCTGTTATGTATAATGCACTTAGCTTTTCACTCTTATTAACACATGCATGATAATCTCTGTCCTGAATGTTACCCTGTCTTCCACCTCCAAGCTCTCAGCTTTTCAAAGCTCATTCAATACAGTCCCCAACAATCAGTCTCGCCTTCTCATTCCATGTGGTAAGACCCCCGACCCGCAGTTCTGGGTGACTTTCCCGAAATCAGCCCCTTTTTCTAAACCTCTTCAGTACTTTTCCTTCACCCCTCTTCCTTCCCCTTCAACCCTTCTGCCTGAAGAAGCCACTGGCTCCGAAAGCTTGCCTAATTAGGAACATCTTTTATGTGTGTGTTCTGTCGTTGCTTGGTGAGTAGATTTTTCATCTATCCAATTAAAATAAACTACATGCAAGAGTGGACATGGTTGCCAAGGACAAATGCATCCTTGTGTTGATCCACTGTGCCTTCCAGAACGATGACAACACCCAGGAAATGTCACAAAAATAGTCCCCAGACCACAATGCTCCCTTGTCTGGTGTGGACACTTCCAACAGTTGATAGGGGGTGTGAAGGCCAACAGCCATCAGTCTGAGGGAGCATAAAATGTGATTCATCTCAAAAGGCTACATTTTGCCACTTGGTGCTTGTACAGTAGTGGTATTGGCATGCAAATAACAGCCTTCATCGTTGAACAACAGTCAACATGGGTGCATGAACCACGTGCCTGCTGTGGAGGTGCATATGCAGCAACGTCCACCGAACAATCACTGATGAGATAATGTTGGTAGCCCCTTGGTTCATTTGTGTGGTCAATTGCTCAACAGTTGCACATCTAATCACCTGTAAACCGCTCCATAGCTGTCATTAACCGCTGTCATCTATGGCCCATGGTGCACCACACTTGCCTTGACGCTGGTTTTGGATATCGTGATTTTGCCATGCACTGTATACTTTAACCATGGTCACACACAAACAGTTTACAAACTTAGTCATTTCAGAAATGCTTCCATCCTTAACCCAAAAGCCAGTGAAGATCTTTCGGACATCAGATAAATCACTCCATTTCTGCATTACAACAACTACTTCACTGTTTTCTGCACCCCTCCTGAATGCTTTATATATCCTCCATGTTAGTGCTGCCATGTGTGACTTGTTATTCCACATGTCCCCAGACCGTGCACTGTCTTTTTTTTTCCCACTAGTATATCCAGCTACCTACTGGTAATAGTTATCTGTGTAGTCCGAAGGAGGGTGATGAGATGTACCAAGGTGGGATGGCTCCATTTGCTACAATTCTACTCCTTAAAGATAATTTTCCTCTTTATTTCTATTATGTATGTAATACATACTGTATACTAAGAGTCATGTAAAATGACTAGTTTCTTATTCAAGCAAGTATTCATAAAATTATTATTATTCACAGGGTAATTTCCTGATTTACGACAACAGTCTAGATTGCTTGAAAACAATTTTCATAAAAAAAAATTTCATACTTCAAGGTTCATCAAGAACACATGGAAGTGAAACATGCACAGAGCTATTACGTATTTGTGTCTATGAGGATGGTTTGAAAAGTTCTCGGAATCACCATGAGAGATCAGCGCTAGCGCAATGAGTTGTTCATATGATATTCATTGGACTGTTGCCTGTAAACATGTGTTACATCAGAGCTCTTGAAAGAGAGCTGTAGCGGTGACATGTCTCTGTTGTTGTTCCTGTGTAGTGATTTGCAAAGATGGAAAAAAAAAAAATTGAGATTCGAGCAGTGATTAATTACTTTGTAAAGAAAGGTATGAAATCAAAGGCCATTCATGCTAATTTCCAGAATACACTGGGGGACTCTGCTCCTTCATATTCAACTGTTGCCCAGTGCACAAATGAATTTAAATTTGGTCAAGCTTATCATTGCAAAAGTGCACAAAATGGTCATGGAGGATCACCAACTGAAAGTGCATGAAATTGCTCATGCTTGCCAGATGTCATCTGAAAGGGTATATCACATTTTAATTGAAGAACTAGAAATGAAAAAAATTATCTGCAAGATGGGTGCCACGACTCTTGGCACTGGATCAGTAACGCATGAGAATGGACATATTGGGACAATGTTTGGCCCATTTTAGGAGAAATGAACAAGATTTATTGTGCCGGTTTGTGACCACAGATGAAACTTGGGTGTAATGTACGAAGAAAGACCAGGTTTAGCAAGAAAGAAAGTCATTTTCCATCAAGACAATGTGTGCCTGCACACAAGTGCCATCCCCATGGCAAAATTACATGAACTTAGGTATGAATTGTTGCCACACCCACCTTAATCACCTGATATGGCTCCGTCAGACTTCCATCTCTTCCCAAAACTGAAAATTTTCCTTGGTGGACGAAGATTCACTTCAAATGAAGAATTGATAGTCGGAGTTGACAACTATTTTGCAGGGCTGGAGGAAACTAATTTTTGAGGTGGGATCAAGGCACTGGAACATCGTTGGACCAAGTGCCGTAAGTAAGTGATGTAAGTACTTTTTTTTTCTATTCCATTCCGAGAACTTTTCAAACCACCCTCATAAATCAAAACTGTTTGTTTAAAAGTCCTCATTCTCCTCTTCTCCATAAGAATCTTATCTTTTTCCAATAACTTCCTGTTAAAAAATTATTTGTAATCAAAGTTCTTATATTCGAGAATGTTCTGGTCTTAACTTGTCATTGTTCCCAAAATTCAATCCATTAGTTTTCTAATCCTGATTTTTTTCTGGTACCAAAAATACCCACTTCTAAGAGAAGAATCTGTTAGTTTCCTAATCATTCAATTTGAAAAATTTCAATTTTTAACAAGTTTTGGTGGACTATGTGAAACCCCAGTGAAGTAGAAATTGGTTTCACAAGATACTTCCTATAGTTTTGTCAATTTTCTTGTTATCCAGCTCATACTTATAACATAGCTTTCTCTTTTGTCCATTATAATTTTTGTACTCTTGATTATGGTATCCTTTGTGTTAATAATTAAAATATAATGACAAATGTTATGTAAATACATAAAACTGCAACCAGTCATTTTTTTTTAAATAGTTGTTTATTCCACGAACCAGTTTTCAGACCTTTTCAAGCTCATCTTCAGATAGTGCATGGGTAGTTACATAGCTGTTTCAAATCGTGATTCTGGGAGCTGGCTTTGAGGCAAGAAGATGAAACAAGGAGATGGAACATGTTCCATCTTCTTGTCACAGAGTCAGCACCCAGCATTACACTCTGAAATAGCTAAGCGACATCCTGCACACCGTTGAAGATGATCCCGAAAAGGTTCAACAACTGGTTCACGAAATAAATAACTATTTCAAAAAAGTAACTTGTTGTAGTTTTATGTATTTATCTTGAATAAAGAGTCACGGGTTAATAAACATCCGTAATGGGCAAGCTTAACAAATTTTATTGTATATTCTTACATGTTTACAAAGGTGTGTGATGCACAATCCCAAAAGCAGTCCTTGGTCAGTTGTCAAAAAGTACATGTTATAAGTTTGCAGTAGCCATTAATAAAATTAATATTTGCTTGTTGTTATCAGGCAGTCAGCTGGTCATCCAAAAAGTGAACATCTCTGTGTCATTTATTTCATTTACATTATATAATCAGTCCATAACACAAATTTAAAAAATTACTATACACAGTGACTATGTAAACAAAATCAACATCGTGTTATTTGTCAGGTAAAACTCAATAGCGAAAGTGTAATGCAAATATGTTGCCACTCTGTCAAATCACAGTATAAAAGATATGCTGATCTGTGACCTATAAACTACATAAATCCATGAATACAATCTGATCATAATAATATTATTAGTGACAATAAATGTGAACAGGTATCCAGCTGACTAATATTGTATTGTATTCATTATATAAACAGTTGTGACTTGATCATTTTATAGCAAGCAGCCAGACACTGTGTGCATCACTGCATAGTTTACGGTTAAAATTCCAAGAATGTATGTTCTTAGAAGAGTCAACTAACATCCTTCTTCCTCCTATATAATTTTGGAAAAAGACCATGTAGGCAAGATTGGAGGGGAGTCAAATTCACTCAAAGACTTACCGACAATTGTTATTCGTTGAACTATTCATGACTGGAACACGAAAGGGAGAAGTGATTGTGGTACACACGTACTCTCCAGCACACACCTAAATCAACTTGCAGAGTGTAGCAATAAATGCCTACTATATAAAATGTGAGAAAAAATTTGATTTGGTAAAAAATTAATGCTAATGACTTTAGATATTCCTGAAATTTACTGACATCCTTGTTCTCTCATTTCAGTGAGACAATATCTCACTCTTTTATGTCTGCTTGAAAAGGGATACACTATGCCCAATACTACTTTGAATCTGTTTTGAGAATTATGTTCCCTATTGGCATACATAATTATCTTTCTTCATCTAAGAATATTTTGTACAGTCTTACAGTATTGTCTGTAATGAGAAACTTTGGGCAGCTCTTTACTGAAGCACAATCTTTGATATTCAAAATGCGTCCTCTCAAACCTGCAAATGAAGACTCCAGGATACATTGCTTTGTGAACATTCTGCAAGAACAGTTTGCAGGCAGATAAAATTACTGTCAGAAAATCAAAACAATGCATGTGGATAATTTGTTTCACAAATCACATCTCAGCTGGGAGGTAGATATATTTTGCTTCAAGATAAGGACACTAGTAGCTTGACTGTTCTGTGGCTGCAACTGTTATCCTGACGAAACAAGATCCCATACACACCTAACTTCAATCAATTTCCTTTAGTTTTTTTAAGAATTTTATGGAAGCCTGTACCAATTTGTGATAACCACTCTTCCTTCTTCATGTGCAATTACTCACTTGTAATTAAGAGGAAAAACATCTTTCTTTGGACCATTAATTCTTCTCTTCACCTCTGATGAAGGTGCAACAGTGAGAAAGACCAAATCCTAAGATTTCTAATTAGTCTCCCAGTCGAATTAGTAGGACCATGCTTTGCCAGCAGTTTCAGTTCCAAATGTCAATTTTAAACAGCAAACATCAAACTCGATGGCTGATTTTGGCGACTCTGCAGGAATGAGCATTAACAAACTTACAAGGCCAATGTGTATATGGGTAGGTGCATGTGCATCATTGTTATCTATCTGCCTTCCCTTCTACTCACTAGGTGTTCCTTAGTGATTCAACACAGACTGGAGAGGAGGCAGGGGCTGAAATTTTGCTGTTTTTCCTCTTCTGTGGGATGCTCTTGGAGGCCTCCACTCTCCTAACTAATCTCTTGGTAGTTCTGGATGAAATATCAGTTATATAAAAGTCAACACATCTTGCATATGTTCTGTGTGGCCCACCATTGTGAATTGTAACATACCACAATCAGTTGGTGTGTTTCTCTGTGGCATGGATACATGAAAAATTGGCTTCACAAGGAGGATAAGGGACTGGGGAGATGGGCAGGGGTGTACGACTGCGAAGAGCTTGGTCTTACATCACCACTTTACCCACCTAACTGTGTCTTCACTTACTGCTGCCAACTCCTCATCTGCTTTACTTCTTTCCTCAATAGCGACTTTTTCACCCATTACACCACTTGCATCCTCCTCACTCTAACACCTGGCTATGAGTGTACTGAGATACATTATCTTCTCTCTTTGCTGAAGTGCTTCTTCACTAACATACATACAAGCATGGATCTAGGGTTTGTTACTATCTCACTGTCTCTGCACTCCCCTGCTCCCCCTCCCCCCCCCCTCCCCTCCCCTCCTCCTCCTGAAATATAGCTAGGCATCTTCTAATTTTAATGTGTCACATCTGTGATGAAACATTTAAAAAATAATAAGTCAAAAATGTAAAAAATTAATATAATAATAATAAATTTTACACTGTAATATACAAGATGTTGTAATATAATTTGTACATTGCTTTAGCATGACTTAAAATGAAATGCATTTCAGAGAAATACACCATTTGAAAAGTATTTGTCCAATAATTTGAACACAGATATGCATACTACAGCTATGCAATTGTGTGAATTAGGGGAATGCTGCATCATACAGCCTACTTCTACAGTAACAGAACAGCAGTGGTCAAGCAAGCACTGTTTCAATTTCACATTAAACATGTGTAACTTTGGCATCTCTTTCAAGTACAATGTGTTGTTACAATTCATGAGGCCAGTATGATATAAAACAAAGCAGGGGAAATATACTGAGACTTTTAAATATTAATCCACGTTAGTCTCTATACTTAAGCTTAATAGTTTCCAGAAAAAAAAGGATTTGTTGATCAGCTTTTTTCCTGCTTCTATAATTCAAAAACTCATGCAAAATATGATAAGAAAACCAGAAGGTAAAGTGCTATTGGAAGACGAAGCAAAACGTTTAAAATTAAATTATCCACATCAGCTAAACTCACTAACACAGTGAGCTTCACATAATATTTAATAACTACAGTATTTAATTATTACAAACTATCTTTATCCAATATTTATTTACTGTTTCTACATGTATTGTGGTTAAAAGTCAATTCTCCAATATTATATTCAAGTTTTAGTGGTACATCAGCTTCAATTTGTTATCTTTGAGAAGGGAGTTTTGCTTCGTCAGTTGTGATTTGATATAAAATTAACTTCGTTACAGGAGGCAGTCATCGCCATCAGTGTCTAGTGTGTGCCGTCGTGTTTAGTGTTCAGTGTTCCCCGTCACACTCCCTCGTTCACCAGTGCCATCGTCATCTTCAGTGTTTGTGCGTCGTCTCATCAGTTAGCAGTGTGGATTATCGACGAGTGTGAACGGCTCCGTGTTTGTCTCTGTGTGTCTCCTGTTTTATTGCCCACATTCTGTAACTTATGTGTCTTCTCCTGTTTTTTTCTGCTTGTATATTCTATGGCTGAAGAGCAGCGTAGTGTGCTGCTGACAGCCTGCCTGTTGTACAGGCTTTAAAATAACAATAAAGTAAAAAAAAAAAAAAAAAAAAAGGGAGGCAGTATGTTACTGGCTAGGGTATGGTATCGGCCGCCTCCTTGAAATCTTAGTTACAGTGGCAGACTGATATGTGCTGTAGCACGAGGTCTGGGTTAATACACCTACAACATGCGCTTCACAATGGTCTGCTGAGTGTAGAATGTGGATGCAGATGTATATGGTGATAGTCTTGGTGTGAGTTGAAAAAACAAACAAATGTGAATGACAAATTAATGTTGTGGTAAACGATTGACCAGTAGCGCTGCCTATGTTTACGTTCATTCTTCATAAAAAGTAAAATTGCAACGGAAATTCTACACAAACATCTTGGAAAGTACTTTGATGAATATTATTTACATATATCGTACACAAAACAGCGGTTCGAAAAAAAATCAGAGGGGTAAACTATGCAACTGTCATCCTATGTTACGACTTCGGTGTCATTATTCCCTATCTTAACCTAAAAATTACTAACGTTACACCGTTGTAATAATTAATAACATCCCTAATTGAAATACAGTAATAATCATTATGATCACGATTTTACTTGGAAGTAGTGTTTTCTAGAAGCAAATGCGTCCGTTTTACTTTATATGAATCCATGCCGATTTACGTCTGCTATCAATAACATATTATGCAAATTGCAAACTAATCGGCTGGTCGAGTGTGGGGGTGAGGCACGAGACACAATAAGCAACAAGCATGCACATAAAATCGTTTTTTCTTTGCTTAGTAGATACCAAAAAACCACCTGTTAATTAAAAACCAACTCTCTTTTTAATTTTTGTTATCTCAAAGCGTAAACAAGACACTCTCGCGCGCACGATTGGTATTTCTCCCTCCACTAGACCTTTGACGTAGTAGTTGCAACGTCGGCTGCACGTCTGCTTCTCGTGGTTGTGCTTGTGTAGACCCCTTCAACACGGGGCTAACAAATGTCGTGTGAAGGAATTATTCAGTCTCAGAAAGACAGCGGGCAAATTGAAGACGTCAATGCAAAGACAGAAGACAGTGAAGCATACTTTCAAATAAACTTGAATTACAAGTGTGCAGATATTTGCCAGGACGTTGATTTTAATAACCAAGATGTCTCGTCTCCACTCATCAATATACAGAATGTGCGTTTAATTCCGACAAATTCGCCTGAGCAGGAAAATTCTGATTGTAAAACCGCCGAATTACTGGTTCAGGATACCGGTAGTTGTTCTGGCGATGTATGGTTGAAATCGAACGTGGCGAATGATATTGACTGTCTTCTGAGGAGTGAATCTACAAAAACCGCCTGTAGATTAAGCGCAGAGAGTAATAATGCTGTTCATGCAGACCTTACTCGTAAAAAGTATGTTGTCACGACCTCATCAGATGGACTTTTGTCATTCGACCTGCTTGCAGATTTACCAGAAAATACAGAAACTCCTAGCAATAGTCAAAACAACAGTGATAGAATTTTGACTTCACCTGAAGATGATGCAGGCTCGGTTACGACATTATTGGAAAGAGGCGATGACTTGGAGCAGGGAAGACTGACAGTACCGGACAGAAAAAAGCGTAGAAGCGACTTAGATAATTCATCTGTGCAGATTGTTGCCCTTTCATTATCCGACACAGGAAGCGAATGTTCAGAGGAATCTTATGCGAAAGAGAAAAGCATAGTTAAAGACTTGACTTGTAAAATTGCCTTCCAGGACGTGTTGAAGGACAAACTCGAATGCCAAAATGGCCCTGTTTGCAGGAAATACGGAACAGAATTTGATACTTCTAAAGATATAGAAGATTTGTCGGAATTTAATTTGTTTACGTTTCCTGTCGATTCAGTATTTCAGATTGATGCTAATGATGACGTTAACAATTTGCACGTTTCATCTGATCACGAGGAAGATGAAAACATAACATTAGAGAAAGTCGAAACAGAAGTAACTAAAACGTGTGAGGCACAACCGATTACAATACTCACATCCTCATTGTCAAGTAATGAAATTTCCAATACGCGGGAAAAGCATGCGAAGAATTCGGACACCGTCGAAGGTGAAGAGAACTTTGTTGCCTTTAGTACGACAGGTCAAGCGTCTCGGGAGCGAAAATCGCATAAGCAAGCCACTATTTCATCACAGAGAATGCTATCAGAAAATGTACGTTTTCCCAGGAAGAAGACAGTAGTTACAATTTCTACAGATAACACCAAAAATACTGCAGACATTCCGGTAGTTATTGACACTTCTTGTGAGGGACAAGTTTTTACAGGAAAATCAGCGAAGTTATTAGACGTTGTCTCACTGTGGAATACCGAAAAAGCAAATAGTTCTGTACCGTTCAAAGGAAGTAATACAGGACACGCTCCAAATGACGAATATCCTGTACAGCTTCCCACAGAAGTAGAAAGTAGTAGTAGAAGTGGTGTGTTGAAGACCTACAGCAAATCTGCACATAGTGAAGATTCAAAACCTGGTAAGTCTTAAAAACTTATTTTTCATTGTTATGGGACAGCAGCTGACACTACAGAAACACTTTGTACGGAAATATTATTCCAAAGGTATACTACCTTTGAAGTTCCAATGGGAAAGCTGAATTAAGAGGAATAGGTGGGATTTGGGAGGGGAGGGGGCTGATTGTCACTACAGTGTCCTGCAGGGTTGTGTCAACAAAGGAACCATTTTAAACTGAAATGGTTAGAAGATCATTGATAAACTTTCTTTAGTAGATATTATTATGTTAGTTAATTTAGAATTAATTTTGAAAAAAAATCAAGTATGGGAGACCAGGGCCAACGTTTTATGATCGATTACAAAAAATAGACAGTGTAATACTTCACAGTGGTTTTTCTGTACAGATTTAAAAATTTTTACTTAACTAAAATGTCTCTTTTAAAAAAAGTCGCCCATTTCCTTGCATGTAGCCCTAGGTTCAAGGTGGATTGTACCAAGGGCCTTACATATTTGTACCTAAGGCCACAACCCTGTACCTAGAACCATAGTTCAATTTTTGCTTTAATTATTATTTTTATACGTTTAGGCAAAGGCAAAATGTAATTAAGTTACTACTCAAACAAACTTTATTTATAACAAAAATTTTAAAGATCACTTGTTAGTGCAGCTTCTGAAAGTTATCTTAGCACAATTGAACCACAAAAAAAGAAAAGAACTGAGACATCATTAATTCTGTGTTATACCTTATGGGTATAAATTTAAAATCTGCACCTCGTACTGTAGTGAAGTTGATTCGGTGAAGTCCAGTAATCAATTTTACATTATATTTAATATTAAAATTTGATAGATTTACTCCAAATGTTAAGCATAAACACTGGAAAATATATTTATATCATGTATGTTTGCAGGTGGGGACATTCAGGTGCCAAATAATTGTTAAAATTCGAGGTGAACATTCAGCTTTGCTACTAGTTTTGGTCAAATGACCATTATCAAGCATATGCTGGCATAAACAGTTGGGAATGATGCAGGCTTCGCTCTCATACACAGTAATTATTGTAAAAAACTTTTTACTGCTGTGATAGGCTCAAAAGAGCAGATTACTCTTTGTTGTTGTTGTGGTCTTCAGTCCTGAGACTGGTTTGATGCCGCTCTCCATGCTACTCTATCCTGTGCAAGCTTTTTCATCTCCCAGTACCTACTGCAACCTACATCCTTCTGAATCTGCTTAGTGTATTCATCTCTTGGTCTCCCTCTACGATTTTTACCCTCCACGCTGCCCTCCAATACTAAATTGGTGATCCCTTGATGCCTCAGAACATGTCCTACCAACCGATCCCTTCTTCTGGTCAAGTTGTGCCACAAACTTCTCTTCTCCCCAATCCTATTCAATACTTCCTCATTAGTTATGTGATCTACCCATCTAATCTTCTGCATTCTTCTGTAGCACCACATTTCGAAAGCTTCTATTCTCTTCTTGTCCAAACTATTTATCGTCCATGTTTCACTTCCATACATGGCTACACTCCATACGAATACTTTCAGAAATGACTTCCTAACACTTAAATCAATACTGGATGTTAACAAATTTCTCTTCTTCAGAAACGCTTTCCTTGCCATTGCCAGCCTACATTTTATATCCTCTCTACTTCGACCATCATCAGTTATTTTGCTCCCCAAATAGCAAAACTCCTTTACTACTTTAAGTGCCTCATTTCCTAATCTAATTCCCTCAGCATCACCTGACTTAATTAGACTACATTCCATTATCCTTGTTTTGCTTTTGTTGATGTTCATCTTATATCCTCCTTTCAAGACACTGTCCATTCCTTTCAACTGCTCTTCCAAGTCCTTTGCTGTCTCTCACAGAATTACAATGTCATCGGCGAACCTCAAAGTTTTTATTTCTTCTCCATGAATTTTAATACCTACTCTTTCTTTTGTTTCCTTTACTGCTTGCTCAATATACAGATTGAACAACATTGGGGAGAGGCTACAATCCTGTCTTACTCCCTTCCCAACCACTGCTTCCCTTTCATGTTCCTCGACTCTTATAACTGCTATCTGGTTTCTGTACAAATTGTAAATAGCCTTTCGCTCCCTGTATTTTACCCCTGCCACCTTTAGAATTTGAAAGAGAGTATTCCAGTCAACATTGTCAAAAGCTTTCTCTAAGTCTACAAATGCTAGAAACGTAGGTTTGCCTTTTCTTAATCTTTCTTCTAAGATAAGTCGTAGAGTCAGTATTGCCTCACGTGTTCCAGTGTTTCTACGGAATCCAAACTGATCTTCCCCGAGGTTGGCTTCTACTAGTTTTTCGATTCGTCTGTAAAGAATTCGTGTTAGTATTTTGCAGCTGTGACTTATTAAACTGATAGTTCGGTAATTTTCACATCTGTCAACACCTGCTTTCTTTGGGATTGGAATTATTATATTCTTCTTGAAGTCTGAGGGTATTTCGCCTGTTTCATACATCTTGCTCACCAGATGGTAGAGTTTTGTCAGGACTGGCTCTCCCACGGCCGTCAGTAGTTCCAATGGAATATTGTCTACTCCGGGGGCCTTGTTTCGACTCAGGTCTTTCAGTGCTCTGTCAAACTCTTCACGCAGTATCGTATCTCCCATTTCATCTTCATCTACATCCTCTTCCATTTCCATAATATTGTCCTCAAGTACATCGCCCTTGTATAGACCCTCTATATACTCCTTCCACCTTTCTGCTTTCCCTTCTTTGCTTAGAACTGGGTTGCCATCTGAGCTCTTGATATTCATACAAGTCGTTCTCTTATCTCCAAAGGTCTCTTTAATTTTCCTGTAGGCAGTACCTATCTTACCCCTAGTGAGATAGGCCTCTACATCCTTACATTTGTCCTCTAGCCATCCCTGCTTAGCCATTTTGCACTTCCTGTCGATCTCATTTTTGAGACGTTTGTATTCCTTTTTGCCTGTTTCACTTACTGCATTTTTATATTTTCTCCTTTCATCAATTAAATTCAATATTTCTTCTGTTACCCAAGGATTTCTACTAGCCCTCGTCTTTTTACCTACTTGATCCTCTGCTGCCTTCACTACTTCATCCCTCAAAGCTACCCATTCTTCTTCTACTGTATTTATTTCCCCCATTCCAGTCAATTGCTCCCTTATGCTCTCCCTGAATCTCTGTACAACCTCTGGTTCTTTTAGATTATCCAGGTCCCATCTCCTTAAATTCCCACCTTTTTGCAGTTTCTTCAGTTTTAATCTGCAGTTCATAACCAATAGATTGTGGTCAGAGTCCACATCTGCCCCTGGAAATGTCTTACAATTTAAAACCTGGTTCCTAAATCTCTGTCTTACAATTATATAATCTATCTGATACCTTTTAGTATCTCCAGGGTTCTTCCATGTATACAACCTTCTTTCATGATTCTTAAACCAAGTGTTAGTTATGATTATATTGTGCTCTGTGCAAAATTCTACCAGGCGGCTTCCTCTTTCATTTCTGTCCCCCAATCCATATTCACCTACTATGTTTCCTTCTCTTCCTTTTCCTACACTCGAATTCCAGTCACCCATGACTATTAAATTTTCGTCTCCCTTCACAATCTGAATAATTTCTTTTATTTCATCATACATTTCTTCAATTTCTTCGTCATCTGCAGAGCCAGTTGGCATATAAACTTGTACTACTGTAGTAGGTGTGGGCTTCGTATCTATCTTGGCCACAATAATGCGTTCACTATGCTGTTTGTAGTTGCTTACCCGCATTCCTATTTTCCTATTCATTATTAAACCTACTCCTGCATTACCCCTATTTGATTTTGTGTTTATAACCCTGTAGTCACCTGACCAGAAATCTTGTTCTTCCTGCCACCGAACTTCACTAATTCCCACTATATCCAACTTCAACCTATCCATTTCCCTTTTTAAATTTTCTAACCTACCTGCCCGATTAAGGGATCTGACATTCCACGCTCCGATCCGTAGAACGCCAGTTTTCTTTCTCCTGATAACGACATCCTCTTGAGTAGTCCCCGCCCGGAGATCCGAATGGGGGACTATTTTACCTCCGGAATATTTTACCCAAGAGGACGCCATCATCATGTAATCATACAGTAAAGCTGCATGCCCTCGGGAAAAATTACGGCTGTAGTTTCCCCTTGCTTTCAGCCGTTCGCAGTACCAGCACAGCAAGGCCGTTTTGGTTATTGTTACAAGGCCAGATCAATCAATCATCCAGACTGTTGCCCTTGCAACTACTGAAAAGGCTGCTGCCCCTCTTCAGGAACCACACGTTTGTCTGGCCTCTCAACAGATACCCCTCCGTTATGGTTGCACCTACGGTACGGCTATCTGTATCGCTGAGGCACGCAAGCCTCCCCACCTACGGCAAGGTCCATGGTTCATGGTATAACTTTCCAGCTGTTTATATCAGCTTATGCTTGATAATGGTCATTTGAAAGAAACTAGAAGTGAGGAGAATTGTGCAAAATAAAGGAGAGCGGAAGGTTCACCATAAAATTTAACGATATATCATCAATTGGCCAGATGCTGGTTGATTTATTGATTCAATAAATCTTTCCAGAATGTGGGATACAGAACATACATACACATACACACAGATACATGAAGGTTTTTGCAGTAGCCGCACTGTCTTGTTTCAAGTCTTTTGTATCTTAAATGATCTAGAAATTCTGCTACTGAATAGAAGGAATGATCCAATAAGAATCTCTCTAGGTTTTCAAAAGAGTAAGAATGATGATATGTCTTTTACGTTTTACGGAAGACTGGTAAATTTGTATAGCGCTGTTTACTGTGGAGGTTTTATAGGTTGATTTCCTTATTGACTGGATGTGAAACTTTTCCTTTTGTCTTGTATCATTTTCATGGACATTAAAATTTTCATTTACTGCTTTTAAATTCTTTTTAATATGTTTACAGATTTCTAGTATATACATACAGGGAAGAGGGAGAATTGATGACTTTTGAAAGAGGGGTTTGCAAGAATCTGTTTGTCAAGCATGTTGCATTGCTGTTACAGTTCTTTTTTGAGTTAAGATGATGACTGAACTAGGTGGTGTATTACCCCAGAATATAATTCTGTACAGTAGGATGCTGTGGAATTGGGCACAGTAGGCAGTTCGGACAGAGCTATAACTTGCTTTTACAGAGTGTAAACACAGACTGTAACACATTTTATTTAGTGTTCGTTTAATTTTGTTCATATGTATGTGCATTTTGAAGCATTAAGCCTAAAAACTTTGTTTCTAGAAAAGATGAAATTTTATCGGAGTTTCTTGTCAAACTGGTGCAGCATGCATCACCTTTTAAAAGAAATTTAGAAATGTTGTTTTTTGGCTGTTTATCATAAGTTTATTCTCTTCAAACCATCGATTTAGCTGTTCTGTAGTCTTATTAACAGCTGTTTGAAGCTGACTTGAGGTATTTCCTGTCATTAGGATGCTTATCTCATCTGCAAAAAATAATGTTTGTTTGTGACTCAATGTTCAGGTCTAGATCATTTATATACAGGGGAAAGAGGATTGGCCCAAGAATGGATCCCGGAAGGACTCCTTTATTTAGAACTTCTGCATCTGAGACTCATATCCTGGTGTTTTCCTTTAGATCATGTTTTATTTGTATTTTTTGTTTCCTGTTCGTCAAGTATGAAGTGAACCATTTTAGTGCAGTGCCTCTAACGCCATATACTTGGAGATTCTCCAACAGTATGTTGTTGTCCAGTATGTCAAAGGCTTTACTTGAGTCTAAAAAAATGCCAGTGGCTCTTTATTTTTTATCTATTGCTTGCAGGGCATTTTCTACAAAATCATAGATTGCAGTCGTTGTTGATTTATTTTTCCTGAATCCATGCTGAGAATCAGCAAGAATTTTGTCTTTCTGTAAGAATTTCATTAACCTATTATACATTATTTTTTCTATGATTTTACTAAAGCCTGATAATAATGAAACTGGTCTATAGTTTTCTATATTTGTTTCGTCTCCTTTCTTACGGATGGGGACCACTTTAGCAATTTTTAAACTGTCTGGAAATGTGGCTGTCAGAAAAGATGAATTTACTATGTCTGTAAGAGGAAGTGAAATGTTTTTAATACATTGCTTTATGATGTAATCAGGAATACCATCAATCCCTGATGACATTTTCGCATGAGCTGATGCCACACTGATGATTTCATCTGGGGTTGTTCCATCAATGTAGATTGAAGAGGAACATAAGTGCACTTTGTTTTTCTGTTTCTTTCTAGTATCTTTTATCAATGACTATTAAATTATTTGTGATCTCTGCAAAGCAACATTTAAAAAGATTGGTGATGTGTTGGGAATCAGTTATATGCTTGTTCTCATGGTTGAGAGTGAAATTTGCCATTTTATGGGACACTTTATTTGCTTCTGTCTTTATGACTGTCCATACTGCTTGGCTTTTATTTGCTGATTCTGTTATGAACTTATCATTGGCCATTTTTTGCCTGTTGTATCACTCTTCGGAAATACAGAAGCGTCCGATCTTACCCATCGGCTTTGACCCATGACGTCACAAATATGGCGGAAACGACCATAAACAACAATTCCAATATGGCGGATATAAAAACATCGCATACGTATCATAAACACTGAAATACACAGGTTTCACAAAAAGCCTAATGACTCTAACGGGACAAGCGTGGGAAATTGGGGGTTTTTGGGTGGGGAGAAACTAAATATACACAAATGTAGCCACCGACCGCCATACAAAACCACGCAAAACGACGAAAAAAATCAACATCACGAAACTGACCAAATACCAAAAAACACATTCTTATCCAGAATCAGACACTTCCCTTGACCTACATAGATCTACAGTAACTCCCGATCCCATAAATTAGGATCGAACACTTCCCTTGACCTATATAGCTCAACAGAACCTCCCGATCACATCCCCCGATACAAAACTCAAAAAACACTTCCCTTAAACCTACATACATCTACAACAGCTCCCGATCCCATAAATTAGGATCGAACACTTCCCTTGACCTATATAGCTCAACAGAATCTCCCGATCCCATCCACCAATACAAAAATCAAACCGAATACACTCAATAACAAACTCACCCGACGTACAGCAATTACCATTGCATTAACCATCACACAAAACCGTTAACTCACTAATACAAATTCCGCTTCAAAACCACGAACACAGCACTCACCACTGAGCAACAGCAAACTGACCCCAACAAACCAAACAAACGTAAACCATGAACACACCACCAGAGGGCACGACAAACACCCCCACGACATCTACAAACACGCCACAATCACAAACCAAACTCCGCGCCGTAATGACGTCACACACCACAACACGCTTACATCACGGGTCAAAGCCGACGAGTAAGATCGGAGGTTTCTGTTGACCCCACTCTTCTGTAGATTTGGATGTACTCCTGTATGTAACTGTTTAGAAGAGGGGGTATGTTAGTGTTTTTCCTGTATTTGAGTAATTCTCTTTTCCTCACGCTTGATATTTTGATCCCTGTTGTTATCCATAACTTTGCTTTTTTAGTTGTGCCTCTCATTTCTTGTGTTTTGAGAGGGAATGCAATTTCAATGTAATCAATGAAGATGGTAGAGAATTTCTCAAACTTTTTGTTGGTGTCATCTATTTGCAAAACATCTTCCCACCTTTCTTCTGATAACAGGGAGTTGAATGTTTCTTATTGTTTGTACAAAACTGTCTTGCTGTTATAGTTCTTTTATAATTCTGGTTGGGGTTGACAGAAGCGTCCGATCCCACGCGTCTGCTTTGACCCGTGACATAAGGGTGTTGTCGTGTGTGACGTCATGACGGCGCGGAGTTGGGTTTGTGAGTGTGGCGTGTTTGTAGATGTCGTCGTGTTGTGGTTTGTTGTGCTCTGGTGGTATGTTCAGGGTTTTCGTTTGTGTGGTGTAATGGGCTCAGTTTGCTTTTGCTCATTATCCAGAATTGTTCGAGTGTCGGCTGTGTTTGTAGTGTAATTCATTTCAGTGAGTTAACGACTTTGTGTGAAGGTTAATTTAGTGTTGTTCGCTGTACATTGTGTGGTAATTTTAGTGAAATTAATCTGTTGTTGTTTACGTTCACGAATGGATATGACGGATAAAATTAACAGTGTGCAGGTCAAGGGAAGTGTTCGATCCCAATGTGTGGCTGTGTATGTTGATATTGGTATCGAGAGATGCTTTTGAGATATATAGGCCAAGGGAAGTGTTTGATCCTAACTTATGGGATCGGGAGCTGCTGTTGAGCTATATAGGTCAAGGGAAGTGTCTGATTCCAGATGATAATGTGTTTAGTGGTATTTGTGGAGTTTTGTGATGATGGTGTTTTTGTCATTTTGTGTGGTTTGTATGGGGATGGGTGTCTAAATTTGTTTATATTTAGTTTGCCCCCCACCCAAAACCACCCCATTTCCTGCGCTTGTCCCATTAGTGTCATTAGGCTTTTTGTGGAAAGTGTGTGTGTTTGTTTTTCGATGTATTTTTGTTCTCATAATGTGTACGTACCGTCTTTATATGCGCCATATTGGGATCGTGGTTTATGGTCGTTTCCGCAATATTTGTGACGTCATGGGTCAAAGCAGACGGGCGGGATCGGACGCTTCCATATTTCCTTCTGGTTGGGAAGTACGTGACTTTGGATGGTGATAACTTGAGCTTCGTAATCACTAAGGCTTGTATTACATGTGAAAACAAAGTTGACACTTGGCACTGTGGCTGCTGGGAGCGACTGTAAAGGCATTTCCCATTTACAGTCGCAGCCATCGGCCACTGCGCCGAGTGTCAACTTTGTTTGCATGAGTAATACTTATACATTTTGCAGTACAATTTGTATTCACAAATATGTGATCCAAGGCAGTAGCAGTAGTTATTTTATTCTTGTTGGGATTGTTATAGTCTGTTTTAAGTTGGAAGTGTCTGTGAGGTTGAGTAATAGTTCTTTCCTTTTGCTGGTTCCAAGAAAATCAATGTTGAAGCCCCCACAAAGCACTATTGACTTTTTATCTAGATGAAACCTGTTTAGCACATATTCAAGCTTATTTAGAAATGAGTCAAAATTTCCATTTGGGGAGCCATAAATACATGCTACAACTGTATTTGCCTCACTGACTTCAGTGAGTGCCAGGTCAAAGTCTCTTTCTGCACTGAGATGTTAAAACTTATTGATTGATTTATATTTTAACTCATGCTTGATGAAAATTGTGGTACCTCCATTTTTATAGCTGTTTCTACAGAAATAATTTTCTAGCGTGTATCCTGGTATAGCAAAAGAGTCAATTTGGTCATTATTTAGCCAGTATTCTGTAATGCACAGAGCATTAATACAGTTAAGTTCTGTATTTAGTAAGCTCTCTATATCTAAAACTTTGTTTGTTATTGACTGAATATTTTGATGGCAAACAGAAAGATGTTTGTTGCTGTAATTTATTTGATTACCAGTTCTGGGATTTACATTAATATAATTGAGATTCGTAAGGGCATTTTTACTATATCACTGACCTCATTCTTACTTGGTAAGGATCTGTCTATAAAAATTATCTGTGTGGGAGCCTGGAGTCTTCTTCTACATTGATGGAGTCTGCTTCTTTTCTTCGAATGTGCTGTGCACCACTTCTGCATAACAGAGAAATGATTGCTGTTTTGGCACACGGAGAAGATGTGATGATGTATCCGTTTTCTTTGATACTGTATGTCTTATCTCCGATTTCTTGACAACACATATGTTTATTTTTCCCACAACAAGCTGCTTCCCTAGCTCATTTAGGTGTAGTCCATGTCTAGTGTAGAATCTACACCCTATACCACTCAGATCAATGGCTTCTGTGTTTTCATATCGTGTGCATATTTTCAAGAGTAACAAGCTTGCAACACTTATCTCCCTGTTTGCACATGACCACGGCGGTAGGTTGTATCGGTATAGAATAGTCATTAACATGACATTTGTATGAGTAAAGTGTCCTAAACACTTCTTTAATTCATCAGTAGCTGTTGGAGTTTCATTTTTAAATACATCACTTGCTCCTCCAAACAACACAATAAAAACGTTAATTTGCCGACTTCAGACTGGTGGACGAGATTTCATATTTCAGACATGGGAGCACAGTCTCTGTGGAGATGCCTGGTATGGAAATAACTGCAGGCCACCTCACGATCAACTGCTATGAGTAAAGAGAGGTGACTGTCCGAGTAGGGTAATGACCCGACAATGTCAACATGTACATGTGAAAATCTTGTTGTGGGTGCTGGGAATTTTACCATTGGAGGGAAAGCATGTCGGCTGACTGTGCTGTGCTGACATTCCAGACAAGAGCATGCCACTGTTTACAGTCCTTCTGTGTTCATGGCTACACCAGCTTGTTTGCTACTAATTTGGCCATTGCCCTGACACTTGCATGAGCCAGGATTATGTAACACTTGAAATACTAAATGTTGATATTCTCAGAGTATGTGCGGGTATTGCTTGTTATGTGCTGTTGCATGTCAACCAACCATCATACAGTATGACACTGGAAGCTGATTCATTTGCAAAGCTGTGTGTTCACACCTGAGCTGGTCTTGTAGTGTTGTGTTCTCCTGTTGTTTTGCTGCTAGTCATTGCATGGCACTCACTGCCTGTGGACTGGCACAATTTCACAAGAAGCCCTCTGTGACAACATTATAACTGCCTTGTAAATTGTGCTTGTCTTCACTGATGCAGTGATCCATGATCTGTTTTACATTGGAAGAAACTAGTAAAAGATTTGCGATCGGTATTGACTGTAAAATGTCTGCCTTCCACTGATGACCAAAAATGCTTGACTGTTTCTTAAATCACCAGCAACTCTCGATCAGTAGCACTCAAGTTTCATTTTAGTGGCATAAGATTTTGTGAATAAAACAAGATTGTTGCCGATGACCATCTACCTTCTGTCTCAATGCTGCTCCAATTGTGGATTGGTCTGCTCTCACCACTGAGAGATAGTGGTGCATTAATTTGTGGATGAGCCAACCATGCCGCTTGGGCTAAACCTTGTTTGACTTTGTGAAACACCTCTTCACTAGTCAGGATACAAGTCACTTTCTTTGCCTGGAAGCAGTACCATAAGCAGTAGTCTAGGAATGTATCACCAGTAGTAACTGCAATAATATCTATACCATACTCTTATAGGTGCTGAAAAGGTTGCCTTCAGTGTGAGACATGTTCTTCCACAATAAAGGAAATAGGAGTGTGGTTATCTACATAAGAAAACAGAAATGTCAAACTGTGCTCCACATGCACTGTTTGTTATGTGACCGTAAAGCGGGAACAACCACAGCTACAATAAGACCAGGCAGACCACATGTTGTATTCAAAAAGGCCAAAAGTTGTTATTACCTTGGTTTCCTGTGCACCTTCTGGCGCTACTGGAAATTGTAATTAAGGCTTTTTACAGACAACTGCACTAAATACCTGAGCTCGAGCAATGATGTAGTTAAAATCTGTCAAGAGAAGTATGGGGTAGTAATCAGCAATTGTAAGGGCATTAAGTGTCCTGTAATCTCTGCAAAATTGCCAAGATCCTTATTTTTTGCACACCATGTGGATTGGAGGTGCCCATGAACTATTAGATCTGTTTACAATACCTGCATTCAGCATCTCATTGAAAGCTGCTTGTGTTGCCTGGAGCTCATATGGCAGAAGCCTCCTTGGCTGAGCAACCATGGGTTGTCCCAGTGTAGTGTGAATGTGGTGCACTGTCATGTGGTAGCTCTTCTTGTCAATGGTGGCCTGATGGGTAAATGAAGGAAACTCTCATAGCTGCCAATCGAAGAAATGCTATACCAAATTGCTGTGACTGTTTCTGTTGACTGGAAGATGTTCTTGTCACACCAACTTTGGCAGTATTAAATGTCCATGACATTTCGTGAGTAAGTCCTAGATCCATTGTCATTGTTTTTTGTCACCATAAGTGTCAATGTGGCTCCTACCCCGCCTGAGTGTAAACCCAATTGACAGCTTTCTAAGGCCAACTGGAGGCTTAACTCCTCCCTGGTAACCTTAGACAAACAACGTTTCCCCAGTTGTGATGACCAGGTGGAGTACCTTACAAACATTATCCTTGCCACCATGAAATGTTCCATACCTTGCACTTCATCTTTACCACTTCGTGTCCTTGTCCACTGGTGGACTGAGGCATGCCATAATGTGACTGAGACGTGGAGATGCTATCTGCATTTTTAACTGTCATCTTATGATGGGGGACTATATTTGTTATAAACAGTTGCATGCACAGTGTCGTCACATTCTTCGGGATAGCAGAAAAGCTATCTGGATTTCATTTATTAGTTCTTTTAACAATTTCACTCCCTCTTCTGTTGTGTGAGGCAGCCTCCGTTTGCTCTCTGGGATCAAGATCAATTCCCCAATTTCCAGCCTGACTGTAACAGATGATGTCATTGTGGACACTATTTCTATCTCCAACACTTGTGCTACTATTTTCTGAGATTTTGAGCTCCACCCTCTATCACCCTACCTCCCTCCTTAGGAAAGGAGTGGAGACAGCCCAGGGGATATCCCCCTCCTTTCAGAATCGTGAATATAACAATGTCACCTTCCTCATTTCGCCTTTTTGTTTCTAATGTCTACACCCCTGCATCATTCACGGTCACCAGAACAGGCTTACTTGATCATGCTCTCTCTTCATCCTGATTTCTGTCCCATGGTCAGACGATGCTCACATTCAGATGTTGCAGCACCTTTCTCTTGTGGGCAAGCACTTTCTCCATTATATGCAGAGTTGCATATTTCCTATATGTTCCCATATGTTGGTGTGAAGTCCCAGTCACATCCATACCTAAGCCCGGTAAGCACAAACATCTTCCTTCTAGCTACTGCCCCATTTCTCTCACCACTGTGTTTGCAATGTGATGGAACTTACTGTGTTTGCAAGATGATGAAACTTTTGATTCATGGCCAGCTGGTATGCTGGCTTGAGTCTTGTAGACTACAAACCACTGCACAATGTGAATTTGGAGCACACCATTCAGCAGTTGACCATTTCGTCACTTTGTCAAACCATTTTATGAATGATACCAATATTTGGAGAAAGCCAGGACACCTAATGGAGGACTGGTATCCTCCGTACTCTGTACGTATGGGACTTCTGGCTGCCCCATTTCCTTCAGGAATTTTTAAAAAACAAGAGTTTTCAAGCCTTGTTGGACACCTTTATCCTTGAGAACAGCATTTCAAGCCTCTGTCCTGGTCGTCATTCTCTTTCCTATAGCCATTAACACTATTATGGACTGTTTCCCACCAGGTATCTCTGGCTCCCTTTCCATAGATGGCTTTGAAATATGTTGCAGTTCTCGGAGGACTTGTGTCTTTGAGTGGTGTCCTCAACAATGTCTTGATTGCCTTAACTCGTGGAACATTGATAATGGCTTTCACTTTTCCATTGACAAAACTTTGCATGAATTTCTGGCAGCACAATGGCTTTCTTCCACTGTCTTTACATCTTGGGTCTTTTGCTCTCCTGTTCACTGAAACTATGAAATTCCTGGGGATCATGCTTGTTAGGAAACTTTCTTGGTCCTCCCATGTGTGCTGCACGCTGTACCCGGTCCGTTAATTTTCTACGTGTCCTAAGTGGTACATCCGGGGGAGTGGATCGGACCACCCTCCTCTCTTGTCCCTTCAAAATTGGACTGTGTGTGTTTCATATATTCCTCTGAACGTCCGTCCACCTTACACAATCTACCATTGTGGAATACATTTGGCTGCTGGTGCCTTTTACACTAGCCCCATTGAGAGTCTCTCTGCAGAAGCTGCTGAACTGCTGCTGTATACCAGGATGATGTCCTCCTCAGCGGATACACATGCCATTTGTCTGCCATGCCTGGCCACTCGTGCTATGCCCTCTTTTTCGATGACTCCCTTGACCGCTGGTATGGAGCAAGACTTTCTTCTCTGCTAACTCCCAGAGTTTGCATTCGGCTACTGCTCCAGTGGATGAAGTTCATGCTACTTGCCACTTTCCCAATGTGTGTAAATCCTTCACCACCTTGGCTTTGTGTGGTGGCCCGTTTTCATCTTGGACTTCATTTGTTCCATAGGGCACTACTCCGGATTTGATCTATCACAGTAAGTTTCTCGTACTCAGCACACAACTTAGTGATAGCATTTTCATGTACACTGATGGCCCTAAGACTGACCGTGATGTTGGGTGTGCTTTTGTCATTGGAACTGACTATTTTTGGTATTGGTTTCCAGCACAATGATCAGTTTTTACAGCAGAGCTGTCTGCCCTCTGTCAGGCCACCCAGTAAATCTGATGGCACAGGCTTTGTAATTGTGTCATATGCTCCGATTCTATCATTGCCCCTTCAGAACCTCTGTGTGCTGTGCATAGTCCATCCCTTAGTGCAACAGGTCCACTTGCTCGCTGTTGAGGGAGCAACCTTGATGTTTTTGTGGGTTCCTTATCAAATCGGTCTGATGGGAAATGAGGCTACTGACACTGTTGCCAAGGCTGCAGCCATCCTACCTAAGCCTGCTAGCTCTTCCATTCTTTCAGATGATCTCCATGTTGCCGCCTGTCAGCCTCTGGTGTCTTCTTGGCATCACCACTGGTCTTTTCTTCGTGGGAACAAACTCTGGGGAATTAAACCTTTCCCAGTAGCCTATTTGACCTCCTCTCAGCCCTCTCATAATGAGGAGATCATTCAGTTTGGTTACGTATTGGACACTGTCTTTCTAACCATTGCCATTTTTTAAGTGGTCATCCCCCACGACTTTATGCTCATTGTCATCAGCCTTTGATAGTTCACCTTTTCCTGACCAGATGCCCTTTTTTAGCCACTTACATTCCAATGTGTTTGCCATCTGAATTATCGACTGTTTTAGTGAATGACGCGTAGGCTGTCAACCACATTTTACTTTTTGTCCATTGTAGAAATATGGCAAAGGGCATTTAATCATTGGTTTGGGACCTCTGCTGTCTCCATGATGTATTTTGTGGTCGTTTCTCCAAGGGGAAGTCCTTGTCGTTATGTCTCTTTCCTTCTGTCGATTGGGCTAAACGTTTAGTTGGCTTTTAACTTCTTCTATTTATTAATGTTGCAAGGTTATGACATAGTCAATTGTGACCTTAGCCGTTTTTGCACACACACACCTCCCTCCCAAATAAATAAATAATGGTCTGATACTGCAATGTATATAACTTGTAGATTCACTATATTGTGTATTATGTTTGAAAATGTTTGTAATAATATTATCAACCAACGACTTGGAAATGTTCCTGAATCTTGTAGAGCTGTTTACCTTTTTGTATTAAGTTGAGGCTGCTGAATTGGATCACACATTGCATTGTATAAGAATTTTCCTTTAAAACGTTAATGTCACATACCACTATAATGTATGGAATATCTCTCATGACATTTGTGACAAATACAGGGTGTATCAAAAAGAATCGTCTGGTGTGGCACATTTGTATCTGAAACTAATAAATGTATAAAATTAATTTTGTTTTTTGATGAATGGGAAACTCAAGAAGTTTTTTTGATACCTTTTCATAGGTGTTCAGTATGCCCCCATTGAGATGCACAGCATATGTCAATGCTGTGCGCCACTGTGTGACGCAGCAGTGGAATGTTGTGTGTTTCAGAGAATGGGAGCCTTGGTTTCACCACCTGAACTGTGAGAAAGCTACACACCTCCATAAAAACCTCAACCTCAAGGTGTGCCATGTGCTGATGAGATGAATGGCAGTTGAGGTAAAACAGTTTCTAGTGGGCAACCTCTGGGGCACCTGCCACCCCAAATTGTATGAGGCTTGCTCAGGTATGCAGAGCTCTGCCTGCATTGATAGTTGTTTCCCTAGCGTCTCGTGGGATCCCTATGGAACGGTCAGGTAGTACCTGCACCCACTCATCAAACAGAGCTTGGTTGGTTTAATCCTCCCAAAAAGGAGTCTCAGGATCATAGGAACAGGGCATTAGTGTGCCATAATACTTTCATTGTAATCGAGAGAACATGAGGGACTTTTGATAAGGTCCCCCTTTCTGTATTCACAAGGCATAGGAAGGTACTGCTGGGTTCCTAAAAAGGATCAAATGACTTTGTAATGGAACACTTCTAGTTGAAACTGCTAATTCAAACCAAGTATCCAAGCTTCTGTGATGTAAGGCACTAGGTGACTACCCCGTCGAGACTGAGTTGCCTAACACCATTATCTTTAGTAAGGGCTTGATTACCTGCCACGATGTAATGGAGGTGGATCCCATGGATTTACGTGACGAGTGGAAAAATATGGATGTCACGTAAGTGCAGAACTATATGAGGAGAGTCAATGGCAAATTGGAAAAATCTGCAACATTTCTTCTAACATTTAGTTCTCCGGAATTACCTGAACATATCCTTGCAGACTATATCCATCTTAAGTTTTGCCTGTTTGTTCATAACCCAATGCAAAGCTTCAAATGTCAAAGATTTGGCCATAACACTATGCGCTGTAATGGGAGGGCTACATGTGGCAATTGTGTAGGCTAAGCTCACGAATCGGGAGATTCTTGTACACTTCCTCCGAAATGTGTAAACTGCTCTGGGAATCACTCAGTGTGGAGCAGAAAGCATGAGGTTTACAACAAGGAAAGGAAAATTCAGAAGTTGGAAGTCAAGAGATGCATACCCTACGGTGAAGCTAAAAAAGATTTCAAAGCTATGCAACCTCCTGTTTTTGCTACTTCTTTTGCATCAGCCAATCGCCAAGTGTGATGCCTCTGCACAAACCCAGACCACAGGTTCAAGTATGAGCACATGCACTTGTAAGTTTACCTGTGGGGAAAATCTACACTAGAAACAGAATCATTCGGAAGTTGTTGGTGCTGGCCTTCCCACCTAAGCCACATACCACTGTCCACCATCAAAAGCCGTTCCCTCAACCCAAGCAACCAAATCTTCACATAAGTAAGGAAAAACATCCTTCAAAAAGTAGTTCCAAGTCAAAGAAAGTGGCAGTTAAACCTTTGGATCAACAAGCTGTCTCCCTCTCAGATGGGGACTATGCTCTTCAGGATATGGACTTCCATTCGGAGGAACCTCAGAGCCAGGAATTGCCTAACGTTTCCTCTGACCCCCCTGGTAAATCACTGCCTCCGAGAGAGAAAGAAAAGACCAACCATAGCTACACAATGGCTCCCACAGGGACTTCTGTGTTCCAGTGGAATGTAAATGGATACCGCTCACATTTGAAAGAATTACAGCTCCTGGTCTAAGAAAAACCATTCTGCATCTGCTTACAAGAAACTAATCTTAGTCATCAACACAGCTGCATTATGGGGTTACCACCTCTACAGGTACAGGAAGGACAATATTACCAGAGACAGTGCTAAAGGTGAAGCGGCTATTTTCATTGATGACAGATGCCACTCTTCTCCTGTCCCTCTTACCATGACCAGACGAGCAATTGCTGTGAAAGTTCTAGCACCCTTTAACATCACAGTGTGTTCTTTCTTTCTTCTGCCTAATGGTGCTTGGATGCAGATGCATGACAGAACCCTTATGGGCACTCCCACACCAATTCCTCTGTGTGGGGGACTTCAGTGCCCACAATGTGCTGTGGGGCTTGGCTGCCACTTGCTCCAGGATTTGGATGATCAAGCGACTCGTCCATTCTGAGAATATCTGCCTTTTAAACTCAGGTCAGATGACACACTTATCCACAGCTATAGGGTCTTTTATTGGTCGCTCACCTTTGATTTTGTTCTGCAGCTGTACAGAGGGAAGTGGCTACAGATTTGCATTCTAGTTACCACCTCCCTGTATGGATCCATCTGGATTGGATGGTGGCTGACAGGAGGCCATGAAGATGGGTGATACAATGGGCAAATTGGTTGCTGCAGTGCAGTTGAAAGGCTGTTTTTGACAGAAGAATTGTGCACAGGAGACAGTGGTCCATATTACTTGTGAGATCCAATGGGCTGCCACAGAGTCCATCCCCTGGTCTAGTAACCACCTCAGATGATGGTGTGTACCTCGGTGGAATGATGATTGTTGATTGGTAATCAGGCCCAGACGAACAGCTTGCACAACCTGAAACACCATTCGACTACAGAAAACCTCCATGCCTTCAGGTCTGCGAGAAAACGTGTGAGATTTGTGAGGAAAGAATGGAAGAGGGCTTCCAGGAATTCAAGACTTCCATTAATTGGTCCATTTCCACTGTGCAAGTTTGGGACTCAATAAGGCAGATATTAGGCAAGGGCAGCAACATCCTCTTATGACCTTGTCAAGTAATGGGGTCTTGGTGGACATGGCTCAGGTTTTATTTGAACAGTTTTTTTACTGTCACTACATCATCCAGACAAGCTCCTGCATTTCACTTTTTCCATAAGACTGTGGAGATGAGGAAGCTCCATTTCTTCTCACATGATAAGGAAGCCTACAACTTTCCGTTCTTCATGTGGAACTGGAATCAGCTCCGTCTGTGGCCAGAGACACTGCTCCAGGACCTGATGAGATCCATTATGCTATGCTTCATTACCTGTACCCAGAAGCAAAAATACAGCTCCTCTCTTATTTCAGTCAGATCTGGTTTGATGGACAGTACTCCACAACTTGGAAGGAGGCAATATTAATTCCATTCTAAAAACCAGGTAAGGACCGTAGTGCCCCAGCAGATCTCTGAGTGTAGCTCTTACCAGTTGTGTGGGTAAGACTCTTGAATGCATTGTCATCCATCGCCTCGTCTGGCTGCTTGAATCCTGAGGTCAGCTGAGCCGCTCCCAGTGCGATTTCAGGTGCTACTATTCCACCCTTGACAACTTAATTGTACTGGAGATGACGATCCAGGAGCCCCTCTTATGCCAAAACCATTTGGTTTTTGTGTTTTCTGACCTCGGAGACACTATTTGGAGGTACAACACCCTTTGCGAACTTCATGAAGTGGGGACTATATGGACAGCTGCCACTTCTTATCCACCCTTTCTTGAGGACTGGCATTTTCAATATCACATTGGTGATGCCTTGTCTGACTGCTATGTTCAAGAGAATGGGGTCCCCAAGATAGCGTACTGAGTGTCACATTGTTTGCCATCGCTATCAATGGCATTCCCTCTGTAGTCAGGAGTCCTATCGAACGCTCTGTGTTTGTGGATGACTTTGCAATCTTCTACTCTTCCTCTGACGATGCAACTACAGCTGGCCATTAGGAGGCTGGAAACCTGGGCCAGGACAACTGGTTTTCAGTTCTCACTGGAGAAGACTGCATGTGTAAGTTTTAACCTTGCTCGTTGAAGTTTTAACCAACCAGTGCTCACAAGGGGAAAATATTTTACGTTTCCAAGAAACTGTGCATTTTGTGAAATTATTGTTTGGCTCAAAATTAACTTGGCTCCCACACCTGAAAGACCTACGAACAAAGGACTTCCCAGTCATTCAATATTTTGAAATTTTTTAGCAGAAAAACATGGGGACCTACAGGTTCCGCATTCTGCAGTTTTATAGGGCATCTATCTGTTCAATCAGTTTAGATTATGGCAACATGGTCTATGGATCAGCCTGTACTTCCTACCTCGAGATGTTAGAAGCTGTCCACCACGAGGACATTCGGATATCGACTGGAGCTTTTAGCATCAGTCCAGTTCAGAGACTGGTGAACCACAACTCTGGATTTGGTGCTGTATCCTGTTGGCTCCAGGCACTGAATATCTCAGCGTCACCTCAGTCATTGGCATTTAGTGCAGTGGTCTGCCCCACCTTTGAATGGATGTTCACGAATAGGCCCCATGTGACCAAGCCATTTGGGGTACATGCTACTGACTGTCTCAAAGATCTGTATGTATTGGATCTCCAAATACACAGCCAGGGACTGAACGCATTGCCGCATTGGTGTCTTCAGAGACCCAAAGTGATTTTAAGCTTGACACAGTACAAGAAAATGTGTACTTCCAATTATGTTTTTGCAACTTTGTTTTTGTCCATTTTAAGTATATTCCACAGTTTTATAGTTGTTTATACAGATGGACCCCAGCAGGAGAATTCCCTTGGTTGTTTTGCTGTTTTCTTTTTGCACTGGAGAGGATTCAGACATCATCATACAAGGTTTCTTGTCTGTTCTGACTGACTTAGTGCACTACAAGCACTTGACCAAATGTATCCAGTAGACCATTTGACTCAGCTCATCCATAACTACTGGTATTTACTATCAAAAACAGTCTTGATCACAATTTATTTATTACGGTGACCAGTTTCGACCACTACTGTGGTCATCTTCAGACCTACAAGTCGTATACAAAGCTTTATTAGAGGGCTACATACATTGAAGAAAATACATAAAGTTATCAAGCTATAAAACGGTGAATTACCAACGAGTAAGAACCTCCTCCTGCTGGAGAATCACTACTGGAAAAACCAGTGCACGTCTTACTATATAGTAATGGAGGCTCCACCTACTTCTGACTGAATGATGTTATTACTGACGAATAGGTTATAGGTCATATAACAATGTAAAATTTCTTAGATAACAGAAGATTGTCAAGAAAGGAAAATAAACACACACTAAACTTAGCTTATTTAACAGCTCTTGTCAATTAACAGGTGTTAAAAATATTTGAACATGTAGGATAAATGAACTTCATTTTAACAGTACATGGGTTGCCCTCTCAAGGCCTGTTAGTGAACCATTTGGAACCACTGGTTGCCACGGCGAAGTTGGACGCCGTTCCAAAGATGCAGCAGGCTTCTTTCCACTGAAGTTGTTGTAAAGTCGATAGACAAACTAGTGGTTGCCATGGTGAGGATAAACACCAGTGCAAAGATGTGACAGCAGGCTTCTTTCTAACGAAGTTGTTGCAAAAGTGGAATGGCAAAGACTGTCACATCAGACAATATAATGTTGAGCAGCAACATGTCTTTTATTGAAACGATTTTCAATGAGTGGGCTGCAATAATCATTAACTGACATGTATAGTACATGCTGCACAGATACAGGAATGGAAAACATAATATTTCTATCATCAACTGACGTAATAATAAATGCTACATCATGCCATCCATTAAGATACAAAATGGCATTTCTTAAAACAATGATACATAGGATATTGAAATTACCTCTTCAACCTGATGCAATCCAGAAGGAAATTGATACCTTAAAACAGATAGCAGTTGCTAACCATTATAATTCCCTTCAGGTTGATCTGTTATATCAAAAATTACAAGAAACAAATGATGCTGATATAAATTCCAAGAAGAGATTTACAAAAATGGCATGCGTGGGACCTATTTCTGATAAAATAAATAAATTTTTTAAGAATACAAGTGTGACAATAGCATTCAAAACCAATAACCCACTACAGATGAAACTGAAACCCACAGTTGGGGAATCAAATATATACCAAATTCAGGCGTTTACAAAATACTGCGTAATGACTGTGAGAAACAGTATATTGGCCAAACTGGCTGTAACTTTCTAACACGGTTTAAGGAACATACTACTGGTACTGCATGTACCAAATCAATATTTGGTCAACATCTTGATGGATACAATCATTTTGAGAGTTGCATTTCTAACAATTTGAAAATATTACATACTGCTCCAAAAGGACTACTGCTAAATACTTTAGAAGAAATTCAAATTTATTCACTTCACAAAAGTAATCCATTATCTGCTTTAAACGAACGATTTGAATTCAAAGACAAACATTTCTTTGAGCTTTTCGACGATCTGCTTTAGAATGTTCACTCTTCTGTCCTTCGTTTTTAAAGTTATTAAGACCTTTTGGAAATATTTTATCTTTACTTTGAAATTTTATTTCGCCAAACATTTTTTATGACTATCTGTTTTTAGAATGTTCGCTTATATGCTTTAAGACTGCATATTGCTAATTCACGTCCCTTTATTTTTGACTCTACGGCTCATAGTATTATAATTTTAAATTCCTTCCAGTTTTATTATTTTTATTTGTTTATAAGACTGGCATGCAACATAAGACATAGCAATGCCTTTTGAATTTGTCACATATAAAAAAAATATAAGAAAAAAATGGAATCTACATATGAACTTCATAGACAATATTTCATTAATATGCACAACTACTGTGCCCTCTTGATTTTTTTTTTCTCTTAGTATTGATCTATAAGAATTATGTAATCTATGTAAATGGAAATCTCTTATTACACCAGTAAATCGTATCTGTACAGCATATATTATACATGTCAGTTAACGATTATTGCAGCCTACTCATTGAAAATCGTTTCAATAAAGACATGTTGCTGCTCAATAGTATATTGTTTGACGGAGAGTATTTGCCATTCCACTTTTGCGACAACTTCGTTAGAAAGAAGTCTGCTACCACATCTTTGCACTGGCGTTTATCCTCACCATGGCAACCACTAGTTTGCCTATCGACTTTACAACAACTTCAGTGGAAAGACGTCTGCTGCATCTTTGGAACAGTGTCCAACTTCACCATGGCAACCAGTGGCTCCAAATGGTTCACTAACAGTCCTTGAGAGTGCAACCCATGTACTGCTAAAACGAAGTTAATTTATCCTACATGTTTAAATATTTTTAACACTTGTTAATTGACAATAGCTGTTAAAGAAGCTAAGTTTAGTGTGTGTTTATTTTCCTTTCTTGACAATGTTCTTTTAACTAAGAAATTTTACATTTTTATCCGACCTATAACCTATTGGTTAGTAATGACATCATTCTGTCAGAAGTAAGTGGAGCCTCCATTATATATAGTAAGACGTGCACTGGTTTCTCCATCAGGAGGAGGTTCTTACTCGTTGGTAATTCATTGTTTTATAGCTTTATAACGTTATGTATTTTCTTTAATGTATGTAGCCCTCTAATTAAAGCTTTGTATACGACTTGTAGGTCTGAAGTTGACCACAGTAGTGGTCGAAACCGGTCACCGTAATAAATAAATTGTGATCAAGACTGTTTTTGATAGCAAATATTTGTAACACATTGATCACTGTTCACTCCTACAATGTATTCAAAAGTAATTCATCCATAAGTCCTTTCAGCAGCTCAAACACCATGGTGAGGAGGTGATCTTTTGCTGGGTTCCTGGCCACACCGGAATATAGGGAAACAACATGACCGACAAAGCTGCCAAGGAAACATGTTGGGATGGTGCTGTCTGTCAATGTCCCATCTGTTGCATGCCATCATTTCATTTTCTGATAGATGCATCACGCATCAGTCGGAGACTGAAAGGTTGCAGGTTACAGAAAACAAACTGCAGTTGCTGAAGTCGACCACAGAGGCGCAGTGGACTTCATGTCAGCCTCAGTACTGGAAGGAGTTTGTGCTTACCAGACTGTGTATTGGACGTAGCCCACTAAACACATGGCTTCCTCCTCCGGTGGTAGGATCCACCACTCTGTGAAGTTTGTAGTGTGCCATTTTCAGTTCAGCACATTTTGGCAATGTGTGTCCTATATACTGATATTAGGGAAGCTCTCAGTCTCGATGGAGATCAGCCCACCATTGTTGCCGATACTGCTTCCAGTGTTAAGAGTGGTGAAACTTTGTGAACTATTAGGCCTTATCCCTAAATAGGTGGCAAAGGGAGGCAGACTTGAAAACGTTATAAACTGCTTCGCGTGTAGGGACAGCCTTTGTTCCCACCCATGAGATTGGCATGCTGACTTTTTGTCAGGATGCTGATGACCACGAAGTTGAGCACTCCTCACCTCAAATCATCATCAAATTAATTTGCAATATGAATGTAAAATGACTTGTTCCACATCATTATGATTTATCATGCAAAATGACCTATGAACATGAACCTAACTAATTAAACACGAAAGAAATAAAAATATTGACTTAAATGAAACTGTGCCCCCAGAAAATGTCTGACAGGAATAGGGACATTTTTAAATTATTGGCCACCAAAGTCAATGATTATTTATGCACAGTGACAGAAAACATTGCTTGCATCACCAGCAGACATTAGTTTCTAAAATACAACTCCTAAGGAGCTTACAAAATTCCTCAGGTCACTAAAAAGTAATACGTCTGCTGGTTATGATAGTTTCTAGCAGAATATTAAAATCTTGTACTGACTTTATAGCATTACCCCTATGCTATCTTTGTGATAAATCAATAACTAATATATACCCGGGCAGCTGCAAATATGCTGCGATAACACCCATTTATGGAACTGAAGATAAGCAAACCACTTCTAATTACAGACCCATTCACTCCTTCTCATAATTATTTGCAAGGGGGACTATATACTGTTTATTCATTAATAACTTCTCAAGCATTTTTACCAGTGATTATTTGTGATTCTTTGAAACTGCAGATCTACAATTGCCAAGTACAACAGAAAATACTGTGGCTTTAGCAGTTACTACCTAACTGGAATTTGCTTGGTTGTCATGCTGTCGAAGAGACATTATACCGTTTCAGTGATGTGCCAATAGTTTCACTGCTTTCCTGCAATTGAGATGAATCTGAACCTTTATAAAATAGAACTGAAGTAGTCAGTCAGTCCTCATACAGCCCTTATTAAGGTACAGAAAAGGACCAGCCCAACACCCTGGCATGCAGGTCATGGTGAAAATTCCCAACATAGTATAAATCAGACAATGGAACATCCAGGATGAAATGCAACAATATTACGAAAAGGCCTCAACCTTTATTAGTTGCTGTCCTCATCCACCCAGCCCCTTCCCTGCTCCCATTCCAGCACTGCACAGGCATCATTCCACCACCACACCCAGTCCCTTTTTTTATTTTTTATTTATTATTTTTCTCTATTTCTCTCTATGTTTCTCCTTTTCCACTACTCCCCCCCCCCCTGCCGCCACCTCTCCACTGTCCGCCATCCCCACCATACTATCCCTCCCCCTCCCCACCCCAGCCGCCTCCTTTTCCCCATCCAGTCACCACTCCCATCATGCACTGGTGCTGCTGCTCGCAGTGTGGTTTTGGTTGCTAGGACTGCAGTCGTGTGTGTGTGTGTGTGTGTGTGTGTGTGTGTGTGTGTGTGTGTGTGTGTGTGTGTGTCTATTGTTGACAAATGTCACTGGCCGAAAGCTTTAAGTGCAAAAATAGTTTTGTTGTGCCTATCTGTGACTCATCATTTCTGCTATATGGTGAGTAGCAACTTTCCTTCTCATAATATTGCAACATGGTATAAGCATGGCTGCAGTGTACCTATCCTATATCTGTCTCCAGTTCCCACAAGGTGACATCTTCCTCTTGGTGCACAACTTAGTCACAACTTTAATAGACTGTTGAACACAGTCTTAAAGTGCTATATATGTGCTCATCGGTACATCTGTGGAACCATATGCATCTGTCAAGAAGAGGAGAAAAAAGTAAAAATGTGAAATTTCAAGATAAAAAAAGTCCTCTCCATGAATTGGAGAGTTTCCAAGACTTTGGTGAGCAACATAGGGCAACATAAAGTCACAGAGTTATGAATTCAGCAGTTCAGTTGGCATGGTTGCCCTATACTGTGTTGATCTGATAGACCAGGATTGCCTCGGTTCAATAATAAACTGTTTAGAGTCTATTCCACCAGCCAGTTTCCAGGTAGTTTTGGGAAATTTGACTTGCTTGTACTGTTGAATGCTAGTCCTGGGTTACGGTTTACCTAAACAACACAAAATGTGTAGATTTGCAGACAGATTTTAGTAATCTAATTACGCTAGTCATCAATACATATTGGGTTAGTGCACATGTTCATAATGTTTTTCCATAAGTTTAATAAACAAAACAGTTACATGTAACAGAGACTTTTAGCCATCAATAACATATTCTCCTTCGCTATTTACAACAGTCTGCCAACACTGAGGTAACCTTTTGATTCTATGACTGTAGAAATAAAGTGGTTTTGAGGCAAAGAATTCACTGAGCCATGTTCAGGTTCATATGGAAAGAAGTTCCTTGAAGATTGTTTGATAGAGGGTGGCAAAGGTGGAAATATGAGGGTGCAAGTTCAGTTGAAGGAGGTGGGTGCGGGATGACTTCCCAAATAAACTACTGTGTAGTATTTTTTGTCACTCTAGCAGAATGTGAGTGGGTGTTATCGTGGAGTAGCAGTACTTCACACAGTCTTTCTGGTTTGCTGTTCTTGGATGGTGTCTCCAAGACATCTTAATCGTTGACAATAAATGTCAACAGCGATAATTACACCTTGGGGAACCAATTCATAGTACACCGCATTGTTGCTGTTCCAACAGGTAGATAACATTATCTCTTGTGGATGCTTGCAGGTCTTTATATGGGAAGTTGCTACTTTGTTTGGGCTCAACCATTCAGAAGTTTCACAATGATGGAATGATCACAGTTCATGACACCTGCAGTACACTGATATGGATCATTGTGGCTTAATGCGTTTAAATAATCTACATCAACCCCCAAGGTTGCTCTGAATGTGGAGAGTCATTAATGTCTCATTAAAATGAGAAAAACATTTTCTTGCTGTGCTCTGTCCAATGGCACTATCCCCATATAGGGTACAAATGTTTCTCGCTCTCTCCACTTCTGCAACTCCTCTGTCAAATTCAAACAGAAGAATATGTCAGAAATGTTCCAATTCCTCCACTTGGCACTCCATTTTCTAGCATCCACAGCTCCACTCACTGCCTCCAAATGACAAAGTGACATTATGTAAACTCAAATAGCAGCAGGGAGCTACAAATAAAATATGACAGTTGATAAATATACCCACAGCAATCAGAATACCAACATAAACATACAAAACAAAAATGCCACAAACTTGTGCACCAACCCAATAACATGAGGTCATTGCAATAATGCAAAAAGTCCTTTAACTTGGTCAAATATGAAGTTTTGTCAGAAAATTGCTTTAGATGGTGCCACAGTTGAATGAAGTTTATATGGGAATGCAGCCTTTCTCAACAAATTTCATTGATGAAATTCCCTCAGGCTATCAACTAAGTCATGGCGTTACATTGTCATAACATTTCAACAAGTTTCACTGTTGATGGGACGTCAAATTCTAATCTTCCTTCCTTCCTTTCTTCTTCCTTTGATGAGTTTCCTACATGTCATCTTCAGGCAAAGTGCTAGGTTCATGTCCAATTCATTCCTTATAATTCCTGGACCACAGACTCCTCTGTGGGGCCCAATGGGTGAATCAGACATATGTTTGTGTATGTCACAGACACTATTGAGGGCAGTGGCATGGAAGGGGTCTGGACATTGAGTCCTGGTGCTGCCTGTCTATTCCACCTGCTATTGTCCCACTTTCACATCAGAATGTTCCTGGCGTATCTGTACTAATTCCATATTCTATGCAGAAGTCAGTTGGAAACTGCTGTCCCAGTTGACAGGACTGTCATGTATTCCTGAAAATACATGAGAGGAAATTCTGTTATGTCTGACAGTGTACATTGTAAATTGTGGGTCACTGTCCACACCATACCAACAAGTCGACAGAGTTTGTGAAAGTGTGTCAAGAGATACATCTGGGTGAGGGTAGTCTCATAGTCAACTTCAACATCACATCTCTCTTCACACAGGTACTACTAAAAGATTCCATGTTATTACTAGAGAGCCACTTCGACAGCAACCTGGTGAAACTGTTTAGATGTGTGCTCCCCACCATCTACTTCCACTTTTGTGGGAAGTCCTATGAACAGATAGTGCGTTGCCATGGGTTCCAGTCTAATGCCAGGCATTACTAACCTGTATAAGGAACACTTCGAGGAGGCAGATCTCAAAACTGTGTGCACAAACCAAAGACATTGTACAGACATGTGGACAACATACTTGTGGTTTGGCCACATGGTCAAGAAACCCTTAACAGCATACCCAACAATGGCAGGTTCATCATGGAGGTGAAAGAAAACAGATGCCTACTATTTGTAGACATCCTGGTAGAGAAGAACCCTAATGCAATGCTGGAACATTGTGTGTACAGAAAAAAGACACACAAATGTATCTAAATACCAATACCTGCCACTATTTAATGCAATGCAAATCTGTGGTTGCCATCCTGGTACACAGACAGCAAGCCACATGCAACAAGGAAAGTCTGCTACTGAGTTACATCATCTGTGCAAAACCTTTTGCAAGAACTGCTACTCAGAGAGACAAATAAAATGGCTCTGCAGTGAAAAAAGAAGAAGAAAGAAAATAATTTATAAGAAGAACCCAAGAGTCTGGCATTCCTTCCTTATGCACGGCCACCAACAACCAAGATTCATAATGGAGAAGCATTTTTGGCTCAGTGGTTAAAATTAAGAATATGCTTGGATCAGTCAAAGACCAACTAGAGTTTTGGCATCTGACACCTACAGCATCAGTTGCAAGTGTGGCAGACAGTACATTGGCCAGATGCAATGATGTATCTAGCAGCTCTGTCCTGAACATGTGAGGAGCATTGCCCTTGGTCAAAATGACAAGTCTGCAGTGGCTGACCACAGCATCATTGAAGGACTCATTTGTTTTTTGAATAGATGAAGATGATGTCTCGTGCCAATGGTTTCTGGTACTAGGTGATCTAAGAGGCAGTGGAAACAGGGTACATGATGATACTGTCAACTGGGAAAGTGGTTTCAGCTCAGCTCTGCGTGGGATGTGGCGTTATCAAAACTATGTCAGGAAGTTCTGATGTGAAAGCAGTGGAGGCAGAGGGCAGAATAGGCAGTCTAACACTCTGGACAACTTAAAGTGGTGAAGTATGTGTGTAAACTCCCACTTCTTCAACAATACGACTTACTCAAGATTGTTAGCTGACTTTCCTTGCTGGTTAGCTTGCTGCTGCAACCTCCTTTTCTCTTCTTCTCCGAAGTATATTTGCTAGGAACAGGAATTTCTCAAGGCTCTTTCTACTTATAAAATTAAGCAGACATACGCAATTTCTTTTGCTTCACTTCACGGTGTATATTTGAACATCAAACTTTTAAAAATATCATTCTTCACATAAACAAATACTATCAAGTAAGTCTCTTCGCATGTCCAAAGGTTAGAAATGGAGTTCATTTACACAGAAGAAAAGGTTGGCTTAAAACCCAAGTCCATTCCCATTCTGAATCTGAACACACGTCTTATCCTCTCCAAGTCCAAAGCGAACATTAATTAAAAGGCTTTTTCCAACTCCGTTGTTCTTTTGTCACTACAATTGTCAAAGTTACAGAACAGCACTGAACTCATAAACATTTCTTGTTCTTCCACTATGGCGTCCATGACACGATCAGCAAACACTTGTCGGTGTCATTCGACCACCATGTCTACAGTTTTCTCACAATAAACTTCAAACCTGCACACACAGACAGGTGATGCACAGTAAATAGGCTCTCTCACACTTATATTTAAAATATCATGTGTTCAATACGGTAGAAGGCTGAGTGATTCTAGAATTTATGCAGAAATTCTTGAAACACTACATATCCCCTCCTCAGATCGAACATGCGGTATTTTATATATAATCATTATGTACGTTAATATCATACACAATAACAATTCACATTTTAAAAGTACTCATTTATCACATAGATTTATATACTTTTTTTTTCACCCATAAATCTTTGTACTCTATAGAGCAAGCTTCCGCTTGTTGTCTTTCTACTGATTCCTTACTCTACCTTGTTTTTTAGGACATAAGCATTTATTTGTGATTTAATTCCACATTAATATTACTTAGGAATTGCGAGGAGTCTTTCTTTAAATCCATTGGAAAACTTGAGATGTTCATGACACTTGAGTTCTTTATTCTAAATCTTTATACTACTTCTTTAGTGTGTAATAGTCTCATAATTTATAGACTGTAGTTTGGAGGAACTCTAGGCAAAATGAAAGTGTTCCTTTTGACACTTTTAAACTTAACTAAAACATGAAAATGTTAGTGTTACATAGAATTCAAACTTACCAGAATAATTCTATAAAACATGTGATTTCTGTCACAATATTGTCCCCTCCTGCTAGGCTCAGTACCTATACCTTACTTGTGGGTTGACCATATGAGTGCACTTCCTCTTTCCATTCTGGTAAGTACACCCCTTTATAAAACATCCCTATTTTTCAGGCCACAGGTCGTCCTATCTCCATATAGATACGCCTGCCCTATATATGTAGCAAATGCTGGGTACGCCCCCTTATTCTTTCTGAGTAGGCCTCATGGTTCTTTACCCCCAGTACACATTCCTGTGTATACTATAATTAAATATTTTCTGGTAAAAATAGAAAATCTATTCTACACTTTGTATTTATTTCTTAATACTTCATCTAATACCTGGAGTCCTCCTCTACTTTTCAGCTTCTGTACTCTTAATAGTTTCCATGTCTATATACTATTCAGTAGATAACATGCTTACTTAGGCTACACAAGTCCCACTATCCTACAATTCTCTGGCTTATGTTCTCTTTCATTACTCATGCCTCTTTCTTATGTACGCTCTATGTAGAATCATCATAGTTCTTATATGTTTATATGTATGTGATAGTCTTTATATAAATAGGTGATGTAGATCCGTCATAATAAAAAAAATGATGTGGTAGTCTTTATATGTTGACAAGAAGAAGGGACCGGTTGGTAGGACATGTTCTGAGGCATCAAGGGATCACAAATTTAGCATTGGAGGGCAGTGTGGAGGGTAAAAATCATAGAGGGAGACCAAGAGATGAATACACTAAGCAGATTCAGGACGACGTAGGTTGCAGTAAGTACTGGGAGATGAAGCAGCTTGCACAGGATAGAGTAGCATGGAGAGCTGCATCAAACCACTCTCAGGACTGAAGACCACAACAACAAACAGTCTTTATATAAATAGGTGAAGTAGAACCATAATAATAAAAAAACGATGTGTGCATATTTCACGATGTACACATATCTTTCCCCCTACAACACTTGGTGGTTGTCACGTCTTTCTAATCTGTTACCTCACTGTTTGTGTATCCGTCTTTCCGTGCGTATATGCGGATGTGTGTTCGTGTAGTCTGATTCTTCGGCCTTCTTATCTGAAGATAAGTTGTAAGTTATTGGAAACCACGGAACTAGGAAGGACTTCTGTGATAGAAGTAGATGAATATGGAAAGAGGGAAAAAGTAGATAGGTGCTCAAATGAGAAATGAGAAAGGAAATAAATAGAAATGGTTGCTAATATCAAAGAAGGGAAAGAAGATAGCCCCAAAGACAGGAAACCCTTCCCACCCCCCCTTCCCCAGGATCCCTACCTCGCAGGTTCTTGTGCGAGAAACCGAAGGAGGTTTGGTGTTAAAGCATCTCCTACAGAATGGACATTCCCAGCTTCACCCTTGAGGTCCCTGAAGGAAATATTAACAACCCTATGGAAATGGCAAGTGATGAAGAATCAGTCACACTTGTTCATGTGGGTTGTTTGAAAGGTATGATGTTGTGTCCATTTTGTGTTACTCATGATTATCTGTTGGTGTAAATTGTGCTTTTATCTAAAATACCCACCCCTTTCAAAACTGATACAAACCCTCCCATCTACATCGCATCTCATAAAAGATACAAAGTAGAAAATTATTTGCTATAGTATCATCATTATTTAATTAGTCAGCCAATATTATGTGTTCTGCTAACATAATATTCACTTCCGTTCATTAAGACAAATATGAATTAGCAAATATAAATTTGAACTCTGGCCCGACTATGATGGTACATCTGTCAAAGAATAACACATTTGTCCTAAGGCCAGCTAAGCGAGGACGTAAACCTTGTGAAGAGCAAAAAATGCAAAAGCTGGCTTGACTGCATTACACTCAGTCTGAGAATAGTATTCGCAAGACTCACGGAGATAAGAACTGACCAGGCACCTAATATTCCCTGTCCCAAGGCTGTGCCAAATGGCTGAGATCAGAGACAACATGTGTACAAATTTCCGCCTCGTGCTGCAGCCGAGCAAAATCGGGACACCTAACTGACTAGAACAAGAAATTCTCTTACCAGGAGCAATTTTGGATGATGTAATCACAAATTCTCACTGGTATAGTTTTTCCAGTACCTCTAAGTGTGGGATGATTGAATAGTTTGAGTTTGGGGGAATTCGTTGCAGGAAAATTATTACAGAAGAAACACCGAAAACAATTCGGGACCCGATGGTCATCACTCTGCCCGTTAACTAAGAATGTTAACATCCCTGGGGGATATATGACTCCGCCCGGATCCCATGGATCTGATATTAACTTCACTTGAGCAAGTGCAGACCAATACTTCTCTTTCCATTTCTTTGGACATTTTTCCCATTGCAAAACAATCACCACTTCACTAGGTAACACCACATTAGGTAAAATTATTCTATGTTCTACTCTATCCTGGGTAAGTTTGAATCCTTTCCACAAGTTGCTGTAACCTTGCTAGTAGCACTAAGTTTGGAAGAAGCCATAGTCGAAACATTTCCGGAGGTTATACTCTCGGTAATTTTCGATCTATAATTTGTTCACATGGTTCCGCCAAACTACACACATTTATAGTATCAAAGCTGGATATATTCTCTTTGAAATTCTGTCCTACATTATCTACTCATGGAGTGACAACTCAAGTACTAGTGCCTGTAATTTGCGATTGGATTATTGGCATTAACTTATCTTCCTTGTCGACACACTCTTTTAAAGTATGCAACCCCTGCTTTACAGCATCAAACTTAACATTACATACATTTTCAAATGAGCCTAACTTTACATTAATTTCAGATTCAACCATATTACATTTTTCCTTAATATCAAATTCTAATTTCTTTATCAAACCCTGAATTTGATCATTCTGTTTCTAACTAAAGTCGGTCAACAGTTGATTTACTTGGAGGTTTAAATAGTTAGTTACTTTATTCTTTAATTCTAATTTCAAATCCTCTACTTTGATATTTAAATCATCAAATTCAGCCTTTAAAGCCTCCATGCTTTCGCATAAACAACTAAATTCTTTTCTTTGTGATTCTACTTTGGCATTTAGCAAATTTAATCGAGAATTTACTGAGCGTAGCTCTTTCTTCAGAGTTTCATTCTGTGCATTAGAAGCTTCATTTAGTTCCTTTCTTAAAGCCGCTGACTCTGCACTCTGTGCATCTAATTTAACATTTTGAGCTTTGATTAGGTTTACTAACTCGGACCAGTCTGGCATTTCTCTACTGACTCTCATGCCTTAGCTAGTTATTGAGTTTTTTCGCATTTGTCCTAAGTTATCCATATTCTTATTAACTTTAGACCTAGTAATCATTAAAAAAATTCAACTCTTGATTATAATAACTACATTCAAGTGCTGATACCACGTTGTATTAATACAATAAAGTTCTGTTTTACGCTCACCCGGCATAGAATTTTTGTTGTGTCGATGAGCGGACGTGTAATCAGCACCAGTGAACAGCAACTGGTGCCGGTGTCATCGGTTGTTGGTTTTCACGTAGGCATCGGTGAGTGAGTGAATTAGATCAGTACCAGTGAACAGCAACTGGTGCCAGCAGCATCGGATGCTGGTTTCTGTGTCTGCATACCCACAATGTGTGAGAGCTGTATACTCCCCAGACCAGATCTTCTTAGTCGAATTGTTCTTGGATGATTTCTTCTTAGTCTACTACGTCAAGATCTTCTCTCCATCCCTTTAATGTTATGACTTTCTTATGTCTTCCCTTTTGTTGCATTTACTAATTATGTCCATCAGGTATTAGAGGCAGAATCCAATTCCATGTAATGGTTCTTTTGTCTTTTTATGCTCGGTTGCTGTGGCAACACACACTATCTTCTTATCCCATTTCCATCTCAAAATTCCTGTTTTCTTCCATCCTTTCACACAGGTCGCCATGTTCTAACGCTTTGCGACATGGGAGGCAAAAAAATATTTTCTTATTTCCGTAATCTGATTATGCATACAAAAACTATACTGTCAACTTCCTTGCCGATTAACGATGTAGTTGATCTGAATTCTTCATGTTCACTTAAATATATAACTTCCAGAGACCAATTAAATAACATTTATGAGAGAGTTAGTTTAATAATCATTCCTCTTCTCACTTTGAATCTGAACTCATATCTTATCCTCTCCAAGTCCAAAGCGAACATTAATAAAAAGTCTTTTTCCAACTCCATTGTTCTTTTGTCACTACAATCATCAAAGTTACAGAATAGCACTGAATACATAAACATTCCTTGTTCTTTCACTAAGGCTTCCATGACGCGAACGGCAAACACTTGTCGGTGCCATTCAACTGCCAAGTTTTCTCACGATAAACTCTAAACCTGCACACACAGAAAGGTGATGTGCAGTAAACAGGCTCTCTTATATTTAAAATATCGTGTTTGAGATGGTAGAAGGCTGAGTGGTTCTAGAATTTACGTGGGAATTCTCGAAACACTACAGCAGGCAGTGCCAGGACTTGGCACTCAGACCCCTCTCCATCCCAGGAGGGTCTGCACCATCACAAGGCACATCATCTCTTGTGGAGGCTTTTGATTGGACCATCCATTGGGCCCTCAGCAGAGGAGACTGTGATCCAGCAGCTATGTCTGCAGCTCGTGGTCTAGTGGCTATCGTTGCTGCCTCTGGATCACGGGGTCCCGGGTTCGATTCCCGGCCGGGTTGGGGATTTTCTCAGCCTGAGGACTGGGTGTTTGTGTTGTCCTCATGTTATCATCATCATCATCATTCATGATAGTGGCTAGATTTGAATGTGAAAAAAAATTGGGCTGTGTAAAAATTGGAATTTGTATGGGTGCTGATAACCACGCAGTTGAGTGCCCCACAAACCAATCATCATCATCCAGCAGCTATAAAGGAATGAGCAGGACATGAATCTGACACTTCCCCTGAAGATGATTAGGAAACATGTCAAAACATTGTATCACCATCACCTCAACTCAGCTGATAACCCAAGAAGATTTCATCAGTGAATAACGTTTGTATCCTGTTTGTACAATTTGAGGAGGATAAATGTACGACTTTTTTTTCCTGGTTACATTTGTTGCTGTGTTGCAGGATTTTCTTAACATTCCAGTTTGTTTCTGTATTAGATTTTAATTTTAAGTGTAAACCCCAATGTTATTGGTTTCAGATTAAAAATAATTTTTGTAAATAACGAATTGGAATACCTTAGATTTTATCATCAGAATGTTTTCTCAGTTCATCAGCTAAAAAAGGTGGCATTCCTATAAATATTAATCATATAGAAATATGAACTTAGTATATAATAAACATGCTTGCCATTTAGGTACCAAAGTAATTCTCCTGTAAGGAAATATTTATTATATGCATATTAATCATTTGAGATACAAGAAGTGAAATTTATGTCAAATTTAATTCTTGAGATCAAATCATACTCATTGAATCAGTTACTGTCTTATAATTTTGACCCATATCTTGTTGGTTACATTTCTACAGCTACATATACATGGATACTTTGCAAATCAGGCTTAAGTGACTGGCAGAGTGTTCATTGAACCACCTTCAAAATAATTCTGTTATTCCATTCTCGAACAGCGTGTGGAAAAAATAAACACCTATGTCTTTCTGTGTGAGCTCTGATTCCCTTATTTTATTGTGTTCATCGTTTCTCCCTGTGTAGGTTGGTATCAACAAAAAATATTTGCATTTATAGGAGAAAGTTGGCGATTGAAAGTCAGAGACTGAAATTTCATGAGAAGATCCCACTGCAATGAGAAATGCCTTTGTTTTAATGATGTCCACCCCAAATCATGTATCATATCCATGACACACTCTCCACTGTTTCTTGATAATGCAAAACATGCTGCATTTCTTTGAACTGTCTTGAAGTACTCTGTTAATCCTATCTGGTAAGGATCCCACACCGTACTGCAGTAAATCAAAAGATGACAGACAAGCATGGTGTAGGCAGTAGATCTGTTACAGCTTCTAAATGTTCTGTCAATAAAACACAGTTGTTGTTTCACCTTCCCCACAATGTTTCCAATTTAAGTTGTTTTTAATTGTAATTCATAGGTATTTAGTTGAATTTATGGCATTTAGATTTGATTGATTTATCATGTAACTGAAGTTTAATGGATTTCCTTTAGCACGCATGTGGATGACCTCATACTTTTCATTGTTTAGGGTCAATTGCCAGTTTTCACACCATTTGGATAGCTTTTCTAAATATTTTTGCAATTTGTTTTGATCTTCTGATGACTTTACTGGACAGTAAATGACAGTATCATCTGCAAACAACCTAAGATCAATGCTCAGACTGTCTCCTAAACCATTAATATAGATCGGGATCAGCAGAGGGCCTATAACTCTACCTTGGGGAACACCAGAAATCACTTCTGTTTTATTCCACAACTTTGTCAGTTACTACAAACGGCAACCTCTCTGACAGAAAATCACAAATCCAGTCACATAACGTAGAGAATATTCCATAAGCATGAAATTTGTTCAAGCTGCTTGTGAGATATAGTGTCAAAAGCCATCTGTAAATCAAGAAATACGGAATCAATTTGAAATCCCTTGTTGATAGCACTCAACTCTGTGTGTGAGTAAAGAGCTAGTTGTATTTCACAAGAATGATGTTTTCCAAATCTGTGTTGACTGTGTGTCAAGAGACCATTCTCTTTTTGGAAATTCATGTTCCAAAATACTGCTGCATATCAACATTCATGATATGGACCTTTCATTTAGTGAATTACTCCTATTGCCGTTCTTGAATGCTGGTGTGACCTGTGCAATCTTCCAGTCTTTGGGTATGGATCTCTTGTTGAGCCAGTGGTTGTATACAGTTATTAAGTATGGAGCTATTGCACCAGCATACTCTGAAAGGAACCATTTGGTATACAGTATCTGGACTGGAACACTTGCCTTTATTAAGTGATTTAAACTGTTTAACTACTACAAAGATATCTTCTTCTAAGTTACTCATGTTGGCAGCTGTTCTTGATTCAAAGTCTGGAGTATTTACTTAGCCTTCTTTGGTGCACAGGCTTCCATCCAGTCTTTCCAAAAGATACTGAGAAACTGGCCTGTTATGGAATGCTGACTTACTTAAAAGTGTTTGTTAACTGCCTCTCAGTTTGGCTTTTGTAAAGGACTATTGAGAGAAAGTAATACAAGAACTGACATATAAAGTTGTGGGAGGCTCAACAAGAAAATGTATCATTTTGGTATATTTTTTGATGTTGCCAAATCCTATGATTTGTGTGGATTATAAAATTCCAATCAGGAAACTAAAGTGCTGCAGCATTAGTGTCATCCCTCTTGCATGGATGGAATCTTACCTTCATAAAGAAATAAGTGTGTGTCACAAGCATGAAATTAATCTCAGAGTGGGGAAACATAAGGTGTAGTTTACCATAACATCTGGTATGGGTTCAACTGTTGTTCTTAACCAGGCCTAGCATTGTTCAGAGCTAGTAGTGTTTTGAATCACAAAGACTCATATTACACTGAGGTGACAAAAGTCATGGGATACTTCATAATAGTGTGTCGGACCTCCTTTTGCTCTGTGTACTGCAGCAATTGAAGTAACATGTACTCAATAAGTTGCTGGAAGTCCTGTGCAAAAATTTTGAACCATGTTGACTGTATAACCATCTATAATTGTGAAAGTGGTGCAGGATTTTGTGTATGAAATGATTTCTTGATGATGTCCCATATAAATGTTTGATGAGATTCATGTCGGGCTATCTGGATGGCCAGATCATTCGCTTGCATATAAATGTTTGATGAGATTCATGTCGGGCGATCTGGATGGCCAGATCATTCGCTTCAACTATCCAGAATGTTCTTCAAACCAGTTGTGAACAATTGTGGCCTGGTGACAATTCCCTCATTGTTTTTATGGGAACATGAAGTCCATGAATGGCTGTAGATGGTCTTTTCAAGTAGCCAAACATGACCATTTCCAATCAGTGATTGGTTCAGTTAGCCCAGAGAACCCAGCCCATTCCGTGTAAACACAGCCCACGCCATTATGGAGCCACCACCAACTTGCACAGTGTCTTGTTCACAACTTGGGTCCCTGGCTTCATGTAATCTGTGCCACATTCAAATGCCACATTCAAATGCCACATTCAAACCCTGCCATCAGCTCTTGCCAACTGAAATCAGGACTCATGTGACCAGGATATCGTTTTTCAGTCATCAGGGGTCTACTGATACAGCCACGAATCCAGGACAGGTGCTGCAGGTGATATGCTGTTAACAAAGACACTTGCATTGGCTATCTGCTGCCACATTCCAGTAACACCAGATTTCGCCGCACTGTCTTAATGTATATGTTTGTCCTACTTCCCACATTCATTTCTGCACCTACGTCATGCAGTGTTGCATGTCTGTCAGCACTGACAACTCTATGCTAATGCCACTACTCTCGGTCGTTGAATGAAGGCCGTCAGCTACTGCATTGTCCATGGTGAGAGGTAATGCCTGAAATCTGGTATTTTTGACACACTCTTGACACTTTAGGCCTCTGAATATTGAATTCCCTAATGATTGCCAAAATGGGGTGTCCCATGTGTCTAGTAGCAACTACTATTCCGCATCCAAAGTCTGTTAATTCCCAGTGTGCAGCCATAATCTCATTGGAAACTGTTTCACAAGAACCATCCGAGTACAAATGACAGTTCCAGCGATGCACTGTTCTTTTATACCTTGTGAAAGCCATACTATTGCCATCCGGATATGTACATATCGCTGTCCCATGACTTTTGCCACCTCAGATTTCAAACAAAAATTAATGACTTTTTAGCATGACAAGTGGACATTTAAATGATCCTACACTAAATGAAACACCCTTTGTAAAATTCCAAGCGGGTTCAGATGGATAATAAAGTGCTGACCTAAAGACAAGTGTGTCAGCTTGTTTAGGATATGTTTTGCTCCTTGTTGTCTTACATTATTATCTTCCAGGGAAGTGCACCCAAAATAAATAAACTGTTTATTGAACAAAAATATGCAATAAGCATACTGTATGAAGTAGATAACCATGTATCTTGCAGAAGCCTTTTTAAAGATCACTTCCCAATACAGGAGCACCTTCATGATTTCTATTGTTGACAATAAAATTCAGTTTCAGACAAACAGTTATTTATAGTCACAATACAGGATAGAAAAATAATTTTCATGTAGTTTTTGCTGCCACCTCTATGGTTCTGAGTAGATTTATTTACACCAACAGACATTCAACAAGCTCCTTACTAATATAAAGCAAGAAATTGGAACTCCATACATATTCAAAACTCATTCTTTCTGCAAATTAAATAAATATCTAGAACGACTTTGTTTCCGTTAAGCTTGTTACTTGGAATTAGCACTATTAGCTAGTCACGAGTGTGTGCTCATCCTAAAGTGTGCAATAGAAGTGAATACACAAGCCCCCTAAGTAGTATAAAGCCTGTATCACATGGCATGCACATAACTACCAATGCTAAATAAAGTTGTAACTAAAAATGATGATGATCTTAAAAATTCTCATTGCTTTGGTGCCCATCCAAAAGGAATCGTGTAGATTTAAGAATGGAAAACTGCTGTCAGCTATATGGCAAGTAACAGTATTCATTGGGAAGTTGCATGACTAATAGTAATATACTGTAAACAGGAACCATGATTAACAATTTTTTCTTTAAAAACTGACAGTGTTATCAAGTAAATATTCAACTTTCAATAGCAGATAAACAGCAGCTATTTAGTATTACTAAACAGACAACAGCTTTTCTCAAAGTAGCAGCTTTCTTTCTAAATTACCTCATTAGATATAGACAAAAGTATATCGTGAAAAGGATAGATTGCTACTCACCTTACTGTGTAGTGGAGTTGTTGAGTCACAGACGGGCACAACAAAAGAACCACTGAACAAGTAAGCTTCAAAAGGCTTTCTTCTGAATTACACACACACACACACACACACACACACACACACACACACACAGTCTCTGGCTGCCTAGGCCAGACTGGCATGATAAGAGAAGCGGTTTGGATGGGGTGGGGGCTGTGGCAGAGGGGGAGGGATAGCATGGTAGGGGTGAGGGATGATAAAGTGCTGCTTGTGGAAGCATACGGGGATGAGCTGGGGAGAGGGTAGGACAACTAGGTGCAGTTGTGAAGTTAGACTGTTCTGTGTTCTACATGGGCATGAAACCAACAAACACTCTCTCCACAGGAATGATCTCTGACAAACTGTAGCCAAGAAACAGCTGGACCACCTAGTTGCTGAGCCCACTGCCCAAAACGTTCTTCATTTCAGTGAGTTCTTCACAGCATGTGCCATCTGGATCCTTCCTGAAACACCAGTTTTCTTTACTGCATGGGTGAGAACTCTCCCCGCAGTATATCCTACATTCTTGTAACCCTCTTGGCCTCAACCTTCATTAGTCACCGTCCTCCGTTCACCTGCCCCCTTCCCTGTTCCTACTCAATCACTACAGAGCCTTCTGTTTCACCAACACACCTACGGTCTTTTTACTCCTCTCCTTTTCTGCCCCTCCCCCCATCATCTAACCTCACGAATGCAGCTAGCTGCCCTACTCTCTTTTCACCTCGTCCCTGTATGCTCCCGAAAGCAGCACTGTACTGTCCCCCACCCCTATCCTGCTATCACTTCCCGTCCCTGCCCCAGCTTCCTCCTTACCCCAACCACCCAGATTGCTTTTCCCATCATATGCTGCTGCTCGCAGTATGGTCTTGGCAGGCAGCGACAGTAGTCGTGTGTATGAGTTGTGTTTGCATGAGTGTGTTTTTGTTTGTTTGTGTTTGTGTGGTTGGTGGGAAGGGGGGCGGGGGCGGCAGGTCTAATTCAGAAGACCACCTTTTGTCCGAATGCATACTTGCTTAGTAGTCTTTTTGTTGTGCCTGTCTGCAGCTCAACATCTTCACTATGTTGTGAGTAGCAATCTGTCCTTTTCATAGTCCTTATTCCATCCTGGATTTTCCATTGTCTTATTAAATTGAGCTAACATAAGCATAACTGGACCATCTACCATTAACCATGGACCTTACCATCAAGGGGGGGGGGGGGGGGGGGATGGCTTGCATGCCTCAGTGATACAGGTAGCCGTATTGTAGGTGCAACTACCGTGGAGGGTCATCTGTCGAGAGGCCAGACAAACTTGTGGTTCCTGAAGAGGAGCAGCAGCCTTTTTATTAGTTTCAGGGGCAATAGTCGTGACTGATCTGGCCTTGTAACATCAACCAGAATGGCCTTGCTGTGCTGGTACTGCGAACAGCAGAAATTAGGTGGAAACTGAAAACATATTTTTTCCCTGAGGGCATGTGCTCTACTGTATGGCCAAATGACGTTGGATTGCCATTGGGTAAAATATTTAGGATGTAAAATAGCCCTTCCATTCAGATCTCTGGGTGGGGACTACTCAGAGGGGTGTCATCAGGAGAAACAAAACTGGCTTTCACCAGATCAGAGTGTAAAATGCTAGACCCATTAATTAGGCTGTTAGGTTATAAAATTTAAAAAGCAAAATGAATGGGCTGAAGTTAGATATAATGGGAATTAGTGAAGTTTGGTGGCAGGAGCAGCAGGACTTCTGGTTGCGTGATTACAGGGTTATCAATGCAAAGTAGAATAGGGATGTAGGGGTGGGTTTAAAAAATGAATAAGAAAGTAGGAATGCTTAGGGAACACGTTATCATAGCCAAGATACACAAAGCCCATGCCTACCACAATAGTAAAAGTTTATATGCCAACTAGCTCCACAGATGGGAAGAGATTGACGAAATGCCTGAGATGAAGGAAATCATTCAGATAGTTAAAGGAGATGGGAATTTAATTGTCATAGGGAACTGGAATTCAGCAGTAGGAAAAGGAAAAGAAGGGAAAATAATAAGTGAATGTGAACTGGGGCAAACGGATGAAAGAGGAAGCCACCTGGTACAATTTTGCACAAAGCACAATTTAATCCTTGCTAACACTTGATTTAAGAATTGTAAAAGAAGGCTACATATGTGGAGGAGACCATTAGATACCGGAAGGTTTCAGATTGATTAAATAATGGTTAGACAGAGATATAGGAACCAGATTTTAATTTTGAAGACATTTTCAAGGGTAGATGTGGATTCTGAACTTCAGGGGTAGATGTGGATTCTGAACACAAGTTATTGGGTATGAACTGTAGATTAAAACTGAAGAAACTGCAAAAAGCTAGGGAATTAAGGATAGGGGACCTGGATAAGTTGAAAGAGCCAAAGGTTGTTGAGAGTTTTAGAGGGAGCATAAGGCAACGACTGACTAAAACAGGGGAAAGGAGTACAGTAGATGATGATTGGGTAGCTTAAAGAGATGAAATAGTGAATGCAGCAGAGGATCAAATAGGTAAAAAGACAAGGCCTAGTAGAAATCCTTGGATAAGACAAGAGATATTGAATTTAACTGGTGAAAGCAGAAAATTTAAAACCACAGTAAATGAAGCAGGTGAAAGGGAATACAAATGTCAAAAAATGAGATTGACAGGAAGTGCAAAATGGCTAAGGAGGAATAGCTAGAGGACAAATGTAAGGATTTAGAAGCATATTTCTGTTGGAGAAAGATACACCACCTACAGGAAGATTAAAAGAGGCCCCTGGGGAGAAGAGAAACAAGCTGTATGAATATCAAGAGCTCAAATGAAAAGCAGTCCTATGCAAAGAAGGGAAAGCTGAAAGGTGGAAGGAGTGTGTGAAGAGCCTACACAAGGGAGATAAACTTGAAGACAGGATTATAGAAAAGGAAGAGGACGTAGATGAAGATGAGATGGGAGGAATGATACTGCAAAAAGAATTTGACAGAGCCCTGAAAGATCTAAGCCACAACAAGGCCCCAGGAGTAGATGACATTCTGTCAGAACTACTAATAGTCTTGGGAGAGCCAGCCATGACAAAACTCTTCCATCTGGTGTGCAAGATGTACGAGTCAGGCGAAATGCCCTCAGACTTCAAGCTGAATGTAGCAATTCCAATTCCAAAGAAAGTAGTTGTTGATAGATGTGAAAATTACTGAACTGTCAGTTTAATAAGTCATGGCTGCAAAATACTAACAAGAATTCTTTACAGAAGAATGGAAAAACTGGTAGAAGCTGACCTCGGGGAAGACCAGCTTGGATTTATGAGAAATGTAGGAACATGCGAAGCAATACTGACCCTATGACTTACTCTGGAGGATAGGTTAAAGAAAGGCAAACCTGTGTTTAAAGCATTTGTAGACTTAAAGAAAGATTTTTTCAATGGTGACTGGAATATTCTCTTTGAAATTGTGAAGCCAGCAGAGGTAAAATATAGGGAGCAAAAGGCTATTTACAACTTGTACAGAAACCAGACACAGTTAGGAGTCAAGGGGCATAAAGGGAGGCTGTGGTTGAAAATGGAGTGAGAGGTTTTTCAATTTGTACACTGAACAAGCAGTAAAGGAAACCAAAGAAAAATTTGGAGTAGGAATTAAAGTTAAGGGAAAAGAAATAAAAACCAAAGAAAAATTTGGAGTAGGAATTAAAGTTAAGGGAAAAGAAATAAAAACCTTGAGGTTTGCCAGTCACATTGTAACTCTGTCACACAGCAAAGGACTTGGAAGAGCAGTTGAATGGAGGACATAAGATGAACATCAAGAAGAGCAAAACAAGGATAATGAAATGTAGTCTAATTAAATCACATAATGTTAAGAGAATTAGACCAGGGAACAAGACACTTAAAGTAATAGATGAGTTTTGCTATTTGGGTAGTAAAATGACTGAGTATGGTTGAAGTAGAGATGATATAAAATGTACTGGTAATGGCAAGAAAAGTATCTCTGAAGAGGAGAAATTTGTTAATATCAAATATAGATTGAAATGTTTTGAAGTCTTTTGTGAAGGTATTTGTCTGTAGTGTAACTATGCATGAAAATGAAATGTAGTGTAGTGTATGGAAATGAAATGTGGATGGTAAACAGTTTACACAAAAAGAGAATACAAGCTTCTGAAATGTGGTGCTACAGAAGATTAGAAGGGTCAGTCATGTGACTAATGAGGAGGTACTGAAAACAATTGGGGAGACAAGAAATTTGTGGCACAACTTGACCAAAAGAAGGACTCTGTTGGTAGGACATATTCTGAGACATAAAGGGATCACCAATGTAATATTGGAGGGAAGTGTGGGGGGTAAAAATCATAGAGGGAGACCAAGAGATAAATACAGTTAGCAGCTTCAGAAGGATGTAAGTTGCATTAGTTATTCATGGATGAAGAGGCTTGCACAGGATAGTCATGGAGAGCTGAGTGAAACGAGTTTTTGGACTGAAGACAACAAGAAGCATAACAACCCTAAGTGGTACAGCAATACTCCATTATTTCATGAAAAAAACAGTTTAGTTTGACCAAGTGCCACATTTATGGTAGTTACTGTTAACACAGAATATAGATTAAGATTTTGCAGCATGTTTGTCCTTTGTTAATGTATACTTTGGCTCATTTCACATCTCTGATAGTTCTCCTTCTTGATGGCATTCATAGAACACAGCAAATTAATTAATTAATGTAAGTTAATTCTTACAAAGAATTAACCTACATTAATTGTACGCACCATGTCAATTTTAGACAAAATAGAATTAATTAATTAATTAATGTTAAATTACCTGTAGAATTGTTAATATTCATCAAGAAGCTTTGTTTGACTATTGTAACCCTTATTTAGGGTCAAGAAACATTAAATTGTCCATTAGTCAACAAAAACCAATAATAGTTCCTGATTTAAATTAATGTAAGTCCAAGCACAACTGCACACAGTTTAAAATTAGTCTTATGATATTGGAAATCTCACACTCATCAAATAGAAGCACTGTATGCAAATTTTACATCAGCCCTTGTAATACAGATGATAGACCTGTCTCTCTAGTCAGTCAGTCAGTCAGTCAGTCAGTCAAAAAGCACGGCAGCCACTATCCAAACACAAGTTTAGTCCTGATTAACAACAACAGTGGCTGCAGTTCGCTTCTTAGAGGCAGAGTTGGATAACAGCAGCTAGCGGAGGAAAACTGGGAGCAACCCAACCGCTGGATGGCCTTGTATTGGGCCACTATGGAATTTCAGCAACCAGCTTGTGATATAGGTGGCTTCCCTACTGGAGGCAGCCTCACTGGATTTGCGTGGTACGACTGTATCTTCCATTTGCATATCCGATGGGGCTACAGAACTGACATAAAGAGTGCTTTAAATTCTAAATTACAGGGGTTGGAAAAACTATTGAAACACTGTGGGGAAACACATGTTTGAACATAAATGCAGATGCTAAACAAACATGTGGGTTGCGCTATTGTATTTAACCACAAAGGCCACCCACACAGTGTCCTTAACACATTGCAGGTGTCAATCTTGGTGAGAACAGAGTTCTTCGTAACTGAAAGTGCATTATGTCAGAGCTAAGTGAATTCAAACATGGGTAAGGTGTTGGTGGTTATATGGTGGATGCTTCCATAACCAAGGGATCCAAACTATTTGGTGTTTCAAGAGGCACTATATCAAAGATTTATAGCACATACAGGGAAAGTGGAAAAACATTGTCACTAAGTCAAACAGGGACAAAAGTGTGGGTTGAGTGATTGTCACAGACTGTCATTGAATAGTATTGCGACAGAAAATAAGACGACAGTAGCTGCAAAAGTACCTGCAGATCTGAACGCTGCATTTCAATCCCTGTGAACACCAATACAACACACAGGGAGTTCCATAAGCAGGGAACCACAGAGTGAACTGGAATTTTGAAGCCATTCATCAGTGATACAAATGTCCATAACAGGAAAAGATGCATCTGAAGGTATAGACCTGGACTGTGGAGCAGTAGAAGAAAGTCATTTGGTCAGATGAGTATTGCGTTACACTGTTCCCAAGTTCTGGCCGTGTTGCATCCTGAGAGTGAAACACGGTGTGGGTTCGGTGATGATATGGGCAGTCATATCATGATATTCCAGAGGCCGCTATGGTAGTCTGCAAGGTCACATTATTGCCAAGGATTATGTGACCATTTTGTCTGATGAGATCCATCCCATGGTACAGTGTTTGCTCCCTGGTCGTCATTTTGTGTTGTCTGATGAGATCCATCCCATGGTATAGTGTTTGCTCCCTGATGGTCATTATGTGTTCCAAGATGACAGGGCTATTCACATAGCTCACATAATCCATAATGGGTTTTGTCAGCACAAGGATGAGTTGTCACCTCTCTCTTGGCCACCACAGTCACCAGATCTCAATATTAGCCTTCAGATCTTTATTTATCCTTACTGGTATGACTGGAAGCTGCTTTTAATGTCAGCATGTTTTGTACACCATATTAGCCATGGTAGTGCGTTATGCTTTTGCTGTTTCCATATTTTTCCCAGATCATGTATGTCTGATACATGTTACTGAAATAATTTATCTTTACATTACTTATCTAAAAGAAATTTCTGAATTTTGCTTGAATTAGTTACGCTTTTATTCGTGATTCATGTAACACAGTATTGACAGTTAATCTGTACTTAAAAGTTAGAGAACATTGAGTTTTTGTGCTCTTTCAGGCGACCATGTAGTTGAGCAAGCTTTGGCAGAAATTGGGATTTCAGCAGAGGATTTGTCTCCTATCACTACGGAGAACGATCAAAAGTTATGGGTATGTCCTGTCAAATCATGCAACAAGATATTTCCCAGATTGTGTATGCTCCGCATCCACATACTCTGCCATTATGGAATAAGGCCATACAAGGTAAAATCCATCTGAATAAGGCAGATAGCACTGCTGATTCAATCAAATTATTTTGTCCACTGTTATTGCCACTATTATTTATGAAACATTATTTTTCAGTGTGACTATCAGGGGTGTGAATGGTCATTTTACACTTATTTCAAATTAAAGAGACATAAAGAAACTCACTTAAAGAAAAAGGACTACATGGTAAGTTACAATGAATAAAATCTGCATATTTAAAAGAAAATCCAGCTTTCCCGTTTGACATTTATTAGATGTAATATATAACATAAATTGCTTATTGGAGTTCTTAAATTTAGCTACTTGTCTGAGTACTGAAGAAACTCTTGTGAAGATTTACCTCACTGGTAAAATAATCTACCTTAAGGTAGCAGAATTCATAGTTTGAGCATTAAAAAGCTGTCAGACCCTGAGTTTTGGAGCTGGAAGTTGTTTCTTCCAACAGAACTGGAAACAATAATATGAATCTCTTGTTTTGTTAATAAGCCAGCTTTAATCTTCATACAATAAGAACAAAATGGTATAGAAATAATTGTGTTAATGTGACCACTAGGTTATGGGGACAAAGGTCTGATCATAAAAGTGAATACATTACAACAGCAAAAAGGCTCAGTTTACTGAAGTGCTATGGATAATTTATTTTACGTGCAAGTTTTCAGGACTTGTTCCACAGTCTTTTGAAATTTCCTGAAGACAACATTATTTCTATGGTTTCTGTACAGATCCAGTTAATAAAGTACTCAGCCAATTAGTTGCCATAAATTTATTTATTTTTAGACTTCCCTCAGATTTTGATACTGCTGAGAGTACCTTCTAAAGAACAACAATGATTTACCTAAAAAATGTTTGACAACAGGAACTGGTATCTGGCTACCAGTTATGAATATAAAGCAAGTAAAATTCCTAATCTGTAAATAAATCTGTTACTTACTTGAGTTACATTACGTAAAACATTGCATAATACATATTACACCCACTAAGAGCTGAGGTCACAGGCAGACAATGTGAATGAAATGCCCATAAAAATGTAAAATTAAAATGTGTATAGCTACTGAACAGGCAAATGTCAGACTAGCTGCAGGGCTTATGTAGACTAGCATACGGCACACCACACATTGCGGGCTGATTCCAGAAACATATACTCAGCTATATAATATTTAACTTTTCCTGCAGTGACATGCCATTGTAACATATAAATTAGTAATCTAAGTTGCTACCAATACGAAATAGTATAATAGCAACTGAGTAAAAACAGATAAAATTACAAGGAATAAAAAAGTACTACATAATCTCAGATTGGACTAACTACTACATTTTTCCACAGTGTAAACGCAGAAAAAACTGTATTAACATGGAGACATAAGTAGCACATTTCTATAGTGAAAAATGCAGAAGAAAATTTTTAAGCTTTGAGAACTATGTTGCAGGAAGTGTCCCCTTATAATAAACTAGCTCATCAGAGAAACAATGCCATTTCGTGAAACTAAAGGAAAGCATCATGAGATGTATGTGAGGGGAAAAAATGCTTGTGAATAGGAGGTGATGTTGATAAACAAGGTACCATAGCAATGGCTTGAAACGATTAAAGAAGACTGTCACTGTGGGTAATGCTGCGGCTGACTGGCTTCACTTAATGACTGAGAACAGCAGTGTTTGCTTAGAGTTTCAGTGCTAACAGACAAGCAACACTGTTTAAAATGACCACAGAAATCAGTGGGGGATGTGTGACAGATGTATCCATCAGAATAGTGCAGTGAAATTTGGTGTTAATGGGCTATGGCAGCAGACAGCCAATGTGAGCACTTTTGCTAACAGTATGACATCGCCTGCTCCTCTCCTCTCCTGGCCTCATGACCCTATTGGTTTGGCCCTACATAGCTGGAAAACCATGGCATGGTCATATGAGTCCTGATTCTAGTTGGTAAGAGCTGACAGTAAGGGTTGGAGTGTGTTGCAGACTCCTTGGACGAATGGACCCAAGTTATTGATAAGGCACTGTGCCAGCTGGTAGTGGCTCCATAATAGTATGGGCTTTGTTTACACAGAATAGAGTGGATCCTCTGGTCCAACTGAACTGATCATTGACTGGAAATGGTTTTGTTCGGCTACTTGAAGACCATTTGCAGTCAGTCATGGACTTCATGTTCCCAAAATATGATGGAATTTTTATGGATGTCAATGTACCATGTCACCGGCCAAAGTTGTTTGCAATTGGTTTGAAAAACATTCTGGAGAATTTGAGTAAATAATTTTGCCGCCAAGATTGCCTGACATGAATCCCATCGAACATTTATGGGATGTAATCGAGATGTCAGTTCATGCAAAAGAGCTCTACACTGGCAACACTTTCACAATTATGGATGACTATAGGGGGCAGTATGGCTCCATGTTTGTGCAGAGAATTTCCAACAATTTATGGAGTCCCCTACATAGAGTTGCTGCAAACCAATTAGTACAGAATAGATTATACCTTCTGACTCAACACACCCTCAATCACATAAGATGGCCTTTTTCACTCAGACATAAGCCATGCAATAGTAAACAGAGAAGAAATAGAGAAAGAGTTGAATTTAATTAAAACTGTAGCTTATGATAATAGATATGATCCATCTGTAGTACACAAAATTTTTGAGAAAGAAGCAAGAAATAGAATTATTACCTTAGGTGACTGTAAAAATGAGAAAAGTGAAAATAAAAGGTATATTTCAGTTTCTTTCATAGGCAATATGTCGTACAGTGTTATCTGTTTGTTGACTTAAAAAATAAGGTTGCAAAGTAGCTTTCTCCACTGATAACAACCTACAGAAAAATTTTAATCCATAATATTAAAACTGCTAATGAACCCTTATGCAGTTCAAGTGTCTACAAGATGACATGTGATTCATGTCCAGTATTTTCTATTGGACAAACAGCATGTTTTTAATGTTAGATACAAAGAATAATATTTAGGTAAAAAAGATTCCAAGTCCATAGTGCTGTGTTCACAGAACACTTCTTAACATTGGGCCACAATCTGAAAAAGAGTAGAAGAAATTGAGATTGTGCATAAACAAAAGAAAGGGTGGAGGTTGGATATGTTGAAAGAATTAGAATTTCTTAGACGCGCAATAAGGAAAGATGGCCTTCTTTTAAATGATCAGTTGCAATCAAGAAACAGAGGCTTCTACAATAGTTTCAAGCTATTGCTTGTAACCAAGTAATATCCTGCTGCAGTACATTGTTTATCAACATCACCAGCTCTTCAGAAACATTTTTTCTCTCACATCCTTCTCGTGATACTTTCCTTTAGTTTCACGAGATGGCATTGCTCCTCTGATGAGCTACTTTATCATGAAAGGGCACTTCTTTAACATTGTTCTCAAAGTTTAAAAATTTTCTTCTACATTTTTCACTTGAGAAATATGCTACTTCTGTCTTCAAGTTAGTTCAGTTTTCTTACTGTCTTTATATTGAGGAAAATGTAGTAGTTAGTCCAGTTTGAGATTATTTCTTTTAATTTTATCCATTTTTACTCACCTGTTCTTACAGTACTTCATATTGGTAGCAATGTACAGGGAGAGGTCCCCAGTGATGGGACTGACTTTTTGAAATTGTGTATACTGTGATGTAGATTAATATCCCCCCTATCACACTATGCAGCCATTCATCCTGGTAAGTGATCATAGGTGAGTTACTGATGGAAAAAAAATTGGGAATTTTCCATGACAGTCAATATCATTAATTTAGTACCTTCATATTGGCTGGTTGCTTGGAGTAATGGATAGGATAAAGCCCTGACATGGTCAAGGTCATGGGTTCAAATCTTGTCAGATGCTTTAATTTTTTATTTTTAAAGTTTTATCAATATTACTTTGATCATTATTTTTATTCAATTAATTGGTTTAAATTATGGTACTTTTGTTTGTGTTCCTTTATCACATCGTTTTCATCATCATTTCAGCTTCTTAATTTCTCTCAATTTTTTCCTATCATTCTTTTTCCACTTGAATCTTTGTTCACGTAATTTTAATTAATTTTATGTATTAATTTTGATTTAATTTCTTTCATCGTCCTATTTTTCATTCATGTTATTGCAGTCATTATATCTGTTCCTCAATTTTCATTTAAATCTTCATCTCCATTATTTTCTTCATAGTGCCATAGGAATTTAGGCTATGTGTTTTAAATGTTTGTACAATGATTACCATCCAAAAAAGTAATCTTGTAATGAAAAATACATTTTTGACATTATTTCACAGTCAAAATAACTAGATTATTTTGTATTTTGTTTTTTAACTGATATATTGGCATTCACAAATATTTAAATAGTATAACAGATAAATATAATTAAATTCAAATTCACAAAAATTCCAAGTGGAAAAAGAATGATGTAAAGAAAAAATGAGAACAAGTGAAAAAATTTAATACTGTAATTTGTATGTGACAAAGGAATACAAATAAAAAATTACAATTAAATCATTTAATTGGATAAAATTGATGATCAAAATCATTTTGGTAAAGACTTAAATATAAAAAAATTAAAACATTTGATGAAATTCGAGCCCATGACCTTCAGCATGTGAAGGTCTTAGTGTAACCATTACACCATATAACCAGTCTACATAAATATTCTCTTTTAAAGCTATTAAGTTTACATAAAACTCCAATTTTTTACTCATCAATTACTTGCAAATGAGGGCTCACCAGAGAGAGTAGCTGGAATCTTGACCTACATCTCTATATAGATGGTTTCAAAATGTTAAGTCAGTCATAGTGCACTCATGTTGTAGAACAACATTAGGTTTTCATTGTAGATCAGGTAATTCTGCCGCTGAACTTGCTATTTACTGCAATTTCTTCTGTAAACAGTCACTTCTCTAGCTACTAAAATCAACTTTCTCTCACAATTTTCTTAACCTGTCTTCTGTTGATATTCGTAAACTTTCCATTTGCATGTTACATTCACTTTTTTCTTGTTATTATTACAGTACAAGCAAACAATTGGAAATTGGAAATTTTATACTTGACTTATATAGAGACAGTGTTCAAAGAACTAATAGGCCAGACAGATTTCCATGGTGGTTGACAGCAAATCTTATGGATGCAGTTCAGTGATAACCAAACTATAGCTTGTCATTGTTTTTTACCTTGCAACCAGCGCCTTCTCCAAATTACATATCAGTGCCATCCACTATCAAGAACCCTCTGGAAAAAAACTTAGTAGTATTGGATACCAACTGTCACAAACAACATACAGGTTGTTCGGAAATTCCCATTACAAACTTCTAGGACTTGTAGTGGAAGTGAGTACATAACATTTTGAACAGAGATCCATGTCAGGGAACATGCTGTTTTTGTGCTACAGCTGTTTGAAAACATGTTTGCTAGGTAGGTATGCAACAGGGTAGTCGTGGTGTGGGTGGCCACATTGGATTGGCTGATGTCGTTTGACACCTATCGCACCTCTCTGACATGGTTGGAGCCTCGTCTGAGTGTGTGTGTGTGGGGGGGGGGGGGGGGGGGGGGCAACGTGATTGGGTACACATTTGCAGGGTACACCAACATGACCTTTGTGAATGGTGAAGCTCACAGTAATGGAAGAGCTGCTCATTGCCTTTATCAAGATTGTTCTGCACAACATACGACTCCATCGCATAACATTTTTGCCACAATTACGCAACTGCTTCAAGAAAGGGTACCTTCACCATCAGCAGGCAAGACTGTGGTGCTCCAAGGAGACGCTGCACACCTGAATTGAAAGAGGCATTACTGCATCACATTGAAGAGAACCTGTTAACGAGTACAAGAGTAATGAGTGAAATTGTAAGAGATGTTATGTACTGGGTCATGCCTAATCAGTTATGCATTTATAACGTGTTTTAAATGCTTGTAGCACAGAAATGGTACATTTCCAAACATGAGTTCCAATTCATTTATCTACTCACTCTCCTCGAGAAGTCCTAGAAGTTTGTAACTGGAATTTCCAAACGCCCTGTATACACACCTATAATGACACATTTGCCCTCATGTAGGAAGAGTCTTCACTCAATTATGCTCACTTGCAGAAGTTGTTAGTGCATTTGTGACAAAATTTTAATATGCAAATTTTTGTACTGTTTCCACAAAGTGGGCAGGACATGTAGCCTTACTCCTTTGCTGCTGGTATTGTAATAGATAGATGATATTAGAAAATGTGGAAAAGTATCACGTGTGCATATATCTGAAGGCTGAATGAAAGGTAAAGTGTAGATGAGGTCTTTATCCAGAAGCGAATGTTAAATGGCTTAAGATGATAAATGTTTTGGTTATAATTTTGTGTAATCTGTAGACTCCTACATAATATGTCACTCTTTGAAAAAAAATGTATGGTTCATGGAGGTTTGTTTGTCCTTTATTATGTTTAAAGCTTCTCTTGAAATTTATTGGAATATATTTTACAGATTAAAAAAAAAATTGCTTTTGTATGATAAATATAACCTTTAGGGAAAAAAACAGCAAACACGAAATTATAACCATAAAGTCAATGTAACTATATCTTAAACATCAAAATACTATCCATGTATATTTATTGAAGAGGATACTATTTATTATTAATTTCCACCACTTCACTCTGAAAACGTGGCATTCCACATTCTATTGCAAAATTACATTCTGTCCATGTCACATTAGTTTTTGATACAGTATAACTACTTATATATTTGATGTACTGAAGATCTGATGCAAAATATATATTGGAACATGATTGTGTTAAATTCTTTTCAGTGTCCAGTGGATGGTTGTGGACGATGTTTTACTACTATTTACAACTTGAATACACATGTAAAATTACATGAGCGTCCCGCAGTAATGGTTTGTCCTGTTGAATCCTGTGGTGCAAGATTTCAAACAAAAAGAAGCATGGAAGTTCATATGAGAACTCATGATAGTCTTCATGCTCCATACAAGTAAGTGCCCAGAGTAATAACACTGAAATTGCATGATGAGAGTTATGTAGGTAGATTACCTTCATGTCTGTGAATTCAAGGGCACAATGCACTCTGACACTTCACTGTTAGCAATGAAGAATGCCTTTATTAAAGTCATTGGACGAGAACAACAGGTAAAATGGACATATGTCCACAAAAGAAAATCAGAGCCACTGCTTGATGACAGGTCACCATGTGAGTGAGAGCAGGAAAAATAGTGGTGCCACCTGAGGTGAATTTGGTGCCTCAGTGCTTTGCAGAGATTCCTGTAAACCCGATGCTAAATGTCAGCAGTATATATATATATATATATATATATATATATATATATTATATATATATATATATATATATATATATATATATATATATATATATATACACACACATATATATATATATATATATATATATATATATATATATGCAAACGCAACTTGCACACACGTCTGCAGTCTCAGAGAGCTGAAACTACACTGCGAGCCGCAGCACCAAAGCATATGATGGGAGTGGTGACTAGGTGGGGGTTAGGAGGAAGCTGGGGTGGGGAGGGGGCGGGGGGGGGGGGGGGGGGGGATAGTATGATGGGAGTGGCGGACAGTAAAGTGTTGCAGTTTAGACGGAGGGCAGGAGAGAAGGTGCGGAGGGGGGACGGGGGTAAGTAACGGAAAGGAGAGAAATAAAAATAAAAAGAACCTACACAATATACTTGTCAATCCTTACACAACCTCTGCTCCCAATCCCTTACCTCATGGCGCATACACCTGTAATAGACCTAGATGCAAGACCTGTCCCATACATCCTCCTACCACCACCTACTCCAGTCCAGTCACTAACATCACCTATCCCATCCAAGGCAGGGCTACCTGTGAAACCAGTCATTTGATTTACAAGCTAAGCTGCAACCACTGTGCTGCATTCTATGTAGGCATGACAACCAACAAGCTGTCTGCATGAATGGCCACCGACAAACCGTGGCCAAAAAACAAGTGGACCACCCTGTTGCTGCCAAAGATGATATCCCTCATCTCAATGACAGCTCCACAACCTGTGCCATATGGATCCTTTCCACCAACACCAGCTTTTCTGAATTGCGCAGGTGGGAACTTTCCCTGCAATATATCCTACATTCCTGTAACCCTCCTGGCCTCAACCTTCGTTAGTCACTGTCCCCACCCTCCAGCCCCCTCCCTGTTCACATTCCAGAACTACACAGCCGTCATTCCACCGCCACACCCAGTCTTTTAATTTCTTTTTATTTCTATCCCCCCTCCGCACCTTCTCTCCTGCCCTCCGTCTAAACTGTAACACTTCATTGTCCAACACTCCCACCATACTATCCCTCCCCCTCTCTGCCCCAGCCTCCTCCTTACCCCCACCAAGTCGCCACTCCCATCATGCACTGGTGCTGCTGCTCGCAGTGTGGTTTTAGCTCTCTAAGACTGCAGACGTGTGTGTGTGTGTGTGTGTGTGTGTGTGTGTGTGTGTGTGTGTGTGTGTGTTTGTGTCTACTGCTGACAAAGGCCTTAATGACCGAAAGCTATAATTGTGTGAATCTTTTTGTTGTGCCTATCGCGACTCAGCATCTCTGCTATATGGCGAGTAGCATCCTGGATTTTCCATTGTTCAATTTTTGTCTGTTGCTAAATGTGTTTGTTTATCAGCAGTGGACGCTATGTGGAGTCTTCCACTGCTCAGTTGTTTATTAGTGGCAGTTGCTTTGTGACAAGAATGTTGCCGTCAATCTAATTGTATAATGATACAGCCAAGTTTCCAGGAACATACTGCATATAGATACAGTACGTCTCCCCTCTTTAGGAAGAGATGGTGGAGCCGTCTAAAGATTTTGAACATTGGGGGTGAGGGGCGCACCCCAAAGGCAAGGTCTATGACATGACTCTGATGCAGATAAGATGATGAGCCATAAGTGGCATTGGTGCCTGATGAGAGATGCCGCTCAACCAGTGGCGGCTGTCCAGACACGATGTTTCTGATAGCCCATTGAAGTGTGATGGGCCATGCAAATAATAGCTGCAGGGTCCCCCTGAGAGGGCAACTATGTAGAAGTGTTGCTGGATGGAGATAAGTGGATGGTGGTCTGCATCATATGAAGTCCTCTCCCTGAAAACACTTCCTGTAAATGAGACATGAGATGTAAATGCTTGGCCAACACTGCACTCCCTACAGGAGACAGAGGTGTGAGGATGGAAAGCTGGGACCCCAGGAAATGGCCCAGATAGTGTTTGGTGAGAGCCCAACATGACCTACAGACAACAGTGCCTGCAGGGTGTTGGGCATCAGCAGCTGATGAGAACAGGGCTCAACCAATGTCGGCTGCTGGTGGGTCAATGTGAGGTGCCTAGCAAGCCGAACAATGATGGTGTAACTGCGAGGTTGATGATGCCTGTGGGGTGATGGGGGTAAGCAATTGATGAGAGCAAGTCCAGCAAATTAGGCAGCTGGAACAAATCTGCCAATGGAAGCTCTGAGAATTGAGCCACAGGAATGGCCAGCATAAGCCTTGAACTGAATGGTAAACACAGTGAGCTATGAGTGTGTTCACGAGGCCAAAGGACTGACATAGAGGTTGGGAATTTCAGCAGTAATAAAGGACAAAGTAGAGGAATGCTGAGAAAAGTATGAAAAAGACAAGAGTCAGAAAAGCGGGGCTGTGACTTGGGAAGTGGCCAGGACGGGGGCGGGAGGTTGCCAGGTCGGAGGCTGGGGTGGCCGGGCCAGCTGTGGGAGTTGGTCATTGGTGAGTGGAGACAGTGGACTGACAGGTTCGGCCAGCTTAATTCCAGCAGCTCTTCCAAAACAAGCAAAAAGACCATGTTGTCAGGACTCCCAACACCATCAACACCACCACCAACAACAACAACAACCACCCTCATTCTTCTGGCCCCATCCTATCTGCAAGAATCCTAATGCCACATGTAAATAGTGCTGTTACATACTGGGAAGTCAAATGAAAATGAGACAGGTGGGAAAAAAAGAAGAAAAGTAAGTTAACTGTTGATTACTATTAGTACATTGATAACTATTAATACATTTATCCCATGGAGAGAAAAAACAGATAGTCACTGCCATCATGTAAAGATGTTTGCAGTTGCTTGTGTAACCATGATTATACCCATCTTTGCTTAATCTGAAGCAAATCGACGGCCACAAATGTCTTTGTTCAGGGCTCCAAAACTCTGGAAATAGCTTGAGGAGAAATCAGGACTGTGGAGGACGTATAAGGGCTTCCCAGTGAAACTTCTTCAGCATATCTAAACAACCTACTGTGCTATTTGTTAGGCATGCTCGATGCAAGGACAGTGAGTTGTATTTGTGTGTTACTTTTTACTATGGAAACTAGAAAAGAGGAACAGCAAGATGTAATGCGTTTTTTGACTCTGGAAGGATGTCAGGAAGTGAAATTCATGTAGGAGTGTCTGCTGTGTATGGTGAACATACTATGTCATCGGCATGTATGTTTATGTGCGAGAAATGATTTCTAGAATGTCAGATGTCATTGAAAGACAGAAGTTGGCCAGGACAGATTCATTATGTCATTACCCCTTCTGTCATTGCTGCAGTGAATGCTGCCATCAGAAATTACCGACAATAGATGTTGGAAACATTCACCTCATGTTGGGCGTCACACCATCATGACAGAGCAGCTGGAGCTCTTGAAAATCTATGTACATTTGATTCCGAAAGCCTGATGGAGCAGCAGAAGTTGAACATAATGCAAACATCACTGCAGCACCTGGAACGGTATTGAAATGAAGAATATTGTTTCCTGTCCCATAGAGGGAGATGAAACTAGGAGTCATCATTTTGAGCTGAAGAGCAAGTATCACAGTCGGCGGTGGGCTTCACCTCCAACCAAAGAAGTCCAAAGCCGAGGATGTGCCAGCTCTGGGAAAGTCATGACGACCTCCTCCTCCTCCTCCTCCTCCTCCTCCTCCTCCTCCTCCTCCCCCCCCCCTTTTTTTTTACACTGCACGTCCCCGCTGCTCATTGATTTCCTGGAACACAGTGCCACAATTAACGTACAGCAGAACATGGACACTTTGCAAAAGTTGGAGTGTGTCATCAAATCCAAACACCCAGGAATGTTAACAGATTTCATCATTCTGTTGGAGGATAATGCCAGCCCACATGTTACCAAGAATGTTTTCACTATGCTGCAGAAATTTCGCTGGGAAGCCCTTACACATGCTCCCTACAGTCACAGTCTCTCCCTATGCAATATCCAGATTTGTGAAGTTGTGATGAAAGACATTCATGGCCACCGATTTGTTTCAGATAAGAGGTGCATGCCTGGGTACAATTATGATTCTGTAGACAACTGCAAACTTTTTTCCATCAAGGCATTGACTTGACTTTCTTGTCTCACAATGGGCTAACTGTATTAACAGTTACTGTTATTACTTTCAAAATAATAAATAGTTTATTTACTTTTTTCCATCCGTCTCGTTTTCATGCAACTACCCCTTATAAAACCTTGTGGACATACTCAGCATGTACAATTTGATGCCACATGGATGCCTTTTATTTTGTGTATATTGTCTAAACAGCATCCACCTCCTCCCTCCCAGATAATTGATACATATAATGATACATCTCTTCACACATACCACAGTGGATATAATCTATTCTGCTGTTGAAATAATTTATCATAGGTCATTTCTTGTATAACTCATCATCTGATTTCACATATCTGGGTGTGGTTTATTAGCAAAATTTAACAAGTGTAAGATGATCACATATTTGTCTCTGGTCATGTATCTTTATTTCCAAACAACAACAAGGTTGTCTTGTTGTTAGAAGATTTTATATTGCTCACATGTAATGAAATTCGTAAGAAGACAAGTTTTCCAGTCACAAATCATAGATGTGTCCATCACATTTTCACTCAGATATGTACCCCTGCATTGACATTCATTTCATCAACTGCAAACTGTAGTATGTCATTGGTAAGCTGTAGCCTAAGAAAATCCATTTGCCTACATCTACATACATACTCCACAAGCCATTGTATGGCATATGACGGTGGATACCATGTACCACCACTAGGCATTTCCTTTCCTGTTCCACTCATAAGGGGAAAAAAGATTGTCTATAAGCCTCAGTAATAGCCCTAATTCCTCTCATCTTATCTTTCTCGTCTTTACATAAAATATATTTTGGTGACAGTAGTATCATTCTGCAGTAGCCTGAAATGCTGATTCTCTAAATTTCCTCCGTAGTGTCTCATGAAAAGAATATTGTCTTGCCTCTAGGGATTCCTATTTGACTTCACAAAGCATCTCCATAATACCTTCGTGCTACTCAAACCTACCGGTAGTAAATCTAGCAACCTGCCTCTAAATTTCTTTGATGTCTTCCTTTAATATGGCCTACGGGGGATGCCAGACACTAGAACAGTACTCAAGAATGGGTCACGCTACTGTTCTATGCAGCATCTCATTCATAAATGAGCTACACTTTTCCAGAATCATTCCAATAATATAGAGTCGACCATTCGCCTTCCCTTCTACCAACCAGATGTGCTCATTCCATTTCGTATACAGTGTCAACTTTGTAACATTATGCCTAGATGTTTAGTTGATATGACTGTGTGAAGCAGCATGCTACTAATGGTGTATTCAAACATTACAGGATTGTTTTTCCTACTCATCCATATTAACTTACATTTTTCTACATTTAGAGAAAGCTGAAGCTGCCACTCATTGCACCAAACAAATTCTCTCTGTCATCCTGTATCCTCGTACAGTCAGTCAAGGATGACAGCTTCCCTTACACCATAGTGTCATCAGCAAACAGGTGCAAATTGCTGCTCATTCTGTCCATAAGATCATTTATTTATAAGGGGGATAAAGTACCCAGTTGTGAGATGGTGCACACAGAAAATGAACTGCTCAGGTAGCACTGAGCCATTGAAATTTATTTCTATAAAAAGAAAAAATATTGAAAAACAGATTCTCAGTGAAATGAGTGTAAGAGATTTTCCTGATCAATTAAAGAAATGTCACTCATTGAATATAGTTTTACAAAGGTGCAAAAGAAATCACACAATCTGTCACCTGGGTTATCCTGCAAATTGGAATCGATCACGGTAATAATTGGTGGTTGCACTGGTGTTGTCTGGCCCTATAGTGCTGTATTGGAGACTTACTGTTTTACTTGGAATCAGACTCAGCATCAGACTGCCTGCCTGCCGTCTTTCACCTCTCAGAGTGCAAGGAGTCACCAGAAACAATGCATGGTTCAGATTCAATGTTAACATTAAGTCCCCTTTCACCAGTTGGATAACTGGGATAGGTTAAGGACATACAAGCTGTCAAAGTGAAGATGGTGCACCAGGCCATTGAACCACATGAAAAAAATGATGATGGTGATGGTGGTGATGGTGATGGTGATGAGGAGGAGGAGGAGGAGCTGCTATATGCGTATCACAACAACGTAAGTCCTACTCGCACTTTTGTTAAATCCCTGATTAGCCTACTAAATTAAGCACGTCTTCTTTGTTTTTTCACTCTTGGCATTTAGTTTTTTGCAATTCTCATCTTATTGGTTCTTTTGTTGTAAATCCTTTCTTGGACAGTTCCTTTCATCGTGAAATGTAGTAATAATTAACACTTTGATAATTATGTTACTGTTTCATTTAACAATGCTTTCATGTAAGATAGAAGATTTATACAATAAGTGTGCAGTAGTAAATGAATGTGTGTGCTTCCCACTAAAAGCTGTGTGTCAGAAACGTAAGTTACTGTGAGCTCTATTAGTTGTATTTATGACTTGTTGTATACTGTGAAAAGTGACACACATTTTTAATGCAGTTCTGTTTATCTTATTCTGTGCTTAGTGTCTCCATTTACAATTTCTGATATTCAACTGAGATTGACTTTCACATTTTAGGTGCCCATTTGAAGGTTGTGGCAAGCTATATTATTCATCAAATTGCCTTCACTCTCATTCTCGTGTTCATCTGCATAAAGAAGAAGAACTGCGCTGCCCATGGGAAGGTTGTGGAAAGCTATTTGATCAACCTTGTAGACTAAAAGCTCACATGAGGATACACACTGGTGTCAAGCCATATAAATGCACATTTAAGGTAACCAGTTCCACAGAATCTTTTGTATCTTACCATACCTCCCTACTGGTCCTGCAATGTTATCACTGGTATGTCACAATTTGCTACTTGTGTGAATTAAATTTTGATTTCTTCTATGAACTATATAGTTCAGTGTGAGTGATACTGAGAGAAAAGTCTGTGCAAAGCAAAAACCTTCTGTGATTCTGGGGCATTACAGTCACCTGTATGTTTTATCACATTTATTTCAGTATGTAGGGTGATAGTTGTAGTGATCTTGGTTTGTAAGAGTTGCAAATATAATGTTTCTGGACAATGTGGATTAGTCACACTCCTCTTCAGGTAAACTGTCAAAAAAAGTTTCCTAGCTGATGCAAGGTGACCCCTTGTGGCATGCTGTGCCAGAGTGTCTCAAAAATAAATCATACTCCCACACTACAAGAAACAATAATGATGTTATATGTTATCAAAATAGATTTTATCATGCTCTTAGCAGTTTCCTCTGTCTAAGTTTGCACAAGGTCCAACAGAATATGTTCTTCAGTGACAACTTTTCTTGCTATACAGGTCATAAAGTCACAGCTTTCACACTATTTAATGTAATTAGATAGATAAAAAATCTGCTTACCAAATGGTGGCAGGAGAACACACGTATAGAGAAGCTGTTATGTGTGCATGCTTTCAGAGCCACTGGTTCAGAGAGCTTGCACATGTAAAATCTTTTTCATATACATAGCTTAAGTAATGCAAACGAGTTGCACAATTCTCGTATTAACCTAACATTTTTTTCTTCAAAGTAATTCATGGGAATGTGGCTGTTCAAAACTCAAGACAACCACCAATATTTTGACCGGCATGAATGATGCAAGAGATTGCAGCTAAATCTTCTGACAAACTTTCAGAATATGGAATGACATGGGCCATGTGAACTAAGGTCAAAGTATCACTTCACACTGAGCTGGTTGGTGACAACTGTCAGCCTAAGATACAAATCAGTACGAGTTGCTTCCCATAAATAGCACATCCAAACAAACCACAATACTTCCTCCTGACCAATACATCAAGGAAGGGGGAGGCAGCCATCCTTTTCCACCTCCATAGTGAAACAAATATTTTCTAAAAAAAAACTGTGCAAATTCTCTCTTCCATGAAGCCAAATAACAATAGTGTCATCTACGTATGTAAAAAAGAATGGAAGTTTCAGTGCTGATGACTCCAGGGCACATACATGAAATCTTATCTCAAAAAATTGGCAAAATAGTTAATAAAGTACCCCCTGACACACTCCCATCCATCTGCCCATAGAACTGTCACTCAGTAGAAAACAGAAAGAAACATAAGTGATATCTGGCATTCCCCAAAGAAGTGTTGCATGCCCTCTGCTGTTCCTAATCTATATACATTATTTAGGTAACAATCTGAGCAGCCCTCTTAGATTGTTTGCAGGTGAGACTATCGTCAAAATCAACTGCAAAATGATTCAAACAAAATGCCTGTATGGTGTGAAAAATGGCAATTGACCCTAAATAATGAAAAGTGTGAGGTCATCCACATGAGTACTAAAAGGAATCAGTTAAATTTCGGTTACACAGTAAATCACACAAATCTAATGGGTGTCAATTCAACTAAATACCTCGGGATAACAATTATGAGCAACTTAAATGTAACAGTCACATAGATAATACTGTGGGGAAGCCAAATAGAGATGGTGTTCTATTCACAGTTAGAAGATGCAATAAATCTGCTAAAGAGATTGTCTAGCCTACGCTTGTCTGTCCTCTGCTAGAGTATTGCTGTATGGTATGAAATCCTTACCAAATAGGATTGTTGGAGGACATCGAAAAAGTTCAAAAGAGGACAGTTCTTTTTGTATTATCGCAAAATAGGTGAGAGATTGTCACAGATGACATGAGTCGGAGGCATTCTTCATTGTGGCAAGATCTTTTCACAAAACTTTAACTTTCTTCTTCAAATGCGAAAATATTTTGTTGATGCCCACATACATAGGGAGAAAGATTATTGTAATAAAATAAGAGAAATCAGAGCCCACCAGGAAAGATTTAAGTGTTAATTTTTCCTATGCTCTGTCTGAGAGTGAAACGTTAGAGAAATAGTGTGAAAATGGTTCAGTGAACCCTCTGCCATGCACTGAACTGTGAATTATGGAGTGGTCATGTAGATGTAGGTGTAGCAGGGGAAGTCAAACATGTGTCAAAACAGGTTGGTTATCTAACATGAAATCTAGCCTTAATGAATTAAACAGAAGAACACAAGTTAGGAGAGAGACAATATTAAAACTTACTAAAATACCAGTCATTCAGATACAAACTGTCTAATTGATGTGTGAAATGTGCCAAATTCCTAACATGACATATTCAACAGAATAGCTAAGTGTTTAGCTATACATTACATTGGAGGACCTGTGTTATTGAGAATAGGCCATAGATGAATCCCTTCCTTCTTTGTAAGACTGTGTAATGTAGGGGTGACAGCACTGTCAGAGTGAAGTCATTTGAAGGTATCTTGCATCAAGGAAATTTACTCACAAACCTTTTTGTTGGGTCAGTACTAAATCTGCTATAAATAGGATCAGATAGTAAAAGTAAAATCAAATAGTAAAAGTAAAAGGTAGTTTAAAAACATCCTGTTTGACAGATGTATAAACTCATCATCAGAATCATGGAGACCAGAGTATAAAGCATAAGCATCACGCAGACTTGTAACAGCCGTGCAATAATGGGTCAGCGTTTGTGATACTTACTCATCAATTGTTGATTAATATTTCACCGTCGCTAATATTTGGCATTGGTCACCTTTGTTTGTGTGGTGACACTACTTGTTTATGGTCTCCTTTTAGTTTACTGGTTAGTGTGCCCTTGCCGACCAAAGGTTTAAAGTGCCATGTTCAGGATTCTTTCATTTCATTTATGCCGTGAGAATGATGGGCTGTTCACTTGCCAAAAATAGATGCAGTTGTTGCCTGACCACATTCCCACAAGTTATTTGAATATTCTATACTGTAAGAAGCACAACTTACATACAATAATTTTTTTATCAAAAGGAGAATGCACTGGAGAAAACTCTAAAATTATACGAGTCAAAATGCCTGGCCAATACTTACCTTGAGATGATACAGTCAGTACCCACATTTAAAAGTAGAAAAAACTATTCTTAGCCTTCTTCTCCTTTCTTTCTCACATCAGGTAGGCTTCTGTCAGCCTGGGGTTTGACTGCCTATCCCTCATTTCCAGCCTTCTAAAACCTATATATCTTTCATCCTTGAAGAAGTAACTCACAGTTCTTGAAAGCAAGGAATAGTTTTCTTTACCTTTAATCTGCCCATTGTCAGTACTCTAATTTCACTTCCTGAAAAGTTATTTTTGTACTGTTGTATAAACTTGTGTGTAAACAATTAGATTGTGACCATATTTAAATACAAATCCCATTAGGGCAGTCTCGTCTCAAATCGTACAGAACATGTCAATTCATGATCTCTGAAAAAAATACACATTTTACCTGTACATCATGTGTGTTAGGAAATAAAATATTTTAATTTCATCTTCATTTTTATAACTGGAACAATGCATATTTTGAAAACAACTATTTATTACTGAAAATTTAAAAAAAAACACATTTTTATGAATTTTTATGAATTATTTACTCAAAAATCCCCTCACAAAATTTATGGAAATGGACAATATATTGTTTGATCAATGTATTAGTAGTTACTGCAATCAAATTGTGCAATATTTTTCTGTGTAAAGTATGAGAAATTGTCCAACATTCTGCATATTTTGCATCATTGAATTTCTAGTGTAAAATGTGCATGTTGGCAACTCTATTTCCTGTTGACAACTCTGTTTCCAGCTCTCTTCTGTTTTTGAGAAACAAGTGAGAACTTGCGCATGAATCATCCTACATAGAGTTTTGTGTTTGATCTCAACTTTTAGTTAGATACAATGTTTGTGAGGAAATACAGACTATGGAAACAACACGAGATGGCGAGGTTTAAGAAATGTGAAGTCAGGAGGTTAGACATTGGGTATAGGGGGAGGGGGTAGTGGAAAAGGATAGAGGTTAAAAGACTGTGGGTGAATTGGTCGAATAGAGGGATGTCTAGTTTGAAATTAGAACAGGAAAGGGGCTAGGTGGGTAAGGACAATGACTAATTAAGACTGAGGCCAGTAGGGTTATGGGAATGTAGGATACATTGCAGGGGGAGTTCCCACCTGTGCAGTTGAGAAAAGCTGGTGTTCATGTGAAGGATCCAGGTGGCATAGGTTGTGAAGCAGTTATTGGAATGATGAATGCCATGTTGGGTAGTGTGCTCAGCAACTGAGTGGTCAGCTGTTTCTTGACCACAGTTTGTCAGTGGCCATTCATGTAGACAGACAGCTTGTTGGTTGATACCACAAAGAATGCAGCAGAGTGGTTGCAGCTTAGCTTGTAGATCACATGACTGGTTTCACAGGTAGTCCTAACTTTGGTTGGTTAGGTGATGCTTGTGACTGGACTGGAGTAGGTGGTGATGGGAGAATGTATGGGACAGGTCCTGCATCTAGGACTATTACAGGGATAGGAGTCATGAGGCAAGGAATGGGAGCAGGGGCTGTGTAGGCATGGACAAGGATATTATGTGGGTTCAGTGGGCAGCAGAATACCACTTGGGAGGGATGGGACTATGAGAGGTAGTCGAAACACTGACACAGAACATGATTCAGTTGCTCCAGTCAGTGGTACTGAATCACAAGGGGAATGCTCCTCTGTGGCCAGATGGTGGGACTTTGGGAGGTGGTGGGTGACTGGAGACATATGGCACAGGACATCTGTTTTTGTACAGGCTTGGGAGGGTAATTACAGTCTGTGAAGGCCTCAGTGAGACCCTAGGTATATTTCAAGAGGGACTCCTCATCACTACAGATGCAATGGCCATCGGTGGCTAGGTTGTATGGAAGGGATTTCTTTGTATGCAGTAGGTGGCAGCTGTTGAAGTCCAGGTATTACTGGAGGTTGGTTGGTTTGGTATGGATGGTGGTACTGATGTAACCATCTTTGAGGTGGAGGTCACTATCGAGGAAAGTGCCTTGTTGAGCTGAGAAGGATCTTTCCTCACCGTGATCCAGATCATGAAGATATCATCAATGAATTTGAATCAGGTGAGGAATTTGGAATTCTGGGTATTTGGAAGGATTCCTGTACATAACCCATGAATAGGTTGGCACAGGTTGGTGCCATGCTGGTGTCCATAGCCGTAACTCGGATTGGTTTGTAGGTGATGCCTTCAAAGGAGAAGTAATTTTCAGTGAGGATATAGTTGGTCATGGTGACCAAGAAGGAGCTTGTGGGTTTGGAGGTCATTGAGCATTTGGAAAGGTAGTGTTCAATAGCAGTAAAGCCATGGGAATTAGGAATGTCTGTGTAAGGAAAGGGAGGTAGCATCAATAGTGGTGGCAGGGCACCATATGGTAAAGGAAAAGAAACTGTGGAAAGTTGGTGGAGGAAATGATTAGTATCTTTTATACAGGAGATAAGGTTGTGGATAATAGGCTGAAGGTGTTGGTGTACGAGAGCAGAGTGTCTTTCAGTGGGGGCACAGTAACCAGCCACAATGAGGTGTCCCAGGTGGGTGGATTTATGGACTTCAGGAAGCATGTGAAGGGTAGGAGTGAGGGGAATGGTAGGGGTGAGGAAAGAGATGGACTCTGGGGAGAGGTTCTGGGATGGGCCTAATGGTCTAAAGATTCATATGGCTATAGTTGGCACCAACTTACGCCAACATATTCATGGGCTATCTAGAGCAATCCTTCCAAACACCCAGAATCCCAAATTCAGATTCATTGATGACATCTTTGTGATCTGGATTGACGGTAAGGACACCCTATCAACATTCCTCCAGAATCTCAGCACCTTTTCCCCAATATGCTTCACTGGTCCTCCTCAACCCAACAAGCCAACTTCCTCAGTGTTGACCTCCACCTTACAGATGGCTACATCAGTACCTACCAACCACCAGTAATACCTCCACTTTGACAGCTGCCACCCATTCAATACCAAGAAGTCCGTTCCATACAGTGTCACCGTCGCACCTGTCACCGTCGCATCTGTAGTGACAAGCAGTCCCTCTTGAAAAATACCAAGGGTCTCACTGAACCCTTCACATACTGTAATTACCCTCATAACCGTGTACAAAAACAGATCTCCTGTGGCTTATGTCTCCAGTCACCCACAACTTCCCAAAGACCCACTGTCTGGCCACAGAGGAGCATTTCCCTCATGACTCAGTAGCTCCCAGGGCTGGAGCAAGTGAATCACACTCTCCATCATGCCCTGAAATGAGGAATGTCCTACCTACTAACCCATCAACCCCTCCACATTGGTACTCCGCCACCCACCAAATCAACACAATTTCTTCGTCCATCCCTACACAACCCTGCTCCCAACCCCTTTTCTCATGACTCATATACCTGTAATAGACCTTGATGGAAGACCTGTCCCTTACATCCTCCCACCACCACCTACTTCAGTCCAGTCACAAGTGTAACCTATCCAATCAAAGGAAGGCTACCTGTGAAACCAACCATGTAATCTACAAGCTACTAAGCTGCAACCACTCTGCTGCATTCTTTGTGGTGGCAACCAACAAGCTGTCTGTCCTTATGAATGGCCACTGACAAATTGCGGCCAGGCAACAGCTGACCAACCAGTTGCTGAGCATGCTGCCCAACAACGCATTATTCATTTCAATGAGTGCTTCACAGCCTGTGCCATCTGGATCCTTTCCACTAACACTGGATTTTCTCAATTGCACAGGTGGGAACTCTCCCTGCAGTATATCCTACATTCACATACCCTTAATGGACTCAACCTTCGTTAGTTTTTGTCCTTACCCACCTAGCCCTTTCCTGTTCCCATTTCAGACTAGACAGCCCTCTCTTAAATCAACACACCCATAATCTTTCTTCTTCTCTCCTGTTCTGCTGGCCCCTCCCCCCCTCTGCCCTAACTTAACCTCTATTACATCAACACACCCACAGTATTTCTTCTTCTCTCCTTTTCTGCTGCCCCCCCCCCTCCCCCCTGTCCTGATCTAACCTCCCCACTGCACCCAGCTGCCCTATGCTTTCCCCAACTTATCCCTATATGCTCCCACAACAATACTTCATCTCCAATCTCTACCCTGCCATCCCTCCCTATCCTTGCCCCAGCTTCCCCTCCCTCCCCCCCCTCCCTCCCCCCTCGCTCCCCCCTCGCTCCCCCCTCGCTCCCCCTCCCTCGCCCCTCCCCCCTCCCCCCCCTCCCGCTCGGTGAAGATTAGTTTGGATTCCGTAGAAACACTGGAACACGTGAGGCAATACTGACTCTACGACTTATCTTAGAAGAAAGATTAAGGAAAGGCAAACCTACGTTTCTAGCATTTGTAGACTTAGAGAAAGCTTTTGACAATGTTGACTGGAATACTCTCTTTCAAATTCTAAAGGTGGCAGGGGTAAAATACAGGGAGCGAAAGGCTATTTACAATTTGTACAGAAACCAGATGGCAGTTATAAGAGTCGAGGGACATGAAAGGGAAGCAGTGGTTGGGAAGGGAGTAAGACAGGGTTGTAGCCTCTCCCCAATGTTGTTCAATCTGTATATTGAGCAAGCAGTAAAGGAAACAAAAGAAAAATTCGGAGTAGGTATTAAAATTCATGGAGAAGAAATAAAAACTTTGAGGTTCGCCGATGACATTGTAATTCTGTCAGAGACAGCAAAGGACTTGGAAGAGCAGTTGAACGGAATGGATAGTGTCTTGAAAGGAGGATATAAGATGAACATCAACAAAAGCAAAACGAGCATAATGGAATGTAGTCGAATTAAGTCGGGTGATGCTGAGGGAATTAGATTAGGAAATGAGGCACTTAAAGTAGTAAAGGAGTTTTGCTATTTGGGGAGCAAAATAACTGATGATGGTCGAAGTAGAGAGGATATAAAATGTAGGCTGGCAATAGCAAGGAAAGCGTTTCTGAAGAAGAGAAATTTGTTAACATCTAGTATTGATATAAGTGTCAGGAAGTCATTTCTGAAAGTATTCGTATGGAGTGTAGCCATGTATGGAAGTGAAACATGGACGATAAATAGTTTGGACAAGAAGAGAATAGAAGCTTTCGAAATGTGGTGCTACAGAAGAATGCTGAAGATTAGATGGGTAGATCACATAACTAATGAGGAAGTATTGAATAGGATTGGGGAGAAGAGAAGTTTGTGGCACAACTTGACCAGAAGAAGGGATCGGTTGGTAGGACATGTTCTGAGGCATCAAGGGATCACCAATTTAGTATTGGAGGGCAGCGTGGAGGGTAAAAATCGTAGAGGGAGACAAAGAGATGAATACACTAAGCAGATTCAGAAGGATGTAGGTTGCAGTAGGTACTGGGAGATGAAAAAGCTTGCACAGGATAGAGTAGCATGGAGAGCTGCATCAAACCAGTCTCAGGACTGAAGACCACAACAACAACATGTAACTTTTTACAAAATATTTGAACAAAATGAACGGTTGTTTCCCCACTCATTTAAATAGTTTTGAGTGAGATATGCTAGTTTTGCATTACATTTACTCGAGTTCAGCACTCAGTTTAAATTTTTAAGTGTCTAGATTTTTTTTTATCTTGAGAGTAGCTAGCTCTAAAATAAAAATTTTGCACTGTAAAATATTGCCTGCCCTCATTGTACATTCCATAAGTACAATGAACAACTAACATACATGCAATTTTTAGAATATTCAGAGTGGGTATTTTAGATAGAAGAATTTATAAAGATTCAAAAAATTTCAGATTCTCTTGTCTTTATGTTGAAATATTTTCATAGTTTAAGAATTTCAGGCATTAATGTCATAGCTGATAGTTAGCAGTCTTTCCACTTTATCATTTCTCAAGGCAGTTAACATCTTGTGTCTGTTAGTATTTTCAAAACATAATTTTGAAGTTTGCTACAAGTTACAAGTTTTCATAGTGTATTTTTCCAAATTAAAACTGAAAAAAGCTCAGAAGTATGTATGTGTTAATCATGTCTAATAGTATTGTGAACAAGATTTGTATTAAAAATAATTTCAGATATCTATCACTTGTAGTTTTTATTTGCAATTTTTTGTCTTTTTTCTTTCATTACGACATTTTCACAGATACTCTCATTTAAAGAGGTTTATAATGTTTAACCAAATCATCAGAAAATCAAAATATTTTAGTTTTTGACAGGTGTCTTGTCGAACTTCAACCTTTATTTCTTTCAGAAAACTTTGAAATAGTGATGTGACACATTCAGTCTTGACCTGTATGATTTGAAATGAAATCACCCATTAAACAGTATGTAAAAACTTGTTCTGTATCATTAGAGTGACCAAGGCTTTAGCCAGGATTTTGTCATCAAAAAGGGGGGGGGGGGGGGGGGGTCCGATATGTTAAAGAGGACCTAAAAAGGCTCATGTTTTTCGTGTATTATGAAACATTTATATAAATACCCAAAAGCACAATTAAATATTTCTATATTTGGCAATATGATAAATTCACTCTCCTGCCAAATGAATTGTAGTACAATGTATTGGCCCTTTGCTAACAAAACACAGATCTATCTTCTAATTTAAGGTTCACTCCTGCAGAGCAAAAGAATCTTAATGTTGGGTTGAATAACTTATAAAGTTAAATGGACTCAAATCTATTTTGACAATAGCTATTTTCTCCTACTAGAATATTGTAGTTAGATCTGAAACTAAACTTATCTGAAGCCAGGTTCGGACTCCTTCAGCATATCAAAGCATCCCAAGTTCCTAAATTCAGTTTCGGAATTTTTTTTTAAATCTTTAATTTACAGAATGAAATTTTCACTCCGTAGCAGAGTGTGTGCTGATATGAAGCTTCCTGGCAGATTATAACTGTGTGCCAGACCGAGACTAGAACTCGGGATCTTTGCCATTTGGTCTGGCACACAGTTTTAATCTTCTAGGAAGTTTCATAACTTTAATGTACTCAAAATGCTTCAATTTCCTGAAGTGATGAAGAACTTTCTCAAAATTACTATTTCAACAGTCAGCTTGAAACTATAGCAGCCAGATTTATTTGAAAACAAAACGGAACACAAAAATACAATGAGCTAAAATTTTGTGATCTTAACACTGATTCACACATTGATTTCAACTAGACTTTTAACATACGTGACCTCATATATGAGTTTGTATTTATCCATAATAATATGATTATAAAGTCTTTGATGCTAATAAGCTCTACTGTGATGTACAACATACTTTGTTGTTAATATGATGTTTATTTACAAATACATTAGAGTTGTGATGGTTGGACTTAGTGTTCTAAGGATATTACGAATAAGGTATTTCGCAGTAGAATATCATTCTTCTAGTAAAACTTAAAGACATGGCATATCGCCATTCCAGAAGTGAACCATCTTTATGCACAGGCACATAGTACAAAAAGACAATTAATAGCTGCCTCCCAATGTAAATATTGCAGAAATATGCATATTGTTGAAGTGTTACATAAACCACCATTAAAATTAAATACTGTCTGCCAGAGAAATAAGTTAGTATTCTCCAAATCGAGATAAGTATTGTTACAAAAATAATGAAAAAAATATTTTTTGCATCATTTTTCCTACAACTTGTAAACATTACAGTCTGAAGGTAATGACAGAACATCTGAAAAAATAAAAACTACAAAACAAAAGAATGTGAGTAAAAACAATTAATTTGAATAAATCGATTAAAGCAATATTTAATCCATAGTTCAATCACACAAATCATTACGTGAATTTTTTGTGTATGAACTATTTTTAGATGACAGCAACAGCCAAGTTATAATCTGAGTTAACCATTTTGACTAAAAATATTTTAATGTAGTACAACAAAATGAAAGTGTTGTTTCCTTACACTATCCATGCTATATAAAGTCAGAATCTTGATTGAAGGTTAGATAGGTCTGTCAAATAAAAAAAAATTGTTTTATGTTAATGATATACTTCTTAGACACTTAATTATTTAAAAATATGTTCAATGTAGTTGAAATTTGTTACAAATTTTCTTAAGTTACATTAAATTTGTTTATATGCTCTTAGAAGTACCACAGAACTGGACTTGATAACTATAGTAAAAATCTTTGTTTCCTTTCTCTTGCCATGACATTTAAAACATCACAAGCTGTAAAAGTAAGAGACTGCTGTATTGAAATTAAGACTACTCAGCTCAAATAAGGCCCTCAATGTACAGTACTTCATCTTGGCTAAAATATGGATGTGTAGCAGCTGATAATGCTGTCGATATAGCAATAGTTTGAATCTATCTATGGCCTTGTTGACTGTTGGTAGTATGTATCTCTTTTTGCCATATTATTGAAAATCAAAATATCTTTCAGTTTCACTATATGGCAGCTAGGTCACACATAACTTCACACTGGACTCGCATTCGGAAGGACGACGGTTCAATCCCGCGTCCGGCCATCCTGATTTAGGTTTTCCGTGATTTCCCTATATCACCTCAGGCAAATGCCGGGATGGTTCCTTTGAAAGGGCACGGCCGATTTTCTTCCCCATCCTTCCCTAACCCGAGCTTATGCTCCGTCTCTAATGACCTCGTTGTCAATGGGACGTTAATCTCCTCCTCCTCCTCAGGACCCACTCATAGGCTATGTCCTTGCAGTAACCAGTCAAAAACACAATTAAATTAACTAAACTAAACTACATTAGATTTGTTTTTACCCAATGTTCTCTCTTCCCACCAGGACTGCACCTGGGCATTTGAAAGTGCAAGCAAACTGAAGCGCCATCAATATAAGCATACTAATGAAAGGAAATACCACTGTATGATGGATGGATGTGGCAAGTCTTTCTTACGATCAGAACACTTAAAGGAACACACACTAACACACATGCCAGAAAGAACTTTCAAATGCCCTGTTGAAAGTAAGTATTTCACAAAGACAAATAAGTGTTATTAGATGAGACATCTCACGGACATAGCTTTAAAAAAACTACTCACGGTATTTATAGTGGCAGAGAAGTAGCAAATTACTTGTCACCAAATGAGAAGTAACTAGAGTAGAGCTGACATATATTTCTAAAATACAGTACTTTCACCCTTTCGGATTTTTTTAAAATTCCTCCATAGCATAGAGGTACCTAGCAAAAATAGAAAGAGTGCTGCAGATGTTTTCAAAATGATGAGGCATTCCAAACTCTGAATTTAGGAGACAAGCAGCAAAATACTTAAAAGTAAAAGTGTACAAATACTCATGCTGTACAGTACTGTAGTAAGCTGTACTAGTCAGTAAAACATGAAAACAGTTGCCAAAGTTTACTTGAGGACACTGTCCCTCAGTGAGCTTCCAGTCTTGTCCAAAGACTTTACCTGCTAAAATACTCTTCTGTTCAATTGTTTTGACTTTGTTAATAATATTTGGTTTTGAAAATTATATGTTAATATAAATTTTTTCATACACGTACACAATATGAACCAAAATAGGGTACACAATTGTGTTATGAACAATTTTATCCACCATCGAAGTGTGAGTCTCGGAACTATACTGTGACAAACTTCGGTAGCTCCACATGTGCCAGTCCTTTCTTTCTCAGCTTCTATCCTAATTTGAATTCAAGTTTTGCTGAAAGCTGGGCTACAAAAAAGAAATATAGTTCCACCAAAAAGCTGCATTGTGACTTAATGTATTCAATGACTAGATTTGACAGCATTTTCATCCTTTGGACAAGCCCACTAACTCAGCTACTTGATCGAAAAAGTGTACCAAAATCATGCATTTGACAATATTTAAAGGCACATAGAAATTAGATAGTAGAATTTACAGTCAGTCATATTAGGTGGCTAGGACAAGCTGCTGTTGTCAAATGCCCTGAAGCATTAAGCATTGAAGAAGTGTTTATAAATGTTCCTACATACATAAACAATGCAGCTTAATAATGTAGCATATGAAAGACATCTTTATATTAGTACATGAAATGTATAAATAATACCATGTGCTCCACATTTTCTTTTGTTATTTACATAGACCACTGATAACATGAAGTTTATGAAATCCACAATAAGAAAGTTCTTCATTAAAAGATGAAGATAGATTTTTATAAACACACATACAACTGCCATATGGTGCAAAGTGAATGTTGTTCAACCTGCCAACATGGCAGAGGCCAAAGAACATGGTAAAAACCATCGGTGGATGTGTAAATGATTAAGCCTTCCAATTCCCTGAAAACAGTAAAATTGCCACCATAGTGTGTTAGAGTTGATCATCTTTAGTGTTGTTACCAGGCCTGGTAGGGTGTATAGGGAGCATGAATAGTATCAAATGTTGAGTGATCACTTTGAAGGACGTAGTGATGCTGCTACGTATGCGTTTGAAGTGGCATTATCAGCATCTGACAATTTGAAAGGGGCCTATCCATTTGGCTGGATGGTCAAATTGTGCAGTGTTCAGATCTGTGGCGTGCTTATGTGACACTGGACTGACAATGGACTGCATGGGAAGGGCAAGCGTACTCATGGTCAAGCTTCCATTTAAGACTGACCACTACAAGGCAGGCTCACCATATTGTGCATCAAGCACACCGTAAACCTTCCAGTCTGCACCTTCCATCTGAGAATGTAAAAGATTGCAACATTCAGCATCATCCCACACCATTGCTCACTGGCTAGCACCAGCTAGACTAGGGAATTATCATCCTACATGTAGGCTGCTGTTAATACCGCAACACAAACTGCTGTGTTTGGAGTGGTGCCAAGACTGGGAAACACGGACTGCTGATGACTGGCATTATGTGTTCAGCTGTGAATTGTGGTTATGCACTACCATGGATGACCATTATGGGTGAGTATGGCTGTAACCTGAGGAGATATACTATTATTCCAATGTTTTTCTGGCGTCATGGTGTGGGAAGCCAATGAGTATGACTTCAGATCACGGCTGGTAGGGATTGAGGGAACTGTAATCGCACAACAATATGTCACAGCTATCCTGTGTCCTCATGAGTTACCTATCATGTCATGTATTCTTCAACAGAACAGTGCTCATCCACACACATAGTTTGTGTGTCTATGAACATGTGGCTTTGAAGTACTCCCAAGAGTAGCAAGAACCTCACACCTCTCCTTGATAGAACATGTGGGATCAGCTTGGATGTCAGCTCCATTTCACATCCAGTATATCAAGGACCAGTTACAACATACATGGGAAAACTTGCCTTGGGATAGGATACAAGGACCTTATGACAACCTTCCCAACCAGTCAGGGCACGCATCCATGCCAGAGAGGGGGGGGGGGGGGGGGGGTGCAAAATCATATCATACTGACAAGTGGGCTTATAATGCCAGTTCTTTTGTAAATTTAACTGAATTTTGTGATAACTGAAATAAATTATGTACCCTCTCAACCTACCCAAAAAATTTAATTTCGTTTCCTCCTCCACTTCTGTATTGTATGCCTCACTGTCTTTGTCATTCACAGAGGGGGGAGCAGTGACAGTGCTTCTTTTGTTTGTGTGTGTGTGTGTGTGTGTGTGTGTGTGTGTGATTTCCGAAAAGTTGTATATACAGGGTGATTCAAAAAGAATACCACAACTTTAGGAATTTAAAACTCTGCAACGACAAAAGGCAGAGCTAAGCACTATGTGTCGGCGAATTAAGGGAGCTATAAAGTTTCATTTAGTATGAACGTGACTCGCCTAAGGCGAACGTTTTCTGTGCCATTTCAGCCAATAAAGTTTTTGGTCCCTTTTTCTTCGAAGGTGCTACTGTAACTGGACTACAGTATCTGGAGATGTTAGAGAATTGGCTGTTCCCTCAGCTCGAACAAGAAGCACAACAATTCATATTTCAACAGGATGGAGCGCCACCACATTGGCACTTATCTGTCCGTAACTACCTGAACGTCAACTACCCGAGGCGATGGATCGGCCGCCAGGCAGCCCGTGACAGAGCACTTCATCACTGGCCTCCAAGAAGCCCTGATCTTACCCCCTGCGATTTTTTCTTATGGGGGTATGTTAAGGATATGGTGTTTCGGCCACCTCTCCCAGCCACCATTGATGATTTGAAACGAGAAATAACAGCAGCTATCCAAACTGTTACGCCTGATATGCTACAGAGAGTGTGGAACGAGTTGGAGTATCGGGTTGATATTGCTCGAGTGTCTGGAGGGGGCCATATTGAACATCTCTGAACTTGTTTTTGAGTGAAAAAAAAACCTTTTTAAATACTCTTTGTAATGATGTATAACAGAAGGTTATATTATGTTTCTTTCATTAAATACGCATTTTTAAAGTTGTGGTATTCTTTTTGAATCACCCTGTATATCGTTTCTATTATAACTGAACAAAATGTCAAAAGGTAAAAGGGAATATTTGCTGAATAAATTACCCTGAGTAGCAATATTTCTACACTGTCACTTGACATTGGTCATATACAGCAAAAGATTTAAATGTAATCTAAGGACAAATGAAGATATAATCCAATGCTGCATTTGTATATATACTCTCAGTACATAATGAGGCACATGTTGAGGAACAAAATAGGAGGAGGAGGAGGAGGAGGGAGAAGGGGAGTTTGATGTGGGGTCAAGAAGGAATGGCAATGAGTGTTGAATGGGGGCACGAGACTTGTTGCAAAGAGTAATTGGAGGACATGTGGAAGAAGGAATGAAGATTTAGGAGAGAGGAGGTAAAAACACAATACAAAGACATCTACCCAGTTGTTAAATATATTGTCCTCTACACTTGTGACCAAGAAAAACAGATATCAGTTGTATCATCAGTGAATCTTTTCTTGGGTCTTTATCCCACAATGGTGCAGGGTCAGCATGGTTAATTTAAGGGGTGGCTGGATGCCCTTCCTGTTGCCACTATGTTACCACCCAGACAGAATGTGTGTACCCCAACTGTCTGCATGTCGTGTTATTCATGTGAAAGTGAGTGAAGGTTTTCTAAATGTTTGCCAATATTGTAACTGAGGCAGTACTTTGGTACCACCCCAGTATTCACCTAGTTGGATGTGGAAACTGCCTAAAAAACACATTCAGGCTGGCCAGCGTGTCGACTCTCACCATTAATCCACTGGACAGATTCAATCTGGGGCCTGCACACTACCCTAACTCGGAAGCAGTGTTGTAACATGCATGGCCATCCGGATCAGTGTGTAGCATTAGTGACTTAATAAACTATGTTTACATAAATATTTTAAGAGTGAAGGCACAGTATATTGTTATAGATACATAGTAAACTATTCTCAAAAAAGGAGAATTTCTCATGAAAAATATCAGAAATGGAAGCTAGACTGTATGTTAATGATGATATACTTAACTGGGTACATGTCATCCAACAGTATAACTTTGTTAATAATATCCATATTGTTTTTTGTAAGGATGGGAAGTGCACTCAGAGATAATTGTTGTTTTAGCACAGGTTTACCATACATATAATCCACCTCCGGTAGCTGAGTGGTCAGCACGACAGACTGTCAATCCTAAGGGCCCGGGTTCGATTCCTGGCTGGGTTGGAGATTTTCTCTGCTCAGGGACTGGGTGTTGTGTTGTCCTAATCATCATCATTTCATCCTCATCGATGCGCAAATCACCGAAGTGGCGTCAAATCAAAAGACTTGCACCCGGCAAACAGTCTACCTCACGGGAGGTCCTCGGCACATGACATTATATTATTACCATACATATATATTTCCAGTACTATATATATCTAAGAAGAATGTTTGCAGAATTATTCTTTCTGTTTCAGTGCAGCTCTTGATCATACATGTAGATAATATATCGTATATTACTGGTTACTCATGTAATTGAGTTTTTCCTCCTCCTCGTCCCCTCTTCTCAATCCTTATTGTATTAGTTTCTGTTAGTTAAGTGATCCATTCATAGACCCATTTTATTACAGTAACATTAATTTCACCTACTCCTCCTCCTCCTCAGCTCAGCAGGCCACTTTCCTTGATGTCAGTGTCTCCTCAAGGTTTGACTGTAACAATATTACAAAAGAGGATAGTTGCTACTCACCATATAGCAGAGATGCTGAGTCATAGGCACAACAAAAAGACTGTCGGAAAGTGAGCTTTCAGCCAACAAGAACATGACCTTCGACACACACACACACACACACACACACACACACACACACACACACACACACAAATGCAGCTCACACACACATGACAATTGTCTCTGGCAGCTGAAGCCAGTCTTTTTGTTGTTCCTGTCTACTACTCAGCATCTCCGCTATACGGTGATACACTACTGTCATTTTCATAATACTGCTACATTCCATCCTGGATTTTCCATTGTTTGATTTCCTCCCAAGGTTGGGTACATCGGTACCTTCATACCCTTCAAACCTACCACCCACTGTTAATACCTCGACTTCAACAGCTGGCATCCATTCCACACCCAGACATCCCTTCATTATAGCATAGTGATCTGTGGTCATCACGTTGATAACAGCGAGCAGAGTAGACCCATCTCCAAATATACCAAGGGTCTCATTGAATCTATCACAGACCAAAATTATCCTTCCTACACGATTTATATGCCCTGGGACAACTGGGAGGTATGAGAAAATTTGGGAATTTTTTCATCTGGAAAAAACAGGAATTTTTTTAGAACACCTTGACTTTTTCATTGTTTTAGTTTTCAGTTAAATTTTTGCAATTTGGCTGGTAAGAGCTGATACTCTAACAAAGAATATTACTTAGCCCGCTACTGCAGAAAAAAAAGATAACAAGAGAATAACACCAAAATAAAACTTGACTTGCAAAGAAAATGTGCCTTTTACAACAACAAAACATAGCACACACAAGCGTCTACTGACAGCGTTAGGATGAAGATTATGCAATACAACAAACTGCTTTCGATGACATTACAACTGTCTACATTTCTAAGAGGTCAAAGGGAAATATTGTGAACGGTGGTTTGAGAAGTGTTACTTTCAAAGTAAATTTCCTTTTATGCAAAATGAACTATGTTAAATGTGAGAATGTGCGATAAATTTCTTAAATCGCATAGCATTTGACTCTCATTCAAAATTAACACTTTTAGGACCACCCACTTTGAGTCCAGAAGAACATACATACATGCCATTATTTAAAATTTTACTTTTATATTTGTGTTTGATACATGTTAAACGGTAACACAAACTAAAACAGACCAATATTATACATGAAAGCTTAGCTTTTCTTGTAGCTACACTGTATGTATATCAATTTAAACCATTAACTTTTCCTGTTCATGTGTTTGCACTACTTGACCCATGTTACTGTTAGCTGACTATATCACATGTTCTGTGTTATGAATATCTTGTGCTCCGAGTACCTACTGTCATTGGCTGGTGAGACCACGTAAGATGAGCTATGACTGGCTGACAAAAGCACATCGCAATTTCAATGTGAGTAATTTGGAAGCTACCATGCTGTATATGATGGAATTTGTATTTATACTTTCATAAAATATGCAGTGTACATGTTTACATGTTGCATTGCATGAAAGACTGTTCTAAAAACACTTTTTTTTTTGGCCGAGTTTTGTTTCCTGAAGTGATAGGAAGCTCTATGCTATTGTGTAAAACCTTCAAAATTCAAGGAACTGATAAGTTTTACAGGTCCAAGGAAATTTCTAATTTATTTTGACTATTACTGGTTAGTATCTTTTGTTATAGGGTGAAATTAGTAATTAAATTCTATTGTTGACATGTAAACAAATATAAATTCTGTACTAATTATAAACGTTCGGAGAAACAACTAATAGTTATCTTAAAGGATGTATTTGGCTCTATTAGAAAACATGTTAGCAATGCCAGCCCTTAATTAATTCCAAAGTAATTAACAGTTTTGTCTAAAGTATTGTTTGCCTACTTATATTTGTTAATTTCATGATTTAAACAAATAATACGGCTTAACCCTCGTAATAGAAGAAACTGTTAAAAAGATGCAATTTTTTGATGTATTCAGTGAATTTAATGAGTTAAGTTTTAACTGTAATTTCTGTAAATTTAACTTCGAAAAATGTTTAGTTTCAGCACCTATTTTGTGATGGTACATAAGGGCCCAATTTTTGGTCACGAGTTTGACAAGTAACCTGTGCTGGTTAGAACAACAACAATGCTTCAAATTAACTGTGGAATAACACCAATAGGCCGCCGTGTGTTAAAACACTGACAGTGTCTGCTCCATACATACCTTTTTATTCTTCAAGAATTGTGAACTTTGTGGTTAGGCTTTTTCTGCTCGTAGATGTCCAACAGTAAACTATTGTAGCAGTGTGTGAATGTTCGCCTGCAAACTATTAATGAGGCTTATGGAAAGTTTAAACAATAGTGCACTGGCCATACACATATAACTGTGTATTAGTGGAGTGTTGTGAAAAAGTGAAATTAAAGTACTGTGAAACGCAACTGTGCATCTGTCGGCTACATTATTTGCTGAAGTCAGTGTCCAAATTACAAACCCCATTTTTCAGCCAGTGTAGCAACGCAGTACATCGACACCAAGGACAACAAACAAAGAGATAAATAAAACACGTGGAATCGCTATGCACCAACTGTTAACTATCCAGAATTTCTTAACCTTGAACCTTGCCACCCCATAATTTCCCACATCCCTCAACATGTAAACTAATTTTACATCTGCAGAAAGAACTGCAGTCCACCGTCCATAAACTTATCCTGACCTTATAATCCTACCTCTGGACAAAGGCTCCACCACAGTTTTGAACTGCAAGGGCACCACACAATGCCCTCTTCATCATTATTGATGCCACCTCCCTGTACACTTAACATTCCTAATGCCCATGGCCTTACTGCTATTTCCCGACACCCGAAGGATTCCAAACCAACAACCTCCTTCCTAGTCGCCATGACCAAGTATATCCTCACCCACAATTACTTCTCATTTGAAGGCATTACCTACAAACAAATTCGTGGTATGGCCATGGGCACCCATATGACACCATCATATGCCAACCCATTCATGGGCCATCTAGAGGAATCCTTCTAAAAACCCTGAATCCTAAACCACTCACCTGGTTCAGATTCATTGGTGACATCTTTGCTATCTGGAACGAAGGTGAGGATATCCTATCCACATTCCTCCAGACCCTCAACTTCTCTCTCATTTTCTCCACCTGGTCCTACTCACCCCAACAAGCCACCTTCCTAGGTGTTAACCTCCACTTCAAAGATGGCTACATCAGTACCTCTGTCATATCAAACCTACTAACTACCAGCAATACCTCCACTTCGACAGCTGCCATCCGTTGCATACCAAGAAGTCCCCTCTGTACAGCCTAGCCACCCGTAATCGTCATATCTACAGTGACGAGCAGTCCCTCTTGAAATATACCAAGGGTCTCACTGAAGCCTTCACTGACTGTAATTATCATCCCAACCTTGTACAGAAACAAATCTCCCATGCCTTATCTTTCTAGTCTCCCACCACCTTCCAAAGTACCACCGTCTGGCAACAGATGAGCATTACCCTCATAACTTGGTACCACCCAGGACTGGAGCAACTGAATTACATTCTCAGCCAGGGTGTCGATTACCTCTCGTAGTGCCCTGAAATGAGAAATGTTCTGCCCACTATTCTTACCACTCCTCCCACAGTGGTAATCCGCCATCCACTGAACCCACACAATATACTTGTCCATCCTTACACAACCCCTGCTCCCAATCCTTTGCCTAATTGCTCATACCTCTGTAATAGACAAAGACGCAAGACCTGCCCCATACATCCTCCCACCACCAGCTACTCCATTCCAGTTACTAACATCACCTATCCCATCAAAGGCAGGACTGCCTGTGAAACAAGTCATGTCATCTACAAGCTAAGCTGCATCCACTGTGCTGCATTCTACGTAGACTTGACAACCAACAAGCTGTCTATTCGCTTGCATGGCCACCGACAAACTATGACCAAGAAACAAGTGGACCACCCTGTTGCTGAACACCCTGCCAAACATGATATCCTTCATTTCAATGACTGCTTCACAACCTGTGCTATATAGATCCTTCCTAGCAACACCAGCTTTTCTGATTTGCGCAGGTGGGAACTTTCACTGCAATACATCCTACTCTTCCCGTCTTCTCTGTTCCCATTCTAGCAATACACAGCCATCATCCACCATCACACCCAGTCTTTTTATTTATCTCCTTTTCCACTACTTCTACCCCCCCCCCCCTTCCCTGCAGCTATTCACTGTCTGCCATCCCCACCATACTATCCCTCGTCCTCCCTGCCCCAGCCTCCTCCTTACCCCAAACCAGTCGCCATTCCCATCATGCAGTGGTGCTGCTGCTTGCGGTGTGGTTTCAGTTGCCTGAGACTGCACAGGTGTGTGTGTGTGTGTGTGCGTGTGAGTATCCATTGTTGACGAGGGCCTTAACGGTCAAAAACTTTAATTGTGAGAATCTTTTTGTTGTGCCTGTCTGTGACTAGAGATAGGATGTTCTTATTCATTAGTATGTTCTGCAGAAATGATTAACTTTTGAACCATTTCTGTTTGTGTGTTCAGGACCAATATCGATGTTGTGGCGCAACACCATGTACCGGTAATATGTGCCTGCGACTCTCTTTGTCGCCATAAACTTAAGGTAACAGATCAGTGTGACTTGAACAGACGTGCAAGACGCCTCACATAGATATGCGACAACCATACCATCAGATCAGTTAGTTTTAAAGAGGGCACATTATTGGCATGAGAGAATGTAATGCTTCTGTCCAGGAAATTGCTGATTGTGTGGGACAAATTGTTTTGACAGGTCAATGAGTGTGTGCAGAATGGTTCGTGGATGGCCATAGAACATGAGAAAATGGGTCAGGTTACACCACCCCACCTATGTGAATGACATTGTAGGACAGATCTGCATCATCCTCAGCTCTGGTGCAACAGTGGAATACATCCTATACTATCAGGCGTGACAGTCCATTGCCTTTTATTGAGGCATGGGTTATGTGCGCGTGATCCTCTTCTCTGCCTACCTCTTCAATGGTGTATCGAATGACTTCTCTACAGATAGGAATGGCATCAGATAGTGTGTTTGGACATATCAAGGTACTGTTTGTTTGAAAATGATGGCCGACTGCATTCGCACAAGACATACATACCAACTCAAGGAGTACAGGCAGGCACAATTTCTCTAATAGTGGTAATAGTGGTTCGTTATCATGAACAACAAGATCCTCAATACAGTTTGTTAATTAAAGTTCCTGAAGTATTTTAACAGATCAAAGAACAGCTCTCAGAATCAATTTACAACACATAAAACTCAAAATCCCTTTTTAAGCAGAGGAAAAAAATACAAATTGCGTAATGCAAGGTTAAATAAAGATTCTAACGCAACATGGCAATACCAAAATATACGTAGATATGGCCTGTGACCTCTAAAGGCAATAAAATATTGATCACAAAATTTTTAATTCAAACAACTTAAATGAAATAAAATCTGATTACTATCAACGTACTCTCAAACTCCGTAGCCTCTAAGATGTGCACCGTACCACAAAATACACTACTGGCCATTAAAATTGCTATATCAAGAAGAAATGCAGATGGTAAAGGGGTATTCATTGGACAAATATATTATACTAGAACTGACATGTGATTACATTTTCACTCTATTTGGGTGCATAGATCCTGAGAAATCAGTACCCAGAACAACCACCTCTGGCCGTAATAACAGCCTTGATACGCCTAGGCATTGAGTCAAACAGAGCTTGGATGGCGTGTACAGGTACAGCTGCCCATGCAGCTTCGACACGATACCACAGTTCATAAAGAGTAGTGACTGGCATATTGTGACAAGCCAGTTGCTTGGCCACCATTGACCAGACGTTTTCAATTGGTGAGAGATCTGGAGAATGGGCTGGCCAGGGCAGCAGTCGAATATTTTCTGTATCCAGAAAGGCCCGTATAGGACCTGCAACATGCGGTCGTGCATTGTCCTGCTGAAATGTAGGGTTTCACAGGGATCGAATGAAGGGTAGAGCCACAGGTTGTAACACATCTGAAATGTAACGTCCACTGTTCAAAGTGCTGTCAATGCGAACGAGATGTGACCAAGATGTGTAACCAATGGCACCCCATACCATCATGCCTGGTGATACGTCAGTATGGCGATGACGAATACACGCTTCCATTGTGTGTTCACCACAATGTCGCCAAACACGGATGCGACCATCATGACGCTGTAAACCGAACCTAGATTCATCCGAAAAAATGACGTTTTGCCATTCATGCACCCAGGTTCGTGGCTGAGTACACCATCACAGGCGCTCCTGTCTGTGATGCGGCATCAAGGGTAACCACAGCCATGGTCTCAGAGCTGATAGTCCATGCTGCTGCAAACATCGTCAAACTGTTCATGCAAATGGTTGTTGTCTTGCAAACGTCCCCATCTGTTGACTCAGGGATTGAGACGTGGCTACACGATCCATTACAGCCATGCGGATAAGAAGCCTTTCATCTCGACTACTAGTGATACGAGGCCATTGGGATCCAGCACGGCATTCTGTATTACCCTCCTGCCCTCACCGATTCCATATTCTGCTAACAGTCATTGGATCTCGACCAACGCGAGCAGCATTGTTGCGATACAATAAACCGCAATCACGATAGGCTACAACCTTTATCAAAGTCGGAAACAAGATGGTACGCATTTCTCCTTACTCGAGGCATCACAACAATGTTTCACCAGGTAACACCGGTCAACTGCTGTTTGTGTATGAGAAATTGGTTGGAAGCTTTCCTCATGTCAGCACGTTGTAGGTGTTGCCACCGGCGCCAACCTTGTGTGAATACTCTTAAAAGCTAATCATTTGCGTATCACAGCATCTTCTTCTTGTCGATTTAATTTCGCATCTGAAGCATGTCATCTTCGTGGTGTAGTGATTTTAGTGGCCAGTAGTATATTTTCCTTCCTTTTAAACACTTTACCTCATAAACATCCTTACATGTGATGCATACCACTGCCAACTAATTATGACAAATAACAAATGTTATAATTACCCAGGCATGGAAAACTGTTCCTTTCAAAATCAGAAAACACAAATCATCTCTTAAGTTCAGTGGTTACATCCGTTAAAAAAATATACAATACATATCTTTTCATTTCATCGTGGTCATGCACTGTTGTGCGCTGTGCTGTCCTTTAGAATCACATGCGGCACGGGAAAGATTTTCCATGATGGATAAAATGTAAACAGGGCACAACCAAATTGCACAACTTGCATACTAAGATTATATGTTGATGCGGATGCAGCTCGCAAATCTTAAAACGGGCGAGGGAGTAGATGCGGTACTACTGAACATTCCGACTATACCGCATCACACCAAACAGCAGTACGGTGGGGTAGACAAGAGACAAATGAACAACTGTTGCAAAACAACCGCAGAAAAGTCAGTAAGAAAATATTTGGGGCTTTAAACTCTAGGGAGGGCCACACCAAACCACAGAATGATGTCCCAAGCTAAGTTATGAAAATACTATCAGTGATTTCACCATGACAAGTAGAACCGTAAAATACCACAAGAAGTGAACTGTAATTAACATGATTCACAAGCATCTGACTGAAAAGCTCCACAGTCAACCTTTCCCTTACTACAAACAGGTAACATTAACTCCAAGGTTCACTTGTGGACACTATGAGAGTGTCAAATTACTTGTTATAACTGTATATAACAGTTGAACTTACTGGGGCTGACTTAGGGTTCTTAATAAGACAAGCAATAATTCGGTGCCTCACTTGGATCCACCTTCGATCCACAACACTCATTTACTTTAAAGCAGCTAAATAGATGACAATGCTGATATCAATGCTCTCCTCCCAAGCAGTGCTCTACCTGGAGACGGTAGTACCAAAGTAAAGCTTACACTATTCGCAAGTCTGGTATACGCATCACCAACATGCACCTTTTTAGAATTCTTGTGTTCACCTCATGCACCAAACTTGCCGTAATTCTTCGTCGGAATCCAAGGACAGAACCAAGAAGTCACTTCTCAGCTCGTAAATGACCATACAATGATCATCCTTGGGACAATACCGGCCCTACACACTAGGATCTTCGAGCGCACCAACTACTTCTGCAGGGCCCACCGACCAAGTGGACTTGACCTCCGACACCGACATTGCTCCTCACCCACAGTCCAGCACTAATTCCCAACAAGCCCCTTCTTCCTCATTTTGTCTGCCTCACAGTGCACGGAAAGCCAACTCGCCAAAGCTATGCGGTGACCAGACTCCAATCCGATCTCGATATTGACATCGCGGCGAGTACTGAGAAGACGGGTGGCTTTGAAAGACAAAAAAAATTTTAATAGCGAGCCGTACCAGCTCAATTCCCTCATAACAACAAAAATTATCAATGTTTGACAATATGTAGTAATTGGATAGATAAAAAAAATCTACTCACCAAGCAGCAGCAGGAGAACATACACGTGAAAGAAGGTTTTACTTTGCAAGCCTTCAGAGTCAGTGGCTCGTTCTTCTGGCAGAAGGGTTCCTCCTTCCCAATCAACCCTTCTGCCGGAAGGAGGAGTCACTGGCCCCAAAACCTTCCAAAGTAAAACCTTTGTGTGTGTGTGTGTGTGTGTGTGTGTGTGTGTGTGTGTGTGTGTGTGTGTGTGTGTGTGTGTGTGTGTGTGTGTCTGTCTGTGTGTGTGTCTGTGTGTTCTCCTGACACCACTTGGTGAGCAGATCTTTTTATCTATCCAGTTACATTAGAATGACCTAGTCTGAAAAATGATAATACCTATCAGTTGTTCTCCAACACGCCTGGCTTCCAATCTTTACTGCCTCTATGTGATAAGGAGGAGTGGACCAATTTCATACTGTCCAGCACACATTTTCATTGCTATATTTTCTGTCAACATATTTGAGTTTTGCTTTGCTTTCTTAATGACCAGAATTAGTTTCTTTGTTGTTTTTTTTTCTTTATTATTCTCGTAAATGTGATTATATTTGTTTCCTGAATTGGGTCCCAGATACTATTTTTACTTCAATTTTACTGTTTTTTTGGAGCTCTTTTATTATTTTCAAAGGTTTTATTGTTTTGGGGAAATGGGGATACTTGTTCCTAGATGTCGTTTGTTTTTAGATGCCTGTGAAATTGGGCTTTTGAGACGTACAGCTTCAATGGTGAATTCATTGTTAAAACTGTTGTTATGGTCTAGAACAGTCAAAGGCTGGAAATTTTCTTTGGTGAATATGTGATGATATGTTGGATAAAAGTCCTGCCGCAAGAACTCCTTGCCAACCTTGCGTACAGTATGGGAGCACATTGCAGAGCATGCAGTGTGAAGTCATCACACATCCTATTACAAACCAATGTTCCCTTTTGTTGTGTTGAAGGAACCATCAGGAATCATGGTGAGTTAAGTGCAATTATTGTCTTTGAATAAAAGTGTCCTTTCTGTACATCCTTTTGTATTTCTTTCTGTTACCTTCTGTATTATACTGTAGTAGATCTGCGTAGGTGTGTCCAAGTATAGGGAGGTGAGCTACTTGGCAGTGACACATCACACAAAAGTTACTTTTGTTCTCAAGTGTAGTTATTAAATAAATAACATCATATTGCAGCTTTTTGATAGGCATGTTTATCTTTTTCAAATACTTAGAAACTGTAGAGCACCAAGGGCACAAAATTTGTTGTCTCGGACCGTTTGTGCACAGAAAAGTGTTCACTCCATTATTACCCTGTCATCTGACAGAAGCCACACCAGTGCTGAATTGTAATGAGAATGGCACAGAAAGCCTGTGCAACTATATTGAGGTATCAAATAAAAAAAAAAAAGCCCTCGCAATCCTATTCCAGCAATCCATATCAAATTCATAGCCCTTCTAAACCAGTTACAGTTATCACTAGATGACTTTCCTGACTTCATTTAACCTAGGCATCATACTCTACTTTCTGCTTACTCATTTCTTTTATCCCCAGCCCTTGTTCCAGCAGCTTAACTTCATGCTACTTGCCACTTTCCCGGTGGGTGTGAACCCTTCACCACCTTGGCTTTGTGCAGCAACCCATGTTCACTTTGGTCTTCATTCGCTTCCTAAGGGCGCTATTCTAACCTCGCTCTATCACTGTAAGTTTCATGACCTTCGTGATAGTACCTTTGTGTACACTGATGGCTCTCAGGCTGGCCGTGGTGTTGGGTGTGCCTTCATCATCGGCTTCCGGAACACTACTCAGTATTTACAGCAGAGCTCTTTGCCCCTGTATCAGGCCACGCAGTACATCCAGAGACACATGCTTTTCCATTGCATCATCTGCTCTGACTCTCTCAGTGCCCTTCAGAGCTTCTGTGTACTGTACGCCATCCCTCCCTTAGTGCAACGGGTCCATGAAAATTGTCACTTGCTCACTCTTAATGGAGTCACTGTGATGTTTATGTGGGTTCCTGCTTGTGTCGATCGGGAAACGAGACAGCTGCTGCTGCTGCCAAGGCTGCAATCCCTGTATCTCAGCCCACTAGTTCCACCATTCCCTCTGATGATCTTTGTGTTGCTGTTTGTCAGCAGGTGATGCCACTTTGGCATCACCACTGGTTCTCCCTTCATAGGAACAAGCTCCAGGAAACTAAACCTCTCCCAGCAGCCTGAACGACCTCCTCTCAGCCCTCTCGCCATGAGGAGATCATTATAGCTAGGTTGTGTTTTGGGCACTGTCTTTTTAGCCATTGCCATTTGTTAAGTGGTGCTCCCCACCACTTTGTAGTCATTGCACACAACCTTTGATGGTTGACCACACACACACACACACACACACACACACACACACACACACACACACACACACAACTAATTGGAGAGATTCTCCTACCTCCACCTCCAAGTGGTGGTAGGAGAACACACATATAAAAAGTTATTACAGTTTGCAAGCTTTTGGAGTCAATTGCTCCTTCTTCTGGCAGAGGGGATGAAGTGGAAGGAAGAAGGGTGAAGGAAAAGGACTGGTGAGCCCAGGTATTTAATTTTGTTTGATTTAGTTTGTAAGCACACTCCTTTCCACATTTTTTCTGTTTGTTTATTTTTATGATACTTTTTGCCCCTATATACATATTAAACTCCCTTCGACTAAGTACTTTATTTTGGATTGCACTTTGTTATCTTAATATTTATTGGAGCTCACTGTAATATTCTCTTTATCCAGATAATTGGCTTTGTATATGCACAAGAAAAAGCGAGAAAGAATTGCTATGAAAATTGGCCAGATGCGAGTAGGACTTGCACCCTGAAGGTTCCGTACAAACTTAATTATGTATTTAGATAGTTCATTCATTCTGGGAATCAATCATGATGATTTTTACCTGTTATGAACATTGATACCGTCAAGTCGTCAGTCCCACAGATTCCAAGACTTTCAAGAATGTTTTAATTTTAAGTTTGAAGTGCAATAATACATGAAAAAAGAAATATTTTTTTCATGTGATAAAATTAACTATTTTCTGACTTTTCCTTTACTTGTGCTGTGAAACCTTTCTTCTTGCCAAATTTCATGATTCTATGTCAAGGGGAAATATCTCATACATTTTAATGAGTGAGTTTGCAGGTATCAAAATACGTGACATATATGATAGTATGTTTTGATTGCACTTACTTAGAAGCTTCACATTTTTACACCACCAAAGGACTAGAGACCTCAGTATGTGACATGAATTTCAACTTGATGTGTCTACCTGTTCCTGAGAAAAAGGAGACTTAACAGATTAACAGATGGACTGACAGACAATATCCGCTAACAATTTTTTTTCTGTGTGTTATAATTATAAATTAACACTTTCATGGTTTCTTTCCTTTGGTTGCAGTATGAAACCTCACTTATTGCCAAATTTTATGATATTAGGTCAACAAGAAGTACCCTGTAGGTTTTGATGAGTTTGCAAGTATCAAAATATGTGATATAAATAGCTGTGTCTTTTGATTGCATTGACTTAGATGCTTCACTTTTTTGCATTGACAAGAAACCGTACTCGTTAATATTTGACATAAATTTCAACTGGACACATCCCCCATTCCTGGGATACAGGGTTTCAGACAGTCGGACAACAGAGTAATCCTATATGTGTGCTGATTTTACCAATTGAGGTACATAACCCTCAAAACACTACTTCTTCATTTCACTTCCACTGTTATGGTACTGTTAATATATTACTGTTTATATATGGCTCTCTCATAGGAGAGATTTGCAGACCCAGAATCCAAATATTTAGGTAACTGATAGGAGCAGCAGTCAGACTGTATGCCTTTAATTTGGTTAAAGTTTTTTTTGGAGCAGGTTTGGCCACAGCATGCAAAGCTGCACACGTGCATGATGTGCTGCAAGCATGTGATCTGATGCTAAGACTTTCTTGGCACTATTTGGTACATTTTGGCTTTGCTCGGTCCTTCTTGGAAGTACTTGGTGCAACACGACGTTTCATTTAGCAGTGCAGTGCAGCATTTTTCAGTGGGCACGACTTTCTTAAGTTCTGCAGAATCATTGTGTTAGTGCTGTTTATCCTTCATTATTTGTTAATGGTACAAAGGAAGGTCATAGATCCAGTGGCTATTTGCACAGAAAGAGGCAACTCACAATCTATCGCCACAAGTCTTTAAAAATGAATGGGAATGACATACGAGAAGGGTGAGAAGTCTACAGGATGGTGATTCTTCTGGAAAACCTGGAACTCTCAGAGAATTACATTTTACCTGAAAAAATCAGAGAAATCTCAGGGAATTTCAGGAATTTCATAAAATTTCAGTGAAGTCTGCACTTTTAACCTAGCATTGTAATTGAATTTTATTGAGTTTTATAAATCACAAATTTTAAAATACTTAGTATTTCAAAGGGTGTTAATTATACAAATATTGTTGCAGAAGAAGCTGAGTAGCGCCTTGGTATAGTGGTTATGATACTTAACTGTTGCATGGAGGGTCATGAGCTCAAAACTCACCTGGACTCTACAATTTTAATTTCTTTATTTGGGTTGAGTACATTCCAGAAGTATCCACAAATGTCAAGAATCATTGTACTGGAATGTTCTGTAGCTGTATATATACTGTATGTGTTCTGGCTGGAGGCAGTTCACTCTGCGCTCTTGTATGTGCAATTGCTGAATAAACCTTCATTAAGTGAAGTTAGTGTTCGTCATTCATCTACTCACACCTTCTTCTACACGACAGTATTATACCATCATTGTGACACAATCTTCCTCCTCACACCTGGAATTCTCAGGGAATTTTTTTCCAACTTTGAGTAGGCACCCTGATTCTTGACCTATTACACAGTTGCACAGTCAAAGGGTACCACAAATCTGCTGTGAAGCAACATTACAACACCATGGAGAAAGAATCTGAAGATTAAGTTAATGATGAAAGAATAAAAAATTACAACTTTCAACAAAGGATTTATATGGGATTCATTGTTTTATACACCAAGAAGCATTTTGTGCTAAATTCCCAGGCTTGGAGCACGTGATGAATTTGGTGGTACAAATAGTGAATTTGCTGAAGTCACATGTAGTATTACATTATCAGTTGCAACTGTTTTCAATAGAATTGAGCAAAGAGTGTGGAGAATTTATATATTACTGCAAAGTACATTGGTTAAGTCACCATGCACTGTACTTTCACTGTGTTGAGGAGTCTTACTACTTTTTGAGCTTTCATCACACCCAGTCTTTCTCTTTGACTGTGTGAAACAAGTATATGTGGCATAAAAGAACTCCAGTTGCACTGAGGGTGGCGGTGCGAATGGAATAACAAGATTTCCAATGTGAAGAAACAGCACACCAGTTGCATGTTGCAGGAATGATTTTTCGATTTAAAACTTGCTATTTTTGAATTGTTGTTGTTGTTGTTGTTGTTGTTGTTGTTGTTGTGGTCTTCAGTCCTGAGACTGGTTTGATGCAGCTCTCCATGCTACTCTATCCTGTGCAAGCTTCTTCATCTCCCAGTACGTACTGCAACCTACATCCTTCTGAATCTGCTTAGTGTATTGATCTCTTGGTCTCCCTCTACGATTTTTACCCTCCACGCTGCCCTCCAATACTAAATTGGTGATCCCTTGATGCCTCAAAACATGTCCTACCAACCGACCCCTTCTTCTAGTCAAGTTGTGCCACAAACTTCTCTTCTCCCCAATCCTATTCAATACCTCCTCATTAGTTACGTGATCTACCCACCTTATCTTCAGCATTCTTCTGTAGCACCACATTTCGAAAGCTTCTATTCTCTTCTTGTCCAAACTGGTTATCGTCCATGTTTCACTTCCATACATGGCTACACTCCATACAAATACTTTCAGAAACGACTTCCTGACACTTAAATCTATACTCGATGTTAACAAATTTTTCTTCTTCAGAAATGCTTTCCTTGCCATTGCCAGTCTACATTTGATATCCTCTCTACTTCGACCATCATCAGTTATTTTACTCCCTAAATAGCAAAACTCCTTTACTACTTTAAGTGTCTCATTTCCTAATCTAATCCCCTCAGCATCACCCGATTTAATTTGACTACATTCCATTATCCTCGTTTTGCTTTTGTTGTTCATCTTATATCCTCCTTTCAAGACACTGTCCATTCTGTTCAACTGCTCTTCCAAGTCCTTTGCTGTCTCTGACAGAATTACAATGTCATCGGCGAACCTTAGAGTTTTTATTTCTACTCCATGGATTTTAATACCTACACCGAATCTTTCTTTTGTTTCCTTTACTGCTTGCTCAATATACAGATTGAATAACATCGGGGAGAGGCTACAACCCTGTCTCACTCCTTTCCCAACCACTGCTTCCCTTTCATGCCCCTCGACTCTTATAACTGCCATCTGGTTTCTGTACAAGTTGCAAATAGCCTTTCGCTCCTTGTATTTTATCCCTGCCACCTTCAGAATTTGAAAGAGAGTATTCCAGTTAACGTTATCAAAAGCTTTCTCTAAGTCTACAAATGCTAGAAATGTAGGTTTGCCTTTTCTTAACCTTTCTTCTAAGATAAGTCATAAGGTTAGTACTGCCTCACGTGTTCCAACATTTCTACGGAATCCAAACTGATCTTCCCCGAGGTCCGCTTCTACCAGTTTTTCCATTCGTCTGTAAAGAATTCACGTTAGTATTTTGCAGCTGTGACTTATTAAACTGATAGTTCGGCAATTTTCACATCTGTCAACACCTGCTTTCTTTGGGATTGGAATTATTATATTCTTCTTGAAGTCTGTGGGTATTTCGCCTGTCTCATACATCTTGCTCACCAGATAGTAGAGTTTTGTCATGACTGGCTCTCCCAAGGCCATCAGTAGTTCTAATGGAATGTTGTCTACTCCCGGGGCCTTGTTTCGACTCAGGTCTTTCAGTGCTCTGTCAAACTCTTCACGCAGTATCTTATCTCCCATTTCATCTTCATCTACATCCTCTTCCATTTCCAGAATATTGTCCTCAAGTACATCGCCCTTGTATTTTTGAATTACTGAACAAAAAAAGGAAAGCAGAAATGAAAATTAGAACATCCAGAATGGCTTGCAGACATTAAATTTTATGTGGACTAGATGGCACACTGCCCGTAGTAATACAGTGCAAGGTGAGAAAGAACTTATTTCTGATTTGATGGGGATGCATTTCAAAGGGAAATTGCACTGTGGAAAGGACAAATTTTGCCAAAAAACGCTCTCCACTTCCCAAAGCTCAGTGGAATTAGAGAAAATGTAAGTTTTGAGAAATTCATTGTGGTTTTCATAGAATGTCAAGGTTAGTTTTCTTAATGTCTTGAGAACTCTGGCAATCTTACGTTTGTTTTTGGGACTGTTTGCCATTGCAGTTGACAGCATCTCTGTCTGGATGGAACTGTTCTATCTGCAGTGTAATTCTCCTTTAACAGACAAATTCTTTAATGTTAAAACCATCCAGAAGTTCTAAGTTGTTTTCCTCAGGAAGAGTTTACATTTCTCCATAATGCGATTGAAAATATGATACGATATTTGAATTGACATGTATCAGGAAAAAATGCAAAAAAAAAAAATTTGTTTTGTTTGTGAGATATATATATATATATATATATATATATATATATATATATATATATATATATATATATATATATATATATATATATATATATATATATATACTTTTATTTATTTATTTATTTATTTTTTTTTTTTCATCCCGGTATATCGATATCAAAACAGCTATGTCGAGTGCCAATATTTTTATTTTATATTATATTTTTTTCGTAATTTTCAGAAAATATTTGAAGTTATTGTTTTGAAAATGTAGTAGGATTTAATTCATCACATCCAGTCTTTCTCTTTGACTGTGTGAAGCAAGTATATGTGGCATAAAAGAACAACTCCAGTTGCACTGAGGGTGGCGGTGCGTATGGAATAACAAGATTTCCAATGTGAAGAAACAGCACACCAGTTGCATGTAAAAAAAAAAAAAAAAATTTAACATACCTAGTGCACCATTTCTTCACATCGGCATTCTTCAAAAACATTTGTTGAAAGTGCTGAAGAAAAATGTAAATGACAAGATTGGTCGTTGCAGTAGGCAGAGACATGTGAGGGACAATTCTGACGTAATTGGCACTCGGTGCTACCAACAGAAACTGTAACGCTTAGTTACACCATGCAATTTTGACTCTACAGCTGCTAGATCGCTGACGTTTGCAGAAATAAAACCACAGAGAAATCGATATGTAGTGTTCCAGACAAATCCGAAATGTGACGAAACTGAATGACGGACCCATAAGACGCCTTTTATTGTGCTACTTTCCTGCAGTTAACATTGTTAGCAAAGTGGTTATTGCCAAGTGTGAATGCACACATCATTTTCATTTCAATTCTTGCTCTAAGGTGGACAGGCAGGCTGCTAGCTTGTTGATTTGCAGAAATCAATATTTAAATGTACAGCTCTGAAACCAGCAGTAAAATTTATTGATATTTTTTTTTGGATATATCGAGAGCCAATAATTATATTTTTTTTAAATATCAATGTATCGGATTGCCGATATTTTTAAAAATATTAACAGTCTTATTGTTGAGACATGTAAAATATGACACCAGTTGTTCATTGTTTCCTGTGTGACTGCAATGGGCAGAAAACATACAGCAGATAAAATAATGAAATTGCTCCATATGCTAAAGCATCCCAAAGAATTTATTTAACAATTGTCAGCAAACCTCGAAATGTAAACTATTTATAGCATGAAGAATATCGAGTCTGTATTCAGTTTCTTGCCATGTTATTTGTAAAATGTCATCTGTCACTGTTGCAATCACATCAGTGATATGATGTCTTGAGAAAGGAATATCATACACTTTGGTCGCATACATGTGATCCTTCACGAACCCGCACAAGAAGAAATCGAGCAAGGTAATATTGGGGAAAGGTGGTGACCAGGTAGTATGTCCTCCATGCCCAATGTGCTGACCCATTCACTGTGTTTTCTGCAAAGGATGGTCCAAGAATCCTGTCATGCATTGCCCACACCAAACATTCAGTTAGACTTATCATGAACATGTTCATTGATAGCAAGCGGATATTGCAAGGCCCAAATCTGAACATTATGCTGATTAACAATTTCTGGTACGTAAAAGGTTGCCTCACCTGAAAATAAACATCTTTCCAGGAAGCTGGCTGCAGCATATCCATAGCAAATTTTTGCCAGCACAGTTTGTTCTTCAGCATCAGGTGTTGCAGAAACTGCACTTTGTAAGCATACAAATAAAGATGCTGGTATACTACATGATGCAGTGTTGCTCATGGTACATTAAGTTGCCTAGATGCCTGCAGAATTGAGTTACACAGGCTTCTGAGAAACACTTGTATTGTGTCGTCCACTGTCTCTTCCGAAACACTAAGACATGCACCGCCAGAATGTTCCAGAACACTTCCAATTGCCAGAAACTTAACAATAGCATTCCTTAATCATTTTCACATCAGACGAATCACATCCTTACTACCTACATATGGCAATTTCTTTGTACAGCAGTTGGCGATTTTGTGTCAGCTAACTACACCAACCATACCACTGCTTGTGCACACTGCTGTGGAATTGCCATTTTCACGTGTGCTGCATTTTGGGAGCAACAGTTGGCATGCCTGGCATTCGAGTATAGATTCTTTGAAATGATCTAGTAAATGGTGCGATTTCATCATATCTACTACTTTTTTTTTCCTGTGGGCCTTCAAAATGTGGGAGGTCTGAAAGGGTCAGCCTATATTTTAGTAATATTTGTTATCTCATTGGGCAATTTATTTTACAGTCATCTTCCCTGATAGAAAAAGTTTTGAGATTTTTGTTTTTTGTTTTTCCTTGGTAAATGTAAATCAAAACTGGCTCTTCTTCCTCGATTACATTTAGAACTAGTAGTGAAATACTTAGTAGTTACTTGTCCGGCATTTGGAACATCTTGGTGACAGTTCCACAACTGTGGTAACTGTTTTGGAGAAAATTTTGCCACCAGTTGCACTTTCATTTTTAATTAAAGCCATGACTGATTTCTGTGGTATCAGCAATGCCTACACCATGGTGCAAGCTGCCTCACGACCACAGGTCACAGGTCACATCATACAATCCAAGTCCATCTGTTCGTAGTGCAGGTGCAGTACTGGCCACTTGCACAGGCGGGCACAGCCCATACACATAGCTGTCTCCACAGTAACATAGCAGTTCCTGGCTATTGTACCTACATGAAATAGCTGTAAGAGTGTACTGCACCTATCACGCTGTACTGTGCTGCAGTCAACTCCTCGACGTCACATATTTCCCTATGTTACCTGGGGCATCGTAAGTGTATGCAGCATCTCACTCCAGTAGTCTCACATTGGACTGCAATACTGCTAATAAAGCAATGCTACACCATTTGGCACTCTGGTACCGTACTATTCAGGGATTCTGCTTTACAGCACTCCAGCTTGGTGTCATACACGGATTCTGCCGACTTGTCATACACGGACTGTGCCGACTGCAATCCCAAGGGTTGCTCTAGCTCAGTCTTTGTAGTATTGTATTATTCAGCTTTCAGCTTTTCCCTTGTTGCGGAATAAACTTGTTGTCAACTAATGCCTGCTGTTATTTGTTGTTCCCCATTCGCAGACACAATTTTGGCCCACAACACCATTATCTAGTGGCATACTTCAGGCATCCTGACATATGTATGTCTACATCTAGATAATGGTCTTTAAACTACAAAGAAAAGTACAAGTGGTGCAGTCTTATTTTTACAACAAAAAAAACTTAATTAGGTTTTCCATGAAGGAACCAAAGATTGGTAGATGAACTCACTTGGTGCAGCACTGATGCCAGTTTTTTAAAGAGTTCTTCACAGTGAACCTGATTACTACTACTAGTTATTATTCTTACAGCCCATTACTCCAGTTTAAAAACTGTCCATGTTTTGTGCCTTCGATCCCCAGAAATGAATCCCATAGTTAAGAACTGATTGTACGTAGGAATAGAATGCCAACACAAGACATTCACTGTTATAAACTGATGATAAAACCCGAGACTACCGTATTTACTCGAATCTAAGCCGCACTTTTTTTCCGGTTTTTGTAATCCAAAAAACCGCCTGCGGCTTAGAATCGAGTGCAAAACAAGCGGAAGTTCTGAAAAATGTTGGTAGGTGCCACCACAACTAACTTCTGCCGTTGAATATATGTAGCGCTACACAGGCATGCTTTTTAGGCACAAAGATAAATACTGGCGCCAAAACCAATGCGTCAGTAAATAAATTAAAAAAAAAAAGATGGAAGCCGAGCCTTTTTTTCTCCGCCCCGAGTTTCGACCACTGCATTTTCATACATTATCCAATGAAGTAAATACAAATTCCGAATTGTTCATCTTCGAATGTAGCAGAATTTCAATGTACTATGAAAATCTGACTGGCAAGACTGTTTGAGATGTTTGTCAATATGGCCAACTCTAAGTTCTGAATTTTTTCCTACCTGTGAGAAGAGATGGTTGCTAATAGGAACCTGATGAAATGTGAATCACATGCAGTATTCTCTTCACCATAAGAGTAATACGAATATAAACATTTTACCATGTATTCTTTCGTGTTTCCTGCTATCTCATTTAAATCCTGTCTGCCTAATTAACTACGAAATTACAGACAACAGCAAACGCGGAAGAATATACGTATCGTGTCATATTTATATATTATTCTTATGCCTAATAGTGATACAGTCAGAAATGAAGCACGGCAACTGACTAGATTTTTAAATCTAAGACGACTAATTTCTGTGCAGAATTTGACGTACTAAAGAAGCGGCCGCAAAGATTTTCAAACGGGGAAAAATTTTCGCCCAACTCTCGTTCTGAACATGTTCTATCATACGCAGTCTATTATTTGGTTCTTGTTGATCATTATCAAAGAAAGCAGCAATGTAAGTAACAACAAATAGCAGTCTCTTGCCATTGTTTCGCTAATGAGACGATTCTTCTCTCTTGTTTTTTAATTGTAAGCGGCAGTAGCGCGCACAAAAGCAAGCCATGCCGCGAGCGGCGACAGGCTGTAAACGCTCACTATCAGAATGCGACAAACAATGTATGACACAGCACAGTAACGCATTTTCAGCTTAGAGTGACGTAAACACCTATAACAAAGAAAACGGCACTTATCAGATCAAAGCAAAATAAGCAATCGATCCAAACCAGACGAAGCACGTGAAAAAGGAAGGGTACCCGTATAAATACGGACGGAGCGCCTGATGCATAGCAATGGCTACGTGGTAAAGTTTAACTGCTAAGCTTACAACTCGAACCAAACTACTGTAGCTGTATCGTCATTCATTATACCTAAATTGTGTCTCATATTGGAATGGACCAACTTTGTTTCGATTTGGAGGTGCGGCCTAAAACTTTTCTCTCCTCTTGAATTTCGAGTCTCAGATTTCAGGTGCGGCTTAGATTCGGGAAATTTTTTTTTCCTTTATTTCGAGTCTCATTTTTCAGGTGCGGCTTAGATTCGAGTAAATACGGTACCCATAACATGCTTTTCCCCAATGTCTTTGTGCGATCATTCCATGTTAATTGACAATCATTACCTCCCATTAAAACTTCATGTTTGTTACACAGTCTGAAGATGTGTTATCTATGCTTAATGTAACAGAATTGTTTTCACTCTTTATCCTAAAGTGCATACTAGTTGGTTACTTTTTCTTCATTGATTATTTACTGTATAGTGTCCATTCATAAAGATGCTTGAGGATTTCATTTGCTTTCTCTAATAGGAGCTCTGCTGTCTTATCAGTGACTGAAGTTTCTGTTGTCAGCAAAGTAAACTTTTTCTACATATCTTACACTGCCTGGAAAGTCATTGGCATACTTAGAGAACAGAACTGGAACAAATACACTACCCTGAATAACACCTGTGTTTGTTTCTTGTCTGAAGCTTGTCTTTCTAAACATTTATCATTAGCAGTCAAGCCATATGCAAATTATTTTTGCATATCTTTTATTATAACCATTTGTATCACATGTATTTTAAAGTGGATGTTTATTTTTTTTACCATACACAGCATTACAATATCTCCATTTCACCAGAGGATTATCCATAAAAGGACGCAACATACGGAAAATGTGCTATCATTTTTGTCCAAGGGTCAAAAGGATTAATGGGATAAAATGGTCCATTTAATCCATTCCCGTCTGGTATGTCTCTTATAATTTGGGGGCATTTACAGTATCAGAAAGCCTTAGCAGTCTCCTATACTCCAGTTTTTTCCTCCCTTTTGTCAGAAGCAGGAATGCCAAACAATTTTCCTTCTACCTTGATAGATTTTCTCTATCCATATTATAAATACACTACTGGCCATTAAAATTGCTACACCATGACGATGACATGCTACAGATGCAAAATTTAACTGACAGGAAGAAGATGCTGTGATATGCAAATGATTAGCTTTTCAGAGCATTCACACAAGGTTGGCACCGGTTCACACAAGGTTGGCGCCGGTGGCGACACCTACAACGTGCTGACATGAGGAAAGCTTCCAACTGATTCCTCATACACAAACAGCAGAACAGCAGTTGACCGATGTTGCCTGGTAAAACGTTGTTGTGATGCCTCGTGTATGGAGGAGAAATGCGTACCATCACGTTTCCGACTTTGATAAAGGTCGGATTGTAGCCTATCACGATTGCGGTTTATCGTAATGCAACATTGCTGCTCCCTTTGGTCGAGATCCAATGACTGTTAGCAGAATATGGAATCGGTGGGGGCAGGAGGGTAATACAGAATGCCGTGCTGGATCCCAAATGCCTTGTATCACTAGCAGTCGAGATGACAGGCTTCTTATCCGCATGGCTTTAACGGATCGTGCAGCCACGTATCGATCCCTGAGTCAACTGATGAGGATGTTTGCAAGACAACAACCATCTGCACGAAGAGTTTGATGACTTTTGCAGCAGCATGGACTATCAGCTCGGAGACCATGGCTGCAGTTACCCTTGAAGCTACATCACAGATAGGAGTGCCTGCGATGGTGTACTCAACGACGAACCTGGGTGCACGAATGGCAAAATGTCATTTTTTTGGATGAATCCAGGTTCTGTTTACAGCATCATGATGCTTGCATCCATGTTTGGTGACATCGCAGTGAACGCACGTTGGAAACATATATTTGTCATCGCCATATCCGTGGCTCTAACCTTCATTCGATCCCTGCAAAACCCTACATTTCAGCAGGACAATGCACGACCGCATGTTGCAGGTGCTGTACGGGGCTTTCTGGATACAGAAAATGTTCAACTGCTGCCCTGGCCAGCACATTCTCAGATCTCTCACCAATTGAAAACGTCTGGTCAATGGTGGCCGAGCAACTGGCTCGTCACAATACGCCAGTCACTACTCTTGATGAACTGTGATATCGTGTTGAAGCTGCATGGGCAGCTGTACCTGTACACGCCATCCAAGCTCTGTTTGACTCAATGCCCAGGTGTATCAAGGCCCTTATTACGGCCAGAGGTGGTTGTTCTGGGTACTGAATTCTCAGGATCTATGCACCCAAATTGCGCGAAAATGTAATCGCACGTCAGTTCTTGTATAATATATTTGTCCAATGAATACCCGTTTATCATCTGCATTTCTTCTTGGTGTAGCAATTTTAATGGCCAGTAGTGTATTAATATTAGTTTGACAGTATTATGAAAAGGATAGATTGTTACTCACCATGTAGCGAATATGTCGAATTGCCAATAGGCACAACAGAAAGACTGTCAAACAACTAAGCTTTTAGCCAGATATCCTTCTTCCAAGTTAGGCAACATAAACACACACACATATAACCACTATCTTCTGGCCGCCGAAACCAGACCCTGTTGTTGTGCCTATTTGCGACTCGACATTTCCACTATATGTTGAGTAGCAATCTATCCTTTTCATAATATTATCATTATTCCATTCTGGATTCTCCATTATTAGTTTAGAATAGGCTAGAACACAGTTTTGTAAAATTAAGACTAACACTGCTGGTAATGAACCAATTGTAAGTTATTGTATGACAGAAATAAAAATCTTGTCCCATGCACCAACCAAATGCAGTCCTGTCGTCATACAAGCCAGTGAGCTCACTTTGTTCGACAGTAACTGAAACAGCAGAGCAGTTATAACCTTGGTGGTGCATGAGGATGGATTTTAACATTAACAAACAACAGAAATTTGTTCCTAGTGAATTAACTGGTAAATTTATTTACAAATTTAATGCATTTTTTATCATGCATTTTAATACATTGCTTTTTAGTAAAAGCTGACCTCTGCAATTAAATGTCAACATTACACAACATCATGATGCATATACATTTTTTTTAAAAAAAACTTTGTGATTTATGCAGTTCATTTATTCATGTACAGAATTTACTGCTTCCAGATTGTGGCCAGAAATTTTCAGCAAAGAGTAGTTTGTATGTTCATGCTAAAAAACATAATGCTTCAAAAGGTGACCAGCAAGCAAAAGCAACTTTTTGTTGCCCCATTGAAAAGTGTAATCGCAGTTATTCAATGAAATCTAGTTTAAGGCAACATATGCTGAAAATCCATACACCAGTTTTAGGTAAGTATATATGGCTATTATTAAGTAATTTTAACTGCATGTTCAGTATGAACATAACTGAAAGTATCATTTTTTCATGTATATGACAGCAGAAGATACCACCCAGCTAGAGTACATAACGTTATTAACATCAAATGATGACAGTGGCTCATTAGAAGGTCTCGAAATGCTCTCTGAAGATGGACAGCTTACGTCACCTGGTAATTTAATTAAATTACTTTTTATTTATGTTATTTATAAGGTACTGGACAGGACACTTGTTACAGCTGTGGGAGTGATTAATCATCTTATAAATGAAATGATTAATACATAAAATATACATGGTAGAACGTGTTTTTTTCAAAAACTGTGTTCCTTAACCATGGAGAAATATGTGGAGGATTCAGCATTAACATGAACCAAGTCTATGTTTATTTTTATTTATTTTTTATTTACATGTCTGCTTCCTTAGGATCAAATTGAGGAGCAAATCTCAAAGGTCATAGAACATGTCAGTGCATGAATTGCAACATAAAAGTAATAACCAATAAAAAATAAAATGTTTATGAACCCAAAAAAAGTCAAATCATAAGTTTAAGTAAACACAATCAACAGTATAACATAAGAATCAGATTGATTTTTCAAGGAACTCCTCAACAGAATAGAATGAGTGACCCGTGAGCAAATTCTTCAGTTTAGATTTGAAAGCGCTTGGCTTACTGCCAAGATTTTTGAATTCTTCTGGTAGCTTATTGAAAATGGAAGCAGCAGTATACTGCACATCTCTCAGCACAGAAGTTAAGGAAGTGCAATCCAAATGCAGATTGGATTTCTGCTGTGTATTAACTGAGTGAAAGCTGCTAATTCTTGGGAATAAGCTAATATTGTTAACAAGAAACGACAGTAAAGAATACATATATTGAGAGGCCAATGTCAAAATAGTGAGACTAGTCAAAAGGGGTCGACAAGAGGTTCGTGAACTTACACAACTTATTGCCCGAACTGCCCATTCCTGAGCCAGAAATGTCCTTTTAGAATGGGCAAAGTTACCCCAAAATATAATACTGTATGACATAAGTGAATGAAAATAAGCAAAGTAGACTAATTTTCATGTCGAACGATCACTTACTTCAGATACCGTTCGAATACTAAAAATGGCAACATTAAGTCTTTGAACAAGCTGAACTGTTCAGTTTCACTAATCATTCTGTGAAATTAACATCGGGTTCTGTTGAATTGTGTGTTGTTGTTGTTGTTGTCTTCAGTCCTGAGATTGGTTTGATGCAGCTCTCCATGCTACTCTATCCTGTGCAAACTTCTTCATCTCCCAGTACCTACTGCAGCCTACATCCTTCTGAATCTGCTCAGTGTATTCATCTCTTGGTCTCCCTCTACGATTTTTACCCTCCACGCTGCCCTCCAATACTAAATTGGTGATCCCTTGATGCCTCAGAACATGTCCTACCAACCAATCCCTTCTTCTAGTCAAGTTGTGCCACAAGCTCCTCTTCTCCCCAAGTCTATTCAATACCTCCTCATTAGTTATGTGATCAACCCATCTAATCTTCAGCATTCTTCTGTAGCACCACATTTCAAAAGCTTCTTGTCTAAGCTATTTATCGTCCATGTTTCACTTCCATACATGGCCACACTCCATACAAATACTTTCAGAAACGACTTCGTGACATTTAAATCTATACTCGATGTTAACAAATTTTTCTTCTTCAGAAACACTTTCCTTGCCATTGCCAGTCTACATTTTATATCGTCTCTACTTCGACCATCATCAGTTATTTTGCTCCCCAAATAGCAAAACTCCTTTACTACTTTAAGTGTGTCATTTCCTAATCTAATTCCCTGAGCATCACCCGACTTAATTCGACTAAATTCCATTGTGTGTTAGAAACTGTAAAAACTGAATCTTACTGAGATTTAGCGTTAGTTTATTTTCTACAGCCCATGAACTTTTGTCATGAACTGCAGTATTTGAAATCGAGCCAATGTCGCACGCAACGTCCTTTACTACCAAGCTAGTGTCATCAGCAAACAGAAATAGTTTACAATTACATGTAATAGTAGAGGGCATATCATTCATATAGATAAGAAACAGGAGTGGCCCCACCAGGCCCCACCACCAATCCCTGGGCACCCCCAATTGACAGTACCCCACTCAGACCCCACATCACAGCCATTCTCAACACTGAGAATAATGACCTTTTGCTGTCTGTTGTTGAAGTAGGAGGTGATTTGGGCTGCTCCCCATATTTTGTAATTCTTCAACTTCTGGAGCATTATATCATGATCAACACAATCAAAGCCCTTAGTTAAATAAAAAAATATGCCTAGCATTTGAAACCTTTTGTTTAATCCATCCAGTACCTCACAAAGAAAAGAGAATATAGTATTTTCAGTTGTTAAATGACTTCTAAAGCCGAACTGTACATTCAGTAGCAAATTATGTGATATAAAATGATCAGTTATCCTTGCACACACAGCCTTTTCAATAACTTTAGCAAACACTGATGGCATAGAAATAGTTCTAAAATTGTCTACTTTATCCCTTTCTCCCTTTTTTTTAAAGCAGCTTCACAACTGAGTACTTTAATCGTTCAGGAAACTGACCATCCTAAAGGAAAAATTACAAATATACGAGGGCGGTTCAGAAAGTAACCTCCGATTGGTCACAGTGCGGGTTGTGGGGGGGAGTAGCGGCGCCATCTGTGCGTTCACGCACTCAACAGGTCAGTCGACATCAAGCCGTGGTCGAGTGAACGTCGTACCTGCGCTAGTTTAGTTTTTGTGGCAGTTTCAAATGTGTGCTGCAATAGAAAACCCCGCCAAATGTGAAGTGCGTGCTGTCATAAGGTTTTTTACAGCCAAAGGATATTCTGCAGCAGCTATTCATCGTGAGCTTTGTGCCGTGTACGGACCAAGAGTTATGAGTGAAGGAGTTGTCCGTGAATGGGTACGTTTATTTAAAAGTGGACGAGAAAACGTTCATGATGAAGAGAGGAGTGGTAGACCATCATTGGTGACTGACGAACTCGTTCAGACAGTTGATGCAAAAGTTCGTGAAAATCGACGTTTCTCAATGTCTGAGTTGTCTACTGGTTTTCCACAGATTTCTAAGACACTCTTGTACGAGATAGTGACAGCAAGATTGGGTTACCGTAAGTTCTGTGCACGATGGGTGCCCAAAATTCTTACCGACCACCACAAAACTCAAAGAATGGCCTCTGCATTAGACTTTCTGTCACGTTATGAGGACGAAGGAGAACCATTGTTAAACAGAATCGTGACCGGTGACGAAACCTGGATTAAGTACGTGAACCCTGAGACAAAAGAACAATCAAAGATGTGGGCACATTCAAATTCGCCTACCAAACCAAGAAAAGCCTCGCAAGATTTTTCTGCCAGAAAACTGATGGCAACGGTGTTTTGGGACGCCAAAGGGGTGTTGTTGGTTGAATTCATGGAACGTGGTACGACCATTAATCAAGACGTGTACTGTGAAACAATAAAAAAGTTACGACGGGCTATACAGAACAAACGCCGTGGTATGCTGACTTCCGGTATCGTTTTTTTGCACGATAACGCCCGTCCTCACTCTGCTCGCAGAACAACGGCCCTTCTTGAGTCCTTCAAGTGGGACGTTATCAACCATCCACCTTACAGCCCAGACCTGGCGCCAAGTGATTATCACCTCTTCATGCATTTGAAGAAATGGCTCGGATCACAGCGGTTTGATGATGACGAAGAGCTCAAAGATGCGGTCACAGGCTGGCTCCAGGCACAAGCGGGTGATTTTTATGCAGAAGGAATTTCAAAGCTTGTGAAGAGATACGATAAGTGCCTCAATCGCTATGGAGACTATGTAGAAAAATAGTGCAAAGATGTAGTTGTAAGATGTATATATTAAAATATTTTTATTTAACTTGGTGTATTTTTTTAAATCAACCGGAGGTTATTTTCTGAACGGCCCTCGTAGCTAAATACAGGGCTAACATGTGCAGCACAGTACTTCAATAATCTGCTAGGCACTCCATCATATCCATGAGAGTCCTGTCTTCAGTGATTTAATTATTGACTCAGTGTCCCCCTTGTCAGAATCACAGACAAGTATTTCGGACATCAATCTCGGAATGGCATTTGCCAAGAGAGTTATTTGATTCCTTGTAGAAACTAATTTTTTATTTAATTCACCAGCAGTGCTCAGAAAATGATTGTTAAATACTTTACATATATCTGACTTATCAGTAACAGAAATATTTTTACTGAAAACTGACTTAATATCGTCGACCTTGTGCTGCTGACCAGACACTTCCCTCACAACTGACCATACGGTTTTAATTTTATCCTGTGAATTAGCTATTCTACTTGCATACCACATACTCTTTGCTTTCCTAATAAAATTTTTAAGCACCTTATAGTAATGTTTGTAATGGGCTACTGTAGCTCAATTGTGACTAGCCTACTTCTAATATTTTGATATAATTCCCGCTTTGTTCTACATGATATCCTTATCCCACTAGTCAGCGACCCAGGCTGTGTTTTACTGCTAGTACCCCATTTAGAATGTTCTAATGGAAAGCAACCCTCAAAGAGCATGAGAAATATGTCAAGGAAAGCATTATATTTGTCATCTATGTTATCGGCACTATAAACGTCCTGCCACTCTTGTTCCTTAATAAAGTTCAAAAAACTCTCTATTGCTGTTGGATTAGCTTTCCTACATAGCCTGTAATTATATGTGACATTTGTTTCAGTACAAAAGCCTTTTAGTGTTAAAATTTGTGCATCATGGACTGAAAGGCCATTCACCCTTTTACTATCAGAATGCCCATCTAGTAATGAAGAAAGAATAAAAATATTGTTTATGGCTGTGCTACTGTTCCCCTGCACCATAGTTGGAAAAAACAGTCTGCATCAGATCACAAGAGTTTAGGAGATCTACCAACATCCTTTTTCGTGCACAATCATATAAAAAATTAATATTGAAGTCACCACATGTAACTAATTTTTGAAAGTTCCTATAATGTGAACCAAGACCCCTCTCTAGCTTGAGCAGAAATGCTCTGAAGTCACAGTTGGGGGATCTAGAAACAACAACAATTAGAAGTTTAGTTTCCATAAATTCAACTGCCCCTGCATAACATTCAAATATCTGTTCAGTGCTGTGCCGTGATACATCTCAAATGGAGTACTGTTTTTTACATACATAGCCACTCCCCCACCCCACAAGGAACTCCTTGAAAAACAGCCTGCTAATCTGTATCCTGGTAAAGGAAACCTCTTTATTGTCAAATTATTTAAGTGGTGCTCCGATATACCAATAATTTCAGAGTCAACATCTGTAAGCAATTCACTAAATTTATCTGTAGTACCTCTTATATTTGGATGAAATCTGCTGATTCCTTCTCTACTTGGGAACCTGACATCCACTTAAGGTGATTCCTTAGTTAGTTATACATATCAGCTGACTTCAATCTAAAAAAGGTGCAGCTCTAACACCAACTACTACAGGAATTTTTCCATGAGTGATCCCACCACCACCCACTACACTGTCACCTATAAGCTTTGCCAGCCTCCCCTTCCTATACCTATTGAGGTGCAGGCCATGCCTAGTGAAACCCAGTCAACTGATAGTCTCAACTGACACCACTGCAATGTGACCCATGCCTCTGCCATCAGTGTCTTCTCCAGTCCCATGTTAACAAGCCTAACAGCTGCATTAAGATGAGGCTGATCATGACACTGAAACAGTTTAGTCGCACCAGTTTGAGTTGCTATCTTTACCACATCATCGCCAACATCATATTCCCAGTCCCTATCAAGACTATTCCCCACTCCACCCACAGCCACTACCTGATCCTCTGTTGTAAAATTCCTACATAACTCCCCTATTCTGTCAGTCACCTGCAATAGGCTTCACAATGCTGATGACCTGGTACTCACTCTCCAACACTTCCTCCAACTGCTGGCTCTACCGTGCGAACTACCTAGCAGCAGAGCCTTCTTCTTTCTGTTAGACTTTGCAACTGACTTAGACCTCCTAACTGCTGAGGACTGCTGCATGTTTCCTACACCTACATCTACACCTACTACTTCAAGAGGCTCCTCTCCACTCATCTCTGACAGTTGGCCAAACCTATTGCATAAATGCAAAATACAACTGTCTGAATACCACCACTTCCACGTCCTCCTCCTAACTGCGTTCTTGCCAACTGCCAGTTCCCATTACCCAGCACCCTTCAGTTTCCTCAACCTACCTAGTCCCTCCTTTGCGTATTGTAACTGCACCTGAAGAGGCACAGATCTTACACTCCTGCTCCTCTTTCAGTTTAATTCTACTTCAGATTCTGCATTCCCAGGAGAGAATCTCACTAGAATGCCAACTAGCTTTCCCACTGCATTTCCCCCAATGAAAATACTTTGAACAAATCCCAAACCATAACCCACTACTCACAAACCTACGACAAAGCCCACACTTCTCACTTGTGATAAAATTTTACAGTTACTAAAAAAAAAAAACTAAACATCTACATTACTTAAGTTAAATTACACCAGTAGAACTATTTACAGAACTAACAATAGTGATCTTGAAATTCTCTGTCTAATAAGAAAGCAACAACTTTTATCAATACTAATAAACAACTACTAATACCAAACCAACAAAACTTCACGAAATTTATTAGCTAAAACCAAAAATTCAAGTGGCCACTGGAACACTCAACTAACTTAAAACAGCGAATGAAAATTTTACTGAAATATTTCACTAGAAACAATTAAGAAATGTCAGCTGAAAACTATTGCACAAAATTTACTAAATAACTTTGATGCACAGAAAACTCTTGTAAAAACACTGCTAATATTTGGATGAACAATTGAAAACTACTAAGTTTAATTTTCTAATACAGTGCACAAACAACTTTGACAGTACTTAGCTTTATAACCGCTACAGATGCAACCGCATGCCACGAAATTTAAACACACTACTGAGGTGTGACACTTGGATGAGCTATGTAAGCACACCCGTGAATAACAGACCACTAGAGTTAATAACACAGAAGCAAAGCCTGAGATGAACGAAAACTCACTAATAAGTTACTTTTACAGCAAATATTAACACAAATAAACCTTAAAATAAGAAACTGAAGACTAAAACTTTATACAATGATGAGCAGTTTCAACAGCAGTGCAGCATGTCTGGCTTTTTCTCAATAGAACCTACCTACATCTGCATCTATACTCTGCAAGCCAACATAGGGTGTTTGGCAGGGAGTATTTATCATTTTCCTTCTTCCAGTCACAAATGGTCAGTGGGAAGAGCGACTGCTGGGAAGCCTTCAAGTGGGTTTTAATCTCTGATTTTGCCTTCATGGTTATTTCACAAGATGTACGTAGAAGAAAGCAATAAATTGTTTGCCTCTTCTAAGAACGTATGCTCTCAGAATTTTAAAAGTAAAGTAGACCTTGATGCAGAAGCCTCTCTTGAAGCATCTGCCACTAGAGTCGCTGAGTATCTTCATGATGCTTTTGTGTGTACTAAGTGAGTAAGCGCTTAAATCAACTGTTATGCAATATTACATCCTCTGCCTCGTTACAGTTAGTGTTTCAGAGGATGAAATTTAACTATGTACTGAACTTAGTTCACTTCTACTAGGAAGCTGTAAAGAAAGTGTGTCTCATAAGATTTATTATCAATATTGGTTTTATATCACAAAATTTACAAATGTGTTTCTTATAATGTTAACACACAGAACTTCCTCTTTCATTTTTCATAGAAGTGATACAAATTGTCACAATTGCATATTAAAATATTCTTAACATTCTAGTCATAAACAACAGCACTGTGAGAAAGCTGTAAAAGTAATTAGAGCATTATGTTGTGTGTCGTAGGGCACCCTAGAATATTGCTCAACATCTATAGAGCACTTGTAAGAAACAAAAATCTACTATGGCTCTTTTATATCTAACAATGTAAAACAAATTGTGAAAGCAAGCTCACAAGTAGTTGTCCACCTGTGCTAAATGTCCTTCCTTCACAACTAGTTGAGCAGATGCATAATGTGGGCTGTATGTGGAACAAACAGAGAAAAATAATTCACCTTTCCCAAAAAAGCTTGCAGCTCCTGAGAGTTTTTGGGATAGGGTAGAGTGTCAATGGCAGGAAGTTGTGGTCAGTGGACTGGCCCCCTTGTTTATTGACCAAGTGTCCACTTGCTCCTGGAAAAACTGCCGTGTGTGCGTGCGACACTTGAGGCCTGCATCATGTAATGTAGTAAAGAGGGTAGAAAGATTGCCCACATGGTTGTGACACATAGTGCCTTGACAATTAAGTCACTGAGATAGTACAAGCAGAGATGGACATGGTTAACTGTTCCAGATATGTCTGGAAGATTACCGGCGTGGAAGAGATCAATGGGGCAAGTGCTTGTATTTGTATAAGCCAAAGCGACAGCTGATGACCATAATACATAGCGATTCCTCATCTAGTGAGATCAGCGAATATACATCAGCAAGATCTATCTTGAGAAAGACAGTCACTTCCACAAAGCTTTGTGAAGAGGAACTCTTTCTATGGTAAGGGGCAGGCTTCCAAGTGTGTGTGGTCACTGATTGTGCTCTTTAAAGCCAGAAGCAAAATAGCTCCACAGTCAGTTGTGATGTCTCTGTGTTATTGTATGGCTTGGTTCTGAATTTGCTATGTCTTGGATTTTTGGTCTGGACTTAAGGACTTGTTATTCTGCAATGCTCTTTCTGTTTATCTTCTGTTCATTGGAGTTGATGTCATTGCTTCTAGCATATTCTGATGTATCTTGTAATCTCCCCCCTCCTCCCTTCTTCCATCTATTGTCCACATTAAACAATGCCCAGCCCAAGTAATTAATAACCAAAATATTTTATGAAGATTTGAGAGGAGTGGAGATTACAATAAACTTTCAAGTTTACTTAGCTTGTCATGTTGAGACATCTCCAGTTCTTCTTGGTTAAGGATCTGATTCTTAAAGCTGAAAATCTAACATAAGGTCCTCATGGGTGGTTTGTATTACATAAATTGGAAGATTGTTGTTGCAGAAGTTTTTTATGTGAATGTATTTTCCACTGATTTTCTCCCATTTCAGTATATCACACAGTATTTCAATTTTTTACATTAACAAATCCGAAATTACGTTGTTCACACCTACTACACAAAAATACATCCAATAACATCAGAGGCAAGCTTACAACTCCCTCATTCTGTGGAAGTAACAGTATGCCCAAGGGTTTACAATTTTTCTTAACAAATGAATTCCTACAAGTTTTTGGCACATTATCAATTTCAATTATTATTTCATAAATGGATACAGAAATAAACATAGTAAAGAGTACAGGATTGCGTAATTAATAATAGAAATTTTGACGCTCGAGCGAGTGTGCCTGTGTACAAAGTATGCCAACCAAAAATAAAATGATTTTGTGTGGTTCCATTTTTGTTTCACAAATGCAAGCCTATACCTGTTCCTTCAGTATTTCTTCAGGTAACACAGCGATAAATTGTGTTGTCATATGACCAAGTGAGCAGCAGTAATATAAAACACAAAGCGTGCTTGGCGAGAAAAAATTTACCATCAGTTCAAAAAAATGACTCTAGTTATGAACTAGGAACATAATCCCACATCGAGGCAGTTATCTATGAGATAATTAGTGACTGAATAAGCAGATGACAGAGATCTGATGCAACTTCATTGCTTAATGCTTTGAATGCGTCAGTACTGTCCATGGCAACATAGAGTTATAGTGAAAATTTATTATGTTATTTTTTAATAAAACAGTAGTTTAGCTCATATTATGGAAGTTTATTTTCTCCTTGTTTAAATAAACTAAGATTAAACTGTGATTTTGATCATACTTGACTTACCTTGGTAACATAAGAAAACCTATTCTTTTAATGTGTACAAAGTGTGCTGCACGCCCGCTCATGTTATGAAAAATGGCGCACGGCATGCCTGCTCGATTGTTAAGTGTGCAAATAATTCATAATTTCAAATGTTTAAAAAAAAAAAAAAAACTGTACATTCAGAACAAGTATTTATCGATTATAACATCGAAAGTAAAATATTTTATAAAGTAATTCCTTTTCATAAATTTTTGGTTGAAATATAACATAATGTGTATAAAATTATATGAAGGTTTTCAAAAAAGCAACTGAGATGATATTGACCTGTCCTAAATTCGGAAAATAATAATAATAATAATAAAAATAATATTGATATCGTCAACTACTGTTGAGGTAAAGTAATGCTAGAGGAGGATGTCCCATTACAATTTGTACTGCAGTTTATATGAGCTGCCTTATCATCTTGATGTATTCTTTCTTCTTAGGGCTGTACATTTCTCAGTCTCCTTGGCTACTTACTACATTTTTATGAAAAGCATAGTTGCTACGCACCCTATAGTGGAGATGCTCAGCCACAGAGAGGCACAACAAAAAGACTGTCAGAAAGTGAGCTTTCCACTTGTGGGGGTGAGGAGGAGGGTGGGGTGGGGAGGGGGAGAGATAGTAGGGTGGGGGTGGGGGATGGTAAAGTGCTGCTTCTGGAAGCATACAGGGATGAGGTGGAGAGAGGATAGAGCAGCTAGGTGCAGTCGGGAGGTTAGGTGGAGAGAAAGGGGGAGGGGAGGTAGTGGAAGAAAAGAGAAGTAGAAAGACTGTGGGTGCATTGATGGAACAGAGGGCTGTGTAGTGCTGGAATGGGACCAGGGAAGGAGCTAGACAGGTAGGCAATGACTAACGAGGGTTGAGGTCAGGAGGATTATGGGAAGGTAGAATATATTGCAGGAAGAGTTCCCACCTTGTTGGTTATCAAGCCCATGTAGAATGCAGTAAAGTGGTTGCAGATTAGCTTGTACATCACATGACTGGTTTCACATGTAGACTTGTCCTTGACAAGATAGGTGATGCTTTTAACCAGAATGGAATAGGTGGTGGTGGAAGGATGTATGGGATTGGTCTTGCTGAATCTAGGTGTATTAAAGGGATACGAGCCAAGAAGCAAGGGGTTGGGAGCAGTGGTTGTGCAAGAATTGATGAGGATATTGTGTAAGTTCAGTGGGCAGTGGGAGGAATGTCCTACCCACTATCCTTCCCACCCCTCACACAGTGGTATTCTGACATCCACCAAACTTTCGCAATATCCTCATCCATCCCTATACAACCTCTGCTGCAAACCCCTTTTTTCAAGACTCATGACCTGTAATAGACCTAGATGCAAGACCTGTCCATTACGTCCTCCCACCACCACCACCACCACCACCTTCTTCAGTCCAGTCACCAGCATCACCTATACCATCAAAGCCAGGGCTGCCTGTGAAACTGGGCATGTGATCTACAGGCTAAGCTGCAACCACTGTGCTACATTCTATGTGGGCATGACAAACAACAAGATATCTGTCTGCATGAATGGCCCCTGACAAACTGTGGCCAAGAAACAGCTGGACCACCCCATTGCTGACCATGCCATCCAATATGACATTCTTCATTTCAGTGACTGCTTGATAGCCTGTGCCATCTGGATCCATCCCACCAACACCAGCTTTTCTGAATTGTGCAGGTGGGAACTCTCTCTGCAACTCTCCCTACATTCTCGTAACCCTCCTGACCTCACCCTTTGTTAGTGAGTGTATTGTTACATTCCATCCTGGGTTTTCCATTGTTTGATTTTGGCTGTTTCCTATACCTTTCATGTGAATCTTTTAGATTTGCTCTAGCATTCATGATATATCCTGTGATCCATTTCCGTATGATCTGAGTAACATTTCCAATATTTTAAGATTTCCAGCACTTGTCAGCCAACACTCTAGAACTACTTTTACAGGTTCAGTATTCTTATTCTGTAGCTCAATCAATTGCCCCCTCCCTTATATACTGTGTTTTAACTGCTTCCGGTGATTGTTCTGCAATCCTGATTTTCTTCAAAAATAGGTCTTTCTTTCTTTCTTCTTCTTCTTCTTCTTCTTCTTCTTCTTCTTTTTCTTTCGAATAACCCTTTTGGCAGGTACGATGAATCAACTTTGGCTGCTCTTCATTGTATTAGATTTCCTTAGTTTCTGAATTTCCTTCATCCTTTTAGAGTGGTGTCCCCTTTCTTCTTGAGTCCACTTTTGTCTAATTGTTTTCTTTCTCTCCTGAAATTCTGCATTTTGAACTGCCTTTCTGAAATGTGTTCTGTTTTCTATTGTGTCTATTTTAATTCCAGCGTTTTCCATGTCGTTTTCATCCTCTGTGAACCATGCTGGCTTGGATTTGTAGCTATTGAGTAATGTGAGTATCTGTTTGGTTAGTCTGTTGTTATCCATTCTGAATATATGTCCAAAAAGCTGCAGTCTTCTCTTCCTCATTACATCAGTTAGTTTTTCAGTTTACAAGTATAGCTCTCTGTTTGGTCTTATCCTGTATTCAGCATTATCGTTTCTCAAGCTCCCAGTATTTTCCTTAAAATTCTTCTTTTGACCTTCTCTAGTCTCTCAAGATCTCCATTTCTTGTTAGTTTAAGTGTTTCTGCCGCATACAGAGCTTCAGGTCTGGCCACTGTTTGATAGTGTCTTAATTTCGTGTTCCAGGACAAGGATTTTTTGTTATAAACATTTTTGGTCATATGAAACACTCTTTCAATTTTGTGCACTCTAGTTTATATAGCTGTCTTTTCTTTTGCATTGTATGTAATCCACTCTCCTAGGTATTTATAGGAATATGTTTTGTGTATTGTATTGTTGTCAACTGAAATATTTTGAGGAGAATCACTGATGTTTGTCATGAACTTTTTTTTTTCTTCAAAGGATATTTGTAGTCCTACTTTGGCTGCTTGTTTTTGCAGTTCTCTTATTTGTTCTTGGGCAATATCTAGCAAATCTGTAATCAATGCCATGTCACCTGCAAAGGCTAAGCAGTCGACAGTGATCTTGTTTAGATTTCTTTCTAGTTGAATCCCTTTAGTATTGATAGCCTTCCTCAATTCTCGAACTACCTTCTCTAACACACAATTGAAAAGTGGAGATGACAAACCATCTCCCTGTCAGACACCTGACTTTATGTCAAACGATTTTGAGAGCTTTCCCTTAAATTTTACTTTCAGTTCTGTATGTGTCAAAGTTGCTTTAATTATTTCAGTTGCTTTGGTATCGAGTCCCAATTCTTGTAAGATATCAAGCAGTGTATTTCTGTCAATTGAATCTTGGGCTTTTTCAAAATCCACAAAAGTAATTACATATTTTAAGTTCCTGATATTCCTCATTTCTATTATGTTCATTAAGTTTAATATTTGTTCTGCACATGACCTTCCCTTCATAAATCCAGCCTGATACTCTCCTAGTTGCTTGTCAAGTATTTCTACTGCTCTTTTCTAAAAGCTCCTTTCTATTTACTTGTGTGCAGTACCTCTTACCTTTCTCTCAAAATTTCCTTTGATGGAACGGGTTCACTTCAAATCTGAACACTGTATACATATATCTTATTTTGCTATTTGAATTTGGTTTGAGGAATGCAGAAATTGAACTATAGAGCTACTTTGTTTAATTTGTGAATAAACTTATGCAAAAACAGAGTTAATGAACAGTTCTAAATTACCTAGGGTGTAAGTAATGTGCCAGTCATTTCTAACCTTCCAAACTCTCCTCTCCACCCTGAGGATGAGGCTATTTGGAATGCTAGGATAGACTTTTTCCTTTCTACTTCTATGTGTGTGTACTATTAGTACTTGGAATTTCAACTCCTGAATGTAAGTACTATTCAATATTTCTTTTTCCATGTTTGTCATTCTTTTCAATTTCGGTTTTATTGTAATTCGCATTCATATGGAACTTCACTTGCAGGTGGAAACACATCAGCAAAAGGAATGAACATTTTACCACCTCCATCATCCCTTATAACTGCTGAAGGACGGTCGGACATAAATGATCTCATGAACAAAGGTAGAAATTTTACTTTGTAAAAAATAGGTTGCATGTAAATAAAATGATAAAATAGTCTGGGACTGTAGTGATTGTAGTAAAACAATTTCTAAGTTCGTAAAACTATTTACTTTTCAAACAACAATGGAAATTCCAGGATGGAATAATACATAAAATGAAGGAAAGGCAGTCATTCACCTATAACTGACTTATGTGTGGCACTTAGAAACATTCAACAGAATACATTATTTTCACTAGCTTTTGAGCTCTTGCTCTTTCTCTAGCAAAAGTTTTGTGTCACCTCATTGTCACTGTAGGCTTGCACCATGAGAAGCAAGGAGAGGATGTTGTTGATGGCCAGTATCCTCTTTCTATAACACAACTGCATTCTTATATTAACAGGGTTCTTTATTAACCAGAACAAGAAGTTACTTACCTTAAGATAGTCCAAGTGTGCTGGTACAAGCTCACCTGTAGTAGTCCACGTTAGCCTCACTGCTGGTGAAGTAAAAGTCCCGCTAAGTACCGTACATACTCAAATAATCCACTCCCTCGAATAATCCGCGCACCCCAATTTTGAGGAAGGGGAAAAAATTATTTTTTAAAATTTGTTTTATTTACAAAAATAAATTGTTTCAATGTTATGATGTGTTCAAAAGTATGTATAATAACTACTGGTTTGAAGCATCGCGGCTGTACATGTTGATACATCATTAAAACGCAGTCGATTCAGCGGCATGCAGCTGGCCAGCTGGAAGGCGGTTGGCCAGCGGCATGCAGCTGGCCAGCTGGCCCATTAGACAGGCAGGCGGCTGGGGAATATTATCACTGCCAGCTGGGACTCTACGCGTACCTACAATAGCAAAACAAGAAATGTGAATTATCTTGTTCAAGAATTTGTTAATACGGTATGTGCAATAAAATATTTTAGTCAATACTGGTACGTTTCCTCTCTTACCGCTCTATTCATCACTTTTGTCGTCATCACTAGCGGGAGAATCATTGTCGTCTTCACCATCTTCCCATAGAGCGTCATCCTCAGTTCCATCCAGTGAATTTGTGGGATTCCACATTTTTTAAAGGATTTCTCCACCAGTGGTTGCGGAATGGAGTTCCATGAACTTTTCACCCGTTCACAAATCTGGGACAAATCCAGCCATTTGATTTTTCCACTAGGTGTGAACTTATAGTTTTCATCAGCCATCCATTGCATATATCGCTGTTTAAGTGCAGCTTTGAATGGCTGATTTATACACACATCTAGTGGTTGTAGGATGGATGTTAGGTCTCCAGGGATAGTGACCAAGTCAGTTTTCCCTTTTTGTAGTTTGTCTTTCACTCCCTTAGTTGTATGTCCACAGAAGCTGTCCAGGGCCAGCATGTTGCGTAAATTCAGTAATGCACCAAGACGACGTTCCAAACATGTGTCACCCAGTCAATTATAAGTTCATTGTCCATCCACCCTTTCGGATTCACTCTCATTAATACCGGTATGCCTTGTAATGATATTTTCGGAATAGCTTTCCTGTTCAATATCACGTAAGGTGGTAGCTTTTGTCCATTGCCAGTTACACACAACATTACTGTACATCTTTGTTTCTCACTGCCACCAGTCCGTATCATGATGCTGGATTCTCCTTTCCTGTTCATTGTGTTGTTGAGCGGCGTCTCAAAATGACTCGTTTTTATCCGCATTACCAATTGGCGATAATATATACGACTGTTTATGGCACAGATTTATCACATAATGATGAAAATTCACTATTTTTTCCTCGTAATTGCCTGGAAGCCACTAAGCGATAATAGTTTTCCTCTGGAATCCTAAACCATTTCAGTTGAAAAATCTTGATAGTTAGCCCCAGCTAGCTTTGAAACTGGTAATGCCTATTTCTTTGGCTGAAGACAATGCTTTAAGTTGGCACATTTCACTCGTCACTGCGCATCCGTATTGTCGCTTCTCATCTACATAATCACAGAGCCTTTTCTCGAGGTCCGGATGCTTCATTTTTTGGCCGCGAAATGCCTGACAGTTACTATTAGTTTCTTGAAGCTGCGTTTTATTTTTTCACCAGTCGCGAATACAACTCTCACTCACGTCGTACTTTCTTCCTGCTGCACGGTTTCCAATATTCTCGGCTTCTTCAATAATTTTCACTTTTTCTTTAGCAGTGTACAAGCGATAACGAGAACTTATAGCCATAATTAACAAGTCTGAAGATGTTAATACTTCACTCCTAACGTGCTACTGATGCGTTGCAGACTGAGACCGCAACAATGCAATAGTATAATGGGATGTATTGTTTGAGACAGAGCAGTACCAACAATATTTCGAATAATCTGTGCACCAAAGTTTTTCGTCCTAAAATTCGGGAATAAACATGCGCGGATTATTCGAGTATATACGATATACTGTTCTGGTCACTAGTGACTGACTGACTCTCTCTGCGACCGATGCCTAGACTTGGTGACTCACCGGATGACTGACTGGGTGTAACTAGACTGAGGCTTCCAGTAAGTGGCGGACTGACAGTCGAGAGGATGTTTGTGGCATGTTGCCTGCGACTCTGTATTTTGTCCTCGCTCCTGATAGGTGCATTGTTTGTGCCTGCTATCGATTTTCTCGCAACGTCTCTGCCACCTGCTGTGCTGGCGACAGCTTACACCAGCATATTCTCCCCCCCCCCCCCCCACCCCCACCCCCTCCCACCCCAAAATGCCACACTGTTGTTGTGTAGTGAGGCTGCGAAGGACAATGGGAAGGGAGCCACATGACGTTGGGCGTAGCTGTGGAGGACGGTGTACTCCTGACCCTACCCCGCCATCTGGCTTGTGAGGCAAGAGGAATACACTGCCATTTGACTGTGCATTTCTGAAAATTTCCTGTGTGCAATCTAGATTTCAGCTTTCACAGTATTATCGAGTACAATGATCTTAGACCATTAATGTTGGGGGTTGGGTTGTTTTTGGGGGACAAGACCAGACAGCGAGGTCATAGGTCTCATCAGATTAGGGAAGGATGGGGAAGGAACCATTGCGGTATTTACCTGGAGCGATTTAGGGAAATCATAGAAAACCTAAACAGGATGGCCAGACACGGGACTGAACCGTCATCCTCCTGAATGTGAGTCCAGTGTGCTAACCAGTGCGCCACCTTGCTCGCTAATTAATGTATTTTGCTTTGTACTGTGCTAGATGGCATATTATTACATGCTATTATTGAATACAATGTTCTTGTACACAGGTAACATACAGTCAGATACAACTGTATTCTTTCAGAAAATTATAAGAATAATTTTTAGTATCAGTTTTAGTAAGTACTTTACAATAACTTTTAAAAAGGTATTTAGGAATCTTTTGTTGACATGTAACAGGGATGGTGCTCTAAGTAAAATGCATAAATAATTTTAATTAAGAAGTACATGATATACTAGTGACACTTTATCAGTGCTAGCTGTCAATTTTCCTGCCAGTCTACCGGTGCCATGACTACAATGAATTACACGGTAGTGTGTGGTATTAGACATGAGCATTTGGTGAATTATTCTATAAATTTTGCTTTTGACCGTGATTTGCTGCATCGTTCATCTTGTCCCTTACACACCTGGCAAAGAGCACTTGCACAGCTGGTATAGGAGACATGCAATAACCTTTTTGCTGTTAAAATGCACCTCCTATTTTTATGTCTGCATTTTATGACTGCATATTTTCATGTTGTATGAATGTACTCACAGATCTGAAGGTGGTAATCATGCTTACTGAAATCGATAATCGATCATAAAGATTATTTACAGGCAATCTTGGCTAAGGAGATCACCTTCTCTCAAGTAATTATTACAGGTCTTCCCTTACAACTCACGATGAGTTAACTAATAAGTTTATTGTGATCTCGGAGTAATAATCCCAACATTATTAAATAGTACCTACCTTAAATTTGTGAATTAAAACCACAGAACAGAACACATTATTTTGTTGTGTCTATATTGTATTTTGAAATGTATTTTGTGCTGACAGACTGATCTGTAGCATATCCGGAGATATAGTTTAGACTCAAAGGCGACAGTTTGGATGAGAGTTAGCAAAGCCAACAAATGTAAATACAAAATCTTAGCATAGCCAGAGGTCTAAGTTATGTTGAAAGTTGACATTTTAATTGTAGGTTAATGAAGTAAGATTGAATAAATCTTTGTACATAAAACTGCCAGACATCCACCAAACCACTAAAATGTGAATCTTGTAAAACTTCAGGATTTTTATAAATGAATCATACTGTAAAATATGCAATATAGTGTAGCTGTAGGGAACAAAACTGTGCTTATAAAAGTAATTACAGAATAGCTGATGTCAGCTGCACTGTAAGGTTACATGGAATCAGCGGCGACAAGTAAAAATGGGTACCAGATTGGGATTTGAACCTGGAATGTCTGGCAGGTGCATTAATCACTGCGCCATACAGGACACAGCATTAGCGCATCCACGTGAACTAGCTTGGCATGCCTCATGGCATTCCCATGACATTCCCAAAAAGTGTCATCTATCCGCACACCGTGTCCATTTCCTCCACTGTTGCTACTCTGAGATTCCTGCAGAAGGGCGAACATATTTGAGCACCTGCACTGAAGAAGATGGTTCCATTGCCGATCTAGGTGAATCAGTTATATGAATGTGCAGTGTCTGTTCAGCAGATCCTGGGTTCAAATCCCAGCCCAGTACACATTTTCACTCGTCGCCACTGATTCCGCATAACATCCTGATGCAGCTGACATCAGTAATCCCTTTCCTTTCTTTTCTTTTCCTTTTCTTTCTCTTCCTTTCTCCCTTCTCCAACTTCAATTTACATATAATGTATCAAAGCTGCGGATCCTGCTTGGTGGCCATTCTTACGGACATGTCTGAAAGAACAGACATCACGCTTTCATATAATTGACAAATTATTTGCAAGAGAGATTATCTTCAATCTACTCTCTGGTTTATGATGTGACTTAACTTTTGACACTACTTCCAAAAATCAATGCTTTAAATGCCCTAGTACATATATGTAATTGCTGGGTATAATTCTTTTTTGCTCCTGATTCACTGGTGTGAATGTTTACCAACCCTAATTCATTGTATGCTTAGAAACTCATAATAAATTGGGCAGGTGTAGTCATTACTATTCCCAAAGAGTAGATGGTGACATGTATTTTATTATTATACTGGAAATAACCTTTCATTACTTCAATGGTTAATTGTTGAGAGCAAACAATGATAGAAAGTATGTTTGTGCTGCAATCTCTCATCATTTTGGGAGACATTACATGACTGCTGGCCAGTATTGCCTGACCTCCGCTAATACTTACAAACAGACGTGAGAACACAACTGAAATATTTGCAGGTGTGTTAGGTCTGTCAGACCATCAGTGACAAAACAACTAGTATAGCTGGATGGATATAAAACAAGTGTAATATTATGAACCTGTTGAAAGAAAAGGGGAAACGTTTGTATGTACAAAAAATTATAGTACCAAGCCATAGAGATTAATAAGTATTGAGTTGAAAATGCATTTCATTTTAGTACCATAATAGAGCAATTGGGAAAATGAGACCTAGCTTTATATATGCAAACACGTCTCCTTTGCTATTTTTAGGGTTAGTGTGGGGAATGGTGAATGGTGGAAGCTGCAAGAGCACAAGGAAATGGCTGCAGTGCGAGATAGTAAGCGGGGATAGTGCGAGGCATGGTGAAAGGTGGAAGCTGCAAGAGCACAAGGAAATGGCTGCAGTGCGAGATAGTAGGCTCATTCTCGCTTCTGTAATGTTGGCTGCCCAAGACAGAAACAGTACCCAATTTTTTATGCTTCATACGATATACGTATTATCTGACATGGACAATTGTTGTCCAAGCCAGAATGGCAGTACCATATGCTTAGCCCCAAGAAACAGTTACTAATTGAGATATGATAATTTTCTGATGCCTTCTGACCTTTGCTTACTGAGCGTAAGAAGTGAAACCAAAAGAAATAAGGTATGTAGTGTACTTACATTTTACAGATCACCAGTTAACAGTTTTTTTTAACAAGAATTTAGAATGAATGAAGAATTAACTGTAGACTCAATGCTTGTGAAGACACACACCATGAACACATCGTAACCATCAATTATTTGTGAAGAGGAGTAATACAAAATCAGAACTGGAAGTTACTGAATCTCAAGCTGTGAAACTATGGAGTTATTTTCTTGGAAACAAAACTCTATTTAAAGGAAGACAAAGAGGAGGGAAAAGTCACTTAAAACTCATAGCCACCCCCCCCCCCCTCCCCCACCCCACAGTAGGTCAATGTTCAATAAGTTTTGCATTTGCATTTCTGGCATGCTTCAGCTGCCAAATTTGAATTGGTTTTGTGGTGTCACCGCCAGATACCACACTTGCTAGGTGGTAGCCTTTAAATCGGCCGCGGTCCATTAGTATACGTCGGACCCCCGTGCCGCCACTATCAGTGATTGCAGACCGAGCGCTGCCACACGGCAGGTCTAGTCTAGAGAGACTCCCTAGCACTCGCTCCAGTTGTACAGCCGACTTTGCTAGCGATGGTTCACTGTCTACATACGCTCTCATTTGCCGAGACGACAGTTTAGCATAGCCTTCAGCTATGTCATTTGCTATTACCTAACAAGGCGCCATATTCAATTACTATAATCTGAACAGATAATATTGTGAATCATGTACCGTCAAGAGCAACATTCATCATTAATGGATTAAAGGTAAGTATGAAACTAATTACGTCCGCTTTCTGAATACTCATTCCTTGTCATGTTCCAGACCTCACGTCAGTATAGTTCATCCCTCCTCACGCCAGCCAGTGTGAGCTAAAACGCGTGCATTTCAGCCTCCTCTAGTAACACAGTGTTGGCTCTTCTGCCAACACAACAGGTTTCCAACTTACTTTCTTAATTTTAGTTTTTATCCACAGTTCTTTAATATGCTGATGACATTTTTTTCTTATTTCAATATAGATTTTGGGTCCAAAGCAGGGGAAACCATGACACAATTTTTACTGGCACCAACAGAAACGGAGGCAAGTATGACTTTTCATTTAGAATAGGCTGAATATGTTTTACAATGGCAGAACTAATTTTACAATAAAATATTAAACTGAATTCACTTTCCATCCATTTCGTACGATTTGAATACTGAAATCATTCTTTAAGTTACTCTGATAACAATTTTAATGAAGTTGGAAGCCCCAAACACCTTCATTTCTGGTGAAGGGGCATAAAAATCAATTCTGGTGATGTTCAGTCTGTGACCCCTTTCCTTGTTTTATACTGCTACCTACTTTTTCCCTCCTCAGACAATGTGGGTTAAGAGTGGCTTCTGTGTGACTTATCTTTCCTGTTACACCCCAATATTTCATCTATTTTACCTTGAAAAAGGAAGCTAGAATTCTGAAAGCTAGAAATAGACAGTATTTGAATTTCTATCTGTGGTTCTGAGATTTTCACCTCCTGGCAGTATGTTTGCACTGGCCAAATGCGACAGTTGTGCTGTGTGGATTGTGGCACAGAAAATCCTTTAACGATGATTGTTTAGGCGTCAGTAACACTGAAGCCCATGTTGTGATGTATTAAAGAGAGAATTAAGTTTCATTGTAAAGCCTGTGAGAAGAGATTAGTCGTTGAACGTTTTGGAGAAAAAGGAAGACAGGAACCTAAAACATTAGGAAATGGTGTTAACAAGTGGGCCAACTTATTGCAGTTCGTTCACTTGTTAATTCGACAAGATTTCGTACTATCAAACGATAACTCAATAAATGCAAAGCTAGTCACAATTTTCAATTCAAATGCAAGATTAGAAAAATATTTATCGTGATCATCTAAGTACTTTGAAAAATGAAGTTAAGAAACCCCTGAAAACAGCATGCGGTGTGTGGGTAGTGATTCTAGTGTGGTATGATTCCACGCAAGATAATGACATGAACTCTTGTAGAACCAAAGTGTAAACAGTAAATATATAAAGTGTTGTGCATCAGGTCAGAGCTCTCAAGATTTCAACAAACTGCAGAAAACAGTTTGTTATGTATTGCATATGATTTCCCCAAACATTTAGCTGAGAGCCAGCAATGCAACACTACAGAAGGATGTGGTTCACATGTAAGTAGAAAACAATCCAACAAAATTAATAAACAAAAGCACGCTGTTAAGTCACACACACTCCAAATGTAAAAAGAAAACAATCAAATGAAACTGAAACAAATCAGTTTTATGATCTAAATAGTCCCAACAATCTTACAAATTCCACAGACAGAAATTCTGCAAAAATGAAGATGCACGTTTCCAGGAAGTACACAGGAAAAAGAGAAGAAATGTATATTTTGACAATGAATGCAGCAAAAATCTTTGTGGGTACTGAAGGGAAAAAGTGTGTTGAGACTGTGACTGAAGAACACAATCATTCATACAAAAATGCACTATCAAGCACCAAACAAAATGTGGACTCACTACCCCAGAATTCCTTTGCATCTAAAAATGATGAATCTAAACCAGTATCAAGACAACAGTTGGCACGGGAGATGAACAAGAAATGCTGTATGGTGAGAAAAAGAGCATGGCTACACCTGAGCCGTGTCAAAAGAGGTACAACTCCTGAAAATATCATTAGCTTCCTGCAAAAGACTGTTCTTAAAAGCTTTAAAACAAAAGGGCTTAATAACAGTTTCAAAGTTAATGTTGACTTTGAGCTCAGAGAGAAAGTAATAGATAACACTATATGGCTCAGAAATATTGTGATAAAGTGTTTTTTGTTCCAGACCCTTCTTTGACAAAGTCACCAAGGGCATTTAAGTTTAAAGGGAGTGAGCTGCACTACTGAAAGACCAGGAATTCTGATATCCACAGTTAAAACAAAACAAAATAGAACATAGAAAAGAAATTTAAACTAATTATTCACTATGAATATTCCATCAAAATGTTCAATGTGCTATTAAAAAAGCAGAGAAGGTACAAGTTCTGCTTGTTGCAGAGGTACCAAATATCTTCATAACAGTTGAGCATGGACTGACTTAAAATGAAATAAAAATGTACCATTTACAGGGTTATAAATAGTGTGTCATCCTTTGGCAGTAGCATTGTATGTGCAGAGGAGTATGAGCAAATGTGTTCCATGGCCAGTTACAAACTGTAGGAATGTGTTTTGAAGCAGCTGCAATTCAAACAAATTTTCACGGCGACAAATGTCTAATATTAGATATAATTTGTTCTCCAAACTCAATGATAAAATATTTCCTAATAGAACTTGAAGTACTACTTGGCAGTGCTACTAAAGAATTCCCATACTTAATAGTAACTGGTGACCTAAATATAAGTACATTGAAACAGAACAGCTGTATAAAATCTTTTCATGATGTTGTAAGTACATATAATATGAATCTGCATGTAAATAGCCCAACAAGGAGCACTAAATCATCAGAAATAATAATAGATCATGCTTTTATAAATGCACCTTTAAATAAACTGAAATTACGAGGGAAGATTGGAAAGTAACACACATAGCAGCAGCACAACATTTCCTGGGATGCAGTGTACGATACTGTCCATAACACGCTGAAATTTAACAAAATTAATGCTCGCTGCTGGGTGCCCAAAAACTTGACAGACAACCACAAGGGTCAGTGAATAAGGACAAGTTTGGATCACTTAATGCACTACGCTTCAAAAGAGCATGATTTTCTGAAAGAAATCATTACTGGTGATGAGTTGTGGGCAATGCAATCTTCATTCTGTATGCAAGGAAATATTATGTTGCAGGTTTCACATTCAGAAATCACATTTGTATTTTGGTTGTTTGTGAAGAAATTGTTAAGCTTTGAGTAACATATATCTGAATTCAACAGCAGCAGGACTGTGGACTATGAAGATAATGGTCAATCATTATGCAATATTGCCGCTCTCATTGATTGTGATTCCACAACTGTTAGTGAATGTGGAATCGATGGGTTCCTATTGAATATGGAAGCAATTGGTTCACGAACAACATATTTAATCTCATGCAGGACCTCAGAGGCCTCACACGACTAGCACCGAAGAGGACAGACTGTTCGCTTGGTCTTGTGGAACTGTTATAGCCACTACATGTATCTTGAGCCTCTGAGGAGAACCAACATTGCCAGATTGCATTCATCATCATCGTGGCCCAACACCTCACTTGGTGTTAAGGGATGGTACTGTGGGAAGATTTCTCTAGTAGTTTACTAAACTGAATACAAAGTAGTGAAACGAGCCATGATAGAACATGTATAAAGAACAGTGTCTAAACATGATTAGAAGAAATTAATACTTTTCTAGATGCTGAACTGATACAAGGAACATGAATTAGTCTCAAAGATTCTTGTAGAGGGGCACTTGCTAATTTTTACAGTGCTAAGCAGCTGTCAGAGGAAGGCTGAGGGCTAACAATGTCCATGTGAATGTGATTGAAGCAATGCTGGATGTCTGGGAATGCAGTGACAGGAGCATTTACCAACCTTGGTGCGCTGACAGGCAAGACATGTGCAGACCAAGATCCTGAAGTCCCTCTGAACACCCAGCCACAGGAAATGCTGCATCATCAGAGCAGTAGACATACCCGTACTGGTGTGTGCCATGTTGGGCAACCAGCCGAGAGTGGCCTTCCAGAAGGCAGTAAGCAGGAATGAGCATATATCAAATACTGCTTTTTGAGTCGAGATCTGACGTATGTTGAAGGCAGAGTCTGGAAGCAGCATCCAGGTGTGGCTGGGAGAGTTCTGTGTCATCCTTCTGCATGGTCCTAAGTGACTGACAATCCAGGGAAGAGGCAACAGTGCAGATGTGGCTGAGGCAATCAGCAATGACGTCAGTTTCAGTGGCTTGATGTATGTCAGTAGTAAATTCGGAGATGAAGGACAGCTGCCGGAATTGATGGGGAACACTGGTCAAATCAATTTTGCAAAGATGTTACAAGCATGTGATTGGTGAAGACCGTGATGTGATTACGTGCTGAGCCTCCACCAATGGCTGAAAGTATTTGATTACCTTGTAGATGATATGGAGCTCTCTGTCATATGTGCTCCAGTGCCAGTGAGTGCTGAGAGCTTGCTAGTGAAGAAAGAAGTTGCTGCCAGGTGTTTCTAGTATGCTGCTACAGGGCAGCACCAATGGCTGTCTCACTGGTGTCAACCCCAATGGCAAGCTGGGGTGGTAGGATGAAGGTTGGCAAGCAGGGTAGCAGCCAAGTCATGCTTTGTGGCAGAGAAGTTGTCTTTTATTTTTGGCATCCACAGTACCGGCTTGTTGCCCTTTGTTTTCAGGGCCATGAATGTACATTATGAATGGCTTCTGTTTAGCAGTGGTTCCTCAGATAGTGATGGAAGAAGTTTAACATGCTGAGGGAGCTGCAGAGGTCCTTGAATGTCTCTGGGGACAGGAATTCGAAGACAGCCTCCACCTTGTTGGGCAGGGTACATGAACGAGCAGCAGAGATGATGTGACCCAGGATCCATCTCACTGGCACCAAGAATGCACTTTGCCATATTGATGATGATGCCGGCATCATGGAGGCATTAAAAAATACTGTATAGGTGCTCACGGAGGCATTAAAAAATACTGCATAAGCACTCACGGTGTTCCTTGGGCATCATGGAAGAAAGAGCATGTTGTCCAAGTAGGCAAAACAGCAGGGCAAGTCTCGCAAGATGCCGTCCAAGGATCACTGCCACATTTGGGCATCATTACGGAGGCCAAATGTAGTGAAGGAACTCTTGTGGAGCCCATATGGGGTGATGATGGCAATCTTTTGGATATTCTTGGGTGTGACCGGAGTCTGGGTGAAAGCTTTGATGCAGTCGATTGTGCTGAAAATTGTAGCTTCAACCAACACATAGCTCTGTGTGAGCAACACCAAGTACTGTTCCAGGAAGGTATGTGCTTTCAGCTTCTGGTAATTTCCACTTGGGCACCAGAAGCCATCCTTCTTCTTGGCAGCTGGAAGGGTGGATGCCAACAGGCTCTTTGAAGGATGTAGCATGCTGACAACGAACAGCTCATCAAACTTGCCCTTGGCAATCTTGAGTTTGTGTGGTCATAGGGGCTGTGGCTAGCAGACCACCTGAAGTGCACTCAGTGGATGTGTGAGAGCAAGATTTTTGGTCACGAGGTTGGTATATGGGCCGAAATGTGCCACCTGCTTTAAATCAAAGAAAACAGTGAAACAAGTTGTGCACTTCATTGATTTTCCAGTACTGATATCAATGAGGTGCTGGTTGGCAACTTCAGGAAACAGGTGGTAATAGCCGACAAAGTCTGCTCTGATAATGAGGTCAGTAACATCAGCGATGGTGAATGTTCGGGAATGGTCCATTGCAGGCTGAGGTCAAGGACACGATAATGTATGCCATAGCTAGTGATGGTAGACTTATTCACTGCCATCAGGATCATGGCTGAGGTGATGCAAGGGTCTCCTACAAGATGCCTTGGAAAGATACACAACTCGTAGCCATGTTGCTCAGGAAAGGTGTGGCGGAGTGAGCATGTCAGACGAACAGGTGCTGCGAGACTGATGAGCAGCTGGGTGTGTCTAATCCTGCTAGTTGTTTGTGTTTGGGTGACAAGAGCATAGCTGCTTGAAGTTCGACGTGTCCAGGCTGAGAGACAGTTAGAGCTGCGGCGGGAAAGGTGGCAACTGGAATCACGGCGGCCCACAGTTGCCTGCAGCATTGCCGTGTTGGCTAGGCCAGAGGATGGGGTAGTGGCTGGTGATGTCATTAGCAGCAAACTGAGCAGTGAGGCGAATGAGTTCATGGCAGGGAGGGTGGCATGATGGTCAGCTGAATGCACCAGGGGGGGGGGGGGGGTTAGCCCATGGCAATGATTCAGATGGTTCAAATGGCTCTGTGCACTATGGGACTTAACGTCTGAGGTCATCAGTCCCCAAGAACTTAGAACTACTTAAACCTAGCTAACCTAAGGACATCACACACACCCATGCCCGAGACAGGATTAGAACCTGTTACTGTAGCAGTCGCGCGGTTCCAGACTGAAGCGCGTAGTACCGCTCGTCCACAGCAGCCAGCATGGCAATGGTGGTGGCAGCCAGGGAGACCAGCACCTGTCAGTGAGGCTGGCAGTGTCAGTGAGGGAGAGGTTGGTGTGAAGCCACATCTGTCTGTATCGGGACCGAGAGGTGAGCCAGCAAGATGCTGTACAGGGGACCATTAGAAACCACATGTGGCTCCATCTGACTTTCAAGGTAATGCAGGAATTACAAGAGTTGCCAGTCTCCACACCGCTCAGTGGAAAGGAGGACCCAGACATGCTGCATCTACAACCATGTGAGTTGTAATAGGTGGTGACGCTGGAGTCTCTCATAGCAGTCGGTGGCAGGGTGTGATAAGTTGATGTTGCCGATCTCCATTACATACGTTGGCTCAATCACCATAGCAAACTTGGTGGCATCTTAGGTGATTCCACAGCCGGCAAAGATGGTGTCCACAGAGAGAAACCACAGTCACAGGTCTTGGGGATTGAAGAGTGGTGTGCAGGCTGCTGCACTAGCAGATGGAGTGGCACCAGCAGGCAGGGGATTGGACATCAACGCGTCGGGGCCAATAGGAACAGTGGTGGCGGCGGCAGATGCTGAGGCTGGCACCAGGATTTGGGCTGCTGGTGGACATGTCACCACAAGATCTGCATGCAGCTCAGTGTTGCAGCATTCCAGCTCTGCAAGGTGCATGGTCAGGTTGATGATGATATTGTGAGACGATGGAGCGGGAGCATGCTAACAGAAGTTGTTGGTGTGGTTTACAAGTTGGTGGGAGTGGGTCTGCATGCCTAATGAGGCGAGCCAACAACATACCAAATTTGAAAATTAAGTCGTCAAATTTTATCATCAGGTCACCAGTGTGGGAAGTTTTCCATACCTAATTTGCTATATTGAATACAAGGTAGTGAAATGGGACTTGATGGATGATGTATAAAGAACAGTATCTACACATGGTTAGAAGGGGGCATGAGTTAGTCTCAAAGATCAACAGTTTCTTGGGGGATTAATTGTCTCTTGCAGGAAATATTGATGGGGCAGATCAGGAGTGAAGGTTACATGGCATGATGGGCAGACTCAGATGGTATGCATGTGGGTGCAGAACACAGGCTGGTCGGAATGTTTATGGCACAAACTTTTAATTACTCACTGGTCTCCATAGTTGGTGTGGTGCAGGCATATCTTTAAATTCAACAGTGAGGTTTCGACACCAAACTTGTCACCAAATGGTGTGTCGATCATGCTGCGAGCATGGAGCTGAACATATGGTGATACCACAAGGAGAAGAGCCAGACTGGGAGCAAAGCCGGGTTGGTGGAAGCATTGCTAGTAGCCTGAGCTACCTTCTTTGAACTGACAACCAGCGACTATAGTATCCTGGTATCCAGTCGTCCAAAGGAAAAAATGCTGCCTATCTTAGCAGATGGCCGTCGTGATCTAGGAATGTGTGGGTCTGCTAGACTCAGAAACATTCACTTGTGTTTTGCACAGCCAGTAATTTGGACAGCCGATTTTACATTTACGGGTTGTTGAGGTTGGCAGCTGTGCCATATATTCAAGATTCTTGTGGCATTCTCTTACAACAACATAATGCAAGGCTGCATGTTGCCTTTGCTGTTCTGACCTACTTTGATAAAAAGGGTGTTTGCCTTGCCCTAGCCAGCACATTCGTCAGATCTATCACCCATTGATAACATCTAGACATGGGTTGCCAAGGGACTGGCACACCACCACTAGCTGGCACTGTGACTCATTAACTGTGATGTAGACTTGAAAAGAAGGAAGGAAGTAGGTTATTGTTTAATGTCACATCAACTACCAGATCATTAGAGATGGAGCACAAGCTCAGATTGTTTCAAGGATGGAGAAGGAAATCAGCAATGCCTTTTCACAAGAACCATCCCAGCAGTTGCCTGGAGTGATTTAGGGAAATCACAGAAAACAACATAAATCAGGATATAGGATATTTGGATGCAGATTTCAACTGTCATATTCCTGAATGCAAGTCCAGTGTGCTGGCCGCTGTGCCACCTCACTTGCTGCCACAGATTGAAAGCAGCTCGGAATCATTTAAATATATCTGTCACCGTGATACCCAGCCAAGTTAAAACCAATATTGCTGCCAGAGCTGGCAGCACTCTGTACTAAATTTCACACCCTATACATCCACAAATCACCTGAAAATTTAATCGTCTATTCTTCCTAGTTTGCTGCACATGTACAATAATTACACTTCTGTTATTTGCTATCCTTGCTTAGTTTTAATGCCAGCAGCACCCTCTGAAAAGAATATGTATCTATATTAATCAGTGCAATATAAAAACCTCACTGAAGCCTTAGTACCATCTTTAACGTGTTTTTGCTCCAACAGATAACAGCTACCAATATTCAGGGTGTGCAAGATGATTCCGGAACAGAGGTCATATCAGATACTTGCTTTATAGTAACAGCAGCCAGCATGCCTGTGCCACTGACAGAGGAAACAGTAGTAACATCAGAATTCCATGAGGAAGAATCCTGCAAAGGATCTGCACGAACTGATTTTACATATGAAGATATATGTACATGGAAGAAGCAGAGCATGAATCTAGAGGAAGATGCAGCTTCCAGCTCCAATGACAGTCCACTGAAGCAGGCACTAAACCCAGAGGTGTGTGCCTCTGATCCAGAACTGTCTCAAATTGTTCTTCAGGTAATTGCTAACAAATGGACCTATGTTAGCTTAATTTTATTTAAATATGGGTTAAGAAATATGTTTCACTAAAAGTCAAAATTGAGTAAATGATAATATACTGGAAAATCCATCTCCATGAATTGTTCAGCAGGAATAACAGCCAGCACCAAATTGTGAGATTGACCATACAGTGGAAACACGTGCAGCTGAACAAAATGTGCGTGACACCAATGGCTGCTGCACTCTTGCTATCTGTATCCTGACATGCAGCAGTAACTTGAATGAAATAGATTGGAATTCTTCTTACTGAACATCATTTGGTCAAGCATCTCTGTGGCCTCAATCTTTGCTAGCTCTCCTCTTTCTCACCTCAATCAGCTCTGAAGCTCTGCTAGCACACCTCTCCCCACCTCCAGCTCTGTCCTCATGCCTCCTACTTCACTTAATCTATTGACAACTACGGTACACACTCTACAGTCTCTGCCTTCCACCCCACTCCCCTCCTTCTCCTTCTCACCCAAATCGCTCCACCACTTCATTGTGTGATTCATGTAGCTTCCCTTGCTCTCACCAGGCTGGGTTCCTAGGTGCCATATCCCATTCCTTTGCTCCCTCTCCCTCTCAACTATCAGTCTTTCCTTCCCTCAACACACCCCTCCCTCCCTTCCCTCTTCATCACATTCATTACACCTTACACACCCAATCACTCCAGTTGGGCTACAGTGCTAGGATGAAGTAGTCAGCTAAAACTGTGTACATGTACATGTGTTTTTGTTAATTAACTTTAAAAGGGAACATTGTCTAAAAGCTGAGCAATGATTTCAGTTTTGTTAATGTGACTCTCAACTGGCTTTGTATTCTTTTCATTATTTGTATTTAATTCCATCACCTGAGAGCCCTAACTGGTAACGTCTCCAACTATGTGCTGTTCATGTTGTAGCACTCAGCTAAGTTGTAAAAAATCATATACCACTCATTTATCATTCAGAAAAGATATCATTCTAGTTTTTTAATTAGTGGGCACAAAAGCAAACTCATTGTGATGTTTTGGTTATAACCAAAGAGCTAAAAAGAAAACTAAAATATCTTCTTTATTAGTCAGGATGTAAGTAGAGAATTCTCGCAAAAATTAAAACAGCAAATGACACATTTTGTATAATTACCCACAACAGAAACATAGCTCCAAGTACCACTTTGGGTACATTACTTTTACAGGGTGTGGCAGAAAACTAGGCCAATTTTGATACAGCAAAACAAGCTGAGGTAACATTTTCAATCACAATGACAAAACCCATACACATTGCCATTTCATGCACTGTTCATGTTATGAAAACAATATCCTGTAGATGGCCATCATTCTTACATTGAGACTCAAAGGCAATATGCAGTTTACATCGTTCACAGCACATTCAATCATCTGTATAGGAATGCTTCTGATTTATGAATCAATTGTGTCTTTCAGTGTCACAATTTCTGTAGACACCCCCAAGGGAAGTAATCACAGACTGATAAATTTTGAGATCTGGGGAGGTCATAAAATGCCCCATTCCTTGAAATGATGTGGATACCAAACACACTGTGCACTGTTGCCACTGAAATTTGAGTACAATGAGATTGTACCACCATCTTGCATAAATCAATACTCATTTGCAGGAAACTGTTAAATTGAGATGTGAGGAAAGTATCAACCATGGCTGTATATTGCTTAGATGTGACTGTGGTCTCTTGACCATGTTCATCCCCAAAGAAAGAAAGGACCGATTATGCCCACTGAAGAGAAAATGCATCACACTGTGATTTTCTGTCTGCGTAAGACACATTGATGGACTTCGTGAGGATTTTCCTCACCCTGTTGATGGTAGTTTTGTTTGCTGACATAACCACTGTGATGAAAATGTGCCTTGTCACTCATCCATAGCAATGTTAAGAGCCTTCACTGTTCTTAATTTTAGTCAACAATCATTTGGTTTTCATAATCACATACTTCATTTAACTGTTGCAAAATTTGTGTCTTGTACAGTTGCGACTTTAAATCAGTCCATAAAACTTTGTGCACACTACGACTGGACAGTCCCAGTACAGCTGCAATTTGTCTCACAGAATGCTTCTGATGGTTGGTTATAACATTTTGCACCTCCTCTTTTTGTTTCTGTGAGCAACTTGTGGGCCTTCATGGTGATTTCAGCTTAAGTGCACGTCCTGTTTCTCACCCATAATATGACTGCATGTGCCGATAGTATAGAACCATTTTGTCTAAGGGTAAATGGCAATGGGATTCCTGTTCAGCAACACAGTCACTATTTTTGTAAAAGGTTTTGTACAATGCTTACAACTTTCCTCCATCCTCTTAAATTTTCTATTTTCAAAGCTTTGTATGCAGATTTGCTGAACTGTATTGTGTGCAAATGCAGATCCAAACAACTTTTCCATATTTTGTAATAGAGAGATTAGTGTTAAATGTTTTGTAATTGAAGTATTAGAATGTTGTTACCATATCTGATATGTTCTTCATTCTGAATTATACTTACAAGTTTGTTTTTACCATTTTTCATGCAGTTAATAATCTGTATATAAAAAACAACAAGGGCCGATTGTATAAACATTTGACTGTACATTAACACAGAAAATGGCTTCAAACCAAACTTAACTCAGAAGTCTGTATTGTATAAATGTTATCCTAGATTATATCAGTGTGAAGTACAACAAACTTTGACGCGAAAATTCGATGATCAAATTTGGGTTCAAATGTAACTGTCAGTTCAAAATGTAGTGACATAACAGAACAATACTTTTGTTTTGTGCAGATACAAATTGCAAGAATAAAAGAGTTGTTATTAACATGTAAATGTATGACTATGCCACTCCCATACTGCAGCTCAAAACATCACTGAACCTTCTTCAGTGAATCCAAGTTTAGAGTTGTACAGTAGAGTCCTGAATAGAGTTCAATTTCTGCACTACAGTCAAAACTGACTTCCAGTCAGTGATGTTTATACAATCAGTCCTATGTGTTGCTGTCCCTCAGTAAGAAAAACATTTCCAAATATATAATTACAGTTTTCTATTTTATGCAGGATGAAACACTGAATATCCAAGTTGACACACAAGAAGATAATCTAATGACAATAAGTGATACATACGGTGAATATCAAGTACTAATTCTTGAGCAACAAAGAAATGTGAAACAATTTTCAGAATCAACAATTAATTTGAGAGATCTTCAATAATTAATAGTAATTAAGAAACTACAGCTGCAAAGAAGTTTAAGAAGAAATCAATTCGTACTGAATACAACCAAAAAGGGACCAATGTGTTTACCAAAACAAACACAATGTGTTACTAGTTTCCTAACATATTCACATGATAATGGACATTCTCTTTAATTAAACACAATTTCCACTGAATACTCATGTGTTTATTCTATGTATTAGTGATATTGAAATGATTGATTGTTTTTCCACCTTTGTATACATGCATGTGAAGCGACTGTTCTATGTACTTTGACAACTACAATGTTTGCAAAATGGGCTTAAAATATAATTATAAAATAAATATCAATTGAAGAGTTTTTCAACATTGCTTACAAAGTCTATTAGACACTATGAAGTCCTTTATGTAGTTGGACAACACTTCCATATCAGCGCGATCAGTGAACTTCAATCCAAGGAATAATGAAGCCAAGTTTTCACACCTGAAAATTATGACAGAGAAAAAGAGTCACGTTACATTTTTTAAATGATGACGTTACCCCATGCATCATAAACTTTTATGGCATGGTAGAGAAAAATAGGAAGAAAAGTGAGGCATCATTGTAAATGGATGTCATATTCTTACAAGCTACAATTGTGTTACCTGTAGGAAAGAAGTACAGCCTGCATAGAATGACATGATTGAAAAATAATGAATAGCAGTAAATGAAGTAAGAATGAAAGTATTTGTACTCAGGGCATACCATGGGTTACCAATATCTATAGAGTAAGCATTCAGATGTACAGAACAAATTATTTGTTGCCAACACTCATTGCCTCCGAAGTCCCATGACCTTGGCATCGTGTAACGGTTTGCCCAAAAGCACTCAGCAAATTCTGAATGTCATAACACTGCTATTATAGACAGATCCTGATCAAGAGCGCCATGGATTTTGCATTCATGTTTGATAGTCACCTTAACAAATAGCATTTTATACCTGGAATTAAATTGGTTTAAAGCTTTGAAGAGATAAATGCAAGGGCATTTCACTTGTTTACAACAAGTATCACAGCACATGTCACTATTTTTTTTCTTATGGGAATAGAAGAGAAGAGCCGCCTGTTATCTTTAGGTTTAGTACTGCAATTGCTCATATTGTAGAGTCTCTCTCTTAATAAATTATGCAGTGTGGCATTATGAAACGGTTTCCTATGAAGCTAAAGTAAGTGTCCTGAAAAACACACTGAATTTGGATTAACAATTTACATCAGTCCATTGTCCTTTATTGACTTTCCTTTGTATATTTTTCTCTTTACAACAAGCAAGCTTTAAAAAAAAGCATTTGACCATATTTCTTTAGCACTTTGTATTTATGAGTATCCACTATGCTATGGAATTAATTTTATGCAAAAAAAGAAAACTAAAGTATTATTTATACATAATCATTCTCCACACCATATTAGTATCTTAGATTCTGATTCTGATTATGATTACATTAAAATAAGTACATTGATTTGGAAACCTATATAATACAGAAGTAATTACTCAGACAGTTCTACATAAATCTTCGTTCCATATGATCGTTTTCTTGGTTACATAGTACACACTAATGAATTTATGTAATGCTTGTCTTGCAAATATGTGTCGAGGCATTCACACAAATTACCCGTTATGGTATTAATTCTTGATTTTCAACATATAAAGTGCCTTTTACTTGCACAGTAACTTTAATTATGTCTTTGTAGAACTTTCCAATGAAAAGTGACATATCCTCCTTTGATTTTTCATCCATAGCATCAACAATTATACAGCACTGCAGTTACAAATAAATAAATGTATAAAAACTGAGTAAATATGTCTCATATTAAAGCGATAGAGGGGCTGGCCAGTACTTACCTCAGCTCAGTGCAGCCGATAGATACACAAAACAGAACAGAACATTTATGTTCCTAGCTTTCGGAACTTCACTTTGTTCCTTCGTCAGGGAGGGGAGGGGGGGGGGGGGGGGGGGCAAGAAGGGAAAGTGGATTCAGTTACTCACAACCCAGGTTATAAAGCAACACGGAAAGGTAAACAGGGATGGTAGCAAGGATGGAGGCATGGTTGTCAGAGGGAAGACAAAGATATTCTACTGTAAGTACTGTGCCAGCTTCAAACCAAAGAGGATGCATACAGAAGTAAAGAGGTATCTAGTATAAAGATAAACACAACTATGTAGGATGAAAAGATGCGTGAACGGCTAAAGAGCAAAGGGAAGGAGGAGAAGACTGAGTAAATGGGAGTGAGGTTGGTTAACGTAGGTTCAGTCCAGGGGGATGGCGAGATGAAAGGATGTGTCGGAGTGCAAGTTCCCATCTCCACAGTTCCGAGGGACTGGTGTTGGGTGGGAGAAGCCAAATGGCACGTATGGTGTAGCAGGTTCCTAGGTCCCTAGAATTATGCTGGAGGGCATGCTCTGCTACTGGGTATTGGACATATCCTAGGCGGACAGTTCGTCTGCATCCGTTCATGCGCCTCAGTCAGTTTAGTTGTCATCATACCGATGTAAAAGGCTGTGCAGTGCAGGCATGTCAGCTGATAAATGACATGTGTTGTTTTCACATGTGGCCCTGCCTTGAATTGTGTATGTTTTACCAGTAGCGGGGCTGGAGTAGGTGGTTGTGGGGGGGATGCATGGTGCAAGGTTTTGCATCAGGGTCGGTTACAGGGTAGGAACCACTGGGTAGAGAAGGTAGTCTGGGAATATTGTAGGATTTGACAAGGGTGTTACGGAGGTTAGGGGGGTGACTAGATACTGTGGCAGAGAAAGATAGCCAGTGGCACAAAAAGATCGCCAGCAACACAGAATCGATGGAAATGTATTGATACCGGTAGGTGCGGAAAAGATTGTTGGTAGTGATTGTTGGCTGGAAAACAGCTGATAACAAACGTTAAAACTATGGAATGTTAAAATAAATAAATCAATAAATAAATAAAGAGAAGTGGACTATAAACGGAAGAAGATAATAGGAGGGAAATGAAACTAGCACAATTGGTGACTAGATACTGTGGCAGAGAAAGATAGCCAATGGCACAAAAAGATCACCAGCAACACGGAATCGACGGAAATGGATGATACTGGTAGGTGCGGAAAAGATTGTTGGTAGTGATTGTTGGCAACACAGAATCAATGCTAACAACACATGTCATTTATCAGCTGACATGCCTGCACTGCACAGCCTTTTATATCGGTATGACAACTAAACTGGCTGAGCGCATGAACGGATGCAGACGAACTGTCCGCCTAGGATATGTCCAATACCCATAGCAGGGCATGCTCTCCAGCATAATTCTAGGGACCCAGGAACCTGCTACACCGTACATGCCATTTGGCTTCTCCCACCCAACACCAGTCCCTCGGAACTGTGGAGATGAGAACTTGCACTCCGACACATCCTTTCATCCCGCCATCCCCCTGGACTGAACCTACGTTAACCAACCTCACTCCCATTTACTCAGTCTTCTCCTCCTTCCCTTTGCTCTTTAGCCTTTCACACATCTTTTCATCCTACATAGTTGCGTTTATCTTTATACTGTATACCTCTTTACTTCTGTATGCATCCTCTTTGGTTTGAAGCTGGCACAGTACTTACAGTAGAATATCTTTGTCTTCCCTCTGATAACAATGCCTCCATCCTTGCTACCCCTCCCTCTTTACCTTTCCGTGTTGCTTCATAACCTGGGTTGTGAGTAACTGAATCCACTTTCCCTTCTTCCCCCCCCCCCCCCCCCCCCCCCCCTCCCTGACGAAGGAACAAAGTAAAGTTCTGAAAGCTAGGAACGTAAATTTTCTGTTCTGTTTTGTGTATCTATCGGCTGTACTGAGCTGAGGTAAGTACTGGCCAGCCCCTCTATCTCTTTGTTAGTATTTGTTTCACATCTTTATATGAGATTTTCCATTAATCATTTAGATCTCAGATTAAAGCTTCAGTCTTACAAGGAGAGGTCCCCAGCATTAGAATTGACTTTCTGAAACCATTTATATAGTGATGTAGGTTAACGTCACAGGTATCACACTCATCCCAGTGGGCCCTTGTTTGATAGTAAAAAACACGGAATCACGGAATTTCATGTGATGCTCTACAGCTTTAAAAAAGGAATTTCAAACAGACTTGTTGCATAGTGTAATGGTTGAGACACAGTCCTCACATGCAAAGGATTGTCATTTCAAATCTTGTCAATTGCTTTAACAATTTTTATTTTTAAATCTTAATAAAATGATGGTGATCACTATTTTTATTCAATTAAAAGGTCTAAATGTAATTTTATTTCTACTGCTTTCAAAAATCATTTTAATCATCATTTTAACTTTTTTAATTGATCTGATTTTTTTCTTGCTGACATTCATTCTTCATTTGGAATGTGAATTAATTATTTTTATTTATCTATCATAATATTTAAACATCTGCAAATGGTCTATCCATTAAAAAACAAAAGATGAAATAATCTATTGGGGCAATGGTATAGAAAATGTATTTTTCATTACAATACGTAAATTTTTGGATGGTGATCATCGTAGACACATTTAAAATGTAAATTCTTAATGCGCTACGGACAAAATGATGCAGATCAAGAGCTTAACAAAAGAAGGGGCTATAAGTAAAACAAAATTCAAGCTAAATGTAAAACAGAAATGCAATAACATGGACAAAAATATAGGATGATAAAATGGAAGAAACTAAATCAACATAAATAGATGAAAATAATTAAATTCACATGAACAAAAATTCCAAGTGAAAAAATAATAATAGGAAGAAAAATGAAAGCAAATGAAAAAGTTGCTTTGATGATTAAAATAAGATGTCAAAGGAATAGAAATAAAAAAGTTACATTCAAACTAATTACCTGAATAAAAATAATGACATTGTCATGTAGAGGAGGGTGTAAGTATATGAATGACGAACACTAACTTCACTTAACGAAGCTTTATTCAGCACTTGCACATACAAGAGCCAGGAGCAAACTTCCTCCAGCCAGATCACATACAGTATATATACAGCTACAGAACATTCCAGTAAAATGCTTCTTGACATTTGTGGATACTTCTTGAATGTACTCAAACTGAATAAAGAAATTAAAATTGTACAGTCCAGGTGCGTTTTGAACTCATGGCCCTCAATGCAACAGTTTAGTATCATACCCACTACACCATGGTGCCACTCAGATTTTTCTGCAACATTGCTCCCTCCTTAAGTGAACAGCGTCTCAGTGTTACATCGTCCTAGTCCGAGAACGAGTCATTGGTCCTGCATACTCCCGACTCCCAATGACTGATGTTCGCCCTGGCGGTGATCGTCTTAGAACTTGGAACTTCCTTTGCTGCTAAGCTCTTTGTTACCTTTCCGCTTGTTGCCTGTCGCTGGAGCTTCAAATTTACCCTGGGTTGCAGGATCCTTATAGGGCTTCATTCGAGGGACATGGACCGTATCTCTGATCTTTTGTTGTCTTGTGTCACGGCCGAAATCTTCAACTTCATAAGTAACATCAGACAACTGTTTTACAACATCATAAGGTCCAGAGTAGTGCCTGAGGAGCTTCTCAGAGAGACCAACCTTCCGAACAGGAGTGAAGATCCAGACAAGGTCACCAGGCTGGTAGACAACGGGTGGTGGCTCGCATCATACCTTTGGCGATCATTTTCCTGAGTCTGCAGCGTGGGGAGTCAAGTTAACTGCCGAGCTTCCTCAGCTCTGGTTAACACCTGGCCGATGAAGTCGTCGTCCACATCATCAGGATGTAAACACAGTGTCCATCGTCGTAGCTGCCTCACGCTCATGCACCAGGAAAAATAGCGTAAATCCTGTGGTGTCTTGTTTCGCAGTGTTTCAGGCAAACATCACAAAAGGTAGCACCTCATCCCCGTTGCTCTGCTCAACATTGATGAACATTGATAGCGTGTTGGCCAAGGCCTTATTACGGTGTTCAGTAAGCCCGTTAGCTTGCGGATGGCAGGCAGTCGTCATGTAATGAGTAATGTTGCACCAACGGTTTATCTCTGTCATAAGATTTGATTGAAAAACTTTCCCTCGATCTGTAATTAACGACCTTGGGGCACCGTGTTTTAATACAATGTCTTATATGATGAATTTGGCTATCTTGAATGCTTCCTCTGTTTTCACGGCTTTTGTAATGACATAGCGTGTCAGATAATCAGTGCAAACAATAATCCATCTATTGCCACTAGCAGACATTGGAAATCATCCAAGGAGGTCAATCCCAACATACCCGAAAGGTGTTTCGGCTGGTGGAATTGGTATGAGTCGGCCAGGTGGTTTCTGAGGAACCGCCTTTCTCCTCTGGCACTCTCGACAGTGCAGCACGTAGCGATGGACACTCCTAAATAAACGTGGCCAGAAAAATCTCTTGCAGATCCTATCGTATGTCTTAATAAATCCTAAATGTCCGGCCTCAGGTGTGTCATGGAATTTCTGTAGACCATCTAAGCGCAAGTGTTTAGGGATCACTGATAGCCACCTCTTTCCAAATGGATTAAAGTTTTTCTTTCAAAATAATCCATTGACTACCTTAATTGTCCTTTCACATCCTCTGACCGATTTAAGGCAAGCATAATTCGAGATATCTTGGCACTCTTCTTCTGCTCAGCATAGAGATACTGGAGTGCAGCGAGATAGTCACTATCTTCATCAAAGTCTTGATGGTCTTGCACAGGATTTCTTGAGAGACAGTTGGCATCTTGGTGTTTTGTTCCACTTTTGTACACTATGGTAATGTCATTTTCTTGAAGACGTAGTGCCCAACTTGCGAGTTGTCCTGTTGGATCCTTAAGACCTGTCAACCAACAAAGTGAATGATGATGGTCTGTAACAACTGTGAATGGCCTTCCATAGAGATACTGCCAAAATTTGCACATGGCTCAGATCACAGCAAGACATTCTCTTTCTGTAGTTGAGTAGTTTCTCTCAGTTTCTGTAAGTGTCCTAGAAGCATAGGCTATAACTTTCTCTTTTCCATCCGAAATCCGCACCAGAACAGCACCGATCCCATACCCACTGGCATCTGTGTGTAGTTCTGTAGGTGCTCCCTCATAATACAGACAAAGTACAGGGTCAGTCATCAGAGCTTTTCGCAGCACATCGAAAGAATCTTGTTGAGCACCACCCCAGATAAATTCTAGCATCAGCTTTTAACAACTCTTCGTTTGGCCTGGCTTTGATACAAAAGTCTTCGATAAAACGAAGGTAATAAGAACATAATCCGAGGAAGCTTCTCACATCTCTAATACTTTTAGGAATAGGAAATTCCGTTATAGATCTCACCTTTTCTGGGTCTGACCGCACACCTTCATTTGACACAAGGTGTCCAAAGATACACTTTCTTGTATTAAGTTTCAGTCCGGCTTGTTGGAGACACTTAAGAACGGCCCCCAGTCTTTTTTACGTGTTCATCAAATGCCTCTGAGAACAATATAATGTCATCTAAATAACAGTCCGCCCCGGTAGCTGAGTGGTCAGCGTGACAGACTGTCAATCCTAAGGGCCCGGGTTCGATTCCCGGCTGGGTCGGAAATTTTCTCCGCTCAGGGACTGGGTGTTGTGTTGTCCTAATCATTATCATTTCATCCCCATCGACGCGCAGGTCGCCGAAGTGGCGTCAAATCGAAAGACCTGCACCAGGCGAACGGTCTACCCGACGGGAGGCCCTAGCCACACGACATTTCCATTTTTTATCTAAATAACAAAGACACATTGTCCACTTCAGGTGACTTAGAAGATTATCCATCATCCATTCAAAAGTTGCTGGTTTACACAAACCAAATGGCATTGCCTTAAACTCATACAGGCCCTCAGGGGTGATGAATGCAGTTTTCTCACAATCAGCCTCATCTACTTCAATTTGCCAGTATCCCGAGTACATGTCTATGGTTAAGAGAAACTTAGCCCCCTTCAGACAATCTAGTGTATTGTCAATTCGTGGAAGAGGGTAAACGTCCTTCTAGTTATCTTATTAAGCTTCCTGTAATCAACACAAAAACACCAACTGCCACCCTTCTTCCTGACAAGAACCACTGGTGACGACCGTGGGCTCTGCGAAGGGTGAATGATGTCATTCTTCATCATTTTCTCTACATCGTCGCAAATTATTCGACATTCTGTTGCTGACACACAGTATGCTCTCTGGCTTATAGGGTGATGGTCTCCAGAGCTAATCCTGTGCTTCACTGTTTATTTGTATAATTTGCTCTTCACCTGTGGATTGAAACATTCAGAAAAATCTTGAAGAATGGCAAGAAGCTTCTTCTGTTGATCCTTAGTGAGGTCTGGTGATAGTCGAGCTAGAAGATCTCATAGTGGTAGCGCTAATTTCGTCCACAGACTCGGCATGGGAGGTTTCTATGATGCTCAGCTGTTCTGCAATTAACGGCTCAGCGTTTGCTATGCACATGCGTCTTGGAAGGATCTACGGTTCTCGGTGACAGTTAACTATCCACAATTCACTGAATCCATTCTTAAACGGGATGACAGAGACTGGGATGACAAAAGTTATTCTTCAGTGGTATGCTTCTCTGACATTCCACTACAAGATCCATGGGTTAACGCATGGCATTGGGCTGGGCCATCCATGAGGATATCAACGTAGTTTCCTATCATTTTTGTAGTGATCGACGGCGGAGGGTTTTTCTCTTCGGCAGCCTCACCCCAAGGAAGGTCACACCCTTTAGTTTTCCAGGTTGTGGCGACTAGGTGATCAGCTGAACCTTCTAAACAGTGATGGAGACGTTGATCAGTGTGTTGGGGAGCGTCCTCTCCAGCAGCTAGCTTGCGGCGATGGTGACCTACGTCATTCTGCACCCACATCTTCTTGTTCATCTTCGTCATCCCAGAGCTGGCATTGGCTAAGATCGGTCTGCTGTCTTCTGGCACGGGCGTCATCAAATATCCGCTGCCTCTCTCGACAACAGTGCACCACATGTCCCGGTCAACTGCAATGGAAACATACTGGTTGGTTATCCTGGGTTCTCCAGACGTCAATCTTCCTTGGTGCCCGACCAGGTTCCTCATGCGGCATTGTAGGAACGTCACTTCGCCTGGGTCTCGACTTTATCGTTTTAAAGGGAAATGAAGGACGAGAGATTGAGTTCAATGTCTGTTCCACTTCCTCCCTTATGACCCCTTGAATTGTGTCGGTTTTTTGCTGGTGCAATCCAAGTGCCTTCTGAACTTCTTCTCACTATCTGACGAAGAACACTTGTGAAATCAGTTTCTTCCTCCATCACAGACATTGATACGTTTGGAAGCTGTTCAAACTTCTTGCATGTAATTATTTTGTGATGCAGTGTCTCAATATACAGGCACCATTTTATTTGCTGTCAAAATCTCCTTCAGGAGTAGGGCTTGAGACATGTCCTCTGCAACACCCTTCATGAGATGTGCAACCTTATCTTCCTCCTTCATTCTAGGATCCACTATTTTACACAGCTCCAAGACATCTTGATTGTAAGATGCTGCCGTTTCTCTTGGACTCTGTGCCCTGCACTTTAATTTATCTTCAGCCTTGCACTTCTGTTGTTGTGTGTCGCCGAAATACTTTCGCAGTTCCGCCTGGAATACTTGCCAGCTTGTGAACTTCTCCTCATTGTTCTCATACCATGGCCTGGCAGTGCCCTCCTAGTAGAAAAATACGTTAGCCAAACATACAGTGTCATCCCATTTGTTAAATTTGGCCATACGCTCATATACCTTCAGCCACTTGTTTGGATCTTGGCCATCCTCACCAGAGAACCCGGAAGGATGTCTTACGTGGTGGCACACAGTTGCTGTCATCATGACATCCTCTTCTTCTTCTTCTGTCTCCGATAGACTGCGATCTGTTGAATATGGCTCAAACTCAGGTTTCTCGTCACATAAACGGCGGCTCTGTCATGGCCTGATGGAAGCCACTGTGTTCTCAATAATGTGCGGTATCACAAGTGCCAATACCCAGCGCCTCCACCAGCATAATGTAACATAGAAGAAGGTGTAAGTAGATGAGTGACGAACACTAACTTCACTTAACGAAGGTTTATTCAGCACTTGCACATACAAGAGCGCGGAGCGAACTGCCTCCGGCCAGAACACATACAGTATATATACAGCTACAGAACACATACAGTATATATACAGCTACAGAACATTCCAGTACAATGCTTCTTGACATTTGTGGATACTTCTAGAATGTACTCGAACTGAATATAGAAATTAAAATTGTACAGTCCAGGTGAACTTTGAACTCACAACCCTCCATGTAACAGTTTAGTATCATACCCACTACACCATGATGCTACTCAGATTCTTCTGCGACAATACAAGTCATTTTGATAAAGATCAAAAATAAAAAACTTCAAAGCACCTGATGATATTTGAACCAACAACCCTTTTTATGTGAGGGATGTACCATGACCATTATGCTATCCAACCAGTCTGCACAACATTCACTGTTTAAAGCTGTAGAGCATCATGAGAAATTACTAAATTTTGCATTATCGATTACTTGCAAATGAGGGCCTACCAAGGTGAATGGTTGCAGCGTGTGATACCTAGAACCTTGATGCACCACCATATGGATGGTATGAAGAAGTCAAACCCACTGCTGGGAACTTCTCCTTGTTAGTGCAAAATATTATACCACAGTCATGTGACAATCCCAAATTTGATATAGGCGACATGCACAGGATACTAACCTCACTCTATAAGTATGCAGATAGTTGAACATACCAGTGAAGTCTATATGGCAATGCCACAAAGCTACAGTTCTAACTTCATTATACAGGATAGACATGGATGCCTTGAAACGGGGCAGCCACTGATTGACTGTGCCACAAGTATCATTTCAAGGCTTTGGTGATTGTTACGGGACACAGGGAGCTGGATGGTGGAAGCTGGAAGAGGTAAGGTTGGCAACACTGCGCCAACGCGGACTCTTCGAGTATTTGCTGCACTAAATAATTATAAAAAGCGTTGTTATTAAGCTATTTTTAAACATGTACAGGTGTTATAAATATAATACAAGTGTTGTAGAATTAGTGGAAGTGTTAGTGAAGTTTAAAATAAGATTAAACGGGGTAAGAAGCGTATTTTTCTTCTCGCGCCTGTAGCACGAATCCTAGGCCTAATTTCACGCGCGCGGATCGTAAGTAAGCAGTGAATCAAACGTATAGATAAACGTTTCCAGTTGGTATAAATATAATATAGGTGTTGTTACATTAGTGGAAGTGTTAGTGAAGTGTTAAAGAAGATTAAACGGGGTAGAAGTTTATTTTCCTTCTCGCGCCTATAGCACGGATTTTAGGCTTAATTTCACGCGTGCGTATCGTAAGTAAACAGTGAGTTATATGTAATCACCAGTTTTTTTTTATTCAGTACTCTTTCAATTTATTTATATCTGCCTGAATAGTTTCTAGGGTCCTTTGTTTACGTTTTAGTCACTATTTAAATCAGCTTATACGATTTCTGTTTTTACCATGAGTGAGAAGTGTGTGACATACCGTAGGATCGTTAGTTCCGGGGTATGGTGTGATGGGTGCTGTAGTTTCTTTCATTGGGACGAATGTAGTGGCGTGGGAAATGGGGACATAAATGAGGCTCACCAGTGGTATTGTAGGATCTGCAGTAGAGATAGGAAAATACTGGAACAGGAAGGGAAAATTGCAGCTCTTCAAGCTGACCTAGACAAGGCAATGGAGGATCTGGACAGGCTAAAGAGGGAGAAGGGTGAACAGAGGTGGGAAGTGGCAACAGGTAATAGGGGGAACAGGCAAAGGAGAGCATCAGACAGCTTTGTCATAAATCTTGAAAATAGATTTGACTTGTTGCCTCAGTCAGAATAGAATGAGCCTCATGTAGCTGAAGCTGTAGAAAGGGCACAACAAGCTTTCAAGGACTTGAAAAAGGTAGGGAAATTTGTAAAGAGAAAGAAAGTTCTGTTGTTAGGTAGTTCCCATGGTAGAGGTGTTGGCCAACTACTGCAGGAAAATCTAGGTCCAGAGTACCAGGTCACAAACTTTTTCAAGCCTAGTGCAGATCTGTGTCAGGTAACAGAGGATGTAGGTGCTTTATGCAAGGATTTCACAAAGGAGGATGCCGTGGTTATAGTGGGTGGTCCGGGAAATAACATTGACAGAGACTCTGAATATTCCATAGAGAGTGACCTGGTGAAGATAGCATCAGCAACGAAGCATACGAGTGTGGGATTTGTGTCTGTGTTGAGACGCCATGATCAGCCTCATTTGAACTCTTCTGTAGGGAGGGTGAACTTGGAGTTGGAGTGGCTGCTTAGGACGGATATAGGGTCCCATATTAGTTTGATTCCTGTGGATGCTATCGTAGGTGGGACTACACTAGGCATGGCCTTCACCTCAATAGGAAAGGGAAGGGAAAACTGTCTGGGTTGATTGCAGAAAACTTAAGGGGGGACACTGTCACAAGAGGTAAAATACCAGTGGTCACAGGTGTCAGAGGGATGCCTTTTTTAGGATAGGGAAGGGGGAAAGAAAACGAGTTTTAAGAGAGATTGGCAGACACACTCAGTTTGAGAAAACAGATGAACAGGAGTCAGATTTTATGATACAGTCTCCATTTAAACAGTGTTTAACAGAAAGTAATCAGAAACCGCCAGTTCATCTTCGCCAAAGCAGTTACAATCCCATTAGTACCGTATTTACTCGAATCTAAGCCGCACCTGAAAAATGAGACTCGAAATCAAGGAAAAAAAATTTTCCCGAATCTAAGCCGCACTTGAAATTTGAGACTCGAAATTCAAGGGGAGAGAAAAGTTTTAGGTCGCATCTCCAAATCGAAGCAAAGTTCGTCTAGTTGTAATATGAGACACAATTTAGGTCGAATGAATGACGATACAGCTGCAGTAGTTTGGTTCGAGTCGTAAGCTTAGCAGTTAAGCTTTACCAGGTAGCCATTGCTACGCGTCACGCGCTCCGTCCGTATTTATACGGATATCCTTCCTTTTCCACGTGCTTTGTCTGGTTTGAATTGATTGCTTATTTTTCTTTGATCTCATAAGTGCCGTTCTCTTTGTTATAGGTGTTTACGTCACTCCAAGCTGAAAATGCATTACTGCACTGTGTCATGCATTGTTTGTCGCATTCTGATAGTGCGTGTTTACGGCCTGTCGCCGCTCGCGGCGTGGCTTGCTTTTGTGCGCGCTACCGCCGCTTACAAATCAAAATTAGAGAGGAGTTGTCTTACTAGCGAAACATTTGTTGTTACTTACACTACTGCTTTCTTTGATAATGATCAACAAGAATCAAATAACAGACTGCATATGATAGATGATGTTCTGAACGAAATTTTAGCGAAAATTTTTCTCCGTTCCAAAATCTTTGCAGGCGCCTCTTTAGTTCATTACATTCTGCACAGAAATTAGAGCCATCTTAGATTTAAAAATCTAGTCAGTTGCCGTGCTTCATTTCTGACTGTATCACTATCAGGCATAAGAATAATACGAATATAAACATGACATGATATGTATATTCTTCCCCGTTTGCTGTTGTCTCACTCTAGTTTCGTAGTTTATTAGGCAGACAGGATTTAAATGAGATAGTAGCAAACACGAAACAATACATGGCAAAATGTTTATATTCATATTAATCTTATGGCGAAGAGAATACTACATGTGATTCACAATTCATAAAAGCTCCTATTAGCAACCATCTCTTCTCACAGGTAGGAAAAAATTCAGAACGTAGAGTTGGCCATATTGACAAACATCCCAAACAGTCTTGCCAGTCGGATTTTCGTAGTACATTGAAATGCTGCTACATTCGAAGATCAACAATACAGAATTTGTATTTACTTCGTTGGATAATGTACCAAAATGCAGTGGTCGAAACTCTGGGCGGAGGAAAAAGGCTCGTCTTCCACTTTTTTTTTAAATTTATTTACTGACGCAGAGATTTTGGTGCCAGTATGTATCTTTGTGCCTACAAAGCATGCCTGTGTGGCGCTACATATATTCGACGGCAGAAGTTGTGGCGGCACCCACCAACATTTTTCAGAACTCCCGCTTGCTTTGCACTCGATTCTAAGCCGCAGGCGGTTTTTAGGATTACAAAAACCGGAAAAAAAGTGCGGCTTAGATTCGAGTAAATACGGTATACAGTATTAGTTATCTTTATTACACCAGAACATTCCGGGACTTAGAAATAAAGTTGATGAACTACTCATTTGTATCAATGAACTGAATTCATCTAACCAAATTGACATAATCTGCCTCTCTGAACATCACGTGACCACTGATATAGATATGTTAGACATTTCAGGATTTAAGCTACCTTTCTACTTCTGCAGTGTAGATATGGATGGAGGAGGAGTTGCCACATTTATCAAAAACTACCATAAATTCAAGAACATTGACATTAATAAATTCTATTTAGAGCAGCATCTAGAACCATGTGCAACAGAAGTAGAGTTCCATAACAGATCCTATATAATAATAACTATTTACCGAGCACCTGCAGGAAATTATAATCTATTCTTAGATCATCTAGAAGCTCTTTTGGGTTATTTAACAGGAAGAAACAAAGAAATTTTGATTGCTGGTGACTTGAATACAGATTTTCTAATGCAATCTTCCAGTAAACATTCACTGCAGTTAGTAATGTTGTCTTTCAATCCAACTCACACTGTAAACTTTCCAACTAGGATCACTAAATCCTCAAGGGCAGCCATTGATAACATTTTTATAGACAAATCAAAGGAACAAAATCATATCATAAAACCTGTTATAAATGGACTATCAGATCATGACATGCAGCTCCTTGTTTTAGATGTAAATTCTAAGCAGATTATCAAGACTGCTAAATCTGAGTACAGGAGAGTAGTCAATCAACCAAAAATTGAGTGTTTCAGAAAACTGCTCAAAGATATGAACTGGAAAGATGTTTATAGTGCTCATGACATGAATGAAAAATATAGCACATTCATGAACAATGTCAGTACCATGTTTGAAAACTGTTTTCCTCTAAAAGTTACTCAAATTAAACAGAAGTCTATAATAAAACCATGGATTACACAAGGAATAAAGATTTCCTGTAAGACAAAAAGGAAAATTATCTGTCGACCAAGAATAGCTCCAATGCTGATGATTTAGCTAAATACAAGGAATACTGTAAAACATTAAAAAAAGTAATTCAGACATCTAAACAAATGCACTACAAGAAGAAGATAGCAATATCAGGGAACAAAATAAAAACAATATGGGATATAGTGAAAGAGCAGACTGGTAGAACCAGAAAGGAACAGGAGCAAATAGCACTAAGGGTAGATGACACATTAGTAACTGATGAGCATAGTGTGGCAAATCTATTTAACAAGTACTTTATATCCGTTACTGATAGAATGGGACTTTCAGGATCAGTAAATAATGCCCTTGAATATCTGAAACTAGCCTTCACATATAGCTTCAAGTACGTGAATATATCACTCACTTCACCAAAAGAAATAACTTCCATAATAAAATCTTTAAAAACAAAGCATTCGAGTGGGTACGATGAAATATCAACAATGTTAATTAAGGCATGTTCTTGTGAGTTTAGTACAATTCTAAGTTACTTGTGTAACCAGTCAATTATAACTGGGCCATTTCCTGACTGGCTAAAATATGCAGATGTTAAGCCTCTATTCAAGATAGGGGGTAAAGAGATACCATCAAACTACAGACCGATTTCACTTTTGCCAGCATTCTCAAAAATTTTAGAAAAAGTAATGTACAGGAAGCTGCTCAACCATCTGACCACAAATAACATATTATCAAGAACACAGTTTGGATTTCTGAAGGGTTCTGATATCGAGAAGGCTATTTACACCTACAGTGAAAATGTACTTAATTCATTAAATAACAAATTACAAGCGGCAGGTATTTTCTGTGATTTGTCAAAGGCATTTGATTGTGTGAACCACGACATCCTTTTAAGTAAATTAGAATTCTATGGTGTCACGGGCAGTGCTGCAAAATGGTTCAAGTCATACCTCACTAACAGGAAGCAAAGGGTGTCAGTGCAAGGGACTAGTGAATTAAGTCATCAGTCATCATCAGAATGGGAAGAAATTACATGTGGTGTCCCACAAGGATCCATCTTAGGGCCATTGGTTTTTCTTGTGTACATTAATAATCTCTCATCAGTTACACTGCCAGAAGCAGAGTTCGTTTTGTTTGCAGATGACACAAGTATTGCAATAAATAGTATGTCAAGTGTAGTTCTAGAAAGATCTGCTAATGATATTTCCATGGATATTAATAAATGGTTTAAAGCCAACTCACTGACATTAAACTTCAAAAAGACTCACTATATGCAATTCAGAACCTGTAAGAGGTTTGCACCCAGCATATGCATAAAATACGAAGAAGAGCAGATAGAAGAGGTTGACAGTCTTAAATTCCTGGGATTACAACTTGATAATAAATTCAGTTGGGAAGAGCACACCACAGAACTGCAGAAACGCCTTAACAAATCTGTATTTGCAATTCGAGTGTTAGCCGACATAGGCGACATAAAAATGAAAAAGCTTGCATACTTTGCCTACTTTCATTCCATAATGTCATATGGTATAATATTTTGGGGTAACTCTTCAAGTCAAACAAAAGTTTTCAGAGTCCAAAAGCATGTAATACGTATTATTTGTGGAGTAAATTCACGGACGTCCTGTAGAAACCTCTTCAAAGAACTGGGTATACTAACTACTGCCTCTCAGTATATTTACTCATTAATGAAATTTGTCCTAAATAATATATCTCTTTTTCCAACAAACAGCTCAGTTCATACATACAATTCCAGGAACAAAAATGATCTGCACAAGGACTTAAAAGCACTTACTTTAGTTCAAAAAGGGGTCCACTACTCAGGAACACACATCTTCAATAATTTGCCAGTAAACATAAAAAATTTAGTTACAAATAAAGATAAGTTTAAAAGGAGCCTGAAAGACTTGCTAGTGGCCAACTCCTTCTACTCCACTGACGAATTTTTTAATAGAAACAAATGATGTATTGTATATATTCATATTATTAGTATTGTTATTTCAGCTTAAAAAATAAATAAATAAATTGACATGTTCCACATCCACGAGGATCTCCTCGGCACGGATCTATGGAATGAAAAACTAATCTAATCTATGTTACAGACCTAAAGTAACCAAGTAATCACTCCACACTTGAGCTATGCCCTTAAGTAAATAACAGAACCAAACAATGTTTTCAAAGCAGTTTTTAGCACAGCTTATAGTAATATCAGGAGTTGAAGATCATTTGTACATGATATGTCAACAGAGAGAGAGAGAGAGAGAGAGAGAGAGAGAGAGTGTGTGTGTGTGTGTGTGTGTGTGTGTGTGTGTGTGTGTGTGTGTGGAGGTACACTACATAGACTAGCTGAATTCCCAGATATGGATGTGACAGATTATACACTCCTGGAAATTGAAATAAGAACACCGTGAATTCATTGTCCCAGGAAGGGGAAACTTTATTGACACATTCCTGGGGTCAGATACATCACATGATCACACTGACAGAACCACAGGCACATAGACACAGGCAACAGAGCATGCACAATGTCGGCACTAGTACAGTGTATATCCACCTTTCGCAGCAATGCAGGCTGCTATTCTCCCATGGAGACGATCGTAGAGATGCTGGATGTAGTCCTGTGGAACGGCTTGCCATGCCATTTCCACCTGGCGCCTCAGTTGGACCAGCGTTCGTGCTGGACGTGCAGACCGCGTGAGACGACGCTTCATCCAGTCCCAAACATGCTCAATGGGGGACAGATCCGGAGATCTTGCTGGCCAGGGTAGTTGACTTACACCTTCTAGAACACATTGGGTGGCACGGGATACATGCGGACGTGCATTGTCCTGTTGGAACAGCAAGTTCCCTTGCCGGTCTAGGAATGGTAGAACGATGGGTTCGATGACGGTTTGGATGTACCGTGCACTATTCAGTGTCCCCTCGACGATCACCAGTGGTGTACGGCCAGTGTAGGAGATCGCTCCCCACACCATGATGCCGGGTGTTGGCCCTGTGTGCCTCGGTCGTATGCAGTCCTGATTGTGGTGCTCACCTGCACGGCGCCAAACACGCATACGACCATCATTGGCACCAAGGCAGAAGCGACTCTCATCGCTGAAGACGACACGTCTCCATTCGTCCCTCCATTCACGCCTGTCGCGACACCACTGGAGGCGGGCTGCACGATTTTGGGGCGTGAGCGGAAGACGGCCTAACGGTGTGCGGGACCGTAGCCCAGCTTCATGGAGACGGTTGCGAATGGTCCTCGCCGATACCCCAGGAGCAACAGTGTCCCTAATTTGCTGGGAAGTGGCGGTGCGGTCCCCTACGGCACTGCGTAGGATCCTACGGTCTTAGCGTGCATCCGTGCGTCGCTGCGGTCCGGTCCCAGGTCGACGGGCACGTGCACCTTCCGCTGACCACTGGCGACAACATCGATGTACTGTGGAGACCTCACGCCCCACGTGTTGAGCAATTCGGCGGTACGTCCACCCGGCCTCCCGCATGCCCACTATACGCCCTTGCTCAAAGTCCGTCAGCTGCACATACGGTTCATGTCCACGCTGTCGCGGCATGCTACCAGTGTTAAAGACTGCGATGGAGCTCCGTATGCCACGGCAAACTGGCTGACACTGACGGCGGCGGTGCACAAATGCTGCGCAGCTAGCGCCATTCGACGGTCAACACCGCGGTTCCTGGTGTGTCCGCTGTGCCGTGCGTGTGATCATTGCTTGTACAGCCCTCTCGCAGTGTCCAGAGCAAGTATGGTGGGTCTGACACACTGGTGTCAATGTGTTCTTTTTTCCATTTCCAGGAGTGTATATTGAGTGTGTAGAGAGATGAATTTCAACCAGTCAGTTACCATCAAAGACTGTAACAAACCTCAACACAATTGCTTTTGAGAAATGGAGTTAATAGCTGTTTCTGAATGACAACTCCTTCTACTCAGTAGATGAATTCTTAGATAAGAAGTTAAAAAAAGAAATGTTAAAGTGACACATTCCACGTCATTACGAAATGTCGTATTCATGATCTTTGGAGCAAGGATTAATGTATGTATGTAATCACCTTACAGATTGCACTGTGTGTCACTGTTAACAATCTGTGGCAACTATTTTAGCTACTTCTATTAAATGTTTTGTTATTGTGAAAAGAATGTTCTTGATTTGCTTCTTTTATAAATATGTGTCTTTGGTTTAAGACCTTTTTTAATTACATATTTTTGGACACTCCTGTATGTCAAAATTCTTGTGATTATGGTTCATCCCAACAACTTCCAACCATTTTCAGTAAATATGTTGGAAAACAAACATTTTGTTCGACTAGCTTTCAGGGTACTAGTCTGTCTTCAGGTATTTGAAAACCGGTTTGTAATAAACAAATACAGGGTGTACATAAGGTCCGGGAACATTTTCAATTATTTATTGCACAAGAACCAAACATTGTACAGATAGCATACATATATCATTTTGAAGAGAAACCCTGAAAGCTTTTTTTTCATGTATACCGCCACAGTGTTTCGTAATTTGCCGATAGTCAGCGCTAGTCGCAAACATGGCGAGTCCAGGTGCGGAGCAAGCTTTCTGTGTGTTGGAGTTTGACAAAAACAAGTGTGTTATAGCTGTTCAGCGGATGTTTAGTACCAAGTACGGTACAAAGCCACCAACAAGGAAGGTTGGTTACCACTGGCACAACAAATCCATTAAGATGGACTGCTTGTGCCCAGCAAAGAGAAGCGGATGTCCCTGTGTGAGTGAAGTGAATGTGGAGCATGTACAAGAGACATGGTAAGAATCTAATTACCGTATTGACGTCTGCCAGGTTATTCAAAACTTGCATATCGAAGATACATGCAATATGTATGACATCTGTACAATGATTAGTTCTTGTGCAATAAATAATTGTAAGTGTTCCCAGACTTTATGTACACCCTGTAATGGAATGGATATGAAGCCCCATGCATCTTGACACAGCGTAGGGGAACGTTGCGGGAGACCTGCACCACCATCCTAGGCAAGGCCCTAATGAGGTGGTTTGCCATTGCCTTCCTTCGACCGTAATGAGGATGAATGATGATGGCACAACAACACCCAGTCATCTCGGGGCAGGTGAAACTCCCTGATCCCACCAGGAATTGAACCCGAGACCCCATGCTCGGGAATTGAAAATGCTACCGCAAGACCACAAGCGGCAGGCACATCCTGTATTAGTGCGACAAAATTCAGAAGAAGAAATGATGGGAGGCATGTCCCTGATTGTGCTTCGCTTTGGATTTTTCACGAATGTCTCTTGTAGCTGTCTACGAAAATAATAGGTACGTTTATACTCTAAGACAAGAAAAATGATGCACCACAAAGGAGTTATGCAAACAAATCACAAATTGATATCCATACATGTATCAATGGAAAATTCGAGATTGTGAACTTTGGCAGCTTAATATTTGACACTGTAGTGCAATTTCACCTGGTAGCTGGCAAGGGTAGTAAACAGGGGACATGTCGATACCACAGCATAAAGTATTAGCGAATTTCATTCTGTTTGCTCAGTTGGACAGTAACTATCAGAAATGAGCTCTATATACTTGCTTTAAACTCGCCAGTGAGTCACGATCATGATTTTGGCTTTATAGCTATTCTCAAGCGCAAGTTGAAACATTACAAAATGTCCAACCAGCCTAAGTGACTGAATCAGTATCTGTACCAATATAATGACTGATCAGTTAGCAGTGAATATTGTCCTGTTTAAACATACATTTAAAAAGATAAAAAAAATTCAAAGGCTACTGTAAATTTATTTTGATATTTAATGTGTTTATCAGAGAATGTCTAACAATTACACTAATATGTACACTCTTAGGCACCTAGTGCTTAATGACAGTACCGGAAAACATGACATGAGGGTGAAGTGCATTCTCTAAACGGTGATCAATTATTAAAAAAATAAATTTGAGAAATGAATGATAAGCTACACAACTCACTGTTAGCCCATAAACACAAGTTGCCATGACCAAATGAAAGCAGACATAGCACACTTTTTTGTCTCAGGGATATAAAAGAGACATAGCTCTGTGTCCAGATTTTATTTGACGCAGCACATAAGTTTTCTTTTGGTGGAGAGGGAATAAACAAAAATACAACCGTTTGGTACTCATTGGATGAAATTTATATGTTTTGTGTCTGAAGTAAGGATTATAGCACGCAACTTACTCCAGATATCATTTGTCCTCTAAGGGAACACACAATTGTGAACTTTCATGAGTTAATTTTCATCTTACCACCTGTACAGTCTCACAAAAAATCAGCTCCATTAAAGGCTATCTGAACAAGAAAATCGGTCATTTCTCACTGCCAGTGTTATTTTACAGAGGCGAGATCGTACTCATTTTCCATGCTAACAGTAAGTCATAACTCCTGCACAATTCAGTAAGAGAGAATGAGTCGATGAGTACGAAGCAATTGCAGTGCCACAGTTCTCACACTTACCACATTTGCGGAACTACAGTGGGAATGAGGGAAGCACATTCGCATTGTAACAGCAGTGTCTTGATTTGTAAAGTGTACAACCCGAACATTAGACTCATACTCACTCTGCTTCTGATCTATAGTAACTATGCCTTGCAGACAGGTGCGTGAACAATATATGCAGATGATGGGCTTTAAAGAAGCTGATTGGAGTAATTGGCATATCACTTGACATTTGAATAAGAGTGACACCACTATTCGACAATGTTGGCAGTGGAGTGGGTTAGAGTTTAGTGACTCTAGATATTTTTTTTTTTTTTTTTTTTCCGGGGATAGCGGGAAGGAAGCATCACTTTGTGGACGGTGGAGTGGGCTCTTTCCTTGGCTCAGTGGGTGAGTTGTGAGTGAAACATTGGTGGTTCCACTAACAGTCATTTATTGAGACATAATACCCTTTAAACAAGCGGTCTTATACCTTGTGTTTTATCTTGCTCAATTCCTCATGGCGATAAAGTCATAGCATGCAGATTCCAATGACAGCTGATGCGGCGGTGGCTCATGTTGCAGCAGCATGCCTGCCTGTACCTCACTGTGGCAGCGGCCGGCCTTCTCCTTGTGGATTCGCTCGTTGCGGGGTGCAGTGGAGTGCTCCATCCCGGAATTGAACCAGCAGCCCTCAGGCTTGGTGTCTTCTGGCAGAGTTCATCAGCCCCTAAGTTCACAGGTGACCAATTTGGTGAGGCCCCAGTCCCTTCATCCTCACCAGCCACCTAGGAAAGTACCACACAAACTTCTTTCTGGTAACATCTGGGACGGCATCTTCTGTGTTGACCTACTGGCGCGGTACCACATCATCTTCTATCCAGCAGCGTAGCAGCTAATTCACTGTAGCAAAGTATGATGTTTGCTGACTAACCATCAGTCCATCCGAGGTTTCTTCATGCCTTCTTTCTCCCCTTGAAGGACCTCTTCAAAGGTCCACCTCGTGCCCCTTTGTTGGTGGTTTTTTCTTATGCCAATGTTGCAAAGTTTCTATGGGGGGGGGGGGGGGCTGTGACTGACTCTTCAGTCATTGATATATGCTTTTCACATTAGGCAGAAACATGACCAATGTCAACACTGCCGACTTCCCTTGTTTGACTGCTGCCGCTTCCCAATATTGTGGCGTAACATGTCAAAGTCTCTAAAATGATCACTTAATCTATAATAAGTCTTTCTGCTCTGAACAACCATAATAACATAATTATTATACATCCTACATTCTCCCCCATTCTGAAAAATTTGTCCTCGTATTTTCTCTTTTGTCCACCTACAAATGACTAACAAACAAGAAACAAAAACACAGTGGTGACCTTAGTCTGTCAGGAAAATTATTTACACTCCTTCTGTAATAACTTGAAATACACCAGGATTAAGAAAACTTTTGAAAGTAATGTTAGAAATATGGTAGAATGATGATCAGTAACAATACAATGAAGTAGCAAGCAACAATTATCTCTACATATATTTTAGCAGTACATGTACATGCTCAGGATTTTTGTAGCCATTCAGCTGGAATTTGATGTAGTTATTTGTTATTCTTTGTCTTGGGTTTTCATCTGATACACAGGAAAGCAGTACAAAGTATAATTATGAACAAGAAGGTTTCAGAGATACCTGTGCCCAATATCATTTCACATTTTATGTTGACCTTTCAATTGTACAATGTGCTGCAAAATACTGTTGGCATCAATCTTGCCTTCTTGTACAGTGATAAGACCATCTAATGACTGCAGTCTGGGAGAAGCTAGGGAGTTGTTTAAGTAAGACAAATTTTGAGGAGCCAATTGATGCATAGGTGTTTCTGGCCAGTAAATTAGTGGGTAAGTGAAATTTCATGCCTGAGAAAGAACATAACGTGCCTGTAATATGAAAAGTAGTATTGCTAAGCACATCTTCCACAATTGTGACTTTATGGTGAACAAAAAATGATTTTGCACTTTGTATGACATAGATGCCCTTATCAGTACATTCTACTGAAGGACTCATACTTATTTAAGCACATTGTGTCTAATCACATGTCGGTACTTCCTATTATTTAGAATTCAGAATTCCCCTTATATATTTTGCTAATTCCCTTTTCTGTACCTGATTCCCTGTTAGTACATTATCACTAGAATCTGTAGTGTACAAAGCTTATTTACATTTGCTTTATAATGGTAGATTTTGTGTTGTGGATAGGTAATTGACTGCGCATGGCCGAAGGTTATATGGAGCCGAGTGCATGTTCTGCATTGGAGGATCAGTGGTCTTCTGTTTTCACGGTTCAGCATGCTTCGGAACAGTATTTGCTACCATCAGTGATATCACATCTGTTACTCCCTTAAAAGGTTTCAACTGGCATGCATGAACAACAGTTGTTTTTGTGGGTGCATGAAATAGTTGTTTTTGTGGGTAACTGTAACTTGACGTTAACTGGTGACGTGATTCCGACAACTTGGTAAGGACCCTGGTAATTTGTGACAAATTTTTTCGTCTTTTCTATAGCAACATAGGGAGTGGATAAGAAAATACATTATCCAATTTTGAATTCCAGATACCTAGTGTGTGTGATGTCTAATTTCTTTTGCCACTCTAATGATCTGGTATTTGCTTTCTGTATCTTTTTCAACACATCCTTAATGATTTGAGCAAATTCCCTAACTGCTTCTCCATTATTTCTTTCTTTAGGCTTAATAAAATCAAATGTCAATGGCATCTTTCTTCCATAAATAACTTCATAAGGCAACATGCCCATTCCTTTCTGTGTTGGTGTTGTATGCGCTTACACAGTATGGAATGACGATATCCCGATTGTTGTGTTGGCCACTGAAAAAATATCTAAACGTTTTCCCAATAGTGCAGTGGACCTTTTCTGTCTGCCCATTTGCCTGTGGGTGTAATGGGGTGGTGGGTAATTTACATACTTTCAGCAAACGGCAAAGTTGTTTCATGAGGTCAGACACAAAGTTACTACCTTGGTTGATTATAAGTGCTTCTGGTGCTGAATTTTAAAATCTAGTGATTGACCATAGGCTGTGCAATGGTATTTGCTTGTTGATCAGGGAGACTTACCATGGTCAGATATCTTGAAAAATGATCTATAATCGTTAGTACGTAGCTATTCCCAGCCAGTGTTTTATTAAAAGGACCATATATGTCCATTCCTGCAACTTGAAATGGACGTGATGCTTCCAAGAGTCTTTGTAACGGTATGTGTTGATGACAATAGTGTGCTCGCTGGGTGCACGATATGCAATTTTGCACGTATTGTGCTACATCGTGCTTTCTTACCTCCCATCAGAAATGCTCAGCAATGTGTCTTTCAGTAGTTCTTTGACCACTGTGACCTGAAAGAATGTGGTTATTGGCCTTTAGCATGACTCTCAGTCCGAGTCTAGTTGTTTGACAAAAGACCTCATCCTGTAGGCAAAACTGCCATTGTGTCCAATATCTTTTGCAATCTGCATCTGAAGCCTGTGTCTTTTGCCATTCTTCTGCATCGTGACCTACTGCTTCTAATACTGCTACCTTTCTACTAAGACAATCTGTGTTGGCATGTTTCTTCCCCAGTTGAGTAATTCTTTTCTGCCATATTTAACTGTTTGGATGTGTAGGTGAGTGGAAGTTCTGCACCATTAATTTTTTGATCCAAAACTGCTCCGATAGTATGTTCAGACACATCACAGGACAGGATGAATTCTTTTCTGTAATCTGGATAGGTTAATACATGACTATGTGTTAATTTGTATTTCAGTGTTTCAAATGCTGTGTCGCATTCTGTTGTCCAGTGAAATTTAATACCTTTTTTCAGTAACTTAGTGAGAGGTCATGTTATTTCTGCATGGTCTTTTAAAAACTTTCGATAATAATTTGAGAGACCTAGAAATCGCTGCACTTCTTTGGTAGAGTGTGGTATTGGAAAGTCTGTAACTGTGGTTATTAGCTGTGGATCGGTTTTGATTCTGTATTCATGATAACGTGGTCTAAATATGTTGCTTCCTTTAATCCAAAGTGACAGTTTTTCAAATTTAATGTTAATTTAGCATCCCTGAGACGCTTGAAAACTTCTTGTAAGCAAATCACACGCTGATTGATGTTTACTCAGGAAATCTAAGCCTAGGATAGCATCATATTCATCTCTTACCCTTGATACGACTTCCACTTCCAGTCTTACAGATCAGTGACGTACAGCCACCCTACTGAACGTATGTCACCTCTGCTTATACCACTTAACTTGAGGGGGGGGGGGGGGGGGGGGGTCATACCTCCTGACCTCAGTACACTGTCTACTCATGACTGACACATGAGCCCCAGTGTTGACTAATAATTTATGTGTTTTACCATTAATAGGGCCTGGTAACCAGCACTCTGCCTTTGCATGTATTCTAATAGCATGGAATTTTAATGGGAATGCCTGGCGGCGATTCCGGTGTTCCCGTTCCTGTTTAATGGACCCCTGTTAGCAAATTTCCCAGTACTGCTACACTCAAGATATGTATGGCCCACCCTTTGACAATTTGTACACTGTGGTTGGTTACAGTTTTTCGCTATGTGTCCCTGCCAATCGCATCTGAAGCAACGAACCTGTGTGGAAATTACATTTTTTCTTTCTTTGCACCTCATCACAGCGTCTATTTGCTCAAATGCTGTAGCAAGGTTCGCTGCATCAATTACATTCTTTGGAAATTCTGCCCTAATACGGCATGATGTTTCGGGTGCCAGTCCTCGCGAAAAGCCATCTAAGGCCCTATTCTCAGCTTCTTGTAGAATGTACTTACTGGCTCCAACACTGGCTGACAATTGGTAAGTGCTGCTATTAACTTTCCGTATTCTGTCCACAAAATTTTCTAATGTTTCGTTGTGCCTTTGAAACATGGTGTCCAATTGCTCCCTATAGAAATGACAACTGTTCTGCTTTTTAAACCTTTCGAGCAAACCTTGTTTCAATTCTTCAAAAGTTAGTGCATTTTGTAACTCCTCATGATATAGTACGTGGGCCTTAGCTTCCCCGATTAACTGTAACTTTGTTACTTGCAACATCTGTTCAACTCACCAAAAACCAAGTTTAGCAGATGCTAACAAATCGGCAAAAAATGCTTCTATATCCTCCCTTAGCTTGCCAGAGAAGGGAGTCACAAGGGTGGCTGCTGATGAAGCTAGTATGTGAGGGGTTGCACCAGATGTCAGCCTACACTTGGATAATCAATTCATTACCGTCGGTCCTCGGTTGGGCTACCTGAATAACTAGGCTCTGAATTACCTTGAGGGGGGAAACTCCTTGTGTGTTGCTGTCTGTCATTGCAATGCTTTCCTCTTTAACAAATAGTTATTCCCACAAATATACTTCCTATGACCACAAGAACATAGAATCAGCTGTATAACAAGTAACATTTGAAACCTGATTACAATTTTGAAAGGATAAGAGCCTTACATGGTTTGTTTTTACACTGCAAAAGCGTTACTTGAAAAGGAAAAACATCTGGATCCAATTTGCACTCACCAATGTACTGAAATACTGTCCGCTGGCTGCAGATTGTCATCTGCTCTCTACGGGTTGGTCACGGCCTGACACTGGTGATGCGTCATGAATTTCTTGTACCACAAATTCCCTACCACGTACACCTCTAAACAGAGCCAAGGTTATCTGTCATCAAATGTAGCTGATCGGGGTTTAGCGACGTTGAGCAACAGTGACAGAGGGGAGCAAATATCATTATTTTATCAGGGATGGCAGGAAGGAAGCGACACTTTGTGGGCGGTGGAGTGGGCTTCTTTGGCTTTAAACAAACTGACTGATGCATGGTGTTTTAACTCACTCAAATCCTCGTGGCAGCGGAGTCTTAGCATGCACATTCCGGTGACAGCTGATGTGGTGACGACTCGTGTTGCAGCTGCATGCTGATGGCGTATTCTTCCACTCAGTACTGTGCCCATGACCCACTGCAGTGGCGGTGCGGCCTTCTCCTAGTGAATTCACTCGTTGCTTTATTAACAAGCGGCTATGGGGTGGTGCAGAGTGCTCCATCCTGGAATCGAACCAATGACCCCCAGGTTCGGCGATTTCTGGTGGAGTTCATCAGCCTCTAAGTTCACAGGTGACCGATTTGGTGAGGCCGAAGTCCCTTCGTAACATCTGGGATGGCATTTTCTGCGTTGACCTATTGGCGTGGTTCCGACATCACCTTCTGTTGAGCAGCACAGCAGCGAAGTCATTGTAGTGAATGATGTTCACTGACTAACCATCAGTCCATACGACATTTCTTTGTGTCTTATTTCTCCCCTTGAAGGACCTCTTCAACGATCTATCTCATGCCCATTTGTCGGAGGTTTTTTTTTTTTTTTTTTTTTTTTTTTTTTTTTTTTTTTTCCTCTCTCTCTCTCTCTCTCTCTCTCTCTCTCTCTCTCTCTCTCTCTCTCTGATGTTGCAAACATTCTAGGGGGGATGACTGACTCTTCAGTCATTGATCTATACTTGTGACATTGGGCAGAAACATGACCAATGTCAACATACGTGCCGACTTTGCTTGTTCGACTGCTGCCGTTTCCGAATATTGTGGCTTAACGTGTCAAAATCTCAAAATGTTCACTTACTTTACAATAAGTCAATGTGCTTTGAACAGACATAAGTAACACATAATTATTATACACCGTACAGCAGGAATGGGTGAACACTGGCTGAACACAGTCATGATGGAAGCAGTTGACCTAGAGAGATGACAGAACGTGAGGACCAAGCAATCACCAGTGAACCACTCTGAGCTCTGGATTCATCACTATCATAAATCTGACAAGTAACTGGTGTTTGAATGACCACAAGAGCCATTAATATGCGGCTCACAGAAAGGGGTCTGAGCTCACGGCACCCCTTGTGCTGACTATCATCCAGCACTGTCACTACCACTTCCACAGTCGTGTCTCTAATGTTGCCCAGACAAAAAAAAATTAAGTCAAAGCCAAAGAGTCACCCATTATGGAGACGGGCAGTACACAGTCCAATGATATTGATGTTATACTGTCTGACACCTCTCTCGAATCTTCTTCAGAGGGGATGGACTTCGATATCAGACTGAGGCAATTATCTTGCCACAAGACTGAGCCTCCACCACCTATGTGCTCACTCTACAGGAGAAAGTCAGGATGAAAATGCTACCCCTTGATAGATGGCTGCTGTTTTTATCAATAACACATGCTACTCCTCTGCTCTCTTTGTTACTGACTTACAAGCAGTAGTCATTACCTTTCATGTGGGGGCAGACTGCTCACTGTAACTTGCCTCCACAGGATGTGATGTACTCTGAGGCTCTTACACGCCTTATGGAACAACTCCCATGCCCATTTCTCCAACTGAGTGATTTCAGTGCTTATAATGTATTATTGGGTTTGATCTATACTTGCCCTAGGGGTCGATTCTTGGAGAACCTCATGATGTCCTACGAACTGTGCATTTTCATTAAAGGCAGTCCCACTCATTTTTTGGGTGCTACTGGGTCACCCTCACCATCAGCCTCTCTTTCTTCTCTCCTGCACTTGCAGACTCAGCTCAGTGATATGCGCCCAATGACCTTCATTCCAATGACCACTTCCCCACTGTGGATCCACATACTGGATGGAGGTTCACTTGAAGAGAAGCCGCCGAAATGGATGGTCAGAGGGCTATGTGGATACTGTTCAGCCAGCTGGCTGTGTTTGAACACTGCAACAGCGTCCAGGAATGGCTGGACCACATCACACAAGCAGTGCATCATATGGCTAACTTGTCCATCCCAAAGCCCTCACGTCATCTTAGGAGGCAACCTGTTCCTTGGTGGACTGGTGAGTGTCCTCACCAATCTGAGACAGATGTGCAGTCCTTCAACAGTTTAAATTCCGGCTAATGGCAGACAACCTCACAACATTTCAGATCACGAGAGCCAGGCCTCAGCGTGTGATTAATGGGAGCAAGAAGGTCACGACAAGCATTCCACTTGTCCTACAGAAGTATGGAAAGCCATCCAGAGGATTTCTTGTAAACACAGTTGTTTACCGATAGTAGCAGTACTGAAACAGGGTTGTCTTCAAACAACACCCAGAGTCACTCTGGCGATGGCAGAGCATTTTGCAGTGACTACTGCCGACACCAGCCAGGATCCAGTGTTTTGTCACTATTGTGCGACTGCAGAGAGGGCCAAGTTGGACTTCTGGTACCACAAATCTAGGCCTACCATTGCCCTTTCTCCATGTGGGAGCTAGAATCAGCACTGTCTGGGACTCTTGATGCTGCATCTGGTCACGACCAAAACCAGTACTGCATGCTTCAACATTTACCAGCAGCATAAAAGGAAGTCCTCCTTGAATGTTTTAATTTGATATGGCAGACAGGCCAGTTTCCCAACTTGTATGGAGAGGCTATTCTGATACCTCTCCTCAAACCAGGAAAGAATCACACGTTTCCCAACAATTACCAGAGCATGGCCTTAATAAGCTGTGTAGGAAAGGCCCTGGAGCGAATGGTTAACCATCATCTGGTCTGGCTGTTAGAGAGCAGCAACTCCTTAGCTGCTCCCAGTATGGATCCTGGAGATTTTGGTCCACTGTATCAACAACCTGACTCTGCTATGAGGGTAATCCCAAAAGTAAGATCTCTTTTTTTTAATATAAGTACAGCTTGAACATTTAGCTATTTTTCGACATAATCACCATTTCTCTTGATGCATTTTTGTAGACACTGTGGCAGTTTTTGTATGCCCATATCATAGCAGCTTTCTGCCATGCTGTTCAGAAAGTTATGAACCTCTTCTTTCACATCGTCATTGGAGCTGAATCGCTGGGACCACAATTAACGCTGACAGGTACTTTGAGACTCTGAAAAAACTCAAACGGACAATTTGGAACAGGAGAAGGGCAATATTGAGCAAGGGCGTACACATTCTCCATGACAACACTCGCCCACACATCGTTCGGCAAACCGTTGCTCTCCTGCAACAGTTTCAGTGGAACATAATGACCCACCCACCCACCCTGCAGTCCTGACTTGGCGCCCAGTGACTATTGCCTGTTCCCTAGCTTAAAAGAACATTTGGCCGGAAAGCAATTCAGCTCTGACGACGAGGTGAAAGGACAGATTCATAGCTTTCTGAACAGCGTAGCGGCGAGCTGGTATGACATGGGCATACAAAAACTGCCACAGCATCTACAAAAATGCAGTGAGAGAAATGGTGATTATGTCGAAAAATAGCTAAATGTTCAAGCTGTAAACTGATGTAAACCATTGTAGAAATAAACGGGTCTATGTACTTATACAAAAATAAGAGGCCTTACTTTTGAGATTACCCTCATAGAACTAACTATTCAGCAGGCTTTCTTAATTGTTCACTACATTCTTTGACTCCAGCGAGGTGTACTGCAGTATTTGGAGACACAGTATTCTCGAGCAAATCCATCAGTCCTTCCCGTCTAAGTGCTTTTTTAAGTTCCGAGTTGTTGATGTGCTGTTGGATCATTTTGAGCAGGAGAATTGTATTCCTCAGGGCAGTGTTTTAAGTGTTACTGTCTTTGTCATAAACTTACACATTATCACGTCCATGGTATGGAATCCTGTAAGTGCTCCTTATTTGTGGACGGTTTTGCTGTTTTCTGTTCCTCCTCGAGTGTTGCAACAGCAACCTGTCAGTTGCAAGTTACAGTGTGGAGTTTAGAGAAGAGTGCTGCATGGAGGGGTTTTCAGTTTTCTGCAGGTAATTGTGTGTGTGTGTGTGTGTGTGTGTAATCATTTTGATCATTCTCACAGTATTTTTTAAGTTACATGATTTGCATATGAGGGACACCATTCTACATTTTAGAGACTCAGTGAGGTTTCTGGGCCTCATTTTTTACTCCAGATTTCCGTGGTTGCCACACCTGCAAGGTCTGAAAGCCAGAATCCTGATGGCACTTAACATTATAAAATGCCTTAGCCACAGATCTTGGGACGCGGACAGAGCACATCTGCTTCAGTTTTATAGAGCTTTCATGCATTCGTGGCTGGACTACGGATGCTCAGTTTATGGATCACTGAGGCCTTCTTATATGAGGCGAGTAAGCTGACTCTTGGTGCTTATAGGACCAGCCCCATACCCAGTCTCTGTACTGCAGCTGGTGAACCGCCACTTACAGTCCAACAGCAATTCCTCATTGTCAGGTGTGCAAGTTCCTCTCAGATCTGAATTCACCTGTGCATCTTATTGTTGCTCCTCTGCCTCTGGGATGCATTTTCTCCAAAGAGAGAAAGGGCACTTGGGATCTGCATGTGGCATGTGCTGGAGTCATGGAGTGGAGCAAGTACAAACCAAAATCCGGGGTTTTAACCACCTGCCGCCCTGGGTACTGCAGAGGTCCAGGACAATTCTAGATCTGATGCAGTACAGGAGAAATTGCAATCGTGCATAAGTTTTAAATGAGCACCACAACTCCATAGATGTCTTTACATCTGGTTTGAAACAGGGAGACTCTGTTGGTTGCTTTGTTGTTTTCCCAGGTTGTGTCCTCAAGATTTGATAGCCTCCTGAGTTCACTGTATTTAAGGCCAAACTATCTGTGATCTCGAGGGCGGTGGAGAGCATGAGATGTGCCATGCCTGCTAAATTCCTCATCTGTTCTGACTTCCTCGAGTGCCCTTCGGTCTATGCAATGCTAGTACCAGACTGATAAAATAGGATATCCAGGATGCCCTTCTCTGTCTTCAATGGCTGTGAAAGGAGGTGTCCTTCCGCTAGGTGCCACAGCAAATGGGTATTCCAGGGAATGAAAAAGCAGGTGCAGAAGCCAAGGAGCTGTGTTTTGATCCTTGGTTAGTTCAACATGCCCTCCTGGACGCAGTCTTCTGCTCCTGAGGTACACAGTTATGTGCCAATGGGAAGACAAGTGGCTGAAAGCAACTGATAGTCAGCTGCATCTAGTAAAGCCCACTATGTGACTGTGGCATGCCTCCTTTCAGCCAAAGTCAGGATGAGGTCTTACTTCCTTGTCTCCATCTAGGCTACAGTCCTATGATGCATGGCTTCTTGCTCTGGTGAGAGGATCCTCCAATGTTTGGTGCTTGTGGCATATAGATCAAACAAATGTGGTCAGAGTTTTTAAGATTTTGTGATGGCTCCAACTTATCTCCAAATTTTTAGGGAGTTGCTCTTATTGTGTTAACAGGGTGACTGGTTCACCAATGTTTTTTTGTAATTGTTCAGCCAGTCACATTTCTCTGGGCTTTTCTTTTAGCGCTTCTGTGGTTTTACTTCTATCTAATCACAGGCATAGCACCTTTCACCCTTCTCTGTTGTATTAAGACCTGTGAGATAGAGCGATTATATGGATCAAAGTGAGTGGGATGGGAGTGAGTGAATGACTGTCATTTTATAGGTTTCCTTCTCACTGTGTAACAGAAATTTTAGACATTTTATCCATTCGTTTCTTTTAATGTCTGTAAGGGCACTGATATGATAACATTGGCACAAAACACACACACTCACATGCACTGAATAGTCAAGCTGACCTAGTTCATCTTGCTTTTTACAGTACATTGACAACACCCTCCTGATATATCTTCATGCTGCGAATGCTCTGTAGCAGTTCATTGGCCACAAGAATGGTGTCCACCTCAACATTATATTTACTGTAAAGATATAGAGTGATGGCAGGCTTCCATTCTCAGATGCTTGAGTGGAAAACAGGAAGCAGCCTCATCATTCAGTACATAAGAAACCTACACACTGACCGTTACTGGAATACCAATAGTTTTCACAACCCTGTACACAAGATTGTGCTCTGAGCAGTAGGCTCCCACATTTTCCTGCAGAGGATGTTAACACGTACAGGCCATGATGAGTCGGTCTCTGTAGGAAATTCACTGTGACTAAGGTGGTACCGCTATGTGACAAGAATATGATCATAATAGCAGTGAAGGACACACAAAGTGGATAGTGGATTGTAGTAAGCATATATCTCAGTATTCTCATCCCTTCGGACCTCTTGCAGAAATCAGATAAATTGCTCTGTTTGCGCATTACAATGACAACTGCACCATATTCCACATCCTTCTGAAACACTTTACACACCCTCCATTGCTAATGCTGCCACTTGCTGTTTGTCAGTAATTACTGCATGTTGATGTTGAACACAGGTGGTGGTCACATCAATGCAACAACTACTATCTATGAGGTTCTTTCAAATGAAACTTGGTCAGTGCGTCTACCTTTGCCTTACACGTAAACTGGCACCACGTAACTGTGGGTATGGTAGCGCCATCTATCGGTAGAGAGACTAACGCGTGCACACCGTTTGATGTTGCATATTGCCAGCATGGTTTTACGCCGAAGAGAAGGTGGCAGGGTGTACATGCGGACAAGGGAAAAAATCCTGGGTTTTTCCCGGTTAAAAATACACTTTCTCCCGAATGAAAATACACTTTTTCCATGCTAAGTAACAGTATACTTTTCCCCGGAACTGTAAAACTTACCAGTCCTTTAATCATTATGGTTTTATAAACCGGCGTAGAATTTCCTGACACTTTCGGAAACGAAACTCGTGGAGGGGGGTATAGATTCGAATTCCTCCAAACACCGCACGTTACTTTCCGAAGCACTGAAATCGAGATTTTGATGTGCTTCTGTAAGCAAGCCATAGCTCAAGTCACGTGATCTCACCAGCCGATATTCAGAGCATTGGACACCTGATGTACAGCCAATAGCAACATCACTGTTGAGTAGTGCGAACACACAAAGAGGGAAAGTTAACAGTTTAAATTAGTATACAAAAGTGTTGCTTCAAGAAAAGCAAAGCTTTCACATATAATATTGGTCTCTAAGATTAAAAAGCTGCAAGATAATCTAAGCTTTCACGTATAATGTTGATCTTTTTTGTGTATGTTACACTTTAAGATACATAACTCAAATGTGCCAGTAAAATTTTTAATAACAATATAAGTGTCTTATCCGGGTTCGAAATTCTTCTGAATGGTTGTCCTCGAACAGTTGATTGTTAGATGAGAGTCAAGCACTCTGTGATTTAAGAAATCCATCGTACATTCTCGCGCATACTTCATCTTGCGTAAAAGGAAATTTGCTTTGAAAGTAACACTCCTCAAACCACCATTCACAATATTGCCCTGCGAACTGTGGAAACAGGTACTTGTCAGCAGTTGCCAGAGAGCGCCAGATAACAGGCGTCACCACGCTTGCGCAGCTACGATGACGCAGGAAGCCTGTATGTTTGTAGATGTAAAACACTAAAATATCTTACATTATATCATAAAAGAAACAAAATATCAGAGGATACTCCAACAGCATCGGAATTTTGTGAACCACACTAAAATCCACAATTCGTCTTAAAGTACACAGTCGTATGTCCAGATTCGGATGTAAATTTTCTTGGAATACCAATACTGTATTATCTCATGTTTGGTTCTGCATTATTGCATAATGCCATACGTGCTAGAAGATGAAAACATGCACTTCAAATGCAGTGAACAGCTGAAACTATCCAATAGTGTAAAATTAAACACTTCGTTTCAAATAAATTGACTACCTCAGCGGAAAAGATCAATAAAAGCCAAATTTCTTTAGCAAATCAACAGAAATAACTTCATTGTCCTGCAAGGCAATTAATGCTCAACTATCAGAAAAGTGGCAATAAAATAAAATCTGAAACTAATAAAATATTTTAGCCTTCCATAATTATGTGAATGTATTTTAATTCACTTGATAGCTCCCTGCCACACAAATCCGTTTTCCTTTTTTTTGGAAAAAGAAAGTAAGAGGAAACAGCAGAAGCACTACACATAAACACAGGTCCCATTACAACTCAGACTGCTCTGTGTACCAGTCCAGGATCTACGATATTTCCGAACCTGGGCAATACTAGATAGAGATGTTATTTGGTCGTGCCTAAGTACAGTGCCATGCCTTTTCACGCGCATTCTTCTATCACACGTCACTGTATTTCGCTCTGTGGAATTCAAACGTGTATATTTTATAATGGATGCCATCAAACTATATTCAGAACAATGGCAATTAAAATGTCCCGTGGTGCCTCTCCTGCTCCCAGTCGGTCGGTTTGACATCCTGCCCCTCTTAATAAAATAAAATAAACTTGCAATTAATACTGGATGGGATTATTTGTAACCAGGAGAACAAGAACTCTTCAGAAAATTTCCATTCTTTACTGCCTATCAGCTAATAACTTGGTGTTTTGTCTGACATAAAATTAAATATACGATACATAAAACCAGCAAAGACAAAGAGACAAGCAAGATAGTATACATTTCTTCAGTCCTTAAGTCTTAGCATTTTTTTCTCCCTAATCTTGCTATAGGTTTACCTGGCGTGCTTTCCTTTCTGCGAAAGAATCTATTACTATCAAATGTTTTGCTACATGGAAAAAAAAAGAAATGTCGCTGTCTAATACTGAAAAAGCTAATACAAATAGTACCCAAGACTGGTGTGGCTTCTCGATCTGGTTATGTGTATTTGGCCACTGCCTGCTGGATAAAACGAAATAGACTTGTCTAATATTACAGCAATTGCAACACACACCAAAGAAACGAGACTATTTTGGCACAAATGGTCATTTTTATAACATGACAGAATATCACTCATAAAGACCCAATATCAAATGCCTATTAGGCCTACTACAAGCAAAAATCTTTGTTAGGAAATATTTTCACATTTTATTCATACGCTCCAGCATGATATCGAAAAGTATTAGTATGAAATTTTTATATAAATTTGGAATTGTTATATTCTTCCATAATTTGTGTGATGTCCACATTTCTTCTCCTTCCTCGTTCTAACAATCTCGTCATCACTAATTCTGTAACTATTCCTCCCGGTGTCAAAACCTATTCTCCAGTTCCCTTCACTAACCCCACCACAATCACCAGTTTAGAAATTCCGCATTTATTCTCTGGTTAGACGTTACTACGTGTTCGTACAACGCGTTTTCCGCGCTACTCCCAGAACAGAACTGAAGCAGCTGCTTGCCGTGGACTGTACAACTGGCCCTTACTAGTGTAGCGGTCTAGCCAAAAATTCAGTCAAAATTTCATTTTCTTGGATACACCGAGAAGATACAAGTAATATCTCTTACCTGTTAGTCATTTATTTCCACTCTGGCACTCTGAATCTATGGATTTCGCGAGCAATTATAACAAAGCTGATCGTTCCCAATCCCAGTCAGCCACATAAAACAAACAGCGATTGGCATTCACCTGTTCGGCTTTATTCCACTCAGCTCCTATTGCCCAATCCCCTTTTGTCTGCAGGGAAGTTTATTTCTAGATGCGCTGGGGATTCCCTGACAGAAACATCACGTACACTATGCACGCATTCAAAAATCAACTTACGATTCATTCAGAAATCAACTTAGAATGTGTTGAAAATGTTCAAAAACCAACAGGGATGCATTTCAAAATCATATGAATAATTTGTGAAACAAGGCTTTTTTCCTCAAGAATATGAATTTGGCGCTTCCCCTGAAATTACCGCCCGGAGCAGATACACCAGTTTCTCCCGTCCGCTAAATCCGGGCCGGGCCGAACTGCACGATAACCCTGGGTTCAGTGTGGGGCAGTGGTGGGGTGGATGGACTGCTGTGGGGTTGTGCACAACTGGGGCCTATGGTGGTACCAAGCCTCTCTGTCGTTTCTAGGTCCCCAGTTTAATACATACATAACCCAATAATGGAGGTGGAGGCTTTACTTTTCAGTCAACCCTCATACATACATATAAGCTTATGATTGGAATACTGCTATGGCATCTGAACTGTCCGTCACTTTGTATCCTACCTGTTAACAGGTTAAATCTATGCATAATACAGTGACTGAAGCTACTATCCCCACAAACCAGGCAGCTAAAGAGGTGTTTCTCATACCCCTACACCAATGATCCCAACCAATTTACTCATTCATTTTAATCGAGTATAATTCACAATCAATATTTTGTTTGCATTAACAATAAATAAGGTTCAAGGTCAGAGGGAGGGGGAAAGAAATGACGGACAGCAGGGAGGAAATGAACATAAGAGTGAGGGAAGGCTGAAATGGACAAAGGGCAAGTGAGAAAGAAGAAACGGACAAAGACAGAGGGGGAAGGAGGAGGTGGGCAGAGGAAAGGCGGGGGAAGAGTTGATGGGTGTAGAGAAAGAGGGAGGTGGAGGGGAAGATTAGGGCATACATGCAGTTCCAAAACATATTAGGCAATCTCTCAAGAGAAAGTTTGTATCTGATGTGTCACAAAAATAGAGAGATTAAATTCTATTGACAAAATCTTTATTTATTATTGAAATATACAGTATAAGAATTTGTTTCTTAACAATAAAGTCATTTAAATGTAATTGGAGCATGCCTACAGCACTCATTTAAATGATGAACAAAATTTTGCATGACGGCTCAGTATGTAGACACTGGGATGGCTGCCACTTTGCTACAGATATTGACATACACTTTCGATATGACATATCCCCATAAGAATAAAATCCATGGGGCTAAAATCTGTACTGATTATGGGAAAATATATGTCACCTCTCCTCACGATCAGTTTACCAGGGAGAATTTTACGCCTCACAGTATACAAGGGGGTACCCAAAAAAACTGGAATAACATTGCCACTGGTAGAGCTTTTGCAGTGCGCGTTTCTGACACTAGGTGTATAGTGCCACTCATTGCCAGTTCAATGCTGCCTGCATGTCAGCCTGGCTTCTGTTCATCTGCAGTGATTGTTTATGCTAGTGTTGTTTTGTTCTCGTTTCGTTTTTGATATTGGCAAATTTAAATGAAGAACGTGATGCAGTGGAATTTCGTTTTCTACTCCATAAAAATGCTGCTGAAACTGTTTTATGTTGTAAACAGTTTACCAAGATGATGCTATGGGAAAAACTCAAGTGTACGAGTGGTTTGCTTGATTTAAAGATGGCGACATGTCGATTGATGACAAATCTTGTTCTGGACATCCATCAACTGCTTGAATCGATGAAAATATTGAAAAAATCTGAGAGTTTGTGCTCACAGACTGTCAACAGACAACTTATCAACTGTCAGAGATTAGTGGGTTTTCTTGGAGCTCGGTTGAGTTAATTTTAACAGAAGATTTGTGACAGACAGGAGACTGATTGTTCCACCATGACAATGCACCTACACACACAGCCATCTCTGTTAGACAGATTTTGGCTAAAAATGGCATGGTTCTGCTGTCCAACACACCTTACTCACCTGACCTGACTCTGTACGACTTTTTCTTATTTCTATGCAACGACTTTTTCGTATTTCTATGCATGCAAAGGGGTATGAAAGGGCACCGATTTGACAACACTGAATAAGTCCTGAAAGAAAATGATGGAGGATCTGTCAGCTTTTTCTAAAGATGACTACAAAAAAAGAGTCAAACAGTGGAAGCACCAGTGGGACAAATGTATTAGTTGTAATGGAGGGTATTTTGAAGGGGATAAGGTCGTTTTATAAACAATTTGAAAACATATAGCTTTCAAAAAATAATTCCGTTTTTTATTTGATTTTTTTTACCTCCTTGTAGATGAATCGGACGTGTGTGCTATGGCTACGTCTTGCTGAAATCATGTTCTTTGTGTACAACCAGGCACCAAAAAGTCTTTGAACATAATCACATAACGTTTTGAATTCACTATAACTGCATGATCGCTGTCATCCTCGAAAAAGAACTGGCCAGTTACTCCTCAAGCCGGCATTGCAGCCCATAAAGTAACTTTTCGTGAAAGAACGGTATCTCATGCTTCTGTTTAGGATTTGTTGCTCTCCAGTAATGGCAAATTTGTTTATTGATGTGACTGTTCAGGCGAAAATAATGAGCCTTGTCAGAAAACAAGATATTAAATAAAAGTCATTCAGGCACATAATTAATGAACTGCAGCCTATGTCTGGCACCCTGAGACATTACTTCTTCCACCAACTAGATCTTGTAAGACTGCAGTTTAATGTCTTTTTGCAGAACTTGTCTATGATTATCTATGAACACTTAAAGAAGTACACTTATGAATGAAGAGGTCAGGATTGTCACGAACAAACCGATTTACAGTCTCCAGGGATTTGCCTGTTCTTGATCACTTTGGTCACCTGGATTTGAGTTTGCCCAGTGTTGAACTGGTCTCTTCAAACATTTTGAAAGATGTTACGCAAAACAACTTACTTAACTAACTGCAATCATTTTGTTACCTTTTAACTTTTGTTAAATTGTTATCAATGTTACACTTAAGGTCTCCTAAGTCTGAACTCCTTTCCCTTAACACAATAAAAAACATTTCTAAGCATACTTCTTATCTCAGTTCTTTCAATTAATGATTATTTAGTTTACCAATAGTAAATACAACAGTATGCGTTTCCATTTTAGATAAGTATTATCACTTCCTTGAGAAAAAGTATCACTCTTTTTTAATATCCACATTTCTTTCTCATCATTACTTGTTCAAATTGCTACCAAATACTGATTTAAGCTGAGGTTGTTTCTTGTACCGGTACCTTAAAAACCCTTCAGAGATATTTATCCTGTTTGATCAGCCTGTATGATGATTACAGTATTCTTACTCAAAGGTAAACTCATTTGAAAAGCTTGCAACAGTGTGATTATCAAATTTATTGAGATGTAAAAACTTTGTCTTTATTTACCATTAGGAGTTACATGTTGACATTTTAATCTACTATACTTTCTATGGTTTCACATCTCTGACCTGTGTTTAGTCAAACAGGTACAGAAGCAAAGATTCAAAGATGCATCATTGCCAGATAAGTCTATTTGCTTTTAACTATTTTGGAGAATACTTCATTAGTTTGACTCATAGTCAATTTCTATCTTCCTGTCTCTGTGAGAGCCATGCTTATACCTTATCCTCCAGACAAAGACCGTGTAAATACATTGTTGCCGTTGCAGTGTGAGTGTCCTTTTTTAAAATTTTTCTATAGAAAAACAGTTCAAGTCATTCCTTCTATAGAGTCACCTATCCACGGATTAGACTATCCCTTGCTTGGCTTCACCCACCCTTCCTCTCTCTGATACAAAATTTAACTGTGTGCCCAGCATCTGTATTTTAACGTTATATCTTCCAATGACATATTTTCTCTGTAGTATATCAACTTTACCCAGTTATTTTAAATGTATGTTTCCTGACTCCTTCTTTTGTGCTCCTTTTCCCATGCTTCTCACAATGTACATAGCTCACGTATATTCTTTCAGTTGCAGACAGTTTTTAACTGCCCATTGCTCTTTCCAGATCTACTCTTATTCCATCTATTCCTACTAGAAGGCCTAAAAAACCTATGTTTTTCTCTTCCAAAATGTGGTTTTCATAACATCATGGTAATTTTCCATAAAACTTGTGTAATGTTTTAGTTTACAATATGCAATGTTCTTCCAATGTCTATGACACTAGCAAAAGATCATCTACAAAAGTAATTATCTCTTGCAATAAAACTTTACCTAAGGCTTCATCCAGTGCTCATATGAACACTGAGATATTCAATCAAAATGGTAATACCCTAAACTGATATGACTTTCCACTGAACAAAAATGCAGTATATTTTCGCAAATTCTCATGCAGTTTTACCTGCCAGTACCATGCAGTCAAATATATTGCACTAAAATATCTCCCTTGTTCAAACTTTGCTAGCAACTTGTCAATAGATATGGGTCTATCTCTCTCTGTTTTTATATTTTTACCGAGTATTCATGCATCTGATGCCAAGCACCTTCCCCACCCCCTTTGTATCCCACCTTGCTACTAGTAAAGGATGATATAGACACTAGCAGTATACTTTCTACAATTTTATTTACCTCTTCATTTACTGCAGGTTGTAAACTTAGTGGAAAAGGATACTGTTTACAAAAGAATGGTACATCATCTTTTATTTTAAACTAACAGACATACTTGCCAGTCACACTAGGTTTATTGGAGAATACACTACTATACTTTTGCAATGTATTATGTAAATCATTCCTTTGTTCTTCAGTTAAATGGTTAGATTTGTGAGCTTTAGTCGATATCTGTTCATTTAATTTCTTACCTTAGCAATAGCAACTAAACACATTTTATCTAGTAATATACTTGATCTGTTTGCTATATTATTTATCTTAAATGGTTCTACATAACATAAATCTCCACTGTTCCACAACAATACTTTAGCATCAAAGTCTAATTTCACTTTATTTGCCACTAACCAATCAATACCTAGTAGTATTTGCAAATTTATATTTGAGATTACTAATAATGTTCACATGAACTTAAAATTATTTATGTCTATGGGTAATCTTGTTTCTTCTTTAACTTTCCTTTACTTCCTATTACTCTAACAGTGTAATTTACAGTCACTGGTAGCATAGGACAAGCACTCTTACTTCCAATTGTCTCCAAAAAATCCTGGAATATAAGACATCTCACCATCTTAGTCAATGTAAATATCTAAACGCTTTAATGCTGGATACATGTTCCAGCATGTTTCCCATTTCCTGTAATAATGGGGTAGTTACTATTTCTCCTGACTTGGTTAGTAAAAGACATACTACATCACCCTGTAACATTGACAGCATTCATGTTAATGGGTACAAATACCAATGAGTTATTATTCTTTTGAACATTTCCAGTTTTGTTTCCACTATTGTTGTGCCTTTTACCTACATGACGGAAGTTATTTTCTTTTCTCTTCTGCAGTTTTGATGTCCAACAATTGAATTCAGTGTTCTCTGTGTTGCGGTTTTCTCCCTGTGTGTAGCCCTGTCTTTCTTTATTAAACATATCCAGGTATTCTATAGAGATTAGCACACTGTCAACAGTAATCCACCTCCTTTACCATATTTCCTCTCTTACATAGTAAGGCGATATAACAATGACCTTCATTAAACGTGTTTTCTTTACCGGGTTATGAAAATGTTTCGATCTGGTTGAGAGCCACTCAATGTATTTCTTGAAACTATCCCATGTATTGTTACAGTATTTCGGATTTAGTCATTCTAGAGTTAATTTCTGATGTGTACTAGGTGATCAGTATTTTCTTTTGAATTTTTCCTGGAAATTATCCAAAAATTTTAATTCTTCTAAAGAAGCAGTTCTCCATTCCACTGCAGCAGCTGCTAGTTAACAAAGTGTAAGTGTAGAATCTTCCCTCCTCTTTGGTAAACACTGAGAGAGCACACTTAAAAGTCGTATGTATACATCACCATTTGATTCAAATTTAGGAAACTTCTTTGACAAATTCATTTTATTTCCAATTTGAAATTCCTCTACTAAACTACCTGACACACCAGAACTAATTATAGTCATTTTATTTTGTAGTTATTGTTGGGTACTTTCTAAGACATGCCGTAACCTCTGAAATTTATGAAGGTGTTTGACTATATTGTTCAAAGAATTAGCAACAGCGCCAGTAAATTCCACTGTCTCTTCTACCTTTTGTTCAGCTGATGCCTGTAGATGTCTCCCCAAATTAGCCAAAGCATTTGGGTCACTAGTTAATCAACCAAATCTTTATTGTGTTCTAATGCTTCTATTCGGCCTCAACTGTCCTAGATTTGATTATTAATAGTTTCGCAATTACTAGTTGAAGATTCTTCTGTTTGTTTCATCTTAACATTTACACCTCTAAACTTATCTTCAACTTCTTTCCAGATCAAGTCACAATGCTTAAGTATTTCTGTTTGTAACTTCTTAGATAAGTTTGCTAAGGTTTCTTCTATGTTAGAAATTGCATCCAATTTTGTAGAAACCTTATTTTCTTGTTCTCTCTATCTGAAACGCTACTTTTTAATTTCTTCCTTTGGATTTTAAATGTAGGAATATTTTTAGACATTTCAACTTAATTTCTGCACTTAAGCTTTACTACTTTTAATACTTCTGACAAAAGATTTACTACTGTTAATACTTCTGACATACTGCTATCCACTTTTTGGGTAGTAACTGGCATGAAAAATAGAAAAAATAATTTACACTTAATAGCATTTCAGTAATATGGCTCGTTTGAACACCACTGTCCCCAACTAGTGAAATATCTTTCAATAACATTTTACATACTATACCACTAAAAAAATTAAGTTCTGGGCTATTTACAACTCATCTAATAGGTCACACTGCTAAATGCTCCAGACTGCTGATGTGTCATGCATGGGTAAAGTGAAGAGTTACTGTGCAATTGTTGTACAGACAGCTTACCAGCTGCTTGGTTGACTGAGACCAAGATTCTGTTGAATGTTGTTGCTGCACTTGTAGCCTTGGAATCAGCACTTGGAATTCATTTATATTGTCAACTTAATGCTTGTTGAGTCAGATGCCAGAAGTTTTTAATCCTGCATGTAAATACATCTTGTTGTTGACCTCATTCCTGCTGTCAGCTATTTTCCTCTATTGAATTCCTTGTAGGAATTCAAAATTCTTTGGCTTCCACTAATTAAAATCACTTCTTCTCACACTTTTTAACTACATTGAGCAACAGCACAGTGTGTACTCGCGTATATCTTCTTCACTGTTTGTTAGGTTACTGGGAAACATCATATTTTCTTGCGTTATTTCTTAAACATGCTTCTATTTTTGATAAAGCTCTCTTCATTCTCTCATTCAAGTCCTGCACTTAAGGGCAACAAAATGGAGTGTGACAGCAAAGTTCTGTAGCTGGAGTAACATATTTTTACAGCTTTTTTTATGTAGTGGTGCTGCTGTGCAGTGCCACAAAATCTTGCCTTTTTACTTTTTCACCTTCCACAAAGGGTCAAGGGCTGTAAGAGAGCTCCAAACTACACAAGCTACTAAATGATGTAAATGTCTTTCAATAACTCTACTGTATTTTATATCCAGTGTATAAGATCATTTAAAACTGTGGATGGATAGATCCATTTTCAATTCGGAACTTGTGTAAATTGTTACATATAATAATTTCCAAACAATCTCGAAACATCTTTGATAAGCTTTCTTCAACTGTTCCCAGCAATCATCATTATCAGCAACATCTTTTGCTCTGTGCCTTCCAAGACACCGTCAATCCACGGTGCCAAAGTATAAGTGATCCCACCACCAAAGGTGGAGATGCTCCACCGCCGTTGTGCCACGACAATGTTCTGTGCACACGCTTCTCTCACCATGTCAGCACATAGAACAAACCACATTGTCCACACTGGAAATTTCTCTACTGAAATACTATATAAACAAAATTTTTACAAGCACATCTTTCATCAGCTTGAGTGGAAAAAGTGTAACTTGTTGTTTTGAATGGACAACATGTCACACCACACTAGAAAATGGGCAAAAGATGGAATTTAAAAAGGTGAGACTCTTAGCTCATGCATTATCATATTGGGATTCTGTCTTAAAGGAGGCAGCCAAAATTAGAATAAACAGCAACCATTTTAACTTTTAACAGAGGCTAGATTACATACTTAGAAGGGGACGAGGGCATCTTTGGATATCAGGCAAAAGCAAACATGGATACTTGACACTTGTAGGGATGTGGGAGCGACAGTTTCGAACACGGGGCTGGCCACTCGTACCACCTGATGTTGTTCAGTCCCATAGTGGGACAGAGGTGCTATGAGCTGCCCACCTGCCTTCCATGCGTAAATCACTTCAGCTGCAATCACACTTATATAAGTGGAACAGTGAGCGAGTAACTTCTGATAACAATGCGGAGACAGCTAGTGAAAGCGTCAGTAGTTTATTTGAAGCAATGCAGTTTGTAAATCAAGAAGATTTTATTGAAGCATGTCACTGAGAAGTTTCAGAGGACAAATGTTCACTCCTGTTGGCACCTGCCTTCTTTGGTGGAATTATTAGATTGAAGTCTAAGGCTGTTTTGCTTGTCCCATACATCTTGCACACCAAATGGAAAAGTGGTCCAAATGCCAAAAGGAAGAAAGCTGCTATTTACTTGAATGTGCGGAGCTGGAAGAAATCACAAAGAACTGGTCTGATGTCTTCCAACAACCAAATATGTGACATTACATGAAATAGCCTATATTTCTTCCCATTTGGTGGGACAATTGATGGGTTTGATAAGTGGTAATGTGTGTTTTACTTAACTGTTTGTGGTGAAAAAAATAGATTAAACACAGAAACTGTGGATGGTACAGATGTATATTAAAAGAAATTATGCACCAATATGAGCCTAAAGACACCTTACATATCAATGAAATTGGTCTTTTTTTCAGTGTCCTCCCAAATAAGACCCTTGTCTTTAAAGGACAAAATTGCTAGAAGAGAAACACATTAAATTCACCTCAAAGTATTCTTACTCAGAAATGCTACTGGGTGTGAAAGGATTAAAATCTTTGTTAGTAACAAATCAAAGGAACCATATTTAAAAAAAATGTAAAAACACTTTCTGGTAACTACAATACTAATCACAAACAATGGATGACATTAACAAAAAATCACTGTTTAATGTCAAAATGGGAGCCCATAACAGGAAAATTCTCCTGTCTGTACATAGTTCTGCAATTCCATAAAATATAAATTTACAAAATCTGCAGCCACCAAAATACACAATGAAGTTATACCTTTGATTTAGGCAATATCCATGCTGTTGAGACATACACAAGAAAAGTATTGTCCAGAAGGCATTCAATTGATGAAGATGTAAGGACCCAGTGTACTTTGAAGTACAATTTATTTATGCTCTGCATTATACAGTGACAGCACGGATGGAGGTTAAGGAGTCTACCAGAGAAGGAGTGTTGGGACACTGAAATATGGCACACTTTCAGTCCCTACCACAAGTGTTTCTTCACAGCTGACAACATCACGGAAGTAGCTGGTTGCCTGTACCATGGCAGCCTTGCGGCACCATGACGTGTAGTGTGACGTCAAATCAGCACTGCATCAGTGTCTCTATATGATGCTATCATTGGTGACAGCCAAACAAGCTATTGCTGAGATACTACTTACACACACCCATTCAGCCACAGGGGCTTTAACCTGACTGCTGCCATGCTGCTGGACCCTGCAGCATCTGCTGGACAGACATCTTTTATCATCTACCTGTCACTTGTATGCAAAGTTCTTGAGTTAGGGGCTGTCCCACTGCTGCCAAGTACTGCAGCTGGAACCTACAAGTGTCAGCCAAGCTAACTCAGCACCCACCTATCCCAAGTCACTATGCTCTTGCCCAACCCACACATTGTAGTGTTGTACACTTCACGTAACCCAGAAGTTGATGCCTGACCACAACAGGAAGTTGGAAGTGCACACCTCTCAACAAATGACCTCAAACTCAGCCTGTTACACTTACTAAAATCTTAAAAGCTTGGTTTCTCAGTTCTTACTTGAAATGTTGGCTGCTATTCCTAATATCTTGAATGAGTATAGGAAAATATGGTTCTCCTTCCAATAGTTCCCACTATTTTTCTTAGAGTTAAAAAGAGTTATTCAAGGTTCTGAGAAGTCACATGTGCTGTAGGTATTTTTTCTTTACCTGATTTAGCAAATGAACTTTGCACCATTATGCAGAACCAGCAGTCATTCAATGTTAGGGCCAATAAGAACAGTACTGTGTTTATATGAAGTTTTGTTTCGGGTCAAAAGTAGCTTCAGACTTAGAAGGAACACACAAATAAATTTTCTATTTACACTTTATCATAATTTTTGCACTTAATTAATTGAGAAAAAATTTAATATCATTTTACTGAAATCAAAATGCTTTTATAATATAGCTTCTGGAAAACTGGATTCTTCCAAACAGAAGAAGGAAGAGGATTTGCACACCCAATTCTGGTAATGACAGAGGTAAGTGTGAAAATGGGAAAGGTGCACAATTTCCTGCACAGTGACGACAATATTGTATTTGTGGAGCATAAGGCGGAGTTTCATTTTCAGGAAAAATATTACAACATAGGAAGTGATAGTGATTATAATAGTAGTGGGTGTTGCATCACAACTTTAAATGCAGCAATATACAGAAATAAATTTTTCCTGCAGACAGAAACATCAAATTTGAAAACCAAACTGAAAAAAATCACCCATGAAATTGAAATAAACCAGTATTCTGTAACTGTTGGTAAAAAATAAGAACTACCAACTGAGTTCTGTTTTTCAAAGATAATGATTGTTCTAGTAGACAGCTATCTGTCAGGGTTTCATGACTATGTGAAATTAATCACCCAATTGGAACACTATCAAACATTGGAAGTGGTGTGAAAGTAGAGAATCTGTTGCACATTATTAAATTATGGAACCATGGATTGCATAGTAATTGGTAATTTATTTCATGAGTGCCATTAATGGGTGACTGCGTCCACCAAAAATATCTTTTGTGGCTACCAACCTGGTGCTAGTCTTTATACACATCTATTAATAAACAGTAGGTTGACATGGTGTAACACCGTATAAAACACATTCTGTGTTTGTATTATTTTCACAATTACCTAAACACTGACAATGTAAAACAAAAACTTGACGTTTAGTACAATAAATCAAATAAGCATACTGTTCAGAACCCAAAACTGTACAACTCCTAACATACATCCTAAACTCGCACCCCCTCCCTGCCCCTCTCCTTTGTCTTTCTGTGCATCATCTCCTCCCTCCTTCCTCTCTACATCTTCTCCTCCCCCTCTCTCTATCTCCATTTTCTTCCTCCTTTTTCTTCTCTCTCGCGTAAACCTTGTTTATTATTATTACAAAAGAAACCTTCATTGGGAACTGAAGTCACTTAAAATGAATTGGTAAATCAGCTGGGATCAGTTGTAGATGGGCATGAGAGAGACCTCTCCAGCTGCAGGACATGTGAGCATAGTAGCTTCAATGACACTACCCTACATAGTTTTAAGATACAAATGGATAGGATAACAAAAATTTCAGACAATTCAGATTCTATAGCAGTATTCTAATAATAAACCAATCTTCCCCCTTATTTATAACTTCAAACAAAAATTGTATACACAAGAATGTACTGTTTTTTCCTCTTCCTTGCCTTTGGCTTTGTAATTTATATACAAAATTGTATACACAAGAATGTACTGTTTTTTCCTCTTCCTTGCGCTGGCAGGTTGATAGACACACAAACATACACACAAAATTCAAGCTTTCGCAACAAACTGTTGCCTCATCAGGAAAGAGGGAAGGAGAGGGGAAGAGGGAAGGAAGTGGGTTTTAAGGGAGAGGGTAAGGAGTCATTCCAATCCCGGGAGCGGAAAGACTTACCTTAGGGGGAAAAAAGGACAGGTATACACTCGCACACACGCACATATCCATCCACACATACAGACACAAGCAGACATATTTAAAGGCAAAGAGTTTGGGCAGAGATGTCAGTCGAGGCAGAAGTGTAGAGGCAAAGAAGTTGTTGAAAGACAGGTGAGGTATGGGTGGCGGCAACTTGAAATTAGCGGAGATTGAGGCCTGGCGGATGACGAGAAGAGAGGATATACTGAAGGGCAAGTTCCCATCTCCGGAGTTCGGATAGGTTGGTGTTGGTGGGAAGTATCCAGATAACTCGGACTGTGTAACACTGTGCCAAGATGTGCTGGCTGTGCACCAAGGCATGTTTGGCCACAGGGTGATCCTCATTACCAACAAACACTGTCTGCCTGTGTCCATTCATGCGAATGGACAGTTTGTTGCTGGTCATTCCCACATAGAATGCATCACAGTGTAGGCAGGTCAGTTGATAAATCACGTGGGTGCTTTCACACGTGGCTCTGCCTTTGATCGTGTACACCTTCCGGGTTACAGGACTGGAGTAGGTGGTGGTGGGAGGGTGCATGGGACAGGTTTTGCATCGGGGGTGGTTACAAGGATAGGAGCCAGAGGGTAGGGAAGGTGGTTTGGGGATTTCATAGGGATGAACTAACAGGTTACGAAGGTTAGGTGGACGGCGGAAAGACACTCTTGGCGGAGTGGGGAGGATTTCATGAAGGATGGATCTCATTTCAGGGCAGGATTTGAGGAAGTCGTATCCCTGCTGGAGAGCCACATTCAGAGTCTGGTCCAGTCCCGGAAAGTATCCTGTCACAAGTGGGGTACTTTTGTGGTTCTTCTGTGGGGGATTCTGGGTTTGAGGGGACGAGGAAGTGGCTTTATAAATTACAAAGCCAAAGGCAAGGAAGAGGAAAAAAACAGTACATTCTTGTGTATACAATTTTTGTTTGAAGTTATAAATAAGGGGGAAGATGACATATCTGAGATACAATTTATATAATGGTTTACATGCATTGCTATTTCAAACTGATTGCAAGAAAGAAAATGAAACCACATGTTTTCATGGCACAACGTAACATTTTCTGTCTCGCAGTTGGTTTTAACAAAAAACCTGTACATTATTGTTCAAAAATATATAGATAGTGTATGTCCATTTGTGTGTTTATTAGTGCAGTGTGTAAAAATTTGAGGTAAATTGGGAAAGAACTTCTTGATGGTTTTATTAAGACCATCTACCTCTCTTATATTGAAAATATATATCCTGCTTCTCCAAATATTCATTATGGTACCATGTAAAAATTTGAAGTAAATCAGTTGTTATCTTTTTGAGATTTCTGGTAACAGTGTTTCTCTCTTATACATTACCTGTATATTTAAAGTAGCATATTTAAGGAAGGGGGTGGGGCTTAAGCGACCCCCTCCCCTCCCCCCAAAATGCGAAATTATATACATGTTTTTCTTACAAACCTGCACCCAATACCATATGAGTAGAAAACAAGGGTTAACAACATCACTGCTTCAATATGCCAAGAAGAAGGCTGTACGGTGCTATGATAGGAAAACAATAGACTATTTCCGAACAAATCGTGGCACAAAAGAGAGTTGCTGAAAACTGAGATGGCTGTATGTTGTGATTCGTTAACAGCAAATACAAGTTTTCTAAAGCATTATGCTAATCTCCTTAAGCAACATGCTCCATTACATAGTAGCATTGCATTTTTTCAGTTTTATTTTAGTAACACATATCAATTGTGAATTAAAGACATAATTTATGGGCTCCTTCTCAGCATACTACAGTGCCCATAAATGAGTGTTAATGAATACAGAAACAATGTGCATTATAGTCCCCCCATGAACCAAGGACCTTGCCATTGGTGTGGAGGCTTGCATGCCTCAGCGATACAAATAGCCATACTGTAGGTGCAACCACAACGGAGGGGTATCTGTTGAGAGACCAGACAAACGTGTGGTTCCTGAAGAGGGGCAGCAGCCTTTTCAGTAGTTGCAGCGGCAACAGTCAGGATGATTGACTGATATGGCCTTGTTAACACTAACCAAAACGGCCTTGCTGTGCTGGTACTGCGAATGGCTGAAAGCAAGGGGAAACTGCAGCCATAATTTTTCCTGAGGGCATGCAGCTTTACTGTACGGTTAAATGATGATGGCGTTCTCTTGGGTAAAATATTCCGGAGGTAAAATAGTCAACCATTCGGATCTCCAGGCGGGGGCTACTCAAGAGGACGTCGTTATCAGGAGAAAGAAAACTGGCGTTCTACAGATCGGAGTGTAGAATATAAGATCCCTTAATCGGGCAGGTAGGTTAGAAAATTTAAAAAGGGAAATGGATAGGTTAAAGTTAGATATAGTGGGAATTAGTGAAGTTCGGTGGCAGGAGGAACAAGACTTTTGGTCAGGCGAATACAGGATATAAATACAAAATCAAATAGGGGTAATGCAGGAGTAGGTTTAATAATGAATAAAAAAATAGGAGTCACGGTAAGCTACTACAAACAGCATAGTGAATGCATTATTGTGGCCAAGATAGACACGAAGCCCATGCCTACTACAGTAGTACAAGTTTATATGCCAACTAGCTCTGCAGATGATGAAGAAATTTATGATGAAATAAAAGAAATTATCCAGATAGTGAAGGGAGACGAAAATTTAATAGTCATGGGTGACTGGAATTCGGTAGTAGGAAAAGGGAGAGAAGGAAACATAATAGGTGAATATGAATTGGGGGTAAGAAATGAATGTAGAAGTTGCCTGGTAGAATTGCCGCCTGGTAGAATTTTGCACAGAGCACAACTTAATCATAGCTAACGCTTGGTTCAAGAATCATAAAAGAAGGTTGTATACACGGAAGAAGCGTGGAGATACTGACAGGTTTCAGATAGATTAGATAATGGTAAGACAGAGATTTAGGAACCAGGTTTTAAATTATAAGGCATTTCCAGGGGCAGATGTGGACTCTGACCACAATCTATTGGTTATTAACTGTAGATTAAAACTGAAGAAACTGCAAAAAGGTAGCAATTTAAGGAGATGGGACCTGGATAAACTGAAAGAACCAGAGGTTATAGAGAGCTTCATGGAGAGCATTTGGGAATGGTTCACAGGAATGGGGGAAAGAAGAAGAATGGGTAGCTTTGAGGGATGAAGTAGTGAAGGCACCAGAGGATCAAGTAGGTAAAAAGACAAGGGCTAGTAGAAATCCTTGGGTAACAGAAGAAATATTGAATTTGATTGATGAAAGTAGAAAATATAAAAATGCAGTAAATGAAACAGGCAAAAAGGAATACAAACGTCTCAAAAATGAAATCAACAGGAAGTGCAAAATGGCTAAGGACAAATGTAAGGATGTAAAGGCTTATCTCACTAGGGGTAAGATAGATACTGCCTACAGGAAAATTAAAGAGACCTTTGAAGAAAAGAGAACCACTTGTATGAATATCAAGAGCTCGGATGGAAACCCAGTTTTAAGCAAAGAAGGGAAAGCAGAAACGTGGAAGGAGTATATAGAGGGTCTATACAAGGGCGATGTACTTGAGGACAATATTATGGAAATGAAAGAGGGTGTAGATGAAGATGAAATGGGAGATACGATACTGCGTGAAGAGTTTGACAGAGCACAGAAAGACCTGAGTCAAAACAAGGCCCCGGGAGTAGACAACATTCCATTAGAACTACTGACAGCCTTGGGAGAGCCAGTCCTGACAACACTCTACCATCTGGTGGGCAAGATGTATGAGACAGGCGAAATACCCTCAGACTTCAAGAAGAATATAATAATTCCAATCCCAAAGAAAGCAGGTGCTGCCAGATGTGAAAATTACCGAACTATCAGTTTAATAAGTCATGGCTGCAAAATACTAACGCGAATTCTTTACAGACGAATGGAAAAACTAGTAGAAGCCGACCTCGGGGAAGATCAGTTTGGATTCCATAGAAATATTGGATCACGTGAGGCAATACTGACCCATGACTTATTTTAGAAGCTAGATTAAGGAAAGGCAAACCTACGTTTCTAGCATTTGTAGACTTAGAGAAAGCTTTTAACAATGTTGACTGGAATACTCTCTTTCAAATTCTAAAGGTGGCAGGGGTAAAATACAGGGAGCGAAAGGCTATTTACAATTTGTACCGAAACCAGATGGCAGTTATAAGAGTTGAGGGACATGAAAGGAAAGCAGTGGTTGGAAAGGGAATGAGACACGGTTGTAGCCTCTCCCCGATATTATTCAATCTGTATATTGAGCAAGCAGTAAAGGAAACAAAAGAAAAATTCGGAGTAGGTATTAAAATCCATGGAGAAGAAATAAAAACTTTGAGGTTCGCCGATGACATTGTAATTCTGTCAGAGACAGCAAAGGACTTGGAAGAGCAGTTGAATGGAATGGATAGTGTCTTGAAAGGAGGATATAAGATGAACATCAACAAAAGCAAAACGAGGATAATGGAATGTAGTCAAATTAAGTCGGGTGATGCCGAGGGAATTAGATTAGGAAACGAGACACTTAAAGTAGTAAAGGAGTTTTTCTATTTGGGGAGCAAAATAACTGATGATGGTCGAAGTAGAGAGGATATAAAATGTAGACTGGCAATGGCAAGGAAAGCGTTTCATAAGAAGAGAAATTTGTTAGCATCAAGTATAGATTTAAGTGCCAGGAAGTCGTTTCTGAAAGTATTTGTATGGAGTGTAGCCATGTATGAAAGTGAAACATGGACAATAAATAGTTTTGACAAGAAGAGAATAGAAGATTTCAAAATGTGGTGCTACAGAAGAATGCTGAAGATTAGATGGGTAGATCACATAACTAATGAGGAGGTATTGAATAGGATTGGGGAGAAGAGAAGTTTGTAGCAGAACTTGATTAGAAGAAGGGATCGGTTGGTAGGACGAACATCAAGGGATCACAAATTTAGTATTGGAGGGCAGTGTGGAGGGTAAAAATCGTAGAGGGAGACCAAGAGATGAATACACTGAGCAGATTCAGAAGGATGTAGGTTGCAGTAGGTACTGGGAGATGAAGAAGCTTGCACAGGATAGAGTAGCATGGAGATCTGCATCAAACCAGTCTCAGGACTCAATACCACAACAACAACAACAACAACGTGCATTATAGAGGCGGTGGACACATTGTCGAAGAATTGCTTGACCAGGAAGTGTTCAATTTTTTTATTGTGTATGATTCTCTGAATTACCAGTTATTGAATTGTTGATACAACAGTGTTGCGAAAACCAATGTTACTGATGCTGATTGTGAAATCATAATTTCCAGAGCTAAGACAACCCATAAGAAACTCTGTCATCTTAAGAGTGGGAAAATGGATGGTCCACCACAGTCTCTCCTACTGCTGTTTTTAAAAAACAGAAGCACTTTTTCTAATTGAGAATCACGTCTGTTGGGTCCTGAAGCAAAATCAGCACCTTTCATTGACATATTAAGTTCTGATAATCCACCACTGGACTGTATGTACGACATACACTACGTGATCAAAAGTATCTGGATACCTGGCTGAAATTGACTTAAAAGTTCGTGGCGCCCTCCATTGGTAATGCTGGAATTCAGTATGGTGTTGGCCCACCCTTATCCCTGATGACAGCTTCCACACTCGCAGGGTTAGGTTCAGTCAAGTACTGAAAGGATTCTTGGCGAATGGCAGCCCATTCTTCAGGGAGTGCTGCACTGAGGAGAGGTATTGATGTCGGTCAGTGAGGTCTGGCATGAAGTTGGCATCCCAAAATATCCCAAAGGTGTGCTATATGATTCAGGTCAGGGCTCTGTGCAGGCCAGTCCATTACAGGGATGTTATTGTCGTGTAACCACAGGCCATACATTATGAACAGGTGCTTGATCGTGTTGAAAGGTGCAATCACCATCCCCGAATTGCTCTTCAACAGTGGGATGCAAGAAGGTGCTTAAAACATCGATGTAGGCCTATGCTGTGATAGTGCCACGCAAACAACAAGGGGTGCAAGCCTCCTCCATTAAAAACACGACCACACCACAACACCACCACCTCTGAATTTTACTGTTGGCACTACACACGCTGGCAGATGGCACTCAACGGGCATTCGCCATACTCACACCCTGCCATCGGATCGTCACACTGTGTACTGTGATTCATCACTCCACACAACGCATTTCCACTCTTCAATCATCCAATGTTTACACTTTTTACACTAAGCGAGCCATCATTTGGCTTTTACCGGCATGATGTGTGCTTTATGAGCAGCCGCTCGACCACGATATCCAAGTTTTCCCACCTCTCGCCTAACTGTTATAGTACTTGCAGTGGATCCTGATGCAGTTTGGAATTCCTGTGTGATGGTCTGGACAGATGTCTGCCTATTACACATTATGACCCTCTTCAAGAGTCAGCAGTCTCTGTTAGTCAACAGACGAGGTTGGCCTGTAAGCTTTTGTGCTGTATGTGTCCCTTCATGTTTCCCCTTCACTACCACATCGGAAACAGTGGACCTAGGGATGTTTAGGAGAGTGGAAACCTCGCGTACATACTTATGACATAAGTGACACCCAATCACCTGACCATTTTCGAAGTCTGTGAGTTCTGCGGAGCACCCCATTCTGCTCTCTCGCGATGTCTAATGACTACTGAGGTCACTGTTATGGTGAATCTGGCAGTAGGTGGCAGCGCAATGCACCTAATATGAAAAAGGTATGTTTTTGGGGTGTCCAGATACTTTCGATCACATAGTGTAAGTAATTGCTTGCCTCAAATAACACAAGAGTTGACAACCACATGATGTTACAACATTTCAAACACTTTTTTTGTGTTCGACACAACTTACAAATTCTCCGTCACTTTGCAAAGTGGCCCATATCACAAGTTTAGCATAAGTCAGAGCGAGAAATATTTTTGGTTAGTATATTCTCCCAAAGAGGACAGAGCCTTTTGATTTCTGTAAGTACAGTGCATTTTTTGCTAAGACAAGTTTGGTTATAGGTAGTTATGAAAATGTAGGGGCCATGGTAACCTTAACCTTGAAGTTTTCAAAGTGAAAGCATGCTTCTGAACATTTAAGCATCCATGGAAGCAACACATAACGTAAGACTGCTGCAATTGATGGTTACAATTTTGTTCACATGATGATGAACAAGACAAAAGGCAAAAAACATTGTCTGAACCAAGGCTTATGGAGCATGTAGAAAAAACAGAAAATGCATAGTCCCTATCATCAAGGCGGTGATTCTCTGTGGACATCAGGAGATTGCATTAAGGACACATGGGGACTTCGGGCTTATTTAAGTTGACAAACGGGACGACAAGGACATGGAAATTTTCATACTATTGTAAAATAATGTGCAATAGTTGATGAAAACCTACGAGCAAGTTTGGAAGGAGCTGGTAAATGCAACAAGTACATTAGTGCCCCAATTCAAAATCCACCAGTTGCGTGAATAACCAACTCTTGCACAGAATAGTATAGCGCATTAATGATGCCAATGGTTTCCTGGTTCTTACGGATGAAACTGCTAACAGTGCTAAATAGGGCGACTCTCTTTTTGTGCCCAGTATGTTTCCCCAGATCTCAAGATTTGTGAAGATTTCATGCAGTTTGTTCCAGTTTTTTATATGATTGATTGGCAAAGGATTAGCTGAATCTGTAATAGAAAACGTGGTAAAATTTTATCTTGATTTGTCATTTTTATGAGGACAAGGCTATGACAGTGCTATATCGATGTCGGGAAAAGCCTCTGGGGCTCATGCATTCATACAACAGGACTACCCTTTAGCTTTATGTTCTTATTATGCAGCTCATAATTTCAATTTGGTAGTCACCGACACATGCAATATTCCACCTATCAGTAATTCACAGGTAACACTGGAAATTGTACGTAACTTCTTAGGGTCACCAAAGCGAAGCAAATTTTAAATGATGCCCTTGGATCATTAACCAGTGTTCGAGTCAGGAGTTTGAAACCTATCATACTCATTACATGGATTGACCATCTTTGCAGCGCACAAGATTTCAAGGGAATATGTGGCTGTGTTGGTTCAGCTCTAGGGAAGATTCAAGAATTTGACAACAAGACCACATTGCACGGTGCCAGGTTCTGTTAGCAGCCATCACCATGGGAGATTTTGTCGCTTGCTCGGTTATACTTTCTGAACTGTTTGTGCTGGGTGAGTCCATCTGCCGTCAACTCCAGTACCAAGATACAGATTTTGCTGTGTTAATCAAAACTGCCTCAGATCTCATTAGGAAACTGCTGGCAATGAGAGAAAATGTTGATGATAATTTCAGCCAGCTTTCCTTGGAAGCCAAGGAATTAGTTTCAGCCAATGGTGTTGAAATAAAGCCACCACACATTCCTAACAAGCAAGCACGCTGCACAAATGAGAATATTGATGATGTTGAGGGTCACTACAAAGTATCTGTGTTAATACCCTTCCTGGATGCCTTCATTGGTTCATTGCAGGATCGGTTCTTGACACACTGCAAACTCTTTAACTGCTCTGAATGTCTTCTATCACAAAAAACTGAAGACATAGGTATAATTAATGGAGTTATGATACTCCATTCATTTAATGTTTCAGATCCATTAGTCACTGATTTAACAATGACAATGGCTGAGTAGAAACTCTTTCATCAATGTCTGAGTCGACTGAAGCAGTTGCCTCAAAATGCAATGGTTGCTTTGTCTGTCTGCAACCGTCAGATCTGTCCTTATGTAGCTCAGTTGCTACTGCTCTTGGCAACTCTACCAGTGACAACTGCCGTGGAAGAGCACAGTTTCTCCACCCTTAAGAGAGTCCAGAAATATCTACACAATACACCTAGCAAGGCATGTGTGAAGGGGCTCACAATGATGACATTTCATCGAGAAGAAAGGATTAATGTCCAAACTGTGATAAGTTATATGGCAAAACAAGACTGCCATCTTCCTTTGCACTTTAAAATTCTAGTAAATGGTTTATTCATTTGTTCTATTTGTGTGTATTAAAGTATCAGACAGAAGTAGTTTCTATTCACTTCAGAATACATTAACATGGACCTACACTAAAAAAATAAGCAATTAATACAATCGGTGGTGAAAATCCTGTTAGCAACTGGTTTGTGTTTTATTAATATTATTCAGACTTCGTAACTCAATAAAACTGATTTCATGATATAATTCATAACCTCAATAAATTGTTTCCATAATGTCATAAAGGTTGGAATTAAACAAATGTAAACCAATGACACACTTTATTTTTATAATTTTGGACATTAAATTAGTATGGATCAATAAAATTAATCTCCAATTTGAGCTATTGTAAACGTAAGTCATAGCCTCCCCCTTCCCCTCCAAACAAATATGTAAATACCTCAGGTAAAAATCTGAAGTAAATTGGTCGCATACTTTCTGAGATTTTTGGTAACAACATTAAATGATGATTTGCCTTTAGATATAGATGACCTGTTGTGGTAGTGACACTTGTAGTAGTCACAGCATAAAGTTTGTGTCTTTGTAAGATGTAGATATAGAATTTATCATGCAGGATGCATTAAAGATAATTACTGAAACTCAGTGACATCACTGTTTTATTTGGCAGTGGTAGTGAATTATCAGCAATATCTAAGATGTGACATGAACTGGTAAGCAAGCTGGTTAGGTTCCTCATGTTCACAGTGAATAGCTTCTATTGTGTCCATGACATTCTCTCCCCTATTTCTCATTAATACAAAACATGCTGTTCATCTCTGAAGTTTCTTGATATACTTCTTTAATCCTATCTAGTAAGGATCCCAAACTGTGGAGCAATACTTCAAAAGAACACCGACAAGTGTAGTGCAGGCAGTCTCATTAGTAGAACTTTTGCATCTTCTGTCAATAACACACATCTTCTGTTCGCCTCTCACACACTTCCTATGCATTCTCTCCAATTTAAGTTGTCCGTAACTGTAATCTCTAGTTATTTATGGCCTTCAGATATATTGTGTCATCAAAGTTTTAACGGATTTCTTTTAGCACTCATGAGGATGACCCCAAACTTTTCATTATTTAGGGTCAACTGCCAATTTTTGCATCATACATATATCATATCTCAATCATTTTGAAATTGGTTTTGATCTTCTGATGACTTTACTAGATGACAAATGACAGCATCATCTGGAAACATCCTAAGATGGCCGCTCAGATTGTCTCCTAACTCGACTGTATAGGTAAGGAACAGCAGAGGGTCTATAATACTATCTTGGGAATGCCAGGAATCACTTCTGTTTTATTCCACGCCTTTCAGTCAGTTACTATGAACTGTGACCTCTTTGACAGGAAATCAAGAATCCAGACACATAACTGAGACAATATTCCATAAGTACGAAATTTGATTAGAAGCTGCTTTTGAGGTGCAGTGTCAAAAGGCTCGTGGAAATCTAGAAATATGGAATCAATTTGAAATCCCTTGTTGATAGCACTCAACAATTTGTGTGAGTAAAGAGCTATTTGTGTTTCACGAGAATGATATTTTTTAAACATGTAAAGACATTGTGTCAGTAGACCATTCTCTTCAAGATAATTCATAATGTTCGAACACAGGATATGCTCAAAATCCTGCTGCATTTTAAAGTTAATGACATGGGCTTGTAGTTTAGTGGATTACTTCTATTGCCTTTCTTGAATATTGGTGTGACCTGGGCAACTTTCCAGTCTTTGGGTACAGATCTTTTGTTAACCAAGCTGTTTTAGATGATTGTGAAGTATCTAGGTATTGCATCAGCATACTCTGATAGGAACCTAACTGGTATATGATCTGGACCAGAAGTATTGCTCTTATTAAGTGATTTAAGTTCCTTTGCTACTCCGAGGATATCTACTTTTAAGTTGCTCATGTTGGCAGCTGTCCCTGATTCAAATTCTGGAATATTCACTTTGTCTTCTTTGGTGAAGAAATTTCTGAAGGCTGTGCTTAATAATTCTGCTTTAACAGCGTTGACACCGATATAGTACAGTGTTTCAAAATGAACATACCGGTTGTAAGGTGTTGTGGCATAAGTTCAACTTACAATTGTAAATAATACACCAAATGAAAGAGCACTCAAACAGTTTCAAATGGTTCAAATGGCTCTGAGCACTACGGGACTTAACAGCTGTGATCATCAGTCCCCTAGAACTTAGAACTACTTAAACCTAACTAACCTAAGGACATCACACACATCCATGCCTGAGGCAGGATTCGAACCTGCGACCGGAGCATGAGTGTGAGTCTCTCTTGTTTAGCCCCAAGAAATAACCCCATGGAAAATTTATGGCCTTTCTTTTTCGGTGAATCAACTGTAACTGATGTTTCTTATCTTGGTGTGCTACAGCTATGGCCCATGCCTCAATAGGAAGAAGTTGAACAACACATCTTTATTTGGGAGCAAGATGGCACTCCGTCTCACTGGCATAACTCAGTACACAACTGGTTAATTGACGTTGTATCTGACAGATGGATTGGGCGCAAGGGGCTGGTTGACACAGCATTATGCATGACCTCCACATTCACACACAATCTGACATGATCAAATGTATGTGCCTCTGATACCAGCTGATTTATCCAACTCTAGAAACAGTATTATTGCAACAGTTACTCCTGACACATTGATCAAGGTACTGGAACAACTCGCCTATTGACTCAATATGTGATCGGTGTCCTACCCTAGCATACTCTACATACAACCAGAATCTTCGTGGATTTTTCTCCAGGTTTTGAGACAAAGTTTCATTTTAGAAACTGTTATAAGCATCTCACATTGAAGTCCGTGCTAAATTTTGAGTTTCTGTAAAAGAGTGCCAATCTTGGGGATTTTGCTTTCATTTAAATTTGGCATGCTTTTTCATTGTTTCTGCAACAGTGTTGTGACCTTTTTAGTGTAGCATGGAAGATCAGCTCCATCTTTTGTTAATTTGTTTGGTATAAATCTCTCAATTGCTCTTGATACTATTTCTTTGAATTCCAGCCACATCTCGTTTACACTTACATTGTTAATTTGGCAAGCATGGAGATTGTCTCTCAGGGAGATGTCAAGCGAATTTTTATATGATTTTTTGAATAGATGTATTTTTCATTTATTTTTAGTAGATTTGGGAGTTATGGCATTCAGTTTTGCTATGATCACCCTTTGGTCACTAATCCCCGTATCTCGTTATTAGCTCCGGATTATTTGTTATGAAGTGGTCAAGTGTGTTTTCACAACTGTTTACTATTCTACTGGGCTCATGAACTAATTACTCAAAATAATTTTCAGGTAATGTTTTTAGCACAATTTTGGAACATGATTTATGTGTACCTCTGGATTTAAACATGTATTTTTGCTAACATACTGAGGGTAAATTGAAGTCACCACCAACTATAACTGCACGAGTCGAGTACATATTTGAAATCAGACTCAAGTTTTCTTTGAAACCTTCAGCAATTCTTTCATGTGAGTTGGGAGGTTCGTAAAAAGATCCAATTATTATTTTATTCCAGTTGGCAAGAATGACCTCTACCCATACTAACTCACAGGAACTATCTACTTCAATTTTGCTACAAGGTAAACTATTTCTAACAGTAGCAAACATGCCACAGCTCACTGTATTTAGCCTACCTTCCCTTAACACCATTAGGTCCTTCCCAAAAATATTTGCTGAACTTATCTCCAGCTTTAGCCAGCCTTCAGTGCCTACACTGATTTGAGCATCAGTGCTTTCTATTAGTGTTTGGAGCTCTAGTACTTTCCCAACACAGCTATAACAATTTACACCCGTTTCACTGATGACTCCTAAATCTACAGTCTTTCTATGTTTGACTTGCACCTTTGAGACTGAAGCCCTTTTTGTGTTTCCCCAAGACCTTCTAATATAAAATATTGACCAGTCTATGCCACATAGTCCTCGCTACCCATGTAGCTGCTTCCTGCACGTAATGAACTCCTGACCTATTTAGCGAAAGCCAAAACCCCACCACCCTATGGCACATGCCAAGTGATCTGCTACCTAAACAGCTGCAGAGTCATCTGAGCCTCTGTTTCAGACCCTCCACTGAGCTCTGTGCCAGAGGTCCGCTATCAGTCCTGTTGACTATGCTGCAAATGGTGAGCTCTGCTTTCATCTCACAAGCATGACTGGCAGACTTTACCACTTCAAATAGTCACTCAAAAGTAGGGAGAATCTCTTCTGATTAAAAGTGACATACGTCATTGGTACTGATGTGAGCGACCACCTATGGTTGACTGCGCCCTGTGCTCTTCATGGCATCCAGAAGGACCCATTCCACGTCAGGATTGGCTCCACTTAGTATGCACAGAGTACACACTGGCTTCCTTCCCCTCCTTGGCAGCCATGTCCTTAAGGGACCCTATAACGTGCCTAATATTGAAGCTCCCAACTATCAATAGTCTCACCCTCTCTGACTGCCTGGATCTTGTACAATGAGCTAAAAAAGAGTAAGCAACTGCACTATTGGCCATTAAAATTGCTACACAATGAAGATGACGTGCTACAGATGCGAAATTTAACTGACAGGAAGAAGATGCTGTGATGTGCAAATGATTAGCTTTTCAGAGCATTCGCACAAGGTTGGCACCGGTGGCGACACCTACAACGTGCTGACATGAGGAAAGTTTCCAACCGATTTCTCATACACAAACAGCAGTTGACCGGCATTGCCTGGTGAAATGTTGTGATGCCTCGTGTAAGGAATAGAAATGTGTACCATCACGTTTCCAACTTTGATAAGGGTCAGATTGTAGCCTATCGCGATTGTGGATTATCGTATCGCGGCATTGCCGCTTGCGTTGGCCAAGATCCAATGACTGTTAGCAGAATATGGAATCGGTGGGTTCAGGAGGGTAATACGGAGTGCTGTGCTGAATCCCAACGGCCTCGTATCACTAGCAGTTGAGATGACAGGCATCTTATCCACATGGCTGTAACAGATCGTGCAGCCACGTCTCGATCCCTGAGTCAACAGATGGGGATGTTTGCAAGACAACAACCATCTGCACGAACAGTTTGACGACGTTTGCAGCAGCATGGACTATCAGCTCGGAGACCATGGCTGCGGTTACCCTTGAAGCTGCATCACACACAGGAGTGCCTGTGATGGTGTACTCAACGACGAATCTGGGTGCACGAATGGCAAAATGTCATTTTTTCAGATGAATCCAGGTTCTGCATACAGCATCATGATGGTCGCATCCGTGTTTGGCGACATCACAGTAAATGCACGTTGTAAGCGTGTATTCGTCATCGCCATACTGTCGTATCACCTGGCGTGATGGTATGGGGTGCCATTGGTTACACGTCTCGATCACCTCTTGTTCGCATTTATGGCACTTTGAACTGTGGATGTTACATTTCAGATGTGTTACGGCCCATGGCTCTACCCTTCATTAGATTCCTGCGAAACCCTACATTTCAGCAGGATAGTGCACGACCGCATGTTGCAGGTCCTGTACGGGCCTGTCTGGATACGGAAAATGTTCGACTGCTGCCCTGGCCAGCACATTCTCCAGATCTCTCACCAATTGAAAACGTCTGGTCAATGGTGGCCGAGCAACTGGCTCGTCACAATATGCCAGTCACTACTCTTGATGAACTGTGGTATCGTGTTGAAGCTGCATGGGCAGCTGTGCCTGTACACGCCATCCAAGCTCTGTTTGACTCAATGCCTAGACATATCAAGGCTATTATTACGGCCAGAGGTGGTTGTTCTGGGTACTGATTTCTCAGGATCTATGCACCCAAATAGAGTGAAAATGTAATCACATGTCAGTTCTAGTATAATATATTTGTCCAATGAATACTCGTTTATCATCTGCATTTCTTCTTGGTGTAGCAATTTTAGTGGCCAGTAGTGTGTACCTGGCTGAGGGACATTGTCAGCAACAGATAGCATCTGGAACCTGTTTGTCAGACTAACTGGGAAAGCCTTATGTTCAGCCCCACAGGAAGTCTTTTGCAGCCTGCCATGCCCCAAGGTGATATCCCACTCGACCACAGGTGAGGGGTCAAACTCGATGCGAGCAGTAACTGGTCTGGCCACCAATGCGGACCAATTGGTGGATTTGTTGGTCATGCTGGATGTCTGGTGCCACAGCTGGTCCCACTAGTGATGGCCATCCACTGCAGCCTCAAGTTGTGTAACTGAAACCAACACAGTCTGGAGCTGAGAGCGAAGTGTCATCAACTCAAAAAAAAGATGGTGGGAAACTACACAACACAAACAACCAAATGACTATCGACGCATGCTCTGGAAATTTACTGTAGGCACTAATGAAAGTTCAAGAAATGTAGCTAGTACATTAGATTAACAAGCAGAGATTCAAAAACTAAACCATCAAAGACAGAGGTGAAACTAAATAATTTGCTCCTAGTTAGGAATTTGTAAAACATCACAAAATTGGTTACTTTAAATGAAAATGCAAGAACTGTGTGTAGTAAATATTAAATAATCACAAAGAAATTCAAAAACGTAACTACCAAAGCACACAGATGAAACTATATAATTCGCTCCTGGTTATGAACTCGAAAAATGTCACAAAATCCATTACTACCCTGTTGCTGGAGTTGCTCTGCTGGTGGCTGCTGCCTGACTGACTATTTATTTATTTTGTGTTCTTGTGATCCATGCTGTGAATATACTGCAGGACATGGAACGTGTCAGTTTTACAAGTTGGTTGTGATTACGTTCTATGGTGTTATGTAAATGGTACTAAACAATTTCATATTAAATAACTTTAAGTTGTATGCAAGAAAGTAAATATTAGAGAAATTAATCTATCACATAAAAATAAACATTTACAATAATAAAAAGACATTCACACAAATAAGTACCTGGGGATGTATCTGAGTGTTACAAGTACATGGATACTATAAATTGTGGTTTAGGAGCTCTTCAGTAATGTAAACTAATGCTTGCTGTAGAAAGTGCCTCATCAACCACTAAACACTTTATTTGTGAAGAGAGGGTATTAAAAAGCTTACAGCCATTGAAATGGACCCCCTCCTGTACCATGCTCACATTTGTATGCCTATGGTGTATATAGTCTTTTCTTCTAGTACCATGACTATGATACACACTATTAGGATTAAGAAGGAATTTTTTTCTCTTTGAAACAACCAAAAATATACTGTGCAGTGGATGTGAGGATTTCAAGTTCCTTAAAAAGATTTCTGTATGTGGCTCTAAGCATGGACTCCACTCGCAATTCTTATGGCTCTTTCCTGGTCATATATGATTTTTCTAACAAGTGGCTGATTTTCCCAAAATATGATTCCAGAGGCTATAATGGCTTGAAAATACCCATAATAAACTGTTTCAGCCATTCCCATATCCGCCTGTTGCACAAATCCAGGGTATGGATTGACCAGTTTAGTTTTCCATCAAATTTCTCAACCTTTAGAGGTTGTGCGCAACTGAATGAAGTTTGTTTTATTGTAAAGACCACTGATGTCAAACCAGTCCATAGTGCCCCTTAAACTTGTTAACTGGCACCTCAAGTCTGTTTAACGAATATGATCAATAGGTATCATAGTGTCATCAGCAAAGACGACAAATCGGGGTGTATTTGTGGACAAGTAAAAAAAAAAGATTTCCTGGATTTTTCCCCAGATTTCCCGGTTAAAATTCCACTTTATCCCAGGTGAAAATACACTTTTTCCATGTTAAGTGTCAGTATATTTTCCCTCGGAACTGTAAAACTCAGTTCATTGAATAGTTAAGGTTTTATACACTGGTGTACAACTTCCCAGCACTTTTGAAAACAAACCAAATGCGCTTTGGAAAGATCTTTGATGTACAGCAACACGTGCACTGCAAATTTTTGTACAACGATACACTGCATATTTTCATATTACAAAAGTATATATTCAAATTACACCAAACACAGCACATTAGCTTGCAAAGCGCTTTTGTAAGCCAATCATAGCTCATGTCATAGACAGAAATGATAATTCATAGTAAAATAAAGAAAGAAGTCATGATTCCTTGCTTCCTTCTCCACTGTTGCAGCAAACTTACTAATAAGCCACTGTTTCATGTAATAAATGCTTCATTTTCAGATGCAGTATTACCAAGAAAACTTAAAATAGCAAATGCCATACCCATACATAAAAACAAATACAAAGAAGATCCTAGCAACTATTGTCCAGATACAGTGCTGTCTGCATTCAGCAAAATATTTGAATATGCAATGGTTGCCAGATTAAAATCATTTACTAGGAAAAAATTCTTTCTTCTGCTCACTATGGTTTCCACGAAAATAAAACCACTACTGATGCAATACACACATTTCTTGATGCTACTCTACATCTTGTTGACAAGAAATACCAAGCTATAGGTGTCTTTATTGACCTCACAAAGGCTTTTGACAGGGTAAATGACAACACACTGTTGCAAAAATTGGATTCTTATGAGACAAGGGGCACTACACATGGCTGCATAAGCAGCTATGTCAAAGACTGTGCACAGTACATTCATATAAATAAAGTCAATCAATTAAGAATGCTAAATGGGGCTCACTCACCTACACAAGTCATGGTGTGCCACAGGGCTCTGTTCTAGGTCCCTTGTTATTTCTATTTTATATAAATGACTTCCCTTCCATCCCACCCATCAGTAAGGCATTTCTCTTTGTTGATGATACTAATATCTTTATATCGATTACATCACTTACAGATGAATCTCCTCAATCAGCAGTTAAGAGAAATACAGCCCAACTAGACTCATGGCTTGCAACACACAATTACTCCTAAATGCAAAAAAGTTAGTATAACTAACCTTCCACACCATTCAGAACAGAACCAACTAGGTTCAAACAGAAACACTAAGTGGTACCAATGTAGATTTGTAAATGAAACAAAATTCTTAGGGATTGACATCACTGTTACATTCAGATGGAAAAACCACATTGAAATGGTTAGTTCCAGGCTAAGCAAAGTTTTTTTTGTCCTCCAGTCAGTGAGGTATGAGCTACATGCCAGCACAAGCACATTGAAATGTGTATATTATGTCCCCCCACCCATGAACCATGTACCTTGCCGCTGGTGGAGAGGCTTGCGTGCCTCAGTGATACAGATGGCCGTACCGTCGGTACAACCACAATGGAGGGGTATCTGTTGAGAGGCCAGACAAATGTGTGGTTCCTGAAGAGGGGCAGCAGCCTTTTCAGTAGTTGCAGGGGCAACAGTTTGGATGATTGACTGATCTGGCCTTGTAACAATAACCAAAACGGCCTTGCTGTGCTGGTACTGCGAACGGCTGAAAGCAAGGGGAAAACTACAGCCATAATTTTTCCTGAGGGCATGCAGCTTTACTGTATGGTTAAATGATGGTGGCATCCTCTTGGGTACAATATTCTGGAGGTAAAATAGTCCCCCATTCGGATCTCCGGGCAGGGACTACTCAAGAGGGCGTTGTTATCGGGAGAAAGAAAACTGGCGTTCTACGGATCGGAGCATGGAATGTCAGATCCCTTAATTGAGCAGGTAGGTTAGAAAATTTAAAAAGGGAAATGAATAGGTTAAAGTTAGATATAGTGGGAATTAGTGAAGTTCGGTGGCAGGAGGAACAAGGCTTCTGGTCAGGTGAATACAGGGTTATAAATACAAAATAAAATGGGGGTAATGCAGGAGTAGGTTTAACAGTGAATAAAAAAATAGGAGTGCGAGTAAGCTACTACAAACATCATAGTGAACGCATTATTGTGGCCAAGATAGACACAAAGCCCACGCCTACTACAGCAGTACAAGTTTATATGCCAACTAGCTCTGCAGATGATGAAGAAATTGATGAAATGTTTGATGAGATAAAAGAAATTATTCAGATAGTGAAGGGAGACGAAAATTTAATAGTCATGGGTGACTGGAATTCGAGTGTAGGAAAAGGGAGAGACGGAAACATAGTAGGTGAATATGGATTGGGGGTAAGAAATGAAAGAGGAAGCCATCTGTTAGAATTTTGCACAGAGCATAACTTAATCATAGCTAACACTTGGTTCAAGACTCATAAAAGAAGGTTATATACATGGAAGAATCCTGGAGATACGAAAAGGTATCAGATAGATTATATAATGGTAAGACAGAGATTTAGGAACCAGGTTTTAAATTGTAAGACATTTCCAGGGGCAGATGTGGACTCTGACCACAATCTATTGGTTATGAACTGCAGATTAAAACTGAAGAAACTGCAAAAAGGTGGGAACTTAAGGAGATGGGACCTGGAAAAACTAACTAAACCAGAGGTTGTGAAGAGTTTCAGGGAGAGCATAAGGCAACAATTGACAGGAATGGGGGAAATAAATACAGTAGAAGAAGAATGGGCAGCTTTGAGGAATGAAATAGTAAAGGCAGCAGAGGATCAAGTAGGTAAAAAAGACGAGGGCTAGTAGAAATCCTTGGGTAACAGAAGAGATACTGAATTTATTTGATAAAAGGAGAAAATACAAAAATGCAGTAAGTGAAGCAAGCAAAAAGGAATACAAACGTCTCAAAAATGAGATCGACAGGAAGTGCAAAATGGCTAAGCAGGGATGGCTAGAGGACAAATGTAAGGATGTAAAGGCTTATTTCACTAGGGGTAAGATAGATACTGCCTACAGATACTGCCTTTGGGGAGAAGAGAACCACTTGTATAAATATCAAGAGCTCAGATGGAAACCCAGTCCTAACGAAAGAAGGGAAAGCAGAAAGGTGGAAGGAGTATATAGAGGCTCTATGCAAGGGCCATGTACTTGAGGACAATATTATAGAAATGGAAGAGAATGTAGATGAAGATGAAATGCGAGATACAATACTGCGTGAAGAGTTTGACAGAACACAGAAAGACCTGAGCCGAAACAAGGCCCTGGGAGTAGAAAACATTCCATTAGAACTACTGATGGCCTTGGGAGAGCCAGTCCTGACAAAACTCTACCATCTGGTGAGCAAGATGTATGAGACAGGCGAAGTACCCTCAGACTTCAAGTAGAATATAATAATTCCAATCCCAAAGAAAGCAGGTGTTGACAGATGTGAAAATTACCGAACTATCAGTTTAATAAGTCACAGCTGCAAAATACTAACGCGAATTCTTTACAGACGAATGGAAAAACTGGTAGAAGCCGACCTCGGGGAAGATCAGTTTGGATTCCGTAGAAATATTGGAACACGTGAGGCAATACTGACCTTACGAGGTATCTTAGAAGAAAGATTAAGGAAAGGCAAACCTACGTTTCTGCATTTGTAGACTTAGAGAAAGCTTTTGACAATGTTGACTGGAATACTCTCTTTCAAATGCTAAAGGTGGCAGGGGAAAAATACAGGGAGCGAAAAACTATTTACAATTTGTACAGAAACCAGATGGCAGTTATAAGAGTCGAGGGGCATGAAAGGGAAGCAGTGGCTGGGAAGGGAGTGAGACACGGTTGTAGCCTCTCCCCAATGTTATTCAATCTGTATATTGAGCAAGCAGTAAAGGAAACGAAAGAAAAATTAGGAGTAGGTATTAAAATTCATGGAGAAGAAATAAAAACTTTGAGGTTCACCGATGACATTGTAATTCTGTCAGAGACAGCAAAGGACTTAGAAGAGCAGTTGAACGGAATGGACAGTGTCTTGAAAGGAGGATATAAGATGAACATCAACAAAAGCAAAACGAGGATAATGGAATGTAGTCGAACTAAGTCGGGTGATGCTGAGGGAATTAGATTAGGAAATGAGACACTTAAAGTAGTAAAGGAGTTTTGCGATTTGGGGAGCAAAATAACTGATGATGGTCGAAGTAGAGAGGATATAAAATGTAGGCTGGCAATGGCAAGGAAAGCGTTTCTGAAGAAGAGAAATTTGTTAACATCGAGTATAGATTTAAGTGTCAGGAAGTCGTTTCTGAAAGTATTTGTATGGAGTGTAGCCATGTATGGAAGTGAAACATGGACAATAAATAGTTTGGACAGGAAGAGAATAGAAGCTTTCAAAATGTGGTGCTACAGAAGAATGCTGAAGATTAGTTGGGTAGATCACATAACTAATGAGGAAGTATTGAATAGAAATGGGGAGAAGACGAGTTTGTGGCAGAACTTGACGAGAAGAAGGAACCGGTTAGTAGGACATATTCTGAGGCATCAAGGGATCACAAATTTAGCATTGGAGGGCAGTGTGGAGGGTAAAAATCGTAGAGGGAGACCAAGAGATGAATACACTAAGCAGATTCAGAAGGATGTAGGTTGCAGTAGGTACTAGGAGATGAAGAAACTTACACAGGATAGGGTAGTATGGAGAGCTGCATCAAACCAGTCTCAGGACTGAAGACCACAACAACAACAACATATTACGCTCTTTTCCATTCAGTACTACACTATGGAATTATATTTTGGGATCATAGTACTGAATAAAGGGAATTATTTGCACTACAAAAAGACAATCAGAATTTTCACGAACTAAAAACAAAGAGAAATGTGCAAACATACTGCCTCTCCCTAGCCAATATATATGTGGACTTATCTGTTTTATTTAACGAAACCTCAATAGGTTGCACTTGAAACTAGACAGTCACCAACATGACACAAGGTCAAAAAATTGTTAAGACTAGTTCCCCTTTCTATTAAACTGTATAGCAATACAGAAGCATCCGATTCCACTCGTCTACTTTGACCCATGACATCATCAATACGGCAGAAACAGCTAGTTCCAGCGAATACAATATGGCGACAATGATGTCACTACTTACACACACCAACAAACTTGAAGAAAAATAAAAGTTACATAATAACAACTCACTCCAAAAATAAAATGAAACTAATGGAATAACCATGGAAAATTGTGGGTTAATGACGGGGCCAAGCTATCCTCTCTTCCCGTTACCCACCAGGCCTCAACCTCCGCAATTTCAAGTTGCCGCCACTCATACCTCACCTGTCATTCAACAACATCTTTGCCTCTGTACTTCCACCTCGACTGACATCTCTGCCCAAACTCTTTTCCTTTACTTATGTCTGCTTGTGTCTGTATATGTGCGGATGGATATGTGTGTGTGTGTGTGTGTGTGTGTGTGTGTGTGTGTGTGTGTGTGTGTGTATACCTGTCCCTTTTTCCCCCTAAGGTAAGTCTTTCCGCACCCGGGATTGGAATGACTCCTTACCCTCTCCCTTAAAACCCACATCTTTTCGTCTTTCCCTCTCCTTCCCTCTTTCCTGATGAACCAACTGAGGGTTGCGAAAGGCTGAATTTTGTCTGTGTGTGTTTGTGTTTGTTAGTGTCTCTATCAACATACCAACACTTTCGTTGGGTAAGTTACATCATCTTTGTTTATATATGCACCATCCTTGAACAAACAATATCCAAAAAAATTTAAATTACAGCAATCCACTACACCAACAAAACCACAGAAATCGGACATTTCCCTTGACCTAATAAGTTCAACCACAGCTATCACTACAAAAAAACCAACACCTTCAACTCCGAGATGTAGAACCAAAACCTCAACAACTCAAAAACCTAAATATTCCATATTCACTACATGAATTAACACACAACCGACCTACCATAAATATACAACAAACAAAATATCACAATTACTGTAGAATAAAACCAACACAAAAATTGCTTACCAACAAAAGCCTCTGGCAAGACCACCAAGGTTGGTCACCACACACACACACACACACACACACACACACCAAAAATCACCCACTTGAGAACTTAGAACAAAAAAATCTCCTGAAACGCACGCTCATGAACTTCACTGTCACATCCATACCAAACTAAAAAGCAACTCAAATGAACCCAATAACACACGTTAAACTCAGCACGTCCATATCCTCCACCAGAGGGCACCATCAAATACAATAACACGACATCTCTACAAACACTACCAACTCAAAAATACCATGCTGTAGTGGTGTCAACCACCACAACACCGTTATGTCACAGGTCAAAGCAGACGAATGGAATCGGATGCTTCCACTGACTCACATTAGATGTACTGGAATCAAACTCTACAACCATCTCCTGAAAGAAGTAAAAAGTATCCAAGAATCAATAAAATAAAAAAAGGCTTAAATGCACTCCTAACAAAGCACCGCTTTTACAGCAGACAAGACTTCCTCGAATGTGATCTATTATAAATTAAATTATATATTTTTATTACGTTTCAAAATCAAACTGTTTCATAACATATTGTCCCCAACCTGATATTAAGCTTTTCAGTGTGGTTTTCGGGATGCAAATTTTCTTGGAGTACCAGTACCATATTATCTCATGTTTGGTTCTTTATTATGGCGTAATGACATGCATGCCAGAAGATAAAACTGTGCACTTTGAATTCAGCAAATAGATGACGTTAGCCAATAGTGTTTCAAATAAACTGACTGCCTCTGTGGAAAAGATTAATATAAGCCAATTTCTTTGGCAAACTTACAAAAATAACTTCACTGTTCTGCACGGAAATTAAAGCCTGACTGCCAAAAGCCTGGAAATAAAATAAAATCAGCAAACTGAAACTAATAACATAATTATGTGAATGCATTTTAATTCACTTGATAGCTCCCAGCCACAGAAGTCTGTTTTGTTTTCATTAGACGTGAGAGCTGTAAAAGAAGAGAAAACAGCAAAACACTAAATGTAAACAAGGGTCACATGGAGACTACCCCCATTCCCCCACTACAACTCAGACTGCTCTGGGCACGCATGAATCTGGCAGTTTAGGCACGGCAGAAAAATTTTTCCGGGTAGCATCTGGCTGCTTGTTGCTACTGCTGATACAGCTAACAGCCGCACTTCTAGTAGCAAGAAGTGAGAGAACGTACTGCTCATATGCGACTCAACTGTGCATGCGCAAGAACCCACTGGCAACTGCTCAAACAAACCTAATGTAAAATGTTGTGACGTCATGCTCATCAGAAGCAGTTTGCTGTTATAAAGCATTCATGGTCTTTGTCCTAAGCCTTTGACACATTTTACTGTTGGCAGAAGCTTGTGTGTGTGTGTGTGTGTGTGTGTGTGTGTGTGTGTGTGTTGTATTTTGTTGTAGTAAATAGTACATTTCCTTTATTACTGAAGTTTTATTCTGGTTTTCTTTCCCTTGTTTATTTTTCACTGCTGCAGTATTATTCTCTGTAGCAGGGTACAGTAAAATTCTGTATCAGTTCTTACTGGTCAAAAGTACAAAATAACTGAAAACTAAAACAATGAAAACTTCCTGAAATTTTAAAAAAATCCTGAGTTTTTCCCAGTTTTCTCCTGGATGGAAAAATTTCTGGTTTTTTCGTGGATGTCCCAGGGCGTATACACCCTGCAAATGCACAATATTTTGTATCAAAGAGGTAAATTATTAATGAATATAATACAACTTTCTGTTTTCTACTAGAGAAGCTATCTTCACTTTATCAGTGGGCTGCACTATTTAGTTTTAGCTCCTCAAGAGTAGTGTTATGGTTTAGTCATGCAGGAAGTCTGATGTGTATCAGAACTGCAGACATGTGCCTGCAAATGAATAAAAAATTAATTATATCACCCTGTAAATACTTTTAGGACTAAAGGAGACCATTTGCTGACTATCAGAAGTGTCGTGTCATTGACAGGGGCCAAAAAGAATGGAAACTTTGCTAGCTTTCAGAAGAAAGCCACTGAGCTCAGGCATTTTGTGCTCAGCAGCATTTTGTGCCACTGGATGTTCAACTCTGTTCTTGCTTGGCAGTCACCATTCATTCTGTGGACAGCTCGTTGGTGATCATTTCCACAAAAAAGCTGTAGAGAACTTGCAGCAGAGCTGGAATATGACATGGCTGCACACGGCCCTGCCTTTGAAGGGATAGGATAATCCTCTGACATGACTGGAGTGGGATGTGTGGGAGGGAGGAAGAGGAGGTCAGGGGTGAATTGGGTCTTGCACATGGGTATTTCAAAGGGATAGGGTATTTGTGGGCAGGGAGTGGCTGTGGCATAGGGATGGCAATGATGTTGTGTAGGTTGGGTGGGCAATTACCGTATTTACTCGAATCTAAGCCGCACCTTTTTTCCGGTTTTTGTAATCCAAGAAACCGCCTGCGGTTTAGAATCGAGTGCAAAGTAAGCAGAAGTTCTGAAAAATGTTGGTAGGTACTGCCACAACTAACTTATGTCGTTGAATATATGTAGCGCTACGCAGGCATGCTTCGCAGGCACAAAGATAAATACTGGCACCAAAACCTCTGCATCAGAAAATAAATAAAAAAAAAGGTGGAAGACGAGCTTTTTTTCTCCGCCCCATGTTTCAACCACTGCATTTTCATACATTATCCAACGAAGTAAATACAAATTCCGTATTGTTCATCTTCGAATGTAGCAGCATTTCAATGTACTACGAAAATCCGACTGGCAAGACTGTTTGGGATGTTTGTCAATATGGCCAACTCTACGTTCTGAATTTTTTCCTACCTGTGAGAAGAAATGGTTGCTAATAGGAACTTTTATGAATTGTGAATCGCATGCAGTATTCTCTTCACCATAAGAATAATACATATATAAACATTTTGCCATGTATTCTTTCGTGTTTGCTGCTATCTCATTTAAATCCTGTCCGCCTAATAAACTACGAAACTAGAGTGAGACAACAGCAGACGCGGAAGAATATACATATCATGTCTTGTATATATTCATATTATTCTTATGCCTAATAGTGATACAGTTAGAAATGAAGCACGGCAATTGACTAGATTTTTAAATCTAAGATGACTCTAATTTCTGTGCAGAATGTAATGTACTAAAGAGGCGTCTGCAAAGATTTTCAAACGGAAAAAATTTTCGCTAAACTCTCGTTCAGAACATCTTCTATCATACGCAGTCTATTATTTGGTTCTTGTTGATCACTATCAAAGAAAGCAGCAGTGTAAGTAACAACGGATAGCAGTCTCTTGCCATTGTTTCGCTAATGAGATGATTCCTCCCTTTGTTTTTTTAATTGTAAGCGGCGGTAGCATGCACAAAAGCAAGCCATGCCGCGAGCGGCAACAGGCCGTAAACCCTCATTATCAGAATGAGACAAACAATGCATGACACAGTACAGTAATGCATTTTCAGCTTTGAGTGACGGAAACACCTATAACAAAGAGAACGGCACTTATCAGATCAAAGAAAAATAAGCAATCAATTCAAACCAGACGAAGCACATGAAAAAGGAAGGGTACCCGTATAAATACTGACGGAGCGCCTGACGCATAGCAATGGCTACCTGGTAAAGCTTAACTGCTAAACTTATGACTCGAACCAAACTACTACAGCTGTATCGTCATTCATTCGACCTAAATTGTGTCTCATATTACAATGGACCAACTTGTTTCGATTTGGAGGTGCGGCCTAAAACTTTTCTCTCCCCTTGGGTTTCGAGTCTCAGATTTCAGGTGCGGCTTAGATTCGGGAAAATATTTTTTTCTCGATTTCGAGTCTCATTTTTCAGGTGCGGCTTAGATTCGAGTGTGGCTTAAATTTGAGTAAATACGGTAAATACCACTTTAGCAGGGATGGAAAGGATTGTCAATAGGATGTCCCTCATTTCCAGGCATGAGAAAAGATAATCAAAGCTCTGGCAAAAGAATGTGGCTCAGTTGCTCCTGTTTGATGCAATATTGGGAGATGAAGGAACTGCTCCTTTTCAACTGATTCTTGGGTGATGTGGGAGGATAAAGAATGTGTGAGGATATGGCATGGGAAATTGTTTGCAGACTAGGTTTGGGGGATAGTGCCTGTCTGTGAAGGCCTTTGCAACACCTTCAGCATACTGGGCAAGGGAATCTGCATCAATGCAGATACACTATGTGATTAAAAGTATCTGGACACCCCCAAAAACATACATTTTTCATATTAGGTGCATTGAGCTGCCAACTATTGCCAGGTACTCCATATCAGCAACCTCAGTGGTCATTATACATTGTGAGAGAACAGAATGGTGTGCTCCGTGGAACTCATGGACTACGAAAATGGTCATGTGATTCGGTCTCACTTGCGTCACATGTCTGTATGCGAGATTTCCACACTCCTAAACATCCCTAGGTCCACTATCTCCAATGTGATAATAAAGTGGAAAAATGAAGGGACACGTACAGCACAAAAGCATACATGCCAACCCCATTTGTTGACTGACAGAAACCGCCGACAGTCGAAGAGGGTCACCATGTGTAATAGGCACACATCTATCCAGATCATCACACAGGAATTCCAAACTGCATCAGGATCCATTGCAAGTATTATGACAGTTAGGCGGGAGGTGAGAATACTTGGGTTTCATAGTCGAGCGGCTGCTCGTAAGCCACCCATCACACCGTTAAATGCCAAACAAAGGCTCGCTTGGTGTAAGGAGCCTAAACATTGGACTATTGAACAGTGGAAAAAACTTTGTGTGGAGTGACGAATCACGGTACACAATGTGGCAATCCGATGGCAGGATGTGGGTATGGCAAGTGCCTGGTGAACGTCATCGGCCAGCATGTGTAGAACAGTAAAATTTAGATTCAGTGGTGTTATGGTGTGATCGTGTTTTTCATGGAGGTAGCTTGCAGCCCTTGTTATTTTGCATGGCACTATCACAGCACAGGCCTACACTGATGTTTTAAGCATCTTCTTGATTCCCATTGTTGAAGGGCAATTCGAGGATGGCGATTGCATCTTTCACATGATCGAGCACTTGTTCATAATGCACGGCCTGTGGCGGAGTGGTTACACAACAATAACATCCCTTTAATGAACTGGCCTGCACAGAATCCTTTAAAACATTTTGGGTATGTTTTGGAACGTCGACTTCGTACCAGGCCTCACCGACCAACATCGATACCTCTCCTTAGTGCAGCACTCCATGAAGAATGGGCTGCCATTCCCAAAGAAACCTTCCAGCACCTGACTGAGCATATGCCTGCAAGAGTGGAAGCTGTCATCAAGGCTAAGGGTGGGCCAACAGCATACTGAATTCCAGCATTACCAATGGAGGGCACCATGAACCTGTAAGTCATTTTTAGCTAAGTGTCTGGATACTTTTGACCACTTATGTCATCCATAGGTAGCCTGACTATAGGGGTGTGATTTTTTGGTGTGGAAGAGGTGACAGCCGTCAAAATGTAAGTGCTGTTGATGGTTTGTGGGCTTAATGTGGACAGAGGCATGGACAGAATCATCAGAGAGCTGGACGTGACATCTGGGCAGGAAGGTAGCACATTGTGTTGAGAGTCAGAAAGTCTTTGTAAGAGGAAATGTTTGATAGTGGCAAGGCCATCGGCATGAGGGAAAACATCAATTATTTTTAATTCCTGAAAAATTATGAAATTGAGCTATACGAATTTCTTTGAGGAATGTCTTCAAGTTATAAGTATTGTTTTGACTATTCTGCCTGGCAGAAAAATTTGCCTTAAACCTTAGCCAAAACCCCAGAAAACCAAGAAAGTGAAAGTCATTAGCTGATCCAAGATAATATGCTAGTGATCTGACATTAGCTGACTGTGAAGTTAAATAAAAGTAAAGTTTCCTTTGTTGATAATAACAAAAAAGAACAACATGATAACCATTATCCTGGAAGTGTATGTCATATCAACACATTTAATTAAATCTTTGAATAAAAATAATTAATTAAGTGCTCTCCACAGCATCCTTTCACTGAATTAGACTACTTTCTAGAATTGCTACCATGAGTGTACATTACATGTCTGTATTATTTAGGTGCTTACTTTTTAATAAAGTTATTTCTTGCAATGAGACCAGCTTTTGGCGAACCTGTTGCCTTCAGTGTATTTAGTACCTGGAAAACACAAACATTGAAATTGTTATTACGATAATGAATGAAAGTCTTAGCTGCCATCAGTCTTAGCAGTTGTATTAGGCTACATGAAAAGGATGTCACATTTTAAGCTTCATTTTTTTTGTCTTCATTAACTGACACAAGATGGAGATAATAAAACAGTCATGCCTGTTCATTGTAAGGTTTTTGTTCACTAGTGATGTAAGCATAACAATAAAATGATGAAACCTAAAAAGATTTGTAAGAAACAATGCTCTGTACTCTACCCTTTGATCTATCTGATTTAAGTGTTAGTTTTTAAATAGATTATATGATACTGAGAGAAAATTATTTAATGCAGAGGTCTAGCTCTAATCAAGATGTAAGAACACTACACATAGCCTTTCACAATTCCAGTAACAAAGCAAAGGGAATGTGTACCACAAAACAAATAAACTTGCCATACAAGTGATATTCAACATCCTGATGACAGCAGCAGCAATGCAGATTATGTTAAACTCAAATCAACCCTCATTAAATTCAATGAATTCTTTCAAACAGTAACTGAAAACACAGATACAAAAAATTTACTATTGAAAGCAAATCCATAAGATTTACTTAAAACAGACTTCTCATACTCCACCACCAAAAATATCACTTGTTAATGAAGTCACAAAAATCATTAGGCCACTGACAAGTTTTTGGTTATGAAGTTATTTCAGTCAGACGACTAAGATCTTGCTCTGACTTGGCAACAGCCCCTTTGAGTTACTTTTACAATCATTTGGTAAGTCTAAACGTATTTTCTGGACGATTAAATATGAAATAGTTATGTTTTTTTATAAAAATGTAGGCAAGCAATAGCCTCTAATTAAAGCCCCACCTCCCTCCTTCCAAAACAATTTGAGAATGTAGCTTACAACGGAACATTGGGCAACCTCTCTGACAGAAACCTTTTAAAACAGAACAGTTTGACTTCTGTAAAGTCTGCCCTACAGAAGAATGACCTCATAATTTCAGTTCTGGTAGAATCAGACAAGAAAAGTTTCCCTGTTGCCCTTTTCTGTGAATTTACCTATGATTCTGATTGCATAGAACACAAAATTCTTCTACAGAAACTAAAATGTATGGTGTTAAACTTACTTCCCTTGCATGGATAATCACACCTTAGCATTAGGAAACAGAAGGTCATATTAGCAAATGATACTACAGAAATAAATCCAGGGCATTGGAGAACTCATGAAAAGCTGTGATGCATAATAAATTGATGTGACACCAGCATTTGGATAAGTTAACCAGAAAGTTCAGCTCTGCCTACTTTGAACTTGGTCTGCGGGGAAAATGTGAAACCATTAACTGTTACGTTTCACTATCACCTATGAAATTCGATAGACTCTTTACATAACTGATTAATGCTCATGAAGTTTCACCCCCACCCCACCCTGTAAGTGTATGATGTCCAAAATGTGTCTTTACTGGAAAGTTTTTGGAATTCTCTGATGCTGCTGATGAAGAAATGTGTGGTACTGGTCTCTTCACAGGATCAAGCACAAGTTGTACGTCACAATGTCTTATCTGTTCTCCTTAATCTCATTTCTGTGCTTCCTCTTAATTAAATGTTGGTTTTTACCTATTGATCAAGACCAGAAGGTACACTATGCATATCATTAGTGTGAGGACTTTGAAGGGGCCATCATATGGTGGCTACTAAGACTTTTGGGTTGCATCATGAAACACAGAGACATATTTAATAGATCACATGTATTGGTAAGTGAGTGGATACTGCTATCATGTTTTAGGTATTGCAAGTTGGAAGCTGCAGGCTTGTGTGAAACAGTTGGACAACGTAACATGCTTCAATATCACTACTACGAATGGTATCAATTAATTCTCCTCACTGCCATTTGTCCATGCACTAGCTCAGCACGATACATTCTGGTCATGTTTGAAGGGTCCACCCCCGGTAGCAGACTGGTCAGCGCGATAGAATGTCAATCCTAAGGACCCACGTTCGATTTCCAGCTGGGACTGTGGATGGAAGGGCAGGGTGAAAATGTGGCATTGCAGGAGGCAAAACACAAACTGAGGGCCATTATCAGAGGCGTTGAAGAAGTCCTTCACAGGAAAAATTTTTTGACAGGGCTGCCGTGGTGGCACAGGCTGAAGTTGATGGCCAACAAATAACATATGAGAACGAAGACAATGCATCAATTACTATTAGCCAGTATGCATTAAGGAAAGGGCTGCTAAAATCAATATGGAGAGAGTCCCAGGCCTGTAAAGATTGTGGCCATGGAGACAATGTTGCCTGTGGGGCAGCTTGCTGCGATGTGCACTGAGAACATACCATAACCAAACAAGTGATGTTGCCATCCAAACCAGGCCAAAAAACATTATGGTGAGCTAACACTTTGATGCGTGACACCCCCATTCCCTCCCCCGATCAGCATGCAGTAATTGCAGGATCTCCAAATGGAGAGCAGAGGGAACCACTACACGAGGAGCTGAATAGTCTGTACCAAGGAGTAGAACACCATTAATGATAGAAATGGTGCTGAAACACATAGTTGTTACAGAGGGTGCCAGATGCCTTTCATGAAGGTGCCCCAGGCCAGTCACGTTGTACACAATGTATCACTTTTCATAAAATTGAATCAGTAGCACAAGCCTGTGCGACCCAAGTGCTAGGGATTGGAAAACCATCGACAGTTTGTTGAGTGCATTCATCAACGTGGAAGCAAAGTAATTCCTCCTGATCAAAAACTAGGTCCAGTCCAGTCAGAAGATGGGACAGAGCATCAGCATTTGCACATTTAGTCATTGGGCCAAACTGAATCTCGTAGTTATACCGAGAGAGGAACAGTGCCCAATGCTGAGGGGTTAAGCAGTGAAACTACTGACTCGTGATCAGTGATAAAATGGAGTTTTACATCTTAAAGGAAAACATGAAACTTCTTTACAGCATAAATAATGGTGATGGCTTCTTTCCATTTTTGTGAATATCTAGTCTCAGTCAAATTAAGCATCTTCAATGCATATGCAAAAAGCTGCTCAGAGCCATCAGAATATTTATGTGCTAAATCAGCCCCCAGCACATGTTGGGATGCTGACACTAAATTTTGACATGGTCAGTAGATTATGAGGCAAGAATGGAAAACGCCATTTCACGTGCCTGTGGCCAGTGGAAAGATGACCCCTTATGCAGCAAGGCATGTAGCACCACCAGCAAAAACTGATTATAAACGGCTGGCCTCGGTGGCCGAGCGGTTCTAGTCGCTTCAGTCCGGAACCACATGACTGCTACGGTCGCAGGTTCGAATACTGTGTGTGATGTCCTTAGGTTAGTTACGTTTAAGTAGTTCTAAGTTCTAGGGGGCTGATGACCTCAGATGTTAAGTCCCATAGTGCTCAGAGTCATTTGATGATAACTGACAGCCTGTAACAATGAACAGTTGTTGAGATGCTCAGCAGTGGGGGAGCAGGAGACCACAATACCATCATGATAGTTGCCACAGCCAGGCACAGAGTTGTTTGAGAAACTACTTAAAAATCACTTGGACAATGACCACACCAAATGGTAACTGAAAGCATTGGTACAAGCCAAAAGGCGTGTTAATGACCACGAGCCGCTGAGAGTCAGCATCAATGGGTAGTTGCAAATATGCATCGTAAAGGTCGATGTTGGAAAAATATGGACCGCCAGAAAGCTTAGAAAAAAATTTGTCACGACATGATAAGAAATATGTGTCAGTGAGAGGCTGAGCATTGACAGAAACTTTGAAATCACTGCAAAGACGTAACCGTCCTGGCAGCTTCTTGACAATGGCTAAGGGGGTAGCCAATTTGATGGATGCAATCAGTTGGATGGTGCCGGAAGCCGTGAGACTGTTGAGCTCCACCCTGACAGTCACAGAGCACCATCAGCACCACATGAGCCAGAAAGAAATGGGTTCTGGCCAAAGGTCTCATGGCGATGTGGGCTCTGATATAATTGAAACGATCCAAACCCGCAGGAAACAGGGTGGAAAATTCCGGCACAAAGGGTGGAAAATTCCGGCACAAAGAGTTGAGTTGTGTATAAGGCACTTGATTAGAGGCGAGATTAGCTTCATTGGAAATAGTACACCCGAGAAGGTTAAAGACATCCACACCACAGAAATTTTCGGTGTGTGCATTGATCACCACCAGAAGTCAGCAGCGAACCATATATTTATATATGACTGGGGCCAAGAAATTATCTAATATTGGAATGCTTTGTTTATTGTGGGCGACTTATGTACATGACCCTGGCACTAAAGGGGGAGAACCCAAGTCCATGTATGTTTGCAAGTTGAGTAATGATATGGTAGCACCAGTGTCCTGACTTGCATGTACAAAACCTTCTGATAAACCTTGACATCAATAAAAATGGTTACTAGGTGCAACAAATATTGCTGAAAAACAACTGGCATCCGTGTCAGTGTCTGCAATAGGCTGTTGGAATTTTACGTTACACATAGGAGCAATGAGGCCCATTTTGTGGCACTGACAGCAAACAGCCCATTGCTTATGATGATCTGGCCTATCACGAGTGACAAAACATGATTGAGAAGAGGGAAGCATGGAGTACTTGCGTTGTCACTGAGTCCTACATTTGCCGGCCACTGTGGTATTTTGCTCATGCGCAGACTGCTGCCACCATATCGTCCTCCTGTGAAATGTCTGACAAGCTGTGGATGGAAGCAGAGTGAACTTCTGCAACCTCACACCAAATTGGATTTGAGTACCCACAGCCCTTGAAACCTCAAACAATTGTGCAATAGTCAGAACACCGAAGAGGGAGGGGTTTGGTTTTCACATTGACAGCTGAACCTCATGACTGAGGGCCAAAACCATTTGGTCAGCATATGGCACCTTACATACATCAGTCACAAAGTGAAAACGATGGCTCAAACTGTGAAGCTCAGCTGCCCAAGTCGTTTAGGAATGTTGCAGTTTCTTGCAACACCAATAGAACTCAACTCAAGCAGCAATGACGTGCATCTTTTTACAGCAGTATTTCGAAAGAAGGTCGCAAATGTTATCAAAAGAGAGTGAAGACAGATCCTGCAGGGGGGCCTGTTGGCAAAGGACTGATGCATGCAAGGCGATAACCACAACAAAAAGAAAGCACAGTAAAATCAGTCAATCCAAATGCGTGAAAATAATGCTAATGCCATGTTTTGTAGGCTTCCCAATCTTTGACAGACTCATCGTAAGGCAGAAACTGTGGGGGATAAATGACCGGGGTAGTGGCAGACAAAACAGGAAGTGCAATGTTTATCGTTTTATATACCGATGTAGAATTTACCGGCACTTCAGAAAACGAAACTCCCGGGAGGGGGTATTATTTTCGTATTATGAAGGTATAAATTTGAATTCCACCAAACACCGCATGCCACTTTCCGAAGCATTGAAATCAAGATTGTGATTCGCTTTTGTAAGCAAGTCATAGCTCATGTGACTTGATCTCGCCCGTTGATGACAGCATAGGACACATGATGTAGTCAGCCAATAGCAAGATCACTTTTAAGTAGCGCGAACACACAAATAAGAAAAGTTCATGGTTTAAATTAAGATACATCACACAAATGTGCCAGTAAAATTTTTAATAACGATATAAATGTCTGATCTGGGCTCGAAATTCTTCTAAATGGTCGTCCTCAAAGATTTCATTTTTAAATGAGAGTCAAACGCTTTGTGATTTAAGAAATTCATCGTACATTCTCGCACACAGTTCATCTTGCGCAAAAGGAAATTTGCTTTGAATGTAATGCTTTTCAAACCACCATTCACTATATTTTCCCGCGACCTGTTAGAAATAGGTTCGTTTCAGCAGTTGCAAGAGAGCGCCAGATAACAGGCGTCACAGCGCTTGCGCAACTATGATGACGCAGGAAGCCCATATGTTCATACGTGTAAAACATTACCATAAAAGATCTTGTATTATGTCATAAAAGAAACAAGACATCATAGGATACTTCAAGAGCATCAGAATTTCGTGAACCACACTAAAATGCATATTTTGGCTTAAAGTGCATATTCGTATGTCCATACTCGGATGTAAATTTTCTTGGAGTACCAGTGCTGTATTATCACATGTTTGGTTCTTTACTATGGTATAATGCCATTATGCACTTGAAATGCAGCGAACAGTTGAAACCAGCCAAGAGTGTGAAATTAAACTCTTCGTTTCAAATAAGTTGACTGCCTCAGCAGAACAGATTAATAAAAGTCAAATCACTTTAGCAAACTGACAAAAATTACTTCATTGTTCTGCAAGGCGATTAATGCTTGACTGTCAGAAAATTGCAAATAAAATCTGAAAGTAATAACATATTTTTGCCTTCCGTTACCAAGCGAACGTATTTTAAATCATTTGATAGCTTCCGGCCGCAAAAATCTGTTTCACCATCATTTAACGTGAGAGCAATAAACGAAGACGAAACAACAAAGTCACTGAACGTAAAAGAGGGGTCACGTGTAGACGACCCACCTCCCCACCACAACTCTGACTGCTCTGTGCATCAGCCCCAGATTTACTATATTCCCGAACCGGGGCAATATTAGGTAGTGGCGCCCAGCCACACTTCAGTAACCAGAAGCGGGTGAAGGTACTACGCATACGCGACTAAACTGTGCAAGAGCCCGCCCACAACTGTTCAAACGACTCTAATTTAAACAGTTGTCACGTCATCGCAGGCAATTTGTTGTTATGAAGCATTGCATAGTCTTCCTAAGCCTTCGACACACTGTGCTGTTGGCAGACACTTGTATGAGCACTGTGTTTTGTTGTTGTATACAGTGCATTTCCTTTGCAACTAAAGTCTTATTTTCGCCCCCCCCCCCCCCCCCCCCCCCCCCCTGTTGCTGCAGTATTATTCTGCAGTCGCGGGATGAAGTAATATCCTTATTTAGAGTATTGGTTCTTACCAGTCAAAAATCACACAAATTTAACTGAAAACCAAAACAATGAAAAATTCCCAGAATTCTAAACAATTCCCGGGTTTTTTCCGGTTTTCTCCCGGATATATTTTCATTGTGTCATTGCTTTGAAACAGCACACACACACACACACACACACACACACACACACACACACACACACACACTACAAAAGAAATAAATAATCGAAATTCACACAGTGGTCCTTCGTACACGCTCGCAAAAATTGATAGTTGAAAGGCCACTAGTGATGTCACGACTGCAAAAAGTAGTGCAACAGTTGAACATGGAACATTTCAACATTAAATATATCACTGACATCATTAGATTTATGTCACTTGTGACAAGGACACTGAGAAATTTTGTTGAGAAACTGCCAAATTCACGTTACTTCCTTAAAAATTGCTGAATTCGGGTTATTTCCTTAAAAACAACCAAATTCGCATTATTCGTAACATTATCATTTAAACGAATTTTTCCTCTCCCTAATTACAGTACATTACAATAACTGGTTTCCCAGTGCTTCATCTACTGTTTCGTCATTATGCATCAAAGGTAACATTAAAACTGCTTTGTTCTTCTCTGGAATAAAGGAGACCAAAGTGATATGTTTTTGGTACCCAATGAGAGATGATGATATACCTTGAGACTTGGCAGGTAGAAATTCTTGGAGAACCAAATTTTTGTTTTTTCTCAGTGTCTATGCATGTCAATCGCTGTTTCATTAGTAAGAAAGCTAAAGGGTAGATTGTGTATCAATTGCCGAAGGACATATTTCTTTTGGAACCCTCGATCCAAGTAACTGATCTCTTGACAGTTTCTGTTGGCACACCGGAATATTATTTGGGCCTGAAGGTTGCTTTCCACAGTATGTTACTAGTATGGAAGATTTTGGAATCAGCTAAAATGAATTTTTTGATGTATTTTTCCAGCTTGTTAGGTATGTTGTTGTTGTTGTTGTTGTGGTCTTCAGTCCTGAGACTGGTTTGATGCAGCTCTCCATGCTACTCTATCCTGTGCAAGCTTTTTCATCTCCCAGTACCCACTGCAACCCACATCCTTCTGAATCTGCTTAGTGTATTCATCTCTTGGTCTCCCTCTACGATTTTTACCCTCCACGCTGCCCTCCAATACTAAATTGGTGATCCCTTGATGCCTCAGAACATGTCCTACCAACCGATCCCTTCTTCTGGTCAAGTTGTGCCACAAACTTATCTTCTCCCCAATCCTATTCAATACTTCCTCATTAGTTACGTGATCTACCCATCTAATCTTCAGCATTCTTCTGTAGCACCACATTTCGAAAGCTTCTATTCTCTTCTTGTCCAAACTATTTATCGTCCATGTTTCACTTCCATACATGGCTACACTCCATACGAATACTTTCAGAAATGACTTCCTGACACTTAAATCAATACTGGATGTTAACAAATTTCTCTTCTTCAGAAACGCTTTCCTTGCCATTGCCAGCCTACATTTTATATCCTCTCTACTTCGACCATCATCAGTTATTTTGCTCCCCAAATAGCAAAACTCCTTTACTACTTTAAGTGCCTCATTTCCTAATCTAATTCCCTCAGCATCACCCGACTTAATTAGACTACATTCCATTATCCTTGTTTTGCTTTTGTTGATGTTCATCTTATATCCTCCTTTCAAGACACTGTCCATTCCATTCAACTGCTCTTCCAAGTCCTTTGCTGTCTCTGACAGAATTACAATGTCATCGGCGAACCTCAAAGTTTTTATTTCTTCTCCATGAATTTTAATACCTACTCCGAATTTTTCTTTTGTTTCCTTTACTGCTTGCTCAAAATACAGATTGAACAACATCGGGGAGAGGCTACAACCCTGTCTTACTCCCTTCCCAACCACTGCTTCCCTTTCATGTCCCTCGACTCTTATAACTGCCATTTGGTTTCTGTACAAATTGTAAATAGCCTTTCGCTCCCTGTATTTTACCCCTGCCACCTTTAGAATTTGAAAGAGAGTATTCCAGTCAACATTGTCAAAAGCTTTCTCTAAGTCTACAAATGCTAGAAACGTAGGTTTGCCTTTCCTTAATCTTTCTTCTAAGATAAGTCGTAAGGTCAGTATTGCCTCACGTGTTCCAGTGTTTCTACGGAATCCAAACTGATCTTCCCCGAGGTTGGCTTCACTAGTTTTTCCATTCGTCTGTAAAGAATTCGTGTTAGTATTTTGCAGCTGTGACTTATTAAGCTGATAGTTCGGTAATTTTCACATCTGTCAACACCTGCTTTCTTTGGGATTGGAATTATTATATTCTTCTTAAAGTCTGAGGGTATTTCGCCTGTTTCATACATCTTGCTCACCAGATGGTAGAGTTTTGTCAGGACTGGCTCTCCCACGGCCGTCAGTAGTTCCAATGGAATATTGTCTACTCCGGGGGCCTTGTTTCGACTCAGGTCTTTCAGTGCTCTGTCAAACTCTTCACACAGTATCATATCTCCCATTTCATCTTCATCTACATCCTCTTCCATTTCCATAATATTGTCCTCAAGTACATCGCCCTTGTATAGACCCTCTATATACTCCTTCCACCTTTCTGCTTTCCCTTCTTTGCTTAGAACTGGGTTGCCATCTGAGCTCTTGATATTCATACAAGTCGTTCTCTTATCTCCAAAGGTCTCTTTAATTTTCCTGTAGGCAGTACCTATCTTACCCCTAGTGAGATAGGCCTCTACATCCTTACATTTGTCCTCTAGCCATCCCTGCTTAGCCATTTTGCACTTCCTGTCGATCTCATTTTTGAGACGTTTGTATTCCTTTTTGCCTGTTTCATTTACTGCATTTTTATATTTTCTCCTTTCATCAATTAAATTCAATATTTCTTCTGTTACCCAAGGATTTCTACTAGCCCTCGTCTTTTTACCTACTTGATCCTCTGCTGCCTTCACTACTTCATCCCTCAAAGCTACCCATTCTTCTTCTACTGTATTTATTTCCCCCATTCCTGTCAATTGCTCCCTTATGCTCTCCCTGAATCTCTGTACAACCTCTGGTTCTTTTAGTTTATCCAGGTCCCATCTCCTTAAATTCCCACCTTTTTGCAGTTTCTTCAGTTTTAATCTACAGGTCATAACCAATAGATTGTGGTCAGAGTCCACATCTGCCCCTGGAAATGTCTTACAATTTAAAACCTGGTTCCTAAATCTCTGTCTTACCATTATATAATCTATCTGATACCTTTTAGTATCTCCAGGTTTCTTCCATGTATACAACCTTCTTTCATGATTCTTAAACCAAGTGTTAGTTATGATTATGTTGTGCTCTGTGCAAAATTCGACCAGGCGGCTTCCTCTTTCATTTCTGTCCCCCAATCCATATTCACCTACTATGTTTCCTTCTCTCCCTTTTCCTACACTCGAATTCCAGTCACCCATGACTATTAAATTTTCGTCTCCCTTCACAATCTGAATAATTTCTTTTATTTCATCATACATTTCTTCAATTTCTTCGTCATCTGCAGAGCTAGTTGGCATATAAACTTGTACTACTGTAGTAGGCGTGGGCTTCGTATCTATCTTGGCCACAATAATGCGTTCACTATGCTGTTTGTAGTAGCTTACCCGCATTCCTATTTTCCTATTCATTATTAAACCTACTCCTGCATTACCCCTATTTGATTTTGTGTTTATAACCCTGTAGTCACCTGACCAGAAGTCTTGTTCCTCCTGCCACCGAACTTCACTAATTCCCACTATATCTAACTTCAACCTATCCATTTCCCTTTTTAAATTTTCTAACCTACCTGCCCGATTAAGGGATCTGACATTCCACGCTCCGATCCGTAGAACGCCAGTTTTCTTTCTCCTGATAACGACATCCTCTTGAGTAGTCCCCGCCCGGAGATCCGAATGGGGGACTATTTTACCTCCGGAATATTTTACCCAAGAGGACGCCATCATCATGTAATCATACAGTAAAGCTGCATGCCCTCGGGAAAAATTACGGCTGTAGTTTCCCCTTGCTTTCAGCCGTTCGCAGTACCAGCACAGCAAGGCCGTTTTGGTTATTGTTACAAGGCCAGATCAATCAATCATCCAGACTGTTGCCCTTGCAACTACTGAAAAGGCTGCTGCCCCTCTTCAGGAATCACACGTTTGTCTGGCCTCTCAACAGATACCCCTCCGTTGTGGTTGCACCTACGGTACGGCTATCTGTATCGCTGAGGCACGCAAGCCTCCCCACCAACGGCAAGGTCCATGGTTCATGGGGGGCTTGTTAGGTATATACTGAATAAAACTGCAATGCCCACAGAAAGCTGACAGTTCTTCATCTATGGTGACAATTTCACAGAGAGTGTTGCCTTTTTCTTTTTTTTTTTTTTTTTTTTTTTTTTTTTCAATTAACCACAATTCATCCAGAACTAAACAGAAGGGTGTTAATATGTCATTTGCTTTTCTTTGATCCCTAGTGTTCATGTAATTAAATTGTAAACACTTAAGCAGAAAGAGACAACTCTGAATGACATTTGTATGGTTTTCTTTCTTGACATCTATGAAGTAAAGTAATCCTAGAAATGTCATTTCTCAGTTCTGGAGATCAGATGAATGTCTCTTTCTCTCAAATACTACACAGTTTCCTTTTCATATTCAATATAAATACTTGTATATTTCATTACAGTATCAAAGACATCCAAAGACACAATGCATGTGAGAGCAGATAATTCAATAGTAATACATTTGGTGACAGATTTTTGCCCAGCAAATATTTTCACAATTTTTTTGGCTTCAACAGAAATTGCAAATTTTCTTTCATTTAATCTATTTGCCCCTTCCTGTGAAATACATCTCATTTGCAAGCCTACTACACCTTCACTACAATTGTATTTTGGATCATACTCCTGCTCACTTCGTGATTCACACTCGTTATATTCAATGACTTCCTCTTCTTCATCAGAACTGTCATCATGCCCATCTGAATACTTTATTTCATCATCTGAATTCATAATGGATAGCTCATAGAGTACTGTCAAGTGTGACTTTCTATGTGACCTGAACAACAAAAATGTCTTTTGTACTTTGTAGACCACTTGCATACAAAACCAGACACAAAACAACAACTATATTAGAGTAGGAGAAAACAAAGAGGAGAAATTTTACTCACATGAGTAAGCGTGCAGCGTATTTTGCATGCCAAACATGATGCACTCACTTTTTAACTTCCCACAGATGTACAACAAGTGTTCAGCAATGGACACAACCTTATCAGCAACATGGCTGAAGCAGCAGTGAAGGAACAGCTGTTTTCCCAGGCCCAACAATCAATCTAAACTTGCAAAAATTAAATTTATTTTGTGCTTGATGTACTTTATATGCCAGCCCGCCTGCTGGTGGGTTAATTATTGAATGTCCCTTGCATTATTAAGAATATAAACTGCAAATCACATGTTACAGGTCATCTTAACCATCTTAGCTCTGCAAGTTTTGCATAGGGGATAATATCAGATTTTAACTTACTTTTCCTTTTTCATCCACTAATGTCTTGAGACATCATATTATGGGGTAACTCATAGTTGTTGCACAGAAGGGTGTAATAATATGTGGTGTTCACTCTACGACATCAAGTAGACAGCTCTTCAAACAGTTAGGGATACTGACAATAACCTCATAGCCTGTTTACTCCCTCATACAGTTTACTGTCGGTGATCAACTAGAGTTTGAAATTATTAGTTACATTCATAAATATGACACTAGAAACAGAAATGATTTACACTAACCATCACTCAGCTTTAGTGTGTGAGGTAGTCAGACACAAAAACCTTTCTCTCACCTACCCAGTTATATCAGAATTTAATAGATAATAAAAATAACTTCAAACACAAACTGAAACCATAACTGCTTGACAACTCCTTCTACTCTAGAAGAATTTCTGAATATACAGTAGTATGATTTTGTGTGTTCATGTTTCAGAGAGTCTTGATCTGTAATTATGTGCAGTGGGTCACTAAATCAAGTGATCTATCCATGATTTAATGATTTGGCTGTTGGTCTGACCTGTACCATCTTATATTGGAATACCTTCTGGCCAATGTGAAGAATGGTTGACTACTATTAGGTAGTATGTGCAGCCTTCTGAAAGTGTAAGTAGTCTGACAATGCCTATGTGGATTTGCTCAAATCGCTGGAATGGCACGATGCAGGTGCCACATGGGCAGGTGGGGATGATAAGGGAACTGATTTTATTCTGCTGAACATAACTTACAGTCTCTATCTTTAGGCCAAACAGATGCTCTGTTCACAAAAGATATTAATGCTTGAACTTCTGGAGAGACACTATGAAGTGAGATGACAGCCTAAAGTCAGAAATCAGATGTAACAAATGAGTGGGCAGTTAGTGTTGAGACTTGGCAGTATGGCTGTGCAGTTATGTTTGGTAGGCTGATGCATAAATTTGCAACATGAGTGAACAAGCAAGGAGCAACTTTAATTCTTCTTCCTCCTCCTGTCTATGGCAACATCTTTGAAATCTTATTATTTCACAGTAATCTCAATACACTGCACAGTACTAATACCTCTGATACAAACTGCGTGATATGGTCCAAATATCATAGCTGGGTGGCAATGCTTTCTCCAGTTTTTGCCAGAAAGCATGTGATGGTGGTTTATAGTCTGTGTAAAGCATGAACTGTTGATCTTCAATCGTGTGATGAATTTTTTTCACAGCAGCATATGCAGATTAATTTCCTCTGTGAAATTATGACCAACTTGCTTGTGAAGATGATTTTTTTAACTGAGAAAATGTGAGAGGTTACAACAGACTATTGCACTGCAAGACTATGTCTGGTGATGATTCATCTGCTGTGATCTAGAGATGCATGTGATGATGACTGAGATAAAGAATGCTGAATCTCTGAACTTGAGATCAGTAAAGCCCACATGAACTGCCACCACACACAGTAATGTATCACTGACTTCACAAAACCATTAAAAATTTATTAAATGGAACAGAGAAGTTGGCTATGCCTGAGAATCACCTTAGCTCACACATTACAAAAGGCACTGCAAATGTAATAGTGGTGTAAGGATTAATAACCAATGTTGTGGTCTTCAGTCCTGAGACTGGTTTGATGCAGCTCTCCATGCTACTCTATCCTGTGCAAGCTTCTTCATCTCCCAGTACCTACTGCAACCTACATCCTTCTGAATCTGCTTAGTGTATTCATCTCTTGGTCTCCCTCTACGATTTTTACCCTCCATGCTGCCCTCCAATGCTAAATTTGTGATCCCTTGAAGCCTCAAAACATATCCTACCAACCGATCCCTTCTTCTAGTCAAGTTGTGCCACAAACTTCTCTTCTCCCCAATCCTATTCAATACCTCCTCATTAGTTACGTGATCTATCCACCTTATCTTCAATAACCAATATAAGTATTATATTATATGTCAATATAAGTATTATACAAGTCTACTGAGGGTGTTCAAGATGTTCTGCCTTGTTGTGTGGCATGCTAAGAATACTGTCAATGCACTCTAGCACAATCTCATATCATGTGTTATCTCATCTATGAGACAATAATAGTTCTGTGCTACATTATAGAGTTGAAATTGGCAATCAAATACTCAGGATGGTGTGAAAACTATGAATTTGAAATATTATGTGGAATGATTGATGTATGGCACAATGTGCAGACAAGAAGGATCACTGAAAATAAAGTGATGAGCCACAACATTATGACCATCTGCTTGACAGTGTGTTTGTCTACCCTTGGAAAGTAATTCAGCACTGATTCTACATGGCATGGATTCAACAAGTACTTTGTTAAGTTTCCAGGGTATGTGGCATGAGATGCCTACACACAAGTCTCAAGCAATTCCAATAAATTATGGGCCAGTGGTTGGTTAGGGCAGAGCTGACACCTAACAGCATCCTAGACGTGTTTCCTCTGGTTCAGATAATGTGAACTTGGTGGCCTAGACATCAACCTGAGTTTGCCACAATGCTCATCAAACCTCTACAGCTTGATTCTGGCTGTGTGACATGAACAGTTATCCTGCTGGAAGATGCCACTGCCACTGGGAGAGACATCAACCATGAAGGCGTGCAGGTGGTTCACAATACTGTTCATGCAGACTGCAGCTGTCATGGTGCCTTTGAGAACTACCACAGGTCCAATGGAAGCTCATGTGAATGTCTCCCATGGTATAACATTGCCACCCATGAGCTTGTGTCCGTAACATGGTGCATGCTTCGAGCAGCAATTAGCCTGTGTGATGGTGTATATGAACACAATCATCAACATGTTATAAGAAAAAAACATGAGTCATCCAACCAGCAACCCATTTCCACTGACCTACAGTCTGATCTCAATGACCTTGTGTCGACAGCAATTGTAAATGAAAATGTTGTTTGGCCAACAGGGGAATATGTTTGCTGTGGAGCCCTATGCTGAACAATGTATACTAACTTGTGTTTTCTGAAACACTTGCACCTGCACCAGCATTGTACTCTGTCATCACATCTACCACAGATTCCAATCAATCCTCATTTACCAAATGGTCTAGGCTCTGACCGCTTTGTTCTGCATTGAGAGGCATGGATGCATAACACCCTGTCACCTACTCATGATTTCACCATCCTACAAACATTTTCCATAGATGCTCATGACAGTAGCATGCAAACAGCTTTATAGCTTTATCATTTGGGACATAGCAATCTGCCCTTTTTCAAAGTTGATTATGCCAATACATTTTACCACTTACAGCTTGTATTGTCACTAGAATGATTGTTCATTCGTCTCTGCTCTGCTTATATACTTTCTTTACCACATCATATGCCTGAAACACAAACAAGCAGCATTCAATCTCATGGTATGCAGTGGTAATAGTGTTGTGACTTTAGTGTACCTGACTGCTGTGGACAGTCTTGAATGTGCTGGATGATCTGGGACTGTCCAAGTGCTAAATTGTCTCTAATCATCACATGGGCACCAACTGAACTCCTTTACAGATACAACAAGCAGTGGTTAGGACCAACTGCTGTCTGAGGAGCAACAGAATCCCCAAGCAAGCAGCAGGGGGAATTCTTGGTTTGCTAACTTCAGCTTTTCAAGTGTCAGTCTGTGTAATCTCTGAAGAATGGGAAGTCAAGGCATTGTGATAATGTGTTGTACAGTCAAATACAGTTGACTGGCTTATAGGTACTGAGGTAAGTGATGTCTGGAGAAGTAAAACTTCGCAAAAATACAAAAACCAGAGAGGAAAATCAAATCAAGCACATGAAGAAATTTTGTTAAGCAGTAGCTATAAGACAAAAACAGCCTACAAATGGTTCAGACTTTTAATTTTTTTCTGTGAGTAGTAAATAATTTATGATTGAAGAATTCTATGGTGAGTAAGTTACTGTTTGCAAGAAAAGGTGTTCAGAACAAGATTGACATAATTTAATTATAATTCTTATCTTCAACAAGTATCAACATTGCCAGGTTACTTAAATGTTACAGTGGTTACAATGAAATTGGCAGTAAAATCACCAAATGTTGTTTGAACCAGCTTTGTAATAGGATCAGTTTCTGATGTAATGAATCTTTTCATTGTAGTATTTTCTTGACATCATTCACTGAATTATTGTCAAGGACTACATAAGAAGGAGATAAAATGGCAGTAGAAAAAAAAAAGATCCATGTCATTGCCAAAATTCTGCAAATTTCTAAGAATGCCAGGTTTCATATTCTGGGGGAAATACCAGTAATCTTGAAAATTTCTCAAGTGTTCTGGATACCTTCCAGGTTGGATTAAAGGAGGATATGGGATCTATTCTGAAGGGTATGCACTGATATCATTTCATATCATTGCACCTTCACTGATTTCATACAAATCAATCCATTCATTTCATTATATATCTAAAAACAAAGATGATGTGACTTACCAAACGAAAGTGCTGGCAGGTCGATAGACACACAAACAAACACAAACATACACACAAAATTCAAGCTTTCGCAACAAACGGTTGCTTCATCAGGAAAGAGGGAAGGAGAGGGAAAGACAAAAGGATGTGGGTTTTAAGGGAGAGGGTAAGGAGTCATTCCAATCCCGGCAGCGGAAAGACTTACCTTAAGGGGAAAAAAGGACAGGTATACACTCGCACACACACACATATCTGCTTGTGTCTGTGTATGTGCGGATGGATATGTGTGTGTGTGTGTGTGTGTGTGTGTGTGTGTGTGTGTGTGTGTGTGTGTGTGTGTGTGTGTGTGTGTGTGTGTGCGCGAGTGTATACCTGTCCTTTTTCCCCCCTAAGGTAAGTCTTTCCACTCCCGGGATTGGAATGACTCCTTACCCTCTCCCTTAAAACCCACATCCTTTCGTCTTTCCCTCTCCTTCCCTCTTTCCTGATAAAGCAACCGTTTGTTGCGAAAGCTTGAATTTTGTGTGTATGTTTGTGTGTCTATCGACCTGCCAGCACTTTCGTTTGGTAAGTCACATCACCTTTGTTTTTAGATATATTTTTCCCACGTGGAATGTTTCCCTCTATTATATTCATTCATTTCATTAAGCGCACTTAACGAAGTTCATTCTACTGTGTGTCTGAGAAGCTAATAGCAAATATGGGATGGTGTAATAAAAGGTATCACAGTCAAAATAAAATACACAACTCATTTGCATAGTGTAATTTTTATACAAAACACAGAAGAAAGGGGAACAAAAACTAAACTGGAATTGTTCATTTCTTTTAATCTAAGGAAACAAATATTAAGCTGAATACCTGATTACATATTAACAAACCTTTTGTGCCCTTTTTACAGTAGTTTCTTTCACTCCAAGAGAAAGTGCAACTCGTAGTGTAAAACTTGATTCTGTGCTTCCTTCTTTCAATTTATATAAATAAATAATATTGTCATCTCTATCAATAGTGTACTCCAGCACCTGAAATTTAGATGCCAAAAGTTTAAAATAACACAATGAGTTTATCACATATAGTTATGGACATGAATATGGCTTAAAGAACTAAAAAAGTAAATCCTTGGTTGGAAAATTTGTTCAATAAAAAGATTTTCTTGAAGTTTCAAGGTCCTTACCAGCTGAAATTTCAAAATATTCCCAAACTAATATTTGTCTTATGTGAGAGCATGTTTTACTTTACTAGTTTAATGGCCACAAATTAAAGTTTTTGAGCTCCTGAGTCACTCATTAGTGCAAGTTCAACTAGGATTTACAGTTTTATTAACAGTTCTGTAAGCTTTTCTGCATTACTTTCATCCAACAATATTCTCTGCCATGTTGTCTCATTGTGAATCCTTGAAAGGATCACGCTCACAACTGTTGTTTTTGGAACGTTAGATCAGCAGACTTTGACAACAACAACACATAATATTTCGCACTGACATCATTGGATGGGATGCTGTTCACACTATGTCCATCACTGACTGAAAACAAGACACTGCAAGGAAGTTGGTAAATTGCTACTCTGTATTGAAATTAGTAAAAAAGAACTTAACTGTGAATATTCAGTTCTGATATACAAACAAGCATGTTCTGATAAAGGCCATATTTATCTATTTTTTTTTTATAAAGTTAAAAATTCCCCTTTGGTTTGAGGTGAGTGACAAATTCGCAGCTACGTGAAAAATTCTCATGTGCACATTATACTCTGTACTTCTAAAAAGCCTGATGTGGGAAACAGACCTGGAGACTGAGAACCAAGGGGCAATAAGGAAGACGAAACTTCTTTGCAGATTAAAGCTGTGTGATGGACTAAGACTTGAACTCGGGCACATGCTCTACTGACTGAGATACCCAAGCACAATTCATGACCCGCCCTCACAGCTTTACTTCTGCTAGGACCCCATCTCCTACCTTCCAAACTTCACAGAAGCTCTCCTGCGAAACCTGCACTCCTGGAAGAAAGGTTACTGCAGAAACATGGATTTACCAAAGCCTGGAGATAGTTTTCAAATGAAATCTTCACTCTGCAGCAGAGTCTGCCCTTATATGAAACTTCTTGGCAGATTAAAACTGTATGTCGGACTGAGACTTGAACTTGGGACCTTTGCCTTTCGCAGACAGGTGGTCTAACAACTGAGCTACCCAAGTACAACTCATGCCCCGCCCTCACAGTTTTAATCTGCCACGAAGTTTCATATAAGCCCACACTCCACTGCAGAGGGAGAATTTCATTCTGCAAAAACATCCCCCAGGTTGTGGCTAAGCTATGTCTCCACAATATCCTTTCTTCCAGCAGTGCTAGTCTTGCAAGTTTCACAGAACTTTTGTGGAGTTTGGAAGGCACAAGATCAGGTACTGGTGAAAGTAAAGTTGTGAGGATGGGTCATAGTTGTACTTGGGTAGCTCAGTCAGTAGAGCACTTGCCTGCAAAAAACAGAGCTCCCGAGTTCAAGTCTCGATCTAGCACACAGTTCTGATCTGGCAGGAAGTTTCAAATCAGCACAAACTCTGCTGCAGAGTGAAAATTTCATTCTGGAATAAGATAGATTCTTAACATCAGCGAGAGGTAACCAAACCCCCTTCTTCACCTTACATTATGCGACTCCACAAACAATGTTTCAAATCAGAATCTTGCAGTGATTTGTAAACATATACTGTTCAGTATCTCATAATTCCATGCTTTTCAAAATTCCCTAACTCTCCCAGTACACTTAATTTCCCTGAGAATTCTCGCTTTTCCAGACAGTTCGTTACCCTGAAAGCCTATGCAAAGACGTGTTTGTAATTAATTAAGTGTGAAACTAGATATCAATGTCACAGGAAGGGAAGATGTATTAATCACATATATAAGAGACTTACAGTTTTAAAAGAAATTGTTCCACTCCACAGACACAATTGACAAAACATTTTGTACACAGTCAGTCTCATATTTATAGTGATGAGAAAGTTTAGAATGCTACCAAATATACAAACTGATAAATATTGATTTCTACCCCAATAATAGATACAAGCCCAGGAGAAGGATTGCTATCAGAAAGATTTAACTGAAGGGTCATTGTGTACCACGTGGACCAGTGATCCCATCCTGACCATCTCCAATTCAATGAAATTTTGCAAAGATGATCCTCAACAGTAAAACTAAACCATGCAAAATTTGAGCTCATGAGCAAAATAACCAAAGATTTAACAAGCATTTCTGAAGTGGCTGCAAAATTTTATGACAGCTCTGCAAAAGTTTTAACCAAATTTAAGATGATGTGAAACCAGAACTAGTAGTAATCCATAGAACGTACTTTAGGAATGAAAAAAACCACACAATATTGATGTAATATACCACAATATTTATTATTTTACAAACTGGTTTTCGGCAGTTACACCTTCATTAAAACTGTAAAATTTTTGTGGTATCAAAGATTTTATACCTGTTGCATATACAGAAAATCTCAGCTGGTTTTTAAAGATGATAATTGTTAAGGTTTGACTTATGACTAAAGTAAGATGAATGCGTGAAACTACTTAGCTGCTGTGTGAAACTATTTAGCTTATGTAAAATATGTGACACATTAAATAATGAACTATACAACAATTTAAAACAATTGTCCTGGGAAGGAAATAAGTTGAACAACATGTAGTAAACTTTGGGTGATTGAACAAGATAAACTCAACAGGCCGAATATTACAAACAGGTAAAATATTACAAGTGTGACTAAGAAGGCAGTGAAACATCTACAATCATCCAAAATGATTCTTTTAATAGTAAATGTACATACAGTAACTAAAATAAAGGAAAATGGGGCATATGAGTAGGAGGGTCAATTTACACTATGGTCAGGATGTGATTGTTAGCAGTCTCTGCAATTAGAAGTGGCAAGTAAGGTACCTGTGATCATTCAGTGCTATGTTTGTGAAAGCAGATATATGTTCTTCAGTTTCCATTATTTCAAGGCAGTTCATCTTCCTCCCTTAGTGGATGTTATGGAAGAATTCATGTCGCACATTGTAAATGTGGCATTCTTTAGGTAGAAGAAAAGTAGAGTCTCCTTTTCCCTCTCCTTCTTCAATGGTGTTTTTTCAAGTGGGTGGATATTGCCATGCCAGACTGCCCCTTATACAGGTTTTCATAATTATCAGTGATTCTGTATATTCCACTCTTTTGCAAACCTGATGTGCTGTCTTCACCATTGAGCAACAAGTGGCCAATAGTTTGTCCACACAAAATGAAGTTTTGAAGTTCTTGGATCCAAACTTTCTGGCCACATACAGAGAGACTTTTCCTAAATATGGAATTATGCACCTTTTAGTAAGATCTTTAGGCAGTGGGTTGAGCATAGGATAAAGAAGACAGTAGACTTTTTGTTTTTTATACATTACGGAGTACATCGTGGCAGCAGTGTAAAAATACTATCAATTAAATATAATATTATTGAAACTCTACTGCAAGACCAATTAAATGATCTCTTTGTGTGTTACAATTTACTTAAGAGGTCTCAATATGGTTACCAAAATGCACAATCAACAACTGACAAGAAGCTGTATTATCAGTTCTACAGGATTTTGAGAATAGGGAGCACACTTATACCAGTCTAACACTTCTAACCATACCATCTGGCACTGTCTCACACAATGTTTTAATTAAGAAACTTGAAAGATATGGAAGAACTGAAATAAGACTATCACTACTGAAATTGTATCTGACTAACAGAAACCAAATGATTGTTGTAAAAAAAAAAAAAAAAAAAAAACAATCTGACATTCCCAAGGTAAAATATTGAGTCCCACAAGAATCTGTGTTGGAATCTTTCTTATTTATTGTTTATGAGAATGACCTGCCCAACTTATTATCATATAAATCCATTATGTACACTGATGACACAACTTTTATCACATCACATAATGATGTGAATGTTGTCAAACAGATGAACAACTCCATGATGGAAAAGGAAGCTCAGTAGTTCCATGAAAATGAGTTGACATTAAGTAACACGTCCTCTTTTCCATTAGAAACATTAATAATGGATCAAATGAATTAAAGAACCCTGTAAAATTGTTAGACATGTACCTCAATAGTAAATTATGCTGGAACTTTCAAACAGAAATGCTCTGTGCTTAAGTTGGCATCTCCTTGGGTAACTGAAAAATTGTGTGAGTACAGAATTCATCCTCATGGCATTCTATGCTTTTCTTCATACACACTTGCATTACGCAACACTTCTTTATGGAAACTAAGATGGAGCAAAAGAGGTTTCTGCTAGCAGAAAAAGTCATTAGATGCAGTTTTGGTTTCAGCAACTAAACTTCCTGCAGACAGTAATTTATTGAGCAAAAATACTTACAGTATGCAGTCTATACATACTCAAAGTACTTAGGCATGCCAAACAGAACATCCACATGTATGAAAGTAAATTAGATTTGCATCCATATGAAACCAGAAACAGGAACTTACTGGATATTCCGCAGACTTGTTCATGTGGAATCCAAACAGGTTTGCCACAAGTTCCCCCAAATGAAATTCCCTGATATTTCCCTTATTTCCAGAAAACTTTTAGCATTTTTTCCTGACAAATTTTGAGATTTCAAATGTAAATAAAGGTATAAGTTGACAAAAAAATGTGAACAAAAATCTTAAGTACTAACATCAACATCTTTTGTAATGGACTGCTTTTAGATGGAGAAAGCAACCCAAATGGTATTATGTTTCATTAAGACCACTGTTGTTATTTTATTTCAATAATACAAAACACACCTAGTGTCATAAATACGCATTTACTTGGAGCCGCAAGCCAGATTTAAAATACATTCACTCATTTTACAAATAATGTCAGAAAAAGGTAGGCCTCTTGAAAGAAGTGTATAAGGCAGGAAGAGTTGTGTAAACCAAAGCTACAGGTGACTGACAACAAAATGTTGTTTCTACTATGTTCATTATTGTCAGTTATTACCCACTGTGTTATGTCTATTATTTTACAGGTATTGTGTGATTTTTCTTTGGAGAAATATATGAGTATGTAGCGTACAAACTGACAGCAACTGCCACAATTTTCTTCTTATTGTCCATACTTTCTCATATATAAACTACTTCTGAAGTGCCAAAATGTACTGCAATAAATAAAATGTCTATAAAACGTCGCACTGTACAATGTACATGAGGTGAGAGAGTCACAATTCCTGAAATCCACCAACCTTGGCCTCTGGCCTGCCGAGGAGCACCTCGGTCCTGGGTCATGGATAAATCACGAAAAGCCACTGCATTATGCCACATGCAAAAAGACCCAGCCTGTGGGCAGATCAGTGGGACTAGATCCGATGGCCTGCGCATTTAGTGAGAAATGATGGGCTTCAGATGCAGAAATGGCCTGTAGCTTCATCGTGGTAATCCACTCATGTGGCCAGATATTCACGTGTCACAGATACACACCATGTTGATGAAATGAGACCATGGTGATCAATCCATGCAACAGACAGCTTGTGCAAATACTCTGAGAATCAATATTAATGAGGACAGGTAGCAATTCACTATAAAGATGATCACAGAGCCACAAACAGGCATGTAGAAAAGACAATCACACTCTCACAACTAAATTTTCGGCCATAGCCTTTGTCAGAAAATGAGAACACACATACACTAACACAATCACTCAGACACAACTCACGCACATTGTCAGCAGCTACTAGTTTAGCAGCAAGAAGTGGTGGCAACACCCAGCCACAGACAATGCATGACATCTCAGTAAACAATCCATTTCATCTACTGAGACAAAACCAAGCTTTTTCTGGAGCTTTTTTTTTATTTCCTTGATATTTCCCTGACAGGTTTGAAATTTCCTGAAAAAATAATTTTCTACACGCTCGCAAAATATTTTTCAATAATATACCACATAGCACAAGGGCATTACATGAAAATAAACTCAAAAAAATGGTAGAGGTATGGTTGAAAAAAAAAGGCATTTTTAACATAAAGGAATTTATATAAAATGAAAAAAGGTGATTCTCTATTTTTTAATTATGGGTACAGGGTAAGCAGTATCTATGTACAATATTTATGTAATAATATTTATATATGTCTACCATTTGCATAATTTTGTATGCACTGATGATGCCTTATACAGCAGTTGTGTATGAACGCATGGCCTCAAGGTGAAATGAATTAATAAAATCTTCTCGGGCTTCCAGCTACATCAGGTGCTCAAAATCTCACAAGCTTTTGACAGAGCTCTCTTCGGACATTGTGAAGAGATAAACCACTGCTATGTCGCTGGTACATAGCCGTGCTGGGAAAATGTCTGGCCAGCCTGGATCGTTGTGTGTGTCGCATCAAGAACACTAATGATTTTATCAACCAAATTAAACATCTGTGTTTTGGGTGAAGTGATATGATGGTCAGGAGTGATGTGGTCTCCCTATTTACATGTGTTGCTGCTAAAGACTGCACTGATCTCCTCTCCCAGTTAGTCGATAGTACAACTTGGGATTGTTTAAGCACACACTGACATAATCGTATTTCCACCAGCTGGACGACCTGGCAATGAGAAGTCCATTAGCTCAATCCATAGCCAACCTCATTATGGTGAAATTTAAACACTGCTTTGGTCATGGCTCCAGATAAGCAAAGTTACTTTTATCATTACATTGATGACACTTTTATCATCTGGCCCCTTGGATCTGAAAAACTGGGAGAGTTCTTAGACCACCTGCACACCATTCATGACCACACTAGGTTTACAGTGGAAGTGGATATAGATGGTGCATTGCCCTTCCTTGATGTCCTCATTCACTGGAAAACCAATGGATACCTCAGCCACAGTATGTACAGGAAACCTACACACACGAATCAGTATCTGCACGCTCTTAGCCACCACCATCCAGCACAAAAATGTGGTGTTAACATCCTCGTCCACTGTGACAAAGTCATCTCAGATGTTGAAAATCTATGACTAGAACTAATCCACCACTGAAAAGTCTTCTAGGAAAATGGCTACAATCACTGCCAGGTATCAGAGGCTGTTTCTGGTGAGACATGCAGGAAAAACACCACTGAAAAAGAGAACAAGAGACTTGCATTTTTGCGTTTCCATGGCACAGTGTTGGGAAAGTTTAGCCAGCTCCTGAAGCGACATGACATCTCAACACTGTTCAGGCCACCAACAAAAATACAACAGCTTAAGAGGCTCGTGAAGGATGATCTTGGGCTTAGAATGCCTGGAGTGTACAAAATACCATGTCAGTGCGGCTGCTGCTACAGTGGACAAACAGTACAAACTGTGAATCAATGCCAGAAAGAACATCAGAAGTCTTTAAGCCTCTGGAGAACATGCCTGACAAGAGCTGGAAAATAGTGATCGATAAAGATCATCTGCTGATTGGGCAGCACATGCTACAATGAACTGGCCATGGCCATGGTCATGGGCGCTGACGCCACCACCCCAAGGGACATCGTTCTGCGCAAGCATGATGACTCTGTCACCAGGATCGCAGACATGCACTGCTATTATGATGCTCTAGAGCATCCCATTATGTTTTGGAAAGGGGAAGAAAGATATCATTTTAGTACTCCTCAAACAAACTTGGTGACTGAAGCTGAACAAAAAAGTGACAGGCATGGATTTCTATGCCTTTCACCCGATGGTCATGAACACAACTTCATCTTGCCATTGTGGTGCAGGACACTTCTGTCACAATTTTTGGTAGACATGTACACTGAGATCAAGAGTGAGTATATAAGATTCATGGCACTAAATCAAATTAAGCTGCCGCCAGATAATTATGTCCACTTGCAAGACGCAATTGCGAAATATGGCATTGTAAATCCAAATTACTTAGGTCAGATGGCCATCCTCCCATGCGTTCTCCTTTATCTGGAACTATGGTCAGCCAGATTTATTTATCACCTTCATGTGCAACCCAACCTGGACCGAAGTCAGGGAAGAACTGATGGTCAGGCAGAAACTGACAGACTACCATGACACTGTTGCATGCCTTTTTAAGGTTACAGAGCAAAAGCTAGTGGCCCACCTTACAAAAGGGCAAGTTTTTCGTGAAGCACAGTGCTTCATGTACTCTACTGAGTGCCAAAGATGGCTTGCTCCATGAGCACTTGCTGCTGTGGTTAAAACAGAAATTGCGGCCTAACCAAAACGATGAAGTGATATCAGCAGAGTTGCCTGACTCCAACGCAGAAAAACAGCCTTTGGTTTGGAGCCGAGTGGAGGCTCTCAACCAGAGGCTTCATCGACTCTGTGATGGTCATGCCCGCAGATTTCTAGACTTGCGCTATTGGGTGGGGAATTGTAGGACACCCCTAGATAGGTCAGGGGTTCACTACACAAAGGAAGCGGCTACTCGGGTAGCAGAGTACTTGTGGCGTGCACATGGGTTTTTTTTTAGGCTGGGCAGTAGTGCGAGGTGTCCTGATGAGCACTCACCAGTCGACATGCAGGCAGGGAAATCAGGATGTGCTCAGTATAAAGACACTTCAGCTATCAAGATATTAGCAGTAAATTTTCAGTGTTCAGAATAAAGTTCCTGAATTTACTGCCCAAACACTGAGATAGGACGTTCTGAAATATTTAGTGAGGGTTGGAACGTGTATCGGAGAGACAGCTTTGACACCTTAGGAGTTGGTCTCTTCATTGGAGTTGACAAAAATATTGTGTCTACTGAGGTCGAAGTAGAGTGTGATTGTGAAGTTATCTGGACACGTTTAACAGGGCTAGGATAAATAAAGGTAATTGTTGGGTGTTATTACCGGCCACCAGGTTCCACCGTGATAGTTCTAGAATCATTCAAAGGGAGTCTACACTCTGTATCGCAGAAGTACCCAGATCGTGCTATATTAGTCGGAGGCGACTTCAACCTACCTAGTATAGACTGGGATGTCTATGGATTCATTACAGGTGGTACAGACAAGCCATCGTGTGAATTACTTTTGAACACATTGTCCGAAAACTGTCTTGAGCAGCTCAATTGACAGCCAATGCGTAATGGAAATATTTTAGATCTGGTAGCCACGAACAGACCAGACCTCATCGACGGTGTCAGTGTTGAGACAGGGATTAGAGACCATGATGTTGTCATTATGACTATGTTTATGAAAGTTAAAAAGTCGGTCAAGAAGGCTAGGAGAGTATTCTTACTAGAAAGAGCAGATAAGCAGTTGTTAGCATCCCACTTAGTAAATGAATCGACTTCATTTACTTCCGGTATGATGGACGTGGAAGAATTATGGGCAAATTTTAAACACATTGTAAATCACACATTGGAGAAGTATGTGCTGGAAAAGTGGGTTATGGACATAAAAGACCCACCGTGGTTTAACAGTGCAACTCGGAGACTGCTCAGAAAGCAAAGACAGTTGCACTCGTGGTACAAGAAAGATCGGGAGAATGAGGACAGGCAAAAGTTAGTAGAGATTCATGCTGCTGTAAGAATAGCGATGCACAAAGCATACAAGCACTACCACCGTCATACCTTAGCAAAAGATCTTGCTGAAAACCCAAGGAAATTCTGGTCTTACGTAAAATCGGTAAGTGGGTCGAAGGCTTCCATCCAGTTACTCACTGATCAGTCTGGCCTGGCAACAGAAGGCAGCTAAACGAAAGCTGAAATTTTAAATTTAGCTTTTGAGAAATCTTTCACGCAGGAAGATTGTACAAACATACCGCCGTTTGAGTCTCGTGCAGATTCCTGTATGGAGGGCATAGTGATAGACATCTCTGGGGTTGTGAAGCAGCTGAAATAAATTGCCAGGTCCTGATGGGATTCCAATTCAGTTTTACAGAGAGTACTCTACTGCATTGGCTCCTTACTTAGCTTGCATTTATCACGAATCTCTTGCCCGAGCGACTGGAAAAAAGCACAGGTGACACCTGTATATAAGAAAGGTAGAAGGACAGATCCTCAAAATTACAGACCAATATCCTTAACATCAGTTTGTTGCAGGATTCTCGAACATATTCTTAGTTCGAATATAATGAATTTCCTTGAGACATAGAAGTTGCTGTCCATGCATCAGCACGGCTTTAGAAAGCATCGCTCCTGCGAAACGCAACTCGCCCTTTTTTTACGATATCTTGCGAACCATGGATGAAGGGTATCAGACGTATGCCATATTCCTTGACTTTCGGAAAGCGTTTGACTCAGTACCCCACTGCAGATTCCTAGCTAAGGTATGAGCATATGGGAGTGGTTCCCAAATATGTGAGTGGCTTGAAGAGTTCTTAAGCAATAGAACCCAGTACGTTGTCCTCAATGGTGAGTGTTCATCGGAGGTGAGGGTATCATCTGGAGTGCTCCAGGGAAGTGTGGTAGGTCCACTCTTGTTTTCTATCTACATAAATGATCTTTTGGATAGGGTGGATAGCAATGTGCGGCTGTTTGCTGATGATACTGTGGTTTATGGGAAGGTGTCGTAGTTGAGTGACTATTAGGAGGATACAATATGACTTGGACAGGATTTGTGATTGGTGTAAAGAATGGCAGCTAACTCTAAATATAGATAAATGTAAATTAATGCAGATGAATAGGAAAAAGAATCCCGTAGTGTTTGAATACTCCATTAGTAGTGTAGCGCTTGACACAGTTACGTCGATTAAATATTTGGGCGTAACATTGCAGAGCGATATGAAGTGGGAGAAGCATGTAATGGCAGTTGTGGGGGAGGCGGATGGTTGTCTTCGGTTCATTGGTAGAATTTTGGGAAAATGTGGTTCATCTGTAAAGGAGACCACTTATAAAACACTAATACGACCTATTCTTGAGTACTGCTCGAGCGTTTGGGATCCCTATCAGGTCGGATTGAGGGAGGACATAGAAGCAATTCAGAGGCGGGCTGCTAGATTTATTACTGATAGGTTTGATCATCACGCGAGTGTTACGGAAATGCTTCAGGAACTCAAGTGGGAGAGTCTGGAGGAAAGGAGGCGTTCTTTTCGTAAATTGCTACTGAGGAAATTTAGAGAACCAGCATTTGAGGCTGACTGCAGTACAATTTTACTGTCGCCAACTTATATTTCGCGGAAAGACCACAAGATAAGAGAGATTAAAGCTCGTACAGAGGCATATAGGCAGTCATTTTTCCCTCGTTCTGTTTGGTAGTGAAACAGGGAGGGCAGATGCTAGTTGTGGTACGAGGTACCCTCCGCCATGCACCGTATTGGCATTCAAGCTTCCTTTTTCTTCAGATGCAACTTATGAAATAAACACTTGAGGTTCCAGAACAGAAATATTACTGGCACTGCAAGAAAAGTCTGTCCCAGATACTTGTTTAGAAAGCTGTTGTGTCAACCATTTAAAAAGCATAAATTTAAAAGTGATACGATTAAAAAAATTGCAACCCAACTTAGTGGTCAACACAAGAGCAGAAACAAAGCAATGTAGAATCTAACCTCTGAGATATCCAGGCTGAAATTATCTGAACTCATTTGTTTTACCCTACATGTTTGTAATAACTCACACATAAGTATGTTGATATTTCCTGTCAGATGTCAGTAAGAGAATCCTAGATTAAAACTTCAAACTGTTGATCAGCTTTGTTAGTTTCTCTCAAATACACTCCTGGAAATTGAAATAAGAACACCGTGAATTCATTGTCCCAGGAAGGGGAAACTTTATTGACACATTCCTGGGGTCAGATACATCACATGATCACACTGACAGAACCACAGGCACATAGACACAGGCAACAGAGCATGCACAATGTCGGCACTAGTACAGTGTATATCCACCTTTCGCAGCAATGCAGGCTGCTATTCTCCCATGGAGATGATCGTAGAGATGCTGGATGTAGTCCTGTGGAACGGCTTGCCATGCCATTTCCACCTGGCGCCTCAGTTGGAACAGCGTTCGTGCTGGACGTGCAGACCGCGTGAGACGACGCTTCATCCAGTCCCAAACATGCTCAATGGGGGACAGATCCGGAGATTTTGCTGGCCAGGGTAGTTGACTTACACCTTCTAGAACACATTGGGTGGCACGGGATACATGCGGACGTGCATTGTCCTGTTGGAACAGCAAGTTCCCTTGCCGGTCTAGGAATGGTAGAACGATGGGTTCGATGACGGTTTGGATGTACCGTGCACTATTCAGTGTCCCCTCGACGATCACCAGTGGTGTACGGCCAGTGTAGGAGATCGCTCCCCACACCATGATGCCGGGTGTTGGCCCTGTGTGCCTCGGTCGTATGCAGTCCTCATTGTGGCGCTCACCTGCACGGCGCCAAACACGCATACGACCATCATTGGCACCAAGGCAGAAGCGACTCTCATCGCTGAAGACGACACGTCTCCATTCGTCCCTCCATTCACGCCTGTCGCGACACCACTGGAGGCGGGCTGCACGATGTTGGGGCGTGAGCGGAAGACGGCCTAACGGTGTGCGGGACCGTAGCCCAGCTTCATGGAGACGGTTGCGAATGGTCCTCGCCGATACCCCAGGAGCAACAGTGTCCCTAATTTGCTGGGAAGTGGTGGTGCGGTCCCCTACGGCACTGCGTAGGATCCTACGGTCTTGGCGTGCATCCGTGCGTCGCTGCGGTCCGGTCCCAGGTCGACGGGCACGTGCACCTTCCGCCGACCACTGGCGACAACATCGATGTACTGTGGAGACCTTACGCCCCACGTGTTGAGCAATTCGGCGGTACGTCCACCCGGCCTCCCGCATGCCCACTATACGCCCTCGCTCAAAGTCCGTCAACTGCACATACGGTTCACGTCCACGCTGTCGCGGCATGCTACCAGTGTTAAAGACTGCGATGGAGCTCCGTATGCCACGGCAAACTGGCTGTCACTGACGGCGGCGGTGCACAAACGCTGCGCAGCTAGCGCCATTCGACGGCCAACACCGCGGTTCCTGGTGTGTCCGCTGTGCCGTGCGTGTGATCATTGCTTGTACAGCCCTCTCGCAGTGTCCGGAGCAAGTATGGTGGGTCTGACACACCGGTGTCAATGTGTTCTTTTTTCCATTTCCAGGAGTGTAGATTCTACTCAGTGCTTTGCATTTCGACATTATTTCTCTCCATAACCATCTCTTCTCTTCACAACCATCTCCAATCATTACTAGTCATAGGATGAAGATTTTTTACAGGAACAAGTTTTTAGTGATCTGCTCACTAGCTCAGATACAAAAATATTAACAACTTTTTGACATTTAATTTTATTTTTCAGTTTCAATAATATCTTCCAACTTTGTAGAAGTTTTCTGGCTGCCATTCAGACTGCAATTTTGCCCAGTTACCTCTGACAGCTGGTAATCAAGAGATACCCTGGATTTCAGTGAGTGAAGAGGTGATTCATAAAATAGTGCAATATTGGTACAGCTGGATCACCTGCACTTTAGTGCTCCATTGGCGCTATTGGTGGACATGAGCACCTTGGCAATTTGCTGCAACAGTGTGTGGATGCAAATAACCTTTCAGGTCGGGCAAATACAGCTAAAGAACCTGTACATAATGTGGAGGACAATCAAGCAATTTAAAATCAAAGATGGTAAAATAGTCTATATTAAACAAAGTGAAAGTCCAAATCTGCAATTTCTCTTTATTGTATTTTCCCCTGTATGACGACCAGTTTCGTACCCTGGAAGTATATCTTCAGCTCGTATAAAACTAATACTTCATGTCCCATGACTTCCAAGGTGCAAGTGCACATAAAAAACTGTAACTTCTTGGTAAAGTCATGGATGAACTGGCAGATGGGCATCTACTCCGAAATGTGCATGACAGGTACAACATCTCCAAAACTCTGTCAAAAGATGACAGAGGAAGACGTTTTACACTTTTTACTGACCGCAAGCCACTAACTTGTTTCTTCCAATGCACATTGGATCAGGGCTCACCGCAGCAGTGTAGACAAGCAGAATATATAGCCCTATTTACAACCTATGTATGTCACATTTCAGGTAGGAACAACATTGTCGCAGACTGCCTGTCGTGATACTGTGCCAGCCTACAGGCAGTGCCATGAGCTGGGATAGCGGCCAAGCAACAAGAGGACACTGCTGCACGACTTCTTCGAAAGTGAACACACGGCCCTGCAGCTGCATCATATTTCTGTTCCATCAGCTGCATCATATTTCTGTTCCATAATGTGCGACGAATATTCCTGGACAAGTGGCACCCATACATTCCCAAAGAATTTCGGCACGTAGTTTACTGAGCATTGCATAACCTTGCTCATCTGAGCATTGGCAAGGTTAGTGGCAAGCAAGGTGGAGTGGCCAGGAATCCAGAAGGACTGCCGAGAATGGGTATGTTCCTGCCTCATTGCTACCGCAGCAATGTTGGCTGATGTGCCTTCACACCACTTGCACATTCTCCAATGCTGAAAGCAAGATTTTCATGTATTCATGTGGACAAAGGAGGACCCTTAACTGATTCAGACGGTCGTTGCTATCTAGTTACTGTAGTGGATCATTTTATGAGGTGGCCCAAAGCTACTCCCATTCCAGACATCTCTGCTGAGGCAGTAGCAAAAGTACTGTTGCCTACATGGTTTTTGAGACTTGGCATTCCTAAAACTGTTAAGATGGACCGTGGATGCCAGTTCGAGTCACAGGTGTTTAATGAGCTTCTTCAATTACGTGGATGCAACTATTTGCCCTCCACTAGCCATCATCCCACTAGTAATGGAATGGTGGGGAGGCTGCAGCAAACACTAACGATGGTGCGGATGCGTTACTCATCAATGTGGACAGCCGCATTGGAGCTGGTATTGTTTGCCAGCACACATCAGTAAAGGAGGATCTGAATATGTTTTCCAGCCCATCTGATCCATGGTGAGCAGCTTCATGTATCATGTGAACTCATTGTACCAGTACCAGTTCAGCCAATCATTCCAGAAACAATGACAGAATTTGCATGACAGTTCATCTCCCTAATGAGACATTTGCTTGCAGGCCCACCTGTCAAGCATGTACAGAGAAAGGTTTCCAATCATAAAGATCTGCTTACAGGATCTCATGTCTGGCTCAGAGATGATACCATGTACAAATTGTTATGCCCACCAGATACTGGTCCTTACAGAACACTTTCAAGATCGATCATAGTGACAGGCATGGAAGTCTCTATAGAGTGACTAAATGTGGCCTACCTTTACAAGGAGGAACTTCCACAGCCAGTCTTTCCTTCTCGTGCTGTAAGTCTCACATGCCCCGGGGAGCTGCTCGACTTTTCTGAACTCTACCTCTTTTCCTAAACCTCACCAGTCCTTTTCCTTCACCCCTCTTCTTTCCCCTTCAACCTTTCTGCCAGAAGGAGGAACCATTGGCTCCAAAAGGTTGCAAACTGTAATACTTTTTTATGTGTGTTCTCCTGCTGCCGCTTGGTGAGTACGTTTTTTACCTATCCAAATACATTACTCTTATCAACTTAGGAATTCTGTGCTTTTCCAAAGCTGGTTGGTGATCCCCAGAACTTCTGTGTTCACATCCAAGCAGTATCTCCTCTTGCAAAGTTGATTTGATTGCTGTCCCACCCTTCAGCATGACTCAACACATGCAAATAAAAAAAAAAAAAAACATGTGGTGTCACCGCCAGACACCACACTTCTACATCTACATTGATACTCCGCAAGCCACCCAACGGTGTGTGGCGGAGGTGGTAGCCTTTAAATCGGCCGCGGCCCGTTAGTATATGTTGGACCCGCATGTTGCCACTATCAGTGATTGCAGACCGAGCACCGCCACACGGCAGGTCTAGTTTAGAGAGACTCCCTAGCACTCGCCCGGGTTGTACAGCCGACTTTGTTAGCGATGGTTCACTGTCTACGTACACTCTCATCTGCAGAGATGGCAGTTTAGCATAGCCTTCAGCTACGTCATTTGCTACGACCTAGCAAGGCGCCCTATTCAGTTACTACAAGAACTATCTTCAAGAATGTATTCTGAACAGATAATATTGTGAATCATATACCGTCAAGAGCGATGTTCATCATTAATGGATTAAAGTTAAGTATCAAACTAATTACGTCCGCTTTCTGAATTCTCATTCCTTGTCACGTTCCAGACCTCACATCAGTAAAGTTCTTCCCTCCTCATGCCAGCCTGCGTGAGCTAAAACGCGTGCATTTGGCCTCCACTTGTAACACGGTGTTGGCTTCTGCTAACAGAAAAGAACAAACCTGCTCAGCATTTGTGATTTTTACCTACGGCAACTTATTTCATAGTTTTCATTCGTGAGTATCATTGGTCAGCAAGAAAAAATAGGAACACACACCACTCCTATGGGTACAACAAAGTAATCAGGACAGATCATGCAGGACGTGCGCATGCCCAGGCATGTGACAGCAAATGATTCATGCATTGAAATGACAGTCTGCAGAATTTTCTGTGATGGGCAGTTCACCTGATCAGTAACAAGGCTCTATTTCTAGTTAGTCTAATAAATATTTTATGGGTCAGTTTTATATTCATGATATAATAAAAATTCAGATCTCAGCTGCAATTGGGCACTGAAATAAATCCAATGGTGACAAGTTAAAACTTGTGCTGGGCTGACACTCACAACAGGATTTCCCACTTTCCCTTTAGTGGTTCAGCTATCCGAGCATGCTTTCCACATTGCTGAATCAAAAAGTAGTGTCTGCCCCTTTGAACGTATCCGAATGAACAGATGCCACACATATAAGTAACAGTTTTCCTTTGACAACCCTGTAGTTCTGTAAGCTAGGATAATGCCGTAAATTTTTTTCTCTATGTTTCTACTAGCAGTACTAAAAACTTCACATCCAGAAGATAAATACTGACCAGTAACTATATCCCACAATTTATTAATTAATTTTGTTTCTGATTACAGGTTCTTTATAAAAGAGAGATGTAGTCTGGAAATAATTTAATAAATTTCATTTCAGTTTTTTTAGAAAAATATGAATGTCCAATATTTCGATGCTACAATTTAGTATTGTTTGTGTTTTCATCTCTGTTTGTAGCTGTGGCAATGATATTCTCTAAAACATATATTTCACCTAAATAAGTTCTATAAACAACAAAAAGAACAGGAAAACAAGCCATGATTTAAAGTTGGTGGTCGTAATCTGACAGACTCCATGAAAACAGTTATAAAAGTCTATGATACCAGATCAACATACACAAATCTCAATTTGTATCTGTTCTTTGTCCATGTACTTTCTATTGGCTGCTCTCACAAACCAAGATTCAAGGAGCACTCAAATTTATGTGTACGCAAAGCACAGGGTGTTGTTACTTCATTCATAGTGCTGCCAGCAAGAGAAATGAGACCTTGTTGGCTAAGAGTCTCATATTCAACACAGAGAAACTGCCAATATGTAAGTAACACTCTTAATATTCTTCTACTCTTTGAGTGCAAGTTATATTAATTTACCCAATGTGTAAGCATTCTCAGGAGAAACCCTGTATTGAGATCTTTACTCCCTGGATGGCATTCATAGAGTTAGAAACATGAGTGTTTGGCTGAACAGCAGTTTATCCACTCTTATAGCAGTGAGTCAATTAGGTGTACTGGCTGCTATTAGAATTTTGTTGACTGAAGTCTGCCATTGTTGAAAGGGACTACCTATGACTGGAGCTTTCATGGCCACAACAGTAATGCTTTTAACTGTGTTTCCACCAGATGCAACAGATTTCAGAGTGCACCACACACCAGGCAGTCTCAGCATGATGCCACAAAAAGTATGGTCAGCCATCTCACAGATGATGTACATATCAGGAACTATTTTACACTTTTGCTACAAGACACTCAAGTAGTCCATAGTCCATTCATCCATCAATGGTTATGACTGCTGGCAGAGAGAGCACCTGGATCTATTTGATACATCTGTCAAATAGACCACAGCGGGACACTATTACACCATGGACAATATTTACATGGCCGCAAGACAACACTTGGCCAGCTCCAGTTGCCTGCAGTGATTGGATAGCTCTCATGTGCTGTCATCAATTGCCGACCAGTTACAGTTGTTGGACAGTTAACATCGAGTGCAAAGATTTGTTGAAGTGCTAGTCAAAGTGTGCATCTACTGGCAGACTGAACTTATAAAACATCTCTAATTTCAGTCCCTGGTGAACTTCAGGTAGTCTTGTTAGTAATCATCTACTGTGTGGCGTCAGGTTAGTTTCAGAACTTTACATCAGTGCTACACCTTCTCACAAAGTAAAAGTTGAGTACATTTTGTAGTTGATTTGACCACTGCAGTGTAATGTATTACCCTGGTACGTGTGCAAGTAGCCTGCTTTCCTATACCCTCGGAATTTTTCAACTTGTTGTCAGCGTCCTGCTACCTTTACCTTGGGCACCTAATTATTGGTAAATGCAATGCTTCTACATTTCCTTGTCAGGAAGCAAGTCATAACACCTTCATATTAAACCTTGGTCTCACTGGTCCAGGTGGTATCCCCTAAGACCCTCTTGTCATATATACAGTGAAGGCTGCAGAACTATAAAATCAAAAGACAGCAATGGAAAGGATTTTTGCTGTTGATATTGTAGGCTAATCATACAGGGTCAGATGATGGTAGAGCAGGAGTATGAATAATAATGAACATACATGACAATCACAGATGTGGATTACACTGATGTTACATAAATATATGATAATACTAAAGAACTTGTAACATATGTCAAAGGGAATTAGAGTTTATTCATAATGGGAAACTAGGGCACTGCCATTGGTGAAGCTAGAGAATGAAAAATAATGAGACAATTTGCCCCAGGAAGTGATGTGAGAGGGAACAAAGATTAAAGGAATTCTTTGTTATACACACATCAAAAAAAGTTTTGCATCACCCTGATTCTGAGAGTTCTGAAACTTGTACAGAAAACTGGACGAGAGATCAACATAAACATCATTTCTGCCCTTTTTATTGCTCATGAAAACCATATACTGCGTGTAGTATCACCATACATTGTGACCTTCAGAGGTGGTGGTCCAGACTGCTGTTCACACCGATACCTCTAATACCCAGTAGCACGTCTTCTTCCATTGATGCATGCCTGTATTCATCTTTGCATACTATCCAAAAGTTCGTCAAGGCACTGTTGGCCCAGATTGTCCCACTCCTCAACGGCAATTCGGCCTAGATTCCTCAGAGTGGTTGGTGGGTCATGTCATTTATAATCAGCCCTTTTCAATCTATCTCAGGCATGTTCGGTAGGGTTCATGTCTGGAGAACATACTGGCCACTCTAGCCAAGCAATGTTGTTATCATGAAGGAAGTCATTCACAAGATGTGCACGATGGGGATGCGAATTGTCATCTGTGAAGACGAATGCCTCGCCAATATGCTGCCGATATGGTTGCACTGTTGGTCAGAGTATGGTATTCACGTATTGTACAGCCATTATGGTGCCTTCTGCCACCACTAGCGGCGTACATCGGCCCCCACATAATGCCGCCCCAAAACAGCAGGGAACCTCCACCTTGCTGCACTCGCTGGACAGTGTGTCTAAGTTGTTCAGCCTGACCAGGTTGCCTCCAAACACATCTCCGACGATTGTCTGGTTGAAGGCATATGCGACACTCATTGGTGAAGAGAACATGATGCCAATCCTGAGTGGTCCATTCAGCATGTTGTTGGTGCCTCACTGCATGGTGTCGTGGCTGGATCTCACCATGGACATCGGGAGTGAAGTTGCGCATCATGCAGCCTATTGCACACAGTTTGAGTCCTAACAAGACGTCCTGTGGCTGCACGAAAAGCATTATTCAACATGGTGGCATTGCAGTCAGGCATCCTCCGAGCCATAATCCGAAGGTAGCGGTCATCCACTGCAGTAGTAGCCCTTGGGCGGCCTGAGCGAGGCACGTCATTGACAGTTCCTGTCTATCTGCATCCCCTCCATGTCTGGACAACATCGCTTTGGTTCACTCCAAGATGTCCTTGTTGAGAGCTCTTCCTGGCACAAAGTAACAATGCGGATGCGATGGAAGCACGGTATTGACTGTCTAGGAATGGTTGAACTACAGACAACGTGAGCCGTGTACCTTCTTCCTGGTGGAATTGATTGGCTGTTGGACCCCCTCCGTCTAACAGGCACTTCTCATGCATGGTTGTTGACATCTTTGGGCGGGTTTAGTGACATCTCTGAAGATGTCAAAGGGACTGTGTCTGCGGTACAATATCCACAGTCAACATCTATCTTCAGGAGTTCTGGGACCCAGGGTGAGGCAAAAAATTTTTTGATGTGTATAGATGAGCTAGCCATTGCAAAAGCACATTCAAAGAACCATTTGAGAAGAAAATGCATATGGAAGAAGCCACCAGATTACAGGTAACAAACTATTTTTGGTAAAACAGAGTTCAAGAATCAAGTTGAAGACCGCTAAAGTTGTGCAGGTGCAGACACTGTCAATCATCATCCTCTAGCACTAATAATATGGCAGTTTAAATTAATTACATTAAAAAGAAAGCAACTGAAGCATTGGTATCTACACAAGTTGAAAGAACGACAAATTCATATTACCTTGAAGAACATGTTGCAAAGCACATGACACTTCAATGAGTTACTGGATGGAAAACAAATGAAATGGTCTTAAAAAAGGTTATGTAAATGCAGCAGAAAAAATACTAGGTTTGAAGAAGGCAGGTAATTTTAGAGGTTGCTTATTGAACTCGGACAGGCAACAACTGACGAGGTGAATAAATTTCACTACCTCAGAAGTTCAATAGACAGATGCAAGAAAAACATATTAGTAGGCCTGTGCAAGGCAAAAGGGTCACCTATAAAAATTAAGAGTTACTAACATTCAGAAATATACAACTTACAACGAGAAAAAGACACATGAAGAGTTATGTCTGGAGCACAGCTCTATATAGGTGCAAAACATGGACAACTGGAAAGACAGAAATGAAATTGTTAGAAGCATTTGAAATGTAGAGTCACTAGCAGATTAGAGGGATTAAATGAGTAAGGAGAGAAGAAGACAAAGAAATTCTGCAATGAGAAGGGAAAAGATACAATATCCTATTAAGGAATATGATGAACAGATAGAATGGTTGGGCACATGTTATGACACTGATAGTTCCTGAAAACAGTAGCTGAAGGGATGTTGGCAGAAAGAATCACAGTGGCAAGCGTAAATATGAGTACATAAGGTATATCATCAATAATTTGAGATGAGACGATTGTGCTGCAATTAGCTGATAAGTGACAGGAATGAAAAGCTGCAAAAACCAGTTGTTGGGTTGATGACCAAAATACCATCTAGGTAAAGCTCCAAATTCAGGCACTAGATGGTGTAATTGGGCCCAACCAACTGCTGTGTCATCCTCTGCCAATGGGTTTACTGCATGTGGTATGGAGGACCGTGTGGTCAGCACATTGCTCTCCCCATCATTATTGGGTTTCTTGACCTTGGAACTGCTCCTAATTGGTCAAGCAGCTCCTCAGTTACCCTCACAAAGCTGAATGGACCATGTACCAATCCTCCCACCAAGGAAAAATCCCTGCCAGTAACAGGAATCAAACTCGGGTCCTCTGCATGGTAATCAACCGCACTGACCACTCAACTACAGAGGCAGACAAAACAACACATAACAAACACAAATTACCTTTATTATTCTAGACATTAACAAAATAAAATGTAGAAACTGTTGTGTAAGTAAATTTGTTATATGATTATAATAATAACTGAGAGAGGTCTGTAAATCATAAACTTTATAAACAGCAACCACACAAAAGTATGGTTTAAAAAAGGTTATTTAAATCAGACCGTTACCTCTTTGGATTTATTACAAATCCATCTTCAGTTGGTTCAAACAGATTTCGTTACTTTCCTGGCAGGGGTCTTATTTTGCACTTGTTCATATTTTGGTCAACTTACAAGAGATTTTCCTTTTCTTTTTGACTTACACTGAAAAATTCATGACATGATTTTATATTTGATAAAACATGAAATGTGGCAAAAACTTACACGGTGTACATTTCTGTGTGATGAATTCATCTTGTGTTTATGTTATGCATTTTAAAGTTTATATTTTTATAGCACTCACATAGTGCACAAGTAAAGAATGTGTTAACTTCAAAATGCATGACAAAAATATAGAATAAATTCGTTGCACAGAAATACGCACTGTGAAAGTTTTTGCCTCATTTCATGTTTTACTATCTTCAAAATCATTTCGTAAATGTTTCTGTATAGCTTAAAACAAATCTTTTGTAATTTTACTTAAATGTCAATGAAAAACTTTTTTTTTTAACCTTAGGGCATCAAACTAGTAAAGAGTACAAAAAAGGCCCCAGCAGGAAATCTGTAAAAGCCATCTGACGAAGGATTTGTACTAAATCTGGTACTGGCAATAGTCTGATCTAAATAAACTTTTTTTAAACCATACCTGTGACTGCTTGCTGTTTAAACTATAAACTGTACTACAGCCACAGTTCACAATATGTCAGCTTTCAACAATATAGCGCTACATGGTAAATCTTCAATAACTTAGTATCGATTTCCATTACGTTACATTACCTGAAAATTCAAGTACTGTGTTTCTGGTAGCAACTGCACAGCACGGTGAAAATGAGTTGATACAAACACATGAGGGCAATTGTCACCACGACTTAAAAATTGCTCCAAGCTACCTACTAACAATCCTAGGCCATCTGATTCAACTGTCCCTTTACCAAATTCATCAATGATGATAAGGGATGAAGGTGTAGAACAGTAAAGTGCCTTTGACATCTATCAAACAAACAGAAATGAAGTTAGCATGAACAGCAGTCAAAAAATTTACACAATGGTATAAATAGAAATGGTCAGCGTAATTTCAGTATATCAAAAAAGGCAATATCCAACTAAGTTTTGCCATGAAAAACAATATTCTCAGTATTTTTCTTACCTGCTTAAGATCAATCATGAAAGCTGATAACCTTGTAGCTATTGACTCCACTGTTTGTATCCTCGTCAAAATATGACTCAAGCATCCAATTGTTGCACTAGTGGCAGGTACAAAACTACCTATGTGAGTCAAATATGCAATCAGTGCCACCTATAAATGCACATAAAATAAAATGTTTGTACACAAAGATCAGTTTTCTATGTGAAGCAGTATATCACTGACAATAGCTTGAACTTCCATCTTAGAACTATCGCAGCGTATGAAGTCTCGAAAGTGAGGGAACATCTGTTAACAGATAACATGTGCTTGTAGTTAAAAAATCTTTCACCATCTGCTGAAACAGCTGTAGCGTGCACTTGATAGTTTTCTTTAGATTCAAAAATGAATCTACAAAATCAAAGAACTAATATCAAAATTTCACAAAAGGTCATTATGTCTGGCACAATGTCAAAAGGAAATAGCAATATTTTTATTTCAGTACCATACCTGGTACAAGCTAACAACAGTAAGTGACATGATAATGACAATAAACAGAAGAACCATCAATTTATTTTCATCATTCTTGAGCAACATTGATGCATCTTGGAGGCACATGCATTGTCTGATCTTGCCAACATTAAAAGAGTGAATTGTTGTGTCATATATGCATGTTAAACACAAACATCTAAAAAATGAAGCAAAACTTTAAAGATGATGTCATCCATGAAAAATTAGACAAAGTACAGTACCCATATGACAAAAAGGCAAAATTAGAATTACATTTCTACAGCCTCAATATTCAGGATTTTAGTAGCTGTGAGCAATGCGTAGCTCATGAGGAAGGGAAGACTACATTCAACAAACTCCTGGAGTTGCAAGTAAACTATAATAAAATGTAAAGAAGCAGCTGACTGACTGAGTGATGAATCTACTACACATGTACATGACTACATCTATGTGCATACTCCGTACGCTATCCTGTTCCATTTGAAAATGGAGAGAGAGAAAAACACCTATTTATTTGTCACTGTGAGAACCCTAACTTCTCATATCTTGCCCTTATGGTCCTTATGCCAAACGTATGTCGACAGCAGTAGAATCTTTCTGCAGTCAGCCACAGGTGCCACTTTTCTAAATTTCCTAAATAGTATTTCATGAGAAGAATGTGAAATTTAGAACTTCATCTTTACTTATGCTTTCTTCTATTGCCACACCAGAGTAGTCAGTGAGTGTCTTCATAGTAGCCTTCAAACTGCTTAGTGATTTGACATAGGGCCAGAATTTTCCCGATTTCTCAGTGTGATCTTTCATTAACACGGTATGAATGAAAGTGGAAGTAGTTGTGCCAATCTTCATAAACTGCAAATGGCTATTGGTGTAACAAATCAGCTGCACATCAAAGCACACTCAAATAAATCTACTCTGCCAAACTTCAAATAATAGCTAACAACTGTTAGATGCTACTTTAAAGTAGCACATTGTGTCATATTTCTTTTCATTTGCTGAGGGGGGGCTTTCATTTACACTGTGTGGCTGGTGACTGGTGCTTGCTGTTAGAGGTGGAAGTTGTCGTCATTGGTACTATAGCCCAACACATGCAATTCAACACTAGGAGGCACTCACTGAGCAACCACTACTGCAAATAAGCACCATAACTGGGCATGAATATCTCTATTATGCTATGTCACAAAACTCATCTCATTGGTATGGAGTGAGAACAATGAATACAGTTAATGAAGTTATCCCTAAATTTTTTCATAGTCAACAATACATTGTAAATGAGTATGGTGCATAGATGTGGTTTACTCAGAATCTGGAGCACTGTGAGGTGTAAAAACTTATTGAACAGAGTGAAATATGACCGATATTGTTCAGTGTTTTATTCTTCATAAACGAACGAAAACTGGAAATGAAAGTGAAAGAATTGAAAAATATACTACCCACAATGAAATATCACAAGAAATGGATGAGTCAAACTCAAATATATCTATTAAAAATTCTAGTAGTTGTAATGACTGAGAAAATTTAGACCTGGCCAGAACTTATGGCTTGACTGATGACCTCACTGTTTGGTCCCCTCCCCCAAATTAATCAACCAACTTCTGGCATCAAGTACTTTCATGAAAGCAATGAAATATCATAAGAAAGGGATGAATCAAACTCAAATATACCTATTAAAATTCTAGTTATTGCACTGATAGAGAAAATTCAGACCAAGCCAGAACTTCGAGTACTTTGTCGAAAAGGGTTGTAGTCTCCTGATTGCTATTTCCAATGTTGGAAATTCTTTTGAAGACAAGGAGATTGATGAGTCCCTAAAATATAAGGTTTTACTGAATCTATGGTAATATGCACAAACTGTAATTTCAGGAATGCTGTAGATGGCATAATGAGAACATTTTGATTTCAATGGCTGTGAGGGCATTTTGAGTTGACTGGCTGTCATTATATCCATGGTTGATTTATTCTAAAGTAGTTAATGGTGCACTTTTTAAATTATGTGTGCTTTCTTGGCCACATACAACACATAACAGTCATCATGCCACCTTCATAAGCCGTCCATTCACCAATTTCAAAGTTTCACAAATCTGCCAAAATGCATAAAGATGCAGTTGGAAAGTCAAGTAATTTCATCAATATTATAACACAACAATTAGAAGTGCAGAAGAAATTGTCAGTGTGAATCTTGTAAAATTAGAACAAACTAATCATGCTAAGTTGAAATAAACTGTTTCCTGCATTACATAACTTCCCTTTAAGAGGGCAAACCCCCCGCCCCCTCAATATTTCTTTCCAAAACTAAAATGGTTTGGATTCTGAAACATCATACAGATTTATATTTGCGTTATTCTACAGGCAGAGCATAGTTGAGAAAACAATGTAGTTTCCACATAAATTGATTTGAAAACCAATGTTGAAGCTTATGGTAATGGTTCAAAGTGCATAATGTTGTCTATATTAAATTTTTCTTAGTATGAAAACAATTAAATGACAAAGTAGACTTATGACAGAATGTAAAATCCAAGAATGTAAAAACAATTTTTTCTATAATCACACTGTTAGCTTGTTTATGCTTGTAATATCGACTAGGCCTTAGAAAGCAATAGGAGAAAATGATGAACAGATAACAATGCCCTCAAAATTTCTAAATCACATGTATGAGGCAAATGTTTTGGCCCTATTGACATAAAAACCCGCAGTGCCACTGTCCTAGCTGTCAAGTAACCATTATGGCTCCAGCAACAGCGGGGGTTGGGAGTGGTGGGCCAGTACCTTGGCCACCACATTCTTTTCATGTCATTCCCATAGATTTCTTTTTATGGGAAAAGATTAAGTGCCTGGTGAACAAGACACCAACAGAACTAATTTAAAAGAACAAAATTTTCAGCGGACAACATTCATCACACAGCAGCTTGAACACCATCTCTGAAAACCACTAGCTTCAAAACATTCTTGGAACTCTAGTGGGGAAATGGTGCACATTACATTTTTGTCACATGAGAAAGTGCTTCTTTTTTATCTCTTCCAAACTCTAAAATGTTGTAAATGTAATTTGTTTCTACCCTGTATATCCACACAGTGTGATTCAGGGGAATGTGTGTTCAATTTTTACTGGGTACAGAAATACAGCTGTTGGAATGTAATGCAAAGAAAACTATATTCCTAAAAGGCTCATATGGGGCACAGACCCTGTTGCAGTTTACCTATCTAACAGCTTCCAAGGGCAATAAAAATTTTATTTTCAATATGTCATACACTTACTGACCAAATTTTAAAAACTGTCACAATTTACTCATTAAGAACTGTAATCACAAGTTAAATGTTTCACACAATAAGTCACGTATTACAATTGGTTATGAACTGTAGATTAAAACTGAAGAAACTGTAAAAAGGTGTGACTTTAAGGAGATGGGACCTGGATAAACTGAAAGAACCAGAGATTGTAGAGAGTTTCAGAGAGAGCCATTAGGGAACGATTGACAAGAACAGGAGAAAGAAATACAGTAGAAGAAGAATCGATAGCTTTGAGAGATGAAATAGTGAAGGCAGTAGAGGATCAAGTAGGTAAAAAGAAGAGGGCTAGTAGAAATCCTTGGGTAACAGAAGAGATACTGAATTTAATAGATAAAGCAGGCAAAAAGGAACACAAATGTGTCAAAAATGAGATCAACAGGAAGTGCAAAATGGCCAAGCAGGGATGGCTAGAGCAAAAATATTAGGATGTAGAGGCATATAACACTAGGGGTAGGATAGATACTGCCTACAAGAAAATTAAAGAGACCTTTGGAGAAAAGAGAACCACTTGTATGAATACCAAGAGCACAGATGGAAGACCTGTTCTAAGCAAAGAAGGGAAGGCAGAAAGGTGGAAGGAGTATATAGAGAATCTATACAAGAGTGACATACTTGAGGGCAATACTAAGGAAATGGAAGAGGACATACACGAAGATGAAATGGGAGATATGATACTACATGAAGAGTCTGACAGAGCACTGGAAGACCTGAGTCGAAACAAGGCCCCAGGAGTAGACAACATTCCATTAGAACTACTGATGGCCTTGGGAGAGCTTGTCCTGACAAAACTCTACCATCTGGTGAGCAAGATGTATGAGATAGGCGAAATACCCTCAGACTTCAAGAAGAATATAATAATTCCAATCCCAAAGAAAGCAGGTGTTGACAGATGTGAAAATTACTGAACTATCAGTTTAATAAGTCATAGCTGCAAAATACTAACACGAATTCTTTACAGACGAATGGAAAAGCTGGTAGAAGCCAACCTTGGGGAAGATAAGTTTGGATTCCGTAGAAACGCTGGCGCACGTGAGGCAATACTGACCTTACGACTTATCTTAGAAGAAAGATTAAGGAAAGGCAAACCTACATTCCTAGCATTTGTAGACTTAGAGAAAGCTTTTGACAATGTTGACTGGAATTCTCTCCTTCAAATTCTGAAGGTAGTAGGGGCACACAAAGGGGGTGAAAGGCTATTTACAATTTGTACAGAAACCAGATGGCTGTTATAAGAGTCGGTGGCATGAAAGGAAAGCCATGGTTGGGAAGGGAGTGAGACAGAATTGTAGCCTATCCCTCAATCTATATATTGATCAAGCAATAAAGGAAACAAATGAAACATTTGGAGTAGAAATTAAAATCCATGGAGAAAAAATAAAAACTTTAAGGTTTGCCGATGACATTGTAATTTTATTAGAGACAGGAAGGACCTGGAAGAGCAGTTGAAAGGAATGGACAGTGTCTTGGAAGGAGGATGTAAGATGAACATCAACAAAAGCGAAATGAAGCTAATGGAATGTACACTACTGGCCATTAAAATTGCTACACCAAGAAGAAATGCAGATGATAAAAAGGGATTCATTGGACAAATATATTATACTAGAACTGACATGTGATTACATTTTCACGCAATTTGGGTGCATAGATCCTGAGAAATCAGTACCCAGAACAACCACCTCTGGCCGTAATAACTGGCTTGATACGCCTGGGCATTAAGTCAAACAGAGCTTGGATGGCGTGTACAGGTACAGCTGCCCATGTAGCTTCAACACGATACCACAGTTCATCAAGAGTAGTGACTCGTGTATTGTGACGAGCAAGTTGCTCGGCCACCATTGACCAGACGTTTTCAGTTGGTGAGAGATCTGGAGAATGTGCTGGCCAGGGCAGCAGTCGTGCATTTTCTGTATCCAGAAAGGCCCATACAGGACCTGCTACATGCGGCCGGGCATTATTCTCCTGAAATGTAGGGTTTCGCAGGGATCGAATGAAGATTAGAGACACGGGTCGTAACGCATCTGAATGTAACGTCCACTGTTCAAAGTGCTGTCAATGCGAACAAGAGATGGCCGAGACGTGTAACCAATGGCACCCCATACCATCACGCCGGCTGATACGCCAGTATGGTGATTGAGGAATACATGCTTCCAATGTGCGTTCACGATGTTGTCGCCAAACATGGATGCGACCATCATGATGCTGTAAACAGAACCTGGTTTCATCCGAAAAAATGACATTTTGCCATTCGTGCACCCAGGTTCATCATTGAGTACACCATCACAGGAGGCGATCCTGTCTGTGATACAGCGTCAAGGGTAACCGCAGCCATGGTCTCCAAGCTGATAGTCCATGCTGCTGCAAACGTCGTCAAACTGTTCGTGCAGATGGTTGTTGTCTTGCAAACATCCCAATCTGTTGACTCAGGGATCGAGACGTGACTGCACAATCCATTACAGCCATGCGGATAAGATGCCTGTCATCTCGACTGCTAGTGATACGAGGCCATTGGGATCCAGCATGGTGTTCCGTATTACCCTCCTGAACCCACCGATTCCATATTCTGCTAACGGTCATTGGATCTCGACCAATGCGAGTAGCAATGTCGCGATATGATAAACTGCAATCACGAAAGGCTACAATCCGACCTTTATCAAAGTCGGAAACGTGATGGTACACATTTCTCCTCCTTACACGAGGCATCACAACAGCGTTTCACCAGACAACGCCGGTCAACTGCTGTCTGCGTATGAGGAATCGGTTGGAAACTTTCCTCATGTCAGCACGTTGTAGGTGAATAAATCTTATTCACTGCCAGCGCTTTATAGAAAGGTGTGCGCAGAACGGCTAAATATTGGGCTGCCTTCCTACGTGAAGTGCACTTAAGCACTTGTATGGGTAACCATACGGTCTGCCGAGCACTGTTGGTAAGCGGGATGCACTCAGCCCTCATGAGGCAAACTGAGGAACTACTTGGTTGAGAAGCAGCAGCTTCGGTCTCGTAAACTGACATATGGCTCGAAGAGTGCTGTGCTGACCACATGCCCCTTCATATCCACACCCAGTGATGCCTGTAGCATGAGGATAGCATGGCAGCTGGTCGGCACAGTTGGTCCTTCCTGGTTCCTGGCCTGCCCCCCCCCCCTTTTTTTTTTACAAGTTAGGGCAATGGATGGTCTTATTGAGTCCATACACTCTGAAAACGAAGAAATTACTAACAGAGCCCATACCAAATGATGGAGACCACTTTACAAGTAAATGTGAAGCTACAATTGCCAACCAGGTCAAAAATTGTGCTTGTTGACGATTTACACCCATTCAAAGATGCACCGGAAGAGATTCCACATGAGGTGAGAATGAAATTGAGGAAAGAACCGGGAAAGAAGAACTGAGGAGGTGACCAACAGGAGGAGGTCCAGATACCTCATATTCAGCATGCATTGATGACAAAGAAATAATTCATGTGTATTGTGTTGTTGTGAATTTAGGTTTCAGATAATGTTATGTGTTTTATTAGGGTAGGAGAAATCTGTAGTGCATTGAGATGTGCTGATGGAGACTGCAGGCTTCTGAGGGGGGTCTAGTAACCAGAATCCGACACGCTCAGGAGATGCAGGAAAAATGGCCAGGGGCATCAACAGTGAGTCGCCAAAACCCACAGAAAGACAAAGACAGCTGTAGACAACAACTAACCACCATGAACGGATACGGCATTATATAAGTCCGAAGAGTAAACCAGATAGAGAGCCTAGATATAACGGGATCGGGTTCTGACAACTATGTGTACCATAAACAACATAAGAGTGCAGTCGGGACACGACTGACTTCTGAGCCCCTGCACCACCGGCTTTATAGGGCCCCCGTGAATGGCAGTAGGCGGGTGTGGCCTGCTCACAGCAGTGGCAGCCTCAGCAGTGCTCGTAGGTTATAGGGGCGGCCACGAGTGGCTGTCATCTGTGTCCATGCCTTCTGGTGGACTGTTCAAATTGTTGGACTGGGGTGCCAGAGGGAGGAAAGGTGATGATGGTCCCTGTCCCAAGGTCCCCATTTGATGAATGAATGGATGATCAAAATGATCAAGAAGTGGGAGATATGTTTATTATGCAGTGAAGGGAAAGAGAGGAAGGAGGAGGAGGAACCCGAAAAGGAGAGGAGCAAGCTTGTGGATAGTTTCTCTGTTCCTGCAGGATGTCTGAGTACCACTAATGTAGTTGAACCTATTATTAATGTAGTTGAACCTGTTGGTCCTGGGAAGGTTGAATCAGTTGTGCATGGTGTCAAAATGCTAATTCCAGGGAATTTAGGCAAGGCATAGAATAACTGATGTTGAAAGTTAAGGGGACTGATGTAGAAGTACCCTCTCCGATATCTACTGGAGCTTTGGAGTCTGAGGTAGCAGGAATGTGGATGGGCTGTACCAAAGAGTTTAAGTGTACGATTAGCAATGAAGGGGTTTAATTGCTGTAATACCTGCCCTAATGGGTAGCTATTACAGCAATTAAAGCCCTTCATTGCTAATCGTACACTTAAACTCTTTGTTACAGCCCATCCACATTCCTGCTATAATGGACTTTGTGTTAAGGCTGCGAGCCAGGACCAGATGTACAGGGTGTGCATACGCCAGTGATATCTGCATTTTGCAGAGTAGAACTGTAGTCAGTGTTGTTGTTTTAGGTACTACAGAGAGTGCAAAAAGAAGTTACTGATAGTGGTGTTGCAGATGTTGAAGCAGAAGGTGTGATGTTACATGACTTGTGTTTCATTTATCAATCACCATTACAGGAGTTACTGTGTTGAATATAACACAGCCACAACTGTATATTGGCCAGACAAACCTCTTGATGTGTTGTCCACACAAAATCTTACCTTCCTTAACAATGTATGGGAACCCAGCCCGAATCATTCATTGAGTCAGATCATAGCTGCACAGGAGGGGGGAATGACAGCATAACAATTGTTGCAGCCTATAAGACAATATTGGAATGGCAGACAGCAAGTAACCATGACCTTGAGTATCCAAATTCCTAGCGCCACAGTGACTCTGGTTTTGGTAGGCTTAGCCTTTACATATTTGAGATAATGAGCCATTCAGAGACGATTCAAGTCCATAGGCTGGATTCCCAAACTGAGGGATGGAAAATAGGTCGTTAGGAGCAGGATTAATATGGTAACTATGTAGAAAGTAGGAGTAAAAAGTCTAGTGTTAATTGAATTTGTTTATTGATTAAGGGGGGAAATAATTGTAGCAGAGGCCAGATATTTTCCATGGAGGAGGGTCGTGTGATGCCACTACCAACTTTTTATCAAAAGGTAATAAGAAGTACTGAGAAAGCTGCCGTGAAGTATTGCATTACCAGTTGCATGCTGATAGCCTCAAGGTTGGTGGCATGTGTCAGAATAACATACACATAAGGGGATTGCGAGCTGAGCCTAGTTGCACCACATAGGGGTAATGGCGGTAGTAAGTGGTCGACGTCACCAAACCAGTGCAAGTTTATTGTGGGTGACATGACTAGGGGCTAGGATTTAGTGAAACAAAGGCACCTTGGAGTGATATCGATATGGCTGAATTTTGAGGCCTCCCCCCATGAACCATGGACCTTGCTGTTGGCGAGGAGGCGTGTGTGCCTCAACGATACAAATGGCCGTACCGTAGGTGCAACCACAACGGAGGGGTATCTGTTGGGAGGCCAGACAAATGTGTGATTCCTGAAGAGGGGCAGCAGCCTTTTCAGTAGTTGCAGGGGCAACAGTCTGGACGATTGACTGATCTGTAACACTAACCAAAACGGCCTTGCTGTGCTGGTACTGCGAACGGCTGAAAGCAAGGGGAACCTACAGCCGTTATTTTTCCCGAGGGCATGTAGCTCTACTGTAGGATTAAATGATGATGGCGCCCTCTTGGGTAAAATATTCTGGAGGTAAAATAGTCCTCCATTCGGATCTCTGGGCGGGAGCTACTCAAGAGGACGTTGTTATCAGGAGAAAGAAAACTGGCGTTCTACGGATCGGAGCGTGGAATGTCAGATCCCTTAATCGAGCAGGTAGGTTAGAAAATTTAAAAAGGGAAATGAATAGGTTAAAGTTCGATACAGTGGGAATTAGTGAAGTTCGGTGGCAGGAGGAACAAGACTAGCTCTCACTAGGGAGGAGATGCTCAGACTGTACAGAATATATAAAAATTCTTGTAAAGAAGGACCTGAGCTAGATAATACTTCTTATAGAGCTTATCTAAAATGTAAAAAAAATCTACAAAGACAAACTGTCCTTGGCCAAAAAACAAGCATGTGAACATTACATTGAAAGTGCTCCCAACAAATGTAAAGCAGCATGGGATATCATCAACCAATATAATTCACAAACCCATACACAAGATGCAATGCTGGTCCCAGAAGAAGTAAATAATTACTTCCTAACCTCAGTGAGTGAGCTGAAAAACAAAATCAAGCAAAATGGCACTTGTGCACTAGATCATCTTTGTGCTGTGCCCCATAGTATGTATACTTTCCACTGGAATGTTGTCACCCCAGAGGATATTGTAAAAGCTGTGGCAAGGTTCACCAACTCCAAAAGCATGGACTGTTATTGGTTTTCTAATTATCTAATGAAAAAAATAATACACCTTATCTGTCAACCTCTTTCTTTTATTTTTAATATTTGTTTAGAATCTGGAGTTTTCCCAGATGCACTCAAAACTGCTAAAGTAATACCGGTCTTTAAAAAGGGAGATAAGCATCTGCCCCAAAACTATCGACCAGTTTCTATTGTCCCAATTTTTTCTAAAGTTTTTGAATATGTAATGTACAGTCAACTAAATAACTATTTTGATAAGCATGATCTCCTCTCCAACAGACAATTTGCATATCAGCATGGTAAAAACACCACTACTGCTGTCACTGAAGTTGTTAACCAGGTGTTAACTGCATTCGAAAATAAGGATCTAGTGTCAGTCGTACTGTGCGATCTTAGCAAAGCCTTCGACTGCATACCATCTAACACCCTACTTGCAAAACTGGAATTTTATGGCATACACAAACCATCTTTGGATGTAATCGAATCATACTTAAGTAACAGGAGACAGTATGTATCAATTAAAAATAGATGCTCTTCACTGAAGGAAGTTCGGACCGGAGTGCCTCAGGGCTCGGTCCTAGGTCCTTTTCTGTTTATCATTGCAATTAATGACTTACCTTACCATGTAGGAGCAAGTTCAGTTGTGTGTTATGCAGATGATACAACATTGCTCAATACACACCATGACACAACAGAACTGCATCAGGCAACACAGGAAAAACTAGAACTAGTAATGGATTGGTTTTCTTCTAATGAACTCCTGTGTAATCCTGATAAAACACAAGAGCTAATTCTGGGTTTAACTACAGATGTTGAAAGCAAATCAATAAAATTATTAGGATTCCACATTGACTCAAAATTAAACTGGGAGGAACACATTAGCCATATCTGCAAGAGAATAGCAAGAGTGTGTTATCTCATCTGGAGACTGACAGATATAGTCACTGATGAGTATCTAAAGGTGGTATATTTTGGCCTCTTTCAGTCACACATTTCCTACGGCATATTGTTATGGGGACATTCTTGCTTTGTCAGTGAAATTCTGAAAATTCAAAAAAAAAGTAATTAGAATAATAAGCAAAGCTAAGCCCAAGGAACACTGCCATCCCCTCTTTATCAAGCACATGATATTAACTGTGGTGAATCTATACATCTACACAGCCCTGCTTTATGTCAAAAGCAACTTAAATGAGTTCGAGACCAGAGAGAACATACATCCCCACAACACCAGAGGCAAACTGGACTTTGACATACCAAGACACAGACTCACAAAGACTGCAAACTCACACAAAATAATGAGTTTAAAACTCTTCAATAAACTTCCAGCATCTGCTCGGTCACTGACCAATAATATTTTCAAACGTAAGGTTTATGACTGGCTTCTCAAACACCCATTTTATAAGATAACAGAATATTTTGAAATAAGCATTGACATTAGTATATAAGAATATTCCTAAGAGAAAAGGAATTAAATTGTAAAAACTTTACTGTAAAGTTGTTGTTAATTGTATATTTAATGTTCAGACCTATTCCGCTGTAAGTGGTCAATGGTGAATAAACTGAATACTGAATACTGAATAAGACTTCTGGTCAGGTGAATACAGGGTTATAAATACAAAATCAAATGGGGGTAATGCAGGAGTAGGTTTAATAGTGAATAAAAAAATAGGAGTGCGGGTAAGCTACTACAATCATCATAGTCAACGCATTATTGTGGCCAAGATAGACACGAAGCCCACGCCTACTACAGTAGTACTAGTTTATATGCCAACTAGATCTGCAGATGACGAAGAAATTGATGAAATGTATGATGAGATAAAAGAAATTATTCAGGTAGTGTAGGGAGACAAAAATTTAATAGTCATGGGTGACTGGAATTCAGTAGTAGGAAAAGGGAGAGAAGGAAACATAGTAGGTGAATATAGATTGGGGCTAAGAAATGAAAGAGGAAGCCGCCTGGTAAAATTTTGCGCGGAGCATAACTTAATCATAGCTAACACTTGGTTTAAGAATCATGAAAGAAGGTTGTATACATGGAAGAACCCTGGAGATACTAAAAGGTATCAGATAGATTATATAATGGTAAGACAGAGATTTAGGAACCAGGTTTTAAATTGTAAGACATTTCCAGGGGCAGATGTGAACCCTTACCACTATCTATTGGTTATGAACTGTGGATTAAAACTGAAGAAACTGCAAAAAGGTGGGAATTTAAGGAGATGGGACCTGGATAAACTGAAAGAACCAGAGGTTGTACAGAGTTTCAGGGAGAGCGTAAGGGAAGAATTGACAGGAATGGGGTAAAGAAATACAGTAGAAGAAGAATGGGTAGCTTTGAGGAATGAAATAGTGAAGGCAGCAGAGGATCAAATAGGTAAAATGACGAGGGCTAGTAGAAACCCTTGGGTAACAGAAGAAATATTGAATTTAATTGATGAAAGTAGAAAATATAAAAATGCAGTAAATGAAGCAGGCGAAAAGGAATACAAACGTCTCAAAAATGAGATCGACAGGAAGTGCAAAATGGCTGAGCAGGGATGGCTAGAGGACAAATGTAAGGATGTAGAGGCTTATCTCACTAGGGGTAAGATAGATACTGCCTACAGGAAAATTAAAAAGACCTTTGGAGAAAAGAGAGCCACTTGTATGAATATCAAGAGCTTTCATGAAAACCCAGTTCTAAGCAAAGAAGGGAAAGCAGAAAGGTGGAAGAAGTATATAGAGGGTCTATACAAGGGCGATGTACTTGAGGACAATATTATGGAAATGGAAGAGGATGGAGATAAAGATGAAATAGGAGATACGATACTGCGTGAAGAGTTTGACAGAGCACTGAAAGACAGACCTGAGTCGAAACAAGGCCCCGGAGCAGACAACATTCCATTAGATCTACTGACAGCCTTAGGAGAGCCAGTCCTAACAAAACACTACCATCTGGTGAGCAAGATGTATGAGACAGGTGAAATACCCTCAGACTTCAAGAAGAATATAATAATTCCAATCCCAAAGAAAGCATGTGTTGACAGATGTGAAAATTACCGAACTATCAGTTTAATAAGTCACAGCTGCAAAATACTAACACGAATTCTTTACAGACGAATGGAAAAACTGGCAGAAGCCGACCTCGGGGAAGATCAGTTTGGATTCCATAGAAATGTTGGAACACGTGAGGCAATACTGACCTTACGACTTATCTTAGAAGCTAGATTAAGAAAAGGCAAACCTACGTTTCTAGCATTTGTAGACTTAGAGAAAGCTTTTGACAATGTTGATTGGAATACTCTCTTTCAAATTCTGAAGGTGGCAGGGGTAAAATACAGGGAGCGAAAGGCTATTTACAATTTGTACAGAAACCAGATGGCAGTTATAAGAGTCGAGGGGTATGAAAGGGAAGTAGTGGTTGGGAAGGGAGTGAGACAGGGTTGTAGCGTATCCCCAATGTTATTCAATCTGTATATTGAGCAAGCAGTAAAGGAAACAAAAGAAAAGTTCGGAGTAGGTATTAAAATCCATGGAGAAGAAATAAAAACTTTGAGGTTCGCCGATGATATTGTAATTCTGTCAGAGACAGCAAAGGACTTGGAAGAGCAGTTGAACAGAACGGACAGTGTCTTGAAAGGAGGATATAACATGAACATCAACAAAAGCAAAACGAGGATAATGGAATGTAATCGAATGAAGTCGGGTGATGCTGAGGGAATTAGATTAGGAAATGAGACACTTAAAGTAGTAGATGAGTTATGCTGTTTGGGGAGCAAAATAACTGATGATGCCGAAGTAGAGAGGATATAAAATGTAGACTGGCAATGGCAGGGAAAGCGTTTCTGAAGAAGAGAAATTTGTTATCATTGCGTATTGATTTAAGTGTTAGGAAGTCATTTCTGAAAGTATTTGTATGGAGTGTAGCCACGTATGGAAGTGAAACATGGACGATAAATAGTTTAGACATGAAGAGAATAGAAGCTTTCAAAATGTGGTGCTACAGAAGAATGCTGAAGATTAGATGGGTAGATCATGTAACTAATGAGGAGGTACTGAACAGAACTGGTGAGAAGAGGAATTTGTAGCACAACTTGACTAGAAGAAGGGATCAGTTGATAGGACATGTTTTGAGCCATCAAGGGATCACCAATTTAGTATTGGAGGGCAGCATGGAGGGTAAAAATCGTAGAGGGAGACCAAGAGATTCAGAGGATGTAAGTTGCAGTGGGATTTAAGTTGCAGTGGAGATGAAGAAGCTTGCACAGGATAGAGTAGCATGGAGAGCTGAATCAAACCAGTCTCTGGACTGAAGACAGCAACAACAACAATTACAGTTGGAAGCAGTGTAACTCATGGCAAGCAAATTACTTAACTGTATTCATCCAATATTTGAAAATCAGAACTTTTAACAAACTATACTCATCAAGTTTTTCTTGCTGACACCTGCACAAAATCATAAAAGGAATATTTTTGCTGCTCATACAGCAAACTGCAGCATCAAGCATGATGTTTTAATTTACTGCTTCTTTACTATTAACTCTACTCAGACATGTTTTGCTGGCAATATCCATGAAATACCACTGAATGTGGCTGCAAAATTTTTGTCACTGAGTGACACATAGCTCTGTAGACCTGAACGCTTCATGCAGAGGAGCTCAGTTCTTTAAAGAATCAGTGTTGGAGGTTTACTGGTACTCACAGGAGGTGTTATGCAAAGGCAAACGATTATAGTGAAAGTCGATTTTCATAATTTCCACCTCTGATTTTGATGCACATTTGATTTCTCTTGATAAAATCATGTGTAGCTCGTCTGAGGTTGTTTTGATGTTCTTTCATGAGCATTCATAATCCAAATGATCCTCTCTTACCTTTTCTTTGTAGATTTCACCTTTCAGCTATTCCTGGAGGCAAAAATCTAAATTGGTAATGTCTGGGTACATTGGGGGCCAAGAAACATGACCATTTTGGCAATGCATCTTCCAGGGAATGCTGGTTATAGATGATGTGTCACCTGACAGAATGCAGGGACCCCATCTGCAAGAAAATACTCACTCTTGTAGCCAAAGCAACCTTGTTTAAAAATGTCAAAGCTCATTTCAAGAAAGCCGACATAATGGGGACCAGGATGACAATGCAGTAACACAAGAGGCCCCATCAAGTGATTGTCTGTTGAACCATACAACGCATTTACATAAACATCTATTCTCTGCAAACCACTGTGAAGTGCATGTCAGATGGTACGTCCTTCTGTACCAGTTATTAGGGCCTTTTCCCATTCCATTGACGTACAGAGCGCAGGAAAAGTGATTGTTTAAATGCCTCTCTTTGTACTGTAATTAATCCACTCTTATCCTTGATGATGATGATGACGACGAAGTCCCATACTCCTCTACAGAGCATAGAGGATGACGCGGGAGACCGGCACCGCTGTACTAGGCAAGGTCCTAGCGGAGGTGGTTTGCCATTGCCTTCCTCCAACCGTAATGGGGATGAATGATGATGATGAAGATGACACAACACCCAGTCATCTCGAGGCAGATGAAAATCCCTGACCCCACCGGGAATCGAACCCGAGACCCCATGTTCGGGAAGCGAATACGCTACCGCGAGACCACAAGCCTTACAGGGATGATATTTAGGGAGTTTAGAAGATTCTAGAGTCATCATTTAAAGCCAGTTCTTGAAACTTTGTCAGTAGACTTTTTTAGTGTAGTGTCCATCTATCTTTAAGAATCTGACAGTTCAGTTTTGTCAACATCTCAGTAACATTCTCCTGTGAGTCAAACAAACCTGTAACCATTTGTGCTGCTCTTCTCTATATATTTTACACATCTCCTGCTAATTCTATTTGTTAGGGTCCCATACACTTTAGCAGTATTCCAGGATGGGTCACATGAGCAATTTGTAGACTGAATGTATTTCCCTAGAATTTCACCAATAGACCCAAGTCTGCTAATTGTTTCACCCATGGCTCAGCCTATGTGATCGTTTCACTTCATGTTTCTACTAAGTGTTACAACCCCGTTCTCTAAGAGTTTACAGATTCCAACTGTGACCCACTAATACCATATTCATATTCATAGGTTACAGGTTTTTTTTATTTTTTTCATTTTGAGAAGGGCACAATTTTACAGTTTTGAACATTTAAAGGAATTTGCCCATCACTGCACCACTCTGAAATCTTATCAAGGTCAAACTGAATATTTGTAAGCTTCGTTTAGACTGTACTTCACTGCATCATTTGCAAAAAGTCTGAGGTTGCTATTAATATTGTCCACAGCATCATTAATATACAACATGTACAGCAAGGGACCCAACAGACTTCCCTGGGGTACACCCGAAGTTACTTCTACATCTGCTGATGTCTCTCCATCCAAGGTAACATGCTGCATCCTTCATACCAAAATCCTCAATCCATTCACATATTTAATCTGATAACCCATATGATTATGCTTCCAGTCATAAGTGTAGGTGTGATACTGAGTGAACAGCTTTTTGGAAATTGAGCAATTTGAAAATTTACAGAGTGAGAAGCATTCTTGAAAATGTCTCCACAAAGACATGTGGGTTTTTGCCAGACCACTGATGTTAGTTATGAGTTACACCATCATGAGTGAAAGTGGCTTATCAGTAAATAATATTAATGGAATTACTCAGCTGTTTGCAATTAGCCACCTCCTTCTCAAAGATGTTGAATCTGCCCGTATTCTTGAATGCGGAACACCCAATATTTGTAGAAATTCTGCATGACCAGACTACCAACTGAATAATATCTTCCACTTCAAACATATGTTGCTCATCTGCATATCAAGAAAGAATATAACTTGGTCGCTGTAAAAGTCTCACACAGTTTAGTGAAAATACGAGTTTTGAATCTGGTACCCTGCAGTTAGAAAATAGTCTATCACATTCTCTACACACGGTAGCAGCGTTTTGATAACAAAACTCGTACACAAATACAATATTGGCATATTCAGCATTTGTTTACCTTTTTTTTTTTTATTTAAACATGATGGCGAAGAAAAAAGGTACACGAAAATTGAGTTCCGCGAAAAATTTAAAAAAGTATCGTGGTTTTACCTGGAAAATGTTACTGCTGTGAAATTAAAGCAAAAAATGCAAACAAAATCATTACAAGATCAAAAATCTAGTGAAAAAACCATGGCAAATGTAAATTCAGTGGCATCCATATGTAAACACTGCGATGACTTTCGTCTCATTTTAACTATGAAAAACAGTGAAATAAGTGAACTTGAAAGGACTGTAGCCTTATTGGAGAAAGAGCTGCAACATCTTGATTATAAAACTCAACAAACAGAGCATCGACTCAACCCTAAAGAAAGATCGGCTACCAATGACATAAACAAAGGAAGAACGACTGTGGAAACCAGCGCAAAACTTGGAAATATAAAAATGAGTGCATCATCAAATAGCTATAATGACAAACGTGTTTCTGCAAACAATGTCACTCAGAAACATATTAGTTCAGATAATAATTACAAACAACAAAAACTGTGCGTCGCATCATAAACACAGTAATGTGATTAAAAAATCAGTTGATGGCCTCAAGTGTGTAAAAAAGAACTAAAAGTCTTAATTTCTGCCAATAATCATGGACATCAAATAACAGAATAAGTGGCAGACACAAAAACTAGAGCAAGTATCCACGCCTTTGTCAAACCAGAAGCAGGCATTACAAAAGTGACAAAAACAGTGCTGAAATCGTGCGGAAACCTTGATTCCAAAGACTGTGTTGTAATTTGTACACGTGAAAATGATATTGCCAGAGATAAAGGCAGTGAAGTCATCACTGTTCTTGAAAGCGTGCAACCCAAAATAGACATCACAAATGTAGCTGTTGTAAATCAACTGCACAGATTCAACCTACCTCCTTGGTCATGTGTAAATAAATCAAAAGGAAAAGTGCACAACATTCTGTATGTGAACTTAATTAATGCAAGCATGTTAGACAGATACATGCATACCAGCCATGGCCTTCATTTAAATCACAGTGGGAAACAATTTTTGGTTGAAGAACTCTATCATTTAGCAAATTTGAGTCACAACAGGCATAGTATAGAAGCAGTCCAAAGTACCTTGGGCAAATGGGTCATAAAGAAAGATGCAATGGCTTATAAAAAGGGCAAAAGGCATTGTTTAGGGAAGTAGACTGTATCACAAAAAAATATGATGCAGAATTAAATTGCAAATACACACTGAAGATTCTACACCAGAATGTGCAGTCATTAACAAACTAAGTTGGTGAAATAGATATACTTCTCAATAGTGAATGGAAAGCTGTTTTAGTTTTATGTTTTTGTGAGCATTCGTTACAAAATGAGTATTTTCAATCCTTACAAATATTGCATTTTAACCTTGCAAACTGCTTTTGTAGAATTGGATTAAATCATGGGGGAACTTGTGCAGGGTTATTACAAATGACTGAAGCGATTTCACAGCTCTCCAATAACTTTATTATTTGAGATATTTTCACAATGCCTTGCACACACATACAAAAACCCAAAAAGTTTTTTTAGGCATTCACAAATGTTCGATATGTGCCCCTTTAGTGATTCGGCAGACATCAAGCCGATAATCAAGTTCCTCCCACACTCGGCGCAGCATGTCCCCATCAATGAGTTCAAAAGCATCGTTGATGCGAGCTCACAGTTCTGGCACGTTTCTTGGTAGAGGAGGTTTAAACACTGAATCTTTCACATAACCCCACAGAAAGAAATCGCATGGGGTTAAGTCGGGAGAGCGTGGAGGCCATGACATGAATTGCTGATCATGATCTCCACCACGACCGATCCATCGGTTTTCCAATCTCCTGTTTAAGAAATGCGAACATCATGATGGAAGTGCGGTGGAGCACCATCCTGTTGAAAGATGAAGTCGGCGCTGTCGGTCTACAGTTGTGGCATGAGCCAATTTTCCAGCATGTCCAGATACACGTGTCCTGTAACGTTTTTTCGCAGAAGAAAAAGGGGCCGTAAACTTGAAACCGTGAGATTGCACAAAATACGTTAACTTTTGTTGAATTGCGAATTTGCTGCATGAATGCGTGAGGATTCTCTACCGCCCAGATTCGCACATTGTGTCTGTTCACTTCACCACTAAGAAAAAATGTTGCTTCATCACTGCAAACAAGTTTCGCACTGAATGCATCCTCTTCCATGAGCTGTTGCAACCGCGCTGAAAATTCAAAATGTTTGACTTTGTCATCGGGTGTCAGGGCTTGTAGCAATTGTAAATGGTAAGGCTTCTGCTTTAGCCTTTTCCGTAAAATTTTCCAAACCGTCAGCTGTGGCACGTTTAGCTCCCTGCTTGCTTTATTCGTCAACTTCCGCGGGCTACGCGTGAAACTTGCCCACACGCGTTCAACCGTTTCTTCGCTCACTGCAGGCCGACCCGTTGATTTCCCCTTAAAGAGGCATCCAGAAGCTTTAAACTGTGCGTACCATCGCCGAATGGAGTTAGCAGTTGGTGGATCTTTGTTGAACTTCGTCCTGAAGTGTCGTTGCACTGTTATGACTGACTGATGTGAGTGCATTTCAAGCACGACATACGCTTTCTCGGCTCCTGTCGCCATTTTGTCTCACTGCGCTCTCGAGTGCTCTGGTGGTAGAAACCTGAAGTGCGGCTTCAGCTGAACAAAACTTTATGAGTTTTTCTACGTATCTGTAGTGTGTCGTGACCATATGTCAATGAATGGAGCTACAGTGAATTTATGAAATCGCTTCAATCATTTGTAATAGCCCTGTATACATGTAAAAGATAATGTAGATTATAAGAGTATAGCCTCTGTTTGCAAACTAGAGTGTGAAAGAGACTTTGAAATCTCAGCTGTTTAGTTAATGTCTGAAAAAATTATTATTTTATGTGTGTACAGATCTCCTGTTAGCAACATAAGTGTTTTTTCCAAAAAAACTGGTCCTTGCTTTAGGCAACCTCAAGACAACTGAGAAAACAGTGGTACTGTGTGGAGATTTATTAATCAACATCATATAAGATCATAATGTTTTGTTTATCTCTGTTTTTTATTTTGAGTCACAACACTTGCACTTTTATGTGTTTTTAGAAGCTCCTTGGTCAAGTGACTTCTTGTGTAAACAGTGCCTCCAAATACAGAAATAACTTGAAAACCAAACTCACCGCTTTTTGTCAGCACCTGATCTTTATTGAGAATAAATAAGTTTTTTTTCCTCTCAACAAAATACAATAGGTTATGTGCCCAGTTACGTGTGTAAAAACGTGTGCAAAAAGTGACAGATACAGTTTTCTTTTAACTTATTTATTTATTTAGCAGCTTATGATGTACATCTATGGAGTAAGTCCAAGTACATATTTGCTTTGTCAGTTTTCCAATAAAATACATTACTTTTACTGATTCTAGCTATAGTTTTGCTAAGATAACTAACAAATTTTAGCCACAACATATCTGAAAATTAACATCATAGCTACAAAATTTTAGATACTGTAAACTGAACGGATTTATGAGGCATACTGCCAGAGAAGGGCACAACTGTGAATCTTTCAGTGGAAGATAGATTTGATGTATTTCAACTGTAACATGAGAGATGGTGTCATTAAGACAAGCGTAATGTTAAAACAAAACTCAAAAATGAATTTAACATTGATGTTAATAAAGGGGCAGAGATTTGTGAACCATGCAAATTTGGGAAAGCGCATTGTCTACCATTTGGAACTAGAGAAAAGTCAACAAGGCCTGCTAAGTTGATATCAGCTGATCTGTGTGGACCTTTTGATGAGCCATTTCAGAAAAAATGTTACCTCATTTTGTTCAAAGACAATTACACCAAGTTATGTTATGGTTATTTTGCTGCAGAAAAATCAGAGTTGAGCAAAATTCTCAAAGATTTTCTCTCACGTACACAGGCATTGAGGTACTCTGTTAAAGAGAAGCTGACTGACAATGGAAGGAGTTTGATAACAAAGAGGTTAGATCCATCTTAAGTTCAAATGGTATAACACAGCGATTGACTGCTGCCTATACTCCTGAGCAAAATGGTATTTGTGAGCAGGATAACAGAACAGTTGTTAAGATGGCCAGGACACTTAAGTATTCAAATCCAGATGTCACTTATAGAACAGATATGGTCTGAACTGGTTAACACAGCAATTTACATCTTGAACAGGACAGGGAAGTCACTTGTATAAAATGTCAGTCCTTACGAGTTGTAGGAACGGAAAAGCCTTGAACTAAGCCTCTTAGGATTATTGGCTCAACATGTTATGCACACATTCCAAGTTAAAAATGAAGGAAAATGGACAAGAAAGCTGTGGAAGGAGATCTCATTGGTTATGATGGTGATGGACGCTTTAGGATTTGGATAAAAGAAAGTAATTCAATTGTGCAATTTGAAGAAAAACCGTGATGCTGTACTGAACAAGTTGCACTACCATATCAAGATATTGAAAAGCCCACTGCAGGTCCAGATTATATTAAAAATCAATCAGAGAGTGAGGGAAATGCACACTCAGAAGATAGTTTGGAGCATGAAACTAGTTCAGACAAAGAATCTGATGATGGCATTCTGGACACTTGCAAAGAGGAAATAGGAGTGAAGTTTAGAGATCATTCAACATTAAAGAGACCAAAATACCTCAATGATTACGCAATGATAACAAAAGATTTCTTTGTCACAGCTGAGGTTCCTGAAACCTATGAGGATGCACTTAGGCATGAAGACAGCATCAAATGGAAAGAAGCAATGGACAGAGAAATGGAATCTCTGATCGAAAATAAAACCTGGGAGCTTGAAGACTTACCGAAGGGCACAAAGGCAATACCATGTAAGTGGGTGTTTCAAATGAAAACAAATGAAGAGGATCAGATCTAAAAATTTAAGGCTCGACTGGTTGCAAAGGGTTTCAGTCAACGAGAAGGTGTAGATTACAGTCAAAACTTTTAGTCCAGTTGCACAAATGACAACGATTTGGTCTAATCTGAATGTTGCTGCAACTAAAAGAATGTATCTTGGACAGTTCGATGTGTCAATGGCCTTCCTGTACAGAAAACTCAAGGAAACCATTTATGTGGCACAACCATGAGATTATGAAGATGTACCAACAGAGTTTTCAGGTTGAAGAAAAGCCTGTATGGTTTAAAACAAGCACCAAGATGCTGGAACAAGCGATTCAAATAATTTTTGGTCGGTGTAGATTTCAGAGTAAGTGCTTGTACATTCAAAATAAAATTGGCAAAGAAGTTCTGGTAATTATGTATGTTGACGATGGGTTGGTAGCTGCCACTGATTCAAATGATTTGAGCATTTTCTTTCAATAATTGCAAAAGGAGTTCAAGATCACAATGGCACCTGCAAACTATTATTTAGGTCTGCAAATTGAACATGGCAGGGATGGCTGTATCAAGATTCACCAGAAGGCTTATGCACAACGAATTTTACAGCGTTTCAACTTTTCAGAGCGTAAAGCAGTCTACCCCAATGTTGAAAGTTACAGACGTTTCACAGTCAGGGAAAGAAGACATGGTAGAACAGGCTTTTCCATATAGAGAAACAGTTGGAGCATTAATGTATCTGATGCTTGGCACAAGACCAGATCTAGCCTTCAGTGTAAGTGTTCTGTCAAGATCTCTAGAGAATCCCACCAAAGAAGACATATTAAGAGCAAAAAGGGTTTTTAGTTATGTATCAGGAATGACTGAATATGAAATCACATACAAATCAAGAGGAAAGAGCACAACTCTGGAATACTACAGTGATGCAGATTTGGAGGCTGCTCAAAGACAGGCAGATCAACATCTGGAGTAGTCATCAACTACGCAGGACGGGCGATATCGTGGCTAAGTCAACAACAAACCATGGTGGCAAAATCTACAACTGAAGCTGAACTAGTTGCCGCAAATGAAGCTGTCAATGAGATTATTTGGTTAACTCATCTATTTGGAGGAACAACAAGACTATCTGAAATTCCAGTCCTCCAAATTGACAATTCCGCAGTAGTGAAGTTGGCAGAGAATCCAGAATTTCATCGCCGAACCAAACATATAGCCATCAAGCATTTCTTTACACGTGAAAAACTTTATGAAGGAAGAATTAGAGTTCATCAAATCCCATCTGAAGAGCAGGTAGCGGATATAATGACCAAAGCTCTACAGAAGACATGTATGAAGATATTGTGTAATCAAATGGGACTGTTGTAAAACTCAGTTTTGTTTTTTGGGTTTGCCTGTTTGTTGATTTCTATTTAACAAGGGAAGATGTTAAAGTAAATTCTTTTTATTAATGTATTTAAAAAGAAGTTTTGTGTTAAATTATTAATCAACATCACATACAAGCATATGGTATTCTTGACCGAAGCCACTACTAGTTGATCGAGTAGCTCCTCAATTGGCATCATGAGGCTGAGTGCACCCCGAAAAAAGGCAACAGCGCATGGCAGCCTGGATGGTCACCCATCCAAGTGCCGACCATGCCCGACAGCACTTAACTGCGGTGATCTCACAGGAACCGGTGTATCCACTGTGACAAAGCCATTGCTGTTCTTTTCTTAGAGTCCAGTATTTCTTCACTCTTTCTGATTTTCTTTTTCTCTCTTCTTCGGAGATGAAGGGTTTGGACTTTTGTGTGGATTTGTCTTGGAACCTTACGTTTTCATCTTTAGTAATTAATTTAGCTGTTTGATCAATAAGTGAGTTTTCTGAAACCTTTAATTCTACTAGGTCTTTCTCAGTTTCTTTAAACCAGTTGGGTTTCATTTTGTGGTTATGGAAAAAGTCAAAGATTTTTTAGTTAATCTGTTGGAATTCATTCTGAGAAGATGATCATAAAAATTTATCCTCCTTTTTCGCATAGTATCTGCAAGTTTTTCAATTTTCTTGCAGAGAGTTTCATTTTTTATGTATATAATCTTATTGTCTTGAAATTTTCGTCCTATGATATTTCTTAAAATTTTTCTTTCCTGTAGCTCAAGTTTCTCCATTTGGCCTTTGAAATTCATGTTTAGTGTTTCTGCTGCATACAGTGCTTCTGGCTTAATCACTGTCTTGTAATGTGTAATTTTGGACCCCCATGAAAGGGATTTTTTTGTTATATGTATTTTTTGTTAGTTGGAAGGCCAAATTCAAGTTTATTTTCCTGGATTCCATTGCTTTGCTTTCCCCAGCATTCCAACTAATCCATTCTCCGAGATATTTAAATTCTTTTACTATTTCAAACTTTTGTTCTTGAACTTTGAGGTATTTACATGAGTGCTTGATGTTTGTCAATATCTTAGTCTTTTCAAAGCTGCTTGTTTCTTTAGTTCAAGGATTTGCTCCCGTGCTTCTTCCATTGCTTCAGCAAACAGGGCCATATCATCTGCAAAAACAATGCAATTTACTTTAAGGTTCTTCTTTTTGCAACCCAATCTTATACCACTATTAATATTTGTGTTCCATTCTCTGACTACTTTCTCAAGTGCACAATTGAACAGCAACGGTGAGAGCCCATCCCCCTGTCGCACTCCTGTTTTTATTTCAAAGGGTTCCGATAATTCGCCCATAAATTTAACTTTCGAAAATGTATTTGTAAGGGTCGCTTTTATAATATTAGTTGTTTTCTTATCCAAACCCACTTCTTCCAGGACTGATAACAGAGATTCTCTATCAATCGAATCATATGCTTTTTTGAAATCTCTGTTTTTTATTTTGAGTCACAACACTTGCACTTTTACTCTGATGTGTTTTTAGAAGCTCCTTGGTCAAGTGACTTCTTGTGTAAACAGTGCCTCCAGATTCAGAAATAAATCTAAGTATTTGAAAACCAAACTCACCGCTTTTTGTCAGCACCTGATCTTTGTGGAGAATAACTGTTAGCTCTCCAACTAGTGTCACTCCCATTGATCAGGTATGTGTAAACATGGACAAGTGTACATCAGAAAACTTTGATTCAGGCTATAGTGACCACCTTTCACAATTACTAACCATACCTGTAAATTGCATTTCATCCTGTGTACAAAATATTATCTATGAAAGGATTTATAGTCAGAGAAATATTCAAAACTTCCAGTATCTAATCAGCGAACAACCTTGGAGAGAAGTATATGATACCTCTATTACCAATGAAAGGATGGGAAATTTTTTGAACATTTTCGAGCATAGCTTTGACATAGCTTTTCCACAAAGGAAAGTGATTTCCAGAGGCACAGATAGATTCAGAAACTGGATTACATCAGGCATCAGAGTATCTTGTAAAAGGAATCAGGACCTTTTTCTAGTCAAAAACTGACAGCAGTCCAGAATTTCTTAGTTATTAAAAAAAAAAAAAGGCTAGTTTTGAAACTTATCATAAAAGAGGAAAAATTAAGGAAAATCACAAATATATTATGAAGTCATCCAATAAAACTAAGTCCATGTGGAAAGCTGTGCAGGATCTTACGGGGAAGAAGACAACTCACGAAAATATTGTGATATCGCATGATGGCAATAATGTCACTGACCCTAGGGCAGTTGCAAACAGCTTCAATTCTTATTATGCAACTGTGGCTGGAAAATGAAGGAAAAATTTGGAAATGCGCCTAATACATGATTTAACTGTCATCTATCGAAATAAATAATATATCTATGTTTCTCAGTCCAATAGGCCCAACAGAGCTCCTAAATACCATTAACTCACTGAAGAGTAATTATTCAACTGGTATTGATGATATTTCAGATTATGTTATAAAAATAACAGCAAGACAAATACTCTCTCCTTTATTAGACATATGCAATTCTTCCTTATCATGTGGTGTCTTCCCACAGCGACTGAAAATGGAAAAAGTAATACCCCTATCTAAAGAAATGTGAGTAGCAGTGTATGGGTAACTATAAACCAGTGTCTCTACTGTCAGGGTTTTCGAAAATTATTGAAATAGTGTTCCTTTCACAACTAACTACATTCTTTGACAAGAATAATATTATTTCTGGATGTCAACATGGCTTCAGACCACAGCAATCAACTGAAAGAACCACTTCCAACCTGATAAACCATGTCTTAAATGCAGTGCACAACCACAGAAACATCTCAGCTTTATTCCTGGACCTAACAAAAGCTTTTGATTCTGTGCTCCCATGGAAGCTTGAACGATATGGTGTAAGAGGTGTGCCAAATCAGTGGATTAAATCATATTTAGAATATGACTCCCAGGTAACTGAAATTAAGTACGTGGAAGAAAATGAACTCCAGGTACACTATGTGGACTAAGTCGTGGTGTTCCACAGGGGGCTAATTTAGGTCCCCTTCTTTTTTGGTATACATTAATGTTTTCCCATCACACATTAGGGATTCTGAACCTGTACTGTTTGCAGATAACACTAGTCTATTGATTGAAGGAAATAAAGAAGAAAATCTTACTGCATCTGCAAAAGATATTATGAAAGAAGTGTCTGAATGGTTTACCATAAACAGGCTAATAGTTAATTCCCAAAAAATGGTGCTCATGAATTCCCATGTAGATCAGAATAAAAATGCGGCACAAGTATAATATGTGTAGATAACTAATTCATTAGTACTGTCAAAAATGAGCTATGTAGTAAGAATTCTTTGCAGCAATACTAGTGCAGAAACAGTTAGGGCAGTATACTTTGCTCGTGTGCATTTAATACTGAAGTACGGTATCATTTTCTGGGGAAATGTACCAGGGTGTATACGTGGACAAGGAAAAAAATTCCCGATTTTTCCCGGATAAATAATACACTTTCTCCCGGATGAAAATACACTTTTTCCATGTTAAGTGACAGTACACTGTTATTCGGCACTGTAAAACTCATCAATCCTTTGAATGTTTATGGTTTTATATGCCAGAGTAGAATTTCCCGGCACTTTAGAAAACGAAACTCAGGAAGAAAAACAAGTTTTGAAAGACCTTTGATGTGCAGCAACATGTACGCTGCATATTTTCGTATTACGAAGGTATAAATTCGAATTCCACCAAATACTGCATGTCACTTTCCGAAGCATTGAAATCGAGATTGCGATGCGCCATTGTAAGCCAGTCATAGCTCATGTCACGTGATCTCGCCAGCTGATGACAGCACAGGACACGTGATGTAGTCAGCCAATAGCAAGATCACTGTGCATTTTCAACTTCTCGCGGCGTAATGAATAATACATTAAATTTCGGGCATGCAGCCGCGCAAATAAAATATCAGTAGAAGAAATTTTATTTGCGCGGCTGCATGCCCGAAATTTAATGGATTAGCAAGATCACTGTTACGTAGCGCGCTTGTTACACTTAAAGATACATCACACAAATTTGCCAATAAAAATTTTAATAACGACGTAAATGTCTTATCTTCTGGGCTCGAAATTCTTCTAAATAGTCGTCCTCAAAGAGTTGATTTTTAAATGAGAATCAAACGCTTTGTGATTTAAGAAATTCATCATACATTCTCGCACATACCTCATCTTACGTAAAAGGAAATCTGCTTTCAATGTAACGCTTTTCAAACCACCATTCGCAATATTTTCCCGCGACCTGTTAGAAATACGTTCGTTTCAGCAGTTGCAAGGGAGCGCCAGATAACAAGCTTCACCGCGCTTGGGCAGCTGCGACGACGCAGGAAGCCCATATGTTCGTACGTGTAAGATATTAAAAGATCTTAAATTATGTCATAAAAGAAACAAGACATCAGAGGATACTTCAAGAGCGTTGGAATTTCGTGAACCATACTAAAACGCATAGTTCGGCTTAAAATGCACATTAGTATGTAAATTTTCTTGGAGTACCAGTACTGTATTATCTCATGTTTGGTCCTTTATTATGGCATAATGCCATACGTGCACTTGAAATGCAGCAAACAGTTGAAACTAGCCAACATTGTCAAATTAAACACTTCATTTCAAATAAATTGACTGCCTCAACAGAAAAGATTAATAAGAGCCAAATCTCTTTAGCAAACCGGCAAAAATAACTTCTTTGTTCTGTAAGGCGATTAATATTTGACCGTCAGAAAGGTGGAAATAAAATCTAAAACTAATAACATATTTTAGCCTTCCGTAATTACGCGAACGTATTTTAATTCATTTGATAGCTCCCGGCCACAAAAATCCGTTTTGTTATCATTTAACGTGAGAGCAATAAACAAAGAGGAAACAACAAAAATCACTAAACGTAAACACAGGTCACGTGGAGACGACCCACTTCCCCACCACAACTCAGACTGCTCTGTGCATCAGCCCCAGATTTACTAATTTCCGAACCGGGGCAATATTAAGTAGTGGCGCCCAGCCACACTTCTGTAACAGAAGCGGGAGAAGGTACTGCTCATACGCGACTTAACTGCGCATGCGCAAGAGCCCTCCCGCGACTGCTCAAACGAATCTAATTTAAACAATTATCACGCCACGCTCATCGAAGGCAATTTGTTGTTACAAAGCATTGCATAGTCTTCCTAAAGCCTTTGACACACTTTGCTGTTTGCAGACGCTTGTATGAGCAGAGCACTGTTTTGTTGTTGTATACGACGCATTTCCTTAGCAACTTAAGTTTTATTTTCGTTTTTTTTCTCTCGTTCATGTTTTGTTGCTGCAGTATTATTCTGCAGTAGCGGGATACAGTAATATCCTTTGTTAAAGTATTGGTTCTTACCAGTCAAAGTCACAAAAATTTAACTGAAAACTAAAGCAATGAAAAATTCCCGGAACTCTAAACAATTCCCGGGTTTTTCCCAGTTTTGTACCGGATGAAAAAATTCTCGGGTTTTTCCCGGATCTCCCGGGTCGTATACACCCTGTGTACACCAGGCCTTGACAGTTTTCAGCAAACAAAAGGCAATTATAAGAATAATGAAACGTGAGTAGCAAAAAACCATGAAAACCTTTCTAAGTAGTCACACATGTCAAAAAAAGTACACTGAGAAAAGAAAACATTTTACCTCAAATCAAAAGTGTCCATGATTACATACATGTTAATCATTGTAACACCACATTGTGCCAAAAATGTGTATATCATGCTGGCACAAAAATATACAACACATTACCAAGACACATAAAATCGCTTCCTGAACTATAGAGCTTTAAAAAGCCTGTGACAGTCTACCTTCTAAAAAATTGTTACTATTCAATCTCACAGTAGCTCATGCAAGAAAAAATGGAATTTGTATCTTTAATTGTAGAAATAAGTTAAAAACATACAGTTGTAATTATTAACTGTATAGATCCAAGTTGTTATAAAAATTTGGATAATGTAAGTCTGATGTTTAAAAAACCAATAGATAAAAAGGTTTTCTGTCCAATATCCTGTGTACGATATATGTACTGAAAAAGAGATTTATATGGACAAATAAATGAATGACATGCTTACAATATAATTGGACAACAAATCACAATTACAGTTGAAAAGTCAGTTATGAAAACTAAAGCACAACTGCATCACTTGAACCTCAAAACAAAAATGACAATCCTTTACTTAAATTTTGAACCCAGTTGCACGTAACACAACTGTGACAGAAATTTAAATTGGGAATTATCAAATCTAAGATGCTGCTCCTCTCTCAACAAACGGTTGAAACTACATGAAAAAGACAATCAGAAAATAACACATAGTAACTGGAATACCAAAAAGTGAAATAACCAGCTATATCTCTGTAACCAATAAAAACTGGGTACATGCCATAACCTCTCTCTCTCTCTCTCTCTCTCTGTGTGTGTGTGTGTGTGTGTGTGTGTGTGTGTGTGTGTGTGTACGTGTGTACGCATGTGCTTTTTTTTTGGGGGGGGGGGGGGTGAGAGGGGAAGTTTGTACAGAAAAAGAGCAAAAACTCAAACCATAGTGTGATTTAATGACCTGTGTCTATGTACCGCTCATTATTCACTTTCAAATAAGGTGGCTGGCCCCTTCTCTATTAATTTTTGATTATGAAACTGAATAGAAAGTGTGTCATATGGAGCTGAAGAAGTGGAATACAGAAATTATTCTAAATTACATTACTGAGAACAACTGAAAATAAAATGAAATGGGTACTAACCTGTTTCAAGTACACACTCTTCCCAGATGCATTAGGACCTGTCAGTACTTTCATCAGGCCATTGCACTTACTTGAAAGTGTATCATTTGGAACAAAATCATTAACACACTTTTCTTGTAATGGATGGCGACCATCTTTTATTTTAATTATTCTTTCCTCAGTCAGAATGGGTCGCACATAACTGTTTTCTTGAGCAACAACAGCAAGAGAAATCATACTGCAAAAATTAAAGCAAGTGCCCACACATATGTAAATAACTGTACCACTTAGCAATCTAACTTCAACTAGTTAAATTTTCTTCTTGTATTACCAATCAAGTTCAGCAGCCAACTGCACCACTTTACAGACCAGTTCCAAATATGGCTGAATATAATTTATAAGCTTGATCATTATACTCGTTTCATGCTCTGTTATCTGAACAACGACATCACCAAGAACAATGTCCAACTCTGAAATTTGTAGAAGTTTGTGACATTTTAAAGTTTATAATAAAGACGGAATTTATTTGTCTGCATTCTTCTGAATGGTATATTCTTAGCAAAAAGTGTTCAATTGAAGAGTTTACAAGATTAGTTTAACGGCTTGTTGCAGCTGGTGTCTACCGAGATGGAGAACTATGTTAACTAGATAAGGTCCAGAATCATTTGTAGCATCATGTAAAGAACCGTCTTGGCACTTGTTAGGAGTGCTTTAGGCAAACTGTGAAAAATATAAATCAGGATACATGGATGGCAATTTGAAGTTTCACTCCACTGTCCAGAAGTTTATACCATAGGACAGAACTGAGAAAAAGTATGGAAAGTGTGCCAGGAATCTCGTCTGTAAGTTAACATAATGAACAAGATTACTAACAGGAGAAACTCTACATTGCACCCCCCCAGATCCCGACACTAATATATTCTTACCACGACCCATATTCTATAACCAATAACAACACTGTGATTCCTGAAGTTCATTCAGTGTTGCACATCTTCAGCCTGGGCTGTTCAATGTTTATATCTTGCTTCATTTTTCAGAGTTCAGTACACCTTTTCCCTGTTTTCATGCTTGACCTGTGTTCAGTTTTTGACGGGCTATCCACTGGACCATTTTACCACTAAATCTGTGAGGGATGCAATGGGAAGCTTTCCTTGTAAGTGCAAAGCAGTTGGAACTGAGATTTGTCATTAAATTACCTACATGCTGGTGCTATACCAGTCTTTTATTCATTCAAGTCCTGTAATTTTCAAACACTGAGTTTCATTTAGTGCAAGACCATTATACCTTCTTATGGTACCAGTAACATAATGTAAAATAGTATAAAATAAAATGTACTTTGTTCTATAGCTTTGCATCAACAAACTAATGTTTAACTAAATAACTGAATAACATATTTTCACTGAATTTCTGGGAGATGAGATGAACAATTTAATTCCAAAATCTAATGAGGTTTAACTGCTGGAACTCAGAATAATTCTAAAGCAGGTAACAACTCTAATGAGGAGGTTGGAGAATAATGTTTGAAATTGAGCACATGGCAGCTAGGCAATTCTGGAAGGAAGAAAGTATCTTCAATGACAGGAACAGGCTATTCTCTCCAATCACAGAGAAAACATTAATCAAGAGTGTAGTAAAATATCTCTGAGAATCAGATCCAAACAAATGACTCATCACGACTCCCTGCCTCTCATTGGCGCCTGCTAGGTTAGCAGCATGAAGTGGTGGCAGCACTGACTGCATGCTGAGGGGAGTGGTAGAAAGGGAAGAATGAGGGAGTAGAGAGGCAGTACACATACTCAGCTGCACCAAGTCAGCAAGGATGCATGACATCTCAGTAAACAAACGATTTCATCTACTGAGACAAAAACAAGATTTTTCCAGTATTTTTCTCAAATTTTCCCCGATTTCCCTGACACGTTTGAAATTCCCTGATTTCCAGAACTTGTGGCAACCCTGTTTGAAATTCTGCATTAATAAATGCACTGATGTTAATGTAGAAACAATGTCCAGGTGTATCTGCACATAAATGGAATGGTTCTTTTAACTCTGGATGGTACAAAATCAGTAAAGTACATAATTTTAATGTAACTCATTGTTGTTTTCAAATTGTAAAACACATACCATGTCTATTTTCAGCAATTACGATAATTCTGGACCCATTAAACTCTAAACATTGGTGAAGCAACAATAAAATCTTGAAAACCCACACGAGACTTATAGCTGTTTCTCGCAGTTTGGTGACAGAAAGTTCCAGATGAATTCTATCTTTTCTAAGCCCTAATTCAAATTAAATGCCCCAAGAATTTAATTGGATTCTGAGAGATTCTGACTTGTTGTAGTTGTTGTGGTTTTCAGTCCTGAGACTGCTTTGATGCAGCTCTCCATGCTACTCTATCCTGTGCAAGCTTCTTCATCTCCCAGTACCTACTGCAGCCTACATCCTTCTGAATCTGTTTAATGTACTCATCTCTTTGTCTCCCTCTACGATTTTTACCCTCCACGCTGCCCTCCAGTACTAAATTGGTGATCCCTTGATGCCTCAGAACATGTCCTACCAACCAATCCCTTCTTCTAGTCAAGTTGTACCACAAACTCCTCTTCTCCCCAATTCTATTTAATACCTCCTCATTAGTTATGTGATCTACCCATCTAATCTTCAGCATTCTTCTGTAGCACCACATTTCAAAAGTTTCTATTCTCTTCTTGTCTAAACTATTTATCGTCCACATTTCACTTCCATACATGGCTACACTCCATACAAATACTTTTCAGAAACGACTTCCTAGCACTTAAATCAATACTTGATGTTAACAAATTTCTCTTCTTCAGAAACGCTTTCCTTCCCATTGCCAGTCTACATTTTATATCCTCTCTACTTCGACCATCATCAGTTATTTTGCTCCCCAAATAGCAAAACTCCTTTACTACTTTAAGTGTCTCATTTCCTAATCTAATTCCCTCAGCATCACCCGACTTAATTTGACTACATTCCATTAGCCTTGTTTTGATTTTGTTGATGTTCATGTTATACCCTCCTTTCAAGACACTGTCCATTCCATTCAACTGCTCTTTCAAGTCCTTTGCCGATTCTGACAGAATTACAATGTCATCGGCGAACCTCAAAGTTTTTATTTCTTCTCCATGTATTTTAATACCTACTCCGAACTTTTCTTTTGTTTCATTTACTGCTTGCTCAATATACAGATTGAATAGTATCGGGGAGAGGCTACAACCCTGTCTCACTCCCTTCCCAACCACTGCTTCCCTTTCATGTCCCTCGACTCTTATAACTGCCATCTGGTTTCTGTACAAATTGTAAATAGCCTTTCGCTCCCTTTTTTTACCCCTGCCACCTTCAGAATTTGAAAGAGAGTATTCCAGTCAACATTGTCAAAAGCTTTCTCTAAGTCTACAAATGCTAGAAACGTGGTTTTGCCTTTCCTTAATCTTTCTTCTAAGAAAAGTTGTAAGGTCAGTATTGCCTCACGTGTTCCAACATTTCTACGGAATCCAAACTCATCTTCCCCGAGGTCGGCTTCTGCCAGTTTTTCCATTCGTCTGTAAAGAATTCACGTTAGTATTTTGCAGCTGTAACTTATTAAACTGATAGTTCAGTAATTTTCACATCTGTCAACACCTGCTTTCGTTGGGATTGGAGTTATTATATTCTTCTTGAAGTCTGAGGGAATTTCGCCTGTCTCATACATCTTGCTCACCAGATGGTAGAGTTTTGTCAGGACTGGCTCTCCCAAGGCTGTCAGTAGTTCTAATGGAATGTTCTGACTTAACTGTGAAAAAGTTCAGTGAAGATATTCAAGTGTTCCTCCCTGGTCTTGGTGAAAATTGGAATATAATCTACATAAAAGTTAATTTTGTAAGCAGTTCATAATCTAGTACCTTATCCAAAGAGTGCTGCTGCTGTAACAGACAGAAAAAGGGCACTATTTTAAAGCAATAGCTTCTGCCATAAAGACAAAATGTATATACTCTCTCACTTGTGTGCCAAATTCCAGTTACCTGTAATTAATAGTAAGCTCTAGAATAGTCAGATATCTCACACCTTTTAAATGTGTAGCAATTCTTCCGGGCTCTGTGACTGATCCCGTTGAGGTAAAATTATATGATTAATCACTCTCACAACAATGACAAATGTCAAAAGTCAATCTTTCTTTGGAATTACATGAAATGGGCTGGAATTACTGCTGCTAGATTACGTTTTGACATCTTACTGTAGCATATGTTGTATTGCAGCTCCTGTGGCAGATCTTCCAGAGGATGGTACAGAGTTCAATTTAATGTGAAACAGGTCATATTCATGCACTTCAGAATCACACATGCAGCCATGCATTCTTTCTGGTTTCTTCAAAAAGGCTGTTTAATCACACCTCACCACTTTAGCGAGCTCGTGCCCCTGTGTTCACTCTGTTTTGTGATCTTTTTCACCAATTACTGTACAAATGTCATCATCACATTTCCCTTCAGATAAATGAGTTATATCTGTAGCCTCCAGCATTTTCCTTGAATAGTTGACGGCCGGGCAGAACACTCAGTATCTTACATTTGTTTATCTATGAATCCTTTGGATGACATCCTACTTCCTTATCGGCATCTTTCAGAGTTAAACATCTCAAATCTCTGCTCTCACCTTGGTGAGCAAGTCCAATACTTCACATGAACTCATGCTAAATCTAAGTAGAAACTTTTGATATCAGTGTTGGGTCAATCCATTTAAAATCACCCAATATGAATAAAATTTGTTGCTCAACATTTTTGATTTTCTTGATTTTTTTATCATGAGTTCCCTATAGGCAGGCATTCACAAAACACTGTTTTAAAAATTTTTATAAGTCATAGTTTTTTTTCTGGCAGCGATTTTTACAATGGCGGTTGGGCAAATTTTAGTGGAAATCAACGTTTGCGGAAAGTTTAATTGCCAAGTTATTTTAAAAGATATCAGAATAATTCAAAACCCAGTGTGCTCAGCATGAAATGAACTTCAGGCATAATTTTTTAAAATTTTTCTATCATGCAAGAGAGTCACTCAAACTCTTTCTGTAAAGACTCTGAAAAAATTTATCAATCTTCACTTTTTAAGGCCTTCAATTTTCATGAAGGAAGAGAGACTCACTAATAATATGTTATCTCTGTGTTGTGTGCTTACATAACTAAATGCAGTAAAAGTTGCAGTCCTGAGAATGCACTCCTGTTTTTTCTAGAGCTTTTCAAAAACGGCCAAAACCCTTCTAACGTAAATTTTCGCAGGTCAATATCTAAAAAGAGACCGAATGAAAACAAGTGAAAATTTTACATAATGTTCTTTATTCTCGTGGGAATATCTGACAAAAAAATTATGACTGAGACTCAACTACATTGAGAGTAATAGAGCAGCAAATTTCAGTAAAAACGCTATCCCTCTGCATGCTCTTGCAGTGCCAAGTTAGCAAACAAGAGCTTGAAATTATTACAGCTGACATTGGTCAAATGATGTTTAAATCATTACATGCAATAAATGATCAAGTATTTCTACTTTTAAATAACAATGGACAGAGATAACAATTGGTAAGAGTTCTAATTCTTAAAATTAACGGTACATTTGTTGTACTACACTTGCGTACAGTATGCACATAATAATGTTTCTCCATGTATACAGATTTAAAACTTCAGTTGTAACTGCTTGCCAGCAGCAATTTTCATTAGGGAGTTAAACAAACACGATATTTCATTGCATAGTTTATCAGTTATGTTGTGTGTTCTACCAGACACTGTTGTGAGTTCCAGTGGAGTCAGCTTTCGTACTATTTTATTTGCAGGCACCCAAGCAGTGTCATTTTTGGAAAGTTGAAAGGCAGTTCTTGGACCAGAAGGGTGAAAGAAATGCATTAAAACATCATTGTTATCTTCACTTTTCTCTTCAATTTTTCCAAGCCACCACTTCTCATCATACATACAAACAACAAAATCAGTATTTGTAAAAGATGATACATTTGTAAAAAGTATTGAAGTTTGATGATCATCAAAGTTGGAGCCTTTGGAAGTAACAAAACATCTTATTTGATTGTCACTTATGGGAACATATCTGTGACAGCTTCTTGTTCCTTTCAATGGTAAACAACAACCAAATCTCTCAGTCAGCTTTGTTTTGATTTGCTCAATTTCAGTTGAAGAAACAAATATATATCTAATTCCGGTAATATTCTGTTGACAGTATTTGAACAAATCGTGTGGAGTCAGGATCTGTTCTGTGTGAGGGGAAGCTCGTGTAACTTCTCTTTTTGTTGTTCCGCCTATCCCATCGCAAGAATTCTTTCCGTGTGATGAGGCAAAGAAATTCCACTCTGTGCTGGTAAACCAAAATCATTTTTGTGTTGGCAGATATTAAAGAAGTTTTTCTTCTACTTCTGGGGTCATAGTAAGAAAAATCTCAAAACCATCTTCACTCTACAAAAACGAGCTGTTAGAATAATTACCAACAGTTCAAGGCTAACTCCTTCAAAGCAATTATTTAAACAGCTGAATATTCTACCCCTACCATGCCTCTATATACAGAAAAGCGTAATTAATGTAAAACGAAATATTAACAATTTCCAATCCAACTCGGATCTACATACTTACAACACAAGAAAGTGCAATGACATTCATATAAAAAGAGTGAACAAGGCTTTGGCGCAGAAACAAACAAACATACAAGGAAGCAGACTGTATAACAAACTACCGGCAAAGATAAAAGAAATAAAAAAATTGTCTTCATTTAAAGAAGCAGTATTCATATTTTTAATGACCAACTGCTATTATAGTGTAAAAGAATACCTGGAATAGCTTCATACTAAACAATTATAGTGATGTACTCTGTGCCAATAGTAATTTTTATCTGACTGTTGCTATGATCTAAATAAATAATATGTACAAAAGTGCTAGAATTGTATGTGTTATATCTAAATGTCAACTGTGTATTCCATGTAAAAAGTCTTTCTCATACATCAATGTAAATAATCAAAGTTGTACATGCTATTTCAATGTGGTCTGATGTTATGTAGTCCACTATGCACATCTGTATTTTGTATAGTATTGTTCACCCTATATGTGTGTATATATATACTATGTATTTTTTGACGAAATCCATGCAATGTAAATTGTCTCTGGATGAATAAACTACTACTACTACTACTACTTATTTTTGTACTGGCTGCTTGCGCCATCACTAAAGTAGATTATCTTTTCAACATTACGTACGATATTCTTAGTTTCTCTAATGAGGTGATGTTGAAATGCATACACAGTCATGGTATTATGTTCTAGGTGGTCACTAATTACACAAATAGATTTGCAACACACGTTATCTTCTTTTTTAAAGTAGATGACAAACGGATGCAGTGTCGCTTGTGCATTAGTCCAGTGAAAACTTTGAATTTCATCCTGTACTGTAAATGTATAGTTTTCTGCAAAATCACCAATCACTAAACAGTGGGTTTCTTTCAGGTTTTCTTTCGTTTCCTTAAAATATTGAGCTTGAGCTTTTGAGATAAAGTGATGGGATCTTAAAAGCACCAGCTTATCGACAAGACACTGCAAAAATTCCCCACTGGGCATTACCTGTGTAATAAGCTCAACTCTATCAGTTTGTACCCATTATTTGAAAACTACTTCATCAGGCAAGATGTCAAGTTCATTTTTTAAGATATCAAGTAGGGTATCTGCTCCAGGACATCCTGCACATATGTCAAGCATACCTTTTTCATTATCAATATCACATACCATGAAAGCTATCAGGTCTTTATAATTTGCATTAAGCTTTGCTCCTTCCATCATAAGCTTTGTGTTTTGATGATGCTTGCAAATGCATACAGTACGAGTTCCTGATGAACCTAGAAGAACACACCACTTTGGTCGTAAAACACAAAACATAGAGCAGCCAATTTTGTTATCTGGGTATTTTTGTTTATAGAGGCTGTAGAGCTCATTCAGCGAGAGAAGAATTAACCTTTTCTGCTTCTGCACCTTAACATTGTCAATCACAGTTGAAACACATTCCTTTTCACCAGGATACATGCGACTATTGTCATCATCCTCGTAAAATTCTTTAACACTATTAATAACAACTTCACTTATTTTGTTGGCACCTTGTCTTTTCGAAAGATGTGGTAAGATACCTTGATCCATAACTAGCTGCCTAGTTAACTTCACCATGTATTCAGATGCACCAAATTCCTCGATTATTTTTTTCTTTGACCATGATCTTGGCAAGAGGCTAAGTATCTTAATTTTGTCATCTTTACTGGAAACTCTGAATTTTTCTTTCATTTTGGTAATACTTATATCATACTCTCATTGTACATTTTCTGTACTATTTCCATTCTGAGCATCTAAGTCATTATGGAAAGATTCTTCCAATTTTCACTTGACAGCACTTGTAATTTTATCAGTTTTTCTTTGTAAAGCTGATAGTCGCTGGTCTTGTTGAGCTTTGTTATTTTACGTAAAGGAGATAATTCCAAAGTTTCACAGATTGATTCTACTTGATGCAAAGGATCATCCTCAACCAATTCAAAAGGCCCAGGAAGAAATTCAGGATCATTCTCAACACTAATTGCCACTTTTTCAGTTGGTTTATTTACAAATATTCTTGATGCGCAAGTTGGGCATAGAGCTTGTCCAGGAATTACGTTAATATCCACATTTTTTTGTTTAGGTGTTCAACTAGTATTTTACGCAAACCATTTTTAACTGGCTTTTTGTGAGTACCAAATGGGTCACAACACTTTTTACCAAAAATGTGGTTGTATTTGTCTAAATATTTATCTCTGTGGTAATAACAAATATTAGAAATTTCTTTCGAAATTCTTAATTTTAACAAACATTGTTCTTCAGCTGGCAAGTCACTCACTCTTATTAATTCTTGATGCACTTTCTTCTTGTAGGGTTGTTTATGGCACTGTTCACTTATTAGTTCACCCACAAAACAACTCATTTCAATACTTGAAAAATCTACTATTCTTGAAAACAGTATAAGATGGGAGACTTCAGATCTACACTTACAAAACTCTTATTCACTTGTTTATTGTCTTGGGTCCTGAAAAGAAAGTAATATGAAAAGTAGCTCCAATGGAATTCACAAAATGTCTGGTAGAACACACAACATAACTGATAAACTATGCAATGAAATATCGTGTTTGTTTAACTCCCTAATGAAAATTGCAGCTGGCAAGTAGTTACAACTGAAGTTTTAAATCTGTATACACGGAGAAACATTACTATGTGTATACTGTACGCAAGTGTAGTACAACAAATGTACCGTTAATTTTAAGAATTAGAACTCTTACCAATTGTTATCTCTGCCCATTGTTATTTAAAAGTAGAAATACTTGATCATTTATTGTATGTAATGATTTAAACATCATTTGACCAATGTCAACTGTAATAATTTCAAGCTCTTGTTTGCTAACTTGGCACTGCACGAGCAAGTAGAGGGGTAGCGTTTTTACTGAAATTTGCTGCTCTATTACTCTCAATGTAGTTGAGTCTCGGTCATAATTTTTTTGTCAGATATTCCCACGAGAATAAAGAACATTCTGTAAAATTTTCACTTGTTTTCACTCGGTCTCTTTTTAGATATTGACCTGCGAAAATTGATGTTAGAAGGGTTTTGGCCATTTTTGAAAAGCTCTAGAAAAAACAGGAGTGCATTCTCAGGACTGCAACATTTACTGCATTTAGTTATGTAAGTACAAAACACAGAGATAACATATTATTAGTGAGTCTCTCTTCCTTCATGAAAATTGAAGGCCTTAAAAAGTGAAGATTGATAAATTTTTTCAGAGTCTTTACAGAAAGAGTTTGAGTGACTCTCTTGCATGATAGAAAAATTTTAAAAAATTATGCCTGAAGTTCATTTCATGCTGAGCACACTGGGTTTTGAATTATTCTGATATCTTTTAAAATAACTTGGCAGTTAAACTTTCCGCAAACGTTGATTTCCACTAAAATTTGCCCAACCGCCATTGTAGAAGCATCTGCCAGAAAAAACTATGACTTATAAAAATTTTTAAAACAGTGTTTTGTGAATGTCTGTCTATAGGGAAGTCATGATAAAAAAATCAAGAAAATCAAAAATGTTGAGCAACATCGCCTGGGTGATTTGAAATGGATTGACCCTGTTCCAATGTCTATTTCTCAGTGTCTCATAATAACTGTCAGTTTGCTGACAGGCTTTATATTGCGGTGATTACAAAACTGAAACTAACAACGAACTCAGCAGTATCAACTTGCTTATTAGTATGGAGTTGCACCCCCTCTGCCATGGATGAGAAGAGCATCATAAAGCTGTTGTATCCTCACCTGAGGAAAGCTAACCCACAACTGTTTAACTGGTCCTTATTATCGTTTTTTTTTTTACCTTATTTTTTTATACTAACATTGGGATGGAGTTGACATCCAAGCTGGTCACAAAGTGTTTTATCAGGGTCAGATCTGAGGATCTTGCTGACCACTGAAGTACCTCAGCATCATGCAGACAGATCACAGAGACGTGTGCCATGTGTGGACATGCACTATCCTGTTGGAAAGTGGCACCACAAAGCAGTCACTTGGGAGGTAACATGAGGATCCAGAATGTCTGTCGATACCACTCTGCCATCAGAGTTCCCTCAATCACAACCAGCTGTGACCAAAAGCAATACACAATGGTTTCTCAAACCATGATATCAGGAGTAATACGTCTGTGCTTCCACAAAACAATGGGAGAATGGAACCTCTCCCAAGTTGCCGCCATACTCATCTAGGTTGGTCATCCCGCATAGTGCAGGACTGTGATTCATCACTGAACTCAGTGTAACTCCATTCATTAGCAGTCCATGTTTCCCGACCATGGCACCAGTCCAAAAGAAGTTGTCTGTATGGTGGTGTTAACAACAGCCTGGGACAGTAATTCCCAAGTCCAGCTGCTGCTACATGGTGACACAGTGCTGGTACATGGTGACATAGAATGTTTCAAGGAATTCATTAATTGTTCTCGGATGGCAGGTGCAACTATGAAGGGGGTATAATGTGCTTGAAAAACAAAATGGCAATCCTCCCTCATGGTTGTCAGCTGTGGCCAACTGGAATCTTGAAAACTATTATGTCTGCCCTCACATTCACATGCAATCCAACACTGGGCCACTGTTATATCTGAATAACCCACAAATCTGGATATTGCACAATTCAACCAGCTGGCCAAATGGAAACACTGTGAGCCACTGATGAAGAGTATGCAGCAACTCTGTGTCCTCCACAGTGATCACTCAACATCTGACGCTGTTCATGCCCCTTGTACAACAGGCCTGGTAACAACATTAATGCACTCCAATGGCCATTCTACCACACACAGAGAACTGGAACTCTAATCATTTACATACTCGCTGATAGTGTGTATACGTACAAAGTTACATTGACTTCCAACCATGTCATCTGCTGGTGCATTTTTTTGTCATACACTGAATAACACTCCCCTCAGCAGCTCAACTGCTTGAACTACTTTTTATTCAGTGGCAATAAGTTGCTGAACTTAAGTTACTGCAATAAAAAACTTAAGTAACAAACAAGATGTCTGAATGTTTTTCAGAGGTGCAGGTGGTATTATAAGGGGACAAAGACATGTATTTGATGGTAAGTTCCTATGGGGCCAAACTTAAGACATGTATTAGAATCCTAATAAATGCAAGTTTTTTACTACAGAGGGACAAAGCAGAATAAATTCACATCTTGTTAACTACAAAATAAAACTCATTATTACTGGTACTGAAGGAAAAACAGACAAAATACAAAGACTTGTTTTAACAAAAGATATTCATTGGCATCTTTTAAAAACATGAACTACAGTGCTCACATTCTAACAAGGACATGGAAGATCTCTAACGAGTTACAGAAAGTAATAAATAACAGTAAATGCTGCTACCAGGTCATATTGGTAAATCTTAGCACAAAAGTAAAGTACACAGTCCAGAATGAAATTTTCACTCTGCAGTGGAGTGTGCACTGATAAGAAACTTCCTGGCAGATTAAAACTCTGTGCCAGACTGAGACTTATACTCAGGACTTTTGCCTTTCATTTGCAAGTGCAGTACCAACTGAGCTACCCAAGCATGACTCACGATCCTTACAGGGTGGCCCACATAAAACTGGAACGCCTCATGTACTGGTTAATCATCTCTAGTATAATTGCTTGTGAAATGGCAGCACTACCTCAAAGGTTAGTTACAATGCATTTTATCAGAAAGTTGAATGCAGCTGTATGTTCGTGCATCAGTTGTTGTGAGAAGCTTGTGTTGTTCATTTGTTGCACAAAGGGGGCACTTTGCATTAGAACAGCAAATTGATATTGTGGGGTACTACATAAAGACAGGCTCCATCAAGGAATGTAAAGAAATGTTTCAAGCGAAGTAACCTGGTAAGAAACTCCCCACTACCAGCACTATTCAAGATCTGTACAAGAAATGGAGAACTGTAGGATGGGTTCACAATGTACAAAGGAATAGGCGACTGATAGTGAGGACCCCTGAAACTGCAGACAGAATTCACATGGAAATTATGAGAAGTCCTTGCAAGCCAATAACAACATTGTTGCAGTAAGCTGGTGCATCTCATACATTGTGTCACTGTGTACTAAAAGATATGAAATTAAAAGCCTATCATGTGAGTGTGGTGCAAGACTTGATATTTGAGGATCAGGAAGAAAGAGTTCATTATTGTAACTGGCTGTTAACATCAATTGTAAATGGTGACTTGGACCTCTTGCTTCACTTCATGTCAGATGAGACCCAGTTCTGTTTGTCAGGTTATGTAAACTCCCAGAACTGTAAATACTGGTCACAGGACAACCCACACATTATGAATGAAAAAACTCTCCACTTACAGAAGATAGGTGTATGGTGTGTCTTGATGGAATGCACATTATTGGCCCATATTTTTCGGTTACACCTAAAACAGTGCCAGATATCTAGAGATCTTTGACTCTTCTTATGCACAATTAACAGATGCAGACATGCTGGAACAACCACTCACACATCCAACCAAAGTATGGCCCACATCACCAATGAGTTCCTTGAAGACAGATTAGGCAGTAGAGGCCTCTGGTCCCAAGGTCCCCTTACTTAACACTGTGTGATTTTCATTTATGGGGCACACTAACAAGCACAGTGTACTGACAATCCTCACACAACTGACTATTTTAAACAGAACGTTACTACAGAAATTAACATCACGCCTGTAGAATTATGGCGTGTAGCTGGTAACATCACCATGTGACGTCAGCAATGCCTAACTGCCCATGGTCAACACTTCCAGCATCTCTTATATACAGGTAAACATGTTTCTTAATGTTACTATTATCTATTCTTTTTTAGTTAGTTCATTGTTACTTCAATCCCGGGCATGAGGCCTACTGGTTTTATGTGGGATTCCTTGTACAAACACTACACAATTCTTCAGTGGAAAAATTCGGATATGATACTCCTTGTATCCTCACACAGATGGATGATGCCATACTACAGATACGCCACATTATAACAATGTCCAACGGGGCTACTGTGAGCAATGAGCAAACAGCATCTCTGGCCAGTAGGTCACAACACCAACTGGATGCAAGCTTATTCCCACTTTTTTTCCCCCTCCAAAAGCCAATGTGTTCCACTCCACTGCTGATTAAAGTATTAACAATGACTTCATAGTCTATCTGTTATTCTTTGAATTATTCATGTTCTGTCTACGTCTGTTTGGGATCCAAGTATAATGTTTTTCAGCCTACTGCTATCAAGTTCTACTTTAGTGGACTGTATATTGTTTGGCAAACTGATTGATTTCAGCTGCAGCTATGAATAATTTTTACCACCGTAATTCAAATGGTGTTAATTCTGATTCTTTTACATTGTAAATCCTGAAAAAATCACAATATCAGTTACTCTTATGAACTATGCATCACTTATTTTGTGTTTCAGTGTTTTGAACAAACTGTTAATAAAGGACTCTTATTGGAATAAATTGAGGACTACAAAAGTACAAGAAATGACAAGAGGTAAGAAAACTCTGCTAAGAAGAATAACACATTTTTGCTGAACATATTCTTACAGAACAAAACAAATAGAAAATGGACTTTGCAGGAACTAAATGGAACTAAAGATGAAAATTATTATTTTTTATCAAACAATAAACAAATGATACTAGATGAGCCATCTTAAATGCTTCAGGATACCAAGTGATCATATGCTAGTAAGGCATAGAGCAAAAACAAAGCTAAAAATATTCAGCTGGTTCTGAAAATCTATCAGGCAGGAAGTCAGCAATGTAAGTTATGAAAAATATTTATGAATTGGGAGACGTACTACATCAAAATAAGCAACAATTTCAATCTCTTGAAAAAGGATGGTTCTGTAGATGTAGACAAAAGAACAGTTATTTAGCAAAAGTAATGATGCAAAATGTGTCATACTAATGAGGAGAGAAAAAAGATAATAAAACTTCAAACAGAACAAGTCACCTATTAAAGGGTAGCCAAGAGTTTTGAATACACATTAATCAAAAATTGCTGAACAATACACAAATAATACTTTTTACTATTATTGTTATAAACCAGAAATGTATTTCAATAGATGCCAGAAATTCAATAAAATCTGTTACAGAAACAACTGGAAAAAACCAAGAGCATGAAACAAACAAAAACTCATATTTGGTAGCCACCATGTTCCAGCAATTATGGCAGGCAGCATCGTAACTAACAACAAAATGGGTACTGAACAGACATTCTAACATTTCTTTAAATGCTTGTATAGTTAAAGAGATCAATCAGAAACACACAAAGTTAATGACATTAAGGAAGTACTGCCCAATAACTTGTAAGACTAATGAAGTTTGAAGAAAGGGCGGGTATTTGGAGATAATGGTGTCTCAAAACAGACGGTTAAAGCTGGAGGAAAAGTAATACAAAAACAAATTGTACAATTGTTTAAAGAATGTAGAAGACAAGTTCTCAAGACTGTAAACATTTCAGCCTTGTCACCGCAATACACAAAAATTCATTAACATCACAACCAACTAAATAGAAAAACACTGGATTTTAATCATGAAACAAAAGTTGTCTTTCAAAAAGCTCTATGTACCATCTGACATTAATGTGCAAAATTATGGAATGAGCAGTGTGTGTTTAGTGGAACACTGACCAGGATTCATATGTTTTGAGTAATTTTGAATAAATTCTATATTAATAGCCCTTGAGAAACAAAGCATTGATATTAGTAGAGTGAAGAAATATATGTGTCAATGTTTCAATTTCTATTATATTTTATCAGCATAGTGGAACATTTAGAGTGAAAGAGGAATCAGACATGTGGTTTCCATGCCACTAAACCTGTTCTCAAAAGCCCTATAGCAAGATTTCAGATCCTTTAACTGGGAAAAAGAGGATGGAATTTTGTCAAAGAAATGTATTTAGATCATCTTTGTTTTGCTAATGACTTTTTCCTGTTTGTCTCCAGTGCTGACAAGTTTCAACAATGAATATAACAAATAATATTTTACACCATGAAACCATTTGTGAAACGGAAAAATAACTTATCAAGCATGCAAAAATCAATAATGAGAAAATGCAAGAAAGGCTAAATGTTAATTTATTTTGCAGTGGTATGCTATAAAGCATAGCGACAGGCCTCACTTTCCTTTTTACTAGACCAATGAAATATGTGTGTGTGAGAAAACAAACTTTCATTAGTAGTAGCACAAAGGATTTGTTGGAGTTTATGTACATATATGAGAAAGAAAAATGCTCTTGGACTGCCCAGTGGGGGGGGGGGGGGGGGTCGCTTGCACTTTGCAGTTGTGCTTTAGGGGTGCTGTGGACGCCAAAGAAGAAAGGGGCCTGATGACAATGGTTGCTAGGGAAGCAGGTACATAGGAACAGGTGGTTGGCCATTGTGGAATCAAGGAGACAGTGAGAAATAACAACAATTTTATTGATCACAGTTTGTAAAGCAGACAAGGCATTGCCTCACTGTGGTCAGTAGCCAACAGCACAAGCTGGCCCTGGACAGTTGGTTCTTGTTTAGTTCAGCATGCAGTAGCAGAAGGTGGCCTCTGTACAGACTCACCATGCCAGACATGCATGATAGGGTGTAGAAGCCAAATCAGCTCCTCCTGAGGCATATACAGCTATCTGGCATGAATGCATGACCAGCTAACAGTCTGTGGTAAGTATGGTGCAGGACGCACATGAGCATAACTCTGACCCAAAAACCTCTCAGGTACAATACCATGTCAGCGGCCCACAGATACACTCGGCACGAAGTCAGGTGTGGGTGGCACTGGAGCCTGAGCTGGGAACTAAGGACCCAAAGGTACGTACCCAAAAACTGATTGAAGTAAGCAACAAGACGGCCTTAGCCGGAAGGTGCCTGTTCAGCTCCTGGCAACAGACGGCCCCAGCCGGAAGGTGCCTGTTCAGCTCCTGGAAACAATATGACTATGTAGAACCCATAGACATGCAGCTACAGGAGGCAGTGATAGCAGTAGTTAAGCCGGATGACTCACATAAGTTCCATGGTTGGTGTCGAATACTTCTCAGAGCTGGCTGTGGATGATGAGATATATAGTATCTTTGCTTGGCTGGAGTGGGCAGTATTTATGACTGTGTGACCTACCCTGCTGTGACAGGACACCATGTTTCTGATCATGTATATCACAGATGTGACACTTGGTTACTTTTCCTACACATTATTATCTGCAACTAATATCCACAATAACACAACATCTTCCATTTGCACAAAAACTACACACTTTTGTTCTTGGGCTACAAGATACAATACATGCAATTACAACAACAGATAAACATCTTAATACACTACTAATTTTTTTGTGATCTTAACGCATACGGAAATACGTGCGCAGTTTGTGTGAGGGCATGTGGTTCTTCTTTTCCTTTTTATCTCTTCCCCCTTTCTTGGGAGGTCTGCTATTACTGGTAGCAATGAATCTAGTGCACCCCTAAAAGGACAAATACACTCAAAATGTGAAATGATCGAACAAACATGTTGGTAACTGTAGTTTTATATTCACTGGTGTGGTCATTTCAGTAATCTGATATGGACCTTTGCACAAGGTGAATAATTTTTCCATTTTAGCAACTGGGATATTTTGGCTTATTAGTGTCACCAACTGACCCCCACAATATTCTTAGAGTTTACCATTATGTAGTTGCACTCTTTCTTGATACTTGACAGCCTTAGTATTAGCTCTTTGTACTCATTTCCACATGTCTCTGAAGTGCTCTTGTAAAATTTCTTTTATGTTTTTCCCATACTTTTGGTTTGATCATTCAATTGGTGATGAGATTTTCCGACCATATACCACTTCGCATGGTGATAGGCCTGTACTTCAATGAGTTTTAGAATTATAAGCCGGTGTCTAGTATGGCAATAAAGCATCCCAATCAATGTGATTGCTATTCACACAGTGGTTCGGCATTCTCCCTATTGTTCAATGTGCACATCCAGTTCTCCCATTATCTCGTGGATGTAATGGGTTCATTCTCAATTTGTGACTACGCAGCAAATGACAAACTACTTCAATAATTCTGACACAAAGTTGGTGCACTAATACACGATTATCATTTCTTGAAGAAAGAATTTGAGTAACTAATTATTTACCATTGCCTGTGCTACAGTATTAGCTTGATTATTCAGGATTACAACAATCACTACATAGCATGAGAAATGATTCATAATAAACAGAATGTAGTGGTTTCCCACAGGTCCTGGCTAAAGGTCGTAAAATGTCCATCATTGTCATTTCAAAAGATTTACAGGCTTCTGGCAACTTCCACAGTGGCACACTTTGATGATTTAATTATGCAGCTTGTATGCAAGGCACACAGCTCTTAATATACATTTCCATTCTCCTCCTGTAATGTTAGGCTGCTCTTCAGTATGTTGTTCTACGCTCCACATGAACTACAACACATGATCAAGTGCTTGTTTACATACTTCTCCTTGCAGTCTTACACAATCCACCATCACGAATGGCAAATTTTGGTTGCACTTCAAATAGTTTGCAATCCACATTAGCAGTTTGTGCTCTTTGCCACTCTACTATGCTACAGTCTACTGTCTGTATCACAAGAATCTTTCTGCTAAGGCCATCTGCATTAATGTTCTTCTTACAGGATTTATGAATTATTTGGAAACAAACTCGCTCAATTCTAATGCCCAACACATATGTCTACTCAGCTGACCCTTCAATCCCTTTAACTACTTCAATGCTGTGTGATCTATTAGCACATTAATTTTTTTTTCCCATCATGCGGTATAGTAAGCTTCACATATCCTTTACTGGGATAGAATAGTTCTTTTCTACTTTGTTCAATTGCTGTAATGCATAAGTGACTGGATGTTCCTTATCTGTACCTCTTGGTTTCGAACACAACCTAATGCATGATTGAATGCATCACACAATATTACAAATTCTTTCACAATAATACAAATTCTTTCTTGTACCCTGGAAAGCCCAATACTGGACTAGTTGTAATCGATTTCTTCAATTTTTAAAATGCAGATTTTCACTCTGGTGTGCAATGGAACTACACACCACGCCTTTCTTTATTACGTGTGTGAGCAGTCATGCTATTTTTGCAAACCATGGGACAAGTTTCCTATAGTAATCTGCTAACACAAAATGACTGTAATTCCTTGCTTGTATGAGGTGATAGAAAACTCCGCACAGCATTCAACAATCTTGGATCTCTTCTTATTCCATCTTGGCTAATTGTGGGTCCCATGTAATTTACTCCTTGTAATGCAAAATGACGCTTCTCTGCGATAAGTGTTATATATGCTGAGTGCAATCTCTTAAAAAACGCTTCTCAACTGTTGTACATGCTCTTTCACATCACTAGAAAGCACAATAATATAGCATAAATACACCATATACTGTTTTGGCTTTAATCCACTCAAAACTCTGTCAAAGAACTGTTGAAGCATGGCTTGTGCATTTTTCAAACCATGCGGAAATCACCAAAACTGGTAATGACCCTAAGGAATTGTAAATGCAGTCCTGGCAGGGTCTCTGCCACTACTTCTAGTTGATGATAGCCACTTCTTAAGGCATATAGCAAAGAAATATCTACACTGCCCAAATTATCAAGAATTTCTGTTCTATCCTCACTGGTGCACCCTATTGCTGGTACTTTCCTCAAACCAAAGCATAATTGTTGGTTAATGAATTACTCTACTACCAGTATAAGTAATGGGGCACCCTGTAGGGCTTACAGTACTCATGTGATCTGATACCCATTTGGGATCCTGTTCAACGTGAATAGGTTTGCAGCCATGAGGATTAAGTAGGTCCTTGAATTCTAATGGTAACTTCGCCATTGCTATTCTCTCTGTTCCTTCCAAATGCTTCACTTTTTCACATAATGCAGTTATATTCATGGCTTGTTCATGATTAGGATCTGAACTTGTCTTTCTAGAAAATTTCAATTAATAACCAATAATTTCTTAGACAAGCCGACACCTTCAGTCCCCATGGTTCTACCACAAGTCTTAACATGTAGTTCCATTCCCATGTTCACTCACAGTGGTTTCCCTCTACCTTGCAGTTCTTCATCATACGATTTGGTCCCTAGTGCTCGTACACACAGTTTTAGTGATTCATCTTTCATGAGAGATGAACCTTGCAACACTGACAAAAGTTTTTCCCAGATGGAATAATGTTCCCCTGTGTTGTAGCATGTGCTGTACAAGGTCAATTTTAGCTTGATGCTTAATACAGGAAAACTAGCCCTAGTATCACCTATAAGGGAGAAAACTTCTATGTTTCCCAGAATTGCTTTGTTACCACATGAATCACTGAATCTAATGATTACACATCATTACCCCCCAGCTCTATGTAACATATGACACAGTGAGTTTAACCACCTCTTTCCCATAAGGTCCAGACTTTCCATGGACATGTGGGCATCTGTGTGTAACAAAAATCTGTGTCCCTACTGTTCACTATGCCTATCAAGCAACATTCCACTGCTGCATATGTGTTTGTAGCATGAAAATTCACATAGAGCACTGCACATGGGCCTGGGGCTCCTGTTGCTGATTATCAGTTGATTATTCATATCCTTTCCCATTATGTTGTTTACTTCTATAATCTTGCTCTTGATGTCCCACTGTCCCACACTGTGGCTGACAACAACTTCTTCATATGTGATCTGAACATCCACAATGATAATACGTCACATCTTCATCAGAAAACACATTTCTCCCATCACGGGCTCTACTTACCGCATCTATTTCCTCCACAGCCATAGCTATGCCTATGGTATCAGCCAAGTACTTTGGAAATCCTGCATGCACTGTTCTTGACACATAGGGCGGCAGTTCCCGAATAAATGCCTCTAAGGACCTCTGTCCCGCTTCCTGCAGAACAACCTCATTTGTTTCATCACTGTCAGATGATAATTACATTAATTTTTCCTATTCTATGTACAAAACTCTAGCCACTGGCCTTGCCGCAATGGTAACACTGACTCCTGTCGGACAACCAAAGTTAAGCACTGTCAGGCTTGGCTAGCTCTTGGATGGGTGACTGTCCAGGTCTGTCAAGCACTGTTGGCAAGCGATGTGCACTCAGTCTGTATGAGGCCAAGTGAGGAGCTACTTGACTGAGAAGTAGCAGCTTTGGTCAAAAACACTGACAACAGCCAGGATAGTGATGTGGTGACCACATGCCCCTCCATACCTGCATCCAGCGATGCCTATTGGCTGACGATGACACAGCAGCCCATCTGTACTGTTGGGTCTTCCAAGGCCTGTTTGGACAGAGTTTTCTCTACAAATTTCTCTACAGATTCATTTTGCTTCTGCAAACCCCCATTTAACTCTCCACGATAGCATCTATGGCTATTATATCTGCTGTACCGCTGTTTCTGACCTCTCCTAAATTCATTGAATAATTGAGCATTCCTTAGGTCTTCACTGTACATAAGTTTTTGTGTCTCCTGTCAAATGTGTTGGTCATTTGCAGCAGCAGTTCACCTGTCCAAGGTCCAGTTTTACATCTATCAAAACATAAGTTACCTGGTCCACTAAAGATTGCACCGCTTTCTAACTAGTAACTACCTGTGCTTTTGACTCAGATGTTATGAAACCATAATCTAATGTACAAGAATAACAATAGGAAAAACAAAATTGGAACAACAGAAGGACACTCCTTTCTAATACTATTGCAACACTTCTTGCTACAACTAAGTTTCTCCACCTGAGAGGTTGCTCATAGTTAGTACTCCATACATTTCAAAACAAACAAGTGATGACTGAGCTGTGCCCCTTGCTCACAGTAAGTTACACTGTCCATGCTAACTGGGCACAGACTAACATATGCTCCTTTCTATGTTCAGGTTACAAATCATGGACCACCAGTGAGGCACCCTGCAGCTGGTTGAAATCAGCCAAAAGATGGCCACCAGCTGGAAGGCACCAGTTCATCTCCTGGCAGCACAACAACTAGCTGCAGCCCATAGACCCACAGCTAATGGAGGCAGTGTCTAGCAGTAGTTAGGCAAGATGACCCACAACATGTCAATGACTGGCATGGAGTACTCCTCAGAGCTGGCTGTGAACCATGACAGATACTGCACGGCTGGAGTGGGCGGTATTTATCATCAATCGACCCTTCTGTTCTCCAAGGCATCATTTTTTGACTGCTTAGACCAAGGAAGTGGCATGGTGTAATCCAAGTCAATACTGCTATGGTCTAGCTCTTGCACGAATCTGCATTGACAATATTCTAGCCTTGGCACCAGAAAGTGGGAATAGTATTGTGGTAACCAGATTTGAGATTTGCTTTAGTGCCAGGACGTAAAGTTTCATCACGTCAACTAGACCCCCCCCCCCCCCCCCCCCCCAGCATTCTGCCCACTTGGGCACAGGTTGTGGACGCCAACATGAATGGCAGTGGCAAACAGTAGAAATGTTAAACAAAGTAAAAGGTTGATTTTGGAAGGGGGAAGAGAGAGAGAGAGAGAGAGAGAGAGAGAGAGAGAGAGAGAGAGAGAGAGAGAGAGATGGGGGGCGGGCACACAGGAAACAGTTTCCAATCCCAAAACTGCAATATAAAATATATCTAATGCAAATCTGGAGATCTCTGATGTACTTTTGCTACAGTATCGCAGAAGTTTATAACATGTGAGATTATCCTTCAGCAATTAGTGCGGCAAGAATGCCAACGCAGACAATAATGAGAAGATATCATTCCAAATGTAGGATTGAACATGATTAACAGTGACTATAGGACTTAAATAATTTTACTTTAAGTGAATTAAAATTCTGGAATGAATACTGATCTTTAGCACTTAACATAAAAAAGATGTAAGTTATTATTATTTAGATAATGACAGCAATTACTCACCACGACAACGAGTGCTCTTGTAATGTATTACACCATCAACCTGAAACTAACACAACAGTTGTTATGGCATTGAAAATGTACAGATTGTGCATGCTTGTGTGTAAGCATCAGCACAGTTTGATGCAGTCATGCATTGTCATCCATAAAAATGAAGTCTGGACTGAATGCACCCTTGAAAAGATGTACTGGTGGAAAATGAATAGTGTCACAATAATGCTGATTGGTGAGTGTATTGTGTTCAAAAATTTGGAGGAAGTCAGTACACCCATGCAACATGATGCCTCCCCACAACATAACCCACAGACCACCAAAATGTCCAACAGTGATGAACGCACCCTCATATGGTGAGAGGTGGAACATGTAATGACAATGTATGACCACAGTGAACTATGTAGATGGAGTAATTCTTGGATGAGAGGATATCCCGTGAATGAATTGGCCTGCCCTTTCTTCTGACTGAAACCCCATAGAGCACATGCATGATGCATTGGTGAGGCACTTTGCAGCATGTCCACATGCACCAATGACCATCCAGCAGTTCCAAATGCACTGATGGAAGAATGGAACACCCTACCACAAGAACCTCTGCCAACATTGTTGGAGCAAATTGCGAAGCATGCACTGCTGTCCATGGTGATCACATACCATATTAAGAACCTTCTGTAATGTCCACAAGACCATCATGAACTGCTGTCACTTCAGTATAATTGTTATCTTTGAATAAAAGTGTCATTTCTGTTCGTATAATTGCATATTTCTTTCAGATACCTTCTGTACTGTGCTGCAGCAGTTGGTTGTATGTATGGTCCAAGTTTCATCGAGCTATGATACTTGGCAGTGGCACATCATGTGAAAGTTGATTTCACTCTTACATTTTGCACACCAGTGTGATATACATTAGCAGACATAATATTGATCCTTATTGTATACTCTGAAAATGTTCTTTAGTTGTGTACACTTCCTGTTGTGTAAGCTCCCTAAGATTTTTAATGTGGCACACTTTATTTGTTTAGTTAGACAGGATAAAAACCAGTTATCAGCAAGTCAGTGACAGCCAACACTGCTGCAAACTGTAAGTTCGTGATCTGTGATTTGTGCTAAATTCTATCAGACATGGTTTTTTATGAGGGGCATTCAGTATGTTATTCAACATTTTTTTCTAGAAGCAGGTAAGTTTTATTCAGGATTCCAATACAGGTCAACTTCAGAGCCAATGTCTTGCTGCATCAACCATCATCCACATACTGCTTCCCACGAAATAATCCTTCATTGGACCAAACAGATGGAACTTGGCAGCTGCAAGATCCAAGCTGTAGGGTGGATAAGGAAGAACAATCCAATGAAGTTTTGTGAGCTTCTCTTTGGTGCATAGGCATTATGTGAGGCCTTGTGTTGTCACGGAAAAAGAGAAGCTTGTTTGCATTTTAGTGGTGATGAACATGCTGAAATCTTTTCTTTAATTTCCTAAGGGTAGCACATTACATTTCAGACCTGATCATTGTACCATGAGGGAGGATATCAAACAGAATAACACCTTCAGGGTAGGGTTGATGATAAAATATTGATATTTTTTCCAAAAAATATTGATAGGTATTGGTAACATTTTTTTTTTTTTTTCCCACCAATATATTGATGCTGATGTGATGATATCGAGTGCTGATATTTACATTTTATATTATTTTTTTCTGCAGTTTTCAATAAATATTTTAAGTTGTTCTTTTGAAATTGTAGTAGAACATAATTTTACTTTTACTGTGTGTAGGAGTCTTATTACTTTTTGAGCTTTCATAACTTCCACACTTTCTCTTCGACTGTGTGAAGCAAGTATATGCCACAAAGAAGAAGTCCGAGCACAAAGAAGAAGTCCGATTGCACTTGGGGATGGCAGTGTGAATGGAATAACACGATATCCAATGCAAAGAAACAGCACACCAGTTATGTTGAAAAACAATTTTCAATATAACTAGTGTGCTATTTCTTTCACTTCGGCATTCTTCAAAATCAGTTGCTGAAACTGATGAACAAAAACCTAAATAACAAGATTGGTCTTTGCGATGGGCAAAGAGGTGTGAGGAGAGATGCTGATGTAATTGGCATTCGGCACTACGAACAGAAACTGCGATGCTTAACTTCTCTGTGCTATTTTGACACTACAAGTGCTAGGTCGCTGAAATTTGCAGAAATGAAAAAAAACATGGAAGTTGACATAAAGTGTTCCAGCCAAATCCAATAAGTGATGAAACCGAATGATGGACCCATAGGACACCTTTTATTGTGCCACTTACCTGCAGCTGCCATTGTTGCAAAGTGATTATTGCCAAGCGTGATGTGCATCGTTTTCGTTTCAGTTCTTGCTCTAAGGAGGGCAAGCAGGCTATACTAGCCTGTTGATGTACAGAGTATCTAATAATAAATCAGTACTTAAATATATAGCTCTATAGCTGGCTGTATATTTACAATGTGCAGCTGATATTTTTTTGCCGACACATCTGTATTTTTTCCGTCGATAATTTTTTTCGATTTGTCGAAGGTAGATACTGATATTTTTTAAAATACTGATATATCAGATTCCCAATATTTTTAAAAACATGACTTTACCAGCTGAGGGTGTGGCTTTGAACTTTTTCTAGGGAGGAGAGGTGGTCTGGCACCACTCCACGGACTGCTGTTACATTTTCGGTTCAAAGTGATGAACCCATGTTCCATCACCTGTGACGATGTACAACAAAGGATTGTCATAATCAGTCTCAAAATGTACAAGCTATTCTGCACAGATGATCCTTCACTACTCAGTGTGTTTTTCTGTCAGGCAGTGAGGAACACAGTGAGCATGTACCTGTGAGTGCCCCAACTGGTGGACATCCAGTTGAGCGGTGAGGCATCTGATTGTAATCTGTCAATCACCTTGAATGAGAGTGTCCGCACATTCCAACACAACAGGAGACATAGCTGCGTGCGGCCAGCTGGCAGATGGGAATTGGAGTGATTTGTGCGACTTGACTGCTATTGTGTCAGATGCCTTACCCAATGGCTCACCATGCTTTTGTTCCTGCCAGGTCTCTGCAGGCATTCTGGAAATGTCCATGAATATTTGCGATGCTCTAGTTTTCTCCCAAAAGAAACTCAATGACAGCTCTCAGCTTGGAACACATCTCCGTCACAGATGTCATTTTGAATGCTATGTATAGTGCCACCACCTATCAGAACTTCATGGGACTCCAGGGGCTGAAGAAGGAATATTTCACAATGTCCAACAACAAATTCCATATTTTTCAACCAAAATTGGTGGAGGAAAAAAAATGTATTTCATTACTTATTGAATGCCCCTCATATAAGTAACTTGCTGAGTCTTAAAGTCACTCTTAGTACACATATCTATGTCCTTAAAGTCCACAAATTGGATTAACTAGCACTGTCAACTTTGTCCCTGTCTTAACTAACACAGCTCCCTCTTCATTTCCCTCATAGCACCGAACTAAACCACCTCCCTCTATGAAGCGCTTATGTAACCGCTACCCCATTATTACTATCCACTCACACTAGATGAGAACTTAAGTTCTTTTGCAACATGTAAACTATAAAAGTTACATTAAACCTAAGTACTTCAAGGTGACGTTGATGTTCCAAATGAAACAATACTAACATCATATTTCTTATTACATCATGTATTTTAGAATATGTTTCATTCCGTAGACAGAAAACAGTAATAAGGGAAATCAGCCTTATCAAGTATCAAAAGATGTAAATCTGATGCTTTATAAACATTACTGTACAGGGTGTATCATGATTAATGGTGTAAATGCATACAGTTGAAAGTACTAGAAGCAAAAAAGTCAGTAAACATAGGGTCGAAAATGCATACCTTAAGAGCTACGAGCTATTTTTCATCTTCGATACTGGGAAGCAAATCTCTTTTATTGCACGCTCTTTGCTTTCCAAGAAAAAAATGTCCAGTAAACATGTGCTCTAGAATGCATACCTTAAGAGCTAGGAGCATTTGCTCATATTTGCTACTTGGAAACACAACTCTTCTAATGAACAATTGCTCATAACTTTTAAGGTACGCATTTTAGAGCACATGTTTACTAGACATTTTTTTCATATTTTGGTCCATACTACTACTTCCCAAAATGTGGAAGTATCGAAGATGAAAAATTGCTCATAGCTCTTAAGGCATGCATTTTTGACCCCATGTTTATTCAGTCTTTTTTGCTTCTAGTATCGTGTACTTTCAGCTGAATGCATTTATGCTATTAATTATGATACACCCTGTGCACAAATAAACACATTGGTGTTTATATTATAAATCACTTCTGAATTAACAACAAACAATCATTAGTGGTATGCTGCATTTGACAGCTAATTCTAGTTTGAATAAGATAACTTCGTGACTGACGGATGGCAGTGGAGGAGGAGGGGGGGGAGGGGGGGGCCTTGTTGCAGGATGATATACAGCAAGCCATTCGCTCATGAGAACAATAGTGTAATGCACACTGCAAATGTAATAAAATGTGTGATTTTGTCATCACTGTCTTTGTTCGCAGTGGGATGGACGCTATTTGTGGTGGCAGTACGAACAAAAATTGTAGACACTGCAGTCTGTACATTAGTATCGTAACTAAATGATTATGCACGAACAACACCAATAATACAAGTGTTCATCCTCAATCAGCAAATGCTATGAAGTAAAAAAATTTGCCAATCAACCAAAAGAAAATTGCAAGCTGAGAACACAACTCAGTATTGGGTCCAACATGTTGCACCACCAAAAGGATACAAGTAGAGAAACACTTGCACTACTGTCTGTGTGGTCACTAGAATAACTGTCAGAATTTAACACAATAATGAGTTACTCAATGTATTTTCCACAATACATTCATTCTTCCCATTTCAATATTATTTCCTTTGTATGGTTCACAACAATATGTCACTCTGGTGAGGAAGTTTTGTTTACAGTGCCTGTTATCAACCATTTTACTTCTGCCAATTTATATTTTTATTGGACTTTGCCTAACATACTTCAATTTGAGGCCTCCTGAATTCTATACAATTAAAATGGTAGTGATAATGGTGCTGCTCTTAAGAGTTTTAGAACAGCATTTTTTGGACTGTTCACACACAACATTAACAGGCCACTATGGTTCATTCTGAGCCATAAGATACCATAATTTTTGTTCTTTTTCAATGTTTTATTTATTTCGTTTTAGCCAGTTGCAACTCTCCTGTGTTCTGAAGCACCTACAGACACTTCATCAAGTTCTGTAAAATGGAGGCTGTGTTTGTGCAACTGTCCTTAAATCATTGCTAAAACACGTTTTCATTTGCTTCTTTATGTTAGTTGTGGGTTGGAAATATGTAGACCAGTTTACAAGCTATCAAATGCTGTTAAAAAAAGTTACAAAACAGTACAGAATGAATAACACAACAGTTTCAAGTATTAATATGGAAAATAAATGCTCCTCAGAATAGACTGACAACCTCATTTTGATATCTCAGACCAAATATGAAAACCATGGGCATTATGACTTATATGACTTGTTCTATGGATAAAGGAGACCACGTATTCACAGTAGCCAATCTTTAACTGATTTCTAAAGTAAAGAACGTAATCCCGTGTCAACTTACACAGTGGCTGGGAGTCTTATGATAACATGTATATAAGATATGACAAAAGACATCAATAAATTCGGCATAGTGGGTGAGTATTATTTTGAGTGCACAATGGCATAACAACATTCAACAGATTATTACTCACCGACAGATGAAGCACTGAACTACAGACAGGCACAACAAAAAAGAATGCTACAAGTGTTTCAGATCGTGGACGAAGTCCTTCTTCAGAAGTAGAAAACTCACACAAGAACAACTCAGACACAAGGCCACTGTCTCTAGGCACTAAGGCCCGACTGTAATTGCTTGTGTGTGAGAAGCAATGTAACTGATGTGCGGTAGGAAACAAGTAAAGAAGATGAAAGGACTATATAGTTGCATTGGTGGGATAGGAGGTGCATGTGGTTCTGCATTGAATGCAGGGAATGGGATGGGCAAAAAACGATAGAGACTAGCAAAGATTGAGGTCAGGGGAGAGACAGGCATGAAGGATTGTTGTACGGACAATTCACACTTTTGCAATTCAGAAAAGCTGCTGTTGGTGGGAGGAATCCAGATGGCACAGGCTACAAAGCAGTCATTAAAGTGATGCATATCATGTTGTATGGTATGTTCAGCAACTAGGTGGTCTAGCTGTTTCTTGGCCACAGTTCGGCAGTTGGGAAGGAAATGGCAGTGACAGAAGTGAAGTAGGTTGTAGTGGTAGGATGTATGTGACACATCTATTGCCAGGATGTTAGCCATGAGGCAAGGGGTAGTGAGCAGGGGTAGAAGAGGCAGACACAGGTATTACAGAGGTTTGGTGGGAGGCAAAATACGAATGTTTGAAGGGGTGGGGAGGATATTTCTCATTTTGGAGCAGGCATGATGATTGGTCATTGTCATCGATCATCCTCTATACAGTCCCCATATGGCATCATGCGATTTTCAGCTGTTTCCAAAACTTAAAGAATACCGTCAAGAACTTCACTTTTAAACTGATGAAGCAGTGCAAGCTGAGGTGAGGCTGTGATTCTGTCAATGGCGTCAGACATTCTACAGTGACAGCATCAACAGACAGGTCTCTCATTGGGAAAAACGTATTCATCGCCAGTATAACAATCTTGGGAAATAAGTATGTACAGGAAGAATAAGGATGTAGAATGTTAAAAAATTTGTTTTATTTAAAAAGCTTTTAGAAGTTTTCACACAAGAAATTCGGAGGCATTACTTTTTAGCATTCCCTCATATAAAACAAACACATCAACTTATTACCTCTACATCTACATATATATTCCTCAAGCTGCTGTATGGTGCACGGTGGAGAGTACCTTGTATCACAATTAGCCGTGTCCTTTCCTGTTTCACTCACGAACAGAGCAAGGGAAAAACGAGTGCCTATAAGCTTCCGTCTGAGCGCCAGTTTCTTGTATTATATCTTCGTGGTCCTTAGGCGAAATGTATGTTGGCAGCAGTAGGATCGTTTTCTACTCTGCTTCAAATAACAGTTCTCTACATTTTCTCAATAATGTTCCTTGACAAGAATGTCCCCTTCCCTCCAGGGATTCCCATTTGAGTTCCCAAAGCATCTCCATAACACTATGTGTTGTTCAAGCTGGTAATAAATCTTGCAGCTCGCTTCTGGATTGCTGCGATGTCTTCCTTTAAGAGGATTTCATGTGGATCCCAAACACTCAAGCTGTACTCAAGAACAGGTTGCACTGCATTCTGTATGCAGTTTCCTTTACAGGTGAACCACAATTTCTCAGAATTCTTCCAATAAATTGAAGTCAACCATTTACATTCTCTACCACAAATCACACATGCATGACCCATTTGGTATTGCTTTGTAACATTTTGCCCAGATATTTAAGAGACATGAATGTGTTGAGCAGGACATTATGAATGCTTTATCTAAAAATTATGGGTTAGGTCTTTCATATTCATCATATTAACTTACATTTCCCTACTTTAACAGCCAGCTGCCGTTATCACAACAATTAGAAATTTTGTCTATGTCATCTAGTATCATCCAACAATGACTCATCTCTGACACTTTCCCTCTCCCCACAGCACCATCAGCAAATAACCACAGATTGTTTCCCACCCCATTCCACTAGATCATTTATGTATGTAGAAAAAAATAAATATCTGGGAACATATTCCATAAGCTTATACTGTCACTAACAATTTGCACTGACGTACAGTGTCAAATGCTTTTCGGAAATCTAGAAATATGGATTCTGCCTGTTGCCCTTCAGCCATACATCCCATGTATATCTAGTGTGGAAAGAGCAAGCCGAGTTTCACACGAGTGATGCGTCCTAAAATCATGCTGATTCATGGATATGAGCTTTTCCATCTCTTGGAAATTTATTACATTTGAATAAGCAAACCAATGTATTTTTGCCGGTCGGTTCTTTTAGCCTTCTTATATTCAGAAGTCACCTAAGCTTTTTATCAGTCACCTGGAAATTTGTGCTGGGCAAGAGATTCACAATAAATGCAAGCTAAGTAAGGAGCTAACACCATTGAGTACTCTATGTAAAACCAAACTGGGAGTCCATCCTGACCTGGCAACTTATTTGTTTTCAACTCTTTCAGTTGTTTGTCTACACCAGGGATGCTTATTACTGAGTTGTCCATACAGTACTACATCTACATCTACATATACATTGATACTCCGCAAGCCACCCAACGGTGTGTGGCGGAGGGCACTTTACGTGCCACTGTCATTACCTCCCTTACCTGTTCCAGTCGCGTATGGTTCGCGGGAAGAACGACTGTCTGAAAGCCTCCGTGCGCGCTCTAATCTCTCTAATTTTACATTCGTGATCTCCTCGGGAGGTATAAGTAGGGGGAAGCAATATATTCGATACCTCATCCAGAAACGCACCCTCTCGAAACCTGGCGAGCAAGCTACACCGCGATGCAGAGCGCCTCTCTTGCAGAGTCTGCCACTTGAGTTTATTAAACATCTCCGTAACGCTATCACGGTTACCAAATAACCCTGTGACGAAACGCGCCGCTCTTCTTTGGATCTTCTCTATCCCCTCCGTCAGACCAATCTGGTACGGATCCCACACTGATGAGCAATACTCAAGTATAGGTCGAACGAGTGTTTTGTAAGCCACCTCCTTTGTTGATGGACTACATTTTCTAAGCACTCTCCCAATGAATCTCAACCTGGTACCCGCCTTACCAACAATTAATTTTATATGATCATTCCACTTCAAATCGTTCCGCACGCATACTCCCAGATATTTTACAGAAGTAACTGCTACCAGTGTTTGTTCCGCTATCATATAATCATACAATAAAGGATCCTTCTTTCTATGTATTCGCAATACATTACATTTGTGCGATGGTCAAACAATGGTATGTTTGTACCATTCTCCTGTGTGAATGACTTCTTAAACACAGAATTTAATACTTCGGCTTTTGTTTTGCCATCTTCAACAGCCACACCAGACTGTTCAAAGAGTGATTACATGAAAAGCTTAGAACTGCTTAGCAAATTTACATCGTTCCACAAGTTTCTTGGGTTCTCAGCCAGATCTTTTGGTATGACTGTAGTAGTTATTGTATGCTTCACACAGAGATCTTTTCACAGACACATGAATCTCTACTAACTTTTATCTGCCATCATTTGTGTATTCTCTTTTGAACTGAGAGTACAACAGCCTTTGACTCCTCAGCATTTTCCGAATTTCACTGCTAAACCAGGGTGGATCTTTTCCATCCTTAATCCACTTACTAGGCACATGTATGTCCATCGTACCAGAACTAAATGACTGAAATTAATTGTCTAAGTGAGATGCTAACAACTGTTTATCTCCTCTTTTTAGCAGAAACGCTCTCCTAGCCTTTTTGAATGGTTTATTAGCTTTTGTAACCATAGTTGCTATGATGACATCATGATCACTAATCCCCATCTCTATGCTGATGCCACTGATAATGTACGGCCTGTCTGTCTATTTCCATGTCCTGTGGGCTGCTGAACAAGGTGCGTGAGACAGTTTTTGGAAAATGTATTCTACAGTGAAGTTAAAATCTTCTGGTTGTTAGGCCATGTCACATTTCTTCAAATAATCAATGCTTCAACCCTCTGCTGAGATTTTCTTCTGGGTCTTGTGGTATCCACTACATTCAACACCATCAGAGATCAGTGTCATCTTCTATTATAAAGGGGAGTTTTCCTGGACTTGTATTGGAAAAGTGGGATTATTGGGTAAAAATCTTGGGCTACCATTGATAAGCCATTGTCACTGGATAGTAAGACAAGTTTTCCTGTGATAATGCAGAAGAAGGAGGTTATTGGCATGGAAAAGCTCCCATTAGAAAAGGTGACATTGGTCACTGACAGTGCTCAATCTACAGCAGAGGGGTTGAAATGTTGACTGTCTGAAGAAATATGACACGGCCTAACAACCCAGGAGATTTTAACTTCAGTGACAATGGCCAGGAAAGCCTGCAGACTTAAGTGTTCTATAGTACTCCGCAAAACTGTCTGACTGCACTCCGTGCAATGAAGCCACAGATGTCCCGGTCTATACTTGGTAGGTTAAAGTTGCCTCCAACTAGTATTGCGTGATCTGTGTATTTACACACTACTGACTGTAGACTCTCTTTGAATGACTCTAGAACTGTCACAGCAGAAAACAGATGGCCAGTAAAAACATCCAACAATTAACTTGGCTTCACCTAAACCTGTTATATACGACTAGATAACTTCAACAGAAGTGTTTTTTGGCTAAAATAAACATACTTTTCACATAACTTTAAATTTGTAATGTAAGGTGTGGTCAAGACAAGGTTCTGAGCATAAACTAGTTTTTACATTACAGTTATTGCATACCAGTTAAGGAATAGCCACCAAGAAGGACTGGTAATTCAATTGCTTCTTTATTTAGAGTAACCTCACATTGTTTTACTTCATCACTAAGTTACTGGTCTGGGTGCTACCCCTAGAAAACTCCTATAAACCAAACCATGTAGCTTAAAATATTATATAAAGGGTATAAATTCTCTTGGTATAAACAATCAACAAACAAACATTTACTTCTTGTGCAAAAAGCATACAAAACTCTACAAAACCAAGTGAATCCATGTTCGTACCTATGCCTCCACAAGGCATTTTAAAAATTGGGTTATTTCTTGTTGTTAAACTCATTTTTATCCAGACCCTCTCTGGGATACACTACAGTAAAGAAAAATGGAAATGTAATCCTTTATTTCATTATGACCCTGTCATCAAGCCAAATAAGTAACACTCTTTGAAGAACTAGCAACTTTTGCTACCACACTGCATACCAATGTGAATATGAAATTCTCTAAATTCTCCAAATTGTTTAAATTGAACTTTGAAAAGGCATTTCCAAAAGTATGCATGTTTATATCAACATCTCACAAAAACAGATGTGTAACAGCAGGTATTAAGAAGTCCTCCCAAACACTTAAACACCTCAGTTCCATGAAAAAGATTTGCAGTGATCCAGAATTATTAAATTTCTATCATAGGTACAAAAAGATCTATAGGAAACTGCTGATTGCTGCAAAAAAGTCATTTAATGACAAAATAATATATAATGCAGAGAATAAAAGCAAAGCAGTCTGGAATGTTATAAGAAAGGAAACGCAGAGAGGCAAACAAATACAGAATAACATACTGCTAAGGGAGGGGGATAAAGTAATAAATGATCCACAGAACTTAGCAAACTATGTAAACAAGCATTTTTCAAGTATTTCAGAGAAGTTACAGCAAAAATTCCTTCAAACAAATATAATACCTGTAAACAATGTTGCACTAAATACAATGATGTTACTTCCAACCACAGAGAATGAAGTCAGTAAAACAATTCAAAAGACAAAAATTAAAAAGTCAGTAGGCTTAGATGAAATACCAATGTGTGTACTGAAACAATGTATAGGGATCCTTCACATCAGGGACATTTCCAGAGCAGTTAAAACAGGCAAGAGTTGTACATTTCCTTAAGAAAGGTAATGCAGAAGACATAGAAAATTACCGGTCCATTTCCCTGCTATCAGCATTCTCAGAAATAATAGAAGCAATTATGAAAGACAGATTAATGAATTCCTGAATAAATACCATCTTTTAAGCGAATCACAGTTTTGTTTCCGAAGCGGCAAAAATACGGAGTCAGCCATAGTAGAATTCACAAAAGTTGTAGTTGATGCTCTTGATAAAGATAAGTGTGTCACAGGCATATTTTTGGATCTTTCTAAGGCGTCTTATACAGTTGACCACACGGTTCTATTAAATAAATAAGAAGCATTAGGAATAAGAGGGGTAGCTAATGACTGGTTTCGCTCATACCTAACAGATAGGGTGCAAAGAATAGAGATAACACATACTTCAAATAGATCTAAACATTTAGTAAAACACTTATCAGAACCAAAAAGCATTAATATAGGGATTCTGCAACATAGCATATTAGGACCAATACTGTTCCTGATATACATCAGTGACTTTCCTAGTAGTGTTACTCATGGTGAAAAAATCCTCTTCGCTGATGACAGCAATATTATAGTCACTGAGAAAACAAGAGAACTCCTTGCCAAGAAAGCAAATGAAACTCTCAAGAATGTTTATGATTGGTCAATAAGTAATAAAGTGACACTGAACATAAAGAAAACTAATGCCATGAATTTCAGTTTGAAGAGGAAAAATGATAATGTTAAATTAAATGTAGATGGCACCTCTATAGACTGTGTAACAAATGCAAAATTTCTAGTAATGAATACTGACTCTCAGTTGAAGTGGTGTGAACACACAAAGGTAACTGCAAACAGGATGTCATTAGCATGTTGTGCCCTTAGAATCCTATTATCAGTGTGTAACACGCAATGTCTTTTAGTTACATATTATTCATACGTACATTCAATTCTTAGCCATGGCATTCTTTTTTGGGGAACAAATGCACAAAATACGAACAAAATTTTCAAACTCCAGAAAAGAGCTAGACGAATAATAATCAAAAATACTAGTCGAGCTCATTGCAAAGATCTGTTGAGAACACTGGGGATTTTAACTGCTCCACATGAATACATTTACCAGTCAGTTGTACACATCAAAAATAACATTGGTATTTACTGCACAAACAGCTCTGTCCATGATAATGCAACAAGAGATAGACTCAACGTACATTTACCAAGAAAAAATAAACATAAAACTCAAAACAGCATTTTCTACCAAGGAATAAAACTGTACTATAAATTACCAAATGAGATTAAAGAAATTGCAAAAATAGACTTATTTAAAAAGGCTGCTAAAAAGTACCTGTTATGCAATACGTTTTATACACTGAAGGATTACTTAGCTAAAACAGAGTAGGGGTTTGATAAAATATGTTATACAAATAAATAATAATAAAAATGGTTATAAAATATCCACCATTCCACATTAACACCTTCATTTTGTTTTTTCCTTCTTTTTTCCTTTCTAGAACTACTTACCCCCAAGCTATGCACAGCACAATACTATCACCTCTTCTTCTTTTTGAGCTCAACATTTCACTCATTATGGAGGTATGCTGGCTCAGTTTTTCAGGATAAATGGGAAGTTGCGGTACAAAAAACGGCCCAGAGATCACCAGTGTGTGTGTGTGTGTGTGTGTGTGTTTTATGAAACAATGTGTGTATAGTGTGTGCAGTGACTGATAGTGAGATAAGAGTGAACAATGTGGCATTACTTTATTTAATAAGTTATTTGCAAAAAAAGTATTGTATACGAGGAGTAAATCTAATTATCATCTCTTACTAGAAGTCTGTAAATATATGTGTACACGAATTAGCTTATTTTAAATTGATCTAAATTTGTAAATACATTGACATGTCCTATATCCTTGTAAAAAGAGATCCATGGATGAAAAAAGCTACTACTACTACTACTTATTATTCCCCAAGTCACGAATAGCATACAAAGCTCAGACTTAAAAAACACAGGTAGATTCATCTACTTTGCAGATTTCAAGTAAGCTTCAAAACCAACAGTATTCCACCTTCGAAGGAACCATCAAACATTCACCATTCACTGACACAGGTTTGCCAAACCATCATTGACTATTTACATGGGTAGTATCCCTGTAGATATCCTATCACTTCAATTTGTGTCATCATTCCTTGGATCCACCCAACCCAGTAATTATGCAGATTTATATATATGGGTAAATTATTCTTTATAACATTATATATTTCCAACTCTCCCCCTTTCTTGATATATTTTGAATGAGTCACATCTCTAGACTGCTTATCGAATTGCTGAGCTCACTCACCTACTGTATCTTGAGTGTACTCCTTTGTACATGGTTTTTTATTTTCTGTTAATATGCTGCAGTAGCTCCAAATATGGCTTTTTATTTCCCATTAATACGCTGCAGTAGCTCCAAATATCCCTATTTGGATTGTATCTGGGTCTAGGCTGGATGGTAGCACATCAGTCTCTGTATTACCCTTCCATTCTTTGTCCTGTTCAATGTGATGTCGCTAACAGCCAATCTGATTTGTGCCATAGTCTGGTAGCTTATTTGTTGCTCATAGTTTGTTAATCTACATATTTAAGTCCATGTGGTTATGATAAATAACACAAGGAATTGCCACTATTGTATCATCATTGAAAATTTCAGCAAAACACGAAATCTCAACATGCATTTAACTTTGTATTTGTACTTAACGAAGCTGAAATTACCTGCGAGTGAGTGATCGTACCCCATATAGTTAACATACCATTTTTCCATGCTTCCTCTTCTGCTTATTGTGATGAATGTAGATAGGAATGGATTCTTCTGTCATGCTGCACAACTTGTACACCCATTGTATTTCAATTAATTTATGTTTGAAACATACACAGACCTTTAACCATAGTAATCCTAAATTTCATTACACAATATGTGGTTACACTGAATGTCTAAGAGACAGAGCATGTATTCTTCTTGTCATATATTGGATAAGTAACGAAAATATAGTTTTAAAGAATACAATAAAAGAGTAAGAGACTGTTACGCGAAATCTAAATAAGAAAAAATATAACAGATTGTGCGCCTAGTGGGCGTCACTCCACTTAGTCCATCCAAAACATAGACTCCCCTGAGGCTAATGGCACTTAACGTATCATTCTTGTGTACATGTGGCCTCGAAAAGAGAACATTCTGGATTCCCACAGTACTGAGTTTGTTTAACATATATATAGGAACAATTATACACATAACACAGAAGGAAAAGGACATTCATTACTCTGCTCCACATTAAGGTTGTCTTTAGCACAAAAAGCGGTGCACAATGCTACAACTAAAATTTTTCATAAGTTACCCAGTGACATAAAAGTGTCTGACAGAGAGCAAAGTAAAATTAGAAAACAAAAGAACTTGTTTCTCCTTAAAAATTCTTCCATTCACTAGAAACAAATTCTTCTATTCACTAGAACAAATTTCTGTTATTGTAATATGTTAAAAGGTGGTGGGTAGGAATTACTAAATCACATCTTTATATTTAACAACAATAGTAATAAAAACAAAAAAATATAAATGTTCAACATTTAGCCATACTTACAAATTAATTTGTTGATGTGAATGTAAAATTACTTCTTCCACATCAATACAATTTAACAATTAAATGAATACGAAATTAACTAACTAACAAGGTCGCCTAAATTCCAGCACAAACTTACATTTTCGTTTCTTATCATTGACAAATACTTAAAATCACTACAGTATTTGATCTATATAGTGGCAGACTCTGCAAGAGAGGCGCTCTGCATCGCGATGTAGCTTGCTGTCCAGGTTTCGACAGGGTGTGTTTCTGGATGAGGTATCGAATATATTGCTTCCCCCTACTTATACCTCCCAAGGAGATCATGAATGTAAAATTAGAGAGATTCGAGTGCGCATGGAGGCTTTGTGGCAGTCGTTCTTCCCGTGAACCATACGCGACTGGAACAGGAAAGGGAGGTAATGACAGTGGCACGTAAAGTGCCCTCCGCCACACACCGTTAGGTGGCTTGCGGAGTATAAATGTAGATGTAGATCTATACTACTGTATAATGGCAAGTCGTTGTTTAATGTTGTTACCAAAAATCTTGAAAAGTTTACTTCAAATCTTTACACAATACCCTAATAAACATTTGGACGGACATAGACTACATCTATTTTTAATATATAAGGTACATAAATATACGTACGCTATATACAGGGTTAACACTTCAAGTGAAAATCTCAAAAGGTTCTTGAGTGATTTACTTCAGATTTTTATGCGATAATATAACACAAAAATCTGGAAAAGTGTTTGACCAATTAACCTCAACTTTTTACACAATCCTCTAATAAAAATTCACAGAGACATAGGCTCTATATTCTTTTAAACAATGATTTACAGGTTTTCTGTTAAAACTGCCAGCAAGAAAAAAATCTGTGCTGGGTTGTGAAAATGTGTGGATTCATTAACTTTTACACAGTCAGTTTTAACTACTGTAGCAGGGAATTTAAACCACTTATGTATGTTTTAACAAAGAATAGGAAAGCAGTATTCACGGTGTATTGGCCTATGATTTACACTACTGCAGAATCTGAATGGCATTGTAATCGCGCCGGCCGCGGTGGTCTAGCGGTTCTAGGCGCGCAGTCCGGAACCGCGCGACTGCTACGGTCGCAGGTTCGAATCCTGCCTCGGGCATGGATGTGTGTGATGTCCTTAGGTTAGTTAGGTTTAAGTAGTTCTAAGTTCTAGGGGACTGATGACCACAGTAGTTAAGTCCCATAGTGCTCAGAGCCATTTTTGAGCATTGTAATCTTACCCATTCACAGATTAAAACTGTGCAAAATACTGGATTTCCAGTCAAGTTTTAGCATTGTTCCCTGGCAAATTTTGAGATCTCAGGGATGAGTAAAGACAAATGTAGGAACTTCTGTAATTCTAAAAGTACTAACATCAACAGCTTTTGCAATGAACTGTATTTAGATGAAGAAAGCAAGCCATATGATGTATGTCTTTCATTAAGCCCACTAATGTTATTTTATTTCAGTAAAATGAAACACATTTGGCAACAAGAAGTTGCATTTCCTTGGAGTTGCAGGACAGATTTAAAATATCTGCATCGATTTCAGCAATAACCTCAGAGAAAAGTAGGCCTCTTGAAAGAAGTGTATAAGGTGGGGAAGAGTTGTGTAAATCTATACTATAGGTGACTGCCAACAAAATGTTGGCTCTGCTATGTTCATTATGGTCACCTAATACCCACTGTGTTATGTCTATTATTTTAGAGGTATTGTGCGTCCGCCTGCTAAGCTGGGTGGTAGCATGTTTGACTAACACGTAGCAGGCCTGGGTTCGATTTCCAGCCAGATTGGAGATTTTCTCCACTCATGGACTGGGTGTTGTGTTGTTCTAATTATCATTTCATGATCACTGATACACAAATCAGCCAATGTGGTGTCACCTGAACGAAGACTTGCAACTCAACGGCCAAATTTCCCTGGACTCCCGGCCATCAATGCCAAATGATCATTTCATTTTACAGGTGTTGTGTGGTTTTTCTTTTCAGAAATACACATAGTGTACAAACCGTCAGCGACTGTCACAATTTTCTTCTTCTCATCATCCATACATTTTAATATATGGACTACTTTCAAAGTGCCAAAATGTGATAGGATAAATGAAATGTCTATAAAACATTGCACTGTACGATGTGCTTGCAGTGAGACAGTCGCAATTTCTGAAATCCACTGCCTGTGGCCTTTGTCCTGCCGAGGAGCACCGCAGTCCTGGGTTCATGACAAAAATCCGCCGCATTACACAACACACAAACAGACCCGGCCTGCAGACATATTGTGAGACTAGATCCAGCGGGCAGCGTCTGCACATTAGTGGGAAACAATGGGCTTCAGATCGGCAGGCCCGATCCATTTTGAGATACCCACATAGCCTTTGTCAGAACACACACGCTTTCACATAATCACTCAGACACAACTCATGCACACGTGACTGCCGTCTCCAGCCGCTGCGTCAATAGTCTCTGAGAATCAGATCCAAACAAATCACTCCTCACGCCTCCCTGCCCCTCGTCGGCAACCGCTAGACTAGTGCAACAGATGGTAGCAGCACTGACTGTGAGCTGAGGGGAATGGTAGGAAGGGGAGAAGCAGTAAGAATGTGGCAGTAGGGAAGCAGTACACATACTCAGCTGTGCCCAGCCAGCGATGCACCGATGATGCATGACATCTCAGTAAACAAACCATTCCATCTACTGAGGCAAAAATGAGATTTTTCCAGTATATTTTCAAATTTCTCTGATGTCCCTGACATGTTTGAGATTCCCTGATTTCCAGAATTTGTGGCAACCCTCTTGTACGAATGTTGCAGGGTATGTTGGGCTAATAAAGAATTGTTAAGGACAAGATCAACACATTTCCAAGTTAACTATGCCATTTCCAAGTTAACTAGTATTGAAGCTAGCCAATCACATTGTTGTGCACACAAATTCAAGTGACCCATCAGATACAATTAATGACAGTTATTCTCGTAGTGTAGGTGATAAGTGCACAAGACTGTCTTTGGGTTAGTTTTGATCCTTACTACTGTACCATGTCCAAATTTTGTATCACTCTCTTGTTCGGTTTTACGAAACTAAATGAAGAACAGGTCTGGCGACACAGTCTCTGGGGGCGTCACTTGAATTTGCACACGTAATGGCCTGACAGGCCAACTTAAATGCTAATTCACTCAGAAATTGCACAGTATATCACATTTTTCTTAACAATTATTGCTCAGCACAACCTACACTGCAATACCCTTACAACCTTTATCCTACCACCCTGCATAGTGAAGTTATTTCCAGTTTATTAAATGAGTATTTTTTGCAGGTGTTAAGTGAACTATTACGTAAAATGTGTTTCTGTAAACAATGGCTGAGAAGTGTTTAATTTGTAAGTAAGATGTTGTCAGAGACCTATGTAGTGTTGGTGGCAAAAACGATTGGATTGTTACATGTGACATCTTGCTGTCTATCACTGACATAAATTGTAAAACTGTACAGTTGTGTCATAGTCAGTTGGTGGTGAATTAATGAATTACCAGAATGGTAATGTACTTTTCTCATCATTAATTGTGTCACTGATAGGTTGCACAAATCTTTTACATGCAGGAACTGCTGACACCTGTAGAATGGACAGCAATGAGAGCAGTCACTTAGCACACATCCACAGTATTTCTTCCAAGATGGGTGTGAATACACCTGACAGAACGGGACTCATCACGCCGAATGGGACTGATCATGTTCAAGTCTAGAACAGTAATCTGCTATAATGCATTGCTCAATTTATGTTAAAATATCTTAAGTTCTGTAATACCTATGTAACCTACCTCTGTTGCATAAGGATGCTCCTCAGATTTTGTGAGGCCTGAGGCTGGGTGATGCATTTGATACCCCTCACACTGTGAAAAGTTTTCCAGACAGTGATAGTGCAGGCAATTAAATCGACATTGTTGAATACAAACTGAAGGAAGGTTACACTTGGGATCAACTCTTCGATGTTTTAAAACAATTGACGGCTCCACAGTTCCAACTGTCAAGATTTTTTACTAACAGCTCACTTAATAACTGCAAATATGTACTCATTTCATAAACAGAAAATAATTCCATCACACAAACACGAACTCTGAGAAGTTATTCTGCCTATTCACATACAACAACTGGACAGGAAATGCAGAGAAGGTATAGTCCATCTGAAAAATGAAAAGCGAGTGTTGTGACTTACCTGTAAAATCAAAAGCAAGTGTGGTGCGGGAAGTTATCTCTCCTCGATGAATGTTACAGCTGCCTTACAGGATGACACAATCAGTTTCCCCTCTAGCAGTATAGAGCAGTAAGCAGAAATTTGCATGGATTCTGTCGATATGCATTTCTTGTCCATATGCTTTTCTTGTGTTAGTTTTATTGATAACTCATGTAATGTTAACACATTTTGTGGAAAATAAATATCCCCCAGGCAAATCAGCGCACTCCGTCATGTGCGCTGTGGAGGATCAATATAACTTTGTTATACAACCTATAGTTGTTTCTTGTGTTATAGTGAGGTAGGCAGAATGGGGAATCACCTCCTTGTGCTCTAATTTGCAGACCTATGAAGGAGGAAAGTTTATGAACACAATGTGGCACATTCTACCTTTTCTCTACCCCACAGATTGGTCCCCTTCGACACATTACACCCTCTGAACACAATTTTGCCCTCAATATGGCTCTATCGCCCTTAGACAAGAAGTTTTCAACTCTTTTCATTTAAAGATAAACATGAATTTTATACCATTAAAACAATATGTTCAATAATCTGAGACTTTTCCATCCCTAGCAATGCAGCAACTACTGATCCTAGCAAAAAATAAAGGACCAGGACTTTTTCATAAATAATTTGGAAATGGGAATGAAGTCCCACGCATCTTGACAGAGCATAGAGGAATGATGCAGGAGACCCGCACCGCCGTACTAGGCAAGGTCCTAATTGGAGGTGGTTTGCCGTTGCCTTCCTCCAACCACAATTGGGATGAATGATGATGATGATGATGATAATGAAGACAACACAACAATACCCAGTCATCTTGAGGCAGGTGAAAATCCCTGACCCCGTCGGAAATCGAACCCAGGACCCTGTGCTCGGGAAGCAAGACCATGAGCTGCGGACTGTAAATAATTTAGTGTAGTTTAATTGTGTACTTGTAAACTTGTTTGCCAGAAGCCAATGTTTTAGAGTTATTCAAGAAAAACAAAAAAGTTACCTTTAAACAAACCCCCCCCCCCCTCCATTTCAATGATCACACCACATCAATCAGGGTTTTTAGTATGTTCTACTGCACATTCCTTCCTAGCACTGTGCAAAAATTTGTTGCTGAATGATTTTTTTTTTACCCCTAATTGACCAATTTTGGTCTTCGTTGACTGGACTAACATATTTAGCAACTGCATAGCATTCCCAGCTAGTGTAGTAACAAAGACATATAGGGGAAAGAGTTGAAGGTACTTGCCAACAGAGTAAAACTACAGGGTGACCCTTCTGAAATGTCAGAAAAGTGTAACATTATATTTATAATGTGAATGTTTATGTCTCAGAGAAATTTTCTGTAATGCTCATGAAAATAATGGGGGTTAACAATGAATGACCATGATCTGGTAGGCAAGGTAATAGCACGTAGTTCACAATGCGAACATCTGATGTATGCTGGTGGCAAAAGTTAGCATGTTCAGTGTGCCTCAATGATTAAGTGAGCGTGGTCATTATGCCACAACGATGGGCACATTGTCTCATAGGATATACAAAATTTTCGAATGTGGAGAGACCAGAAGACTTTCAGATGTCAGTACAAAGATATCAGCCCATTCTTTTGTGCAGAGAAGAAAATGTTCAAGCTGTCAATTACTTTGAAATAACTGAGCAGTATGTGGTCCCTCAATTACAGCAAGATGGGACACTGGACACAGTTATATATCAACAGGATGGTGCTCCACTGCACTGAGCTCTCATAGTGGGGAGCAATTGAACCAGATATTAAAAGACTGCTTGTGGAGCTGTGGTGGACTTATCCCATGGCCTCCTAATAGGCCTGATCTAATGCTATAGATCATTTATTCATTTTAATTTTTTTTGTGGGGCTATGTCATGTCAACAGCATACACAAAAAGACCACAGAATCTGACTGACCTACGGAGGTAGATAATAACAGCATTTTTTCAAATCACTCCATACCTTCCGTGCGCTACGTGGCGCAACACGGATATGAGGTATGATATGTGCTGCATTCGTGATGGTGGACATGTTGAGTGCTCATGTGCTGTGACACTAACTTCAGACATAAACTCCAGACTATCCTACCCATGTATGTACGAGGGTTGGAACTTAAGTAGTGGCAACTATTTATCCACAACTGATACAGAAGATTTACATGTTTGCACCTGTTACCGTCCTTCAAAGTAGCCACCAGCATTGTGTAGAACCCATTGCCGGTGATGTGAAAGGCGTAGTATACTGTTAGCAGAGCCTGTGCTGTTGATGGTGCGAATGGAGCAATCTAAAGTTATGGTGATTCTCGTGTATGACTGTGATGGTGTTATCCTAAAGCATTACGTTCCTCCATGGCAGACCGTCAATGCACAGTATTATGTTTTTGGAACATCACCTGTGACCAGCTCTGTGAAAGAAGCAGCGACACTTTCTGCACAACCTACCCATCATTTTGCACAATGACCTGCTCTGTTAGGTTGATGGGACTGGGAAGTACCGAACCATCCACCATACTCCCCAGACTTAAGTCCTTGTTACTTTGATTTGATTCCGAAGATGAAGGAACCACTTTGTGGCATTCGCTTCAGAACTGTTCCAGAGAATCGACAGGCGGTAGACCGCTGCAATTCGCACCATGAACAGAACATGCTCTGCTAACGGTATACTACGCCCTCCACATAGCTGGCAATGGGTTCTACACAATGCTTGTGACCACCTTGAACTTCAGTAACAGGACAAAACATGTAACTCTTTTGTATCGGTTGTGAATAAACAGTTGCCACTATTTATGTTTCAACCCTCATACCATTAACAAGCAATCAACTTGCATAGTTTCCTATACATAGAGTTTCACTTTCTGACATCTCCAAACAGATCACCCATATATTATTAATGGAATAAAGAGTAAAGGAATTGCCAGTACCATTTGGAATCTGCTAATATATTTAAATCTTAGGCCAAGGGATGAAAAATTTAACAGTGTAATGTGAAAGAGGGCAGAGGACAGGACAGAGGTTCAGGACACTCTTTTGACCTTCTTTATTTATTTATTTGTCAATAGCCAACATTAAGTTGAAATAGACAATTTAAGAATTTTTAGGTTCATCACATTTGATAGTGAATCTAACATTCATATTTCATTACATAAGGATGAAGAGATTTACTCTTTACATTCAAATTCCTTAACACTATAAATACACTTATCAGCTAACAATCTGTGACGCTGCTTCTTGAAAGTATCACCCTGTAGGTCTTTCAGTGATGGTGGTAACTTGTTATATAATTTTATGTCTGTTTATTTAAAGATACATTGGACCTTACACAATCCTGTGAAGTCTACATTGGGCTTGTTTTTATATCTGGTTCCATGCGAATATTTTGAACATGGCTGAAACAGCAAATGTTGAAATTCTTCACAGTAAATGATGACAGCCAAAACAGTTGCAGGATAAAGATTTATTAAAATTCTTGACCACGGTTTCAGTTTATCTAAATATACCTTCATCAGAAGTAAAATACACTAAAATTACATCCTGCAATGGGGATTTATAAAACGTTTTTGGCACAATTGTTTTATGAATCTCCATTGCAGGATGTAATTTTAGTGTACTTTACTTCTGATGAAGGTATATTTAGATATACCAAAACCGTGGCCAAGAATTTTAATAAATCTTTATCCTGTAACTGTTTTGGCTGTCATCGTTTACCGTAAAGATCTTTAAAATGCTTTTGACATGATTCTTGGCTTTTAATACCTGTAATTGCTCAAATGGTTTTCTGCTGCCACACAACCGCTGTCTGAGCACCAGGAGAGTTGCCCCATAGTTTTATTCCATATTGCAAGTGGGATTGAAAGAAGGCACAATAAGAAAATAAAAGTTGTCTGCTAACTAATGTTTTTAGTTTCCTTAGCAAAAAGACTACTCCAGAGAGCCTGGTACATAACTGTTCCGTGTGGCTGTTCCAGGTTAATTTGGGGTCCAGCTGGATTCCAAGAAGTCTTACAGAGTCAGACTCATTCACTTTATCCCGTAGATTTGTGCAAGAAGAAAAACACAGTTTCAGTCTTGCTACTGTTGAGGATTAACTGGTTACTGTGGAGCCATATGGCAGACTTTTCAAGCATTACTTTTGTTTGTTGCTTCACCTCCTCCAATTTATTATCCGAGGTAGTCAGGATAGCATTCGACAATGTAAAATGGTGCAAGATGTTCGAAATCGTGAGAAAAATAGGGGCAAGCTATAAGGAGAGATGAGTAATATACAATACACACAAGAACCAAAAGAGAACGAAAACAAAGTGCATGGATAAAAAAGGGTGTCAAATATGGGTATAGTCTTTTGCTCCTGCTGTTAAATCTATACACTGAAGAAGCAATGAAGGAAATAAAACAATGGTTCAAGAGTTGGATTAAAATTAAGGACAAGAGGATACCAATGTTTAAGATTTGCTGATGACATAGCTATCATCAGTGAAAGTGAAGAAGAATCCTTATTCTCTACTATTTCCAAGGCAGAGAGATAAAAAATGTTTATGCCACGACATCTTTCACATGCAACTTTTGCAAAGTCCTCAGCACCAGATAGTATGTGTTTCCCAGCTTTGCAGATATTCCAGACTGCATGCTTTACAATTTCACTAATCCCATTTATTTATTCCATAGCAGTCTCTGAAATATGTCAAGTTGGTAAACAGGAAATGCTGGTTAAACTGATTCGCTGCACCATCACTCATGAATGTGACAGATTCTTTTCCATACTCCCTCTGATGAACCACTGCTTTTTTACTTGTTTTGAACATGTGGACTTTGTACTGATGTAAAAACAAAGAATTTGTTTCAGGAGAAATTTCCAGAACATTCTGTGCCAGCAAAAAGCATCATACTGAAACTGATTGAAAAATGGCAACGTAGAGAATTGGTTCAAAATGCTCCCAGGAACAGACCAACACCTGTCTGCAAACCTGAACTAAAGAGGCAGGTGCACGAGATAATGACTAGAAGTCCTCGTGAGTCAACCAGCAGATTGAGTCAACAGGTTCATGCAAGTGAGAGAAGTTGCAAACGTATTTTATGGGGACTGAAGTTAAAACTGTAGCGGATGAGTGTTGTACAAGAACAGCCTGACCTGCAGAAGAGAGTGCATTTCTGTTCACAGCTGTTGAGAAATGTTGCCAGTGGTGTCTTCGACCCACTAAGGCTCATCACGAGTGGCAAAACAACCAGTATTGGTCAACAGAAGACCCACATGCGATCCACCAGGTATACTTGCATGATGAAAAGATTGGTGTTTCGTATGCCATTTCTGCTCCATGCATTATGGGGGCCATATTCTTTGAGACAACAGCAAACAGTGACATGTATTTGGGAACCCTGGAGGAGTTTTATTCAAACTTGACAGAAGAGGAGTGTCAGTTATGTTACTTTCGGCAGGTGTCAGTTATGTTACTTTTGGCAGGATGATGAGACATACTGCATCATCGTCTTAAGTGCATGAGATGTTCACACCAGAGAGGATAATCAGCAAAGATTTGTGGCCTTCTTGGTCACCTGACTTGTCCACTAGTGCCTTTTACTTGTGGAGACTGTTAAGGGAAGACTATGCAAAACAAACCCACACACAACTGAAGAATTGAAGACTAGGGTCCAGGATGTCATCAGTAGCATCACAACACAAGAGCTGACAAGATTATATATGAATCTCAAGTGTACTCACTGAAGCTGGCGAAGGACACTTTCAGCAAGTACTGTGAAGATGAGTAATCATATTCAATGCATTATATTTCATTTCATGTTCATGTGCTGACTTTACAGGCCATATTTATGTGCCATGCTCCTATCAAGTGCCCCCACTGCAGTTTTAAATATGTGGAGCAGACTGCAGGAAGTTTTCACACCAAGCCCAAGAAGCACTGCAATGTAAGTAAACCCAAATTGCATTATCTATGCATCTTACACTTCATGATCACAGGCCGGCTAATATTGCAGACAATATTTCAGTACTGCCTGTCTATCCTAGAAGAGATAGAGAACTTCAAAGGTAGAACCAGTAATCCTGAAACTTCCCTGAGAGAACAGGTAGAACTTAAACATAAAAATATTTTGGATAATTTTTGCAATGCATGCAATATCCAATTAACTGTTTACTTAATTATTTCTTTGTGGCACTGTTCCACAGTTGTTCCAGGGTTCCCGTTTCTAGTGTTCTTCATCCATTTTTATATAGTTGGCCATTTTAAGTCTGGTTGTATGGGCACCAATTTGATTGCTCACTGCAGTTATTTATGTTTTTGGTTCTGCTGCCATGAGGTTTTCACCCATGTTATTAGTAATTTTTATGGCACCATTGTCGCAATTTTCTTACTGGTATTTATTATTTAATATGTTTTAATTATATTACATAGTGGTTTATTCAGCATTATATGTACTTTGTCGATGTTTACATTTATAATGCTTCTGACATGTGTTTTAATTGTCACATTCATTATTTATTGGACTTCCACATGCTTCTTGCATAGGGTGCTGGTTTGACATTAGATGTGATATGTGTAAATTTTTGTTTTTGTTGATTTTATTGATTTTTAACTCATGTTTTTTATATTTACTTTGTACTTGGCCCATTATGTTATATATATGGGCACTCATACCTCATACAGGTACCGTTACCTCCAGCTGCTCATTAATATTTTTGTCACTTTGAACTTTTATCTTTGTTTTTCTTATGATTGGATGGAGCACTTCTCACACTATGTTTACTTTAGAGTGCTTGTAGTCACATTAACCAGTCCCCGTTCCACATTATCTACTACTTTTTATGAGTAACTGGTAAGTGGCAGATGTTGCAGTCACATTGTTTTTCAGATGTTTAGTTGGTTAGTTATGGATACTTAACAGCATTTTCTTTTGTTACAATTACATCAATATGCATGCTGCCTATCAGTGATAGTGCTGTGCAAACTTGGCACCAATTGGCCTCCCATACATGCAGCTATTTACAGCTCTGTTTTAGCCTTACTTCACGGCGTTTCATATGGTCTGCAATCTGGCTCTGTTTGGGCTTATTTAGATTCTAGGCTCTCACCAGTACTTGCAAAATATGGTTGATTTCCATCAGGGGCATCTGAAAGGTGATTTTAGTGTGGTCACAATTCCATAATCTCTCTGAAGAGCCATTAATAGCAGATGTTTCATTTTTAACTTACAGGACTGGGCTGATACCCTGATACCCCAAAACCGCGTTGTGTAGGACTTCAGTAATAAAAAATTCTGTACAAATGTAGCTGAAGTTTCAATTATGACAATTTCTTTTATTTTCCTGGCTAGCCAGAAGACAGGGCTAATTCCTTGTCTGTTTAGGATTCTCCCTATCTTAGTAATTGTTGCACAGCAGAATGGAAGCCATGGTGTGTGTTGGTCTTCCTGGCTTGGCTGAGCAGCATTGTGCCTTGGTTTCCTCAACAGCATTGAGCTAATATTGTGGACAGAACACCGTGGATAGAACACCCGAAGGACTGCTGGCAGTGATGACCACTTTGACACCACTCTGAAGAATCTAGTGCACTCAGCGTGTGGCTGGTGGTGACAGGCCGGAACCCCAGTGGAAACACTGTTGGCAGTAAAAGAATGTCTTTACTTAATTCTAATACATGATGTGTCACATCTCAGCGAGACAAACATGCCTCACTCTATTGTCCCTGGCCAGTGCTTGATGTATGGGTGCCAGCTTCTGACCAGGATACTAAGTAGGAACCCTGTGATGTTGGTGGAAGGCGCGTGATAGATCGGCAGTCCCTTGGAGGCCATGGGTATGACATGAGTGGTGTCCCAGTTTCCTCTAAAATCACCTTTCATTTGCCCCTGACAGAAGTCAACCATATGTTGCAAGTACTGGTGGCTTACAGCCCTAGCGGGCCCTTGGCCCCACATGCACCTTCCATGCTAGCATTTGGAACCGGTTGCGTGCAGGTTTTGACTCACTGCCCTCTAGTAGGAGTCGAACAGAGGCTTATGCGGAGGCACTGTCATACCTGGAACTCAGTGCTTGCAGCAGCAGGCATGGACAGCAGATTGGTGAGGCTGTGGTACCAAATCCCATGAGGAACTTTGTGCTGGTGGCAGTAGGCATGACCCACCCTCAAACCTATGGCTGCTGCCAGTTGACTCACTGCCCAGCATGGCCCTGGCACAGTGGTGGTGCTGCTGGACTTCAGTGACGAGCAAACGCTTCTCCCTCAAAATTCAGCCATATCACTCCAAGGTGCATTTGTTTCACTAAAACCTAGCCCCTAGTCATGCCACCCACAAGAAACTTGCACTGGTGTGGTGACGTCGACTCACCTACTGCCACCATTACTCCTATGTGGTGCAACTAGGCTCAGCTCGCAATCCCCTTATGTGTATGTTATTCTGACACACATGCCACCAACCTTGAGGCTACCAGCATGCAACTGGTAATGCGATACTTCATGGCAGCTTTCTCAGTACTTCTTATTACTTTTTGATAAAAACTTGGTAGTGGCATCACACGACCCTCCTCCATGGAGAATATCTGGCCTCTTGGGTCTTACTTTGACCAGGTTTCCTGCTACAATTATTTCCCTCCTTAATCAATAAACAAATGCAACTAACACTAGACTTCTTACTCCTACTTACTACACAGTTACCATATTAATCCTGCTCCTAACGACCTATTTTCCATCCCTCACTTTGGGAATACAGTCCATGGACTTGAATCATCTCTGAATGGCTCATTATCTCAAATATGTAAAGGCTAAGCCTTCCAAAACCAGAGTCATTGTGGTGCTAGGAATTTCAGGGTGTATACATGGACAAGGAAAAACAATTCCCAGATTTTTCTCGGATTTACCGGTTGAAAATACACTTTTTCCATTTTAAGTGACAATATACTTTCCCTCAGCACTGTAAAACAGACGTAGAATTTGCCGGTACTTTAGAAAACGAAACCCTGGGGGAAAAAAAAAAAAAACATGTTTTGGAAAGATCTTTGATGTGCAGCAACATGTACGCTGCATTTTTCGTGTTACGGAGGTATAAATTCGAATTCCACCAAACAGTGCATGTTACTTTCCACAGCAATGAAATTGAGATTGCGATGCGGTTTTGTAAGCCAGTCATGGCTCATGTCACGTGATCTCGCCAGCTGATGACAGCATAGGACACGTGATGTAATCAACCAATAGCAAGATCACTCTTAAGGAGCCTGAACACACACAAAAAGTTAATGGTTTAAATTAATACACATAGTGTTGCTACAAGAAAAACAAAGCTTTCATACATAATATTGGTCTCTAAGATTAATAAGCTCCAAGTGAAGCTAAGATTCCACATATAATGTTGATCTTTTTGCGTGTGTTACACTTCAAGATACATCACACAAATGTGCCAGTAAAATTTTTAATAACGACATAAATGTCTAATCTTCTGGGCAGGAAATTCTTCTAGATGGTTGTCCTCAAAGAGTTGATTTTTAAATGAGAGTCAAACGCTCTGTGATTTAAGAAATTCATCGTACTTTCTGGCACATAGTTCATCTTGCGAAAAAGGAAATTTACTTTGAAAGTAACACTTTTCAAGCCACCATTCGCAATATTTTCCCGTGACCTGTTAGAAATTGGTTCATTTGAGCAGTTGCCAGAGAGCACCAGATAACAGGCGTCACTGCGCCTGCACAGCTACGATGATGCAGGAAGCTCGCATGTTCGTACGTGTAAAACATTAAAAGATCTTATGTCATAAAAGAAACAAGACATCAAAGGTTACTTCAAGAGCATCGGAATTTCGTGATCCATACTATAATGCAGAATTCAGCTTAAAGTGCACAATCGTTATGTGCAGATTCGGATGTAAATTTTCTTGAGTACCAGTACTGTATTATCTCATGTTTGGTTCTTTATTATGGCATAATGCCATAGGAGCTAGAAGATGGAAAATGTGCACTCGAAATGCAGCGAACAGTTGAAACTGGCCAACAGTGTGAAATTAAACACTTCGTTTCAAATAAATTCACTGCCTCTGCGCAAAAGATTAAAAAAAAGCCAAATCTCTTTAGTAAACCGACAAAAATAGCTTCATTGTTCTGCAAGGCGATTAATGCTTGACTGTCAGAAAAGTGGAAATGAAGCCTGAAACTAACAACATATTTTATCCTTCCCTAATTATTCGAACGTATTTTAATTCATTTGGTAGCTCCCGGCCACAGAAATCCGTTTTGTTTTCATTTAATGTGAGAGCAATAAACGAAGAGGAAACAGCAAAATCACTAAACGTAAACACAGGTCACGTGGGGCTACCCACCTCCCCACAACAACTCAGACTGCTCTGTGCATCAGCCCCGGGTGTACGATATTTCTGAACCGGAGAAATTTAGATAGTGGCGCCTAGTCACACATCTGTAGCCAGAAGCGCGAGAAGGTAGTACTCATACGCAACTCAACTGTGCATGCGCAAGAGCCCGCCCGCAACTGCTCAAAAGAATCTAATGTAAACAGCTGTCACGTCATGCTCATCGGAGGCAATTTGTTGTTAGGAAGCACTGCATATTCTTCCTACAGCCTTTGACACACTTTGGTTGGCAGACGCTCGTATGAGAACTGTATTTTGTTGTTGTATATGGCGCATTTCCTTCGCGACTTAAGTTTTATTTTCTCTCTCTCTCTCTCTCTCTCTCTCTCTCTCTCTCTCTCTCGTTCGTGTTTTGTTGCTGCAGTATTATTCTGCAGAAGCAGGATACAGTAATATCCTTCGTTAAGAGTATTGGTTCTTACCAGTTAAAATCACAAAAATTTAACTAGTAACTAAAACAATGAAAAATTCCCGGAATTCTAAAAAATCCCCGGGTTTTTCCCGGACGAAAAAATTCCCGGGTTTTTCCCGGATGTCCCGGGTCGTATACACCCTGAATTTGGATACTCAAGGTCATGGTTACTTGCTGTCTGCCATTCCAATATTGTCTTATATGCTGCAACAATTGTTATGCTGTCATTCACCCTCCCTGTGCAGCTATGATCTGACTCAATGAATGATTCGGGCTGGGTTCCCAGACATTGTTAAGGAAGGTAAGATTTTTTGTGGACAACACCTCAAGAGGTTTGTCTGGCCAATATACAGTTGTGGCTGTGTTATATTCAACACAGTAACTCCTGTAATGGTGATTGATAAATGAAATGCAAGTCCTGTAACATCACACCTTCTGCTTCAACATCTGCAACACCACTATCAGTAACTTCTTTTTGCACTCCCTGTAGTACCTAAAACGACAACACTGACTACAGTTCTACTCTGCAAAATGCAGAAATCACTGGCGTATGCACACCCTGTACATCTGGTCCTGGCTCGCAGCCTTAACACAACATCCATTATAGCAGGAATGTGGATGGGCTGTAACAAAGAGTTTAAGTGTACGATTAGCAATGAAGGGCTTTAATTGCTGTAATAGCTACCCATTAGGGCAGGTATTACAGCAATTAAACCCCTTCATTGCTAATCGTACACTTAAACTCTTTGGTACAGCCCATCCACATTCCTGCTACCTCAGACACCAAAGCTCCAGTGGATATCGGAGAGGGTACTTCTACATCAGTCCCCTTAACTTTCAACATCAGTTATTCTATGCCTTGCCTAAATTCCCTGGAATCTGCATTTTGACACCATACACAATTGATTCAATCTTCCCAGGACCAACAGTTTCAACTACATTAATAAGAGGTTCAACTACATTAGTGGTACTCAGACATCCTGCAGGAACAGGGAAACTATCCACAAGCTTGCTCCTCTCCTTTTTGGGTTCCTCCTCCTCCTTCCTCTCTTTCCCTTCACTGCATAATAAACATATCTCCCACTTCTTGATCATTTTGATCATCCATTCATTCATCAAATGGGGACCTTAGGACACGGACCATCATCACCTTTCCTCCCTCTGGCACCCCAGTCCAACAATTTGAACAGTCCACCAGAAGGCATGGACATAGATGACAGCCACGAATGGCCGCCCCTATAACCTACGAGCATTGCTGAGGCTGCCACTGCTGTGAGCAGGCCACACCAGCCTATTGGCACTCACGGGGGCCCTATAAAGCCGGTGGTGCAGGGGCTCAGAAGTCAGTCGTGTTCCGACTGCACTCTTATGTTGTTTATGGTATGCATAGTTGTCAGATCCTGATCCCGCTATATTTAGGCTCTCTATCTGGTTTACTCTTCGGACTTATATACTGCCGTATCCATTCATGGTTGTTGTTGTTGTTGTCCACAGCTGTCTTTGTCTTTCTGTGGGTTTTGGCGACTCACTGTTGACGCCCCTTGGCCATTTTTACTGCATCTCCCGAGTGTGTCAGATTTTTGTTACTAGACCCCCCTCAGAAGCCTGCAGTCTCCACCAGCACATCTCAATGCACTACAGATTTCTCCTACCCTAATAAAACACATAACATTATCTGAAACCTAAATTCACAACAACACAATACACATGAATTATTTCTTTGTCATCAATGCATGCTGAATATGAGGTATCTGGACCAAACTAGATGTATATGTGGTGTCTGTTCTCTTGGAGAGGCAAGACTTATGTTAGTTTGGCCGGTAGTTTAGCCGCCATAGTTTAGGACTTAGCAGTTCAGTCAGTGGAGGCTTAGGTAACTGCAACGAGTGTTGAATTTCTTTGCATTAGAGCAAATTTAGCACTGAAGACTTAGTTGTAAACAACATGTGTTTTTCCAACTAGTTTATTTCCAACTAGAATATTTATATGTTCAAGCTACTTTCAATTCACTCAATTACATAGCAGAATTTATCACCAACCTATGAATTTTGTGTATAGTTTAAACAATAAAGTTTTTAAATTAAACCTCAACCATTTGAAATTGGAGTATGATATTTAGATTTGTTGCACCTACAATAAACTTGATGTTATTTTTATCATACACAGCATGAACTTTAATTTTAGCTCCAAAAATATATTTGGTATGAAAGGTTCAACAACAGGGAAAAATATTGCAAAAATTATAACACTCATTTAACTGTATGAAATTCATTATTTAATCATGCTTTCAGACACAACTTATTCTTCAACAAGCATTTGCACAAGAACACTTCAAACAAGAAATCTTTGAATAAATATATTTTATAACTCAAACATTTTGTGTTTTGTGAGATGTTTAGCTATGAATTTAAATTTCATATCTCTGATCTGCAACCACATGTTGATTTGAAATAAATCTGAAGACATTAAAATTACTCTAGGTGATAGTTAGTGAAACAACTTCCTCCAAATGGTGTAGCAGTGATATTGATATGAAGTAATTATCAAAGTAAAGCTTACTCCAAATAGTGTAACAGTGGTATTAAAGTGTAGTAATTATGAAAGTTAACTTCGTGATTTACATTTCTCTGGTACATTCCAGCATGATATAACAACCAAATTGCTGCTGGCTCCAAGATCAGGAGCTGCAACATTCTTATCCCATTCATGTTCATGTCTTGTATACATTCCCATACTGGAGGCATACCCAGATACACCACACATTAAAAACAATTTAGAAACATGTGAAACTGCCTGGCGGATTAAAACTGTGTGCTGGTTCGAGACTTGAACTTAGGACCTTTGCCTTTCATGAGCAAGTGCTCTACCATCTGACACAAGCATAACTCACGACTTGTCCTCACAGCTTCACTTCCTCCAGTACGTCTCCTACCTTCCTGGCAGAAGTGAAGCTGTGAGGATGGGTCGTGAGTTGTGTTTGGGTTGCTCAGATTGTAGAGCACTTTCCAGCGAAAGGCAAAGGTCCTGAGTGAGTCTTGGTCCAGCACACACTTCTAATCCACCAGGAAGTTTCAAATCAGTGCACACTCCACTGCAGAGTGAAAATTTCATTCTGAAATTTATAAACAATTTACCTGGTTTATCTGGCAAACATATTTTCAGATGACACCTGACTTTACTAGCACACATCTGTTCATCTACAGTCAGTGACTCCTCCTGTGGGACTGAACCAAATCTTCCACTCAGATATATAAAAGTATTATCTTTCTCAGCTTGCCTTGTGCATTGGCATTTGATAAATTGTCTTGAAAGTACAAAAAGCACCTCACTTGCTCAAATTTGTTGATAGTAAGTTACAGCCGATATGCTACTGGTTCATATCAAAAGCAGTGTCTTAGAATTCATTGAATAAATATTAACATTCTTCTATTAGAAAAGATGTTAATTTATTGTCAAAATCAATCCCCTTATATGTTCTGAGGGAGTGTACCCAGAACGGATTTTACCAACTACTGAAACATCAGAAAATTTCCACAACACAGGCTCATGGGGTGCATGGAAGCAGGAGATGGTCACTTTGAACAATTTTTGTAAACATACATGTATTTTATAAAATGTATAATTATTGTACCTCTATAAAGAAGGATTTTTGAACCCATGTTTATACAAACTTTTTGTAATGTTTTGATGTCAAGAACAAATCCCTGAAGTTACATGTTTTCATATGCCCTGTGTATGACAGAACTGTGTTACATGAATGCATGCAGCATGTAAAAACTGCACATATGCTGCAAAAATATCACAATTCAAAATATTCTTTTTTTATTTGTTTTTGCAAATAGGCTGTGTACGTACTCCACATACACTTCATACAAAACACTTACCATAAATTCAAGGCCCAGGATCTTGATTTCATCATCATTAATTTCTTCTTTCCAAACTGGTATAGCTAACAAATAACCAATTTCCGGTATATATATAACAGAGCATTCTTTTACATAATCTGGCAGGTCATCTAACTCCTCCTGTGCCATTGTCGTCATGAGTGCAGGAAGACAACCATATTTATGTTTCTCTATTTAAAAAAATACAGTATATAGGTCAGTGAATGCAATAGTATTTTATAATTTTCATAGTGTCTTTTTTTCATTGTCATAAATATTTTATTTGGAAAAAATGGAGAAAAGTTATAGACATCTCATACACTACTTGGGCACAAACACCAAAACCAGTAATGATCGCAATCAAGATATGTAAGTCTGTCAAAAATAATAATAACTGCATCAACATTTCATTTAATTTTGTTAAAACACTGTCATGTATTTCAAGTTCAGTATTCTAAATCTGATAGATATTGCAATAACAACATAATTATAACCATAATGGCTGCTACAGATTTTTTTTTCCATTTCTATGACTAGTTGCAAACTTGGATCACTGTTATGTGGTACAACTGGAAATCAATCTATTACACAGGCTCAATCCTACGGTCACACCATTCAGGAGACCATAGTTTTATCACCATACTTGTAACAGTATCTGCCACAATGTACATATAGCCTCATTTGTGATGTCAATATATTGTGCATATATGACAAACTAGGGCAGTGTTATACCATTTCCTGCTCTCAGCTCTGTTGTAAGTCAGAAATAAAATGAACTACAATTCATAGTTTAGTACATAGTACACAGAAAACCCTGACGCTGTACCATTTGTACTCCTTACTTATCGCTGGCTTCTGGAGCTTTCAAAGTGCACCTTTTCTCTGAAAGAGCACTGTCTAGCTGTTTTGCCCAACAATGCCCCAGCACTACTGGTCCTTTGCTGTCTTGGTGTGTGCCGAAGTCGTTGTTGGGCTTCAGTGCAGCATGGTTGCACAGTGCCATATAGTGGATAAACCAATATAAAGAATTTGCTAGAAAGTATAATTAATTATTTGAAGTGTTACATCAATTCGTAAGAGAAAGTGTTTAATTATTAGGTTATTTCATGGAAAGGCAAGCAGAGTTAGTTTTATGATTTATGGTTGGCACATGTTGTATTTGTGAGTCAGTATTTTTTTGGAGGAACATACTGATAGTACACTGTCAATGAAAATGCTTCCAGTAGTTAGTGATTATCTGTTGAATGAATGTGGAAAAACAATGTAGCAACAGTTACTTCAGTATGAATGTGAAATGAGCTTAACTGCTAAATACAAGACTGGATGAGTTTAGGCGTTCTTAGGGGAGTGTGTTATGTGATAAACGTACATTAAACAAAAAGTAATTTGACTAGTATTGTTATTATTGCAAAGTGAATAACTTTAATATTTGAAAAATGTACAATACATGTGTTCATATTAAGCATATGGTCAGGTTTATTTGGTAACAAAGCTCCCATACTCGAGCCTGACAGCCACAAAATTAACCTAAAAATAAACTGAAAAGACTTCATCGGAGTTTACACTTGGCTTACCATGAAATATCAACTGCCCCTTAGTGAAGAATAGCGAGTGCAACTGCCATAATAATAAATGAGAATAGAGTGACGTGTCCATATGCAGAGAAAGTAATAAATCATTGATAATACTGTGTGTGAAGCAGGATCTACAGTATCTTGGATTGCAGTGGTTCGAGATGATCATCCTGATGAAACAAGGGAGCAGTGTAGTTTGCAGCATCACATTATGACACGGCAACCTACATTTGCAGAAACATAAGTGTTGCAATAATGCCAACTGCACATAGTTTGGAATTGTTACTGTAGGGTAAACTTTTGCATTATTTGGCATATCATGATTCTGTGCAGAGGAAGTTAGTTATGGAAACTGGTTATGGTTGTGTTTTCAAGTGTAAAAATGTCGCCAAAGGAACAAGTACCAGTAGTCAGTGCTGCTGCAGGGGTTTATTTCAACAGTGAGAAATAAAAAGTGGATGTAATGGGGGTAATCAATTTTAGCAATACATGGATGTCAATATTAAAGGGATATGACGAGGAGAAGCATAAAAAATTGAAGAAGCATGTAAATTAAGGATTAAGGAGGTAACGGAGATGGATGTAGGAAATGAGGAAGAGGGTTAATGAGAAAATAGGGGAATATAAGAAGAAAAAGGAAAAAAAAGTGATTTGGAAGTTGCTGCAGTCAGCCCAGCAATGAAGCAAGCAGACACATATAATTAATTGCAAAACCTTCCAATTTCTACTCCAAATTCTCATTATAAACAGCTGAAAGTGACACCAGACACTGAGTTGCTGGTTGAGGTACCTAATTCGAAAGGAAGCCAAAGGAAAATTGCTTCTGAAGTAAAATCAATGGTTAAGGAGGACCAAGAGGAATTGATGAAGATATCTGAAATGAGACAACAAGAGAACACATGGACTCAGATAATGAGACACAAAACACAACTATTTCTTCCAGAATGTTCAACACTTATGGAGCCAGGTTTTGAGGACGTGAGTAATATAGAATCTGTAGACATGGAACTAATGGCAGAATTAAATGCAAGTAAAACCTCAGCACCACTGATACAACTCCAGATACCAACTTGTTAATTGAAACACCTAGCTTCAGACTTAGCTTCTCATGCAGAATGACAGTTACTGCAATACTAGATAATGAAATGACTAGTATGAGCACAAATGGTGATAGTTACTTTATAGGATGTACACATTCCCAATATGTATTTAGATGTATTGTCCATTTTGGTATGGAATGTGCAAGAGGAGGATACTGATATTTCTGTCACAGAAAAGATGAGGCAAACTGTTACACAACAAAAACAAGATTTAGGAGGGCGCGGCCACAATACTGCGTGTGCGTGTGGCTGAGTGCAACATATTATTTACAAAACAATCATACAGGCAGCATAGTATGGTCATTTTGTAAATAATATGTAGCCCTCAGCCAGCCAGCCAGCCAGCCCCCCCCCACTCACACAGACAATGTGGCCAGCATTCCCCTGTAATGAATGATGCTGAATGACATATGTGGATGATTTGCAAATAGAATGAAAAGATCTGAAACTAGTCATCTGTGCGTAAAGACAAACATCTGTGCAACTGCGCCTGTTTTTTACAATCTTGTTCAATCATTTCCAGTTGCTGCCTTGTTGCTATACAGCATACTGAAAATAAGCACATATTCTGATATTTGTAAACTCACCCATAAAAACCTGTACTGGTTACTTCCCATTGACCTAGAATCATAAAATTTGGCAAGAAGATAGGTTTCACAGTAAAACTAAATACAAAAATCCACAAAGTGTTAATTTGTAATTGAATCACATTTTTTTAAATTTTTTATTATTTATTTATTTATTTATTTTTTTGCTGTCTATCTGTCCAGTCTCACCCATTAAAATCCCATTTCTCAGGAACAGCTGTAGGTATCAAGTTGAAATCATGTCAGATACTAAGGTCTACAGTCCCTTGGTGGTGAAAAAAAATTTAAGCTTCTAAATCAATGCACTCAAAATATTCGGCCTTCTGCAAAGACCCCTTTTTCTCAAGAACAGGTATAGGTATCAGGCTTAAATTCATGTCAAGTACTAAAGTCCATAGTCCCTTGGCAATGTAAATAATTTAAGCTTCCAAGTCAATGCAATCAAAAGATGAGGCCATATACATATTTTGATATGTGTAAACTCAGTCATCACAACTTACAGATGAACCATCTATACACACATCGAGGCAGGTTGTTTAGTGGTAAAGCATATGTGTGGAAATCATGTAGCCTTCACTTTCAAAAATGTGATGCGTTGCCAGAAAAAATACATGGTTCGAATTCCACGGTAAACTTTAGATCGCCTTTCTCCAGTTAGACAATTGTGGTTGGTTATGGACATGCAACTCACCAAAGTGGCATCCAATGAAAAGACTTGCACCAGGCCAATGAGCCTCATGAAATTATTATTATTATCATCTAAATACATAATTAAGGATGTACTGAGCCCTCAGAGCACATGTCCTACTTGCACTCAACCAGTTTTTTTTTACTTTTGTTTGCACAAATTTCCCCAACACACACAAGAAAATCTTCCTTTTTTCCATGGTTTGTTTGCATTCATTTTTTAAACTTCCAATACACACGAGTCATTTATCGTAGCTTGTTGCACAAATAGCACATTTAAGGTTCTGTTGTGAAATAATTTTTCACAAATAATTGACTATGAAAAATGTGGGAGCTGTTATAGGTTAGTAAGTTATTAGATTTGTTGTGAGTTGTGGCATAAGTGGTTTAATATGGGGGTGGAGACTGCTGTCAAAAGTCAAATAAGCCCTCTCCTGGCTATGTATCATATGTCCTAGGAAAATATTAAAAGAGGCACAGAAAAAAAGATCTGTGCCCTTCAGACACACCCAGAGGATGCAGAGCACATGTGTATTATATAGGATTGGAAGGAGGGGTACTGGCAGCACGTAAGAAGGTGGGGAAAAAGAGATTGCCCCCTGAGGGTTTTATTTTACACACACACACACACACACACACACACACACACGCACGCACGCACAAAAGATTCATCAGTTGTAAGGTCTGAGGTTAACAGGTAAGGAGAAAAAGGTACTGCTGCTAGGGAGTAACCATGTGTGAAGTGTAGGTATACAGGAAATGCTAGGTACTGAGTTTCACATCAACTGAATCTTGAAACATAATACAGTACCCAGCTGAGTGACAGAACCGAAGATCTAAGGGCTCTATGTAAGAAATTCACAAAGGGGTATAGTGGATGGGGCAGGCCATACTGTGGACAGGGCAGGACTACAATACATGTGGTGTCTTGGATATGCCAGCTCCCTTAACTCATGACACCAATGTGTACTTTGTTGAATTTTTTCAATGCCATGGTCAGGCATTTATCAGCAATGCTGCGAAGAATGTTAAAGTGAAGCTGAAAGCGGCACTGGTGATGGCTGACTTCACACACGCTGCTCTGGTACCAATTGGGGCAATCAAGAGTTGGTGTTTCAATATACACAGTAAGGCAAGATCAGAAATGTGACACACAAATTCTGGAAAATATAGGTGATTAGAAGAAGTGTCAGCAAAATAAAAGGAGAGAGAGAGAGAGAGAGAGAGAGAGAGAGAGATCACTGTTACAGCCTGGTTTGGCCCCAGGCTATTTAAGGTTAGCCGAGCTACACTTGGCCTCAGTTCTCTGTGTGCATTGCTACAGCTCTTCGTGTATGTAATTGGTTCCTGCTGAATGTTGCTTAAATACCGTGTTCAAGTTGTTAATGAAGTTGCGCTCAGTCTACTGGTCATGTTACAGTTCCCCTAATTACAACAACACTCAATTAAGGAAAGTGTAGACTTTGTTACTACAGAAAACAGTCAAATAATATTCAGACAGTCACTGTACTTATAAGTAATTCCTGAAAGTAACTCAATAGACTGGTGCAGTTTATTCAAGGGAAAACACAATAGAATACATGCCAACATCAAAGAGAGTGTCACACAACTCATAATTACTCCATGCTTTGTCAATGCAATTAAGAATATAATTAACTTACCCAACAGCAAAATCTCTCAAGGAGTTGATAATACCTCAAGTAAGTTACTAAAATCCTGTTCCTCACATATAATCAATTCATTCAGTCACATACACATCTTTAACACTGAGAATACTTCCAGACAAACAAGGAAGATAGTATAACAAATATTCATGATTACCAACTACTCTGACTGCTTGCCCCCTTTCCAAGGATAATGGAAATGATTATGTACACATGACTAATTCCGGTGACTAAAGAAAAGATACATAAGTAGTAGTATGTCATTCTGCCTTACGCCAGATCTTGTCATGGGTTAAGCCTCTTCCACTTTAGTCTGTCCATAGCCAGTCTTTTCATATCTGAATATTTGTCTCCTTTGATACCGTCCAGCATTTGATATTTTCTTTTTTCTCTACCCCCTTTCCCCTCCACCATTCTTTCTATTCCTTCCTCCAGTAAACAGTTTCTCCTCAAGCAATGTCCAATCCAGTTCTGTTTTCTTTTTTTGATGACTTTCAGCATGTTTCTTTCTTCTCCAGCTCTTCTTAACACTTCTTCATTCCTTACTCGGTCTTCCCATTTAACTTTTTCCATTGTTCTCCATATACACATCTCTAGTGCCTCCAATCTTCTTTCATGCTCCTTCCTTAATGTCCAGGTCTCCGCACCATGCTCCAGATGTAACATTTGGCAAGTCTTTTCCTCAGATCTTTGTTTAGTGATTCCTCTTGAATCCTTCTTTTGCCATTGCAATTCTTTTCCTAATTTCTGTTGAGCAATACATATAATTTATTATTACATTTCCCAAGTAATTGAAGTTATTCACTTGCTCTATTTCCTCTCCCCCTATTTTCATATGGCATTTTCTCCCCTTTCCTCCAATTATCATGCTTTTTCATTCCATATTCTTCTAGTTTTGTGTTTAGATCATACAACATTTGTTCCACCTCTTGCACATTCTGCCATCACAACCATGTCGTTTGCAAATCTTATATACTCCACTCTTTGACCCCCAATAAAAACTCCTCTCCTTCCATCAAAACTTTCATTAATAATTTCCTTCACATACGTGATACACAACAACCTTGTCTTACACCCCTTCCCAGTTCAATTTCTTCACTCATCACACCTCCTATTCTTACTCTTGCCCTCTGGTTCAAATATAAATTTATAATTGGCTGTCAACCCCTCCAGTCAACTCCATGTTTCCTTAGGATTTCAATCAGTTTGTCCCATCTGACACAGTCAGAAGCCTTCTCAAGACCATTGAACACAACATACACCTTCCTTTTCTTCTCCATGTACCTCTCCCCTATCACTCTCAGTAGTCCAATGGCATCTCTAGTTCCCACTCCTCGCCTGAAGCCAAATTGTTCATCTCCTATTGCACAATTCAGCTTTCCATACAGCCTTCTGTTGGGCATTCTCAGCAAGACTTTGGATGCATGCAATATCAGGCTCACTGTTCTATGTTCCTCACACTTTTTGCTTTTGTTTTCTTTTCTATAGAAATGATAAAATAAAATGATAATATTAAAAAATGAAGAAGAAAACACCGAAGTCCACTTGAAATTGGTTTACAAAGTCTGTATACAGTACAAGCAGATGTAGTAGGCCTGTCAGTAATCAAAAAATCACCAGCTCAAAATACAGGGCTATTACAAATGATTGAAGCGATTTCATAAATTCACTGTAGCTCCATTCATTGACATATGGTCACGACACACTGCAGCTACGTAGAAAAACTCATAAAGCCGCACTTCAGGTTTCTGCCGCCAGAGCGCTCGAGAGCACAGTGAGACAAAATGGCGACAGGAGCCGAGAAAGCGTATGTCGTGCTCGAAATGCACTCACATCAGTCAGTCATAACAGTGCAACGACACTTCAGGACGAAGTTCAACAAAGATCCACCCACTGCTAACTCCATTCGGCAATGGTATGCGCAGTTTAAAGCTTCTGGATGCCACTGTAAGGGGAAATCAACGGGTCGGCCTGCAGTGAGCGAAGAAACGGTTGAACGCATGCGGGCAAGTTTTACGCGTAGCCCGCGGAAGTCGACGAATAAAGCAAGCAGGGAGCTAAACATACCACAACCGACGGTTTGGAAAATCTTACGGAAAAGGCTAAAGCAGAAGCCTTACCGTTTACAATTGCTACAAGCCCTGACACCCGATGACAAAGTCAAACGCTTTGAATTTTCGGCGCGGTTGCAACAGCTCATGGAAGAGGATGCATTTAGTGCGAAACTTGTTTTCAGTGATGAAGCAACATTTTTTCTTAATGGTGAAGTGAACAGACACAATGTGCGAATCTGGGCGGTAGAGAATCCTCACGCATTCGTACAGCAAATTCGCAATTCACCAAAAGTTAACGTGTTTTGTGCAATCTCACGGTTTAAAGTTTACGGCCCCTTTTTCTTCTGCGAAAAAAACATTACAGGACACGTGTATCTGGACATGGTGGAAAATAGGCTCATGCCACAACTGGAGACCGGCAGCGCCGACTTCATCTTTCAACAGGATGGTGCTCCACCGCACTTCCATCATGATGTTCGGCATTTCTTAAACAGGAGATTGGAAAACCGATGGATCGGTCGTGGTTGAGATCATGATCAGCAATTCATGTCATGGCCTCCGCGCTCTCCCGACTTAACCCCATTGCGATTTCTTTCTGTGGGGTTATGTGAAAGATTCAGTGTTTAAACCTCCTCTGCCAAGAAACGTGCCAGAACTGCGAGCTCGCATCAACGATGCTTTCGAACTCATTGATGGGGACATGCTGCGCCGAGTGTGGGAGGAACTTCATTATCGGCTTGATGTCTGCCGAATTACTAAAGGGGCACATATTGAACATTTGTGAATGCCTAAAAATACTTTTTGAGTTTTTGTATGTGTGTGCAAAGCATTGTGAAAATATCTCAAATAATAGAGTTATTGTAGAGCTGTGAAATCGCTTCAATCATTTGTAATAACCCTGTATATACCAGGGGAAAAATTAGAAATGAAAAAATAATGACAATGGTAAACATTATACACTGTATTTTGTAGGTCATTCAGAACTATATTTCTTAAATAGTGGCCAAGCATTTGTACTGCAACAATACCTGTCAGAACTAAAACCTGAGTTTATATTATAAACAAAGATAAAAAAACTAGAAACAGTAAGATAACACACAAAATGTTAAGAATTTGAAATAGGTGTAATTCTACTTACTTCTGTCAAGTTCTTCATCAATACCAAGCTGCACTACAAATCTATTTTGCTTCTCTGATTCTGGAAAGTCAATTATGCTACCAATCATGTGTCCCGCTTCATACAGATCATCTGTAATGCAATCTGCAAACTTTTAAATAAAAATGTCATCAGTCTTCTTGCACACATATTATTACCAAAATTAAAGCCAAAAGTAAGCCATTAAGTACCTTTCTAAACAAATCAGTCTTCTCTTTATGCAGTGAACACAATTCTCCTAGTGTTGTAGAGTAGAGTATGGTCTGAAAAAGTTGGAAACATGATTTTTACCAGTTTTTGGGATGTAACTTGATATCACAAAATGGGCAGATATAAGTCCACAGATAATGCTTTCGACACAAACATGTTTTCAGTTCCATCTCTACTGTAGTACAAACATTTATTACTCTCCCAAAACGATTGACTGTCATTAATGTGTTATCTTTATAAGGAAAACGATAGCATATAAGATCCAGAACAGGTCTGATGATAGCTGCAATAAGACGAGAGGAATCATTCAGGAATGGTGGCAGAGCAGCAATCACATGTGATTTTCTGCAATCCCGTAACAAACATGATGGAACCATGAGACATTCTGAATACAGGAATCTTATTTATTATTCAGATAAAGTGGTCATGTCAGTATCATATTCACTATTATTTAAAATTAAAAATATCTACATCCACATACATACTCTGCAATTCACCATACGGTGCGCGGCGGAGGGTACCTCGTACCACAACTAGCATCTCTCCCTGTTCCACTCTCAAACAGAACAAGAGAGAAATGACTGCCTATATGCCTCTGTACGAGCCCGAATCTCTCATATCTTATCTTTGTGGCCTTTCCGCGAAATATAAATTGGCGGCAGTAGAATTGTTCTCTAAATTTCCTCAGTAGCGATTCACAAAAAGAATGCCTCCTTTCCTCCAGACACTCCCACCCGAGTTCCTGAAGCATTTCCGTAACACTCGCTTGATGGTCAAACCTACCAGTAACAAATCTAGCAGCCCGCCTCTGAACAGCTTCTATGTCCTCCTTCAATCCGACCTGACAGGGATCCCAAACGCTCGAGTAGTACTCAAGAATAGGTCGTATTAGTGTTTTATAAGCAGTCTCATTTACAGATGAACCGAAGTAAAATGATGCCCACTAATCCAACAGAAAAATGTACGAGGTTTGATCCTACATAATATCAGTAAGTGGATGAAAGTCATCTATACACACTTAGTGATTACACAGAAAGACCAAAATACCGAATTCAGTATTCTGAGAGGAAAGAAAGACTACAGAATACTGTCTCATCATCATTTTCCAAAACTGTTTCCTTGATAGAGATTCTACCATATTTCTTTTTGTCAATCAATAGACAAATATCAAAATGAAAGATGTATGACTACGTGATTACAGAACAGAAAATCAACTTAAGTCATTGAACAGGGGAAATTCTGCTAGTGCTGGGAGGGTAGCTGTACAATTCTATACCAGGGTGTATACATGGACAAGGAAAAAAAAAAATCCCGGATTTTTCCCGGATTTCCCGGTTAAAAATACAGTTTCTCCCGGGTGAAAAAACACTTTTTCCGTGTTAAGTGAAATATTTTCCCTGTGAAACTTATCAGTCCTTTGAATGGTTATGATTTTATACACGGGCATTGAATTCCCGGCACTTTAGAAAACGAAACTCAGGGAATAAACCAAATGTCCGCTGCGTATTTTCGTATTACGAAAGTATACATTTGAATTCCACCAAACACCGCATGTTACTTTCCGAATCACTGAAATCGAGATTGAGATGCGCTTTTGTAAGCCAGTTAGAGCTCATGTCACGTGATCTCGCCAGCCGATGACAGCGGATATTCAGAGCATGGGACACGTGACGTAGTCAGCCAACAGCAACATCACTGTTACGTAGCACGAACACACAAACAGGGAAAGATAATGGTTTCAATTAGTATATATAGTGTTGCTACAAGAAAAACAAAGCGTTCACATATAATATTGGTCTCTAAGGTTAATAAGCTGCAAGAGAAGCTAAGTTTTTGCATACAATGTTGATCTTTTTTGCACGTGTTACACTTTAAGATATATCACACAAATGTGCCAGTAAAATTTTTTAATAGTAACATAAATGTCTGCTCTTCAGGGTTTGAAATTATTCTAAATGGCTCGTCATCAAAGAGTTGATTTTTAAGTGAGAATCAAACGCTCTGTGATTTAAGAAATTCATGGTACATAGTTCAGCTTACGTAAAAGGATATTTACTTTGAAAGTAACGCCTTTCAAACCACCATTCACAATATTTTCCCGCGACTTGTTAGAAATAGGTTCGTTTCAGCTGTTGCCAGAGAGCGCAGATAACAGGCGACACCGGGCTTGTGCAGCTACCATGACGTCGGAAGCCCGTATGTACGTACGCATAAAGCACTGAAAGATAATACATTATGTCATAAAAGAAACAAGACATCAGAGGATACTCCAAGAGCATTGGAATTTCTTGAATCATACTTAAATGTGAACTTTTTAAGTGCATACTTAAAGTGCTCATTCCTATGGCCAGATTCCCAGTGAAGTAGACCTCGACTGGATATTAAGTTTTTCAGTGTGGTTTTCGGGATTTAAATTTTCTTGGAGCACCAGTACTGTATTACATCGTGTTTGGTTCTTTATTATGGCATAATGACAAACTTGCTAGAAGATGAAAATGTGCACTTGAAATGCAGTGAACAGTTGAAACTAGCCAGTACTGTGGAATTAAATACTTCGTTTCAAATACATTGACTGCCTCTGCGGAAAAGGTTAATAAAAGTCAAATTTCTTTAGCAAACAGACAAAAATAACTTCACTGTCAGGAAAGTTGGAAATAAAATAAAATCTGAAACTAATAACATATTTTAGCCTTCCATAATTATGTGAATGTATTTTAATTCACTTGATAGCTCCCGCCCACAGATACCTGTTTTGTTTTCATTTGACGTGAGAGTATACGTAGGAGAAACAGCAAAATCACTAAATGTAAACACCAGTCACGTGGAGACTACCCACTACCCACTAACTCAGACTGCTCTGTGCATCAGCCCCTGATCTACGATATTTACTAACCGGGTCAATACTACTACAAAAAAAAAAAAAAAAAAAAAAAAAAAAAAAAAAAAAAAAAAAAAAAAAAAAAAAAAAAAATATGTTCATCTTGTAGCGCACATCTTTCTGAAAAGTCTGAAACACAAAACATAACCGTTCGAGGAAATGTAAGACATGTTGTTTGGTCGTAAGTGAGCCAACGTGCAGTGCCATGTCTCTTCAGACAGCATTCTTCTATCGCACGTCAATGTATATCGCTCTGTGGAATTGAAACGTGTATACTTTGTAATGGATGCCATCAAACTATATTCAGGACAGTGGAAATTGAAATGTCCTGTGATGCCTCTCCTGCTCCGAGTCAGCCGGTTTGACAACCTGCCCTCTAAAAAAATCTCGCAATTAATAGCGAATGGGATTATTTGTAATCAGGAGAACAAGAACCCTTCAAAAAATTTGCACTCTTTATTGCCTATTAGCTAACAACTTGCTGTTTTGTGTGGCATAAAATTAAATATAGGATACATAAAACCAATAAAGACAAGGGCCAAACAATAAAGTACACATTTCTTCAATTAGCTCCCAGCATTTTTTTCTACCTAATCTTGCACAGCTTTACATGGCGTGCTTTCCTTTCTGCGAAAGAATCTATTACCTCATCAAAGTTCATCAAACGTTTTGCTTCATGAAAAGTCGAAATGTAGTTGTCTAATACTGAAAAAACTGTTAATACAAGTAATACCCAAGACTGGTGTGGTTTCTCGATCTGATTACGTCTATTTTGTCACTATCTGGTAGATAAAACAAAATAGGCCTTTCTAATATTGCAGCAATTTTGTAACACACATCTAATAAACGAGACTGTTTTGGCAGAAATGGTCATTTTTATAACATGACAGAATATAATTCACAAAGTACCAATATCAAATGCCTATGAGGACTACTACAAACAAAAAGCTTTATGTTAGGAAATAGTTTCACATTTCATTCATACGCACCAGTGTCTCAAGCATGAGATCGAAAAGTAGTATTACGAAATTTTTATATAAATTTGGAATTGTCTTATTCTTCCATAATTTGTGTGATGTCCTTGTTTCTTCTCCTTCCTCATTCTAACAAACAATCTTGTCATCACCAATTCTGTAGCTATTCCTGCCATTGTCAAAATCTGTTCGCCGATTAACTTCACTAATCCGGCCAGAATCACAGGTTTAGTTATCCCGCGATTATTCTCCGGTTAGGCATTGTTACGAGTTCGTACAACACGTTTTCCACGTTACTTCCAGAATAGGACTTAAACGGCTGCTAGCCGGGGCCTGTACAAATAGTCCTCACTACTGTAGCGATCTGGCCAAAAACTTTCTGTCAAAATTTCATTTCTTGGATACGCCAAGAAGATAATACGTAATCTTTCTCACCTGTTAGTCGTTTATTTCCATTCTGGTAGTCTGATTCTATGGATTTCGCTAGTAATTATAACAACGCTGATCATTCACAAACCCAATCAACCACATAATCAGACGACGATTGGCATTCATCCGTTCGGCTTTACTCCACTCAGCTCATATATCCCCGTCTCCTTGTGTCTCCGGAAAGTTTATTTCTAGATGCAACGAGGATCCTCCTGACAGAGACATCAAGTACACTATGTATGCATTCAAAAATCAACTTATGATTCATTCAGAAATCAACTTAAAACGTGTTCAAAAATGTTCAACATGGATACGTTTCAAAATCATATGAATAATCGGTAGACCAACGTGCGCTGGATGCTAAGCGCTTTGTGAATCAAGCTTTTTTTTCCTCAAGAATATGAATTTGGCGCCCCCTTTTCTTGCTAGCATCTAGCTGCTTGCTGCGACTGCTTGCACAGCCAACAACTACATTCCTGTAGCTAGAAGCGGGAGAATCTACTGCTCAAACGCGACTCAACTGCGCATGCGCAACAGCCCGCTCGTAACTGCTAAAACGAATCTAATGAAAACAGTTGTGACTTCATGCTCATTGGAGGTAATTTGTTTTTATGAAGCATTGCATAGCCTTCCTAAAGCCTTTGACAGATTTTGCTGTTGGCACACGCTTGCATGAGCACTGTGCGTCGTTGTTGTATATTGCGATTTAAGTAATTTTCGTTTTTTTCTCTCGTTTATATTTTATTGTTGAAGTGTTATTCTGCAGTAGCGGGATACAGTAATATCCATTGTTAGAGTAGCGGTTTTTACCAGTCAAAATTACAAAAATTTAACAGAAAACTAAAACAATGAAAAATTCCCGGAATTCTAAAAAATTCCCAGGTTTTTCCCGGTTTTCTCCCGGATGAAAAAATTCCCGGGTTTTTCCCGGATCTCCCGGTTGTCCCGGGTCGTATACACCCTGTATACAGATTCTGAGAATGAACATACAGTTTACCATCAGTCACTAGAGCAACAAAGGGCTCCAAAGCAATTTACTTAAGGCACAAGAAATCTCATTTTCAAGAAGAGTATTTGGACAGATGGGCATTACTATAAGCATATATTGCTTGCAACAATCTCTTCAAAAAGTATGGAGTGTGTATTACAACCTTTTTGAGGATCAAATATCTTGTCTTACGGGATAAAAATGAATTCCGCAAATAACTTTGTGAAACTCAGGTCGTTCTTTTCGTTCGTGAGATTACGAGGTCACTGGGCTATTACTTGAACAAGCAATCCAACTGCGTCCTGTCGACAGCAATATGAGCAACTGGGTAAGCACACAACCTACAATAGTGATGACTCGACCTTATCTAAAGGTAAAATGTGTACTGCTGGCTTTTGTCCCAAACAACAATTAAGCATTGGTCCAACTTGGTATAATAGTCAGTGAAATATTTATATAAACAGAGGTATTATATCACTTTTAAAATCAGACTGACTAATAATAAAAACAACAACGACATAACCTAATGTTTGGACTCACTAAAAATATTCAACAGTGGACAGCAAAGCAAGCACAGTGGTGAGCAAAAGTTCTGAACGCTAACTGATCTCACAGTTTGTAGCACACATATCACAGTTTTAATAATTTTGTAATGTTCATAAAAGTTCCACTAAAACTCACTAAAAGATACATAAACTCAGACACCACTATCAGTTCTACTACTCACTAGCATATTAGTACAATGCCCCGACAATGTCACCTAGAACAGCGCTAAGTGCATAATAAAACTATCCAGAGCTTGAGAACTGCCCAATCTTACACTGATACAAGACCACGTAAACCATCTGCTTGCGTCCTTCAGAGCTTGGTCACATGACCAACCACTCATGCCAAGACTGATACTTTCCCTGGGTCACCTTACCAAAACAACACACTTTACACTGATCTGTATCCATTATACATATTTATTTAATAACCACATTCATAATTCAATGTATATTTACATCTTATCCCAAAACTAAATATCAATGTTTTATCCTTTTGATTTATTATTTGCTTTGAGGGGAAATCACAGAACCTAGTCAATTTCATGTCAATATTCTACCAGATGTTGCTGCACTATATGATTCAAAGTACATTTCTTAATTCATGCAAACTTAACAAATTCATTTAACATAAAGTATTACATTTTAGTCACTACTCCAACATCAACTTGCTGGAGCTAACTGATAATGTGCATATGTGGAATTCTTTGTTTGACACAGCGGAACTAAATACTATAAATACTTTGTTTAATAATTTAGTTTGAAACATATTGCACAATCAAGCTTGCTCATGTAGCTGTTATCATGAACTATCCATCAGTGTATTGTACATATTAATAACTTGTCTGCAAATGGTTATTAATTTGTTATAAATGGGCCATTCCGTGCCAAGTGGTCTAATATCGAAAAATGTTCCCACATGACCATCATGGATTTTGATGAAATTTTGTATGAACATTCACACATGTTCTCAATGAACACTGGTAAAGCTTCAGTTTCAGAAATTCAATACCTGCAGAGACACAGTCACATGTTCAAAACCATAGCACAGCTTCCAATAGTGCATCCTTGAATTTTCAGCAACTTTGAGATTAGATATCTCTGTAAGTATTTGCATGAAAGAAACAAAACTTGGCCATCTTATACAACTTTTAGAGCTCTTTAAAGTAAAATATTAAGAAAAGGTTTCTGAGCAATTTTCATATAGATAATTTGAAGCAAAGTTGGGCGAAAAAATAGCTGTTTTTAAAAAATGTGAACTTTAGTTTTTTATATCTCCAAAATTAATTGTGGGATGTACATGAAACTTTGCAGACCATAACTCACCAACACAAGGCCTTAGAATATAAAATTTAATTCTCCTATTGATTTCCATTATTTCACAAAAAGAATCGGTTTGCTTGAATCACGCATCAAGTGATGTAAATTATCCAATCAATATTGCGGAGATTTTAATACCTAGGTGTTGTAACCTGTGAATTTTTGTCTTTAAGTTATTAGGGAAACATGTAGCCTACTACCTTGGTAAATACGTAACCACTAGTTTCACAGAGAAAATTCACGAGATTCACCGTTTATAGAAAATATAATGGCAACAATTACTTCAACAATCAGATTGTTTCATTATTGTGAGCGTTGTTTGAACAATCAGTATTTCAGTGGTGCGTTTGCAGCATAGTGAGTGGGTTCTCTTGACTGAGTTAAGTGATTCATAAGACCATCAAAGTTTGTAATCTAAGTTACAAAAAATTGTTATGATTGTGTCTTTTATAGCATATATCTCTTATTAGATTTTTTCATTGGTATTATAAATTGTGTATAATTTCATTCAGTAGCAATTTGTCTGAAATTTAAGCAGATTATAATTTGCACTTAGAAGCCAAATACATTATTTAGTTACTGATTAGAGAGGGATGCAGAAGGGAACAGCATACATTCCTGCTCAATTGGGCAAGGAGATAGTGGAACAAAGTGCCATGTCACTTTCTTTGCCAAAAAAGCTGCTTTAAAATGGTTTGCGGATTTTAGTGATGAGGAAAAAGAGTTGTTGGTCCGACGTTCTGAAGCAAAGCTGGACAATACCTCTCAAGTTTGCCTACTACACCATGAAGCCCTGTTATTGACACAATATGAAAAAAAAAAAAAAAAAAAAAAAAAAAAAAAAAAAAAAAAAAAAAAAAAAAAAAAAAATGCTTAAATCCCTTTGGGAAGGTGAATCATATATCATATTGTTAAGGCAGGAATTCACACTCTTGATACTGAAACAGATAATAAGGCTTCTGATATGGTGAAGAAGCAGCTTATTAATAAGATAAAGCCAGGTCAGAAAATTTGTCCGGCTTGCAGGACTACCTTAAATAAACACTTGGACAAAGCTTTATCAGCCTCATCATCACATTCTGTTCAGGACTTTACACCAAAAGAAGAATTAAATAGTAGCTTATTGTCTTATCGGTATTTCACCCCTGAAGAGAACAGTAAGCTACAGAGATAAGCCCCAATATGTGCAGAAGAAAATTCAAAAGGCTCAAAATGTGATTAAAAACAGAATTGTAAATGCAATCGGAGTAAACCGACAAATTGAAGATGCTAGTGAAATTAAGGAATGTGGAAACTGTGCCGACTATGCACATTTGCTGACTGAACTGAAATCCCAAGATGCAAAATGCAATTCATAAAGAACAGATGCACATTTTAACCTTGGCACCTGTAAGTTGGACAGTCAGACAAACATCAGCTCAGTTCGGCATGTCCGAAAGAATGGTGAAGAATGCTCGGAAGCTTAAGGCAAAGAAGGGCATTCTGGCACTTCCCGAAAATAGGCAAAGCACGAAATTACCAGCAGAAGTTGCTAGTAGAGTGCCAAATTTTTTTTGAAGATGATGAGTATAGTAGGGTGTGCCCTGGAAAAAAAAAGATAGTATTTCAGTTAGACTTTTAGATAGAAAGACATACATGCAGAAAAGATTGTTACTTTGCAATTTACGGGAAATGTATGTTATCTATAAGAATATAAATGGTCCAGAAATAGGGTCCTCAGTTTTGTGAACTTAGACCCAAATGGTGTGTAACAGTAGGATCAGCTGAAATGCATGCAGTTTGCACCTGTGCAACTCGCCAAAATGTTAAGCTTATGCTTAGCGGAGCTGGTATACGTGAAATTTATAAGGAGATTCTCAGCAAGACAGTTTGCAGTTTGAACTCTAAACAGTGCATGCTACATCGCTGTGAAAGGTGTCCTGGACACGAAACTATAGGATCTGAAATTACCAGCTATTTCCTAGATCATGAGCCACAAGAAGTTATTGTGTTTAAGCAATGGATACATACTGATCGGGCCACACTGGACACGAAGCAAATGGTAGTGGATGAATTTATTGAAGATGTAAAAAATAAAATATGGAGTCTGTCATGCCATCATTACATTGCCAAGCATCAAAGCTTGCATCTTAAAGGCCTTAAATGTCATCTGAAAGACGAAGAGCTTGTTGTCCTAATGGATTTTGCAGAAAATTATTCTTTTATCATTCAGGATGCTGTGCAAGGCTTCCACTGGGACAATAGTCAAGCAACAATTCATCCATTTGTTATCTACTTTCGTCAAAATGAGAAAGTAGAATCTTTAAGTTTTTGCATTATCAGTGATTGTTTGCGGCATGACACTATTACAGTTCACGTTTTTATCAAGGAGCTCATCAAATATATAAAAGCACGGTTTGCACAGATATCCCACATTTATTATTTCAGTGATGGTTCCAGTGCTCAATATAAAAATTTCAAGAATTTCCTAAATTTGTGCTATCATAAGAGTGATTTTGGAATGACAGCCGAATGGAATTTTTTTGCTACTAGTCACGGGAAATCATCTTGTGATGGGATTGGAGGTACAACAAAGTGGTTAGCAGCAAGAGCAAGCTTGCAACGGCCACTTAATGGACAAATTCTTACTCCCCTAGATCTGTTTCACTTCTGCTCTGAAAACATTAATGGAATTAAATTTGTTTTTGTCAGTAAAGATGAAACTGAAAAAAAAAAAAAAAAAAAAATTTGTGTCACAAGAAGAGAGGTTTAAACTTGGACAAACTGTAGCAGGCACTAGAGAAAAATCATCACTTTTTACCTATTGATGAAACAACAATTCAGGTCAACAGAGTTTCAAATGATTGTTCATCTTTTCTAGCTAAAATGGGTCACAGTAATGAAGGAGGCATATTAATGTCTGCTCTCCAACCAGGACAATATGTTGCATGCATCTATGAAAACGTGTGGTGGATTGGGAATATCTGTGAGACCTCTACAGAGCAACGGGATGCATTAATAAATTTTATGCACCCACATTGTCCAGCAAATTCATTTTACTGGCCACCAAGAAGTGACAAGTGCTGGGTTCCGGAACACCACATTATTCTAGCTCCATCAGTAAATTCGTCTGGCCGGCAATACACCATTCCTCTTGATATTCATCAGAAAATTAATGTAGCATATCAAAAATTGAAATAGGTTAGAGGAAACAATGTAAGGAACCCAAGAGTGCCTTCTAATTTTACACAGGGCACTTAAATAACTTTACTATCAGGTTTGGGAACCTGTGTAAAGAAACCCTCATCAGGCTTGGGATCCTGTGGTAAAGAAACCCACCCGTGACTGTTGTTGCTAAGCTATCGGGCGTGGCCCCTATGGCAATGGGAATGCTGGTTTTCTCAGGTGAAAAGAAACTAGCAGTGGTTAAGCCACCATGAACAGCAACTCATTTATACACTTCTTTTCCATCAGTAAGCTGGTGTTGTTCATTAAACAGACAACTAATAATTAGATGATTATGCAAATAAATTTTATGATTTACATTCATTCTTAATAATGTTGTGTGTGTGTGTGTGTGTGAGAGAGAGAGAGAGAGAGAGAGAGAGAGACGTCGAAATGACTACATCTGCTGCCGACAAGAAAAAGAATACTATCAAATCTGTCGCTGCACATTCTCTATTGGATGGACCAGCAGTCTTCTGTAGTTGCAGACTGAACTTCAGCATCGACATCAATGATTCCTTTACCCATGGCAACGGATGGTTAACAGTCGCTATTGTACGTGGTGGTACAGGCGTCCCAAATGTATCAGGACTGGAAAGCTTCGTCGATGGTGACGTCATAGCCTATCGAACATATCATGTGACAGAAAATGCAAATAAAGACTTCAGCAAATCAACACATATGTCACCCTCACCCTTTTCGCTGTATACACGTAGTAGACGTAAAATATCTGTTAATGAAACTGTATTTATATGGATTAAAGGTAAAGGTACTTGTGAATATGTTAAATTTATTGGAGATTGTACAATGTATTTTCACAAATAAAGTGATCTGTAGCGTAGCTTAGAACCGGAAGTGTACATCTAGAATCTGTCGACATAGAGTATGCAACAGCATGTTACGTCAGCTCTCTGAGCGCTTGACCTTTGAACCCGCCGATAAGGCGGCGCTACGTCATCTTGGTAGAGAGAGAGAGTGAGAGTGAGAGAGTGTGTGAGAGAGAGAGAGAGTGAGAGAGTGAGAGAGAGAGAGAAAGAGAGAGTGTGAGAGAGTGAGAGTGAGAAAGTGTGTGTGTGTGAGAGAGAGAGAGAGAGAGAGAGAGAGAGAGAGAGAGAGAGAGAGAGAGTGAGAGAGAGAGAGAATGAGAAATAGAAAGAGTGTGAGTGAAAGTGTGTGTGTGTGTGTGTGTGTGTGTGTGTGTGTGGGGGGGGGGGGGGGGGGGGGGAAAGGTGACAATTAAGAAATAACTATATTTCTATTTTTATTCTTTTGCTATTCGGACTTAAGCTAGGTCCTATTCATCAGGACTTCTTATTTCACTTATCCCAGACATGAATAAACATGTATAAGGCAAAATAAAAGATTTTAGGTATAATTTGAGTGCCAGAAAAATGTGTTCAAACTTCCAGTGCACCTCTTTGATGGTGCTACTTTTTAGGGCCTTATATGCTCGCATTGCAAAACCAAATCCACTTTTCTAGATAGTTTAGAATATGCTCTTTCTAATGACCATAGTTTAGAAGAGTTTGGAGAAAGCACTTTTTTGAAAAATTTGACTAAAAATACCCATTTTTAGCACTTTTTGAAAAATCGTCAACTTTATCCTAGATTTGTGAAATAATGGAAAGCAATAGGAGAATGAAATTTTATATTCTAAGACCTTGTGTTGGTGAGTTATGGTCTGCAAAGTTTCATGTACATCCCACAATTACTTTTGGAGATACAAAAAACTAAAGTTCACATTTTTTTAAAAACAGCTATTTTTTCGCCCAACTTTGCTTCAAATTATCTATATGAAAATTGCTCAGAAATCCTTTTCTTAATATTTTACTTTAAAGAGCTCTAAAAGCTGTATAAGATGGCCAAGTTTTGTTACTTTCATGCAAATTCTTACAGAGATATCTAATCTCAAAGTTGCTGAAAATACAAGGACGCACTATAGAAAGCTGTGCTATGGTCTTAAACAAGTGACTGTATCTCCGAAAATATTGAATTTCTGAAACTGAAACTATACCAGTGTTCATTGAGAACATGTGTGAATTTTCATACAAAATTTCATCAAAATCCATAAGGGACATGTGGGAGCCTCTAGACCACTTGGCATGGAATGACCCAAATACATGAACATTTAAACTTTAATAACCTCGAAACAAGACATTGCACAAATGTGGTGACAATTTTACTGAGTTCTGTGGCTTCCACTAATTTCAAATATGTCCTTATATTCTCTGTAATTCAACTGTAGCCATTTTTGAATATTTTAGTGAGTAGTCAATGCTTTCAATGTAGCATTTTCAGTTGCCAGGCCATCTTGGCATTTGCCCCCTCTTCAACAGACGTGTTAGCTCTGTGCTTTTCCCAATGGTGTGTTCTGTCCGTATACCTGTCAGCCCTCAGCTGCCTCGCTTATGCTGCTGCACTGTCCAACCTTTGTGGCTCACCTTGCATGGCAATATACAGCAACCAGCTAATCACACTGCTCCACTGTAGATATTGTAAAGCAGATTGGCCAAGCCACTCCAGAAGGCAGCAGTGCCAAAATAGATGATTTCCTTGAAATTTTTAAGACTTTTGATAAGAGTTTCACACTGTTGCCTAGTGAATAAAATTCAAGCTTATGAAATACTGGAACATCTTTGTGATTGTACTGAAGACTTCCTAAGAGGCAGAACTCGATATGTTGAACCAGGAGAACTCATCAGATGGGGAAGTAACTACATGCATACCCCCAAAAAAGAATGCTATAGAGCTGTTGCTGTTCACAACTTTTTCCCTTTTAGGGCCATTAGACACCACGTTAAGTAATTGAAACGAAAAGGACAGATTCCTATCCAACATGCAGAGGAGATGTTGAGTTGCACACAGGCACAACAAAAAGACTGTTACACATCTGAGCTTTCAATTGAAAAGGCCTTCTTCTAAAGTAGAAAATAAACACGCACTCACATAAGCACAGCTTACAAACAAATGACTATGTCACTGCTGAGGCCTAAGTGGCCAGAGACACGTTGTCATGTGTGTGTGAGGGATGAGGATTTTGTAATTGGGCATCCAATCAGAACTTGTTGGTAGAAAATTTATCACACGGCTGGAAACAAAGTTGGACTATCTAATTCCAAGTTATGGATCATCCACTATGGAGGACACAGTGAGTTAAAGGCATAATTTTTATAGTTTTCAGAATGTTTTATTGTATACTTTCGATCTCTAACTCACTAGGAATCTGTTTTTTAAAGAAACATCTAAAATAGTTATGAAAATTTATTACAAAAAGATATACAAAAGTGAAATGATGTTGGTGAGACTGATTTTCATGCAAAGTTTATTGCATGGAATTGTAGAAAACAGTTGTGTCCCACTGCTATACAAAGCTTTTAGCTTCACAACAGTATTTTTGCGTCCAGATGCAAATTTCTGCTGATCAAAGCCTGGTAAATGGTCCACAGAATTATATCTGATATCCTCTACTAGTTTCAGTCCATTTCTACTCTATGTTAGGCACATATACTGGTATCTTCATTTGAAAATCTGCTTCTCCTCTTTATATGTAGTCCATTTTCAGGCCATACTCAATGATTCAGCAATATATTGAAGAAAACTGTGTAAGTCCAAAGTGTTCCTTCCACAAAGGCATTTTACCTCATGTACCTACTCCAACCATGAGTTGGTTGTGGTTACAGCCTTTTCAATGACCTGAGTAAAAATGTACTGTGTCCAATTTCATGATGAAATAAATGTTCTATAAATTGAAATCAAAAAGTCATATCTGTCAACATCACATATGTGAATGTTGTTCAGTTTCACGACGTCAGGTCTTGGAATGTCAATGTACAATTTACTCTTCTTATCACAATGTTTACAGATATCTCTGGTTCCAAGGTCTTTGAAGTTCGAGTCCAAACTCACAGACCAGGTATCAAACCATTTGTGTATTTTACATGTAAAAGAGGGATAACTTTAAACCACTGTATCTTGGAAATAGATGAAGATATCAAGAAAACTGCCAAGATTGTTTGTGATCAGGATCTTAGGAATATATTGTAAAAATTTCAGCCATTTGCTGAGCATAGCCATCTTGGAATCTGTGGCTTGATTTTTCTCACGAAACAGTCCTGAACTAAATGATGCCTCCATAAGCCCCTTAAGACACATTATAGACCACATATAATGCAAAAAGAGCAAACTGTGCCTAAGCTGGAGGAAGTGCAATATTCAAATTGTCACACTGTGCTGTAGGGTAGTTACAGTAAGATGATCCTTCTGTTAGGTATACAAATGCTCCCTAGCCCAAGGGCTATCCAAAACACTTGTTCTTACCTTTCTATCACCAAAAGAACCTGAGGTATAAGTCCCAGAAGAATCCCATTTTTATGCATGGCATTTTGGAACATATTAAGTACCTCGTGCTGCCACATGCATACATACTGCATGCAAGCATGCGTACTGATTGGTCAATGTTCTCTCACGATGTATGATTCTGTAATGTTAGGAAAGAGGAAACTTATGCTTTCATTAAACTCACATCCTATTCTGTGTATTTCAACTTGTGGCAAGTAGACTGAGAGTTCATTCCTCAGAGGTTTCCTTCTTTCCTTTATCAAGGTGACAATGTAACTGCAAAAGAGCAGAAAAATATTTTTCAGTGTCTGGCTTCATACTTAAAGATGATCACGATGCATTGACTCAATACAGTTGACTGACATTTGTCCTCTAGAGATTTTAAATTTAAGGTCACGTAGCGTATTACCCCAAAAAGAAATGCCATTGCTTTCCCAATGTAAAATTTCCAAAACTCACTGTACTGTTTACGTCCTTAGAGCTTTTTTTTTATGTCTCAACACTTGTAGTAACTCTCAGAGGTACCCTAAGAGGAAAAAAACAAACAAAAACAGATATGTAAGCTTTCTTGGTAAGTGCAACCTACATGTGAGTAAGAAGTGTCTACTTACTGGTTTGACAGGAATCATTTTTACTGACATCCTGCCTGCAGAATTAAATCTAAATAACATCAACAATAATATATATATTAACTACTGTTAAGAGATGACAGCAATAAAAAGAATGAAGGTTACTTTTGACCAACCTTTCCCTTTTAACGTGGACTGTGCCAATAATGCTGTATTTGGAGTATTGCAAAAATTAAACTATTTCTTTTAGTGAATTACTGTTTTACCATGCCACTGGCACTAGTCCTTATTATGTTTTTTACCAAAAAACTATTTCCAATGTTTTTGTGTTACATTCTTTATTACATCAGTAGCTTGGTTGTACTATTGCTTTTGGAACAACATTGACACAAATTTTTAATTGCCTATATATCACTCTCCGACTGCAAGAACAAAGGCACATCAACTGAGTTGCAGTTAAAGTTTATGTGAATTCAAAGCACTTTTGTACAATATACTGCGTGATTCAGGAGGAAAGTCACTTGAGTTGTAAAGAGATTCTACAGAAATGCTGTGTAGGTGCTGTGGTGGACAGACTAATCTTGGGAGAGATTACTCATCCATCCTATAGGAGGTGTTTGAAAAGTCCCCCACCTATCTCAATGCACTTGTCAATGCATTGTAGGGGATGTTGTGTTGCACATTGAACATCATCTTGGTGGGCTTTAGTCAGGATAACAGTGTCGGTGATGTAGGCAACAAGTTCTTCACATGTATTCACCTTCGTAGTGTACACATCCCCCTTTAAACAGCCCCATAAAGTCTTATAGGGTTAGGTCTGGTGATCCGGCATGCCAGTTAATGGGTCTACCACGGTCAATCCACCACTGAGGAAATGTGTTATTCTGATACTGGAATACTCATATGGTACAGTGAATCGGTGATCCATCATGTTGCAGGTACATTCGCCGTTGCTATAATGTCAAATCTTCCAAAAGCGCAGGTAGGTCTTCTATCATGAAATGAGCATATGCTATGGCTATCATGCAATTTGCCAGGAACAATGACCCTATCACCAGGTTATCAAACACCACACCAGATGTTCACAGAGAACCTAACTTGGATTCTTGTTTCCCTAGTGTCATGTGGATTCTGCATAGCCCGTGTATGAGAACTGTGGGTGTTAATGATACCACTACATGTAAATGTAGCCTCATCTATAAATAAAGTGTATTGCATGATGTTTCTGGGTACAGTCAACCATTCACAAAATTGCTGCCTTTTTATTGAGTCACATGGATACAGATGTTGCACAGGCTGCACATGAAAGGGTACAAGCCCTCAGAATGTAACATAGGCCACACTGACGTTTGTGGAATATCCAGCTGATGGTTAATACACAGTGTACTGGTGGTGGGATTCCATAGTACCACTGCAATAACGTCTTCCCTTTTCTCAACTGACTGGACTGCCTCACGTTCTGATGTTAGGTGTACAGCATGTATTGTTAGAGATTCACATAATGTTTGAGAAATCCTAGGAAACACCCTGGCACAGGGAGTTAATCAATCAGGGAAATGTCTCTGGTATTCTGTCACAGCTGCCTGGGCACTACCATTACGGTACCCATAAACAAACAACATGTCTGCATATTCTCCATGGGTGAACTTATGCGGCATGTTGGTATTCACAGACACAATGGACTTGCTCAATTAAACAACAATCAAGCCTGTCACACACATGGCCTCATTCCTGCTCATTGATCCAATCCATGATAGCACTCTGGGTACGCCTGCAGCTGTTGTCTCAGTGTGACATCACAGTGCTGCCTGCCATCTACTGAAGAACCCCAACACCTCTGCTGGGATGGATCGGTCATCTGTGCCACCATTATTCTGTCCACTCCAGCACCTACACAGCATTTCAGTAAGTAATATTCACACTTGTCTCCTTATTCATTCAAGAATGTGTGTAGCCTTCAACCCACTCCAGTTCCACTATGATCAGCAATCTGACACATATTCAAAGAACTTTTTCAGTTATTTTCACATGTAGAATCATTCTCCCTGAATCACCCTGTATGTGGATTTATACTTCTTATTTGCCGTCTGAATGGCAATGTTTAATTTGCTGGGACGAAGCATTTTTGCAGAAACTGTGCCATTATTCACAACTGTCATTATAAACATGTTTAACCTTCGGAAATTTTGTGACAGGCAGGTAACAAAAAGCTTTTACTGCAGCAGACAATGGCAGAATGAAATAAAAATGTACTTGCCCACAACCTCAATTTCCAGCCAATCTGCTCACGATATGCTGAGTATGCTTTTCCTACATGAGAATCTGAACATTATAGAAAATAATTTTAATTATAATTTCTTTCACTATTCTATGTAGAAAATTACTTACTTTGTGAAGGCATTTCCAGTCATTAACAGAAGCCCTTACTGAGGCAAGACGTGCTGTTGTTCTCTACAATGAAATACATCATTCAATAAATCTTTTTGATAAAATAAAAAATGGAAGCATCAATAAATTGAATATTATTAATTGCTGTGAAAACAGCTCAGTTCACTGAACATTCAAGCAGATCACAAGTTTTCATAAACAAAATCTTCCTCATTTGCAGAGCTCTGTTTCCACAACTACATACAAAAGTTATAGAATTCAAGCTACAGAATTTAAGTTATAGAATTTAACTCTCTTGACAGTGTTATTACATAAATGCTATGATCATATTTTTTTCTTTTTAAAGATATAGCTGAATAAAGAGCTTCAGTCTAGTCAGTTGTGTCTCTGTCATAAATATGAATTACAGTTTATGAAACAGACTGCTATTTTATTTTATTTTATTTATTTATTTGGTCCTGTTGATTACATATTATACAGCCAGTGCACAAGTAATATAGGACAAGTCAATTGATGCAATTACAGTAGTACATTAACATTTATACATCACATTTCACAGACATTGGTTTATTTTACAAGAACAGTTACTTGCATGCAGTATTAAAGCCTGCATTATGCCAAAAACAGTTTAAGTGATTGTTTAAAGTTGTAGAATAAGTGACAGTGCATATTTTTATGCTACTGACATACATAAGGAAGTAAATTTTCTTCATGGTCATGGTTTGAATGAATACAAGTTTTAACTGCATTCCTTAAGAAGAGGTTTAAGAGAATGCTCAAGAGAGTGGGATACATGGGAGTTCACATTTCCTGTTAATGTCTCACCACAAAGGGAAGGCACTTAGTGGCAGACAAGCACAGTGAAAATACTACAGTGAAACCCCTATTTTACGTTTTCGTGAGCTCCAGGCTTAAAACCGCAAAATTGAGGAGATTGTAGAACTGAGAGAGGGGGGGGGGGACACCTACAATATGAGCAAAACTTTGTATAAAATCTGTCTAAATGAAGGAAATTAACTGTAGAATACAGTGTTTATATAATAATTTGTGGTAATGACTTTCATCAGTTCTTAAAAAAATCACAGATATGTAACAAGTAAAAACTCATCAAAAAATTGAAATTGGTATCTGGGTACATAGTAATCAAGCTGTTTTCTGACATGTTGTTGTTGTTGTTGTGGTCTTCAGTCCTGAGACTGGTTTGATGCAGCTCTCCATGCTACTCTATCCTGTGCAAGCTTCTTCATCTCCCAGTACCTACTGCAACCTACATCCTTCTGAATCTGCTTGGTGTATTCATCTCTTGGTCTCCCTCTAAGATTTTTACCCTCCACGCTGCCCTTCAATACTAAATTGGTGATCCCTTGATGTCTCAGAACATGTCCTACCAACCGATCCCTTCTTCTAGTCAAGTTGTGCCACAAACTTCTCTTCTCCCCAATCCTATTCAACACCTCCTCATTAGTTATGTGATCTACCCATATAATCTTCAGCATTCTTCTGTAGCACCACATTTTGAAAGCTTCTATTCTCTTCTTGTCTAAACTATTTATCGTCCATGTTTCACTTCCATACATGGCTACACTCCATACAAATACTTTCAGAAACGACTTCCTAACACTTAAATCAATACTTGATGTTAACAAATTTCTCTTCTTCAGAAACGCTTTCCTTCCCATTGCCAGTCTACATTTGATATTCTCTCTACTTCGACCATCATCAGTTATTTTGCTCCCCAAATAGCAAAACTCCTTTACTACTTTAAGTGTCTCATTTCCTAATCTAATACCTTCAACATAACCCGACTTAATTCGACTACATTCCATTATCCTCGTTTTGCTTTTGTTGATGTTCATCTTATATCCTCCCTTCAAGACACCATCCATTCCGTTCAACTGCTCTTCCAAGTCCTTTACTGTCTCTGACAGAATTACTATGTCATCGGCGAACCTCAAAGTTTTTATTTCTTCTCCATGGATTTTAATACCTACACCGAATTTTTCTTTTGTTTCCTTCACTGCTTGCTCAATATAAAGATTGAATAACATCGGGGATAGACTACAACCCTGTCTCACTCCCTTCCCAACCACTGCTTCCCTTTCATGTCCCTCGACTCTTATAACTGCCATCTGGTTTTTGTACAAATTGTAAATAGCCTTTCGCTCCCTGTATTTTACCCCTGCCACCTTCAGAATTTGAAAGAGAGTATTCCAGTCAACATTGTTAAAAGCTTTCTCTAAGTCTACAAATGCTAGAAACATAGATTTGCCTTTCCTTAATCTAGTTTCTAAGATAAGCCATAGGATCAGTATTGCCTCACGTGTTCCAATATTTCTACGGAATCCAAACTGATCTTCCCCAAGGTCGGCTTCTACTAGTTTTTCCATTCATCTGTAAAGAATTCGCGTTAGTATTTTGCAGCCGTGACTTATTAAACTGATAGTTCGGTAATTTTCACATCTGTCAACACCTGATTTCTTTGGGATTGGGATTATTATATTCTTCTTGAAGTCTGAGAGTATTTCGCCTGTCTCATACATCTTGCTCACCTGATGGTAGAGTTTTGTCAGGACTGGCTCTCCCAAGGCCGTCAGTAGTTCTAATGGAATGTTGTCTACTCCAGGGGCCTTGTTTCGACTCAGGTCTTTCAGTGCTCTGTCGAACTCTTCACGCAGTATCATATCTCCCATTTCATCTTCATCTACATCCTCTTCCATTTCCATAATATTGTCCTCAAGTACGTTGCCCTTGTATAGACCCTCTATATACTCCTTCCACCTTTCTGCTTTCCCTTCTTTGCTTAGAACTGGGTTTCCATCTGAGCTCTTGATATTCATACAAGTGGTTCTCTTTTCTCCAAAGGTCTCCTTAATTTTCCTGTAGGCAGTATCTATCTTACCCCTAGTGAGATAAGCCTCTACATCCTTACATTTATCCTCTAGCCATCCCTGCTTAGCCATTTTGATCTTCCTGTCGATCTCATTTTTGAGACGTTTGTATTCCTTTTTGCCTGCTTCATTTACTGCATTTTTATATTGTCTCCTTTCATCAGTTAAATTCGATATTTCTTCTGTTACCCAAGGATTTCTACTAGCCGTCGTCTTTTTACCTACTTGATCCTCTGCTGCCTTCACTACTTCATCCCTCAAAGCTACCCATTCTTCTTCTACTGTATTTCTTTCCCCCATTCCTGCCATTTGTTCCCTTACGCTGTCCCTGAAACTCTGTACAACCTCTGGTTTAGTTAGTTTATCCAGGTCCCATCTCCTTAAATTCCCACCTTTTTGCAGTTTCTTCAGTTTTAATCTATAGTTCATAACCAATAGATTGTGGTCAGAGTCTACATCTGCCCCTGGAAATGTCTTACAATTTAAAACCTGGTTCCTAAATCTCTGTCTTACCATTATATAATCTATCTGATACCTTTTAGCAGCTATCGTCGCTGTAAACCGAAGGTAACGGATCGGTGTGACTTGAGCAGACATGCAGGATGTCTCACAGACACATGTGCAAACCATATCGTCAAATTAGTGAGTCTGAAATGGCGCAGTATTTGTGTGGGAGAATGTGACATACTATGACCAAAAATTATATGTTAAAAACAACTGTTTCTCAGAGATCATCCTTTGTGTTCACACAGAAAAATGTAAAAACTGATGAATAAGTTGAATTAAACCAAAAACATCGCAGTATCTAAGTGGTTAAACCATAAGCATAAATTCAGACATCTGCTTAATGACAAACTTTAGTCATCATTGCTGTTATTGTTTAATGCTTTTCATTATGAGCCACACTTCGTATGCTCATCAATGTTAAAGTGTTATTTTACGCTTGATGAGAGAAACAGAGATGTGAAAAAATGAGTTTACTTCCCTAATTGACGCAACTAGCTTATTAGAAGTCAGCTCAGTGAATTTCTGTACACAGTGTAAAATGTAAGTTTGAAAGAAAGTTGAGGTGCTACAGTTTCATTTCATGACCTCTATCACTGCTGCCAATCTTTACTATCTACAGTGTGTGGTGCAAAGTACACTTGTGTCCAAAATTACAGCAACAAAAGGGAATTTTGCAAATTTGTGTTTATTTTGCTGTGCAACATGCAGAACAGTAGACAAAAATGTTCTTCTTTTTATCCAACTTAACAGGTTTGCACACACTTTCAACAACTGTTTAAAGTGCCCACTATGGGGTATAACCACCTCTGGCAGTATCAGAGGCCTGACAACGACACAGCATGCTGTGAATAACGTCATCAGCGTCATGTTGAGGCAATAATGCCCATACTTCCTGTGGAGCTGCTCGCTAGTCTTCGAGTCTTTGAGGATGGGTGGTGGATGTTGACGTGGTGCAACCCATCTCCCTAGTGCATCCCATACATGCTCTATGGGATTCAAATTGGGAGAGCAAGCAGGCCACACCATTCATGCAGTACTTCCCATTTCCAAAACAACATCAACCACTTGTGCTCTATGAGGTCGAGCACAGCACCTCACAACAACTGTACGTGAAGTCCCATGACCTCATCAAAGTACCTGACAGCAGTTAAACCTTTCCGATTCACCCATACAATTTCATGAATAGGTGTTTGAGTGGTCAACATAATCTCTGCCCACAAGATTACCGATCCTCCTTGATATCGGTCTCTTTCCACAATGCTGGGATCTTGAAATCGTGTTCCACATTCCCTTCACATGCAAATCTGTAAAGAATTACTCTCCAGATTTACTCAGGACTCATCTGTGAAAAGAACACTGGCTCACTTTTCGACTGCACAGGTGGCAAGCCTTCTCTACACCGTTTGCCTCTATAAAACACATCCAGTGGATACCGTGAGATGTGATGCCAGTTGCCTTGCAGTACTAAGGCCATACCATCGAGCTCTCACAACAAATAACAGTCATCTCCTTCTGATGTCATGTGTCGTCGGCCCTGGCGTGGCCTTTGGGATACTGATTCAAGCTCTATTAAAAACTTTCACCAAATCCAAGAAACAACAGAACGACTCACGTTACGCCTGTTCTGCTTCCATTCTTCTTATGGCCCTTCACTGCAGAGAGTCTAGTAGACATCTCTGTGACTGTGTACACAGTGATTGTGAATGTGGGACTACCCAACAAACATTACTCCATTTGACAGGTGCCCTGACGTCATCGTAGGTGTAGTTTTCCATTGACCGAAATGCCATCTTCTGTGAAGAGCACAATTCTACAGGCATCTGTTAATAGTTTGTGTGATTATATCACGAATTAAACACAGGAGAGGGAAACAGTGGTTTGTTGCTTTATTTTTGGACACCAGTGTATATACACACATCAAAAAAAGTTTTGCATCACCTCGGTTCCAATAGTTCCGGAATCTGTACAGAAAACTGGAATAGAGATCAACATAAACATCATCTCCACTCTTTTTATTGCTCATGAAAACCACACATTGCATGTTGTACACCATACAGCGAGACCTTCAGAGTTGGTGGTATAGATTTATAGATTTCTAATACCCTGTAGCATGTCCTCTTGCATTGGTGCATGCCTGCAGGTGTCGTGGTATACTATCCACAAGTTCATCAAGGCACTGTTGATCCAGATTGTCCCACCCCTCAATGGCGATTTGGCGTAGATCCCTCAGAGTGGTTGGTTGGTCACGTCATCCATAAACAGCCCTTTTTAATCTATCCCAAGCACATTCGATAGGATTCATGTCTGGAGAACATGCTGGCCACTCTAGTCGAGCAATGTCATTATCCTAAGGAAGTCATTCACAACATGTGCATGATACGGGCGCAAACTGTCGTCCATGAAGACGAATGCCTCGCCAATATGCTGCCGATATGGTTGCACTATCGGTTGTAAGATGGCATTCACGTATCGTACAGCCGTTACAGCACCTTCCATGACCTCCAGCAGTGTACATCGGTCCCACATAATGCCACCCCAAAGCAGCAGGGAACCTCCACCTTGCTGCACTCACCGGACAGTGTGTCTAAGACGTTCAGCCTGACCGGGTTACCTCCAAACACATCTACGACAATTGTCTGGTTGAAGGCATATGTGACACTCGTCGGTGGAGACAATGTGATGCCAATCCTGGCGTGTTCCTTACTTGGTCCTTAATTTTAACATATTCACAACATCTGAGACTATGAATGTAAGATTTTTTCCTAGCCTGCCTGAACTGATATGGACTATGCCGAATACATAAGTCTCTAAAATGCACTATTGCAAAACCCTTGTTCTATTTTTGTGTGATATCTCTGTCGTAGCACAGCTGCACGAAAAGTATATTTTCAGCACTTCACAAAATGCTTTCACCCCTACCGGCACTCCCGTCACTGAAGCCCCCCCCCCCCTCCCCCCATACATCCAGTAGGTGAGCTCATTTTACATGTGTTGGTGTAGTAGCTGCACTGACTATTGGGTAGCTTGACAAATCAGCAACCAATAAGAGTTCACTTGGCGGAAATGGGCGACGTTTCCTCTATTATGACCGAGCATATTCATCGAGACTCAGTGTTTGAATTTAAAAGTTCAGTGATTGATATTATTGCTGAATACAGTACAGTGGAAATACATGCAAAAAGATGAGACTAAAGAGGAGACTGAGTCATAAGTGGCATAAGGAAAGGTGGTGGCAGGAACCCTTCATGACGTATTGGCTTGGTCCGGAATACTTCACATCAACTATCTTGTTTTTCCATTACCACTGCAACCTAGCAGTAGTTGTATCATAATTGTGCAGTGAAGCTAAATGTTCCAAGTTGTAATGGCAACATCGATCATGGATTATGCCAGCATTTCCTCTTTCACATCTCCCTTCTCCACAACAGCCTAAAATATTTCCTTAATTCCACCACAACCTGTGGTGTAAACCATCTATCTTTTGAGCCATTTATAACTTGTTCTGTCACATCAAATGCCAATAGTAAGGAAACGGGTCAAAGTGAAGCGAGACATCAAGTAAGAACTTAGAATCGAGTTAAACCTTACTAGGAAGAAATGTAAAATTTGGGAATTTTTAGCATTGATCTTTTGGGATTATTACTGGGGCTACAAACTGATGGTTTACAATCACAAAAAACATAAAATTGGAGAATGTAAAACCAAAGTTCCACTGTACTTAACATTTAATCTTTCAGCTAGCTGTTATTCAGTTATCAGACTACGTCTTTCATCACACCTAGCACCCGGATGTTAAAGCCCACAGACTACAGCAGCCTTGTGTGTGTGTGTGTGTGTGTGTGTGTGTGTGTGAGAGAGAGAGAGCTATGCATGTGGTGAAGGACTTACTGCAATAGCTGAATAATATCTAGCTGTCTTTTTCTCAATTTGCCTGTCTGCCACTCAACACCTTCCCACTATGGTGAGCAGCAATCCACTCATCTAATACAGTTAATACTCCTTCCCGAATTTTCCACTGTTTGAATTACAGTTTAAAGTACGTGACCCAGTTTGAGTGACTATGACAATCTTTGGTATTCCCAGCAGTCACCGATATGAAGAACGCAACCATTTGCACTACTAGTGTGAGACTCTAGATGTCACTGTGACTGTTGCTCCTGACATGTCTTGTGGACAACAGCCTTGGCCCTTCAATTTTCAGACAGTACTGTGTTCACCACGAATGACATATATTCCTTCTTTACAATAATGAAATTGCTTGAAGGGAAAAAAATATAAACTAAGGGAAATGCAATCACTCACCTATAGGGGACGGGTGCATGCACAGAAACATTTAACAGAAAACAGTATTTACACATGCTTTTGAACTCTTGCTCTTTATCTGGTAAAAGTATACACATTCACATGCACAACCACAAAGATACCATGCACACTTCTGTGGTAAAGTGAGACTGATTATTGATTTTCAATTACTGAGAGAGGTTGCCTGGGCAGATGAAGTTGGAGAGATGGTAGGAAAGCAGGCACAAGTCAAGGAGGGGCTAGCAGGATAGTATGAGACACATCTTTTACAAAGTGACTCAGTGGCTGCACGAGATGAAAGGAGTTTAGATGGTGCAGCATGTGAGAGGCAGAACGAGGGGAGAGGAAATGAGACGAATATGGAGATGAAGAAGAGGGAGACAGGGATGGGAGAGAGAAGAATGGAACAAGGTGAAGAGGGAGGAAGGAGAAGAGAGAAAGAGATGTGGGGGGGGGGCAAAGAGACAGGGGAAAATGCCCACATAGATTGGGGGGGGGGGGGGCAAGAGTAGTGGGAGAAGGCGGTACATGATCTGAACAGGGAAGGAGTGTGGACAGAAGAGAGAAGGGAAAAGATAACATGAGGCAATGGGGGAAACAGCTTAGCATATGTTTAGGCCATGGGGATTGTGAGAGGGCAGGATACACTGGAGAGGCAACTTCCATTGGTGTGGTTCTGAAAAACTTGTGCTGGAGGAAGTACCCAAATGGCCCATGTAGTGAAGCAGCTGTTGAAGTCATATGTGTTGCAGTGCATACCATGTTCAACAAATGGGCAGTCAAGTTTGCAGTTTGCCACAATCTGGTGGTGGCCATTTATGCGAGTAGGCAATTAGTTCTTGTCATGCCCACATAGAATGCTGTACAGTGATTGCAGCATAACTGATATATAATATGGCTGGTCTCACACAGGACTCTACCTCGCATTGGGCATTTTCCACTGTTTGAATTACAGTTTAAAGTACATGACCCATTTGCACGTCACCAAGAGCACTACTAGTGTGAGACTCTAGATGTCACTGTGACTGTTGCTCCTGACATGTCTTGTGGACAACAGCCTTGGCCCTTCAATTTTCAGACAGTACTGTGTTCACCACGAATGACATATATTCCTTCTTTACAATAATGAAATTGCTTGAGGGGAAAAAAAATATAAACTAAGGGAAATGCAATCACTCACCTATAGGGGACTGGTGCATGCACAGAAACATTTAATAGAAAACAGTATTTACACATGCTTTTGAACTCTTGCTCTTTATCTGGTAAAAGTATACACATTCACATGCACAACCACAAAGATACCATGCACACTTCTGTGGTAAAGTGAGACTGATTATTGATTTTCAATTACTGAGAGAGGTTGCCTGGGCAGATGAAGTTGGAGAGATGGTAGGAGAGCAGGCACAAGTCAAGGAGGGGCTAGCAGGATAGTATGAGACACATCTTTTGCAAGGTGACACAGTGGCTGCACGAGATGAAAGGAGTTTAGATGGTGCACCATGTGAGAGGCAGAACGAGGGGAGAGGAAATGAGACGAATATGGAGATGAAGAGGGAGACAGGGAGGGGGGAGAGAGAAGAATGGAACAAGGTGAAGAGGGAGGAAGGAGAAGAGAGAAAGAGATGTGGGGGGGGGGGGGGGCAAAGAGACAGGGGAAAATGCCCACATAGATTGGGGGGGGGGGGGGGGCAAGAGTAGTGGGAGAAGGCGGTACATGATCTGGACAGGGAAGGAGTGTGGACAGAAGAGAGAAGGGAAAAGATAACATGAGGCAATGGGGGAAACAGCTTAGCATATGTTTAGGCCATGGGGATTGTGAGAGGGCGCGATACACTGGAGAGGCAACTTCCATTGGTGTGGTTCTGAAAAACTTGTTCTGGAGGAAGTACCCAAATGGCCCATGTAGTGAAGCAGCTTTTGAAGTCATCGCATTGGGCAGGAGATGCCTGTGACTGGACTGCAGCAGCAGGTGGTGGGTGGGTGTACAGACCAAGGCTTGGACCTTGGTTGACTACAAGGGAATGATCCATAGAGTGCAGGATTGCAGCAAATATGTGCAATGATATTCCATATGTTGGGTGGCTGGGAGAACTACTTTGGATGATGTGAGCAGGGTTAAGGGTAAGATATCGCTTATCTCAGGGCACGACAAGAGGTAATCAAAGGATGAGGTTGAGCTTTTCAAGGACAGGGTGGTACAGGTGATCAGGCAAGTGCAGGTCAGTAGCTGGTTAACAGGTTTACTGACTTCAGAGGAGGAGATGGCTTGGGAGATTAGTTTATAGATGAGCTAGATATGACATTGTCTGACAATAAAGGTGCTGGTAAGGTTATCAGCATATTTTGATGCCTGCTTTCCATAGCAGAAGTGGCATCCACAGATGGCAAGGTTGTAAGAAAGGACTTTTTGAGATGGAATGGATGACACTATCAAATTAGAGGTATTTTAGGTGGTTGGTAGGCCTGATATGAACAGACGTACTTATGGAGCCATCTGAGAGATCAAGATCTACATCAAGGAAGGTAGCTCACTGCACTGAGAAGAACCAGGAGAAGTGAATTTGGGCACACGACAACTTCATGCGAGTATCTTTGGCAGTACCACAGATTTATTTATAAATTTGATCTATCAAAGTGAAATAATTGTGGAACAGTATGTTGATGGCTAGGAGGTTGAAGAAAGAGGTAGTGGGTTTGATATCAGAAGGACGCTGGGAAAGGTAATGTTCCAAGGCTGCAAGGCCATAGCCAGCACTATGAGGGATGTTGGTGTGTAAGAAAGTCGCTTCCACAGTGACCAAAAAGAAGTTAGGTGGTAAATGGACAGGAACTGTGGAAAAGGAGGTGGGCAGTGTCGTGAATGTAGGTTGGGAAGTTATGAACGAGTTTGTAGATGTTGGTCAACAAAGGCAGAGGTTGGTTCTGTGGGAGCATCGTACCCAGCCAGAGTGGCAAGACCAGTAGGGAGAGCTGTGGGGTTGGGTTTGTGGGATTTGGGAAGCAGGTAAAAGGTAGGAGTGCGGAGTGTTGCTGGTGGGACGGGAGAGATGGATTCAGTTGTTATATTTTGCGTTGGATCAAAGGCCTTCATGAACTGCTGGAGGTCCTGTTGGACTTCTGAGGTAGCATCATCATGGTCATACGGTTTGTATGCAAAGGTGTTAGGAAGTTGGCAGAGACTGTAAGCTGGATGGCCACCAATGATTCATAACGCTATGATTCATTACTATTCTCCACTACTGGCTCATACTGCCCAATTTGACTGTTAGCCAATCACATGTTTATTTTATTACATAGTATGATGGCATGTGTTTATCTCTAACCACACTGTACAATAGTGTTGTGCATGTCAAGTTGTGATCAAAGATATCAATTTATAAATGTACTTACTACTTCCTGACTCTTTAGAACATTTTCTGACTTTTGTTTTAACTTCCTACATACACAGTTCTCTATACAACTGTTTATTTCTGTTACAACACTTTGACCACAAGCTTTCACTTCCGTATTTTCAACCTTTTAAACTATTTTTTCAGTCACTCCTTTTGCCTCTTGACCCTCCAACCAAGAATTCCTGCTCATTCTACCTCCGCCAATTCTGAAAACTATCCTCTGCTCTAGCAAAACCCCGAGCACATATGCTCTTTCTGAAATCTTGTATGGCAAATGGTGTCCCATCATTAAAATTGGCATCTCGGACGATCACCTATCCTACCGCAAGGACCTCCACACTAACCAATTCCGTCAGTTCCTCACTCTTACCAATCTAGTCTTTCGCAATCATAGAATCTGACCTCAACCTATACTTGAGCGCCTCTACTCCTTTCGCAAAATCCTTTTGCTCTGTGACCACAACTTCCTTAATGCTATCACTCCAACAGTTGGACAGCATTCCTAGCATCTACTGAAGAAGGTGTTCCAGGTATTTCTGCCTTACGCCGGCATGGGATTACCCATAGGCAAGACTGATCCAACCACTCCATCAACCCTCCATAGCTCACCGACCGTGCCTTGCTGACTTACTCTGCCTTCCATATCCTCAAAAATTTCCTCCACCCTCCATAAAACGTACTCTTTATACCACTGTTGTCAACCTTTCTGCCAAAACTCTGACCCCGGCATAAGTATCAGTGCTTTCTAAGGGCCTAACCTTTAACCCAAAGTTCAACCACACTGGACTTGTTAAGATCCTTCTTTCATGTACTCATTCACAGCATTGGAAACATTTCTTTATCACGCACCCTACTGACAATACCCAACCAAAACCCCACATAGAATCCTGTTTAAAACAGTTCCAGTCTCCTTCTAACCATAATCCTCCTCCCCTTCCACCTAGTCATCCCCTAACATCTTCCCGGAATTTCTAACCTGGCCTTCCTATCCTAAATCCCTCCCCAGCCACATCCAACATCACTTCTGTGGAACACACAGCTATCCACAGCCTGACAACCAATCCAGGCATTATTATCCTACCCCCAGACAAAGGCTCCACCACAGTAGCCACAAATCGTAGGGACTATGAGGCTGATGGTCTCCCACAACTTTTCGACATATCTGCATACAGAGCTCGCAACAAGGATCTCATCCGTAAGTCCAACAGCACCTCCAGCAACTACTCAAGGCCTTTGGCCATCCCATAACCTGACACCTGAATCCATGTCCCTCCTCACACAACAACCCTTGCACTTACCTGCTCCCCAAACTTCACAAAGCCAACCCAAAATGTCTCCCCATTTGTCATCCCACTGTGGCTTGGCACAATGCTCCTACAGAATGAAACTTTGCCTTTGTTGACCAACACCTGCAAATTATTCCCTTCATCACCCATGTATACCAAATCTGTGATAAAGGAGAAAGAAATTGTCAAAATATATTGAAACCTTACCAGGGTCTTTATTGACAGAAAATATCCTATCCAGTTCATTTGCAAACTGATGTCCTGTGCCACGTCCTCCTCTGAAACCAGTAAATCTATTAAACAGCCACTGACCATAACTCCTCTGATCACCCAGTACCAACTTGGCCTTGAGAAGCACAACAACGTCCTTCACCAGTGCTTTGATTACCGCTTACCATGCCCTGAGATCAAGGATATCCTACCCACATCATTCAAAGCAGTGGTCTGCCACCTACTCAATCTACAGAATATTCTTCTCCATCTACTCCACTCCTGCACATGATGGGTCATTCCCTTGTAGTTAACTGAGGTCGAAGCCCTGTAACATCCATCCATCCACCACTTCTTCCTGATGTCCAGGCCTAGACATTTCCTACTCAATAAAACGCAGGGCCATGTGTGAAAGCAGCCATGTTATACATCAGCTATACTGCAATTACTGGACAGCATTCTATGTGGGCATGAGAAGTAACCAACTGTCTACTCACATGAATGGCCACTGCCAAACTGTGGCAAACCACAAATTTGATTGTCTAGTTGTGGAATATGCTGTGCACCACAACACAAATAACTTCAACAACCGCTTCTCTACACTGGCCATTTGGATGATCCCTTTCGGCAAGAGTTATCTGAATTATGCAGGTGAAACTGTCTCTCCTTATATACTGTGCTGTCGCAATCCACTTCGCCTAAATGTCCGCTAACTTGTTTCTCACTGCCTCACCTTATCTTTTCCCTTCTCTTTTCTTTCCACACCAATACTTCCCCATCAAGATCATGTACTGCCTTCTTCTACCACTTCCTCCCCCCCCCCTTACCTTGTGTCCCTCCTCCCCCCTCTCTCTCTATGAATCCTGCCTCCCTCTCCATCTCCCCGTTCTATTTTTTCAAACCTCTCCCCCCCCCCCCCCCCCCCCCCTCCCCCCCAATGCCTCTCACTATCTCTTACAGGTTGTACCCTCTGAACTCCGAAGATGCCTCACATTATCCCATTAACCCCCCTCCTTGCCTCATACGTCCTTCTGTACCCCATCCTCACTGCCAGCTCCCCAGGCAACTGCTCTCAATAATCGATAATCAATAATGAGTCTTGCTGCGACCACACTAGTGTGGTGTTGGTGTCCATGATGTTGTGTATGTACGTAAATGTGTGTACTTCTACTACAGAAAGAGCAAGAGCTCAAAAGCTACTGTGAATACTATTCTGTGTTACGCATTTTACCCTATTTTATGTGTTTATATACCTTCTCACTACACAAGTTATCAGATCATTACTAACAATGTGCTGTCTCTTGGATAGTTCTTTGGCTGGTGCTGGAACTTGTGCTTTGGACTGATTTTGCTAGGAATACCCTTACACCACACTTCTCTTCATCCTTCAATGACAGTACTACTCCAGGCTTATCACCATTTGTATTTGCTCCTTCAGAGCTTTTGCACTCCAACAGTAATATACCAGTGTTAGCGTGTCACAAAACCAATACGTACATATTCTAGGATAACAATTTGCATTATATCAGTTCCTTTCATCTATTGCTGTGAGTTTCCATATCATTATTGGCAGGTGTTCTTAAAAAATTAAATGGATGTGTCTTTACACTGTCACAACAATGGAGAAATATGAGGTACTGTTTACAATGTTCTGAATAGCTGCTATCAACACTCATCATTTGAAGAAAAGTCTAGGTCACTTCTGAACTAAACGAAAATATTAGGTCAATGTATGGCAAACTGAGTAAACGTCCATACAGAGGCATGTGCAGTACTGCATTACAAGGACATTTCTTGTGGATCACAGAAAGTAAAAAGTTGATCTCTAAAATATCTTCTTATCGCATTAACCCTCTAGACTGGATCTCTGTTTACATAAGCCCTACCCTTTTCCTATATAACAACTGTCAGCATTTGACTGCTTACATATCCCCAATCCCCCTCGCCAGCTCCCAAATACATTCATGATCCTTAGTGTAATTCTCATTTTCTCCTTTCTATTTCTTAATTGTCTTCTTCTCTACAGTTTCCCTTTCATCTTGCCCTTGTGATACATCTCACTCTGTACTCTGAAACTATGCTTACTAATATTCACATCTAATTTACTCTGTCCAATGCATTCAACCTGTGATTCTGAAATGTGTTTTGATCATGACAGATTTCAATAATAAATTCCTGTATTCTGCTACTAGTGCATATGAGTTTGAGCGTGTTGAGTGTATTGACGCTGCATGGCTGTATTTAAATCAATCACCAACAGTATTAGCACAGGCCAGGCACTTGAGACCACCTGTAGGAAGTCTACACATGGCACAGTCTCTGCCATGTTTTCTACTGACGACTCGAACCTATATGTGGATGGAGCAGCCCTGACTCACCCTCACTATGTGCTTTTAGTTTGTAGCACTCACATCAGTTGTTCCATGTACTGCTCCTGTATGATTCTTTTGTCTTGTTACGTGTGGAGTCACGAGAGGCTTATTTCCATTATTTTTCAGAGGTTTACAAATGAAACCACATTTGTGTTAGTTGGATCAGTTTCATGTATTACTTAGTTACTACATGATTGGTGACAGATTTGGAATGGTTTCCATGTGTGCAGTCTTTACGAGTGGTTTGATCAGGTTTAGTCATTATGGATGCCATGCTACCAGCCCTGACTGAACAGCTTAATTTAGCAGTGACCATTTTGTTGGCTTCCATTAACAGTCAGGTACCATTCCACTGGTCTATCCCCCACTTTTCCTCCGTACAATGATTCAGTCGAGGATTGGGAAGCCTCTGCAAAGAGATTCATAGATCATTTTATGGCCTTCAGTGTGACACACTTGAATTTGTGCAAAGCATTATTCCTCTCGTGGATTCCACCTAAGGTGTATCAATTACTGTGTCAGCTTGACCCTTTACAAGAACCGGCAGCTCTTACTTTTGATCACACGTGCAGTTTATTGTCCGACTGCCATCACAAACAAACACATGTCATACTGGCAAGAGCTGAATTCTACCAATGCCACAAGAAACCAAACCAGTCATAGAGGCTTGAGCAGCCGAACTTCATGACCTTAGCTATAAGTATCAGTTTGTTACTGATGCCCATAATGACTCTTATGCAGACTCTGTGACACAATTGTCTGTTTAACTCTGGACAAGGAAGTGTGCCAGAAGGCTTTACTCTTTGAAAACCCCCATTGACAGACGTTTTGCAAATAGAAATCTTTCAAAGTTCCTCGGGCAGTGGGAGACCAAACTGAAGCACGGGGCAATGTGGCAGTAGTGTCGCAAGATGTGCACATTGGACAACAGATAGCTGGAACAAGGAAGCTGCAGTGGCAATGGCAATCATGCAGGCCAAGCACTGACCAAACCGAGGCCAGCCCAAGCAGCCGCGACCACCAAAGCGCCAGTGGCAGTGTTCTCTGTTTTCATCTTGTCCTTTCTGTTTTGTCCAGCCAAATGTCCAGTGTACCATAAGTCCTGGGCTACTTGTCATGCTTGCCAGAAAAGAGGCCACAATTACCTCCATGTGTCGTTCGCCGAAGGTTGTTCAGGGTATGGACATACACATAAACTGTGTGACTGCAATACTTGTGACTTCTCCACAGTTGTTGATCGAATTAAGTGTTTTTCGCCAAGTACTCTGGCTATAGGTCGACACAGGTGCTGCAGTGAAGTTACTGAATTCTCCAACCTATATGAATTTCCGCTTGTTCCCATTGACATCAGTAACATGGAAGCTGGTCAGTTATAATAAACAGAACATTGCTCTGTTGGGACAATTTACAGCATTTGCCTCTTTATAAGTCGGTGGTTCATACCATTACGTTTTTGGTGGTTGCTGATGCCCTTGTTGAGAACTTGTTAGGGATGGACGCACTTCAGGCATTTGGTTTTTCCACCACCATCGCAGTTCATCTTGTGTCCGATCAGGTACCATTTTCTCAATTGGAAACTGTGTGTGTGGAGTTTTCGGACTTGCCTTTGAAAGGTATAGGTTGTGCTAAGAATTTTTCTGCTCATATAACTTTGAAATCCACAGCATGGTCTCACTTTACTCATATGTGTACTATTATTATCACCTTGAAAGATAAAGTGAAAGCAGAACTGGATAGACTTCAATTCCTAGTGGTGATGCAACCTGTTATGGCTAGTGAATGGTCATCTCTGCTGGTTGTAGTTCAGTGCCTCTGTGGTGATTTCAGTACTACAGTCAATGTGCAAGTCATATTGGATACATATGCTCTCTCACGCCAGGAGGAACTATTGGCAAAAACATCGGATGCCCAGTATTTTTCTAAAACTGATCTGTCTGAAGCTTATTTGCAGGTTCCTGTGGACTAAGACTATCGATGAGTTCTGGTTTTGAATACTTCTTACAGTCTCTTATCAACATTTGCACCTTCCTTTTGGTATGTCTAGTGCACTTGCCATTTTTCAACAATTTTTAGAGCAACGACTATGCCTGTCCTGGGTTGCATTATCTGGATGATAATGGTGTCATGGGCTCCCCCATGGCCGATCACTTGAAAAATTTGCGAACTTTGTTTTCTGTCTTACAGTCTCCAGGCTTACATGTAAATTCGTAAAATCTCAGTTTTTTTCAACCTTCTGTTGTTTATTTGGGGTTTGAGGTCTCGCAGGATGGGGTCTGCCCTCTGCCAGACATCATCTCTGCTGTTGTGTCTATGCCTCAACTTTCATCCACAAAGTAGCTTCAGGCCTTCATATGGAAGATAGCCCACTACCACAAAAATCCTGCCAGGGGTGGCCACATTGGCCCACCAATTGCATGCCTTGTTTTGCTGGAGCCCAGATTGTGAATGTGCTTTTCAAATGTTGAAATCCAGATGATTCTTGGTTCCTTGCCTAGCTACATTCGCTCTGAAATGGCACATGGTTTTGGCGAGTGACATCTCACAGTATGGCCTTGGCACAGTCCTAGCATTCTGATACGCTGACGGCTCTGACCGACCTATTGCTTTCACCTCTAGATCTCTCTCTCTGGCCCAGCAGTGTTACTCTCAGGTGGAAAAAGAGGCTCTTGCCATAGTCTATGCTGAAGCCTCATTTGCCTGAGACTGCAGTCATGTGTGTGTGAGTTGCCTATGCATGAGTGTGTGTGTGTGTTTTTGCCATCTAATTCTGATGAAGGCCTTACTGGCCGATAGCTATTATTTGTGACACTCTTTGTGTTGTGCCTATCTGCGACTCAGCATCTTGTTACTACATATATATTAATAATAATAACAACAACAAATCAACAGTTAAATTTTAATTTAGTTCACACTTTTTGTGTTTGAACTACTTTTGTATCTGTCTCCATCATTAAACAAAGAGTACTTTCACAGATGCATATTTAAGATGCAACACACTAACACTAAAGCAAGGCTTTTTAAATGAGAAGATTAAGATTTTCTTAAAAAATACACAATGTTTGTAATAAAATTTGGAGTTGGAGGCTCCTATTGGGAACTATTATCATCAATTCACACTTTCTTATTAGATCAACTTGCAAAGAAAAAGTTCCAAATGTCATATAAAGAGTCATCCTACTGACTGCCTTTCTGATCAGATATAACAACATCCATCAATATTCAATTCATTAATCCCGAAAGCTGTGCTTAGGTTGTATCTCATGAAAATATTTGTAATGTTACATAATAAAAATAACATACCGATACATTTGATATGTACTTTAAACAATCTTGAGCTGTTGAAACAAAATCACAATTTCTTGGGTTTGCACAGAACTCTACTGCATTCAGTCGATTATTTAGAACATCAATTTTCTGTGTTGGATGGAGAAACATTGTTCTGAAATGAAGTTCACACAAGAAACTAGTAAAAAGAGAAATAAAGCACATGATCATTCAGTGTTTAATCTAAAACATTTAGCCACCTAAACTGCAAAAAAATCTGCATTTTGCATCAAGACTTTACAATGATATGGATTACGACAAGAAATCTGTTGAAAATATATCTGCCACATAACATACAGCAATTTTCTGCAGAACTTTGCTATCAGCAATTGCCAATACCTCATTAAATGACTTCCCATTGTTGTCTTGCATCTATTGAATATTCCAAAAATGCTTAGACCCTCCTTACTGCTTCCAGGTGTGCCAGCTTTGAAATTTGATGGATGAGAGAGCTGATTAAATACTTGTAACGCTTCATAGGAGTCTGCATCAATCATTACTATATCTTGCCTGAAAATCATCAAAACTGCTGATAAGTGTTTGTTATTTTCAGTTGTTAAGTACTGATTAAGATGTGATTTACAGAAACTTACAAAGATATTGTATTTATAGCAAGCACTGGAGCTGTTTTTTGTCGAACATCTAAGTTTAAGTGCAAATATGATTTATCTAAACATTGAAGAAGACATCCAAGAGAGAAAATCATGGATTCAGCAGTCATTTCAAGCAGGGAATTAATATATCGTACATGTTCTTCTTCACCAAATTCCTCTGGGGCATTAGGGAATTTTATATTCAAAACTCTTCTTCTACAGCTTTCATAATCTGTGGAAAAGAAATATTTACACCTTGCTTACCAAGACGAAACTGAATAACACATAACAACACAACTGAAAACAAATTTGTTTTGTTTACTGTGTGTCAAATTACATTTTTTACAAGTGTATAAAATATCTCATCTATGATTTGTGTCTTATGCACACTATGAATACATGAGTGTGAATTAATTTGGTCGTACGTAGTATATATGATGGGACATAAGATTCAATACCCATTAACACTTGGAACAATATTGTAATACGTAATAATTAACTAATCAGCAAAGAGAATTGCATAAAAATAATCTTCCGACACTGTGTTTTGTTTCTATTTTGTAGGAGGCTATGAGAAAGAAATCGTATAGTATAGATGAAGGAAGAAGGCAGCTAAATCTAATGGGCACTAAGTGGACAATGAGTCGTATGAATAAAACGGGGAATATACTTTATACTCAGAAGTTCGGAGAAAGTTCTCTGGTTGGCATGAATAAAGTGAGTCTGAGAATATACTTCACCAGAGTATGTTCTCAGTGTGGGTTGAAGGGTGGGGGAAGTTGCTCAAAGCAAAGAATATTCTCTGATTTCGTATGAATAAAACCAGAGAAGTTTCTCACAAGCGGAGAACATTCTCTGTTTTTGTGAGTGAGCTCCGTAGCATACTTCGAGCTAAGTAAGTTGTGTTGTGATTGAGCGTTACCAAGTGTTTTTAATGAAAATGGCAGACTTTATGTTTCTTGAAAGGTAAAGAAAGATTTACGTAGCACACAGGAACACAGAAGAAAGGAACTGTAGAAGTTTATATAGATTTAACAGTGACACCATTATTTGGCTGGCGAATCACTTTCTTCTGGAAAATCACGAAAGAAGAGGAGAAGCCCTTTCCAACGAATGCAAAATGAAAACATTTTTGCGCTATTTAGTGGATCCAGGCTTTCAGATTGGTGTTGGAGAAGGCTTGGAATACACTAGACTACAGTATCACTAACATTTTCATCTGTTCTGCAACAGGTTAACAGAAAAGCACCATTGTGGATCCGATTTCCGTGAAATGTTAACGAACTAGAAACAGTTGAAGTTAAATGGCAATCGAGATATAAGTTTCCATGTGCAGTAGGGGCCCTAGACTGCACTCACATATCTATAATGAAACCTTCTGCACATGGAGACAAATATGTTAATCAAAAGGGCTATCCATCTACAAATGTGCAGGCAACGTGTGATAACAGTGAAACGTTTACGAGTGTTGATGCTTCATGGCCTGGGTCTGTACATGACACTAGGATATGGACAAACTCATATGTCTATCGTATATTGTGAAAGAACCAGTGCAATGCCCTAATTTTAGAAGATGAAGGATATGGAATTGCACGGTGGTTAATGCCACTGTTTCAAAATCCCGAAACACCTGATGAGAGGGCGTACAACAGACTTCACTCTAAGGAAAGGGTGATAACCGAATGGTGCTTTGGACAGGTAAAAAGGCGTTTCCAAATTGTGCAAAATAAAATAAGGCTTGCCCAAACAAAAATCCCCAGTGTGATAATAGCCTGTTTTGTTTTGCACAATGTAGCAAAACATATAGGGGATGCGGATTCTGAGGCACCTAGTGATGATGACAACAATCTTCCAGTACTGGGAGAAGAAAAGCAGCAAATGTACGTGTACGTGGAACAAATAGAAGACGGGAAATTGTTAATGTAATACGTCAATTGCAGTGTGTGGGAGTATGTCAAAACATTGCACAATTAAACTCAATTTGTGTATTTTTTGTAAGTACTATAATTTTCCCCTGATGAAAATATAACACAGTGCTCTGATGTTACACAATAAAATTTTGTTTACTTTTTTCTTCATTCTCTATTATCGATTTTACTTTCAACAAAAATTGTTAAACATGTAACTATTCAAACAGGAATAGAATTTTCAGATACTACAGTAAATAGCTTTGGACACAACAGGTTAACTTAAATTGCTGGAACCTTAATGTCATTTTTGTACTGTAACTTCAGCAGATTGATGGCCACAATTTTTGCTTTACTTATCAAAAATTGTTTCAAGGATGTGGTGAAGGTATTTGCCAGGTGCTACAGTAAATAAGTGCACAAACTGTCTAACCTGCACAATGTAAAATAGAAACAAGTTACACTTCTTGCTTTACTTTAGCAAAAATTGTTTCACGGATGTGGTGAAGATATTTCTCAGATGCTACAGTAAATAAGTGCACAAACTGTCTAACCTGCACAATTTGAAATAGAAACAAGTTCCACTTTTTGCTTTACTTTACCAAAAATTATTTCAAGGATGTGTTGAAGGTATTTGCCAGGTGCTATAGTAAATAAGTGCACAATTGTCTAACCTGTACCATTTAAAATAAAAACAAGTTACTTGTTTTGCTTTACTTTACCAAAAATTGTTTCAAGGATGTGGTGAACCTACTGGCCAGACACACCAATAAATAAGTGCATACACTTTTTAACATTTCAAATTGGATTATGTTACCCTTATTGTTTCATAGAAAAGAAATTTGTACTGAATAATTTTTGTAAGAGGATATGGAATTTGGTAAATGAGGAATGTAAATGAACATTTACTTAAAAAACATGGTTTTATTTATAAAAATTGGTGCTGTAATACGACACTACACAATTTGTTCTATTGTTTATCTTCACGCATCAATTTCTGCTGCTTTCTTTTCAGTTATGTCTAACTGGCATAATAGCACCAGCCTTCGCAGCTCTGAATTGGACAAATTAACTGTCTCATCGGTTTCCATACTCAACCTCTGCTATTTAGACACTCTCTCATGCCCCAAAACATGCAACTGTGCAGGTATCACGACTTTGGGACCCATGAGATCTGTATGGTCGGCTGCAACAATTTGTGGTAGCTGCAAAATTGATTCTGGTTCGTAGAATGTACAATCTGTATCAGTTACCTCCGAACTCCCTGGTGAAGAGATGATAGAGGTGGAACCACCTACTGCACAAAGTAATAATAGTGTGTGTCATGATTCAGTTTCTAGTTAGTATACATAGCAAGCAGGTTTACGCAGAAATGTGGGAGGGGTTTGTCCAATTTCATGCATAGTACACTGTGATACTTTTACAGAAAAGTGGTAATATATTAGAAGAATTGTATCAAACATTGTTTCATTTTCACACGTTAAAAATAAGGATTTTTCTGAATCACAATTTGAAAGCACTAAGCGCGTAATAATAATAATAAAAAAACGGAATTTATGGGACTGACCAGGAACTCTGTGGATAGTTGGGTTTCAGTCATCTCCATCCAAAAACTTTAAAAATGTCTGTTCCCAGTTTTCCTGGGAAATCTTAATGTTTCCCGTCTTATTTATATCCCGTCTTGGCCTTGTTACGGGCTTTCATATTGTGCATTTTCTTCATAATCTGCCCGTCTGTAATTTCTTTCCCAAAGCTAATCCTGTAATGGTGTTGTATTTCTTTAATACAATCTGCCTTCTCTCTTCTTGCAGCCGGAGTTTGCGATTTGCTGATGATTGCTGGATAATCTTTTATAATGTTCACAAAGGCTAAGTCTGACTTCCATTTCGGTACAGAAATAACATGAGAAAAACTTCTGGTATCACAAAACACACGCAAATGTAACAAACCTAGAAGCAAAGATGTTGGATTTTAATTTCTTTGCTGAGAACTTACTCAGTAAGGAGGGGAGGTAGAGAGAAAGTACTCCTGGGTCAGAGATTATGCTTCCTAGTTTTTATTCATACAAAACTGAGAACTCTCTTTGAGAATGTGCTTTTGCTCTGAGTATCAACTCTGGAGAATGTTCTCGTTTTTGTTCATATGGCCCAATGTTTACAACAGTGTAAACCAGATGGAGTAAAAGACGTGACAAGGTTTTGTGAATATGTTGAAGAAGGCTGTAAGCTGACAATTTACGTGATTTAGCGAACACACATTCTGTCTCTTCAATGCAGTGGTTTCTATCACCTTCTACATCCTCATGCTATTGATCAGTGCTGGTCCTTCACCTTTAAGAATAGTTTCCTACCTTATGGACAAGGTGCCCACAATTTCTGTCTGCTTATGCATCCTCTTTAACAGGAAATCACCATGTGAAAATAGGTTATACATGGAAATGAAAGTTGCCACTCACTATATAGCAGAAATGCTGAGGCACAACAAAAAGATGGTCACAAGTAAATAAAGCTTTTCGCCCGTAAGGCCTTCATCAAAAATAGACCAAACACACACACACACACACACACACACACACACACACACACACATGACTGCAGTCTCAGACACAGTGAATGGGCCAAAAGCTTTATTTATTTGTGACAGTCTTTTTGTTGTGCCTATCTGCAACTCAGCATCTCCACTGTATGGTGATTGGCAACTTTACTTTTCATAATATTGTTACATTTCATCCTGGATTTTCCATTATTCGGTTATACATAGATTTCCCAAGGAAACGTTACAGACCCTCTGCTGTTCTTAATCTACAGAAATGACATAAGAGACAATCTGAGCAGCAATCTTAGAATGTTTGCAGATAATCCAGTTATTTACTGTCAAACAAAATCATCAGGAGATCAAAACAAATTACAAAAGATTTAGAAAAGATATCTGCATTGTGTGAAAAGTACCAATTCACTGTAAATGGTAAAAACATGAGGTCTTCCTGGAATGTTCTGTGGCTCATTTGCCTACTGAGTGATAGTAAAGGGCTGTTGAAAAAGTCCAGTAATCGATCTGCAGCTCTTTTATTTTACTGGGTTCTCCAATTTTCTTACTTTTCTGTCAGTCACTGTACAATAGCAACGCTGCAAGGCAAGGCATAATATCAATTCTGCAAAGGTCCTGTTACACAGTGGCTTTGAACCGTGAACCAGTTTTTCCCTGTGGACTGTGATCTGCAGTGTTGATAATGCAGAAAGAGAAATTTTCTTCTGTTTAGTGGGATAACACACCCAGAGAAGTTTCCTCTGACATGCAATCCTAATTGCTTCTAATTGATCGACTAAATAGGCCTAAAATCCTGGCTAGATAGTTTTCACGACTGCATCTCATAAAGAGACTCTGAACAATTTTTTCAATAAAGTCTGAACATCAATATTGTACATATATGTGGTGTCTGTTCTTTTGGACAAGTGTCATGATGAGCCATGGTGACTATCTGACAGAAGTCCTCTGCCAACTGTCTGACTCCTCCCCTCCATCTACAAGCCCTGCCATAGTGATCCCATCCCAGAAGTCTAACATAACCTACAATCCCTACATAAATCCCCTGGCCCTTCCCAGAACCTCTCCCGAGAGTCTATCACTCTCCTCACCTCAAGAACACCCTGCACAACTACCATCTACATGTTCCCCAAAGCCCAGAAACCTAACTATCCTGGATGCACCACTGTAGCTGCCTACTGTGCTTCCGCTGAAAGAATTTCCGCTCTTGTTGACCAATTACTTCAACCAACTGTCTGAAGCCTAGCCTCCCACACCAAAGATACCAGCCACTTCCATCACTGATGCTCCATCATCCCGACCCCTTTACCTCCTGGATTTCTACTCATCCCTGTTGATGCCACCTCCCTATACACTAACATCCCTCATGCCACTATCGAACACTACCTCTCCAAATGTCCCTCAGACCTCATTTCTTATACACATTACCAACTATACACTGATTCAAAACTACTTTTCCTTTCAAGGGAAGGTATACCAACTAATCAGCAGCACAGCCATGGGCACTCCTGTGGGGCCCTCCTATGCCAATCCATTTTTGGCCCATCAAAGGGAATCCTCCCTACCCTTCCATAACTCCCAGTCCCCGTTAGCTTCAGGTTCATGAATTATATCTTGAAGATTTGGACTCAGTGCCAAAACATCCTATCCTCACTTCTTCAGAACCTCAACACCTTCTTTTCCATATTCTTCACCTACTCCTCCCTCTACACCTTCCTGGATGTTGACCTCCACTCTCTTATGGCTCCTCCCACAACTCTGTCCACATTAAATGCACCAACCACCAACAGTACCTATATTTTGATAGCTGCCATCCCTTCAACACCAAAAACTCCCTCCCCTGTGGATGACCTATCTGCAGTCATGAGAAATCTCTTGCCCAGTACGCTGAAGGTCTCACAGACATACACTACCTCCCAAACCTAGTCCACAAACAGATTCCCCATGCCATATCCTCACACACCCCAGATCATCCCAACAGCCCTAAGAATCAGCTACAAAGGAGCACTCTCCCTCACCACCACATACCACCCTGGACTGGAATAACTGAACCACATCCTTCAACAGGCTTTGATTACCTCTCAACATGTCCTAAAATGAGGAACGTCCTAGCCAAGATCCTTCCCAGCCCTCCAAAAGTGGCATTCCGTCACCCAACCAACCTTTACAACATCCTAGTCCATCTCTATGCACTCCCACTCCCGACCACATGCCAAAGGGATTGTATCTCTGTGGTAGATCAAAGTGCAAGACCTGCCCAATCCATCCACCCAGCACCTACTATTCCAGCCCTGTCACATGCTTATCCTATCCAATCAGAGGCCAGGCAATCTGTGAAAGCACCCGTGTTGTATGCCAACTCTGCTACAAACAATAAACAGCTTTTTATGTCAGTATGACTACCAACCATGTGTTCACCAAGATGAATGGCCACCACCAAACTGCTGCCAAGAACAAAGTTGACCACCTGATGGCACAACATGCTGCTGAGAACATAGTCAATATCAATGGCTGCTTCATAGCCTTGGCCATCTGGATCCTTCCCCTCAACATGAGCCTTTCTGAACTATGCATATGGGAGTTGTTCTTACAACATATCCTTTACTCTCATAATCATCTTAGCCTCAATATCCAGTAACCCACTATCCCCACCCCTCCACCCAATAGTATCCCATTCATCCATCCTGCCACACTCTCTCGATTCATGTTCCCTTGTCACCTTCAACGTGTGCTGCTCACCACTGGCTCTGACAACCTTACAGCAAGTGCCTAGCCTGTGTACTTGTCGCCTCTCCTGCCCTGCATTCCTAGCCAGCAAACTAACTGGCTCTCTCTTGAGCTGCTAGCCATCCACCACCAATTCCTTTCTACCTGCCTACCATCTCTCTCTCCCTCTACCATGCAACCCAAATGTTGTACTGGCACAGTTCATCCAGCTGTTACAATATAATAGCATAGGCAGGTATATATGTGTGCATGTATATCTGTCTTCTGTGTAGATTTTACTCTAGCTCGTGAAAGAATTACTCTGAATGCTAGCAAATTTTCTTTCTTTTTGTGTGCCTATTGATGACAACCACAATGCTTTTCGGTAAATGGTCTCTTTTAATCCAAAAGTATTTACATCCTACCAGAACTTTTCTACATTTTTAAATGTTGGTTTGCCTTTCTTTAACCTACTTTTGAAGTCACAGGGTCAAATACTGCTCTACTTGTTCCTATATTTCTCCAGAACCTGCTCCTATATTTCTCCAGAACCCAGACTGATCTTCCAGAAGTTGACTTCTACTAGTTTTTTCATTCTTGTGTAAATAATGTTTGTCAGTATTTTGCAACCACAACTTATTGAACTGATAAATCTCACAATCTCTCAGCTCATCTACTTCCTCTTACCTTTCTATAATATTGCCTTAAAGTTCATTTTCCTTGAATGGCCCCTCTATATATATTCCTACCACCTCTCAGCTTTCCCTTCTTTGCTTTGAGCTGGTTTTCCATCTGAGTTCTTGATATTCAAACAGCTGCTTTCATTTTTTCCAAAGGATTCTAATTTTCTTATAGACAGTTCTATCTTTTCCCTAGTTATGCAAGCTTCTCCAGACTTCCATTTGTCCTCTAGCCCCTCCTCCTTAGCCATTTTTCACTTTTTCGCAGTCTCATTTTTTTAGACGTTTGTATTCTCTTTTGCCGGCCGTTGTGGCTGTGCGGTTAGGCGCTTCAGTCTGGAACCGTGCGACTGCTATGGGCGCAGGTTCGAATCCTGCCTGGAGCATGGATGTGTGTGATGCCCTTAGGTTAGTTAGGTTTAAGTAGTTCTAAGTTCTAGGAGACTGATGATCTCAGATGTTAAGTTCCATAGTGCTCAGAGCCATTTGTATTCCCTTTTGTTTTCTTCATTTTTAGATTTTCCTTTCTTTTTGAAATTTCTTCATTTGTAATCTACAGTTCATAACCAATAGAATATGGTCGAAGTCCACAGCTGCCTCTGGAAATATTTTACAATTTGAAACATGGCTTTGAAATCTCTGTCTTACCATAATAAAGCGGTCTGAACCGTTCTAGCATCCTCAGGTCTCTTCCACATATACAACATCCTTTCACGATTCTTAAGCCAACAATAGCGAATAACGGTCTGCGCTAAATTCTACCAACCGGCTTCCTCTTTTATTACTTTCCCCTCGTCCTTGTTCTCCCATTATTTCTCCTCCTTTTCTGCTTCCTACTGATGACTTCCAGTCACCTATCACACTTACATTTTCATCTCCTTTAATTATCTGAATAATTTTATTTATCTCATCGTACATTCTTTCCATTTCCTCATCATCTGTGCAGATTGTTGACATATAAACTTGTATTACTGTGATATGTGTTGCCTTCATGTCTGTCTTGGCTACAATAAAAAGTTCACTATGCTTTTCATACTAGCTTACCTGCATTCCTTTTTCTTATTCATTAACAGATCTAATCTTGCATTATTATTTGATTTGTATTTATAACCATGTACTCATTTGACCGGAAGTCCTGTTCATCCCGCCAGTGAACTTCACTACATTCTACTACATCTACAACTACTGAAGAGGTTACTGGCCTCTCCACAGATTTCCCCTTCCTACTGAGGCATGTAAGTCACCCCACCTCAGCTAGGTCCATGGTTCATATGAAACAATATCTTTTGTTACAAAAATGTAAAAATATCTTTTGTTACAAAAATGTAACTAGCACTTACAAAAGCAAGTGCAGCCAACTGGAGATTTTAAGGCTTAATAAGTGTTGACTTGGGTATTGTTTGCTAACAGCATAATAAACCTCTAATTTTAACATATTTCTTAATGAGTTTGTATCCGTTTTTAAAGGAGTTTTTCAAAAACATAACTTAATTACTTACTGGGAAGCACCAAAGAAACCTTGATCACTAAAAATATCACTTTAAGCTTACAATGAAAATGGAACATACACAAAACAGCCAGAACAAGTAATAATTCAGAAATGCTCCCATACTGTAAACAGCAATGTAACATATCAAGAAAGTTTGAAAAAATTCAGATGTATGCACATCTTGTCTGAAATGAATGGATCTAGCAATAAAATCAACTCAATATGGGGTATTTTTAAAAGAAGGCTAGGGAAACAAGCCATAAAAGATGACATTATTTATGTTCTTAGTCACTTATGTAATGCATCCTTAATTCTGGGTGCTTTCCTAGACTTATTAAAATATGCCACTGGAATATCCAGGATGGAATGTAACAATATTATGAAAAAAAAAAGTTGCTAGTCACCAAACAGCAGAGATGCAGACTCGAAGATAGGCACAGCAAAAAGACTGTCGCAAATAAGGCCTTTGGCCATAAAGGCCTTCATCAACAATAGACGACAGACACATGCACGCACACACTCTCATGCAAATGCAACTCACACACACAACTGCAGTCTCAGACAACTGAAACCACACTGCAAGCAGCAACACCACTGAATGATGGGAGTGGCGACTGTGTCAGAGTGAGGAGGAGGCTGAGGTGGGGATGGGGAGGGATAGTATGGTGGGGGTGGCGGACAGTGAAGTGCTGCAGGTTAAACAGAGGGCAGGGAAGAGGAGGGGAGGGGGGGGGGGGAGTAGCAGAAAAGGAGAGAAGTAAAAAGACTGGATGTGATGGTGGAATTAAGGCTGTGTAGTTCTAAAATGGCAACAGGGAAGAGGCTGGATGGGTGAGAACAGTGACTAACAAAGGTTGAGGCCAGGAGGTTTTCAGGAGTGTAGGCTGTATTGCAGGGAAAGTTCCCAAATGCGCAATTCAGAAAAGCTGGTGTTGATGGGAAGGCACCAGTTGGGATCTTCTGTTACTTGTCAAAGACATCCGACTGTGTCAATCACATGATGGTTTTATGGAATACCTAGTTCAGCACAGTCTTGGTTTAGCTTTTATTTAAGAAACAGAATGCAGAAAGTTAGCCTAGGCTGTTTGAGTAATAAAGAGGGACACCAAAAATCATTACCAGGATTGGGGGGGGGGGGGGGGGGGTTCAGAATCCCGGATTTCCCGGTTAAAAACATACTTTTTACTGGGTGAAAATACACTTTTTCCATTTTAAATAATGTGTTTTGGAAAGGCCTTTGATGCACGGCAACATGTACACTGCATGTTTTCTTACTACGAAAGTATAAATATGAATTATATCAAATACAGCATGTTAGTTTCTGAGACACTGAAATCGAGATTGCACTGTGTTTTTGTCAGACAGTCACAGCTAACATCACATGATCTCACCAGCCAATGACAGCAGATATTCAGAGCACAGGGCACACAGTCAGCCAATAGCAACATCACTGTTAAGCAACACAAACACACAACTAGGAAAAATTAATGGTTTAAATTAATATACATATCGTATAATTACAAGAAAAGCTAAGTTTCATATATAATAGTGGTCTTTTGTGTGTGTGTCCTCTTTTAATACATATCAGACACAAATGTGCCAGAAAAATTTTAAACAATGACATAAATGGCTGGTTTTCTGAGCCTGAAGTTTTTTTAAGTGGCTGATCCTCTAAGTGTTAAATTGTGAATGAGAGCCAAAAACTCTGTGATTTAAAAAATCCATCACACATTCTCATATGTACATAATTCATTTTGTCGGAAAGAAAATTTACTTTGAAAGTAACACTTCTCAAATCACCATTCACAATATTTCCACATGATCTATTACAAAAGTAAAGTGGTATGACATCACGTGCAATGAAAGCAGTTTGTTATTACAAAATATTGCATAATCTTCATCCTAAGGCGTTTGGCACATTTTTCTGTTGGCAGAGACTTGTGTGTCCACTGTGTTTTTGTTGTTGTAAATGGCACATTTTCTTTGCAACTGAAGTTTTATTTTCCTGTTTTTCTCTTGGTTTTGTTTTATTGCTGCAGTACAATTATACAATAGTGGGCTAAATTAAAATATTTTGTTTGAGTATCAGTTCTTACAGTGAACACTACAAATATTTAACTGGAAAATAAAACAATGAAAAATTCCCGGGATTTTCCCGGCTGTATGCATCCTGATTACAATGGGAATCCCACAGGGTTTGATGACTGGCCCACTAGTAATCTTTCTTTATGTCAGTGATCTACCATCTTATTTTATCAGGAGACAGAATGTTAGTCCTGTCTGCAGATGTTACAAGCCTAGAAAAGAACCATCAACAGAGAAAACAGGATATAATGTTTTTGTGAAAGTTACTCTCTGGTTTTACATAAAAGGGGCTAGCTTTATAAAGCATATAGTAGACCTTCTAAAACATTTAGGTTTGCTACTTTTTCCATAAGAATAACTACCAACTTTGGGGTTAGAGAAGGTAGTGCATAAACATATCTTACACATTTGCATTTGCTGATGTCTTACGGGTTAATGTTTTGGTGTAACTTCTGACTTGGGTAAAAACATTCACTGCAGAAAAGAAAGTCATAAAATTATGTGGGGTTCATACACGTACATCTTGCAAGCATCTCTTTAAGTAGCTGGGAATATTAACCACAGGCTCACAGTAAATCTATCCACTAATGAATATTAGTTGAAAGTAAAACAGTTATTCACAAGTAAAACATTAGAAGGGGAAATAATATTCATTTAATGAATCTAACTTTGGAAAAAAAGGCTAAAATATGCAGCTTTAAAGCTCTTTGACAATCTGTCCTGGGAAACAGAATGTCTGACAGATAACAGAAGTGTTGTCAAATGTAGATGAAAGATGTTTCTCCTTCAACAATTTCTTCTACACCAAAAAGGAATTCTAGAATATAAATAATTACTGTGGAAAAACCATAAATGGTTAGCATGTAGTCATATTAATATCCTTTTTTTAATATGTGTTCTTCGTTTGTCCAGGTGGCATATTCCACACCATAATGTTTATCATGAATATGATCTATGAGACACATAAATAACTGACCAATATCGAAAAACTCTTTGTTGTCAAAAAACTGCAAGCCATTTTTTCCAGGGCAAAACGTTCTAACATGTTTGCCATCCACTGCTGAAATACAACTCAGAAAATTCATCTCTTTTTCAAATTCTTTGTCTATTGCAAGAAGGAGCTGCATTTTTGGAGTTGCCAAACATAGCTTGAAGTACTTCACTGCATGCTGAAAGTATGTTTGTAAGTAATTTGCATGTTCATACATGGTAACTGACCTCTCACTTTGATGCGCACAAGCCAGTTTCACAATTATAGTACACTTTCTCAGTGAAAAATATAGCAACATGATGACAATTTACATGATTACTTAATTCTTTTTCTTTTCATTTTACATACAAAATGCTTTACTATGTTCAACATCTCTCTTCCTTTCTCAATATGACTTCTGTTATGTACTGAAGTGAATTTTATTATCTGTTAAATTCTTTACATCGTCAGGTAGTAACCAATAATTTTTCTGGCTTAGTACCTCACTTCCTTCTGTGCCGCAACTACTGAGTGACAGATAGTGTAAACCATTATTTCTTCTAAAATTGCACAGAGGTGACAAAAGTCATGGGATAGTGATATTATGCACATATACAGATGGCAGAAGTATCATGTACACAGGGCACAAAAGGGCAGTGCATTGGCAGAGCTGTCATTTGTACTCAGGTGATTCGTATGAAAAGGTTTCTAACGTGATTATGGCCATACGACGGGAATTAAAAGACTCTGAATGCGGAATGGTAGATGGAGCTAGATGCATGGGACATTCCATTTTGTAAATAATTAGAGAGTCAATATTCCAAGGTCCATAGTGTCAAGACTGTGCTGAGAACACCAAATCTGATGCATTATCTCTCACCACGGACAACGCAGTAGCTGATGGCCTTGTCTTAACAACTGAGAGCAGCGGTGCTTGTGTAGAGTTGCCAGTGCTAACAGACAAGTTTTAATGTGTGACATACCCACAGAAATCAATGCGGCACATATGGCGAAGGTATCCATTAGGAAGTGTGGCGAACTTTGGCATTAATAGGCTATGGCAGCTGAAGACTGACACAACTGCCTTAATTGCCTTTGGTAACAGTGCGGCATCATTTGCAGTGCCACTCCGAGGCTTGTGACTATGTTATTGGGAACATAGATGACTGTAAAACAATGGCCTGGTCAGATGAGTCATAATTTCAGTTTGTACGAACTAATGGTAGAGTTTGAATGTGGCGCAGACTCCACAAAGCCATGAAACCAAGGTGCCAATAAGGCACTGTGCCAGCTAGTGGTGACTCCTTAATGGTTTCGGCTGTGTTTACATGAAATGGATTGGTTCTTGGTTGCTTTTGGCTTATGGATGACAATGCACCATGTCACTGGGCCACAACTGTTCACTATTGGTCTGACGAACATTCTGGACAATTCGAGTAGAAGATTCAGCCACCCAGATCACCTGACATGAATCCCATGAAACATTTGTGGGACGTAACTGAGAGGTCAGTTAGTGCACAAAATCCTGCACCAGCAACAACTTTGTATTTATCAATGGGTATAGAGGCAGCACAGCTCAATTTTTCTGCAGGAGACTTCTAATGATTTGTTGAATCCTTGCCACAATGAGCTGCTGCACTACACTAGGCAAAAGGGGGTCCAACATGGTATCGGGTGCCCCATGACTTTTGTCACCTCAGTGTGTATCTATCAATGCTAATGTTGTTTTTATCCGTGATTTACTACCGTAACAAACTTCGTAAGGGAGTAATGCATTGTATGGCTGTTATCAATATGCCCAATTGCTTAAACAGCTGTATACAAGAGGTTGTACACTAAGGTGACAAAAAAATCATGGGATACATCCCAACATCATATGGGACCTCCTTTTCCTCAGCACAGTGCAGCAAATCAACAAAGCATGGACCCAACAAGTCACTGGAAGTCCCCTACAGAAATACTGAGCCATGCTGTCTCTACAGCCATCCATAATTCAAACGTGTTGCCCATGCAGGATTTTGCGCACAATCTAACCTCTCGATTATGTCCTATAAATGTTTGATAGGATTCATGTTAGGCAATCTGGCTGGCCAAACCATTTTCTTGAATTTTCCAGAGCGTTCTGACATGGTGCATTGTCATCTATAAAAATTCCACTGTTTTTTGGGTACAAGAAGTCCATGAACGGCTGCAAGTGGTCTCCAAGTAGCCAAATATAACCATTTCCAGTCTATGGTTGGTTCAGTTGGACTAGTCCATTCCATGTAAACACAGCTCACACCACTATGGAGACACCACCAGTTTGTACAGTGCCTTGTTGAAAACTTGGATCCATAGCTTCCTGAGGTCTGTGCCACACTCAAACCATACCATCAGCTCTTACCATTTGAAATTGGGACTCATCTGACCAGGCCACAGTTTTTAAGTCATCTACGGTCCAACTGGAATGGTAATGAGCACAGGAGAGGTGTTGCAGGCGATGTCATGCTGTTAACAAAGGAGCCTGTTGCCACAGCCCATTAATGAGAAATCTCATCACACCATCCTAATGGATATGTTCATCATATGTCCCACACTGATTTCTGCAGTTATTTCATGCAATGTTGCTTGTATGTTAGCAGTGACAACCCTATGCAAATACCACTGCTCTCGGACCGTACGTGAAGGCCATCAACCACTGCATTGTCAGTGGTGAGAGGTAATGCCTGAAATGTGGTATTCTCAGCACTCTCTTGACACTGTGGATCTCGGAATGTTGAATTCCCTAACAACTTCCGAAATGGAATGTCCCCTGCTCTCTAGTTACGACTACCATTCCGCATTCAAAGTGCATTAATTCCTGTTGTGCCGTCATAATCACATTGGAAACCTTTGCACATGAATTACCTGAATACAAATGACACCTTCGCCAATACACTGCCCTTTTATATCTTGTGTACAGGATACCAACATCATCTGTATCTATGCATATTGCTACCCCATGACTTTTGTCACCTCTGTGTATAGTGGACACCACATATTACACTTTCGATATACTTCTGTCTTACTACAACTTACTTCCTAAGTGATGAGTTACTACAAAGTAAGATAACCTTTTGGCATAAGGGGTAAAATGAAATTCAGTGCAAATTTTCAGGCTGTGACTTCTATGAATCATGAAGTGATATCAGGATTAACGAAGTCTTTTCCATGTTCTTCAGTATGAACAAACAATGTAGAAAGCAAAGAAACAAAATACATGGTGATCTTACTCAAAAGAAGACTGTACGAGCTGAGAAGTGTTACTTTCACATAATCAAGGCTTACCAAAATGGTTGTGTGTAAATAATAAGAGATTCAATATACAGGATGATTCATGAAGATATGCAAATATTTTAATATGTTATTCTACAAGCAAAACTAAAGAAAAAAGTTCATGTAAACATAGGTCTGCAAATGTTTAGTTCTGGAGTTACGGCTAATAAAAGATTTTGCCTAAAATTTAGCAATTTCGCTAATATGGAGCCATCACAAAACTGTATGAGGTTAAAAAGTACAGAATGATTTCCATTTATTTTGTTGTTATTGGTCTGGTGAATTTAATAAAACATGTCCCAGATGTATATCTGCAGTAGTTTTCCCGAACATCCAGAAGAGCACCGTACGTGCTTGAGCATTGTCCTGCAAAATGATGGTCAGGTCCTGCTGAAAGTGTCATCACTTCTGTCTCTAAGCTGGTCGTAGGTTGTGTTCCAAAAATGAACAGCATAGAGACAGAAGTGATGACACTTTCTGCAAGAACTGACCATCATTTTGCAGGACAATGCTCAAGCATGTCCAGTGCAAGCTGTTACTGATTTGTTTGACTGATCGGGCTGCTAAGTGCTATACCACCTACTGCACTCCCCTGACTTAAGCGCTTGTAAGTTCAACTTGATTTCTAAACTGAAGAAAACACTTCACGGCATTTGCTTCAGAACTGCTACAAATTCGTCGGGCAATAGACTGTGCCACTCGAACTGTCAACACAACTGGCACTACTAAGAGTATCCTATGACTTCCACATCACTGGCAACAGGTTATACACAATGCTGGTGATTACGTTGAAGGTCAGTTAAACTTTGAAACATGTACCTATTTTGTACAAGCTATAAATACATAGTTGCCACTATTAAAGTTCCAACCCTCGTACTTCAGCATATGATAAACCTTGAGTTGGTACATGCCCTCCTACACAACAGTGTCTTATGTTGGTGCACATCAGCTACATGATGCTGCTCTGCTGTCAACTCCACAATGCAAGTGTAGCTATTAACATTACACCAATTCAGCACACATCGAGAGTGCTGTGCATCTGTTCCAGCAATGCGGACATGCCTTTATAAGTAGACTGGCAGTGTACATTTATGAACACACTCATGCTGCATGATGTCAAGCTGAAGAACATACATTGAAAACAAACAAGAGAAAATGCTGCTGCAATTGCTTGTGAAAATTATGAAGTGCTAGTTAGGATACCAACTAAGCAGATTACCTGTGAGTGACGTGAATTTTTAAATGATAAAGTGCAATGTAAAATGCTATCACCCAGTAAATTTGCATGGATAACAGAATGTGACCATCATTCTGAGGTATTTGTACAGGCATATTTCTTATGCATGCGAACTATGACAATTTTATCTCTGCCCTAATTTCTACAGTCTGTCTTTGATTTTAGGATTTCATACTGCTGTCGGTAAAAAAGAACCCTTATAGGATCACTCTGTTGTCTTCCTGTCTGTCTGGCTGTTAAAAGAGTCCTTTCTCTTAGGAACAGGTAGAAGTATCAAGCTGAAATTTATGTCACATTCTTAAGTTTAAGGTCCCTTGGTGGTGTGAAAAATTTAAGTTTCTAAGTCAATGCACTCAAAATACAGCCATTTCTGTCATATATTTCTATACTCAAATCCACTCATAAAAAACTATAGAGGACTTACCATTGATCTAGAATCATGAAATTTGACAAGAAGCAAGCTTTCACAGTACAGGGAAAAGAAAAAAATCTGAAAATTGTTAATCTGTAATCATATCACATAAATTTTTTTACCATTTGTTGTCAGTCTATGAAAATCCAATTTCTTTTCAGGAATGGGTAGGGGTAGCAAGTTGAAATTTATGTCAAATACCACCGTTTACAGTCCCTTGACAGAGCATATAATTCAAAAAGTCAAAGCAATCAAAAGATATGGCCATATGTGTCACATATTTCGATACTTGCAAACTCACTCTTCAAAACATATACATGAACTATAACTATGTCTGGCCTGGTGGTCTACTGGAAAAGTGAGTGTCTGGAAACTGAGGACTCAAGACTGAATCTTGGTTGTAAATGGACTTCGTTTTAACCTAGCCTTTACCCCTCAACAATGTGAGGAATTGCCAGAAACAACACATGGTTTGGAGTCCACTTTAAATCGTAAGTTCCTTTTCCCCGAAAAGATAATTGGGGTAGGTTACAGCTATGTAAGTTGCTGAAGTGACATCAAATAGAAAAGACTTGCACCAGGCCTTTGAGACACACGAAATTGTTGTTATTATCTATATACATAATAAAATTTGTACAGAACCCTCAAAGTACAAATTCTATTTGCACTGTCTGATTTTTTTAATCTGTATTTTGCTTACTGTTTAAAGATAATGCTAAACACACTTTATGTTCGCACTTCATTATAGCTTTAATAACATCACTAATGTCCTGATACTGTTGAGTAAGTTTTATACGTATTCATTTTTCTTTTCAGAGATACATGTATTTGCTCTTTTGCAAAAAATTGTAATCCTGAGAAAACATCCACAACCTACCACATCAGCAAGCAGAAAGCATCACCTCAGGTTGTTTTCAATGTACTATGTGATCAAAAGCATCCAGACACTGGCCGAAAGTGACTTTTGACCGACCCTTAGCCTTGATGACAGCTTCCACTCTCACAGGTACACGTTCAATCACCTGCTTGAACGTTTCTTGGGGAATGGCAGCCCATTCTTCACAGAGTGCTGCACTGAGAAGAGGTATCGATGTCGGTTGGTGAGGTCGGGCACGAATTCGGCATTCCAAAACATCCCAAAGGTGTTCTATAGGATTCAGGTCAGGACACTGTGCAGGCCAGTCCATTACAGGGATGTTATTATCATGTAACCACTCCACCACAGGCCGTGCATTATGAACAGGTGCTCGATCGAACTGAAAGATGCAATCGCCATCCCTGAATTGCTCTTCAACAGTGGGAAGCAAGAAAGTACTTAAAACATCAATGTAGGCTGTGCTGTGATAGTGCCACACAAAACTACAAGGGGTGCAAACCCCCTTCATGAAAAACATGACCACACCGTGACACCACCGCCTCTGAATTTTACTGTTGGCACTACACACGCTGGCAGATGATGTTCACCAGGCATTCGCCATATTCACACCCAGCCATCGGATTGCCACAGTGTGTACTGTGGTTCATCACTCCCCACATTTTTCCACTGTTCAATTGTCCAGTGTTTACGCCGAGCGAGGTGTCGTTTGGCATTTACCTGCGTGATGTGTGGCGTATGAGCAGACAAGTTTTCTCACCTCCTGCCTTAACTGTTATAGTACTTGCAGTGGTATCCTGATGCAGTTTGTAATTCTTGTGTAATGGTCTGGACTGATGTCTGCCTATTACACATTATGACTTTCTTCAACTGTTGGCGGTCTCTGTCAGTGAACAGACAAGATCAGCCTGTACGCTTTTGTCCTGTACGTGTGCCTTCATGTTTCCACTTCACTATCACATCAGAAACAGTGGACCTAGGGATGTTTAGGAGTGTGGAAATGTCGTGTACAGACATATGACACAAGTGACACCCAATCACCTGATCACGTCCAAAGTCCGTGAGTTACGCGGAGTGCCAAATTCTGCTCTCTCACGATGTCTAATCATTACTGAGGTCGCTGACATGGAGTACCTGGCAGTTGGTGCTAGCACAACGCACCTAATATGAAAAACATATGTTTTTGGGGGGTGTCTGAATACTTTTGACCCAATAGTGTATCTTGCCAACAGGACGTGTCAAAATGTACCGCATCTCATCAGTCCAGACAACTTTTTTCCCCATTTTGTTGTGCCCAATCGTGATATACCAGCACCTATGCTAATACTGAATTTGCAACTGAGTTAGCCCCTCTTCCAATGACAATGTATCATAGATCTCTTGAACAAAAAATTTGTGCCCAGTTCTTGGCAAAAGGCACAAGTTACACTCGTCTACAAGAAGGGTAGTAGAAGTAATCCACACAACTACCATCCAATACCCTTGACATCAATATGTTGTAGAATCTTAATATTTTGAGCTCAAACATAATGAGGTACCTCGAACAGAGTGATCTCTTTAATACCAACCAGCATGGATTTTGGAAACATTAATCATGTGAAACCCAACTCGCACTTTCCTCACATGACGTACTGAAAGTTTTGTATCGAGGCACACACGTAAACATAATATGTCTTGATTTCCGAAAAGCATTTGACCCTGTACTACACCTACACTTACTGTTAAAAGCACGGTCATATGGGGTATCAAGTGAAATTTATGATTGGACTGAGAACTTTTCGGTAGGAAGGACACAGCACATTATCTTGGATGGAGGGTCATCGTCAGATGTATAAGTAACTTTGAGTCTGCCACAGGGAAGTGTGTTGGGACCCTCACTGCTCATGTTGTGCATTAGTGACCTTGCAGACAATATCAATAGTAAGATCAGGCTTTTTAAAGACGATGCATTTATCTATAACAAACCACTATCTGAAAGATGCTGCATAAATATTCAGTCAGATCTTGATAAGATTTCAAAGTGGTGCGGAGAGTGGAAACTTGCTTTAAATGTTCAGAAATGTAAAATTTTGCACTTCATAAAATAAAAAAGCATAGTATACCATGACTATACAATGAGTCACTGATGGAATCGGCCAACTCATACAGATACCAGGGTGCAACATTTTAGGGATATGAAATGGAATTATCACATAGGTTCAGTTGTGGGGTTTATTGGTAGAAGACTGGGGAAGTGCAATCAGTCTACAGAAGAGACTGCTTACAAATCACTTGTGCAGCCACGTACCAGATAGGACTAACAGAGAATATTAAATGTATACAAAGAATGGCAGCATGAATAGTCACAGGTTTGTTTAATTCAAAGGAGAGTGTCACAGAGATACTGAAGGAACTGAACTGGAAGACTACTCTTGAAGACAGCTGTAAACTAGCCTTAGAAAGTCTAGTAACAAATTTTCAAGAACTGGCTTTAAATGATTACTCTAGGAATATTCTACAACCCCCTGTGTACACTCACATAGGGATCATGTGAATAAGATTAGAATAATTACTACATGCACAGAGGCATTCAATCTTTCTTCCCACACTCCATACAAGAATGGAACAGTAGAATTGGATGTGAAAAGCATGGTTCCTACAAAACTTTAGAGATGGAGAACCGTATCCAATACCCACAACATACCCTTAATCAAATACACCGGTATTGCAAGTCTTGCCCATACTGTGTTAAGCAGTCTTGGAAATGGCTAAAACCTAGTCTGATGATATTCCAGACATCTGACATCCTGAACTGTTCACTTTGTCATGCAGACAGGAGTGTGTTAGGTAATGAGACTGATAATGACTTAGCAAAACTTTTTGAAAATGTCATCTGCTTGTGAAACAAGGTGAGGCTTGCCTAAATTTCATCATTACTAGTAACCACAAAAGCAACAAGGTAAATACAGTCTGCAAATCACCCTATACAATACTGACACTCATTGATGTCAAGTGTGTTTAATCTGCAGGAAAAGTAATGTGTTTTTATATTTGACTGTCATTCAAAAACTTTTTTCCACTTAAAAATGCTGGACTGATTTTCCATTATGAATCAAATATGTGTTCCAAACACAGGAGAAGGTTCACAAAATACTAAATAAATATCGTGTGAATAACATACAGCATTTTTCTATATGTATGCATGTGAAGTTACCAAATACACTGCAAAGGAAAGTAATAATTACAAAACTTGATATGCACAACAAGATGGAGTGGCTGAATAAAACTGGCTACACTGTTCTAACAAAGCTGTTCTGCAACTTCACATCTACACAGTGTCAACAATCATTTAAGAGCTAAATTCGAGCTATATAGTCTATACAATAAGCAACTGCTAAATACCACCACTAAATGAATTCACAGATTCATAAAGTGTTCTGCTTAACCATACAAATGAGCCAAAACATAATGACAACTTGATTCATAGCATGTTCATCCACCTTTGCAACACAATACAGTAGCGATTCTGCATGCCATGGATTCAACAGACCCTAGTAGGTTTCTGCAGGTATGTGGCACAAGATGTTTATGCACAGGTCCTGCAATTCCCTGACATTATGGGCCGGAGGTTCATGTGTGCTTGCTGCTCCCTATAGTGACCCAGATGTGTTCCATCAGGTTCCAATCAGGCAAATTTGATGGCCAATACATCAAAGTGAATCCACTACCATGATATTCAAACCACTGTGGTGTGATTCTGGTTTTACGACACAGACAGCTGTCCTGGAAGATGCCATTGCTATCAGGGAAGACATCAAGCATTTAGAGATGTTGGTGATCTGCAATTAATATACACATAGTCCACAGCTGTCATGGTGCCTTTGACTACTGCCATGCATGGAAAGCCAGGTGAAAATCTCCCGCAGCAAAATACAGCCTACATGAGCCTATGTCTATGGTGTAGTGCACATTTTGAGCATCTGTTTGCCTGGACGACCGTTTGCACGGACTTCAATGCGAGATGCTTTTAATAGGTTCCACAACGAAACATTGTCTCGAAATTTGGTAGAAAATCTGAAGAAATTCTGGTCGTATGTAAAGTACACAAGCGGCAAGACGCAGTCAATACCTTCACTGCGCAGTGCCGATGGTACTGTTACTGACGACTGTGCCACTAAAGTGGAGTTATTGAACGCAGTTTTCCGAAATTCCTTCAACAGGGAAGACGAATGGAATATTCCAGAATTTGAAACACGAACAGCTGCTAGCATGAGTTTCTTAGAAGTAGATACCGTAGGGGTTGTGAAGCAACTCAAATCGCTTGATACGGGCAAGTCTTCAGGTCCAGATTGTATACTGATTAGGTTCCTTTCAGATTACGCTGATACAATAGCTCCCTACTTAGCAATCATATACAACCGCTCGCTCACCGATAGATCTGTACCTACAGTTTGGAAAATTGCGCAGGTCGCACCAGTGTTTAAGAAGGGTAGTAGGAGTAATCCATCGAACTACAGACCTATATTATTGACATTGGTTTGCAGTAGGGTTCTGGAGCATATACTGTATTCAAACATTATGAATCACCTCGAAGGGAACAATCTATTGATACGTAATCAGCATGGTTTCAGAAAACATCATTCTTGTGCAATGCAGCTAGCTCTTTATTCGCACAAAGTAATGGCTGCTATCGACAGGGGATCTCAAGTTGATTCCGTATTTCTAGATTTCCGGAAAGCTTCTGACACCGTTCCTCACAAGCGACTTCTAATCAAGCTGCGGGCCTATGGGGTATCGTCTAAGTTGTGCGACTGGATTCGTGATTTCCTGTCGGGAAGGTCGCAGTTCGTAGTAATAGATGGCAAATCATCGAGTAAACTGAAGTGATATCAGGTGTTCCCCAGGGAAGTGTCCTGGGACCTCTGCTGTTCCTGATCTATATAAATGACCTGGGTGACAATCTGAGCAGTTCTCTTAGGTTGTTCGCAGATGATGCTGTAATTTACCATCTAGTAAGGTCATCCGAAGACCAGTATCAGTTGCAAAGCGATTTAGAAAAGATTGCTGTATGGTGTGGAAGATGGCAGTTGACGCTAAATAACTAAAAGTGTGAGGTGATCCACATGAGTTCCAAAAGAAATCCGTTGGAATTCGATTACTCGATAAATAGTACAATCCTCAAGGCTGTCAATTCAACTAAGTACCTGGGTGTTAAAATTACGAACAACTTCTGTTGGAAAGACCACATAGATAATATTGTGGGGAAGGCGAGCCAAAGGTTGCGTTTCATTGGCGGGACACTTAGAAGATGCAACAAGTCCACTAAAGAGACAGCTTACACTACACTCGTTCGTCCTCTGTTATAATATTGCTGCGCGGTGTGGAATACTTACCAGGTGGGATTGACGGAGGACATCGAAAGGGTGCAAAAAAGGGCAGCTCGTTTTGTATTATCACGTAATATGGGAGAGAGTATGGCAGATATGATACGCGAGTTGAGATGGAAGTCATTAAAGCAAAGACATTTTTCGTCGCGGCAAGATCTATTTACGAAATTTCAGTCACCAACTTTCTCTTCCGAATGCGAAAATATTTTGTTGAGCCCAACCTACATAGGTAGGAATGATCATCAAAATAAAATAAGAGAAATCAGAGCTCGAACAGAAAGGTTTAGGTGTTCGTTTTTCCCGCGCGCTGTTCGGGAGTGGAATGGTGGAGAGATAGTATGATTGTGGTTCGATGAACCCTCTGCCAAGCACTTAAATGTGAATTGCAGAGTAATCATGTAGATGTAGATGTATCCAGATACGACCATTGACTTGGTGTAACAAGAAATGTGAATCATCTGTCAAGACAACATATTTCCACTGAATAGTCCAATCTTGATGATCCCCAGCCCACTGCGATCTTAACATACAATGATGTTGCATCAACAAGGGAACACATGCGGGTTATCTGCTGCACAGCTTTACTTCCACCAGTATCTCGTCTCCTACCTTCCTCAGGCAGTGGCTAAGCCATGTCTCTGCAATATAATTTCTTCTAGGAGTGCTATTCCTCCAAGTTTCACATGACGACTTCTATGATGTTTGAAAGTTGGTAATCTGTAAATCTTTACAACATGGGATGAAATATTTAACAGCTTAAAGAGAGTATGACTGAAGCAGTTCAACAATGTAAGGATAAACTGGAGCATCTAAACAGCAGTAAAACAGAAGTAATATTATGATTAATGGGGTCTCACACAATGTAGAGAGATTACAGGAAATGAAGTTCCTAGTACACCAGACAGAAGAGAGGAAATCTTAATTTTGTAGGAGAAATTAGCAATATATTGTTCCGAGTATTGGATGAGGCGAATGCTGTATATTATAAGATGCAAATATAATTGTTGAAAATATTTATATAAGAAATCATTTGATTAACTTGGACAAGGAAACTGTTGTCATTCCATTTGTGTGAAGATAATTGTAGTGAGTTCACCAGAGACAACTAGATTGCCTAGCTGTGAGTAATAGAGAGACAAGGAAATGGCGATATACGATAGGCATCCTAGATGATGGATGACAGAGCAATCATAAAAAATAGATAATGTATAAAAGCAACTGTTTTCTTTCAGGATAGTATGAGTTATGTAAAATTTTTATTGTATTAATGGCACCTCGTGTAGGGCACACAAATGTATTTTTGGGAGAAGATGTCTTAACAAAGAAATATTTTAGTTGTACACCATATTATGAGGAGAAAAGATTCAGGCGAATGTTCTTGACAGGCATGCCAGCGTCACTGGATGGACGGGCCTGAGTAAACTGCAAGGTATGGAACAGCGGGCAGGATATTTGGAAAAGATATCGCATTTGGATCCAGCTGTTCATCGGGTTATCACCCGAAGGACAGGCAAGACACCAGCATATGGCTACTACTTGTCAGCGAGCTATGAAGATGAAGGTTTGAGGCTGCACTCATGATAGAAAAAATACACCTAAGTGCCATGTATCATCATTGTCATCTTTATTTCCTGTTTACAGCATCAGATCGCATTGTGACATTATTGGTACTTATCCACTTTTCCTCTGTCTGTCTGCCATTATTCTTCTATAATTGTTCTGTTCCTGTCCAGATTCCTTCTTCTTAAACTAGTCTTTACTGAGTCAATCAATCTTGGTCTAGGTCTCCCTCTTGCCCTCAAACTTGGCCTTCACCACTTATTTTGGTATTCTTCCCTCTTTCATTTCTACTCTTCCCTGTCTCCTCCAGTTACCACCATAGTCTTGCTTTTCTCCACACTGCATTTTATTCAGTATCTCTTGATTTTTCAACTAACATGTCTATTTGTCCTTGTACCTCCTTGCTGTTGGTTCCCCACACCACAATACCATCAGCATATAGCAATAACTTAATCTCTCATCCTCTATGAGCTTCTTTTGTCTCTTCACAATTTCAGGTATCACCATTATAAATAATAATGGTGACACCACACTTCCTTGGCTGAACCTCGTAAAAGTCCTAAACTAATCAGTTTTTTCCAACTTGAGTCTGGAAACACCTGAAGCTTTTGTCACATATTGCTTAAAAGATTTCAACTGACTGTTTTCCAGCTCCCTTCCTCTTCTAGGTTTCTCTTAGCGTTTCTTGGGGACACTATCGTCAGCCTTCACTATGTCAAGAAATGCCATCACCAGATCTCTCCCATACTGCCAACGTTTTTTTTCCGTCAACTCTCTCATATGAAAGATTGGGTCCACTGTTAATCTATCATGTTGAAAACCATACTGCTCCTTTTCTAATTGACATTCTTTTCCTCAATCTTCTTTCCTTGCTACTTGTGATATGAGTGTGGTTCCTCAATAGTTATCACACAGTTTTTTTTATTTCCTTTCTTGAACACTGATATTATTATCCCTATTCTTCAAAGGCACACATTTCTGAGTCTATATGCACCTTAGCAATCTACATAGCCATTGTAGCCAGTAGGTGCAGCTGCCTTTATGATATCCACACTTACTTCACATAACCAAGGAGCTTTTCCTGTTTTTATCTACTTTCAGGCCCAGGTCCCCATGCCAAACTTTTATTTCCTTTTCAACATTGTTTTTCACATTTAGCCGTTTGTCAAAGTATTCTTTCCACCTTTTCCTTATCTCCTCTGGTTGGTTTTATTAGTTCTCCATTTTCCCCTTTCACCACTTTTGTGTAAGTGCTTTCCCTCCTCTTACTCCTTGTAATTCCATACAGCATTCTTTTACCCCCAGTAACATCCTACTCCAACTCATTTGTAAATGCCTCCTAGCTCTTCCTCTTTTTTGCCACTACCACTTTCGCATACTTCTTTTTACTTTCCTGGTATTTCATCTTATTTTCTTCCTTTTTATCTCTGTTCCACTCAAGCCACACTTTCTTTTTTCCTTGTAATACTTCTTTCACTTGCTCATTCCATCATAGTGTTTCCTTATGCTTTGCCCTTTCAGGCATTCTGCCACAAGTGTTCTCCGCACAGTCTGAAATGCCTCTTACAACTTACCCCATTCCTCTTCCACACTTCCACATTCAGTGCTTGTGACTTTGAACTTAAATAACCATCTGAACTTTTCTTGTACCTTCCTATCTTTTAGTTCCCATACTTTTATTTTTTTCTCCCATTTTGTCTTTATTCCTCTCATTTTACCCATCCTCATCTTTGCCACCATTACTCAATGGTCATCATCAAAAGCTTCTCCTAGGAGTGCAGCTACATCCATCAACTGTCAACAGTTTTACTTTTCCATCAGAAAAAAGTCAATGAGAGTTTTTATCCCTTTCCCACCCCACCCATATCTTGTTATCTTCTGGCTCTTTTTCTTCCTGAACCATGTGTTGTTCATGATCGAACCATTTCTTTCGCAGAACTCGATCAACTTCTCTCCTTTCTTAATTTTTTTTCCATATCCATACAGACCAATCATCTCTCCCTAGTCTTTCCTTTCCCATCTGTGCATCCATTTTAAATGTTAATTAGGGAAAAGCACAACAGAACAATCTTCTCGTCAACATCCTGACTGTGTCACGCAGGCCATACCAACTCTAGATTGATAGCCTGAACAAGTGTTGGGACCGAGTGATGTGGCACAGTGGTTGGCACACTGGACTCGCATTCGGGAGGACGACGGTTCAAACTCGTGTCCGTCTATCCCGATTTAGGTTTCCCGTGATTTCCCTAAATCACTTCAGGTAAATGGCAGGGGGAATGATGACCTTGCAGTTTGGTCCCCTCCCCAGAATCAACCAACCTACCTGTGCTGGGATGTGGCACTAACATGCTACACTGTCTAACCAGCTATGGTTATACTAATCTGAATCTAGTAATTTTCATATTAGGACTTTTTCTCATGTAACAGCAACTTACAATTTTTGGGGACCAAAACACTCTAGGTTTAGAGTACCATTCTGGGTCTTCATGTTCATTTATTTGGCATACAACATACACTAACAAAACCCAGAATACCTAGTTACTTCTACAAAATCTGCAATAACCAATTAATTTTTACACACTTCTGGGGTTAAGACAAGAGCAGGGGATAGCATCCACCTGAACACTCATTTAGTATTAGGCAGCCATGTTAAAGCTCATCTGATATTGTGTACTTCTACCTCAGCTTACCTTACACCATTTTATGCAACAATATGTGTGTTTCACACTTCTATTTCCCCACTTTGCCCAAACAGTATTCAGCTTCCGACAGTTTGGACGTGTTTTCTGCACAATTGTTTTGTCCACTGAATAGAATCTATCAATAGATTCTAACTATGTCATCCAAAAGTGAAGCAGAACTGCTTCATTTGCATAAAACAAGAAAACAATGTTATGTATTGAACGTTAATTCAACTAACAAAGACTTTGATGAAAAAATTAAAATCTGTCAATTTTAAAAGATGTTTGATCTAATAGAATCAACAGCCATAACAATTACAAAAGGTAGAGAAAAAACTGATAAAGATCAATAGACAGTGATGGTTGGCTCAACTGCAGCAGGTTATTGTAAATTAAAACCTCTCTATGTTTATCACTCAGAAAATCGAAGAGCTTTAAAAAATATATTTAAAGCCAGGTTGCCTATGAGTTGGATGCTGAATGCTACAGCTTGGGAGACAACTTCTCTTTTTGAAGACTCGTTTGGTCATCACTTCATACTAAGAAGTAGAACGTTATTGCTAATTAAAACAAATCCCATTTAAAATGATGCTATTAATAGGCAACACTCTAGATCATCCCCCTGTTACTCTTAATTTCGACCAAAGACCTGCTGGATTCACACAATCAAGAACTGACAACTGATGAACTTATAGAAATGAATGAGCAAGAGGAAAACATTGAACAACTTGATTCTTTAGAATCAGTTCAATCAGAAGATCAAATGACAGATGCAAACTTGACAGAAGACCTCAGTTCAATTGAAAACTGGTTACAAATTTTAGTAAAAGTAGACTCCACTGAAATGCGCAATTCTGCTACAAAATGGGGAATAGAAGCTTTATTAGTGTGTTATGAGGAAATTTTTCACGAGAAGAAAATAAATTTGACTTGACAGGTGACACTGGTAGATTTTATGAAGTCTTTTATGTCAAAATAACTTTGGTTGATATTGTTGCAATTCATAACACTGTACTGCAATGCAATTTGTTGAGTTATTGAACACTTTATTAAACTTTTATCCATAAGTTACATTGTTTTCTTTAGCCTTTCGTCTCAATTGAACATAATCTGACTGTATTTATATGCAAACTTGGACCCTGACTTATGCGAATTCAACTTACATAGTTATTGCTCGGTCCCACCTATTGCGTAACTATGGTGAATTACTGTACTTATATGTTCAGTTACATGGATAGCATCTGGGTTCATATAATAGCCACATCAACACCGAGCACTTGACATTAACTGAGACTGAATCCTGGCTTATTTGCTTTATACTTTGATTACAAATCACAGTTTATACTTCTGTTTGGAAGTAAAAGGGAGAGTGACAAATCAAATAAACATTTTCTCTAATAGCAGTTGCAGTACATGACTGCAATGTCATGAGAGAATTGTAAACATTTTAATTAGATTTTTATTCTAAGAATAGGTGTAGGTGCAGCATAATGAAAATTACATAAATTGGGCAAAATTGCGGAGTGAAAGTCCTAATTAATTGGTTCACTGCAATTCCATATTGTACAATTCATGACATTTTAACATTTTGTCAATTAAAAGAGAATGACTGGAAGTCTCCTACATTACATTTACTCCATTAGTTGTCATCGCGTTTTTTTCAACAATGGTAGAGCTTTGTGTATAAAGTTAACCTATTCCCATCGCTTTTCCCTTTTGTATGTGTACTTTTAAGGCACAATGTGTTTGTCACAATAGACTGTCATGTTTATTACCAACTCAAAAAAGTATATGTTACATTCTAATACTTACGAAAGTTCTTCCCAGGCAATAAAATAAGCTTGCTTTGGTCAGATAAGTCTTTTCCAGGGTGTATGTCTTCTGTATCACCACATAATAAAACTTTTATAGCAGATATAAATTTTGGTGACAATTTACTGCTTGTAATAACTTTTGTGGGATGTACTTGATAAAACAAACTGTGGAGGATGTTAAATTCTGGATTAACATCAACTATATCATTCATCACGGTAATCTAAACAGGAAAAGAAGCTGTTAAGTTGTTAAAGTCAAATAAAGACCACTAACTTCAAACAACAATACTTCATTATTAAATACAGTTTACCATGTGTGAGTGGAAAAAACTATGAATCATTTTAGCATGTTACAATCACAATTAGGAAACATGAGAATTCATGGAACTAAATAGTGAATGTTATTTCGAAATTCAACAGCATAGAAGCTGCCTAAAAATAATACTCATTATAAATTTATTTTAATTATTTGCATCTACAAGGACTTTGAGATGTTTAACACCTGGAAAATTATAATCAACTAATTAATTAATCTGTCATGACACTTAAATCCCATCACTGAGGAGAGTCTTCAGGATGTGGAACAAAACATGGACTATACATTCAGGCTATTTCTGTAAAGTACACTAACAACAAATTATGACTAGTGTTAATCTTCTCACACTGATAATTATTGAAATTATTTATGCGTATGTAATACAGCAAACTGTGTATTTTTATGAAGTTCACTTGTTTTAGGAAAAACCTTCTTCGTCTGTGATCAGCCTACAGGTTGGTTTCCAGTGGCCATTTTACATGTTTGGTCTTCCACAAGTCTCTTCATCTTAATGTAGCTTCTGCAACTTTTTTTCTTTTATTGCTGGTCAATAAAATTTAGGCGGAATCAACCTCGACTTTTTTTTTCCCTTCTAATATCCCTTCAAAAACAGCGTTTATCAGTCATTCATGTCTTTGACATGGCCAATCAATGCAAACCTCCGCCATAGATCAGCTTTCATTCTCAACTGTGCCAAGACTTTTTCATTGGTTATTCTGTCAGTCCATGATATTTTTAGTATTCTCTGATAATACCATAGCTCAAATGCTACAATTTACTTCTTTTCTTGTACTCGTATGGCTCATTCCATGTAGCATTTTGTTCCGTGTACAGGGTGTACATGAAGTCCAGTAAAACTTTCAATGATATATTGCACAAGAACCAAACATTGTACAGATATCATATATACCTAGGGAAGAATTGCACCGGAACATGAGAACAATATCCGAGGAAATCAGACTCAAACCAGCAAGGTTTGCTGGACATGTAATTAGGATGAGTATGGACACAATGAAGAAAAGAGTGAGGGAAACAACAGGGAGGACAAGGGGAAAGACAGGAACCAAGTAGGAACTGAGGATCAAGGCCAAAGGAAAGGAAAATTGGAGGAACGAATATACACCGACCAATATGCCAGAGATCAACGACAGAGAAGAATACAGGAAAATATTAGAGTGTCACCAGTGGAGCCAACAGGAGAAAAGGACACTGAAGATCTCGGAAGAAGAGCGGGAGTGAAGAAGAGAAAGAATGAAGAGGTTCTGGGAGAAGAAGAAGAAAATGCAGTCCACAAAGGGGCTACCCGTGGTCCTACAGAGGCCATAATGCAAGAAGAAGAAGAAGAAGAATATCATACATATGTCATTTTGAGGAGAAACCCTCAAAGTTCCCCCCCCCCCCCCCCCCTCCATGTATACCACCACAGCGTAGTTCGGTAATTTGTCAATAGTCAGTACTAGTCACAAACATGGTGAGTTCAGGTGAGAGAGCACTTCACTGAAAGCACTGTACAGGATGTTCCTACTTGGACATGTTGCAGCAATGGCTAACACCTCTAATGCAATCGGACTCCATATTCATCTTTCAGCAGGATGGGGCTCCAACCCATTTTCATCGTGAAGTTCGTGCGAACCAGAACACGGAGCTGCCACATCGATGGATCGGCCATACTATCTCACTCTGTGTGACTTTTTCTACAGGGACACATTAAAGATCTGGTGTACGTACCGCCTCTACCATGTGACGTAGCAGAGCTCCGGGAGAGAATACGGGAAGTGACTGCCACAGTTGATGATGCCATGCTGGGCTGGGTATTGCAAGAATTCGATTACCGTATTGACGTCTGCCGGGTCACTCATGGTTTGCAAATCAAATGTTTGGAAAAAAAAAACTTCCAGACATTCGTAAAGGCAAAGAGTTTGGGCAGATGACTGCTTGTGTCTGTATATGTGTGGATGGATATGTGTGTGTGTGCGAGTGCATACCCGTCCTTTTTTCCCCCTAAGGTAAGTCTTTCCGCTCCCGGGATTGGAATGACTCCTTACCCTCTCCCTTAAAACCCACATCCTTTCGTCTTTCCCTCTTTTCTGACGAAGCAACCGTTGGTTGCGAAAGCTTGAATTTTGTGTGATGTTTGTGTTTATATATATATATGGTTCCACGACCGTGGTACTTGATCATCGGGAGTATGTGGCTGAAGGACTGCGTCAGCTTTCAGACAACACCACATACAAAGTTTGCCAAGGTAATCCCATTCCTGATGTCCAGGCGGAACTTCAAGGAATCCTCAGAACCTTAGGCCCCCTTTCTCAGAACCTTGGCCCCCTATAAAACCTTTCACCTGACTCCATCAACCTCCTGATCCCACCGACACCCCGCACCCCTACCTTCTTCCTAAAATTCATCCTGGCCGCCCCATTGTAGCTGGTTACCAAGCCCCCTCAGAATGCATCTCTGCCTACGTAGATCAACACCTTCAATCCATTACATGCAGTCTCCCATCCTTCATCAAAGACACCAATCACTTTCTCGAACGCCTGGAATCCTTACCCAATCTGTTACCCCCGGAAACCATCCTTGTAACCATTGATGCCACTTCCTTATACACAAATATTCCGCACGTCCAGAGCCTCGCTGCGATGGAGCACTTCCTTTCACGCCGAACACCTGCCACCCTACCTAAAACCTCTTTCCTCATTACCTTAGCCAGCTTCATCCTGACTCACAACTTCTTCACTTTTGAAGGCCAGACATACCAACAATTAAAGGGAACAGCCATGGGTACCAGGATGGCCCCCTCGTACGCCAACCTATTCATGGGTCGCTTAGAGGAAGCCTTCTTGGTTACCCAGGCCTGCCAACCCAAAGTTTGGTACAGATTTATTGATGACATCTCCATGATCTGGACTCACAGTGAAGAACTCCAAAATTTCCTCTCCAACCTCAACTCCTTTGGTTCCATCAGATTCACCTGGTCCTACTCCAAATCCCATGCCACTTTCCTTGACGTTGACCTCCACCTGTCCAATGGCCAGCTTCACACGTCCGTCCACATCAAACCCACCAACAAGCAACAGTACCTCCATTATGACAGCTGCCACCCATTCCACATCAAACGGTCCCTTCCCTACAGCCTAGGTCTTCGTGGCAAACGAATCTGCTCCAGTCCGGAATCCCTGAACCATTACACCAATAATCTGAAAACAGCTTTCGCATCCCGCAACTACCCTCCCGACCTGGTACAGAAGCAAATAACCAGAGCCACTTTCTCATCCCCTCAAACCCAGAACCTCCCACAGAAGAACCACAAAAGTGCCCCACTTGTGACAGGATACTTTCCGGGACTGGATCAGACTCTGAATGTGGCTCTCCAGCAGGGATACGACTTCCTCAAATCCTGCCCTGAAATGAGATCCATCCTTCATGAAATCCTCCCCACTCCACCAAGAGTGTCTCTCCGCCGTCCACCTAACCTTCGTAACCTCTTAGTTCATCCCTATGAAATACCCAAACCACCCTCCCTACCCTCTGGCTCCTACCCTTGTAACCGCCCCCGGTGTAAAACCTGTCTCATGCACCCTCCCACCACCTCCTACTCCAGTCCTGTAACCCGGAAGGTGTACACGATCAAAGGCAGATCCACGTGTGAAAGCACCTATGTGATTTACCAACTGACCTGCCTACACTGTGAAGCTTTCTATGTGGGAATGAACAGCAACAAACTGTCCATTTGCATGAATGGACACAGGTAGACAGTGTTTGTTGGTAATGAGGATCACCCTGTGGCTAAACATGCCTTGGTGCACGGCCAGCACATCTTGGCACAGTGTTACACCGTCTGGGTTATCTGGATATTTCCCACTAATACCAACCTGTCAGAACTCAGGAGATGGGAACTTGCCCTTCAGTATATCCTCTGTTCTCGTTATCCGCCAGGCCTCAAACTCCGCTAATTTCAAGTTGCCACCACTCATACCTCACCTGTCTTTTAACAACATCTTTGCCTCTGTACTTCTGCCTCGACTGTCATCTCTGTCGAAACTCTTTGCCTTTAGAAATGTCTGCTTGTGTCTGTGTATGTGCGGTTGGATATGGGTGTGTGTGCGAGTGTATACCCGTCCTTTTTTCCCCCTAAGGTAAGTCTTTCCGCTCCCGGGATTGGAATGACTCCTTACCCTCTCCCTTAAAACCCACTTCCTTTCGTCTTTCCCTCTCCTTCCCTCTTTCCTGATGAGGCAACAGTTTGTTGCGAAAGCTTGAATTTTGTGTGTATGTTTGTGTTTGTTTGTGTGTCTATCGACCTGCCAGCGCTTTCGTTCGGTAAGTCACCTCATCTTTGTTTTTTTATATATATATATATATATATATATATATATATATATATATATATATATATATATATATATATATATATATATATATATATATATTATTTGGTTAGCACCCACATAACTGTAATTCTTGAAATACTCCAACTTTTATTAACACCAAATGCAAAGCAGTAATTCTGTACAATCATACTGTAACCCATACAATATTAGTAAAATAACAAAAACTTAATACGAAACTGAGAGTGATGTCACTTCTATAGAAATTCTATTCTGATGTTGAGAAGTTCAACTATAAACATTCCCACTCCAGCTAATTTGAGGATGGGCTGTGCCTAACCACATATCAATAAATCTTTGCCAAATTACACGCCATGCAGTTCTGCTCTTCAGTTGTATGATGACAACTGTTCTTCATGGTGCTGCATTTTCAGCATTGGTTTTGATGCCTTTTGACAGTTCCATAAGATAGTTTCATGGTGTACAGTGTACTTCTCAGGTGTCTGATTACACTGCCAATGATCCATGGTTGGCCACTTGGAAAATTCTGTGCTTGGTCACCAACCTGGAACTTTGAACTCTTCTTTGGCTTTGCCTCCTCATTCAAGGGATGGATAAGGGACAATGCGATCCTTGGCTGTTGGCCATTAAGTAGTTCAGCATATGATTTTCCAGTTATTTTGTTTGGAGTTGTATGATAAGTAATCAGTATTTTTTACAGAGCATCTTGCTTGTTCTCTCCTCCCCAAGTTAGGCTTTTCCATGGTTTCCTTGACAGTCCTGACATATTTTTCTGCTTCACCATTTGAAGGGGAGTGAAACAGAACTATAATCAGGATCTTGCCACAGAAATCTTTGAATTCCTTTGATACAAATCGTGTGCCGGTGTCAGAAACTATGGTCTTGGGGATTCCTTCTATGGCAAACAATTTTTAGTGCCTTTATTGTGGCTTCTGAAGTCATTTATGTCATTTCAAATATATGTATGTGGCAACTGTGAGTATGCGTCCACACATATGAATCATGATGCTTCCCAAATTAGTACAGCATAATCAATGGGAATTCTTCCCCAAGGTTCTGTTGCTTGGCGCCAGTTTTGAAAATCTTTTTCGGATTTAGTTTTGTCATGTGACAAGGACCACACTGTGAAACCATTTTTTCAGTTTCTTTGGCCACTTTTGGCCACCAACAAAGCCTTCCTGCCATTTATTTCATTCTGATGATGCCCTAATGCCCATCATGAAGAGCATCTCCAAAATTTTCTTTTGGCACATTTGGGTATGGGTCAATCCATTTCAAATCACCCAGGCGATGTTGCTCAACATTTTTGATTTTCTTGATTTTTTTTTCATGACTTCCCTATAGACAGACATTCACAAAACACTGTTTTAAAAATTTTTATAAGTCATAGTTTTTTTCTGACAGCGGTTTTTACAATGGCAGTTGGGCAAATTTTAGTGGAAATCGACGTTTGCGGAAAGTTTAATTGACATGTTATTTTAAAAGATATCAGAATAATTCAAAAACCAGTGTGCTCAGCATGAAATGAACTTCAGGCATAATTTTTTTTTAATTTTTCTATCATGCAAGAGAGTCACTCAAACTCTTTCTGTAAAGAATTTGAAAAAATTTATCAATCTTCACTTTTTAAGGCCTTCAATTTTCATGAAGGAAGAGGGACTCACTAATAATATTTTATCTCTGTGTTGTGTACTTACATAACTACCTGCAGTAAAAGTTGCAGTCCTGAGAATGCACTCCTGTTTTTTCTAGAGCTTTTCAAAAATGCCCAAAACCCTTCTAATGTAAATTTTCACAGGTCAATATCTAAAAAGGAACTGAATGAAAACAAGTAAAAATTTTACAGAATATTCTTTATTCTCATGGGAATATCTCACAAAAAAATTATGACTGAGACTCAACTACATTGGAGTAATAGAGCAGCAAATTTCAGTAAAAACACTACCCCTCTACATGCTCGTGCAGTGCCAAGTTAGCAAACAAGGGCTTGAAATTATTACAGTTGACATTGGTCAAATGATGTTTAAATCATTACATACAATAAATGATCAAATATTTCTACTTTTAAATAACAATGGGCAGAGATAACAATTGGTAAGAGTTCTAATTCTTAAAATTAACGGTACATTTGTTGTACTACATTTGCGTACAGTATGCACATAATAATGTTTCTCTGTGTATACAGATTTAAAACTTCAGTTGTAACTACTTGCCAGCTGCAATTTTCATTAGGGAGTTAAACAAACATGATATTTCATTGCATAGTTTATCAGTTATGTTGTGTGTTCTACCAGAAATTTTGTGAATTCCATTGGAGTTACTTTTCATATTACTTTCTTTGCAGGACCCAAGACAATACACAAGTGAATAAGAGTTTTGTAAGTGTAGATCTGAAGTCTCCCATCTTATACTATTTTCAAGAATAGTAGATTTTTCAAGTATTGAAATGAGTTGTTTTGTGGGTGAACTAATAAGTGAACCGTGCCATAAACAACACTTCAAGAAGAAAGTGCATCAAGAATTAATAAGAGTGAGTGACTTGCCAGTTGAAGAACATTGTTTGTTAAAATTAAGAATTTCGAAAGAAATTTCTAATATTTGTTATTACCACAAAGATAAATATTTAGACAAATACAACCACATTTTTGGTAAAAAGTGTTGTGACCCATTTGGTACTCACAAAAAGCCAGTTAAAAATGGTTTGCGTAAAATACTAGTTGAACACCTAAACAAAAAAAAAAAAAATGTGGATATTAACCTAATTCCTGGAGAAGCTCTATGCCCAACTTGCGCATCAAGAATATTTGTAAATAAACCAACTGAAAAAGTGGCAATTAGTGTTGAGAATGATCCTGAATTTCTTCATGGGCCTTTTGAATTGGTTGAGGATGATCCTTTGCATCAAGTAGAATCAATCTCTGAATCTTTGGAATTATCTCCTTTACGTAAAATAACAAAGCTCAACAAAGACCAGCGACTATCAGCTTTACAAAGAAAAACTGATAAAATTACAAATGCTGTCAAGTGAAAATTGGAAGAATCTTTCCTTAATGACTTAGATGCTCAGAATGGAAATAGTACAGAAAATGTACAAAGTGAGTATGATATAAGTATTACCAAAATGAAAGAAAAATTCAAAGTTTCCAGTAAAGATGACAAATTTAAGATAATTAGCCTCTTGCCAAGATCATGGTCGGAGAAAAAAATAATCGAGGAATTTGGTGCATCTGAAAACATGGTGAAGTTAACTAGGCAGCTAGTTATGGATCAAGTATCTTACCACATCTTTCTAAAAGACAAGGTGCCAACAAAATAAGTGAAGTTGTTATTAATAGCGTTAAAGAATTTTACGAGGATGATGACAATAGTCGCATGTGTCCTGGTAAAAAGGAATGTGTTTCAACTGTGATTGACAATGTTAAGGTGCAGAAGCAGAAAAGGTTAATTCTTCTCTCACTGAATGAGCTCTACAGCCTCTATAAACAAAAATACCCAGATAACAAAACTGGCCGCTCTATGTTATATGTTCTATAACCAAAGTGGTGTGTTCTTCCGGGTTCATCAGGAAGTCATACTGTATGCGTTTGCAAGCATCATCAACACACAAAGCTTATGATGGAAGGAGCAAAGCTTAATGCAAATTATAAAGACCTGATAGCTTTCATGGTATGTGATATTGATAATGAAAAATGTATGCTTGACGTATGGGCAGGATGTCCTGGACCAGATACCTTACTTGATATCTTAAAAAATGAACTTGACATCTTGCCTGATGAAGTAGTTTTCAAACAATGGGTACAAACTGACAGAGTTGAGCTTTTTACACAGGTAATGCCCAGTGAGGAATTTTTACAGTCTCTTGTCGATAAGCTGGTGCTTTTAAAATCCCATCGCTTTATCTCAAAAGCTCACGCTCAATATTTTAAGAAAACAAAAGAAAACCTGAAAGAAACCCACTGTTTAGTGATTGGTGATTTTGCAGAAAACTATACATTTACAGTACAGGATGAAATTCAAAGTTTTCACTGGACTAATGCACAAGTGACACTGCATCTGTTTGTCATTTACTTTAAAAAAGAAGACAACGTGTGTTGCAAATCTATTTGTGTAATTAGTGACCACCTAGAACATAATACCACGACTGTGTATGCATTTCAACATCACCTCATTAGAGAAATTAAGAATATCATACATAATGTCGAAAAGATAATCTACTTTAGTGATGGCGCAAGCAGCCAGTACAAAAATAAGAAAAACTTCATTAATAACTGCCAACACAAAAATGATTTTGGTTTACCAGCAAAGTGGAATTTCTTTGCCTCATCACACGGAAAGAATTCTTGCGATGGGATAGATGGAACAACAAAAAGAGAAGTTACACGAGCTTCCCTTCAAAGACCTTACACAGAACAGATCCTGACTCCACACGATTTGTTCAAATAGTGTCAACAGAATATTACCGGAATTAGATATATATTTGTTTCTTCAACTGAAATTGAACAAATCAAAACAAAGCTGACTGAGAGATCTGATTGTTGTTTACCATTGAAAGGAACAAGAAGCTATCACAGATATGTTCCCATAAGTGACAATCAAATAAGACGTTTTGTTACTACCAAAGACTCCAACTTTGATGATCATCAAACTTCAATACTTTTTACAAATGTATCATCTTCTACAAATAACGATTTTGTTGTTTGTATGCATGATGAGAAGTGGTGGCTTGGAAAAATTGAAGAGAAAAGTGAAGATAACAATGATGTTTTAGTGCATTTCTTTCACCCTTCTGTTCCAAGAACTGCCTTTCAACTTTCCAAAAATGACACTGCTTGGGTGCCTGCAAATAAAATAGTGCAAAAGCTGACTCCACTGGAACTCATAACAGTGTCTGGTAGAACACACAACATAACTGATAAACTATGCAATGAAATATCGTGTTTGTTTAACTCCCTAATGAAAATTACAGCTGGCAAGTAGTTACAACTAAAGTTTTAAATCTGTATACATAGAGAAACATTATTATATGCATACTGTACGCAAATGTAGTACAACAAATGTACCGTTAATTTTAAGAATTAGAACTCTTACCAACTGTTATCTCTGCCCATTGTTATTTAAAAGTAGAAATATTTGATCATTTATTGCATGTAATGATTTAAACATCATTTGACCAATGTCAACTGTAATAATTTCAAGCCCTTGTTTGCTAACTTGGCACTGCACGAGCATGTAGAGGGGTAGTGTTTTTACTGAAATTTGCTGCTCTATTACTCTCAATGTAGTTGAGTCTCAGTCATAATTATTTTGTGAGATATTCCCATGAGAATAAAGAACATTCTGTAAAATTTTTACTTGTTTTCATTCAGTCCCTTTTTAGATACTGACCTGCGAAAATTTACGTTAGAAGGGTTTTGGCCATTTTTGAAAAGCTCTAGAAAAAACAGGAGTGCATTCTCAGGACTGCAACTTTTACTGCAGGTAGTTATGTAAGTAACAACACAGAGATAAAATATTATTAGTGAGTCTCTTTTCCTTCATGAAAATTGAAGGCCTTAAAAAGTGAAGATCGATAATTTTTTTCAAATTCTTTACAGAAAGAATTTGAGTGACTCTCTTGCATGATAGAAAAATTAAAAAAAATTATGCCTGAAGTTCATTTCATGCTGCGTACACTGGTTTTTGAATTATTCTGATAGCTTTTAAAATAACATGTCAATTAAACTTTCCGCAAACTTCGATTTCCACTAAAATTTGCCCAACTGCCATTGTAGAAACGGCTGTCAGAAAAAAACTATGACTTATTAAAATTTATAAAACAGTGTTTTGTGACTGTCTGTCTATAGGGAAGTCATGATAAAAAAATCAAGAAAATCAAAAATGTTGAGCAACAAATTTTATTCATATTGGGTGATTTTAAATGGATTGACCTGTATGATAACCCTTGTGAAACCTGTCTGAAGAAGCAATAAACTACAGCTGGTGCTGATGGCAGTCTTTTTGTTAACATGTAGCTGCAATATTTATTATTTTGGAAAATAATTTGGCCATCCTTTTTTCACAAAATGCAGACACATTTTTAGCGCTGATCTCCATTCATTGCTTCTCAAATTTTTCTGTGATCAACTGGGAATGAATTCATCTGTTCATTAATTTCTATCATGCTGCAAGCAGGATTGTTCTGATATATCGACTTTTTCATCTTGGCTGGCAGGCAGCATTGGTAAGGTGTCAGCACTGAAATTTTTTCTATAGGCCTGTACCTGATATCATAGTTATGTCCTACTAATGTGATTGCCCAGGTTTGTAGTCTCTTAACTGTCTTTATGGAAGCTTTTCGCTAGAATGGAATACACCAGAGGCTTGTAATCAGTGATCAGTTCAAAACTTCTTTCATACTCGTATTAGTGAAGTTGCTTGGCATCATAAATTATGGATAGCGGTTCTTTTTCAATCTGGGTGTAAATGGCCTGATTTTCATTTAAAGTTTTGGAAGCAAAGGTAATGGCTTTTTTCCCATCTGAATGCTTGTGAGACAACAGTGCTCTGATTCCATATGATGATGCATCAGTGGGTAATTACACAGTTTGAGCTTGGTCAAAGTGCATCAATTTAGTTTCTTTTATAATTCTCTTCTTAAGCTTCAAAAATGCTGGTTCTTCTTGTTTAGTCTATCTGAACTGTGAATTTTTCTTTCGAAGTTAGTAGTGCTACAGCGATTTCAGTAAATCCCTTGATGAATTTGTTATAGTAATTTACTCTTTTAATAAAAGATTCTAGTTTCTGAATATTCTCTTTATCAGACAGCCCTTTAATTTGTTCCACATTAGCTTCGGATGGTTGGATTCCATCTGCATCAATGATGTGACCTAGGTGTTCTACTTTCTTTTTGAGGAATTCCAGCATACTTCCTTCGCATCTGATGCCATTTTCTTTTCACATCATATGAAAAATATGTCCAAATTCCTTATCCATATTTTTGGCTGTGATAATTACAGTGTCCAAGTAACTGGCACATTCAGGTATGGTACTAGTGATCTGCTTCAAAAATTGCTGATATACTGAGGAGCACTTACTATGCCAAATCGTAATCTTAGCATGGTATTTGAACAGTGGACTAATGAAACTGTCTCTTTCTTGGATTCTTCACTGAGTTCTGCCTGGAGAAATCTATTTTTGTAAAACAATTGCCATTTACGATTTTTTGAGAGCTGCTCAGGGCTTGAAACTGGATACTGATCTATTTCCTGCAGCAAATTTACAGTCACTTTGAAATCTCCACAGATTCTTACTGATCCATTTGGCTTTGGTACAGCCACAACTGGTGTAGGCCATTTGTAATGCCACTTCCTCGGACGAAAATTGAAAAAAGAAAAAACAGAAACCAATACCCCAAAACTTTCCCCAAAACAAGTTCCAAATTCCATGAAAAGTGAACAAGCAACCAAAGTTCCATTTAACACTATTATTTGGATAATAATTGAAACAAGAACCTTATACTTAGTAATTTATCAACTTACAAAAGAAAGATAGAATCTCAGTAAATTCAAACTCAAAATCATAGTAAATTGCAGAATCATTATAATTAAAATTAGCAAAGTAGGACCAATGATCTCAAAGAATACTTTGTGTGAGTACTCTTTGAGAATCATGAGTAGTGGCTACGGAAAATTTGATCCATTGTCACAACATTACGAGAGTTAGCCGAAGCTGGTCAGACTTGTTTGAATACTTGTATATGTAGGCGCAGTTAGATTGTTTTTCGAGGATTGATAATTGCGATCTACTAAGACGCAGTGAAACGAAACATTGACTTCAACTATAACATCGTTTAGAATTCAGATAGAGGACTACCTTATATTAAACCAAAGTGAACTTTTTAATTAGATAACTCGAACGCAATTCTAGTTAGGCATTGAACAGTGATAGACAATTAAATTCATTCATAATTTCAAATGGATTCTGGAACTTGGCAATAGCTTTAAAGCAGACAATTTATAAATCCCCCCACCTGGGAAAGCTTCTTCCTCACGGCCTTGTTAGGAAGTGATTGCTATTGTGAAATAAACCACCCTTTCGTGCCAATTTACGCATTTGTGATTCCAAATTACAAAATTGTTTAGAGACATAACTGGGATCTTTTCATGCTGCGATAATATTTGACTGAAGCGCTCGGTGCATATACAGAAACTCTTTGATGTAGGGAAGCAATCACAATGTTATGACTTACTAAAGATTTGAAATTAAAAGCAAACTATGGGGAAGTTGGGAGTCAGTGGAATTGAATTGAATTTATCATTAATATTTTAATAGCAACTGTTAAACCATCAAATATAAACGAGTTGATTACGACGAGTAGCGTGATATTGGTCACAATTGGTGAAGTAAATATCACGCACACGTCGAGAGTTCAGTTCACCACTGTTTTTTGTAACATTGTCTTTACCTAATAACATTATCATCGCTCTACTGACTATTGCTGAGTTTAAGCCAGGGCCGATCAATATTAATCTATCAACTACCAACTAGAAACTCGTCTTCACTGACTTCCAGACTCCTTCTTTGATGGATCTTTCAATTTCTTTTCTACCTTTATGCATCACAGCAAAAGGCACTGATTTTAGGTTTGGAAAATTTTGGTATGGATCCTATCTTCATTTCCAGGACTACTTTGAAGGTTTTTCATATACTTAAGGCAGCTTGTTAAAGAGATTCATGATCCTGACATATTTTTTCTTCAGTTTCTTTAAGTCTATTTTGATACACCATGACTACTAATATTTAAATTGAAGGGATTGAACCAGTTCATACCAAAGAGATTTGCTGTTTTTCATGAGTTGATAATCATAAATTGAAGCTCTGGTTGTTCCATTCTGTTTGACCACTTTCCTTTAAAGTTACTCTAGACGCCTCTGAATAGTTTCAGTGTTGAATTCTGGTGATCGCAGCAATTTGTAAGCGTTCAGGTTTATTAGTGAGCAAGATGTAGCAGTATCCAGCAGAAATTTCAATGCGCAGCCACTGATTTCCCATGGTTTGTACATTTTTCCTGCATCTTCATGGCTGATGATTTCTTCAGCCAATGCAACTTCATTTGCTTCAGTCTGTGTTTTCCTGATCCATGAGCTAGAATGCTGTTTCTCGGCAGTAAAAGAATTTTTATTTCTTCACAAACAGGAGGTGGATATGTGGCCAATCTCTTGCGGACATTGTGTAGAAACCCTTATGTTACTTTATCTTAGCTGCCAACACAGCGTGCTCCACAGTTTGAGTAGTGCACCATTCGGCTGCTTTGGGCCTGCTGATTGCAGTCCGGAGCCTCAATTGTCTGCATTCAAGTGCCAGAAGCCCCTGCTGAGCAAAATGCTCTTTATATGTCCGTAGACCGACTCCAGCCGACATTCTGTACTCCTTATTAGTCAGTAATGTCAAGAGTTGTATCTCTCAGTATTTGTTCTCCTTAGTTAGTACATTTCTTGTATGCTATCACTTTGTGACCTTTTAATTGCTGTGTTGTCACACCATGACCAAATAAATAGTTGTTCGTTCCTCATAACTGTGTTTCTATTGTGTACAGCCCCACAACATACTGCACACTGCATTTCTGAATTTACATTCATTTCGGCTTTAGTTCAGTCCACATTTTGGGCAAGACTTATATTTTTCCTGCTTAGAGTTCCTTTCGTTTGATGAGCTTCTTGTATGTGGCCATTTCGTTTTGTAGTGGCAGGTCATTTGGAAAATTTCATGTGAATCTTCTGTATTTTCAGGCCTGATTGTTTTCACTGTTTGATGAGTACCTTCATATGTTTTGGAAATCTTTAAAACCATATTCAGTGAAGGACTGCTGTATTGCAGAGCCAAATTCTGCACAGTATCATGTGTGGTACACAGTCTAACGAGACCTCTGATCGATCTGTCATTAAAGATAATCTCCTGGACATCATATTCACATATGAAATTGCAGTCCATTCCAAAACCACTTCATTCAGCCACCTTTTCTTAATATGTCTGTCCAGACTTCTTTTTTGTGCAGAGGAAATTGCAAGTGGCCACCGGCACACGCGATTTTCCTTGAAAATGTGTCAATAGTTGCTTAACCAACTCAGAATATCTTTCCTTATTGAGAACCTTCTGTCCACATAGTTTCTTCAATAGATTAAATGTGTCAATGCCAATCCATGTCAGGAAATACACCCATCTCTAGTAGTCATCTGCCACCTTGTATGCCTCGAAATGTTGATCTAGGCAGCACAGGTATGTGTCCCATCATTCCTTTTCCTTTCAAATACAGGAAACACATGATTTTTCATCCAATTATGTAGTGTTGCAATTTGTCAGCTATTGTAACAAACTACGATCTGACACTTCCTGTTGTTCCATAAACTGCCACAATCAAGATCTCAAAAAGCTCCATGAGTTCAGCTGTTGGTATTCTGAACTGTCTTTGCAGTTGTTTGAATTCTTGACACCAGATAATAAGTAGTTTGGTGAGCGGCAATGTAAGCCTTGAAATAGCCAGTACATCAATACACACATTTCTCAACACAAAAAATAATTTTGTACAATCATATTGCTGCCTACATGAGCATAAAAAAATAACAATAACGGAACACAAAACTGAAGACCATGGTACAAATGCTGTAGCAAAGTTCTTGAACAATGTAAATACTTTAGGATAAAAAGAGACCACTTACCAAAACGCAGAAGAGTTGAGTTGTCGATAGGCACACAAACAAAAGAAAACTTGTTAACTTTAGGAGTTATCCTTTGACAAGCTAAAGTCACACACACACACACACACACACACACACACACACACACACACACACACACACACACACATGTTCAAATGGTTCAAATGGCTCTGAGCACTATGGGACTCGACTGCTGAGGTCATTAGTCCCCTAGAACTTAGAACTAGTTAAACCTAACTAACCTAAGGACATCACAAACATCCATGCCCAAGGCAGGATTCGAACCTGCGACCATAGCGGTCTTGCGGTTCCAGACTGCAGTGCCTTTAACCGCACGGCCACTTCGGCCGGCCACACACACATGTCTATGCCCCTGTATGGTGCTGGGCAGATTAACAGTGCCAATGTTATTTTGTAGCAGGTGTACAGGCTGGAGAGGTGGCTAGCAGCTCAGAGTGTTAGGAATGCGGAAGGGGATGGTGGCAGCAAATGTGGGTGGGCTGGCACAATTGTAGCAGCTGGTCATAAGTGGCACATGCTCAAGGTAATATAGGGATGTGAACTGACAGGGTGGAAGGGGTGGAGGACAGAGGGACACTGTTGCACTCCTCCTATACAGCCTAGCCACCTGTGGATGATGAATCTCCAATGAGAAGAACTCCCTTGCCCATTACGCTGACGGAGTTACAAAGGCCTTCACAGGCAGCCAATACCCCTCAGACCTAGTCCATAAACAGATTTACCGTGCCAAATCCACACACAGCCCCAGCCCTCCCACCACCTCTAAGAATCAGCCACAAAGGAGCGACCCTCTCGTCACCATGTCAGCCTAGACTGGAGCAACTGAAACCTACCACCTGCCAGGGCTTTGATTATCCTTCACCCTGCCTTGAGACAGGGGACATCCTACCCAAGATTCTTTCCACCCCTCATAAAGTGGAGTTGTGTCATCAACACAACCTACATACTATCCTCGTCCACACTAACGCCACTCCATCTCCTTTGCCACAGGGGCCTAAGACCTGCCCAATCCACCAACCCAACACCACCAACTCCAATCTTATCACAGGCTTATCCTAACCCATCAGAGGTTGGGCAATCTGTGAAAGCAGCCATGTTATATATCAACACTGCTGCAAACACTGGACAGCTCTTATGTCAGTATGATTACTAAACATCTGTTCACAAGAACGAATGGCCATTGCCAAACTGCTGCCAATAACAAAGTTGGCCACCCAATGGCACAACATGAAACTCGTCACAATAAACTGAATTTTAGTGGCTGCTTCACAATCCAGGCCATCTGGATCCTTCCCTCCACCATCAGCTTCTCTGAACTATGGAGATGGGAGTCATTCTTACACTCACTGTCCCCACACATTGCATCCAACCATTTTCACTTCCTCCATCCTGTCATACCCTCCCAATTCATGTCCGCAAGTCGCTTTCAATAATTACTGCTTCCCACAGGCTGCTACAATCATGCCGGCCCATTTAGTAACTGCAACCACTCCCTCCCACATTCCTAGCCAGCAAACCAGCCATCTTCCTCCAAGCCACTAGCCATTCATCCCAATCCTTCTCCCTGCCTCCCTATTCGCTCTCCCTCTATCCAACAGCCCCACCACTACCCCACCACAACCAGTCCACCTGCTGCAAAATAGCATTGGCACTGTTAAGTTTACCCAGCACCATGTAGGGGCATAGGTGCATGCACAAATGTGTGTGTGTGTATGTGTGTGTGTGTGTGTGTGTGTGTGTGTGTGTGTGTGTGTGTGTGATACTCTAGCTTATCAAAGGACAGTGCCAATTCAATGCTCCTGCTTTTTGGTGAGTGGTCTCCTTTAACCCTAACGTATTTACATTCTACAAGAACTTTGCTACAACATTTGTACCATGACCTTCAGTTTTGTATTCAGTTACTGTTATTTTGTTAGGTTCAGGTAGGTCACAATACGACTGTTAAGTCTACCAGCACTGCGTAGGGTCATAGAGGTGTGTGTTTTACTCCAGCTCATCAAAGGATAACTCCAAAAACCAGCAAGTTTTCTTTCTTTTGTGTGAGTCTATCAACAACTTAACACTCCTGCTTTTTGTTGAGTGGTCACCTTTAATCCTAAAGTGTTTACAGTCATGGTACAGCTACACAGGGTGATTCACGAAGATATGTAAATATTTTAATATGTTATCCTACAAGTACAATTAAAGAAAAAAGTTCGTATAAACAGACGTCCGCTAATAAAAGATTTTGCCTGAAATTTAGGAACTTTGCTAATATGAAGCAATCACAGAACTGTACAAGGTTAAAGTATAGCACGATTTCGATTATCTTTGTTGTTGCTGGTCTGTTGAATCTAATAAAACATGTTCCAGACATGTATCTGCAGTAGTTTTCCAGAACATCCAAAGAAATAAAGATGTAATTTCATAAAATTTTTAATTTATTAACTACTTGGCCCAGCTAGTTTTTAAATTCCAGACAACTGCATTAAGCTTTCAACAGAAGTTGTAGAGAATTTAATTTTGGAAACATGATGGTAATAATGTTAAGTGAAACTTTATGACTGTGTCAGATAATCTGCTTTTATTAATACCATAGCAGACATGAAGTCATGTTAAACCTGAAAAAACAAAGTTCAGTGTTAAGAAAGTTGTACAGTGTACATACAGTTTCACAACACATTCACAATAAATGTTCAAAAATGTCTCCACCGAGTTCAATGCATTTAGCTGCATGTGTATGAACAGATTTTTTTGCTCGTTTCAGTTTCAGAGGGTTGTTCTTAATTTTGTTCTGGTTCTCTGGATGTTCTGGAAAACTAAATTACATAATTTCAAAGCAAAGACTAAAAATTTCCAGGTACAACACCCTCACTAATTTTAGAAACAAGCTGCCACTGTCATCACTCATATTTAATTTAGGTGTATGAAGCAGCATTCACAACTTTGTCTTACCGGGTAGTCTGCTCTTCCCAGGCTGATCTACAACCAACATGGATTGAACCCTAACCTTCCTATTTAATTTTTCCTCTGACAGTTAGAGTGTCTGCAAAGCCACTCACTCACTACTATCACTGTAGTGGGCATCTGTTATGGAAATGATAAGAGAATAGAATATATGAAAAATAATATTAAAATATGTAGAGGAGACCAGAGTACTTAGGGCCACCTTCTACCTAGAGCAACGTACATTCTTTGGGGAAAAAACTATGGACATTCAGTTTTGTGGTACCAGTTGGCTGGCAGCTCTATAAACAGTTGGACAGCAGTTCACAATTGGAAGTAATTTGCAGCCACTAAGGTAGGTGGAAGACTTTTCATATTTTCACCCTGCTAAAGTAAAATTTCTGTCTTTATTTCTGCAGTTTTTTTTTCTTCTGACATAAGCACTATCAGTTTCTACAATGTGTACCTTACAAGGCAGAATTTAGTGTATTTGTTATTAACATATTGTAGATCTAGGTTTTACAAGAATATGTTGTTATTACAGTTACAACTGCATAGTATTGTAAACATATGTATGTAGGGCCACTTGTAATGTCTGTACCTATAGCCATGCACCTATGTACAAGACCACAGTAAAACTTCCTGAGGGAGTGCATAATCTTCACAGCAAATCTAAATCATAAAAAAAAGAACTTTCAGCTGAGAAATTGTAGCCCAAAAAATCTGATTAGTTATAAAACGCTTAAAAAATTAATGATATTTACATGTATCATCATTCACATACTGGTACACCAGTCTCTAGCAGAGAACTTTGGCAAAGCGTATCTGAAGGTCCTTGCACCAGCTGATACAATGTCGTTTTAGATCAACAGGCATCTGGCTAATTGCCAGAAAAATGCTCGCCGGTGTTTATTCTTCAGATTCGGTAAATTTTTTTAAATATTCATATTAAATGCATTGTAAAATTAATAAACTGAACTTCACTGATTCAACTTTACTACTGTGTGAGGTGCAGACTGAAAATTTGTACTTGTAAGATACAACACAGAACTAATCACGGTGCGACTTGTGCTTTTACCAGTGGGGGGGATGTCTTAGGGGGTTAGTAGAATCATATATGTTACTAGCTTGGACCGTGGCGTTACGCATGGTTAAACAGCTATAGATGTTAATGCCAAAACTCGGTACTGACACATATGCACTATCAGAAAAGCCATCCCTTGTTATATCTTTAAAAGTACATTATAGGTAAAGCTTATTTACAAAATCATCTACATACGGGTACAGATATACGAGGAGAATTCAAAAAGTAGAGGCACATTTGTGAAAAGTTGTACTTATTCCGATGATAGAAAACTGAAACACATTAATAGTAAGACTTATTAAAAACTTTCAGTGTTCGGTTCCACAAATTTAAATTATATGTAAAGTTTTACTCCAGTGCGTGGGAAATAAACATCCCAGGTTGGGATGCATAAACTAAAACCAGAGGACGGGAATGTCTGATGCAGAGGGGGGGAAATCCCCTCCATCCCCCCCTACAAATCGCACACTGGAACTAATGATCACATTCATTTCCTTTTTTGTATTGTTAAATAGTTTGAAGCTAGTTTCCAACAGCTGCACTAACAAGTTTTCTTTTAACTTTCTGGCTAGGAGTAAAGTTTGCTTTGAAAGTAACTTTGTTACACTTTATACACTGCATTTGCGTTAATGTATAATATCAATAATTAAAGTAAAAATTGCACGGACTGCCGCCATAGGCAGAAGGCCACCTTGAACCTAGAGCAGCATGCAAGGAAATAGTCACTTTTAAAAAAGTACAGTTCCAGTTTAGTATGTGGGCTGTATATCATATAATTGCCGTTCTAAAACATATCATACCTGGCTAGTTTCCATGGTATAATAAGCAGCACCAAGCAGTCCTTTCCGCCAATAAACAGACAGAATTACCTGAAAAGTGAAATAAGTATCATCTGGCATCCGCGTTTCACAATTTTTCTGCACAACCAGTTCCTGGCACCCAAACTAAGCGGCAAGCGAGATACAATATCAGTAAACCGCAACAATAAAGCCTCAAACACAACAAAAACTCTTTCGGTACCGGTAACACGTTTCTATAGCGTACCTCCTTCCAAAAAATTTATTATACAAATCGTACCAAAGTGACGCGTTTTTAAGAGAGAGCTAATGCGAGGGTGGCCACATCAAGTATACTGATAATCAAAAAACCCTTCTTTCTTGGAATGGTTTGTAAACTAAATGTGACTAGCAGATAGCCACATTACCAGCACATCTCTTTTCCATGTCCTGGTGAAGCTTTCAGAATAACTAATAATTCTATTGTCTTATTTTCTACTTACTTATAAGAGAAACATTTGTAGTTTCTTACAAAAGCAGGAAAACTATTTACGATACCTCTTCACTTTCATTATCCGTTGAAACATCTTTTTCTGTTACATAGAATTCAGAGGCACCACAGTTATCTTCCTTATGTAGCAAACTATTTTCCGCTGTATCTGGCGTCGAATATGACAGCAAACTGAGCCTAATGAAAAAAAATACATATTTCACAATGTTATCAACTATTCACAACGATTATAAGTTATAGCTAATTGTTAAACTCACGGGTTGCAATTAGGAGAGTCGCTTTTTTTGGCATCTGTTTTCTTGTGAAACAGTACAGTCGAAACAGTTGACACACAATCGTCACCCAAATCTGCCGAGACATCAGACATTATGCCATAAGAGGCAATACCTGCATAAATCACAAACTGATAACAATTACACAAGCAACATAATGCTACAACAATGCCCCGTCTGCATTAATAACCCCTCCGCCCCCTTTTTCAAACGCGAGCGGTATATCGCAGGAGCGGTATATCGCTGGAAACCTCGGCAGCAAGGTCGACTGCAATCGGCCGCTCTTTTCGATCCCGCCACAGACGAAAGACTCCAGCGTGTATTGGCGATGAGCGTTTTAGATAGCAAACCTATACGCTTGAGGACATTCAGAGGCTGGCCGATGATGTACATGAGTTCAAGAGCGTGGTAGAAAGCACGAAACCTGATTCGTTCTCATACAATGAAAAGATTAACGCAAAACTTATAAGGTATTCGTATGTCAAATATAACGATCTACCTTGAAATTACTGAATGGATCTTCCTAAGTTTCAGAATAAAACACGGGGAAAAATATGCAACAGTTTCAGTTCACAAACAACTTCACACAGATCGACAGAGCAGCTACAATGGAAGTACGATTACTAAATACTGTTTTTTTGCCTTGTTTCACAAATTTTGTTATTGTTACTGCACAACCTAGGTTTCGTGTTATAAGCCAACCTAGGATGCGTAGTAACAACAATGAAATTTGTGAAACAAGGCAAAAAAGATTGTTTGTTTAGTTAATTTACAACGTTTCACCAAGAATTGATTCAATTAAAATGATTTTGAATGGAAGTACGATCCTTTCAAAGAATGAAACGCGCAAAAATTATGACCAGAAAAGGTAGCAGATATTAAGGGCTTGTGGTGGCTCTTATGTGGACCGTAAGTTGGAAGTTGTTGTTGTTGTTGTCTTCAGTCCTGAGACTGGTTTGATGCAGCTCTCCATGCTACTCTATCCTGTGCAAGCCTCTTCATCTCCCAATACCTACTGCAGCCTACATCCTTCTGAATCTGCTTAGTGTATTCATCTCTTGGTCTCCCTCTACGATTTTTACCCTCCACGCTGCCCTCCAATACTAAATTGGTGATCCCTCGATGTCTCAGAACATGTCCTACCAACCGATCCCTTCTTCTAGTCAAGTTGTGCCACAAGCTCCTCTTCTCCCCAATTCTATTCAATACCTCCTCATTAGTTATGTGATCTACCCATCTAATCTTCAGCATTCTTCTGTAGCACCACATTTCGAAAGCTTCTAATCTCTTCTTGTCTAAACTATTTATCGTCCATGTTTCACTTTCATACATGGCTACACTCCATATAAATACATTCAGAAACGACTTCCTGACACTTAAATCTATACTCCATGTTAACAAATTTCTCTTCTTCAGAAACGCTTTCCTTGCCATTGCCAGTCTACATTTTATATCCTCTCTACTTCGATCATCTTCTGTTATTTTTCTCCCCAAATAGCAAACTCCTTTACTACTTTAAGTGTCTCATTTCCTAACCTAATTCCCTCAGCATCACCCGACTTAATTCGACTACATTCCATTATCCTCGTTTTGCTTTTGTTGATGTTCATCTTATACCCTCCTTTCAAGACACTGTCCATTCCGTTCAACTGCTCTTCCAAGTCCTTTGCTGTCTCTGACAGAATTGCAATGTTATCGGCGAACCTCAAAGTTTTTATTTCTTCTCCATTGATTTTAATATCTATTCCGAGCTTTCCTTTTGTTTCCTTTACTGCTTACTCAATATACAGATTGAATAGCACCGGGGAGAGGCTACAACCCTGCCTCACTCCCTTCCCAACCACTGCTTCCCTTTCATGACCGTCGACTCTTATAACTGCCATCTGGTTTCTGTACAAATTGTAAATAGCCTTTCGCTCCCCTGCCATCTTTAGAATTTGAAAGAGAGTATTCCAGTCAACATTGTCAAAAGCTTTCTCTAAGTCTACAAATGCTAGAAACGTAGGTTTGTCTTTCCTTAAACTTTCTTCTAAGATAAGTCGTAGGGTCAGTATTGCCTCACGTGTTCCAACATTTATACGGAATCCAAACTGATCTTCCTCGAGGTCGGCTTCTACCAGATTTTCCATTCGTCTGTAAAGAATTCGCGTTAGTATTTTGCAGCTGTGACTTATTAAACTGATAGTTCGGTAATTTTCACATCTGTCAACACCTGCTTTCTTTGGGATTGCAATAATTATATTCTTCTTGAAGTCTGAGGGAATTTCGCCTGGCTCATAAATCTTGCTCACCAGATGGTAGAGTTTTGTCAGGACTGGCTCTCCCAAGGCCGTCAGTAGTTCCAATGGAATGTTGTCTACTCCCGGGGCCTTGTTTCGACTTAGGTCTTTCAATGCTCTGTCATACTCTTCATGCAGTATCATATCTCCCATTTCATTTTCATCTACATCCTCTTCCATTTCCATAATATTGTCCTCAAGAACATCGCCCCTGTATAGACCCTCTATATACTCCTTCCACCTTTCTACTTTACCTTCTTTGCTTAGAACTGGGTTTCCATCTGAGCTCTTGATATTCATGCAAGTGGTTCTCTTTTTTCCAAAGGTCCCTTTAATTTTCCTTAGGCAGTATCTATCTTACCCCTCGTGAGATAAGCCTCTACATCCATACATTTGTCCTCTAGCCATCCCTGCTTAGCCATTTTGCATTTCCTGTCGATCTCATTTTTGACACGTTTGTATTCCTTTTTGCCTGCTTCACTTACTGCCTATCAATTGTTCCCTTATGCTCTCCCTGAAACTCTGTACAACCTCTGGTTCTTTCAGTTTATCCAGGTCCCATCTCCTTAAATTCCCACCTTTTTGCAGTTTCTTCAGTTTTAATCTACAGTTCATAACCAATAGATTGTGGTCAGAGTCCACATCTGCCCCTGGAAATATGTTACAATTTAAAATCTGGTTCCTAAATCTCTGTCTTAGATGTTATGGTTATAATACACTCCTGGGAATTGAAATAAGAACACCGTGAATTCATTGTCCCAGGAAGGGGAAACTTTATTGACACATTCCTGGGGTCAGATACATCACATGATCACACTGACAGAACCACAGGCACATAGACACAGGCAACAGAGCATGCACAATGTCGGCACTAGTACAGTGTATATCCACCTTTCGCAGCAATGCAGGCTGCTATTCTCCCATGGAGACGATCGTAGAGATGCTGGATGTAGCCCTGTGGAACGGCTTGCCATGCCATTTCCACCTGGCGCCTCAGTTGGACCAGCGTTCGTGCTGGACGTGCAGACCGCGTGAGACGACGCTTCATCCAGTCCCAAACATGCTCAATGGGGGACATATCCGGAGATCTTGCTGGCCAGGGTAGTTGACTTACACCTTCTAGAGCACGTTTGGTGGCACGGGATACATGCGGACGTGCATTGTCCTGTTGGAACAGCAAGTTCCCTTGCCGGTCTAGGAATGGTAGAACGATGGGTTAGATGACGGTTTGGATGTACCGTGCACTATTCAGTGTCCCCTCGACGATCACCAGTGGTGTACGGCCAGTGTACGAGATCGCTCCCCACACCATGACGCCGGGTGTTGGCCCTGTGTGCCTCGGTCGTATGCAGTCCTGATTGTGGCGCTCACCTGCACGGCGCCAAACACGCATACGACCATCATTGGCACCAAGGCAGAAGCGACTCTCATCGCTGAAGACGACACGTCTCCATTCGTCCCTCCATTCACGCCTGTCGCGACACCACTGGAGGCGGGCTGCACGATGTTGGGGCGTGAGCGGAAGACGGCCTAACGGTGTGCGGGACCGTAGCCCAGCTTCATGGAGACGGTTGCGAATGGTCCTCGCCGATACCCCAGGAGCAACAGTGTCCCTAATTTGCTGGGAAGTGGCGGTGCGGTCCCCTACGGCACTGCGTAGGATCCTACGATCTTGGCGTGCATCCGTGCGTCGCTGCGGTCCGGTCCCAGGTCGACGGGCACGTGCACCTTCCGCCGACCACTGGCGACAAAATCGATGTACTGTGGAGACCTCACGCCCCACGTTTTGAGCAATTCGGCGGTACGTCCACCCGGCCTCCCGCATGCCCACTATACGCCCTCGCTCAAAGTCCGTCAACTGCACATACGGTTCACGTCCACGCTGTCGCGGCATGCTACCAGTGTTAAAGACTGCGATGGAGCTCCGTATGCCACGCAAACCGGCTGACACTGACGGCGGCGGTGCACAAATGCTGCGCAGCTAGCGCCATTCGACGGCCAACACCGCGGTTCCTGGTGTGTCCGCTGTGCCGTGCGTGTGATCATTGCTTGTACAGCCCTCTCGCAGTGTCCGGAGCAAGTATGGTGGATCCGACACACCGGTGTCAATGTGTTCTTTTTTCCATTTCCAGGAGTGTAGTTGTACTGGAGAAATATCCACATGGCACCTCTTAGCGCAAGCGGTCTGCTATGGATCCCGTTCTTTGCTCTGGAGATTGTGATGCGTTTATTGTGATGAAAAGACGACAGAAAAATAAAACACAAAGGTGAGTATAAGTGAAGAAGTATCTCAATAACAGAGGTACGAGAAATGCAAAGCGACGAGAACATTTTATTTGTAAATTTCAGAAGGAGGTCAAAGCTAGATTTTAGATATTCTGCTTTGGAAACTGCAGCGATGAAGTTGACAATAATTTCGTTAGCTAATACCCGGCAACTTATATACCAGGTTATTTCTCAGTTCAAAGCAAAGCATTTCAGGTATTAATCCTGAAAGTGAGAAATACTTAAGGGAGGTTCGTAGTCTTTATGTGAAGGTTAATTAGCTTTCAATGGGTCATTTGTATTTCATTTTATAAAAAAAAGTTGTTAACACAACTTTAATCATGAACGATTATATTTAGCGTAACATACTCGGACTCGACAAATTTGGTAATTTTATAGTCACCAGAATCCACTAGAATGGAGATGGTGTTTTCCAATTTAGTGTTTTTTGCATCATCAAGGTTCTTCATTTCTACTTCTAGCAGTTTGTTGAGGAGCTACACATACCCAGTCATTTCTTTGGTTCAGATGTCAAGCTCCTCAGTTGTTGTGCAAGTATATACGCCCACGGTTTTCACATAAACTTTAAATAAATTTCTGGCTGTCTTCTCTATTTTCCTAGTTGTAAACGCATGTTATCTTATTCTTACAGACTTTTTATCTACTACTTACGCTCAGAGCATTACATCTAAAATTTTTATCCACATTATCTTTGGAAGCGGCATTCCATACGACTTTTCTTTGTCTGTAATCATCTATGAATTTTTTCAAAACACTACACAGTCAAACACACATGATCCCCAGCTGCCTGTTGTCCGCTAAAAGGCGCGAAGACTCCCACCGTAGGCGGGAAGAAATTCTCTCTACGCATGGCCTCCAATTCCAGGAAATTACGCATGCACACATTAGTATAAAAAACCTTTATGAGCACGATTAATGTACGTGGTGGAAGTATATGATGTTCCTATTATTTGATGCGTGTAACTTTTTTGTGTGAGTAAGCAAGTATTGTTGACTAACTAGTTAAAGACGATTAACAAAAAATAGAAAAAGCAACTAAAATCAATAAAAAGATTACTTGTTCAGAAAATTAGACAAAGAAAGAGTTGAGTTATATCTCAATTACGAACTCGAAGCTTTTATCTCAGGACAGGAGCATGGAGAGGAACTATGGTTCAGGTTTAAGACAATGTTCTGGATAGACATTCATCCAGTTGAATGGTTCAGAATCGAGGGGATGCTCATTGGTATGTGGTCACTGTAAAGAACGTTCTAAAGAAATAAAGAGTACAGCATAGGACTATCGATACAGACATGCTGAAAGATACGCGCTTGGCTGTTAAGAGAGTAATGTATGAACCCATCAATGACGACCGTAGTAGAAAACCGTCTTACACAAAATCCAAAGACATTCTAGTCATGTGTAATGGCTGCTATTGGCACGAGTGTACTGTCCAGTCACTCACAGACGACGCAGGAACGGAAGGGCAGAAAAGCAAAAGTTTCATGTAAAATGTTCCTCTACAAAGGAAAACCCAGGAGTATTGCCTAAATTTAATCCTCGCACTGAAAAGATGTGAGAAATTGATATTTGAGTCAGCTGAAATCGGTGAAACTGAAAAAAAAGGCTCTGAGCACTATGGGACTGAACATCTATGGTCATCATTCCCCTAGAACTTAGAACTACTTAAACCTAACGACATCACACGACACCCAGTCATCATGAGGCAGAGAAAATCCGTGACCCCGCAGGGAATCGAACTCGGGAACCCGGGCGCGGGAAGCGAGAACGCTACCACACGACCACGAGCTGCGGACGGTGAAACTGAACAAAGCCCTCAGACTCAAAGAAATCCATACTTGATTCGATAGTCAACTTGCGGATGAGGTAGCGCCTCTGTTAACCATAGTCAGTCGTAGATGCCTCGAATAACAAACCGCGTCCAGTGGTTAGAAGAAAGCACAGGTCACACCTGTCTACGAGGAGAATGGCAGAGGTGATCTACAAAACTACCGTCCATCCTCCTTGACCACCACTTGCTGTAGAATCTTAGAACACCATTATGTGTTGGAATATTACGAGACAACTCAAAACCATGGATCAAGGCAGTCAGATACATACAGTGTTACAGTATTTCCGAGAAGTATTTGACCCAGTATCACACGTACACTTATTGTCAAAAGCACGATCGCATGGGGTATCAAGCAAAATTTATGACTGGACTGAGGATTTCTTGGTATGGAAGACGCAGCGAGTTATCTTGCGTGGGGAGTCATCCACGGATCTAGAAGTAACTTCAGGTGTGCCCAGAGAAGCGTGATGAATCCCATGCTGTTCATGTTGTATATTAAGGTCCTTATGTACAATATTACGAATAAACTCAGACTTTTCGTAGGTGGTGGAGATCTCTGTAATGAAGTACGGTCTGAAGGAAGGTACACAAATGTGCAGTCATAGCTTCATAAGATTTCAAAGTGGTGCAAAGATTCGCAACTTGCTGTAACTGTTCAGTAATACAGAACTGTGCACTTCATAAAACGAAAAAACGTGACTTCCTATGACTATGATATCAGTGAGTCACAGTTGGAATCGGTCAGCTTATGCAAATACCTTGCTGTAACACTTTCTAGATACATGAAATGAAACAATCTCCTAGGCGTAGTCGTGGTTGCAGCTGCTGGCAGACATCGATTTATTGGTAAAATGTCCGACTCCATAGCGAAGCGGTAGCGATACCGCCTACCACGCAAGGGAGCCCGGGTTCGATTCCCGGCAGGGGACTGGGTGTTTGTCCTTCATTTCATCATCATTGACACGCAAGTCGCCGAAGTGGCGTCAACTAAAAAGACTTGCACTAGGCGGCCGAACCCAGAAAGGGGATATCCCGGTCCATAAATGCCACACGATCATTTCATTGGTAGAATAATAGGGAGATGTGATCAGCTTGCAAAGGAGACTGCTTACACATCATTCATGTGGCCCATCGTAGAATATTGGTGAAGTGTGTGTGTGACCCGTACCAAATAGGACTAACACAGGGGACGCAGAACGCCTGTAGAGAAAGGCAGATCGATTTACCACAGGTTAGTTTTTATTCATGGGGGAGTGTTACAGAGATATTGAAACAACTGAACTAGCAGACTCTTCAAGACAGACGTAAAATATCCCGAGAAAGACTACTTGTAAGATTTCCAGAAGCAGCTTTAAATGATGACTCTAGATATATTCTACAGTCCCCTAGATTTTGCTTCCATAGTGATCGTGAAGGCAAGATTAGATTAATTACAGCACATGCCGAGACAGTCAGACAGGCATTCTTCCCACACTCTATACGTAAATGAAAAGGAAAAAATCCCAAGTAACTGGTACAAAGAGACATACCCTCTGTCATGCACTTTGCAGTGGTTTTCAGTTTATGGATGTATGTATATCTAGATGTAGATGCAGATGTGTGGTCGGGCTAGTCTTGGTGTGCTATACATTATTGCCAGAATTACCAGTTTCAGCTACCCCCATCCCAATCCACATCCACATATTGTTGGCAAATCTATCCAAGATGGTCGCCAAACCCAAGTTCAGAGTCAAGGTCAATGTCACCACCACTCACTCCCTTCCCCACTGCCTCTCTCCAAGCAGCATGTAACAAGTGGAAACAGTGTTCGAGGAACAAGACAATTTTTCTGTGAGAGTAAGCGAGGCTGCTCCTGCGACCTCAAGTGGCACACCATCCTGCCCCATGCCACATAAACAGGATAGACCATGCTACTTAAATGATATACCGCCTGCATAAAAATCCCACAGGTAAATTATCTGGTTCCTCGAACATCATTTCCATCTGTTATATTGATTTGGATCTGTACAATATATGCAACCCTTCGACATTGTAGTTGGTCTGTATTCCCTATTTTCAACATATGACAAACTTCCCAAATGCTGATTGGTTGCTCGTGCATATATACAACAGCCCTTGGCCTTCCCTGAAGCGTCACAGAATCTACACCGTGGGTGCTGACAGGTGTTCCTTCTGTAACGACTCTACAATCAACACAAATATTGACTATCATTAGAATCTTGTTGTATGGCGTCTGTCACATGTAAGTCAGTTCTGGAGGCGAGGTCTTGCCCGATGTTTACTGATGCTGCCACAGGCGTTGTTGAAAGATCATGAAACTGGCCACAATAGGGCTAATTAACCCCAAAGCATAAAGGAATGAATGCCTTGGCATGCAATACAATGTGTTTTGTGAAGCTGTAGACACAATTATTGCTGTGAATCTTCAGGTTTTGTTGTTCTACCAGACGACATCTTTGACCAGCTGGCATGATGTCATCAGCATGAATGTGAATTTGGATCTGTGGCAGGATATATCACGCCTTAGATATATTGGTGTACAAGTGTTTGCCACCAGTATCTGCTATTGCCTGTTGTTGTGTATAGGGGACAATTATGGTAGTTATATAGCTGCATACAGTATGATGTAGAGGGGGGAGGAGAGAGAGAGAGAAAGAGAGAGAAGGGAGAGAGTGAGAGAGAGAGAGAGAGAGAGAGAGAGAGAGAGAGAGAGAGAGAGAGGGACAGAGAGAGAGAGGGGGAGAGAGAGAGAGAGAGAGAGAGAGAGAGAGAGAATATCGCTAAATGTTTGTTTGTAGAGAGGTTCTGTATTGTACTGCTATCTTGAGGAATGAATGAATTTTGTGCTGTCTCCCACCCGCAGAATTCAGCTACCAGATACTACTGATCATGTGATCTTCATGGGATTGCTAAAATTGCATAAACTCCGGTGACAGAAGCTACAAGAAAAGCATTACTGTACGAATCTTGTTATGGAGGAAAAGAAAATATGTTAGGGTGATAGCAAGTGCATTCCAGTCCCTTTCTTCCTTCCTTTCTTACCTCTATGCTGAATCATGCAGTGCCTTCTTTCGATGTATGTAGAAAAGTTACTGATGGTGTCCAATGTAAGGAATAACTATTTTTGAACTGCTTGCATTGTTTTTAACGTAATACATATTTGGTGACAATTGTTTAAAAAATCATAAATGTAAAATACATGTACCGGTATTTGTTTACACACTGCCGCGAGGTCTTGGTGCCTTGTCACGGTTCGCGCGGCTGCTCGCGTCGGAGGTCCGAGTCCTCCCTCGGGCATGGGTGTGTGTGTTGTACTTAGCGTAAGTTAGTTTAAGTTAGATTAAGTAGTGTGTAAGCTTAGGGACCTATGACGTCAATAGTTTGGTTCCATAGGATCTTACCAGAAATTTCAAAATTTGTTTATACACCATTTTTGGAGGGGGTACATGGAATAATAATGAGCTACATGTCATTTTATTCTGTCTGGTGGTTGATCTCTGCTGACTTACACTGTACAATAATACAACAGAAATTGTTTCATGTATTTTTGAGTTATAAAAATTATTTGACAATGTCCTATACTATGTTACTGGTATATACACACCCAACGTATGTTCCTGACGATTAGGATAGTGTTCTCAGATGTGTGGAGATAAGGAGTGTGATTCAGTATATGAGTATAAAGTCCCTGCTTCGTGTCTGATGAATAAAATGAGTGCTATCGAAAACATCCATATAACGGAACGATGTCACTGACCGTCATTTTTCTGCTAGCATTTTTTTTTTTTGTTCCTGCCACCATCTGTCACAGTAGCCAGAATCAGTGGACTACCTGTCAACCATGCAGGCTGTGCTCGCTCCCTGGAAACAATAGGACGGTGAATGAGTTTTGATTTTAAATTTCCATACGTTTCGAGGGGGAAATGGCCATTTTTTGGACCATAAATCATTAGTAAATCACGTGATGTTGAACCTAAAAATGAACTGGGCCTGAGCTAGGAAGGAAATGTGCATAATCTTGCTCTTTTAAAACAAACGAAGTTGCAGCGTTTTTGAAAAGGAAATTCAAGAACCTCGCACTTAAACTTCCTGTCAGACCCATTTCTCAACCGCCACGGAGAGTGGGACAGCTATTCATTAAAAACAATGTATTTATGAATGCATAGAGCGGTGAAGAAGAAGAAGAACCGGAAGAAGATTATCATTACATTCATGAATGGAGGACGCGGTCTGGCAATATAAGAGTATTACCTGATTCTGAACACTTTGTTGCTCTGAAGTGTATGGAGACGTTTCGGGGAACTATAATGTGATCAAAACTAATTTGTACTTGACTGTTCGCTGAGCGACTGATCAAGGCTGCCAGCTGCCCCCCGTGTGCAGGCTTCCGCTATATAGCATGGTACCGTTGAAGTGCTGATATAACTTATGCGGGGTGGGGAAAACAGCACATATACCGCCGCTTATAGAGGGTTATTGTTACATTTTCGTCTTGCGCCACGAATTTCGCAACAAATCGTAAATCTCAAAATACCGAGACAGCGAAACCACCACCACCAAAAGGTACAAATTTTTTTCCAACTTACCACCACTTGCCGTGTTCTGTGTCCTGCAGCTGGAAAATGCCGCTTATATCTATGTCGCTGGAACTTTCAGATGACTCCTCGATGGTAATAATTAATTCTGAAACACTGTCTTCCAATATGCATTCTTTCTTCCATGCTTCCTGAGTAACACCTCTTGTATTGTTACAATATTGCTCCAGTTTACCACAGTTACTTTAGATACAGCTTCACGTGAAGTCTTTCCACTTCTGAAAGCGTGAATTTCATCTTTTGTGCCACGTATCAATTGATCTGGACCCATATGAGCTCTATGACAATGATAGGGCGGTAATCTAATTACAGAATGTCCATGATTGTTGGCAATTTAGCTTACAACGCGTGTCGGGTATCGTGGCTTATGTTGAGACACACTTTCTAATAGCTCCACTTCCTTTATTCCGTCATCAAATTTCATATTATTACGTCGTAACCACTGTGTGATTTCTTCTTTCCTAGAAGATGTCTTTGAGGCTTTGCCCTTTACGACAGTGAGATATGGCGCATTGTTAATAATAAAGTACGATAGTTTCTCCAAATTCGGTAACACCGAATTTTCAAACGATCGTAAAAAGGTGGTATGGTTAATTTCTCATGATAATCCCAGGTTTTCGTTCACCTGAAGACGCGTAAGCAACGAGGAACAAACCCACGGGATGTACCTGCATGAACAACAATAATTCTGCTTCCTTTGCCAACAGGTGCTGCCATTCCTTCCTGTGGTCCATCAGACCAACCTGTCTTCAGCGTATGACCAAAATTCACCACATTTCACCTAGCCACACTTAATCATCGAAACCAATGTCCTGTACCTGCCGTAAAAATCGGCATCGCCATACGTTAACATCCTGTTGTTCTAAGAATACTTTACGACCAGATGAGGAAGAGATGACGTACTGCCAACAAAAAGACCATCTTCTTTAAGCGTTAAATGCAGTTTTCGTAACGTCGGATGCTCTCTACGGCGATAACATACATATAAATGTCTGCGAATCACATCCTTTTTGAAAGAATCAAGATTTGTCACACGTTCTCGATGCATCGTTTTTTCCCCCACGTTCCCAGACTTGGCAATTCTGAATTAAGATTTGAAGCTCCGGAATGTGTATTCAGTTTTTCATTTTGTTCCTTGCCTACATTTATAACGGTTGTTCTGCTTACTCTTAATGCCACCGCAGTCCTCTCGACTACCTTATTCTCCCTTTCCGTCTCAAAATATTGTCCTACACGGCAAACATATTCACGCGATTGTCCTCGCAATGGTATTCCTTGTTCGACTTTCTTCAAAGATGATTTCGGACTGTCGATTCTAGGACAACCCTGCTTTTCATTTTCGGACATTTTGTACAGCCAAGCCACTGGAGCAATTTGTCACATACACGCAATGGAAACAGATGAAAAGCAGACGCTAAGATAACTCAGTTCACACGACTCGGCGCACACAAGGTCAGGTGTTAGCAGCTATTGAGCACCAAGGAATAAGTAACGCCAACTATGCAGGTTGAGGGTGCTGAGTTTCAGCGTGGGGTTGTCCCACACTCTCTCAAGGCCACGTGCTCGGCCAGCTGTCAAGTACAAAGTAGTTTTAATAGCACTTTAGACACTCTCGATATAACAGCAAATTTCAGTGCGTATCATGGACTAAAGAAGAATCACAGGATGCCGTCGGTGGCCCACGCAAGCCGTCCTCTGTAGTTTTATGTTTCCTGCATACGTTAATGCAAGAAGGGTTGCCTCGTCACTGCTGTCCATAGAGGAAGCGCACGTACAAGCGAACCTCCACCGAGCTGTGCCTCCAAGTGAGTGCGTTTTCCTCCTGGTACCGCTCTGGTAAGGTCGAGTGGCCGTCTGTTTGTAGTTTGAATCAGGTCTTACGGTCAAACAGATAACCACTGGAATGTACTCCAGCAAAGACTACACAGATAATACGTACCGCAATGCAGCTGAGGCCCGAAGGCTGTATTTACAACGTTTTCCAACTCGACGTCTATCTTCTGCACATGTGTTTAGACGTGCAGAGACGCATTGAAGAACAGAGGGTGGTTTCCAGGTACAACGTGTCGTGGAAAGACCAATCCGTGACGCACACTATATTGCCCGGAACATTACTGAGTATTTTGGGGCACATCCCACGCATGGTAAGCAGAGCTTAAATGAAAATAGCGCGTACGTACAGTGCAGTATAAACGAAAGTGTTATCATGCTATTGCAATTAGATTGCAGTATTGTCTGTACTTATAATAATAATAATAATACTATTATTGTCATTATTATTAATATTATGAAATTCTCATCCAGTAGTACCTATTTCTCATCGCATTTAGGACAAAGAAGAGCGCCGCGCGGGATTAGCCGAGCGGTCTGAGGCGCTGCAGTAATGGACTGTGCGGCTGGTCCCGGCGGAGGTTCAAAAAAATGGTTCAAATGGCTCTGAGCACTATGGGACTCAACTGCTGTGGTCATAAGTCCCCTAGAACTTAGAACTACTTAAACCTAACTAACCTAAGGACAGCACACAACACCCAGCCATCACGAGGCAGAGAAAATCCCTGACCCCGCCGGGAATCGAACCCGGGAACCCGGGCGTGGGAAGCGAGAACGCTACCGCACGACCACGAGATGCGGGCCCGGCGGAGGTTCGAATCCTCCCTCGGACATGGGTGTGTGTGTTTGTCCTTAGGAAAATTTAGGTTAACTAGTGTGTAAGCTTAGGGACTGATGACCTTAGCAGTTAAGTCCCATAAGATTTCACACATATTTGAACAAAAAAGAAGAGCTGCAAAGGGCCTGGGGATATTGAGGTCATCGGTACAAAGGATTCTGGAGAAGTGAAAATGGCATTCCTTTAAGCTGCACCTGCACCAACAGCTATATGGAAACCATTTCCAAAATCGTCTGTCGTTCTGCAGATGTCTTGTAAATAAAGTAGCCATATATCTGGATTTCATCAGGCATATTTTATGGGGAGATGAATGCTATTTCGCCAGTGACGCAACTGTCAATAGACACAATTTACGTTACTGGGCTCCTGGAAATCGTCACATGTTACAACCACATTACATGCAAGTGCACAGGGATGTTAACTTATGGTGTGGCATTCTAGTAGACCACGTCAGTGGACAGTTTATTTGACTCCAGGACTAACTGGTTGGCTGTATTTGAAATTCTTACAGAATGAGCTGAGTCATGGGCGTCTCCTAGAAGACATCCTACTTCAGTTAGCTGTGAGGCACTGGTTTCAGTACCATGGTGCACCTCCCAATAATTGTAGAGACGTTAGGGAATATCTCAACAATGTGTACTCCGAACGGTGGATAAGTCTTGGTGGTTGCATTCGATGGCCAGTGAGATGGCCTGATTTAACGCCCTTGTATTTTTTCCTATGAGGTTATATCAGACAGGGTTTACGAAACGGAAGCGGGAAGTCCAGATGGGTTAAAAGAACGAATACGTCATGCTTGCGCTTCAGTATCTGCAGAAAGCTTAAGAGGTGCCCAGGCTAATACCGAGAGGCGCTTACATCAATGCCTCCAACGAGGCGGACATGTATTTGAACATTTGTATTATGAATAATGCAGTATAAAGATCTGTCAATCTATAACATAGGTTCAAAGAAACATCACTTACGATATTTATTATATTCATTGTTCTTTGTTGCAGTCAGAGGTATGATAGTATTTATGTAATACTGCCAACTGTGAAGCGTGAATATGTGCATTATGTGTTGTTAATAAATTAGCTGTCATATGTTGATTTGCCTTGAAACAAGTAATTAACATGATTTGGCCATTATTTTGGTCAGAAACAACCATCCTTCTGCACAGACACCTTTATTGAGCCCAAGAATCGAACCAGGCGCTCCTCCTACAGCAAGCAAGTTTTCAAGCGACGAGCTATAGGACCTGTTACAGCTGTAAAGTGTTTGTTTTCAAGCGCTGGTCATACGTTTAGCAGGGTATCCGCTCTGTTGGCGTGGAGTCCCATTTACTGTCCTGCTTAGGCCAACCTTTCAGTCTATCCCAGGCATGTTCGATGGGGTTCATGTCTGGAAAACATGCTGGCCACTCTAGTTGAGCGATGTCGTTATCCTGAAGGAAGACATTCACAAGGTGCGTACGATGAGGACGCGAATCGTCGTCCTAGAACATTAATGTCTCGCCAATACGTTGCCGATATGGTTGCACTATCGGTCGGAGGATGGCATTCACGTATCGTACAGCCATTTCGGTGACCACCAGCAGCGTCCGACGGCCCCACATAATGCCACCCAAAACAGCAGTGGACCTCCACCTTGGCGCACTCGCTGGACAGTGTGTCTAAGGTGTTCAGCCTGACCGGGTTGCCTGCAAACACATCTACGACCATTGTTTGGTTGAAGGCATATGCGACACTCATCGATGAAGAGAACGTGATGCTAATCCTTAGCGGTCCATTCGGCATGTTGTTGGGCCCATCTGTACCGCGCTGCATGGAGTCGTGGTTGCAAAGATGGACCTCGCCATGGACGCCGGGAGTGAAGTTGTGCATTATGCAGCCTATTGCGCACAGTATGAGTCGTAACACGACGTCCTGTGGCTGCACGAAAAGCATTGTTCAACATGGTGGCGTTGCTGCCAGGGTTCCTCCGAGACATAACCCTTAGGTAGTGGTCATTCACTGCAGTAGTAGCCCTTGGGCGGACTGAACGAGGCATGTCATCGACAGTTCCTGTCTCTCTGTATCGCCTCCATGTCCGAACAACATCGCTTTGGTTCACTCCGAGACGCCTGTACACTTCCCTTGTTGAGAGCCGATCCTAGCACCAAGTAACAATGCTGACGCGATCCAACCGCGATTTGACTGTCTAGGCACGGTTGAACTACAGACAACATGAGCTGTGTACCTCCTTCCTGGTAGAATGAATGGAACTGATCGGCTGTCGGATCCCCTCCGTCTAATAGGCGCTGCTCATGCTTGGTACTTCTCATCTTTGGGCGAGTTTAGTGACATTCCTGAGAAAAACAGTTGGGATAAAGTATGGAAACAGACAAGTAGCATGCAAAATAAGTAAACCAAAAGGGAATTCTATAAAGACTAACTCTATTTAAGTAGAAAAGAAGGCGAGGATACAGATGGATTAAAGGTAAACAGAAGTAATATGAATGTTGCATTGGGGCTTAATTAATAATATTAATGAATAAAAGCAATAATTTTAGTAGCTGTGTGACCGGTTACAAAGTCACGTAAGCGGTTGGCCCTGACTAGTATTAGCACGCAATCTGACTGCATAAAATAAAAATAAAGAATGACAAGAAATTTCCATTAACACAATTGATTAATTAAGTCCCCTGCAACTATAAAAGCTACGAAACAACAAAGCACAAGTGTAACTGTTCTGTGTGTGGTAGTGTGACTAAACGTACATGTATCCGGCTCGGTTCTTTCTCAATACGACAAATATTTTAAACACCATTTACAATGAACTAATTGAAAAACCACGAATACTATAATTGCATATAGAAACCAGACCCCCCAGGGGCTCAGCATTCATTTGCTGAGTACGGGCTTGGCGACCCCGGGGTCCTGAGCTGGGGACTGGTCAGCGCCGCCAGTCTCCTGTCACCGTAAACCCCGGACATGCTTCAGCGACCACCGCATGGCGCAGCGGTGGAATGTTGTATGCTGCGGGGAATGGTAATCTTGGCTTGACCGCCTGGATTGCGAGGAAGGTAAACCTCCATAAAAACCCCTCAATCTTATGGTGTGCTGCGCGCCTATAAGATGCATGGCTGTTGGGGTGGAACAGTCGCAAGCGGGCAACCTCTGGGGCACCTGCCGCACCCCAGTTGTATAAGGCTTACTCAGGCACGCGGGGCTCTGTCTGAGCGGACCTTTAGTTCCCTAGCTGCTCGTGGGACCACAATGGACCCTTCGACCTCTACGTTTCCCCCTACCAGTGGATTGGGTGGGCCACTGGTAGGAAAACACACCCAATCGAAAAAGCGACTTCGTGCTGCGAGTCCTCCAGCGCCTGGTGTTACTAGAGATTTATCAGACTGTTGTAACAGAGCACATGCTGATATCCAGAATGTGTTTTTGATTGTCAAACGGAAGGAAGGTAGCTTTGAGAGAGTTTCTCCCTTTTACATCCACAAGGGTCTTGAGGGAATTGCAGGAACACTGAAATCTGTGAAGCGTCTGCGCAATGGGACTCTGTTAGTTGAAACTTCTAGTTCCCGTCAAGTCACTTCTCTTAGGAAAGCAACCTGTCTCGGAGAGTACGCTATCGAGATCGAGCTCCACTCCACTTTGAACTATAGTAAGGGTGTTGTGACATGTAGGGACTTGGTGGATATCCCCAAGGACGAGTTGAAATCTGAGTGGGCTGACGAAGGTATTGTCGACGTGCAGCATATTATGAAACGAGTCGATGGGGACCTAGTCAAATCCGACTCGTTTATTCTCACGTTCAATCGCCCGAGACTCCCAGAGCATGTTAAAGCGGGTTTCTTACGTTTGCCAGTACGGCCATATTTCCCCAACCCAATGCGCTGTTTTAAATGTCAGCGCTTTGGGCATACTACGTTGGGGTGCAATGGGATAGCCACTTGTGGTAAATGTGGTCAGCCTGCCCATGAAGGAGCCGATTGTTCATCGCCTGTGAAGTGCGTGAATTGCTCTGGGAGTCACCCTGTCTGGAGCCGGGTCTGCCCCATCTATCTCGAGGAACGGAAGATACAGGAGATCAAAACATCTAAGCGCATCCCCTATGGTGAGGCCAAGAAGCTCTTTAAGGCCATGCAGCCTCCTGTGTTTACAACATCTTTCGCTTCCACTCTGCAGAAACCGGTACAGTTGGCCACTGTTGCTACACAAACGGAGGTTGCTAGTGTCAGCACTAATACCTGCATTTGCCAGTGCACTTGTGCTGCTGCGGTTGTTTTGCAACCTGCAGCTCTCCCCACAACATCGGACAAGGCCGTGGTTGCTGACATTGGGGTACTTCTTGCACCTCCCCATATGGCACCTTCTGCCCAGGCGAGTAAAGCTCCAACTGTTGACAAGGTTCTGCATTCTAAGCCCCCCAAGACGAAGACGCCAAAGGTGAAGGTTTTGCCACCTGAGGAGACTAGTCACGGTCAGTCCGATGATGATGCCATCGTACTATCTGACATCTCCCTTGGGTCGCCATCGGAGCTGATGGACATTGATGTCGACTGGGGGCGATCTTCTCGCCCCAGGAATAAATCTCCGGCCAGTACGGGCTCTCCTCCAAAGCACAGGGGCAGGGTGAAAATTCAGCCACCCTTATCACTGGCTCCCATATTACAGTGGAACCTGAATGGGTTCAGGACGCATGTGGCCGAATTACAACTCCTTGTACGAGAGCGCCCCTTGTGCTTATGTCTCCAAGAGACACATTTCCGGGCCACTGATGCTCCTTCTTTACAGGGCTATACCGTGTATCGAAAAGATGATCTGATGGGGGAAAGGGCAAAGGGTGGTGTTGCGGTTTTTGTCCATGACATGCACCACTCATCTGAGCTCCCTCTCGTTACGGACTTGCAAGCAGTTGCAGTTGACCTTCTTGTGGGGCAGAGGCTCTCAATCTGTTCCGTTTACTTACCGCCTCAGGACGCCATAGACTCTGAGGCTCTCACAGACCTTATTACCCAACTCCCCCGCCCATTTCTCCTTCTGGGGGACTTCAATGCTCATAATGTCTTATGGGGCTCTACGACTACTTGCCCCAGGGGTCGCATTCTGGAAAGCCTCATGGTATCCGAAGAACTGTGCATCCTCAACTCTGGTGCTCCCACTCATTTCTGTACTGCTTCTGGGTCGTCGTCAGCTATTGACCTTTCCTTTTGCTCTCCAGCACTCGCGGATTCTGCTCTGTGGGAGGTTGCCGCTGACCTCCATTCTAGTGACCACTTCCCCCTTTGGATTCGCCTCCTGGATGAGACTGTAGCATTACCAGTGCCACCCAGGTGGAACCTCTGCAGAGCTGACTGGACACTTTTCAGCGATTTAGCTGTTTTGGAACACCGTGCCAGCGTCCACGAATGGGTCGACCATGTTACAGCCGTGATCTCCCATGCTGCTGAATTGTCGATCCCACGGTCCTCAAGTCATCCCAAGAGGCGCCTTGTCCCTTGGTGGACCACTGAGTGCCGCTCAGCCATCCGAGCCCGCCGTGCAGCTCTGCGCCGCTTCAAGTGCCGTCCCTCAGCTGACAATCTTGCGGCCTTTCGGGTGGCAAGGGCCAAGGCGCGGCGAGTGATTAAAGAGAGCAAACGACGGTCATGGCAATCGTTCTTGAACTCCATCTCCCGCTCCACTAGTTCTACAAAAGTGTGGGAAGCCATCAGGAGGATCTCCGGGAAACGCAGCCAACTACCTGTCACGGCATTGCTGCATCAGGGTAGTCTACTCACGGCGCCGAGAGACATTGCCCAGACACTGGCCACGTATTTTGCCGAATCTACTGCCACTATGAACTGTGATCCAGATTTCTGCCGCTACCGCACTGCTATCGAGAGGGATCACTTGGACTTCCGGTCTCCAAATTCTGAACCCTACAACTGCCCCTTCACAATGTGGGAACTGGATTCGGCGCTGTCTGTGGCTCATGATACTGCGCCAGGTGCTGATCAAATCCTGTACAGCATGCTGCAGCACTTGTTGCTGCCATCCAAGGAAGTACTCCTGAATTGTTTTAATATGATATGGTCATCCGGCACGTTCCCTGACTCGTGGAGGGAGGCGATTTTGGTTCCCCTCCTCAAACCGGGAAAGGACCGAATGCATCCCAGTAGTTATCGGAGTATTGCTTTGACGAGCTGTGTCGGGAAGACATTGGAACGCATGGTCAACCGTCGCCTGGTTTGGCTGCTCGAGACCAGGCAGCTCCTTAGCCACTCTCAGTGTGGCTTTCGGAGACGTCGTTCAACTATAGACAACTTGACCCTGCTTGAGGCGGTCATCCAGCAGGCCTTCTTACGTAACCAGCATTGTCTAGGTGTATTCTTTGACATTAATAAGGCGTATGACACTACTTGGCGCCGCCTTATCCTCAATCAACTCCATCAGTGGGGCTTTCGTGGCCATCTCCCCATCTTCATTCGGTCCTTTCTTTCCCGCCGCCTCTTTCGATATCGGGTTGGTAATGTGCTATCTGATTTGTACGTGCAGGAGAATGGTGTTCCTCAGGGAAGCGTTTTAAGTGTCACCCTCTTTGCCGTCGCCATTAACAGTATCACGTCCACAATCCGGAGTCCTGCCCAGTGCTCCTTGTTTGTGGACGATTTTGCTGTTTTCTGTTCTTCCTCCAGTCTTGTCACTGCTAGTCGGCAGCTGCAGCTTACGGTAAAGCGATTAGAGGCATGGACTGCGAAGACGGGTTTTACCTTTTCTGCAGACAAATGTGTGTGTGTTCATTTTAATCGTTCTCGACGTGCTTTTACCTCCCCTGAATTGCGTCTGAGGGGCACCATTCTTCCTTTTAGAGACACTGTGAGGTTCCTGGGCCTCACTTTTGATTCCAAGTTGTCGTGGTTGCCGCACCTTAAAGACCTCAAGGTGCGGGCCCTGAAGGCGCTGAATATTTTGAAGTGTTTGAGCCATCGGTCCTGGGGAGCAGATCGGGCGCGTCTGCTGCAGTTTTATAGGGCTTTCGTCCGGTCGCGTCTTGACTATGGATGCACTGTGTATGGGTCAGCGAGGCCTTCGTATCTGAAGATTCTTGACGCAGTACACCATGAGGGTATCAGGCTGGCCACTGGTGCCTTCCGTACCAGTCCCATCCCCAGCCTGTGTGCTGAGGCAGGGGAACCGCCGCTCGCCATCCGGCGGAAACTCCTCATGGTGCGACGGGTGTGTCAATTCCTTGCCTGTCCTACCTCCCCTGCGTACCCTACTGTTGCCCGACCCCCTATGGAACGTCTCTTTTCCAGTCGTCCAAGGGCAACGAGACCATTTGGGATTCGTGCCAAGCATTTGCTTGAGTCCCTTGGTGTGGAGCGTGTGGCACCCCAACTCCAGGGTTTTACCCGCCTGCCTCCCTGGTTGCTCCAGAGGCCCAGCGTCCTTTTAGACTTGTCAGAGTACCGGAGGAGCTGCACTCCTGCGTTTGTTTTTACCTCCTTATTTTACGATATTTTAAACCAGCATCCTGACCATGTACCAGTATTTACGGATGGCTCTAAACAGGGGGACTCTGTAGGTTGTGCTGTGGTTTTCCCTGATCGAGTCATCAAATTACGGCTTCCTGCAGCGTTTACCATCTTTGATGCCGAATTGTTTGCGATCTTGCGGGCATTGGAGCAGATGAGATGTGTTCCCAGTCTTAAGTTTCTCATCTGTTCTGACTCTCTGAGTGCCCTTCAGACCATGCAACACTTGTACCCAGCGGATACGGTCGTCCAGAACATCCATGATGCCCTACTCCACCTGCAACGGCAGGGGAAGGAGGTTTCTTTCTGCTGGGTGCCGGGGCACGTGGGTATTAGGGGAAACGAACTGGCGGATGTGGCTGCCAAAGATGCATGTTCCCTCCCTCACGTTGTTGAATGTGCCGTCCCCCTCCATGCTGTTACCTCCCTTTTGCGTTCTCGTGTTATGCGTCAATGGGAAGAGGAGTGGCTGGCAGTCGGTGAAAATAAGCTGCGTCTGGTCAAGGCCACCACGCGGCCATGGCGTACATCCTACCAGTCATGCAGGCGGGATGAGGTTCTCCTCACCCGCCTCCGCATCGGGCACAGTCCCTTAACGCACGGTTTTTTACTCCGGCGGGAGGACCCCCCAATCTGTAGTGTTTGTGGCGACCTGATAACTGTGCGCCACATTTTACTTGACTGTCCTTTATTCTCTGACCAGAGGGCGGTGGTTTCCTTGCCACCGGATTTGCCCTCTATTTTGCAAGACGACGCAACGACTGTGGTTAAGGTCTTACGGTTTTGTGTCCTGTCCAATTTGTTGCCTCGGATTTTAGGGAGAGGATTTTAATGTGCTGCTGGGTGACTGGTTCACCCAGGTTTTAGGTAAGAGGTCCGCCAGTCACGATTACCTACTTGTTTCCCTTCAATTTCTGTTCTCTTTTCCTTGTGTTTCCTTTCCTTTTTAGTGCGTTTCTCCTCCTCTTGTTTTGCCTCTGTATGTGAGGATTTGTAACTGCGTCAGGTCTGTGTCTTTTAGCCGTTCTCCTTGTTCGCTGTCCGTCTTCGTCTCTTCTCCGCATGTGTTCCTGTTTCTATGCGTTTGGGCGCTGATGACCACGCTGTTTAGCGCCCGAAAACCTCAACCCACACACACACACCTAGAAACCAGAATTACAAGTCTAATAAATGAACACGAGCCAGATTTCTTGTTGACTCTACCTGTGAGCAAGAGGCATTGTCGTTAAAGAAAACTGTAATACTTTTTTACCTCATTATATATTGACGAAAATTTTCCATTACACCAGCATCATAAATCAAAAGCCCATCTCCTTTTTCAAATACACTGTGACAATTGCAACTTCTTCCATCTATACATTACACCAAGCGAACAGAATCTACTCTCTCGCCCAACAGAACAACTACTGCCCTCGACATCCTCTGAACTACTACTGCACCAGTGGAGGCGGCGGAATAATAATCTTTGTCGCAGGCTCTGGAGGTGTGACTCAGTGTAGCCACCCTTCAATGTGCCACGGGATACTAGAAGAGAGGATAGTGGCTTAGTAAACATTAATACAGAGAGAGTTCCGTTAATGGGGAAGTGGCAGAATTTCAGAATCTAAGAAGCAGGAAATATAAAGAAGAAAATCAGCGCATGGGGGAAAAAAAAAAATACGCCGGCCACGGTGGTCTAGTGGTTCTAGGCGCTCAGTCCGGAACCGCGCGACTGCTACGGTCGCAGGTTCGAATCCTGCCTCGGGCATGGATGTGTGTGCTGTCCTTAGGTTAGTTAGGTTTAAGTAGTTCTAAGTTCTAGGGGAGTGAAGACCACAGATGTTAAGTCCCATAGTGCTCAGAGCCATTTAAACCATTTTTGAAAAAAAAACTTTTAGCACTTGCAACCTACGTCCTCAATTATTTGCTTGAAGTATTCCAATCTCTGTCTTCCTCTACAGTTTTTGCCCTCTACAGCTCCCTCTAGTACCATGGAAGTCATTCCCTCATGTCTTAGCAGATGTCCTATCATCCTGTCCCTTCTCCTTATCAGTGTTTTCCACATATTCCTTTCCTCTCCGATTCTGCATAGAACCTCCTCGTTCCTTACCTTATCAGTCCACCTAATTTTCAACTTTCGTCTATAGCACCACATCTCAAATGCTTCGATTCTCTTCTGTTCAGGTTTTCCCACAGTCCATGTTTCACTATCATACAATGCTGTACTCCAGACGTACATCCTCAGAAATTTCTTCCTCAAATTAAGGCCGGTATTTGATATTAGTAGACTTCTCTTGGCCAGAAATGCCTTTTTTACCATAGCGAGTCTGCTTTTGATGTCCTCCTTGCTCCGTCCGTCATTGGTTATTTTACTGCCCAGGTAGCAGAATTCCTTAACTTCATTGACTTCGTGACCATCAATCCTGATGTTAAGTTTCTCGCTGTTCTCATTTCTACTACTTCTCATTACCTTCGTCTTTCTCCGATTTACTCTCAAACCATACTGTGTACTCATTAGACTGTTCATTCCGTTCAGCATATCATTTAATTCTTCTTCACTTTCACTCAGGATAGCAACGTCATCAGCGAATCGTATCATTGATATCTTTTCACCTTGTATTTTAATTCCACTCCTGAACCTTTCTTTTATTTTCATCATTGCTTCCTCGATGTACAGATTGAAGAGTAGGGGCGAAAGGCTACAGCCTTGTCTTACACTCTTCTTAATACGAGCACTTCGTTCTTGATCGTCCACTCTTATTATTCCCTCTTGGTTGTTGTACATATTGTATATGACCCGTCTCTCCCTATAGCTTACCCCTACTTTTTTCAGAATCTCGAACAGCTTGCACCATTTCATATTGTCGAGCGCTTTTTCCAGGTCGACAAATCCTATGAAAGTGTCTTGATTTTTCTTTAGCCTTGCTTCCGTTATTAGCCGTAACGTCAGAATTGCCTCTCTCGTCCCTTTACTTTTCCTAAAGCCAAACTGATCGTCACCTAGCGAATTCTCAGTTTTCTTTTCCATTCTTCTGTATATTATTATTGTGAGCAGCTTCGATGCATGAGCTGTTAAGCTGATGGTGCGATAATTCTCGCACTTGTCAGCTCTTGCCGTCTTCGGAATTGTGTGGATGATGCTTTTCCGAAAGTCAGATGGTATGTCGCCAGACTCATATACACACCAACGTGAATAGTCGTTTTGTTGCCACTTCCCCCAATGATTTTAGAAATTCTGATGGAATCTTATCTATCCCTTCTGCCTTATTTGACCGTAAGTCCTCCAAAGCTCTTAAATTCCGATTCTAATACTGGATCCCCTATCTCTTCTAAATCGACTCCTGTTTCTTCTTCTATCACATCAGACAAATCTTCACCCTCATAGAGGCTTTCAATGTATTCTTTCCACCTATCTGCTCTCTCCTCTGCATTTAACAGTGGAATTCCCGTTGCACTCTTAATGTTACCGCCGTTGCTTTTAATGTCACCAAAGGTTGTTTTGACTTTCCTGTATGCTGAGTCTGTCCTTCCGACAATCATATCTTTTTCTATGTCTTCACATTTTTCCTGCAGCCATTTCGTCTTAGCTTCCCTGCACTTCCTATTTATTTCATTTCTCAGCGATTTGTATTTCTGTATTCCTGATTTTCCCGGAACATGTTTGTACTTTCTCCTTTCATCAATCAACTGAAGTATTTCTTCTATTACCCACGGTTTCTTCGCAGCTACCTTCTTTGTACCTATGTTTTCCTTCCCAACTTCTCTGCTGGCCCTTTTTAGAGATGTCCATTCCTCTTCAACTGTACTGCCTACTGCGCTATTCCTTATTGCTGTATCTTTAGCGTTAGAGAACTTCAAATGTATCTCGTCATTCCTTAGTACTTCTGTATCCCACTTCTTTGCGTATTGATTCTTCCTGACTAATGTCTTGAATTTCAGCCTACTCTTCATCACTACTATATTGTGATCTGAGTCTGCTTCTGGGTACGCCTTACAGTCCAGTATCTGATTTCGGAATCTCTGTCTGACCATGATGTAATCTAATTGAAATCTTCCCGTATCTCCCGGCCTTTTCCAAGTATACCTCCTCCTCTTGTGATTCTTGAACAGGGTATTCGCTATTACTAGCTGAAACTTGTTACAGAACTCAATTAGTCTTTCTCCTCTTTCATTCCTTGTCCAACGGCGAACTTCCATTCCTGGACGTGTTGGTACGGAGAAAAGAAGATGGCACATTAGGTCACGCAGTGTACCGTAAACCAACGCACACGGACTTATACTTACAGGCCACCAGCTGTCACCATCCTTCGCAACGAAGTGGCGTACTGAGGACGTTGGTCCTCAGAGCACGAGCCATATCAGACTCAAACAGCTTATCCAACGAGCTACTCCATCTACGTACTACTTTCCAACAAAATGGATACTCCGAACGGGAGATTCGCCGTGCCTTACAACCGAAGCGGGTTACTCAACGTGAGGAAATGGAAGAAGGCGAAGAACAAAGGGGAATTGTCATTTTGCCGTACATCGGCGGTGTATCTTCAAATATAGGAAGATTATTGAAGAGGCATAAGGTTAAATGTGTCTTTCGTCCGCCGGAAAAACTCAGAGCTCTCTTGGGCTCATCAAAGGACAGTCTTGGCCTAAGAAGACCCGGTGTTTACGATGTTCCTTGTAGCTGCGGCATGTCGTACATCGGACAAACTTGTCGCAATGTAGAAGAGAGATGCACTGAACACCGACGCTACACTCGTCTGGAGCAACCAGAAAAGTCTGCAGTGGCCGAGCATTGTCTCAGTACAGGCCATTCTATGAATTATTAATATACAAAATTCTCGCATCGACGAGTTCGTACTTGTGTTATTAAGGAAGCAGTGGAAATACGTAGCTCGACGAATCTTGTAAACAGAGACACGGGCTTTCAACTTAGTACAGCTTGGGATCCAGCACTGGCCATACTGAAGTCGCATCGAGCAGAAAGGAGTACTATTGGTCGTAAGACGGACGATGATTCGCCATCAACATAAATACTCTGTTGACAACGGGAGGATAATCAAGGCGCTTGCGTGGACGCGCATTTTTGCTTGCGGCTTCCGTCAGAGGTCGCTGGGGCGGCCGATGGCAGCGCAGAGCAGCGGCGGCAGCCTCCGCGCGTGCGCCGAAGTCTTTGGTTCTTCATCCTGTAGGTGGCGTTACTGTCCTTCCAGCCATCGGTTGATATCGTCGCTATTGGCCATCGAATTTGGCGCCTCCACGCATGCGCACTTCCTGCATAAGACTGGCATAAATAGGGGGCCCTGGTCCTGCCTTAGCAGTGTGTTCGTCGCACCTGAAGATGTCGGCCAGTTGCGCTGACGAAATATTGTGGAGTTTTCACTATGACATCCGACGTCTCGCCCGAGAACCATATATACAACATGTCTGTCGGGAAAGCCTCAAGCAACACAAATCTCTATTGATTTATAAAACTACCACAGAGATTAGAAAGACGTTTCTGAATCTGAACGTTTGAAATACAGCGTTGTATTGAAATGAAACTGGGTTGCAGGGTAGTCAGATACGAACAAAGTAAGTAGCCTTGGAAAACTACCATCACATGACCATTTTAACAGAGTGACTGAATTCCGTTCCTAAAGATAAAAGTAGTTTGTTTTTACGAAAGTTAGATTACACCGAAAACTATGGAAAACAATTTCTAGAAGAATAAACGTGGAACTGTGATTTGGGATTAGACACTCAGGAATAGTTTAATTGGCACCTATAAGAACGGCGAAAACTGCTGCATTTGGTAGATACAAAGATTAGCGTTGTATATAAATCACGTTACTGAGGTTGGTAAAGTAGTAGACGGTAGTGATGAAACGGCGAACACAAGATAGAAAGAGATGGACGTTAATATCAAAATATTCGGAAGGCTGAGGATTAGGAAAAGAGTAGGAACAAGGAAGAATGTCCGAGTTTCTTAAGATTTCACAGTGAACGCAATCGTATGAAAAACATTTTCCATGAAAACTTATAGTTATTTGAGAGGTTTCATGATCAGAACAGTGTTCTGTGCAGTTGTGAGTGCATTATGCTGGAGCTAGGTGAATTAGAATGTGGCCAAATTGTTGGTGCTCAACGATGGGAACTTACATAATCAAGGTAGCAGAAGTGTTTGGTGTTTCAAGAGGCATCGGATCGAATATTTGTACCGCCCACATGGAAAGTGGAAAAATGTCATCCGCTAAGTCACAATGCGGTGGAAAGTGTGTGTTGAGTGATCGTGACAGACGGTCATCGATGAGGATGGGGAAGAAATATATAAGTGGACAACAGCTGGAAAAATCACTGCCATAACTGAATGTCGCACAGGCGAACACTACGAGCACCAAAACGACTCATAAGTAGCTCCATAAGCTGGGAATTGCACGGTGAGACAGCTTGGGCCTTTTTCGCGATAATACGGTGACAGCAAAAGGCATGTCTGCATAATCGGAAATTTATAAAATAACTGGTAGCTTAGACAGAATCAGAGCTACTCTGATGATTTCTGCTTTAATAACATGGATTGCTGGATGGCATTAAACTATCATTTCACGTGCATTGTAAATGGGGATATGTCAATCATATCTCATAGGGATTCCATACAATACGACGCTACAGAAGAGGACTGACAGGTGAGTAGTAGGCAGTGTCTGTTTAGTACGTTTGCCTTACATTCTGCGTGTTCTGCCAATAGAATGCCGTCTTTCGCTCATCCTTCCCTGTGAGATTTAAAATCACATTTCGGACAACATTCGTCTCCTGAAATGGCTACAATGAGGAAATCGGGGAAAATCGAACTAATAGAGTCATCGGAGCACTTCAGCAATCAGTCAATGATTTCTGTGCAGGATTTATCATCGAAATCGTTGCGTACGGACTGGAGTTTTTAGTATATTTCACCGTTAAAGTTGTCTATAAGAAAATATAGAATTTCAGAAGACTGATGATTGTTACGGAGATCTGGTAGTGCAGCATCGTTATCGGATTCTGAGGGAGTATTACACTACACGAAACACTTTAAATGTTTAATCTTCCTGTACCCTAAAAGCAGTTCTGCATTGTGTGTTACCACATCACGGGAAGGTACTGTTGCTCGAAGCAGTGTATGATTAGAGATACAGCATGACATAAAAATACTTTCCCGTTACTTCCGTTAAGCAGCAAATTCTGATCTTGTACAACTCACTATGTGGACGTGATTGCTTTAGGTTAGATATAAACCGCTGGAAAACCTATTTACAATATGGAGAATACTGATAATACGCCAAAGGGGATAAAAAACACTCAAACTGATGTCTGTGATAACTATCGTAAGTAGAGAGGTGACTGTCTTACGGAATGAGTCATAGAGAGGAGTGGTGGTGGTCATATTAAGTCCTGTTCCCTCGAGTCTGCGCTCTGTATTAAATGTATCATGTCTCCTAACTTTTCTCAGGAACGTCTCACGAAAGGATCGTCTCCGAATTGTTCCGACGTGAAATGGAGTGCGCTTCTCTCGTTAGTCAGCACATCGTTAATCCACTTGATTCGTGCCTGTTGCTGTACCCAAGGTAATCCATAGCCGAAAAGACTACGAATACGAAGCATGTTCAGAAAGTAAGTGTACTCTGACAATAACGGGTTGTGGTTATTTGTTTTTTGAGGGTTGACAACACTGACTTGTAGAGGAGGATCCTCTAACCAGAGCGAGCATCGCAGAAACGTGGTAGAACATAAACTCGCATTGTTTGAAGTACGAGCCGTTTCCTACTTGCGGTAGGAATAATATCTACCGAATTTTTTGGGGGTATCAAAATTGTTGACAGCGAAGATGTTTTGAACATAAGGAGTGTGTTTAAGTGATGCAGGAAGTTTAGTTGACGCAGGACAATTGCTCATGACGAACAGAGGAGTGGAAGACGTTCCATTTTGACTGACGAGTTGATGTAAGAAACCGAGGAAATGGTTTGTGAAGACTGCCGATTGACAGTGGATGAAATTTCCGTGATGTTTCCACAAGTTTCCAGAACTCTCTTATGCGAGATACTTCCAGAAACGGTGGGATACTGGAAACTGTGCGCAAGATAGTTCCCAAAAGAGCTGGCAGAGTATCAAAAGTAAAATCGGGTCAGTAGAGTCCGCAAGTTCGTTAACCGACTTGACTTGGAAGGTGAGGATTTCCTGAACTGTATTTTGAATAGAGAGGAAACGTGGGTGGCTCTTTGGACGCCTGAGGGAAAAAGACAGTGTCACAGTGGCGTCACACCAATTCCCCATCTGCCAAAAAATTCAGAATCACAATTTCGCGTAAAAATCGTGGCCTCAGTGTTTTGGAACCGGAAAGGCATCGATTCGATCGCATTTCGGCCTCAGGGTGGGACAATCAAAGCACAACAATATTGTGAGGTCCTAAAGAAACTCAAAATGAGCATTCAAAATAAAAGAAGTGGAATGCCGACGGAAGGAGTGTACTTGGTGCTCGACAATGCCCGTCCTCACACAGCCCTAGCTATCAAGACACTCTTGCACTCATTTTGGTCGGGATGTTTTGAACCACACCCCGTATTCCCCAAACTTGGTGCCTCCGTATTATCATCTTTTCATCTCCGTGAAAGCACATGTGAGTGACCTAAATTTTCAAATGACGGGTAGACACAAGAAGAGGTTCTGGAGTGAGGGAAGGAGGTGGCAGGAGAGTTCTTCGAGCATGGCATGAAGAAGCTTGTGCTACGTCCCACAACGTGCACTGGACGGGATTGTGATGGTGTGGAGAAGTAGTCAGTATGTGTATCAACAATATCCTGTATTTTTTCAGGTACTCTTTTTCTATAAGAATATAAAGATTTAGTACACCTATTTCTGAACATGCTTTGTATTTAGGTCTGCATGAAGTGTTTTGGGAAATAATTCTGATTTAAAAATGCAATTTTTTCATTTTTAATACTATTACAATAATTTATAGACACAATTAGAAAATCAGTACAAAATGAAAATGATATTGCATGTTTCCGTTATGTACTGTGAGGAATATGCAACGAGGCAAGTGAGATCATGTATCTGTACTTACTCAGTCTGCACATTGAGCAAATAGCAGAGGAAACCAAAGAAAAATTTTGATTAGGAATTAAGGTCAGGGAGAAGAAATGCAAAACATTGAGATTCGCCGATGAAATTGCAATTCTGTCAGAGACAGCAAAGGGCTTGAAAGAGCATTTTAACGGAGAATATATCAGGAACATAAAAAGGCATCGCAAGGATAACAAAATGTAGTTGGATTCAGTCAAGTCATGTTGAGGGAAGTAGATAAGGAAACGAATCGCTTGAAGTACTAGATGTTTTTTGCTATTTGGGCAGCAAAATAACTGATGATGGCTGAAGTAAAGAGGATATAAACTGTAGATTGGCAATGGCAAGGAAAACATTTCAGATGGAGAGGAATTTGTTAATACAGAATATAGACTGAAGTGTTAGGAAGTCTTTTCTGGAGATATTTGTCTGAAGTGTAGCCATGTATGGAAGTGAAACATGGACAATAACCAATTTAGACAAGAAGAGAAGAGAAGCTTTTGAAATGTGGCACTCCAGAAGAATGCTGAAAGTTAGATGAGTAGATCAAAGAACTAATGAGAAGGTACTGAACAGAATTTAAGAGACAAGAAGGGACTTGAAAAGAAGAGATCGGTTGATGTGACACATTCTGAGACCCCAATTTAGTATTGGAGGGAATTGTGGGGGGTAAAAATCGAAGAGGGAGACCAAGAGATGAATAAAGTAAATGGATTCAGAGGGATGTAGATTGCAGCAATGAATCGCAGATGAAGAGGCTTGCACGTGATAGAGTAGCATGGAGAGCTGCATCAAACCAGTCTTCGGACTGAAGACCACAACAACAAGACCTCTGCTTTACCAGAATTTCACACAGCATTTTTTTCATTATTGCTGGTGGGTTGCCAAGCTGTATGCAATATGTCAACATGTATAGAGCTCCACCCACAGATGAGGATATAAGGTCTAAACTATATAGTGAAAGCATATAACATTTCTATAATCTAGTACACGGAAAAGTGAGTAATTAGTGAAAGATGATTTGTAGCTTCACAGCAGGTCAGTTAATTCTACAGATGGTGAAAATTAATAATTGGCAGTATATTCAGATTCTAGTCCTGGCAACACAAACGTAGTTAAACAACTGTCTAGCGAATGTGTGAAAGGAAGTAACAAGTTTTCTGGTGGCGTGTAATTTCAGCTTGACTGGAGCTTTTCATAAAGGAACAAGAATATCCAATGGCCAACAGCATTGCTATGTCTTTTAGTGCACTTGCGTTAAGTATAACTCCAAAATTTAGTATAGAATTATTTTAATATTTCCTCTTATTTAACTGGTATCAGGTGCAAGAGTGAAAATGTTACCTTTCAGATGGGTCTTCAGGGCATCGTAAACAGTATTCAGCACGTCACACAAGAAATTTGAAACTGCACTTCTGGGGACAAGGTGTAAATATGTATTGGAGAGACGACAAGTGATCGCTAGATATCAAATATTCTATTCAAATTTCTACATCTGCGTTACATCTACATCCATAATCTGCAGACCACTGTGAAGTGCATTTCAGAAGGTAAACCGCATTGTATCAGTTATTAGAGCTCTTTTGCGTTCCTATGACGAGACTACAGCGAAATGAATAACACACCACTGAGACCCGTATTATTGTTAACATAAATTGGAATTGTTGGATGTACAGATGTGGGTGGACGCAAGCGCGTCGCACTGTTTTTCTAATTGTAACTAAAACTGTGGGGCACGCTATTCCTCCAATTATAACTACAACTGTGGGACAATAGGCATAATGGATATAGTGCGCATCAATTGTTAGCCGTTACTGTCGTCATTTCGTGCTGGAAGGTTTGTGCAATAAACCTTTACGTGCGCAGCAGATTAGACCATTTCGTTGTTTCGTGTAGATGGACCTTGTGGTCCAGAGTGCAGATATTTGCATTGCGCCGTTTTTTCGTAGAGCTGTCGCCCTGATTTCTTGGAGCGCTCGCGCAGGAGCGTCATCCCAGACATTTCGTGATTCGTTTTAGTAAGATAGCAAGAAAGTATTTTTAGTGGACTTTTTTAGGCGTGATCCTTTACTGTCTGCAGCATCCGTAGGTCCCATCCTGCTGTGTTGCCCCATAAAACAGCAACATATTTCAGCACTGGCAACACTAGTTTTATACAGGGTGAGCCCTAGGTGACAAGGAAGAAAACGCGTGTGGTTTAAGAGGGAGTAAGGTTCACTCAGCCCTCCTGCTTTTACTTTGACCTAGGCAACTTGTCAGTCTCCTGTCCAACGTGAAGCCAAAATACTTCTCAGGGACCATTCGACAGGTTTATCTGGCACAATTACTGTTGAGCTGTGTGCGGCTCGCGTTGATGCCGTTCATAGCTTGGCATTTTGTAATAGCGATAGTGGCGTCTCGTTTTCTTAGTGTGTTCACTGGTGCCACTACGTTTGCTTGCCTTGTCTGTCCACACCAGCGCTTATCGATAGTGCGTACTGTGGTACCATCTTTGGAGCGGCCTCTAGTACTTCCGGGTCGTCATGCGTCGAGCGAGTTGAGTTGGGACGGAGCACCACACATGCCATGTCCGACGGAAGGATGTGGTCGTGAGAGTGCACCACCAAATCAAGAACCAGATTCAGTGAGTTTTAGTTGAATGGACCGTGACACTCGAGTAGTGAAACTTTCACCTGTGTGTGTGTGTGTTCGCCCGTCGAAGTGACCTCATGGCAATAAGTTGTCAGTCGACGATTTATACTGGGATATTTCCCGTGCCTGACTTGAGTGGGGACGACCGTTGGTTGGTCGTTCGGTCGGTCGCCGCAGCGGACGACGTGAAGTTGGTCTTCCGACCGCTTCTGGCTTCTCTGTGGTTGTGCCGACTTATAATGCATTCTTGTTGTTTCACAGTGACTGGTTTAGTATTGTGAGTTGTTGGTGGAATTGTTTTCCCGCATCCGTGTGTATCTTGTGGTTTTGAATGAGCAGTTATTTTAATGCTGTCTGCGTACTGGATGTGGAGAGGAGTTGCGAACGGACATCAGTTCGGTTGGGGCGCAGCAGCGAGCAGGTCCGTCCAGTGCAAGGGCAAGCCGCGGCCGCTGGCTGCGTGCTGCCACTGCCGCATCGAGGAGGGGTAGCTGCAAGAGCGAAGACTTCGTTGCACACTAGGCCCTGGACGCTTAAGTTGAGTGAAGAGTTAACTGCTAATGCAACCTCGACTATTCTGAGAGCTCGCCTTTGGTCGGCGGGTTGTTGCTTCCAGGGCCGCTGAACCTGGCGGCAACGAGTGAAGTGTTTCGAGGCGGTGAAATATTGCAGCTGTCTTTCTCTGTTTGTTGTTCATCATTCAATTTCGTATTAATCTTATTAGTGAAGTGCAACCAGCGGTATCTACATCTACATTTATACTCCGCAAGCCACCCAACGGTGTGTGGCGGAGGGCACTTTACGTGCCACTGTCATTACCTCCCTTTTCTGTTCCAGTCGCGTACGGTTCGCGGGAAGAACGACTGTCTGAAAGCCTCCGTGCGCGCTCGAATCTCTCAAATTTTACAGTCGTGATCTCCTCGGGAGGTATAAGTAGGGGGAAGCAATATATTCGATACCTCATCCAGAAACGCACCCTCTCGAAACCTGGCGAGCAAGCTACACCGCGATGCAGAGCGCCTCTCTTGCAGTCTCTGCCACTTGAGTTTGTTAAACATCTCCGTAACGCTAACACGATTACCAAATAATCCTGTGACGAAACGCGCCGCTCTTCTTTGGATCTTCTCTATCTCCTCCGTCAACCCGATCTGGTACGGATCCCACACTGATGAGCAATACTCAAGTATAGGTCGAACGAGTGTTTTGTAAGCCACCTCCTTTGTTGATGGACTACATTTTCTAAGGATTCTCCCAATGAATCTCAACCTGGTACCCTCCTTACCAACAATTAATTTTATATGATCATTCCACTTCAAATCGTTCCGCACGCATACTCCCAGATATTTTACAGAAGTAACTGCTACCAGTGTTTGTTCCGCTATCATGTAATCATACAACAATGGATCCTTCTTTCTATGTATTCGCAATACATTACACTTGTCTATGTTAAGGGTCAGTTGCCACTCCCTGCACCAAGTGCCTATCCGCTTCAGATCTTCCTGCATTTCGCTACAATTTTCTAATGCTGCAACTTCTCTGTATACTACAGCATCATCCGCGAAAAGCCGCATCGAACTTCCGACACTATCTACTAGGTCATTTATATATATTTTGAAAAGCAATGGTCCCATAACACTCCCCTGTGGCACGCCAGAGGTTACTTTAACGTCTGTAGACGTCTCTCCATTGAGAACAACATGCTGTGTTGTGTTTGCTAAAAATTCTTCAATCCAGCCACACAGCTGGTCTGATATTCCGTAGGCTCTTACTTTGTTTATCAGGCGACAGTGCGGAACTGTATCGAACGCCTTCCGGAAGTCAAGGAAAATAGAATCTACCTGGGGGCCTTTATCTAATATTTTCTGGGTCTCATGAACAAATAACGCGAGTTGGCTCTCACACGATCGCTGTTTCCGGAATCCATGTTGATTCCTACAGAGTAGATTCTGGGTTTCCAAAAACGACATGATACTCGAGCAAAAAACATGTTCTAAAATTCTACAACAAATCGACGTCAGTGATATAGGTCTATAGTTTTGCGCATCTGCTCGACGACCCTTCTTGAAGACTGGGACTACCTGTGCTCTTTTCCAATCATTTGGAACCTTCCGTTCCTCTAGAGACTTGCGGTACACGGCTGTTAGAAGAGGGGCAAGTTCTTTCGCGTACTCTGTGTAGAATCGAATTGGTATCCCGTCAGGTCCAGTGGACTTTCCTCTGTTGAGTGATTCCAGATGCTCTTCTATTCCTTGGACACTTATTTCGATGTCAGCCATTTTTTCGTCTGTGCGAAGATTTAGAGAAGGAACTGCAGTGCGGTCTTCCTCTGTGAAACAGCTTTGGAAAAAGGTGTTTAGTATTTCAGCTTTACGCGTGTCATCCTCTGTTTCAATGCCATCATCATCCCGAAGTGTCTGGATTTGCTGTTTCGAGCCACTTACTGATTTAACGTAAGACCAAAACTTCCTAGGATTTTCTGTCAAGTCGATAGATAGAATTTTACTTTCGAATTCACTGAACGCTTCACGCATAGCCCTCCTTACGCTAACTTTGACATCGTTTAGCTTCTGTTTGTCTGAGAGGTTTTGGCTGCGTTTAAACTTGGAGTGAAGCTCTCTTTGCCTTCGCAGTAGTTTCCTAACTTTGTTGTTAAACCACGGTGGGTTTTTCCCGTCCCTCACAGTTTTACACGGTACGTACCTGTCTAAAACGCATTTTACGATTGCCTTGAGCTTTTTCCATAAACACTCAGCATTGTCAGTGTCGGAACAGAAATTTTGGTTTTGATCTGTTACGTAGTCTGAAATCTGCCTTCTATTACTCTTGGTAAACAGATAAACCTTCCTCCCTTTTTTTATATTCCTATTAACTTCCATATTCAGGGATGCTGCAACGGCCTTATGATCACTGATTCCCTGTTCTGTACTTACAGAGTCGAAAAGTTCGTGTCTGTTTGTTATCAGTAGGTCCAAGATGTTATCTCCACGAGTCGGTTCTTTGTTAGATTGCTCGAGGTAATTTTCGGATAGTGCACTCAGTATAATGTCACTCGATGCTCTGTCCCCACCACCCGTCCTAAACATCTGAGTGTCCCAGTCTATATCTGGTAAATTGAAATCTCCACCTAAGACTATAACACGCTGAGAAAATTTATGTGAAATGTATTCCAAATTTTCTCTCAGTTGTTCTGCCACTAATGCTGCTGAGTCGGGAGGTCGGTAAAAGGAGCCAATTATTAACCTAGCTCGGTTGTTGAGTGTAACCTCCACCCATAATAATTCACAGGAACTATCCACTTCTACTTCACTACAGGATAAACTACTACTAACAGCGACAAACACGCCACCACCGGTCGCATGCAGTCTATCCTTTCTAAACACCGTCTGTGCCTTTGTAAAAATTTCGGCTGAATTTATCTCTGGCTTCAGCCAGCTTTCTGTACCTATAACGATTTCAGCTTCGGTGCTTTTTATCAGCGCTTGAAGTTCCGCTACTTTACCAATGCAGCTTCGACAGTTTACAATTACAATACCGACTGCTGCTTGGCCCCGCATGTCCTGACTTTGACCCGCACCCTTTGCGGCTGTTGCCCTTTCTGTACTTGCCCGAGGCCATCTAACCTAAAAAACCGCCCAGTCCACGCCACACAACCCCTGCTACCCGTGTAGCCGCTTGCTGCGTGTAGTGGACTCCTGACCTATCCAGCGGAACACGAAACCCCACCACCCTATTGCGCAAGTCGAGGAATCTGCAGCCCTCACGGTCGCAGAACCGTCTCAGCCTCTGATTCAGGCCCTACACTCGGCTCTGTACCAAAGGTCCACAGTCAGTCCTGTCGATGATGCTGCAGATGGTGAGCTCTGCTTTCATCCCGCTAGCGAGACTGGCAGTCTTCACCAAATCAGAAGGATTTCCTCCGATCCATAGCGACACACATCATTGGTGCCGACATGAGCGATCACCTGCAAATGGGTGCACCCTGTACCCTTCATGGCATCCGAAAGGACCTTTTCCACATCAGGAATGACTCCCCCCGGTATGCACACGGAGCGCACATTGGTTTTCTTCCCCTCTCTTGCTGCCATATCCCTAAGGGGCCCCATTACGCGCCTGACGATGGAGCTCCCAACTACCAGTAAGCCCACCCTCTGCGGCCGCCCGGATCTCGCAGACTGAGGGGCAACCTCTGGAACAGGACAAGCAGCCATGTCCGGCCGAAGATCAGTATCAGCCTGGGACAGAGCCTGAAACCGGTTCGTCAGACAACTGGAGAGGCCTTCTGTTCAGCCCTGCGGAATGTCTTTCGCCCCCTGCCACACCTCGAGACGACCTCCCACTCTATCACAGGTGAGGGATCAGCCTCAATGTGGGCAGTATCCCGGGCAGCCACAGTCGTAGTCCGATCGGGGGATGCGTGGGACGAGCTGGCCGTCCGCGACAAACCCCCATCCGGGCCCCCACAGTGATGCCCATTGGCAACAGCCTCAAGCTGTGTGACCGAAGCCAACACTGCCTGAAGCTGGGAGCGAAGGGATGCCAACTCAGCCTGCATCCGAACACAGCAGTTGCAGTCCCTATCCATGCTAAAAACTGTTGTGCAAAGAACGTCTGAACTAATCTACAGAGAGCACAAACAATTCGACACAAAATTTAAACGGTTATTAAAATACAAGATTGCCTAGTAAATGCAGCAGTGCTGCTACTTGCGCACTGCTGACACACTGCTCGGGGGCGGAAGGAGACTACGCGATTTTACACTATTCAGGTACTAAAACGCGATGCTACAACTCTCAAATACTATAATACGCCAGAAATTTTTGAATTAAACAATGCAAGTACCAAAAACATGCAAATAAATTAAGAATTAAACTATGTAACAAATAAGTGAGCTAGGAGTATACGACTTTCTGCTGGCAGCTGCTTATCCAACGGCGGCAGGGAGCACACTCTGCCTTGTGGCCGCTAACGCCCCAGTTACCTGCCCTGGAGGTTAGCATACTTTTCTGGCAGTGTACCTTTCCCTGTCGTGTTGATGCTGTCCGACACGGCGTGTAGTTTGACAGCCTCTTGTATTGTACTGTGCATATTTTTTGGGAGGTTTACCTTGATTCTAGTGTTTCCTTCGGCCTTCGGTGTTTTCTGAAGACGTAGTGCTATCTGTCTCTTCGTCCTTACCTAAGAATATTCCATCGTTGTACCGGTGATCGGACGTTAGGCGGATTGGTTAGTCAGTCGGTTGGCGCTTAAGCTGCCCTAGTTTGAGTTGCTATCCTGTTATGTGAGTACAACTCCTGGCTGCCTGTTTCACCTTACCGTATGCTTGAGTCACCTTCCCAGGCTGACCCTTGGAACACTTGCTGAGAACTGCTTGTCCTGATTCCTTAGATTTTGATGTTTGTTTTAAGGATATTTATAATTTTCTAATTATTGTTGGTGTGGCCTTCAGCCGATCAATAATTTCACTTCTTTGGTGATAAGGCCTTCAGCCATGTTACAATAAGTTTTTTTTAAGCAAACTTGTTTTAAAAGCAAAGTATTTGTTGAAATGTGTGCTATTTGGAATTGCTCTTCTGACTTCTAGTTCAGGCCTTCAGCCATTTTTTTTATTTATTTATTTATTTATTTATTTATTGTTCCGTGGGACCACATTTAGGAGAAGTCTCCATGGTCATGGAACGAGTCAATACATGAAATTATAACACGATTGTAGAAACACATAAAATGAAACAAGTCGTTAGTTTAAATAAAGAAAATCAAGAATGTAACACTGGAATTTGCTTAATTTTTTATCTCTTCCAGGAGCTCCTCGACAGAATAGAAGGAGTGAGCCATGAGGAAACTCTTCAGTTTAGACTTAAAAGTGTTTGGGCTACTGCTAAGATTTTTGAGTTCTTGTGGTAGCTTATTGAAAATGGATGCAGCAGAATACTGCACTCCTTTCTGCACAAGAGTCAAGGAAGTGCATTCCACATGCAGATTTGATTTCTGCCTAGTATTAACTGAGTGAAAGCTGCTAACTCTTGGGAATAAGCTAATATTGCTAACAACAAACGACATTAAAGAAAATACATACTGTGAGGGCAATGTCAAAATTCCCAGACTATTGAATAGGGGTCGACAAGAGGTTTTCGAACTTACACCATACATAGCTCGAACAGCCCGTTTTTGAGCCAAAAATACCCTTTTTGAATCAGAAGAATTACCCCAAAAAATAATACCATATGACATAAGCGTATGAAAATATGCGAAGTATACTACTTTTCGTGTTGAAATGTCACTTATTTCAGATACTGTTCTAATGGTAAATAAAGCGGCATTTAGTTTCTGAACAAGATCCTGAACATGGGCTTTCCACAACAGCTTACTATCTATCCGTACGCCTAGGAACTTGAACTGTTCCGTCTCGCTTATAACATGCCCATTCTGTCTGATTAAAATGTCAGTTCTTGTTGAATTGTGGGTTAGAAACTGTAAAAACTGAGTCTTACTGTGATTTAGCATCAAATTATTTTCCACAAGCCACGAACTTACTTCATGAACTACATTATTTGATAATGTTTCAATATTACACACAAGATCCTTCACTACCAAGGTGGTGTCATCAGCAAACAGAAATATTTTTGAATCACCTGTAATACTAGAAGGCATATCATTTACATAAATAAGGAACAGCAGTGGCCCCAGCACCGACCCTTGGGGAACGCCCCATTTAACAGTGCCCCATTGGGACTGAACATCATTACCACTCTCAATATTGCGGAGGATTACCTTCTGCTTTCTGTTCTTAAAGTAGGAGGCGAACCAATTGTAAGCTACTCCCCTTACTCCATAATGTTCCAACTTCTGCAGTAATATTTTGTGGTCAACACAGTCAAAAGCCTTCGTTAAATCAAAGAAAACACCTAACGTTCTCAACCTTTTATTTAATCCGTCCAAAACCTCACAGAGAAAAGAGAATATAGCATTTTCAGTTGTTAAGCCATTTCTAAAACCAAACTGTACATTTGACAGCAAATTATGTGAATTTAAATGCTGCAGTAACCTTGTATATACAAGCCTCTCGATAACTTTAGCAAACACCGATGGCATAGAAATAGGTCTATAATTGTCAACATTATCCCTGTCTCCCTTTTTATAAAGTGGCTTCACTACCGAGTACTTTAATCGGTCAGGAAACCGACCACTGCTAAAGGAAAAGTTACAGATATGGCTAAGTACTGAGCTAATATACGTGGAACAATATTTCAGTATTCTGCTAGATACCCCGTCATATCCATGAGAGTTCTTGGTCTTTAGTGATTTAATTATTAACTCAATCTCCCTCTTGTCAGTATCATGGAGGAGCATTTCAGGTAACAGTCTCGGAACACTTTTTTCTAAGAGCGCTATATGATTCCCTGTTGGGACTAGGTTTCTATTTAGTTCACCTGCTATATTCAGAAAGTGATTATTAAGTACTGTACATATATGCGACTTATCAGCAACACGGACATCCCCACTACGCACTGATTCTATATCCTCGACCTGTCTCTGCAGACCAGCCACTTCCTTTACGACTGACCATATGGTTTTAATTTTATCCTGAGACTTAGCTATTCTATCTGCATACCACATACTTTTTGCCTTCCTAATAACTTTTTTAAGCACCTTACAATACTGTTTGTAATGGGCTGCTGCATTTAGATTTTGACTGTTTCTAACGTTTTGATATAATTGCCACTTTGTTCTACAAGATATTCTTATCCCTTTAGTCAGCCACCCAGGCTGCCTGTTTGTGCTAGTACCCTGTTTTAAACGTTCTAACGGAAAGCAACTTTCAAAGAGCACGAGAAAAGTCTTGAGGAAAGCATTATATTTATCGTCTACTGTATCAGCACTATAAACATCTTGCCAATCTTGTTCCTTGATAAGGTTTACAAAAGTCTGTACAGCAACTGGATCAGCTTTCCTAAAAAGTTGGTAACTATATTTAACATGTGTTGAAGCACAAAAATCTTTTAGACTTAAAATTTGTGCATCATGATCTGAAAGGCCATTCACCTTTTTGCTAACAGAATGCCCTTCTAATAATGACGAATGAACAAAAATATTGTCTATGGTTGTTCTACTGTTCCCTTGCACTCTCGTTGGAAAGAATACGGTTTGCATAAGATTATATGAATTAAGGAGGTCTACCAGCATCCTTTTCCTTGCACAATCACTTATACAATTAATATTGAAGTCACCACATATAACTAACTTTTTGTATTTCCTATAAAGTGAACCAAGAACCTCCTCTAGCTTTAGCAAAAATGTTGTGAAATCGGAGTCTGGGGATCTATAAATAACAACAGTAAGAAGTTTAGCTCCACTAAATTTAACCACACCTGCACAACATTCAAACACCTTTTCAGTGCAGTACTTTGAAACATCAATTGACTCAAATGGGATACCGTTTCTCACATACATGGCTACTCCCCCACACCGCAAAGAGCTCCTAGAAAAGCTGCCAGCCAACCTGTATCCTGGTAAAGGAAGCCTCTGAATTATCTCCTTATTTAAGAAGTGTTCAGATATACCAATAATTTCAGAGTCAACATCTATAAGCAGTTCACTAACTTTATCTCGAATACCTTGTATATTTTGATGAAATATACTAATTCCCTCATTAATCGGATACCCAAGCTTTGTAGAAAGTGGTTTCTTTGTTAGAGAGACTTCCCTTAAGCAGGAATACCTATCAGCTGACTTCAATCTAAAAAAGGTACAGCTCTAACACCCACAACTACCGGAATTTTCCCATGAGTGATCCCACCACCCCCACCTATGCTGTCACCTATAAGTTTTGCCAACCTCCCCTTCCCATACCTGTTGAGGTGCAGGCCATGTCTAGTGAAACCCGTCCTACTGATAGACTCCACCGACACCACTGAAATGTGACTCATGCCTTCTGTCATCAGCGCACCCCCAAGTCTCATGTTATTACGCCTGACGGCTATATTAAGATGAGGCCGATCGTGACGCTGAAACAGTTCCACGAAATGCACATTCGTGTTGCCAGTCTGAGTGGCTATCTTTTCCAGGTCACCATCTATGTCATACTTCCCATCCCTATCAATACTATTACCAGCCCCACCCACAATCACTACCTGATCCTCTTTAGTAAAATCCCTACATAACCCCCCTATGTTAAAAGTCACCTGAGCCAATCCTGCATTAGGCTTCACAATGCTGGTGACCTGGTACTCACTCCCCAAAACTTCCTGCAACTGCTGGCCTACACCTCTACCATGAGAACTACCTAACAGCAGAACCTTCTTCTTTCTCTTAGACTTTGCAACTGTCCTAGCCACCGTAACTGCTGAGGTCTGCTGCATACTTCCTACATCTACAGCTACTAGAGATTCCTCTCCACTAGACTCTGACAGTTGGTCATATCTATTACAAACACCAATAGTAAAACTATCTGAAAATCTCCTTCTCCTAGCAGATCTCTTGCCAACAGCCAGCTCCCATTCCCCAACCCCCTTCTCCCTCCTCATCCTATCTAGCTCCTCCTGTGCGTTTTTCAACTGCACCTGAAGGGCACAGATCTTACGCTCCTGCTCCTCTATCAACTTACTCTTGCTACATAACCTGCAGTTCCAGGAGAGGATCTCACCAGAATGCCCACTGGCTTCCCCACTGCATTCCCCCCAGTGAAAATACTTCGAACAAGTCTCACACCGCAATCCACTACTCACAAACCTACGGCAAAGCCCACACTTCTCACTCATGGTAAAATTTTACAATTATTGAAACAAGAAAACAACTTTATCTAAGTTCCGCTACTACAATAAGAAGATGTTAAAAACTGACTACAATTATCACAAACTTGCTCTACAAGGGAAGTAACTACTATTATTGAAAGTATTAATCAACAACAAATGAGAATATAACAAAATACTAACACAGAAAGAAAATCAAACGTCTAATGACAGTAACGAAACTGAAAGCAGTTCGCAAAAATTTCTTCTGAAGTTATTTCACCGGAAAACACCAAGAACACCGGTTGAAGACCACTAAAGTTCCTAAATAAAATACTATACACAAACAATTAATTAGTACTTAGCTTTCGATGCGCCGCTACAGCTGCAACTGGTCAGCGCGGAATGTAAACACGGGTAAGAGGTTAAGTTGCTCGATACGAAACACTCACAAATATCAGGCCACAACACACGAAATGCAGAGGTGAATGAAGAAACCACTAATAAGTCACTTATATAGTAAATATTATCACAAAAACAGTTAAAATATATATCTGAAAACTAAAAATAGATGAAAACTTAGAGAGCGATCTCACACGCAGTCACGCGTTGTTTGAGTTATTGTTGGTGGCCTTCGGCCCTAAAATTGTGGAATTTTTGCTTGTGATAAGGCCTTCAGCTGTCATACAATCAATTGTGTTTTTTAAGACATTGTTTTAAAATTTTAATTTCCTTAAATAAAGTATATGTATTTGTTGTGCAACCGAGGTTACTGATTACGGCCCCATCCACAATCGTAACCTTATCCTGCCCCATCCTGAAAAACCAGCTCTCAACTTTCTGTAAGTACTGGGCGCCATCCTCAGAGTAACTAAGATACTCTGTGTTTTCGAGGCGTTTTATGAGAGTTGCTATTTCCTTGCCCACTCGGCGAGGTTGTCGATTACCTGCTGAATTCGTCGGCGCATCATGTCTGCGTCTGTGTCGCATGTGAACACAGCAGTCTGGCTGGTATATAAGGCAAATTGCATCCGCTCGGTTTGAGGAAGGTATGCGCATGTTGAACATGTACAACAGGGTACCAAGTACAGATCCCTGGGGAACAACCGCATGAATGAGACGACGGGTGCAGACACCGTCGTCGACCCTCTGTAGAAACTTCTGCCTTGTAGGTAACTCTGAAGTAACGCGTGACATGGGGACTCCTCGCATAAGTAATTAGTGTAAGAGGCCCTCGTGAAACATCAAGCAAGATGGCACTGAAACACTCCCAAGGTCCCATGGCTTGCACAGCGTCTGCTACTAAGTATAGGAGAAGCTGGTGAAATGGCGTCTCCACAACGGAAACCAGTCGTTCGTGAGAGGCCCTTCAATGTCAGCGTGCCTCTGTAGACATAACAGGTATAGCCTCTTAACCCGTTTTGACATCACAGCAAGAAAGCTTATTGGTCAACAACTCTTTGAAGACTGCACATCCTGGGCAGGCTTAGGAACCACGATGATCTCAGCATGCTTCCAGGCTGTCGGGGATTCTCCTGAATTGAGAATTTGATTTGAAGGATACTGCCAGATGGTCATCTGCTACAGGTGGCAGGAGTCTTAGTAGGTTAGTAGGTTAACATCAAGGGAATTTACTATCGTTTCTTGACTTCTTGGGGTATTATTGGTTCTATGATGTCTCCTGACCGTTCGGCTAGGAATATTGGTAACTGGTAGTCGGTCAGCTGTGACTCATTGGGTCGGTGATGGGTGTAAAATTGCAGGTGAAGACATCAGCCAGGACGTTCACTTTAACATCAGGTTCACAGATGGTGTCGTTGTCCACGAGAAGAGAAAGGTTTCTGTATAACTTTTTAGTGAACAGTCGCGTCGCTTTCCATGCAGTCTCATCTTCAAACGACAAATTCGCGTTTTTGTCTGCCGTGACTGAATTCTGTTTTCTTCCACGACCGTTTTAAAGTCCCTCTTCGTCCTACTGAGTAATCGCTTGGTCTCCAGATTGCAAGTGAGTTGCCATTTCCTAAATAATTATTCTCTTTTTTGACTGCCTCTAGCAGGTGAAGAGTCTTCTGGTTTCTTCGTTTGATGGTGCTGGAGGGGCGTCCTGAGCCGCTTGGAGCGTTTCTTGGGTTAGATATTGAATCTGCTCCGGCTCCTCAGGAGCATGTTGGAGAGCGTAATTCAGTCTATGGTAAAAAGTTTCTCATGAGTGCAGCGGATATCAAGTCATGTACGTCTTGTTGGCAAGGCGTCCACCTCAACGTTGAATATTACGGGAACATGGTCCAAAGACATTTCTCACACTCGCCGTGGTGTCACTTCGTATCGACTTCGTAGTGGTTGTATCTAAGACATTTGATCTTCCTCCGTTGTTGGGATAGCACGTGATATCACGTGGGTCGACAGCGGTGGCGTCGTTAAGAGGTTCGCGTTGCTGCGCGGCGGAGCTGTAATAATTGGCGTGCAGAATTGTGGTTGCCTCCTCAGGCGGCAACGCTAACACTCTCAATTATAACAGCTGCGCCTGGAGACCTACGGCGAGTTTAATGCGCTCCGTTGGGCTTTCAAAGTCGCCGACCTCGGAAAGCAGCTGTTTCACTGAAGAAGGTCATACTGTGGTTCCTTCTTTACATCATTACATGAATGGCGAAGTGACACATGACAATAGCAAAATAAATTACTATGGCATACAAAGGAAACTAAAATCGCTCAACGGAGGAAAGGCCACTGGACTTGATGGGATACCAACACAATTCTGCATAAAGTATATGAAATAACTCGTTCCTTTTTTATCAGCAGTGTACTGTAGGTCACAGGAGGGGTGAAGCATTGCTAGTATTTGGAAAAAAAGGAACAGGTCGTTCCCATTTTCAAGGAGGGTCGTTAAAGAGACGCAGAAAATTATTCGCCTATATGTCTGATGTTGGTCCGTTGCAGAATATCGGAACATAATTTAATCTAACCTATTTTGAAATTTCTGAGGAGAGAAAACCTCTTCTGTAGATACCGACAGGGTTTCCGAAAACAACGTTAACGTGTTCGATACAGTTCTGCATTATCACCTAATCAACAAAAGAAGGTGTCTGGAATATCAGACCTGACGTGCGACTGCATTGAAAAGATTCTAGCCAATGGAGTACAGCATGTCATTCCCAACACAGAGAAATCATCAGATTTAAAAATAACTCAGGCATTTTCCAAGGCAATGTTGTAGCACCATTACTTTTCTTTTCAAAATACATATAAATCAGCTAGTGGATAAGTCGGGAGTTCCGAGAGACTTTTCACCGACGATGCTGTTATACAAAAGAAGCAGGTACACTAGTACCGAAATGCAGGAAGACCTGGGAGAGGATCGACGCTTGGGACAGGGATTCGCAGCCGACCCTTAATGTACACCACCGCAACGCATTACGCCTAAATAGGCGAAAGGCCCATTATTGTATTATTAAGCGTTTGCAGAACAATCACAAGAAGCAGTCACTTCCACAAAAAACCTAGGAGCACGATGGAACCATTTAAAGTGGAACAACCAAATAAATCTAATTGCATGTAAAGCAGATATCAGACTGAATTCATTGGAAGAATCCCCAGGAAGCGTATCTTAGAAAACCGAACAATACGTGAATGTTGCTTGTTAGTCTGGGATCTGTGCCAGATGGGATTAATAGAGAAAATAGAGAAGATCCAAATAAGAGCAGTGTGTTTCGTTACAGCACCATTTAGTAAGAGCAAAAGCATCATAGAGATGCTCAGTCAGCTCCAGAGGTAGATTCTGCAAGAGGTACGTCCTGCATCAAAGTGTCACTGTTATAATTTCAGATCATCGAATCTGGAAGTTGGCTGTTCGTTTGAAATCTCATTTTTTGCTCACTATATTTTTGCCTACAACATAACGCCTTAAATATTTGCAATGCTTTGTGTGTTTCTGCTAAAACTGGTTCAGGAAATACTAGTTTAATTATTCTTTCAAATTCAAAGTCAAGGATAACTTATCTGAGGAAACATCTTCATCTGTGCAGCTTGGAGCTAGAAGCCAAAAGTAGGCACACAATTCAGTTTTTTTAGCAGGTTCTTAATGAATCTTTACTTATTGTTTAATGTCTGAAAAGTAGCTATGTATAATTCATTTCAGATGCGGTTAGGATATGTAAGCATGAGTATCAGTGACTATTCTGTTAAATAATGGTGTTCAGATAGTGTTTACAGTTTTTTCTGGGGCATGAACTTTCATATCTTAATGCACAGCATAATAGTTCAGCACTTGAACGAACTACTTGTGGTAGTAGTTCAGTTTTTACCACACACAAGAGCACACACACACACACACACACACACACACACACCCTAGAATGTTGGAAAACACTTCCCCAGGACGTTTCTTAAATTTTTCTGACAGTAACCAGCCTTACTGGAAGGTTGGACAGTTTTATATTCAAACATATTAAAGTTTTGGTTTGCCATTCCAGGATTTTTCATTTCTGTGATGTCCTGATGTCTTTAGAGCTATAGTTTGTTTCATTTAATTGCCGTTTATATCAGTTTTCGCAAAACATTTGTAATTTCATGTATTTGAGAGAGGACAAGTTACTCTCTCACCTATTTTTCGCATTTGGAAAATGATTACAGATTTCATTACAAACTGATGCACCTTGAGCGAGAGTCTAGAAAGTTAACGGCATGAGCAGACATTAATAGATCCTGGTAGGGTGCTAAAAGCATGAGGTACTTTTATGCTTCTTAGCTCATAGAAAACGCATGTTGGGAGTTAAAATCAATTGGCGGCGAGCCCATCGCTTAGTAAATCTTGCTGGGCAGGCCCACAGCTGTACAAGGCAGACAGGGCAGCCCTTCATTGAGACAAGTCTCCAGCAGAACAGTGCTGTGACACCTGCCGTGGCGCCAGCGGAAGCCTGGGCTGGGGGCAGCGGTCTGAAGGAATGCGTCTACACAGTGGAGTCGTAAACCAGGCATTGTGTGCAGAGCCACATGTAATAAAAATTCACCAGTTTTCATGTTCACTGATAGTGCAAATAGTCTAATGAACCACTTTCCGGCCACCCCGGTTGTATAAGAAAAAATCCGGCATCTGAGAAACGTGGAGATAGGATCTTTATTACACCTCATAGCTAGGACTAACAAGCTCCAAGGCACAGGCGATTTAGACAAAGATCTTTAAGACTGCATCTGTTCACCTGTTGCTGTGGAAAGTGACATGACTTCAGAGAAAATTGTCTCTCCCCCTCTGCAAAAACTTACGAAGGTAATCCCCAAAGTAAGGTCTCAAATTTTTCATAAGCACATAAACCTGTTTATTTCTACAATGAGTTACATCAGTTTACAGCTTGAACATTTAGCTATTTTTCGACATAATCACCTTTTCCGTCGATGCATTTTTGTAGACGCTATGGCAGTTTTTGTATGCCCATGTCATACCAGCTCGCCGCAATGCAGCGAAGAAGGATGCCCCGCCACTGGCGTGATTGTTGCTTGGTCTCAGGTGTAAAGTGGTATGCCCAGGTTTCGTTACCCGTGACAATTGAGTCCAGAAAGTTGTCCTGTTCGGCTGCAAGGTGGTGAAGAAATGTGCGGGAAGCATCGACTCGTTGCCGCATGTGGTCCTCAGTCAGCATGCATGGCACTCATCTTGTGCACACCTTCCGGTAGTTCAACGTTTCCGTTAAAATTCTGTGAGCGGTGCTTCGGGAAACCTCAGGAACCAACGCGCAGAGATCATCCGGGGTGATCCGCCGATCTACACGCATGTTTTGTTCAACCTTCAACATTGTCTCCTCAGAAATTGACGGTCTCCCGCTCCTTTGTTCGTCGTGAATTTCGGTCCGACCAGCTGCAAACTCTCTACACCACTTACGAACATTTTTGACATCCATGCACGACTCACCATACACTCCCGTCAATTGGCGATGGATTTCAATCGGCGCAGTGCCCTTTGCGTTCAAAAACTGAATAACTGCGCGCAGTTGGCACTTGGCGGTAACATCCAACTTGAGCTCCATTCTCAACGGCTGTCAAGCCAAGACCGAGCGCCTCAGCGCGGCGTGCGCATGTTTACACACAGCGCGTGAAGCACTCTTCATAACACTATGACCAACTGCCGTACAAACAGAGTTCTGTACTTATAAAAAAATAGGAGACCTTACTTTTGGGATTACCCCCGTAAAAAAGCCGGTATTGGCGGTTCCTTTTTTTCCAAAGAAGCAGGTTTCTTAACTCTTGCTCTGGATCGACATGAGTTTGTGCTGTCGTGTGGGAGGGGAGATTTACATCTACATCTACATCTACATCTATACTCCGCGAGCCACCTTACGGTGTGTGGCGGAGGGTACTTATTGTACCACTATCTGATCCCCCCTTCCCTGTTCCATTCACGAATTGTGCGTGGGAAGAACGACTGCTTGTAAGTCTCCGTATTTGCTCTAATTTCTCGGATCTTTTCGTTGTGATCATTACGCGAGATATATGTGGGCGGTAGTAATATGTTGCCCATCTCTTCCCGGAATGTGCTCTCTCGTAATTTCGATAATAAACCTCTCCGTATTGCGTAACGCCTATCTTGAAGTGTCCGCCACTGGAGCTTGTTCAGCATCTCCGTAACGCTCTCGCGCTGACTAAATGTCCCCATGACGAATCGCGCTGCTTTTCGCTGGATCATGTCTATCTCTTCTATTAATCCAACCTGGTAAGGGTCTCATACTGATGAGCAATACTCAAGAATCGGACGAACAAGCGTTTTGTAAGCTACTTCTTTCGTCGATGAGTCACATTTTCTTAGAATTCTTCCTATGAATCTCAACCTGGCGCCTGCTTTTCCCACTATTTGTTTTATGTGATCATTCCACTTCAGATCGCTCCGGATAGTAACTCCTAAGTATTTTACGGTCGTTACCGCTTCCAATGATTTACCACCTATGGCATAATCGTACTGGAATGGATTTGTGCCCCTATGTATGCGCATTATATTACATTTATCTACGTTTAGGGAAAGCTGCCAGCTGTCGCACCATGCATTAATCCTCTGCAGGTCTTCCTGGAGTACGTACGAGTCTTCTGATGTTGCTACTTTCTTGTAGACAACCGTGTCATCTGCAAATAGCCTCACGGAGCTACCGATGTTGTCAACTAAGTCATTTATGTATATTGTAAACAATAAAGGTCCTATCACGCTTCCTTGCGGTACTCCCGAAATTACCTCTACATCTGCAGATTTTGAACCGTTAAGAATGACATGTTGTGTTCTTTCTTCTAGGAAATCCTGAATCCAATCACAAACCTGGTCCGATATTCCGTAAGCTCGTATTTTTTTCACTAAACGTAAGTGCGGAACCGTATGAAATGCCTTCCTGAAGTCCAGGAATACGGCATCAATCTGCTCGCCAGTGTCTACGGCACTGTGAATTTCTTGGGCAAATAGGGCGAGCTGAGTTTCACATGATCTCTGTTTGCGGAATCCATGTTGGTTATGATGAAGGAGATTTGTATTATCTAAGAACGTCATAATACGAGAACACAAAACATGTTCCATTATTCTACAACAGATTGACGTAAGCGAAATAGGCCTATAATTATTCGCATCTGATTTATGACCCTTCTTGAAAATGGGAACGACCTGCGCTTTCTTCCAGTCGCTAGGTACTTTACGTTCTTCCAGCGATCTACGATAAATTGCTGATAGAAAGGGGGCAAGTTCTTTAGCATAATCACTGTAGAATCTTAAGGGTATCTCGTCTTGTCCGGATGCTTTTCCGCTACTAAGTGATAGCAGTTGTTTTTCAATTCCGATATCGTTTATTTCAATATTTTCCATTTTGGCGTCCGTGCGACGGCTGAAGTCAGGGACCGTGTTACGATTTTCCGCAGTGAAACAGTTTCGGAACACTGAATTCAGTATTTCTGCCTTTCTTCGGTCGTCCTCTGTTTCGGTGCCATCGTGGTCAACGAGTGACTGAATAGGGGATTTAGATCCGCTTACCGATTTTACATATGACCAAAACTTTTTAGGGTTCTTGTTTAGATTGTTTGCCAATGTTTTATGTTCGAATTCGTTGAATGCTTCTCTCATTGCTCTCTTTACGCTCTTTTTCGCTTCGTTCAGCTTTTCCTTATCAGCTATGATTCGACTACTCTTAAACCTATGATGAAGCTTTCGTTGTTTCCGTAGTACCTTTCGTACATGATTGTTATACCACGGTGGATCTTTCCCCTCGCTTTGGACCTTAGTCGGTACGAACTTATCTAAGGCGTACTGGACGATGTTTCTGAATTTTTTCCATTTTTGTTCCACATCCTCTTCCTCAGAAATGAACGTTTGATGGTGGTCACTCAGATATTCTGCGATTTGTGCCCTATCACTCTTGTTAAGCAAATATATTTTCCTTCCTTTTTTGGCATTTCTTATTACACTTGTAGTCATTGCTGCAACCACTGACTTATGATCACTGATACCCTCTTCTACATTCACGGAGTCGAAAAGTTCCGGTCTATTTGTTGCTATGAGGTCTAAAACGTTAGCGCCTATAGAGCCCTGTGGCTAGCTCAAGACGGCGTGAAGGTGGTGTCGTTCGTGCACTTTGCGGGAAAATGATTTTTTTGGGGGGGGGGGGGGGGGAGGAAGGACTCTGGTGCGGGACTTTGGTTTGGAAGCACTTCTGGTCGAGGCTCTGGCATGTGTGGTTGAGACTGACTTCACTTGCGAGTAGTTTAGACTGGGGAGCCTGTGGTGAAGTTCTTGCTGCACCAACAGTGTGACTTCAAACGTCTCGGACTGCTCATTTGCCGAGGGCACACTTCTTCGTTTTTGGTTTACCAGTCTTGACGTTTGGCATCCTTGTGCGCTCTGTCGTATAAGTGAGTCAAATTGGTCCTTGGTATGACTAGTGAACGGGTGTGTCACACACTGAAATCTACCGTGATTTCAGGGCTCTGGTAGAGAGTAAATTGCGATCCGTCTGCCTGATCGCTACACTATGAGATTTTTGCATTTCTTTCGTGGCCGCAATCGATTCACAGGTGCCGCCTCCACGTCTCACCTCCGCCGCACACATCTCGCCAGCTGCAATTTACATCGCCGCACGAAGCAAACAGGGTAAAGTACTGTTGCTCCGTCATTGTCAGGGCATACAGATCTCAATCGCCACTTGCTCTCAGCTGCACCTATATAGAGAAACTTAAGTAGATTTGATCAATCAAAGTGTGCTCAGCGTCAGATCAATTCAGATTGTGTTATCCACATTTTTAGGGCCATAGTTAAACCGTCTTTGCCAACCCAGGATCCTTGTCTGGTGTAGTCTTAAACTACCTGCTAGTTGTTTATGGTATTGAATCAATAATCTGTCTAGCATAATATATGTCTGTTTTAAAGAAAAAATAAATGTTGTTTGAACAATAAAATTATGCCAACATTTTCAATCATTTAAATAGTCCCACAAGGATTTCCTTTCATATTCACACCTGTGATGAGACTACTTGATGTTACACATCTGCATTCATTTTTTGCAAGTAACTTCTGGCTATTAATTATCTGCAACTCTGTGGGAGTTAACAGAAATTCAATGCAATAATTTGAAACCAAGACTGATTTCCTATTGACTGATCTTATTTGCTCTGTGTTAACAATTGTGATACTGTAGGAGATGTATTAAATTCAAATCGGGTGAAGATAAAAGTTTTGTATTTTTCATTTGTACTTTGTGTATGAAAATCGTGTTGTTAGTTCATTAAGATGTGTTGGAAATCCTGAGAGCAGAACTGATATTCAAATTTCATTTATGAAAGGCGTTTAGACTATTAGTCAACATGTACTGATGATTTTGCGGAGAGAATTGTTGGAATGCAATATGAATTTGGGGTGTAATCAGTATTTTTTTGTTCAACTTTAAAGATACCGTGGAAGGTTTAAAAACACATAAAGTGCTGAATAAGTAGGAGATTACTACATATGTGTTTATTGGCTTCTTTATATTAAGGAGCTCTGAAATGCCCTATCTTTCCAATGTTAAAATAGCTCACATAAATATATGTTTTCTCAAAAATTATTTGATATAGGAAGCTGAAATGTCTACAGGTCATTTTTTGGAGTATTAGCCACAATTTAACACAGGTATTTTTAAGAATTTGATTTCAGTTGTTAGGGAATAATTTTTTCTATTGTTATGAAAATTCACTACTTTTTGTGCCATTTTTGCTCACAAAACTCAGCAAAATACAGGTTTTTGGAAAAAGTCTGTTTGAAAGGGACTGTATAACATTTCCCGAAAATTTGAAGGAAATAAAACTTTTGGGAATCAAGTGAAGAAGTTTGGATTGCTTTCTTAGTTCATTCCAGGTCCGTAGGATGGACTATCTTAATCTTGTGCAAACTCCTCCTCCAGCTTTCTCTTTGTACTCCTCCTGTTTTGCTGCTTTGCGTTTCTAGGCTATTTACAGAAAGCAAGCATTGTTTGTACCATGTTGAAACTTATCTTCATTCCCATATTTCGAATTACTTTGCTCCTTACAACGTTGCCATCAGTGAAAGTAGCAACAGCATCATACACACCAAAGTGAAGTGCTTATATTCCAATAAAAACTGTGTAGGGTATTCTTGACCACATAAAAATAATTACACTCTCATTGGAGTTTTGAGTTTTTCCATAAACACACTTTTTCAACAGTTCAGGTGCTGCTAAGTCTCTGAAAATAGGTTTTATAGCCCCACTACCGGACCAGGCAGACTATGTTTATGAGTGTACACTTCACCAGTTAGCAATCCCTTGTTGTACTAACACCAACTGTTTTCTCCTTGGGGATACAAGTAATGATGGGGACTTTCATCGGTTGAAAAAAGTATGAAAAAAAGAGCCCAATTAGTCTTCTTCATTTCACCGACACTGTGTGTGTTTTGCCTAATAGCCATTCCATAATACTTCTGTATTTTGTCAACTACACTGCCAGTTAACGTTCCCTTCCCATCCAACCGTTTACCATCACTCGGTTTTTGTCTTTTGTATCAAGCTGTCAGTCGCCAAAGTCTTGATCCCATTCGTTTTTTGTACACTCAAATTTCCGCACTACAACATCATCGCCATAAGGCTTCAGTTCTTGAATATGTTTGAAACTTTTAGAATCACCGTCAATAAGGCAATTCACATATCACACTTTATCACACGCAACAGAACGTTGAAATATACTAGCAACACCAGTCACTTCCATTCGTCCACAGTGTACCTTAATTTTTTTGTGGACATCTACAATATTTAGCTATTACTGCTACATATAAAACTTTCCCTGTATACAGACTGGTGGCAGATACTACACCACGAAGAGATGTGTGCCCCTATTTGTGCCAAGTACCATCGAATGCTGCAGTCAGGCCTCTATTACCACTGTTTCCTATTATTGTCTCATTCACAGCTTTCATCATAGATTCCATACAGACATCTTCTACTTTAGACCCTATAAATCTATTATAGTTCGTAAACTTGGTTGATGGATTGGGAAGATTCATCATGCCACAGAAAACTGCACCTGCAGTAGCACTCTTACCAATTATACGCAAGGCATAAACAAATCTAATGTGTTCATACATTTTTCTACCATTTTCTTAATTTGGAGTTACTGCAACACTGTTCCAAAAGGGATCTTGTATGAACATTTAGCACATTTCAGTTCCATTTCACTAGCAAATCCTAGGTGAGTTTTTATAGAGAGTTCCAGAACGACTTCACTACCCTGAATACATCTTACACAGTTTGCAAAAATTCTGTTGAGACGCGACAGATCAAATATTTCATTCACATCCAATTCGCTCATTAAACATTCATACTTTTCACTAACTGAACCGAGCTTCCTCTGCAAATACCGGTAGTTTCTTTCTCACTTTCATTGCAATGAACAGGTGTACCAGCAAGGTTAATTTCACAGGCTTGGTTATCGTCTTTATTGTTTACGTTAATAACACCTACCTTCGGATTTTCAACATTTCTCATTTTCTTAAATGTCTCCAAAGAATTTCTAGTCACTTTACTTTACCTATGATTATCCTCCAGTAAAAAAGAGACTTCAATGGAAAGAATTCACTACGAATGCTTTCAGGATTGCAAAAGAGTAAATAAACATAACACACACGACAATCGAACGAGTGATTTACGAGTATACCGAACTATCACAGGTCAGCCACAACACTTATTTTGTAACACTTATTTTCTCTCACATCACTAAACTGTACATGATGAGCATTTAGATTCATGAGCACAACATTTGACATAAGTTTAACAGCACCACAGTGGGTCACACGAATGCACAACATACTTAAAAATGTTGTAAAAATAATTGTAGTCTTCTGAACTGAACAAATTATATATCAATTGAACGGGGAAAGTCTGTAAATGTTTAAAATACAAAAAAGTAAAAATTGAACACATAATGATTTTGAAACTTTCCGGAGCCCCTTAATGTGAGAGGCATTTTGCGGAGTGCTGTACGTGTCCGGGTAATTTTGAGATGAAGGAGTATTTTGAGATGAGGATTTTATTGTAGAGTTGACAGTTATCTTTCATTGATGTAATTTACTGTTTGAGAACTGTATTTTCAAGTGTGGATGCTTGTTCATTGGACCTGTATTTTGTTGATTCAGTATAATGGTGAATTTGCCGTTTATTTTGTTCAACTTGGCGATTCACGTGATAATACTGGACGGATTGTAAGGGATTCTTGTGCCTTTTTCAACAACTTATTGTGTTGTAAGACAGCCAGTAGTGTAATTTTGCTTAGCGATTTAATTTTTGGTACCTTAAGGCACAGAGTTCGAATTCGTTCGAATTCGCTCCCATACCCTCCCCCCATCACTCTCCCGGTCAAAAACTCCCCTCCCTCCTTCCTTTCATTTACATTCTGGCAGAGAAGTTGTGTCACAAGGTTAAGAGCATAAGCATTTTCAGATGATTAAAGGGTGCTTAACGTATTGAAAAACCTACAATTTTGCTCATTCATTTATTTATTTCATAAATTTGCATACTTGGGACTTGGGGACAAGTGTTCTGCCGACTGAGCTACCCAAGGACTATTCACAACCCGTCCTCAAAGCGAAAGGCAAAGGTTCCGAGTTCGAGCCTCGGTCCCACACACAGTTTTAATCTGCCAGGAAGCTGCATAGCAGCGCACACTCCGCTACAGAGTGAAAGTTTCATTCTGGAAACATCCCCCAGACTGTGGTTAAGCCATGTCTCCGCAATATCCTTTCTTCCAGGAGTGCTGGTTCTGCAAGGTTCGCAGGAGAGCTTGTATGAAGTTTGGAAGATAGGAGACGTGGTACTGGCAGAATTAAAGCTGTGAGGACGAGTTGTGAGTCGTGCTTGGATAGATCTGTCGGCAGAGCACTTGACCACGAAAGGCAAAGGTCCCGAGTTCGAGTCCCGGTCTGGCTCACAGTTTCAATCTACCGGGTAGTTTTTGTAGTGAGTTGTTGGATATTTAGTGGAAGATGTTTCATTTTTAGAAGATAATGTGGACTTGTGAACTCTTCTGTTAAATTTTTGTACTGAGATTTCACTTTGACATTGTTGTTTTGTTGTGCTAATGCTTGGTGCCTGTTCTTTCAGACATGTCCACAGCTGTGATACATGCTATGTAAGCTGAAGGCAGAGGGGATGAGGAGAAAGGAGAGGAAATGGAAGGAACTATTGATGTCAGCTGCGTCAGGGCTTTATGCAGAAACTGTGGCGACGAGTGTAAATGTGTGCTGCACTGGGGTCTGACACCAGGCTCTCCTGCTTACTGGCAGTTTATCACAACTGCGCGGACTATCTTGACATGCCTCTCAGCTGACTCACGTAAACATCTAGCGCTACCTATATCTAGTCCCTGTGTATCTCGACGTACACTGAATCTACCACCTACAGTGCAAATGCATAAATGTGTTCGACTTCCTGTGGGATGTGCGAACATGGAGGACATGGACGGAAACTGAAGATAGGTGGCGCTATGTGGGAATATGGGTCAGCCGAGAAGTATGCCGGGATAGACCACGAAATTTCGATAAAAACTGTGCCTAGAAAGAAGAAGACCCCAGGTTCGGATTCCGGTGCAGCATACATTTTCGCCCATCGCCACTGAATCCGCATAAAGTTCCAATGAAGCTGACGTCAATAGTTCCTTCCAGTTCCTTTCCTCCCGCCCCACTCCAATCTACCTTCAATTTACATAATTGTTATTTGTCTTTGATGCTGACGTTATTCAGTGCTTGATGGAGAAGCTTACAGGTAGTCAAAAGAGAAACAAGAAGTGGTCGTTTTGGAAGGAGTCATGAGAGACGTTACAGGTCTAGGGTGATGAAACAAATTGATTCTGGTGTTGGTACACTACAGGTACTCAAGGAGATGAAAGTATATCTAATAGTGATTGAATTCGTGGGAAGTGTTGGAGAAATTGATCTCAATGCTGTAACCAAAGAAATCAGTGGTGAAGTTGATTCTCGAGCAGTTCAGTCACTTGAGACTACTAGTAGCTATGATGCTAAGTAGGTGCTTCTGCAGCTTGTCATGTTCATGTTGAACATCAGATTGTCAATCCAGTTACAAAACAGGTTTTTGATAGTAGTGACATGGAATTTCTACGGTATATGAAAGTGGAAAATAAAGCTAATACAAGAGGATTAGGTGATAGATTAGAACAGAAAATAGAAACAAATGCCAGAAAATTAGGGGCTGATGTGAAGGGACTGCATGAGAGATTAGAAAATAGTAATAGAAAAATGGGTGAGAAGTTGGAAGAAAGAATGGAGGCCAGTAACAGGAAGTTAAGTGAGAGAATAGAAAAAAATGCAAGGAAACAACAAGCTAGCGTTGTTACTTTAGATGGATAGGTCCATAGTTGAGAGCAAAAATTTGAATCCATTAGTGCAGATGTTGCACGGAAATTTGTTCTGCTTAGTACACAATTAAAGGAACAGTTTCATTCAGTCTTTGATGAGAGGGATTCTACTGCCAGAAATAAATTTGTTTCTACTGAGGAAGGTCAGAGTAAATTGGAGGAGTTTGTGAGTGAAGAGAACAAGCAGTAAAAAGTGATTTTCAGTGTTTGAGGAAGGAATGTGAGAAGAAGAAGAGCGATTTGTCAGAAAGGCCAATCAGCCAGTTGATGCTACAGTGATGCTGAGTTTTTATGAATGTATGGTTAGGGATAAGACTTCAAACTATTGCCCTAAATTTCTCACCACATCTGTGTTACTGGTTGGGTCATAGCCTATTGCAAATGATGGTACTGCTCGTGTAATTGTATTAATAGATTAAAAACAAAGTGATTGTACTATTAAGAAATGTGGAACTGGGATGACTGTGTTGAGGACACAGTCGTGGTAGTGAAAGAAAATTGGTGTAGTGTACTGCAGCATTATTCTTTGACGTTTTCTTAACATCCTGGTACAATTAAGGCCTTTTCATATCAGTTCAAATGCAGCAGCACAAAGATATTTTTTTCAGACTGTATCCTCTTGCACTGATTTATGAAGAGAGATAGGTAGATAGATAGATAGATAGATATATATAGAGAGAGAGACAGGGAGAAAGAGAGAGAGAGAGAGAGTGAGGGCTGAAAGCAAAATCATCTCATAGCGAAGTGTGACTGAGGCTGCTGTCAGCTCGTATAATAATCCACTGTAGGTGGTTCCTACAAAGGGAGGTGTCATTAGATTGGTGTCAAATTCTACACAGATAAATACAATTATCCCGGCAGAAGCTCAAGTCCATTGACTTGAGATGAACTTTTGCAAAGATTTCATAATATACCAGTCTTGTCTTTCAGTGATCTGAGAACAAGCAATTGGCAAAATGAGTTGCATCCTTCAGGTCGAAAATTAGCAGCGTTTTTGTGTTATAGCTCTTTTTATTAATTTTGCAAGTTGGCCTTGTGGCTGAATGACAGTTTGGTTACCTTCATCAGAGGTTTTCACGGTATCCTTCCAGTGGGCAGGAGACCTTCCTATGTTGACGATATATTAATCACTGAAGGTAGTGAGCAAAACACAGTGAGACTTTGGACGGTTTGTTGCCTTCAGAGAGTATGGTGTCACTGTGAACCTAGAGAAGTGAAAGTTTGACACAAGTAAGGTGAAATTTCTTGGACATATTAGGACTGTATCATGCATTCTACATGATTCAGATGAAATTAGGTGATTCGTGATTTTCCTGTTCCCAAAATGAGGGAACATGTTCTTGCATTCTTGGCATTAATTAACTTTCATAAAAGATTTATGAATTTAAACATTTTGGCTATAGCAAACTGTGTGCATTGATGAGTAAAAATATTCTTTAGGATTGCGGTGCCTGAGCACAGGCAGAAGTGAGAATATGAAATAGGCACTTTTAGAGGCTCCTCTCCTGTCACATACTCATTTTAATAAAGATTTGTGCCTAAGCTCAGCCAGTTCTAAATTGAGTGTTGCTGCTGAGCTCTCCGAAGAACTTGAAGCAAATGGAGTTATGGTTAGCAATACCGTCACTTTGGCGAACTGGTTGCTCAGTAAGAATGAACACAACTTTTAAATCAATGAACTTGACACTCTCGCTGTTGTGTGGGATTTTTGCAGTTGCAATATTATTTAAGCATACAGATACCAAGCATTAGAATTTTTGATGAGTGCAAAGTTGATTCATGGTTAATTAGCCAGATAGGCATTGTATTTACAAGAATTCAACTTCACTATTATGTACATTTTAGTTAAAGATAATGTCACTGCTGATACTCTTTCAAGATCTCCTTTAGGGTTGAATCATGGGACTGATCATGACGAAAATAATGGTAGAGTCATGTATTTGCAAAATGCAGCATTTGATCAGTTCAATAAATGCTTGCCAGAGAATATTGAAAAGCAGCAGGGTAAAGATCCTTTATGGACAGAGGTGAACATGAAGTGGATAGATCAAAATAATGTTGCAATCAGACAGTTTTACTTGGTGAAAGATAAAATTTTGTTCATGAAAAGAAATGGAAATGATTAACGTTGGTTGTTTGTATTTCTGTAGAATTAGTAAACAAATTCATGTGACATACTCATTATTGTTATGCACAATTTGGAGCAAAACAATGTTTCCATAAACATCTTGAGATGTGCTATTGTTTGAACACAGAGAAACGTACCCACAAGGTCTATGCTTTGCATAGTAGCAGAATAAAGACAATTTACATTTCATCATACCATTTGGCATCTAATACAACTCAACGAGTCATGAAAGAGCATAGCAAATTGTATAGAGTCTATTACCAGTGGTGCCACAAATCATAGGATTCGTACATGTATCTGTTTGAAGAATTCTAAAATGCACTTCCAAACAATTCGACATCCTTACCATCAGTTTTAGTTCTAAAGAATCACCTTCCACCATATAAGATATGGAAAAATGTATAGCTGCCAGTTTCCACTAGGTTGAGACACTGTGATGTAGTAACATTTGCTTTGGAAAACATCAGGAAGGTTACTGAGAGATGGAAGAGAAACAGAAAGTCACAGACATCAATGAAGTAAATGAGATTGCCGAAGAAAATGCTAGTTAAGTCACATAAAAGATCCAGCAAACAATGCCCACTTGCACTTAGGACCGTTTAAAGTGATACGTGTAGTGTATCCAAACACAGTTGAAATCGAGACACTTAGGAGCAAGAGGTTTCGTAGAATTCATCAAGTCTGAAAAATAAAGAGATTTAGGTAGTAAAACTATAGAGAACAATGCTTGCATTACATTAGAACGTTAGATAATATTTATAGCGTTATGAATTTTCTTTGATGTGTTTTGATATTTGCAGAACGATGAAACTGTGTAAATAATGTAGGTGCCATTACGGTATATTAATAATTTTTACTTATGGACCGTCTGACAGGGGAATGGGGAAAAAACCGCAAGTTGGCGTTCATAAGAAGAAGAACAACAAAAAAAAAAAAAAAAAAAAATGCAACAGGAGCGTAATATGTAGGAAATTGTCCACACAACCTGTAAGTACAGTTCAAAACATTACTACTTAATAGGAAATACCAACCACCAGAACTGTTTATAACCTATAGGCACAATGACAAAAATGTAAATAAAATAGCTAACATATGTTCATATTCCAGGCCACTGATGATGCCTTGCAGAAAATAAAGGCGAAACGCGCATGGCACTAAAATTGTGTTTTATTCAGTTGCTGTCAGACGGTCCATAAGTAAAAATTATTAATATACCGTAATATTACACGCAACTGAGGAAGACAGGACTATAAAAGTTGAAAATGTAGGTGCCATATCTTTACGCTCAAATTAGGACTTCTGGAGAGACTTGTGGAAATGTGAAGTATGAAAATAAGACGGTTGGTTCAAATGGCTCTGAGCACTATGGGACTTAACTTCTGAGGTCATCAGTCCCCTAGGACTTAGAACTACTTAAACCTAACTAACCTAAGGACATCACACACATCCATACCCGAGGCAGGATTCGAACCTGCGACCGTAGCGGTCGCGCAATTTCAGACTGTAGCGCCTAGAACCGCTCGGCTACCCAGGCCGGCGAAAATAAGACGGAAAGACATAAAAACAAGAGAGGAGAGGATTGAAATCATGTAAATTGGTATGAAGAGGAACTTGAAGATGATAATAATGAGGAAGCTAAGTGGTGAAGTAGAACAAAAAAGTGACTGATGGAGGAACAGATTGGTTATTATTAAGCCATTAATTTCACTAATTTTCTTGTATATGTATATGTGACCTCTATTTTTTATTGTTTTGTATGTTAAGCTTGTGTTCGTTCTGTAAATGAATATTGTCCTATGACTTATTGTTTTTCTTGGTACAGACGAGAAAGTCATGTACTGAATTTGATTTCCAGAAACGAAGAGAAGTTGCAGGATTGCTAATCATAAATAAAAAAATTTACAACACGTTTTCTCTTTCAGATGGTGTACTCTTGAGATGAAATTGTTGACTTAAGGTTAAAAGGAGAATCCGTACAAACCTGATCAAGCCTTGTCTATGTTTGTGATGATGCACTGTTTGCTTGATTTTTTAAAGTTATTTTACAGGTAAGGAGTATGCCATATGAAGAAGAGGCGCTTACTGAATTAGATTAGAAGGGTTTTAGATGGTGCTGGAATCGGATTTGGTATTTATGTGGAATGGAAATAGTAGTTTTGGTTGTTTTAAAATTGTTTTTCCAAAAATGTGTCTTGTGTAGTAAGTTGGAGAATGTCTAACAAATTCATGCAACCACTCGTAGAATGAAAATAATGTAATGCTTCTATGTAATGTGCTGGCTTTGTACCAACCAGTAATGAATACTGTTTATCATGTTTTGACTTTAAAATGAGTTTTTTATGATGTTATGTGATCAGTTTTGTAGTTAAGACTACGTATTACAAACCCTACGTTTACTGTTATGAGCCAAAGAATTTGACAAATCTGAGAAAGACTAGACAGATTAATTCTCTTAATAAGAGGAAGTGAAACTTTAGGAGAAGGTATGTGTTCATTATGTACTTATATGTATGTTTAGATATGCTGTGTAAGGCTGATAAACTAATTTTTCCTGTATATTTTCGTGTATCCATCACTGGAGTGGATGACATGGCTGAAGCAGAGACACTACTGCGCAAGGCATGGGCTCACTGATTATCTGTTGGATGGGGGCACAGATGATGGACTTTATGGTGTCTAGAGCAGAATTACACTCATCCCATATTAGTGCTGAGAGCACTTGACTGTCCAAGTGAGGTGCTAAATAGCCGCATGATTGGCAAAAACAAAGCAGGATAAGGTGCTCGATCCCTCCAGTAACTTCAGCGAGACAGCAGTACCTGGAGCATGTCACAGACTGTCCAGAAATCAGCAGAACGGGCAACCAGTAATGTACATCAGCGACAAACGTCCAAAAGATTCCATGTTCCACTGTGTACCACCATAGCTAAAGTATTACTCGTTTTGTGACAAAACAGTTGTGTGTGTGTGTGTGTGTGTGTCTGTGTGTGTTTCCATGGTGCATAGTAGAGTTTGGCGTCAATGTGGAATAATTTCTTTAGGCATTTCAGTCCTCAGAACGGGAAGTTATGCATATTAAAAGTTGTGTATTTCTTTTAGAGAAAACTCAGGTATGAATTGTAAACTAAGTCTGACATTCACAAAGTGAATCTGAAGTACTTAGGGAGACATACATTCAAACCCACCTTCCACGTGAAACTTCCTGGCAGATTAAAACTGTGTGCCCGACCGAGACTCGAACTCGGGACCTTTGCCTTTCGCGGGCAAGTGCTCTACCAACTGAGCTACCGAAGCACGACTCACGTCCGGTACTCACAGCTTTACTTCTGCCAGTACCTCGTCTCCTACCTTCCAAACTTTACAGAAGCTCTCCTGCGAAACTTGCAGAACTAGCACTCCTGAAAGAAAGGATATTGCGGAGACATGGCTTAGCCACAGCCTGGGGGATGTTTCCAGAATGAGATTTTCACTCTGCAGCGGAGTGTGCGCTGATATGAAACTTCCTGGCAGATTAAAACTGTGTGCCCGACCGAGACTCGAACTCGGGACCTTTGCCTATCGCGGGCAAGTGCTCTACCAACTGAGCTACCGAAGCACGACTCACGTCCGGTACTCACAGCTTTACTTCTGCCAGTACCTCGTCTCCTACCTTCCAAACTTTACAGAAGCTCTCCTGCGAAACTTGCAGAACTAGCACTCCTGAAAGAAAGGATATTGCGGAGACATGGCTTAGCCACAGCCTGGGGGATGTTTCCAGAATGAGATTTTCACTCTGCAGCGGAGTGTGCGCTGATATGAAACTTCCTGGCAGATTAAAACTGTGTGCCCGACCGAGACTCGAACTCGGGACCTTCCACGTACTGTCTCATCACAAACTTCCAGCAATGAAAGTGACAGAGCGGTTTAAAGGATGCACTTAGTAACAAATGTCTACTGATAATAACATAATATTTTATTATTGTTACGTGAATTTTGTGTTATTAAGCAATTTTGTATGACGTGCGCTCATTGCACTGTCTTACTGAAAAGTAAGTCCATTTACGAAATGGAAATGAAAGAGAATTTCAACGACATAACGTGCATGGGACCTGATCAGGTAGTATCAAGGTAACAGCGCCGCAAACCATCGTTCCGCTGTCAGGAGATTCCAGGAACGTGTGCCCTATTACACCACATGCAACCAAGCACACAACTCATGGCTGCCACACCAAGTGGTCACTAAGCACCGCTATACGCTATAAAGTGATTCTGGACAAACACTACTGCACGCTGAATTTCACGTGGAGTTAATGCCAGCACAGGCCTACGTTATAAGGCATTTCATGACTTCAGAAGTCGTCCATGTTTCCCAATAAACCTCTTGCTTTAGTTTTCGCAGAATCACCTTGCACTTTTCATAGGCGTTGGAGTTTTGTGTATAAAACAGACGAATGGCTTAATCTTTGTGATAACAAACCTGAAGGTCTCACCATGATGTTAATTACGAAGCATATTAGGGCCGTGAAGTGTGATATAAATCCGATAGGATCTGCCATAGTTTACCTTGACTTAGTTCACTTAAATCACAAGCCTTTAGTTAGGGGTTTCATTATTAAATAACTTAATTTTTTAAAATTTTTTACCAAGTAGCATACCAGTTTGCACTGTCCGCTGGTGTTTTCCTCCAGAGCACATCACGAAACTGTTACATTTAACAACGAGGGGATAATCAAAACTGGCTCTTCATTTGAGACTTCATTTTCTGTTCACAATAGTTCTGCTTTTCTCAAACTGTTACATTATCTTCACAACGTTTTGCGTGTTTTTGCTACAGTCAGCGTCGAATGGCCGAAATAAGCTCCTTGAGCAACCTCTCTGTGTGATCGCTGAGGCATATCTTATCACTGGAAATCGATTTTGGTCATCAGCCAATGAGAAGCCTTCGTAGTTTGGGAACCACGAGGTGCTCTAGTTTTTGAATGTGCATTCGCGATGCAAGTGCTCTTTTTCGTCGAGTTCTTTGGGTGGAAGTGATGGCCTTGATGTTGCTTTGAGTTAGTTCGTAGTTTCTACAACAGGGAATATATCGGGTGAGATCTTCTCAATTACTTGCCTTGGTCACAATTAGGCGAACGTATAAGTTATTTCAGAAATGTGTTGTAAAGTTCTGCATAGTTAACTTGTGATTACTCCGTTTTGATACTTGCTGGGATACCTTTACACGTGCCAAAATGGAACCTGACAGGTTGCTTATTCTTTGTGAAATGTAAACTGGTAATAGGAGCGGACATTATCTTTTCAATCAGCTGTATTGTAAATTCAAACTTTTCATCTTCTCCTGGACAGTAAATAAGTTGTCTTGCTGGAAGTACTGTATTGCGAGCAAGTCTACTCATTTCGAGAAGCTTATCTTATATTTACCTCTTGATAATCCATGTGGGCTTTTTAAACCGATTTAATTATTTGAGGACAATATATATATATATATATATATATATATATATATATATATATAATGTGAGTCACGTAACGTTACCGCTGGATATATTGCGTAAACCACATCAAATACTGACGAACCGATTCCACAGATCGAACGTGAGGAGAGGGGCTAGTGTAATTGTTTAATACAAACCATACAAAAATGCACGGAAGTACGTTTTTTTACACAAACCTACGTTTTTTAAAATGGAACAACGTTAGTTTTGTTAGCACATCTGAACATATTAACAAATACGTAATCAGTGCCGTTTGTTAAATTGTAATATGTTAATTACTTCCGGAGATATTGTAACATAAAGTTGACGCTTGAAACCTCCGACGTTCAGTTGCGTGTTGTAACAAACACGGGCCACGGTCGGCGAGCAGCATCTGCAGGGACATGTTTACGATGACGACCGTGTTTACGAGTGTGGCTGTAGTGCACTGTTGTGGTTTGGTCTAGCTGTCGCAGTGTCCGCATGTTTTATTCTGCATTCGTCTCCGCACGCAGACCAACTGTAGTACACCGTGTTACCAGACGTCTGTGATAGTGTAGTGTTGTAGGAACTGTGACGATGGTGTATTCGAACTCTGAAAAGGCGGAGATGATACAGCTAACACACCAACTGTACCCGCTTCTCCTGTGACGGGCCTCTTATGGACCCGTTTGCGTGCTACGACCATACCTGTTGCATACAGTTGGCGGTAGATGTTTTGCAATGTGCGGCACGTTGGATGTTCTCTGTCCGGGTACCGTTCTGCATACACCCTGCAGGCTTCAGCTGCATTTCGTCGACACTCGCCATAGATGAGTATCATCTCCGCCTTTTCAGAGTTCGAATACACTATGGTCACAGTTCCTACAACACTACACTATCACAGACGTATTGTAACACGGTGTACTACAGTTGGTCTGCGTGCGGAGACGAATGCAGAATAACAATAGCAGCAAGCGCTACATGCGGACACTGCGACAACTAGACCAAACCACAACAGTGCACTACAGCCACACTCGTAAACACGGTCGTCATCGTAAACATGTCCCTGCAGATGCTGCTCGCCGACTGTGGCCAGTGTTTGTTACAACACGCAACTGAACGTCGGAGGTTTCAAGTGTCAACTTTAGGTTACAATATCTCCGGATGTAATTAACATTTTACAATGCAACAAACGGCACTGATTACGTATTTGTTTATATGTTCATATGTGCTAACAAAACTAACGTGGTTCCATTTAAAAAAACGTAGGTTTGTGTTAAAAAACATACTTCCGTGCATTTTTGTATGGTTTGTATTAAACAATTACACTAGCCCCTCTCCTCACGTTCGGTCTGTGAAATCGGTTCGTCAGTATTTGATGTGGTTTACGAAATATATCCAGCGGTAACGTTAGGTGACTCACCCTGTATATATATATATATATATATATATATATATATATATATATCCATAACCTTTTCTTTCAGTTATTTGATTTCATGCAACCCGGTAGATTTATTATGTTTACTTAAAGCAGCTGCATACTTACACCTTACCATATTGAGCACCCTTGCTGAAGACAAAGGTGGCATGTGAATTTTCTAAGATGGTATCAACAGTTAACTGAGTTAATTACATTCTGGAATCATAAACCACTAGCAATGAATACTATTTCTTTGCCTGAAATTAGGTTTCAAATGAAGAAAGGTAGGTTATCGCTGCTGCTTTGGATCATCACTATTTTATGAATACACTGCAGGATGACCTGGCTTATTACCAAGATATACAGGGTGTTTCAATAATATTTCTACCTATTTTGGGGAGAGGTCTCTTATACCAACACAAGAACACAGTGTCTGGCAAACATGGGCTCTAAAATGCATACCTTAAGAACTATGAGCACTTCATGTTCGATGCTGTGATACATCCCTTCTGCTGCAAGCTCTTTGCTTTCCATATTTTGGTAGGAGATAGTATGGATCTATGGATGAACACAAAAAAAAGAAATGTTCAGTAAACATTGCTTCCAAAATACGTTCCTTAAGAGCTATGAGCACTCGTTCATCTTCACTACAGTGAATCACATCTCTTCTGTCGAACAAGCGTTCATAGTTCTTAAAGCATGCATTTTAGAGTCATTATTTGCTGGACATTTGTTCTTGTTTTGGACCATACTATCTCCTTTGAAAATATGGAAAGCAAAGAGCTTACAGGAGAAGATACGTGCACCACGTTATAGAAGATGAACAAGTGCTCGTAGCTCTTACGGTACACATGATATAGCCCATGTTTACTAGACATTTTGTTCTAATTTCGGAGTAAGGAACCCGTCCCCAAAACTTGTAAAAGTATTATTGAAACAACCTGTATTGTGGTATACGTAATAGCAAGGGGCTTTCTGATTACAATATTTGGTGGAAATTATATTCTGAACTTGTGTTCTGATCTTAATGGTTCAGAAAATTATTTATTTAATTATTCTTTCAAATTCAGAGCCAATTTCTTCGTCCTACTTTTATCTGGAGAAATAACGCAAATCTAAAATTAGAGATACCAGAGTCCACACGCAGGCTTACCAACAATCGTTCATCCTGCAAACCATTCGTAACTGGAACAGGAAAGAGGAAATGACAGTGGTACACAAAGTACCCTCCACTACACACCGTCAGGTGGCCGTTGGAATGTAGATGTAGAGGTACGGAGATCCAGACGAAGCTGCTACATGATTGGTCGGATGGAGGGTTTGGTATCATGAACAGTGGAACGATACAGTACCCATGCATTTGTTTTACTAACTTTACTCTGTCGGGGGATTCCTGTTGGATGCATAATACGTTCTACTTTTGACGATCAAGAGTATGTCCAAGATGTATTAATATTTTACTTGATTGAATACATGGGCGAAAATGGTAAGTACTCGTCATGGGGAAGGAATCTATGGATGGTGCGTTTTATGATTATGACCTGGGATTTGGAAGGATTTATTCTGAGGAGCGACTGATTGAACCTGGTGGATTATTTGAGGTGATTCTGAAGGGACTGTTTGCGATTTGTAGTGGGCGGGTAGAGGGCTAGAAAGACGCTGTCATTGTATTATTGCAGGTGATGCACAGAAGGGGATATTTCTGTTCATCAGCGGTATACAGGATACTTAAGAGTAGGGAGAGCGCTATGCGTTGGGGTGCACCAGCTCTGAGATGGAAAGTGCAGAAACTGAAATTAGTATGGATTACTCTCCCTCAGGATGGTATTTGGCACCTCTACTATTGACTAAATGTACGATAATTGTGCTACATTGCAGCTAGAAGCAGCTGTACGATGTACTGAATATTTTATCTGAGTGTCTTTCCATAGGTATGTAGAGCGATTTTTTTCCACCGTTTTCAAACTATAGGGACTAATCGATGAGAGGATATGGAACAAGAAAGGTCTAATGAACTTATGTCCGGAAATGCATGGTTTACATGCTAGAGACCATTTATTGGTTCAAATGGCTCTAAGCACGATAGGACTTAACATCTGAGGTCATCAGTCCCCTAGACTTAGAACTACTTAAACCTAACTAACCTAAGGACATCACACACATCCATGCCCGGGGCACGATTCGAACCTGCGACCGTAGCAGCAGCGCGGTTCCGGACTGAAGCGCCTGGAACCTCTCGGCCACAGCGGCCGGCAGACCATTTATTAATGCATGGTTGCCTCCTAGAGGGTGGTGCTGTTCCTCATACGTCATGTTCTAGCACCCTCTGCTGCCATAGTAATTGGTAATGTTTTGTCCGATTCACTTCTCTTGCTGACTCAGCTTGTAGTGGATGTGATACAGCGTTGTACACAGTGGTTCCGTACTCGGATCGAGAGCTTGCCAACATGGTGTTTACTTATGGAAAGGCAAATGGCAACTGGAAGCGGGCAGCAAGGTTGTATCAGGAGACCTATCACCGCCGACAATAACCACAGCATTCACTGTTTGCTACAGTGTTTCGCCGTTTGTCTGACAGAGGGTCGTTTCAGGAAGCAGGAAATCGTGACGGACTTGCCCGAAATGTTCGGACACCAGACTTGGGAGAAAATGTGATTAACACTGTGGAAGGCGACTGTCGCGTCAATGCCAGGCAGTTGGCCCGCCAGTACAAGGTAAGCCAGCCGACCATGTGAAACATTCTTCATGGCAATTCTTACTACCCTTATCACTTACAGCGTGTGCAGGGCTTACTAGCGACAGAGTTTCCACATCGGGAGCAGGTTTATCACTGGTTTCTTCACCAGGTAACCACTATTCCGGGATTTGCGTCATCCAGCCTATTAACAGATCAGGTAACCATTACACTGAGTGGTATCTTCAGCTTTCATAACGGTCATCTGTGGGGTAGCATGCAGAACGCCCTTGGTATGGTGACAGCGAATCATCAGCATCGGTGCAGCCTGAAGTTGTAGATCTGGATAATTGGCGACCGTATTTTGGGACCAGTCTTCCTTTAACGTCGCCTAATAGGCCGGAACTATCGGCCTTTCTTGCTTGTGACTTTGCCTCCCCTACTGGAAGAAGTGCCATTTATGATTCGAGGAGTTATGTGGCTGCTACATGATGGTGCTCCAGACCATTTCGCCGTTAACGTCCGGACGCATCTCAATTGTGTCTTGTCTGGTCGATGGATAGGGCGATCGGGTGCAGTTGCATGGCCTGCTTGTTCACCGGATCTTAACCTGTGCGATTTCTGGTTATGGGGTGATCTCAAAAGCATCGTGTATGCAGAGCCCATTCCAGATCTGGAGACACTGGAGCAGCGTACTGGAGCTGCCTTTGACACTGTTCGGATGCAGTCTGGCAGACGCGAATGTGTGAGACAGAACATTCACGCGTGCGTTGAAGCACATGGAAACCATTTTCAACACATACTGTAACTGTGACGGCATGATACAACGCGTATTAGGCAGCAGTCTCTGTAACAATATATGATTGAATAAACGGTGTCTTTGTACTAATAAGGAAACTGTTAAGACCTTCGTGGCTTTCTGTTTAAATGTACTAATCTCCGCTGTCACTAGACGAATTTTCATGGTTTTTCACGGCTAACTTGACCGTAGCTTGAGCAACAAGTAGGCTTTATTTCATCAGAACAGGAACACGAAAAAAAGACACCGTAATTTAAAGTTTTACCTAAAATCATCTACTCAGTTTAGTAGCTCGGATGTTAAATCATGACAAGGTACTACACCAAAGAACCAATAGATGGCGCTGGTAGCTTAGTAGTACGCCAAAGAACTAACAGATGGCACTGTAAGTTTTTTTTTAACACAATGACATTTATTTTCGGAAGTTGACTTCAGTGACAGGATTAAGCACTCCAGTCTTACCTTTACAAATAGAAATTAACAGTGAATTTGCTTAGTTAGGATATACGGATTTACTGATTTCGTCTTTTGTATCAAAGTCTTAACGACAATGCTTTGCTTCTTTCAATAGGTTTCATTTACATTCTTTGCTAGGAAAAACGAATTTATAGAGTTTGCTTTTTGATTTGGGCGCCTACTCATTACGTTTTGATAGAAATAAAAATGCCTAGAAAACGGTCGAGTCTTTCGAATAAACCAGAACGGCTAGAAAATGTGGACTATGCGGCCTCAAGAATCCAATGAAGATCGTCAGGAGAGACTTGTTGCAGCTCAAGAACATCTGGAGACTCCTTCTAAAAGCGAGGCGCGACGTAACTGTGATCAAGAACGTCATGCATTGTCTCGCTCCTCAGAAATCTTCGCTCACCGAGGTTTAAATTTACTTCTCTCCAACGTAACACCAAGAAGTGGAAATTTTTACGAGAACTGGCCCAGAAGGACGTGTTTTATGCCCTGAAATCTGCTTATTTCTATTTTCCATTGCTCTTTAAACATATGCAAATTCCAGTGAGCTATGTTACTCCATGATCATAAGCAAAGCACAAGGACAGACGCAGTGTGTTACAGGCGTGGACCTAAGTGACAGTCACTTTTTGCATGGTCAGCTCTATGTGGCTCTCTCCCATGTTAATGAAACAAAGAAGCTCTCCGTTTACGTCCCGAATCATACAACTAAAAATATTGTATACAAGGAAGCTTTATAAGTCAAAAATAAATCCACCCATACGAAGTTTCAGGCACAACTACAAATAAAGACCAGAGCAACGCCGGGTTTCTCAGCTAGTAGGGGAATAAAACTACGTTTATCAAAGAGACCATGCTTCTGGATACTCATTATCGCTAATGTATTTTTCTGACCCAATCGTCCAGACAATGGTTAGGCAGGTGGCAGCGATATCTGTACGTAAGAATACGTACGGCAGAGTAGGTGTAAAAACTGTTATTTTTTGTAGGAAAGCCAATAATTTTCGTTATATAACTAGAAAAATCATAGTTCACTTTCACGCCAGAGGGAACATTTCATCAACGAATCTGCTGCCGCACATGTTCATACTCTCAAACAACGTATTATTCAGAGTACCAGTTTAAAGTGATTATCGACAACATAGACCTCCGTAGATCCAGTATAACGGTGCGTCAAATTATTAAACTCTTATTCAAAGACACTTGGTGTTTGCTGGTCAAAAACTCAGGCAGCTAGTACCTTAGGCACACTGCCTGTCATGTTGTGCACACAAAGACAACCAAAAGAATATTTTCCAAAAATTTGAATCTCACATTACACTGAGACACGGGATAACGATGTCCACTCAAGCGGTTGATACAAAATACGGCCCTCATACTCGATCACGTTGTGCTAGAGCTACACGGTTTTGAGACTTTGGTGTCCTATCTCGAAGTACAAAGGGTACTCTCATTCAACTATCATCTGTCTCATTTCGTTGCAACAGGAAAGAAAAGCAGCTGTCATCATGTATAGCGAAATTGTAGAATTGGTGAGAATACTTACATGGAGCTTGAAGCCACCAACTGTAAAGAAGGCAGCGACTGCCAGAAAAAATGTGTTAGGTGTTGTTAGGAAACTCCATTCACGTAACATACTGTATGTACACGCTTTATTGCACAACCCACTTTGTCAAACATCGTGCTATGTCACGAGAAACACATCGTAATCTACATACATCATACATTTTACAACACATTTTTATTCAGAATGAGAATGCTGTGCCTTCTTTACACGAATATTAAATTACGTTTCTCTCGAAAAAATCTGTACACTCATATACTTAACTGTAAATATTAATACATGGATAAAACTAATACTTCTCTCGATATATTCATAAACGACAAATTTGTTAGTAAAATTTTAAGTTCGTCCAAAACACACTTTGTACAATAATTTTACATCCTACAAGATTGCATTCTGCGCCACCTTGCGCACATCAGCATGCTACGCTGACTACGTTTCCCCACACGCACTGTGCGACCGCTTGAAAGCGTTGTCCATTCAGAACAATGCCGCAGGCAGAGTCAGTCTCTTTACAGTTCATTTTGTATACACCCATCTGTGAACCTACAAAAATTACGAATTTCTTCATAATTTCTTAAATTAGCTCTTTCACAGAGGTGAATTTACATTCTCTCTCTCTCTCAAATGACTGTAATACCGCAATGAATGAAAACATGATGTCAATTTATATTCAGCTACCCGCATGGTGACTGACTTGAGTATACTTATTGCAGAGGTAACATTTTAGCAGATTTGTACGCTTACGTCGTATACTGCAAAGATGGGCTGCCTTGACTTGTGAAATGTAAAACAATGACTTAGCACCTTCGAGGAGAAGGAGACACAGTAAAAATCTTCTACTCGCTAATGAATTTTATGAAGGATTTGGTAGACAATTTGTTTTACAGAGAGCGAGCAATGGCGACATATAGGCAAAACTTAGGTTTACAACATGCAAGGCGTCACAACAGGAGCAATGCAATACTGTTGAAGAGCTTTGCAGGCTAATGTACACAGAGAGAGAATATTTTGAAACCTTGACAAAAACACTTCTCTCGATATATAAATTAACTATGAAATGATTAAGAGAGAAAGGAAGAATATTACAAACTGTTCGATTTTTTTCGTAAATATCCATATCACCGTTCCGCAGAAATAGCTGAAGAAACGTGCAGCAGAGTGACACTTCAGATATGGTAAATTGCGAAGTATACCTGTCTTACCTTGACGTGGATGACTTGGAGAATTTCAGAATCTTCGAAGATATCTACTTTGGCATGATTCTTACGCAGCCATCATAATAAATGTCAAAAATGTGCGGCAAATGCGGAAAGGCTGCTGAAATGAATCTAAATGTAATATTCATTGTGAGCACTAATAAAGTAATAAAAAGTTTATACGCCATTATCTCAATAAGAAGCAGTTACGCAGATACACAAGGTAACCTCATTTTGGTCAGAAACTCCGAGAAAGTTCTTATTGTTATGCGGCAGTAAAATAATTAAATGATAAAACAGAAATAAGAGAAGAAACCTGAGTAGAATACACTGATGAAAGTATTACATGACAAACTGTAAAAGCGTAATACTGTGGATGAACCGAAGTTGGAATTAGAGAAATATAAAAAGAAATGTTAAAATGTTACGAGATATTTCATCATACATTTCTGTCTTCAGCTGAACGTTACTCATGGTACAACAATTTCAGTTTTATCAGACAGAGATTAGACTGCCTGCTGTTTGATTGGAGCGCTAGTTATATTCAAGAAAATTTTCATATAACGCAGATTATAACGAAATAACTGCTCAGGTATGATTTATTTAGTTGTTAAGTATATAATTTCGTTGTAAGTGAATCATGCGACAAGTGATCAATACAAAGGCTGTAAATGACACATTCTGTCCCAATGAAATGCATTCAACGATTTGTTTCGTATGTGACTTCCAAATCCAAGTGCATATTATATCCAATCCTCACCCCTAAAAACTTTTTTGTGGTACAGTTTCTTCCAGCAGTATTAACAGAGCTGAAAATTTAACGGGAGTATGTGATTCTCTTAACAAAACAATCATTTATGAAGCAGAGTGTAAAAGAAGAAGAAGAAGTGTTCGGCTTTGTGTCATAAAGTGATATATTTGATATTTCAGAAAGTGTTTCAGAAATACTCACATAAATTTTACATGTCATGCAAAGACGGAAAGTATTTTCAAATTGTGAATCGAAACGGAGAAATTAAGATGTGAAATTTAGGTTTGTCATTGGAACAGAATTCACAGTGAACAGTCTTTCATTCCGTGTTACTCGCGTTGCCGCAGATGTTTGCACGCCATTCGAAACAGATTAGAAATTATATATTCCATTACACCGCACCGCTGGGCTAAACAACCTGGCTCCTATTTCGAATTGGGTTCATCGTGGCTCTGCTGCAGTGCCTATTACAAGACATAATTATTCCACGGCGTGACGCGGCGTAATTGAGGACAGTGTCATTAATTCGAAAAAATAACGCAATCACGGGTTTAAATCTTTAATAACAGTTCTGCGGACACGCAAATTGACCACGACGAGATGAGAAATTTGGCCAGTTTGCTTCTCACGGACAACAAGTAGAGGACTGCGAATGACACTGTAGTTTACCAGTTTAGTTTCTGTCTAACCAGAATCTCCTGAAATGCAATAAACTGCTCTTAAAATTACAAGAGAGTAGTTATACTTCTATATTTCTGACGTAATTATTCTAAAAACACGTAAGTTCACTAGGTCACCTGCGTGTGATATCACTGCTTGATGCAGTTGTTAGTAATTACTAAGTGTTTCTAAAACTCCTGCTTTCCGTGAAAAAAAGGGCAGTGTTGAACTTTTATTTTGCTGTTTTTGACATGGCCCAGTAAACATTTTGCCCAAAAACGTAGTTTCCACGAACCAGCAGCTCATTGTTTCGGATGTAACTTACATTTTCATGATAAATCTTTTCAGTATAAGTACTTTAGAAAAGTACCTTAGAAATGTTACATCGCCTGTTCTGATTCATAATCTGAAGCTTTTCCAGAGTTATAAAAATTATGCTAACCAATTACGCTAGAGAACTAGCTTGTTATAATGATTTTTTGTTGAGCTGTATCCTAATTTCGGCAAGAACAGCCTAGGGACTACAGCAATCGGATTGACGATAAAAATATTTGGCTGTTAAAACACAAATAAATTACTAAACACACACTATTTGATTTACTTCCTTTATTCATTCCGGAGTCCAAAACTTCATAATTAGTTGTATCAGTCAAACTCTTATTTCAGCGTAGAATGTTCGTCGTGCACGAGTTTCAAATTGCGGAAGCCTTTATGAAGAAGCTGACAACGTTTTTTCGCTGTACCTGCTGTAGATGATTTACACACCGACTCATATCTTGAAAATACAAAAATACAAAGACTTTGCAGTAATTCATTTGTATTTTAACCACTCTTTAAGAAATCAAAATGGAAATTAACACGCAATATATAGATTTAAAAAAATTAGCGTGTATGTGGAAGCTATGTGTTTAGTAAATTGTACGCTACACTTACGAACACTTCTTTATAAACTCGTGTATTGCAAATCTGATATATGAGCTTTGCCGTTTACTGAACCACAATTTAACAGACTTGTCATTCTTAGTAATTTACTACTAGCGTTACCTTCTTACATAGGCTGTTTCTATTAGATTACACTATAGAGAAGGGTCACGAAAGTACAAATAGAAAAAATTAGCATTGCAGGAATAGCAGAATGAAATATTTTCACGTATTTCATTAAATTAAGTATGTGGGTAGTGAACTGGTGAAAACACTAGAACTTGAAAGACTTTCCACAACATTCATGGCATATGAGCAAGTCGATAGTTTCGTTTCTATGCGGGAGGAAAAACGAAGGAAGGAAGATGGGGGGGGGGGGGGGTTAACGACACGTCGACGGCGAAATCATTAGGAACGGAGCACAAGCTCGGATTGGTTAGTGATGAAGAAGGAAATCAGCCAAGTCCTTTTAAAGAAACCATCCCGGTACTCGTCTTCGGCGAGTCAAGGAAATCACTGAAAACATAAATCTGAACATACAGACAGGTTGAAACGTCATCCTTCCAAATATGTGTCGAGTGCCTAACCACTACTCCAGTTCACTATGCTTTACCTGTGGAGTTCACGGGGAAACGTACTCCACTCTTAGTGTACTGTTATCTTTTGTTAAAAAGAAAAAAGCTTCTCCAATAGACAATTCGAAAAATGTGCACCTATACTCTTTTATATTGTGTGAGAGGCCTTGCCACTTTTACATCTAATCGTAAATAAGTTGATCCGGAAACCTTGCTATCATGAGATAAGAGTGACGACGATTTGTACAGATGTTTTAATTTACAAAGATTCGCTCTTAAGTTTCAATCTTGCATTGTCTTAAGAGAGTAAGAAATTATTGCAACTCATTTTTGTTGCCGTCCTGGTGGTGGAAGGTTCTGCCGCTAAGATAACTCCTAACGTGGCCCAGGGTACACCCGGTAGTCTGTGATGGCATATTATCAGCGGAGCTTTCTTCGGAAAACTGAAGCCATTACAGTATCACCTTCCGCTCGTCGAATAGAAACGTGGAGAAACAAGGCCACTGGTAGTAACGAGCAAACCCTAAAGGAAGAAATCGCTGCTGTTTCCAACTATCCTACCAGACGTGGAAGACTGAACAGACTGCGAACTGGAGTGAAGTGGCGCAAGCAGAACTTGAAGGGATGGGTCCACATCACTGGAGATGCAACCTGCGAATGTCGAGAGCTTCAACACGGTGAACACCTCTTGGTCTGCCCGAAGTTGTGCGAAGCCAGCACGCTCGAGGACCTGATTTCAGAGAATGCCCCAGCAATCAAGACTGGCGAATTTTAAGCTTAAAAATCAATATGACAGGTACAAAGTCCAGTGTATGTATTGTCAATGTTGTATTGTATAGTACTGATTGTAATGTGTTATTTTAAATTTGTAAATAACTGTGCAGTACTGCCTTGGACACGAAAATAATAGTAAGTACTGCAACTAACACACATGTCTAAAACGTTTACAGGAATCAAGACTCTTTGGTAAGATGTAAGAATTAATTCAAATATGAGACAGGTCACTTACTCTCCTACAAAACATGAAAGAATGCAGTGCTCTCCGTGTGACGCCTTACAAATTACAGGCTATTTTAGTCGAAGGCCTTCTGACTCAATTTCTCGAGGGTTGAATATAAATATGTACGGCGTACACGTACTTTTATTTTATTGTGGCAGTCCCACCGATGGTTTTATAAAGAACATCCAGCTAATAAATCGACAAATTCTCAGAACCTAACTGAAACGTGTTGCTAGTATGTCCTCTAAATTGTCGTTAAGCCCGGCGGTTCCCGGGGGGAGAGGCATCGCAACACGCCGCTAACACTTAGACAGGTCCCCGTCGCCGGACGCCGACGTCACGCGCACTTCACTGACGTCACAACGCCGGCCGGCCTGGGCACACGTTCCCTCCGATGAAACGCTGGTCATTGTTGCCGTGGTTCCTCTTGCAGCAGCGGCGAGGAGGGCGCTAGTCGAACCGGCGCACTAGCCACGGCGCTGGCTCTCAGTTGAGGGCGTCATTGCCTTCGTGCCCGTAGAAGACTGGATCTGTCGACAGAACAACGGAAAGACGTCACATGTGTAGCGCAGTATAAGGAAAAAAATCGCAACATCAAAAAATAATTAGTTAAAGTAATGAAATTTCTGAAATATGTTTGTCTAGGCGACATATTTAAGTGAATAACATTGCAGATAACACATTGTAAATGTGGAATGCTGGTACATTGGTAACCGGTGTAACCGCCAGAATGTTGAATGCAAGCATGCAAACGTGCATGCGTTGTGTTTTACAGATGCCGGTTGTCAGTTTTGTGGGATGGAGTACTGTTTTTGATACTAACTCGAGTATATAAGGTCTTTCCATTCTTGGGAGTACACCCACAGGTGTCAGAAGACACGTAGCGGCAGAGACTGAGCAGAAGAATTAAGAAACCGATTCGAGGCCTCTTTTGTTTGGAATTCGTTTTTATCCATTACGACTGAAATCCAGAAAAAAAATTCCACCAATTTCAACGTCAGCGGACGCCCACCTACCTGAGATGTGGGGAACGAAGTCCTCCAGACGATTATGGAGAATAAAAGAGAAGCTACTATCAGGCCCGCATCTCCAATATGGGACTTGGAAGACCGTCAACAGACTGGCTGTTGGGTGAGAAGATGCAAGACTAATCTGAAGAAATGGGGTATCAGTGATGATGAAGTTTGTGTGGGGCAAGGCAGGACTCGGAATAGCGAACCTGTGATTGAAATACTTGTTTGCAGCTGCTGAACACGGGACTCACGAAGTGTGCATTCAGTCATTAATATTAGATTGTATTTTTAGGATTATAACGTGTTTCAGTGCTGGACTCGGATAAATCCATAGATATTATAAAGACGGATGTATTTCCCACATCTCCTACTAAACCACTGGACCGAATTAAAGCAAACTTCGTACACACATTACTCACTGTCTGGAAAAAATCGCTGTGGGGATCAGAACAACCTATCTACAAGGGTGGGGGTGAAAAAGCAATGTAGCCCACGACGTCCGAATATCTACTCTTTATTAATCCTGTACTTGTGGATGAGAGTACATGGTGACTTACAACAAGCTTTACACATAATTTCAATCTTTTATGAAACTTTTTCTCGCTGACAACCTCCACAAAATGATGAAATGGAAATAAGTTTATCGCTTACTACATTTTTGCTGTTCGTGCAGTAAAACTGCCGCATGAATCATGACGTTTTAATTTATCTCTTCTCTACTACTAATCCTTCGTGACACATGTTGCAGACAGTATTCACATACATCATTGAATGTCTCGCAAAAATTATATCCTTGTTCGTTTCATAGTTCAGGAGGTATGATGTCAAATACACTGAGATAAGTAAGAACCTGCTGCATCATGCACGATCTTTGAAGTTATTACCTCTTTACTACTATCTCAGAAAATTATTTTGGACAATTAGTTCATGAGCCCACTCGAAGCGTAAATGGTTGCGAAAATGTACTTGACCTCCTGGACAAGGGTGAGTATCGTGACGAATACAGGGATTAGCGACCACAAGGCAGTTGCTGCTAGGCTGAATACCGTAACACCTACAACCATCAAAATGAAACGCAAAGGATATCTATTTAAAAAAAGCTGATAAAAATGCTCTTAACGTCTTTTTAAGGGACAGTCTCGCTCCTTCCGATCTGATCATGCAAGCGTAGAAAAGTTGTGGGATGATTTCAAAGAGATAGTATCGACAGCAATTGAGAGATATATTCCACATAAATTAATAAGTGATGGTACTGATCCTCCATGGTGGACAAAATTGGTCAGATCGCTGCTGCACAAGCAGCGAAAAAGCATGCAATAATTTAAAAGGACGCAAAATCCCCACGACTGGCAAAGTTTTGCAGAAGTTCGAAATAAAGCGCGTACTTCAATGCGAGGTGCTTTTAATCATTTTCCACAATCTGTCAGAAGACACAAAGAGATTCTGGTCATACATAAAGCCCCACTAGTGGCAAGACGCGATCAATACCTTCACTGCGAGATAACAACGGTGAAGTAACTGATAACGGTGCCACTAAAGCAGGGTTGTTAAACACGGTTTTCCAAAACTCCTTCACCAAAGAAGACAAAGTAAATATTCCTGAATTCCAATCAAGAACAACTGCCAAGATGAGAAACATAGAAGTAGATATCCTCGGAGCAAAGCAGCTTAAATCACTTAATAAAGGCAAGGCCTCCGGCCCAGATTGTATACCAGTCAGGTTCCTCTCAGAGTATGCTAATAAAATAGCTGAATATTTAGCAATTATATACAACCGCTCGCTCACAGAAAGATCCGTACCTAAGGACTGGAAAATTGCACAAGTCACACCAATAACCAAAAAAGGGAAGTAGGAGTAATCCGTTGAACTACAGGCCCATATAACTAACGTCGATTTGCAGTAGTGTTTTGGAACATATACTGTATTCGAACATTATGAAGTAACTCGAAGGAAGCGATTTATTGACACATAGTCAGCAAGGATTCAGAAAATATCGTTCTTGCGAAACACAACTAGTGCTTTATATTCATGCAGTAATGAGTGCTATCGACAGGGGATGTCAAATTGATTCCATATTTTTAGATTTCTAGAAGGCTTTCGACACCGTTCCTCACAAGCGTCTTCTAACCAAACTTCGTGCCTATGGAATATCGCCCCAGTTGTGCGACTCGTGATTTCCTGTCAGAAAGACTGCAGTTCGTAGTAATAGACGGAAAGGCATCGAGTAAGCAGAAGTAATAGCCTGCGTTCCCCAACGAAATGTTACAGGCCCTATACTGTTCCTGATCTATATTAACGACATAGGAGAATATCTCAGTAGCCGTCTCAGATTGTTTGCAGATGATGCTGTCATTTACCGTCTTGTAAAGTTATCAGATGATCAAAACGACTTGCAAAATGATTTAGATAAGATACCTGTATGGTGCGCAAAGTGGCAGTTGACCCTAAATAAAGAAAAGTGTGAAGTTACCCAGTTGAGTACTAAAAGAAATCAGCTAAATTTCGATTACGCGATAAGTCACACAAGTCTGAAGGCTGTAAAGTCAACTAAATGCATGGGGGACTACAATTACAAATAACCTAAACTGGAACGATCACACAGATAATGTTGTGGGTAGAGCAAACAAAAGACTGCGGTTCATTGGCAGAACACTCAGAACAGGTCTACTAAAGAGATTGCTTACACCATGCTGGTCCGCCCTATTCTGAAGTATTGCTGTGCGGTGTGGGATCCGCATCAGGTGGGACTGACGGACGACATCGCTGAAGTACAAAGAATGGCAGCTCGTTTTGTATTATCGCGAAATAGGGGAGATGGTGCCACAGACAGTATCTAGAATTGGAGTGGCAATAATTAAAACAAAGGCGTTTTCCGTTGTGATGGGATCTTCTCATGGAATTTCAATCACCAGTTTTCTCCTCCGATTGCGAAAACGTTCTGATAGCGAAAAATGACCATCACTATATAATAAGAGAAATGAGGGCTCGCACAGAAAACTTTAAGTGCTCGTTTTTCCCGTGTGCCGTTCGAGAGTGGAACGGTAGAGAGACAGCTTGAAGGTGGTTCATTGAACCCTCTGCCAGGCACTATATTGTGAATACCAGAGTAATCACGTAGATGCAGATCTCTGTTCACTACACATTTTGCAGGCACTAGTCACATATTCCACTAAACGTCCCTGCAAAATTATATCATTGTACGACACATATTTCAGGATATACGTCATAAACATGGAGTTGCGTGAAAATAAAACTTCAGGGTCAAATTCGCTAGACACACAGGTGAAATATGTGTAGAAATACGTGTGAAACTTGTTAAATACGAGTATATGTGAATATATAATACAGGTGAGTACGTGGACAAGCCACGGATAAAAAGCTCATCCTAAATCCCTAGAATGATTTGAAAACAAAAAGCTGTAGAGGTTAGAACCACCGGCCTCCTATTGGTGTGGGGGCGATATCGTGGCGAAAAAGGGAGGAGGAGGAGTTAGACAAAGAGGGGGAAGGAGGAGATGGGCAGGAAGAAGGGGGAAGGAAATGGACAGAGAGTGGGATGAAGAGGAGGAGGAGGTGGAGGAAATGTTATATGCTCTATGCTGATTATATAAAAGATTTAGGAGACCATTTGAGCAGCCCTGTTACATTGTTTGCAGATGTTGCTGTAATTTAGACTTGATTTATAAAAGATATCTGTATGATGCGGATAGTGGTAACTGGCTCTGAATAATGAGTGGTATGAAGTCATCGACTTGAGTACTAAAATGAGTCCGCTAAATTTCGGTTACGCGATAAATCACAAAAATTTAAAGGCTGAACATTCAAATAAATACTTAAGGATTACAGTTACGAATAACGGAAATTGGAACGATCATATAGATAATATTGTGGTTTAAAACAAACCAAAGACTGCGATTTATTCGCACAACACTTGGAAAATGCAACATGTCTACTAAAGAGACTGCTTACATTGCGGGCTTGTACGATCTCTTCTGGAGTACTGCGATGCGGTGAGGGATCCACATTAGATAGGACTGACGGAGGACCTCAAAAAAGTACAAAAAAAAGCAGTTCGTTTTGTATTATAGCGAAACAGAGGAGAAAGTGTCGCAGGTATGATACGCGAACTAGGGTGGCAATTATTAAAACAAAGGCGTTTTTTGTTGCCACAGGATGTTGTCATGAAATTTCAATCACCATCTTTCTCCTCAGAGTGTAAAAAATATTTTGTTAGCGCCCATCTAGATAGGGAGAAATGATCATCACAGTAAAGTAAGAGAAATAAGAGCTCGCACGGGAAGATTTAAGTGTTCGTTTTTCCTGTGCGCTTTTCGAGTGGAACAGTAGAGAAATACTTGAAGATGGCTCGAAGAAGTCTCTGCCAGGCACTTAATTATGAATTGCAGAGTAGTCATGTAGCTGTAGATAGTCCCCCACGAATCGCTCCTGTAGATACCGGGAGACAACATTAGATTAATTTCAAAGCGCACAGGATTTCTGAGCAATCATTCTTCCCGTACTCGATATACGAAAGGAACGGGAAGAAGCCGTAATAAGAAGTACCCTCTGCCATTCACTCACTTCATAGCGCTTCTCAGACCATAGATCATAGATGTAGATGTACATGATACCACTGTCACTCCCAGGGAACACGCACTGTCAGTTTAAAAAAAAAAATTGAGAAGTGGTACTGCCAGAAAAGTCATTTGGGATGTTCTTCAACTAGCACGGTACATTGGCTTGAACGTCGATTACGTCGTCAAAGCGTTGACCTTTCACGTGACTTTGCGCACTGTGTATTTTTGTGGTAGGTTCATAAACGTAACACTAAGTCTTGTCTCCCGTGTTGATTTTTTCCGGAAAAGAATTGTTCGAATATTGTATTCAAGTTGTGGCCGGCGCCCACGCGTCGTTGTTGAGTCCCGTGTTTGGGACAAACTTTGCGTACACTTCTCTCTTTTTCAAAAATTTTTGGATATCGCCTTGAACACCTGATTTAGATATGCGATTTACGACAAAACAGCGTTTACACAGCACGGCCGTACGGTCACTACTTAATACTGGCTGCCCACAATTGACAGATGGAATGCTCGGGTGTTGTTCACAGCTTTTAGTACAAGCAGGCACTGTAGTTACTCCGCTAACGTCGCTTGTACGCCAGAGATGAAATGAATATCGGAGTTTTTGAAGAACGGTTTACTCATTGGTAAAGGTTCTTTTGATGACTGAAATAAAATAGATGGTTTTTGTAGGATGTGTTGAGACTGGAGCAACTCTGAAGCAGCTGCCATGAAGGTTTGTTAAGCGCATACAGTTTCTGGAACGTGCAAGAACCAACCAGTGTAAAAATGCTCCTATTGCAGCACAAAAACCCGAATATCCTCCAGCTTAAATAAAAGATTCTGACTGAAAAGAGGGGTACCAGCTGCTTCATTCTACCATTCTCAGTACCTTCAAAAATTTCCCCAAACTTTTGGCATGCCAACATATTCGCGCTCGTTTTAACATGGACTCATCATCTCATTCCGACAAGCTCCTTTAATTGTAACTGTCTCACACCCACCAGTCCATCGCTGTAAGTCGCTCATACCCATGCACCCACTTATTCAAACTCGACACATTGTCATTATCTGTCTTTGTGCCTCTAACTGTAACTGTCTTATAGCCAGTCTCCTTTGTTCCGTGCTACTACTACTGTCTCTTTTCACTGTCACTGTATCCCTCTTGCTCTCTCTTTCTGCTACTGTCTGGTTCATTCCTTCCCACTACTGCCGACTCTTCTCACTGCCACTATCTCTCTCTTCCTATTATCATTGTCATTGACTCTTAGCCACTTCCACTTTGTCCTTTTCTTTATTCCTTTTTCACTGGTACTGTCTCCTTCACTCTTTTTCTAGCACTATTCTATCACTGTCAACTATGTTCCACGGCCACTATGTCCCTCTCCCTCACACACTCCTTTGGTCTTTCTACGCCACAAACACTCTCTACTATCTTCCAATATTTATTACTTTTCCGTTTCTTTCCCACTGCGACTATCTCCTTCTCTCTCAGCACAAGAAAGTTCCAACATATTCGCAAGCTAAAATTTTTGGGAAAATTTTTGAAGGTGTTGAAGAAGGCAGCTGGTACCATATTTTTCAGAGTCTTCTAAAAATGGTTCAAATGGCTCTGAGCACTATGGGACTCAACATCTTAGGTCATAAGTCCCCTAGAACTTAGAACTACTTAAACCTAACTAACCTAAGGACATCACACACAACCATGCCCGAGGCAGGATTCGAACCTGCGACCGTAGCAGTCCCGCGGTTCCGGACTGCAGCGCCAGAACCGCTAGACCACCGCGGCCGGCCAGAGTCTTCTAAACAGCAGCATATTCGCCATTTTTGTTCTCCGATAGTGGCATTTTTCTGCTGGTACCCTTCTTATCTCTGCTACAGCACCGTATGTCACTCACAAGAAAAGAAGTTTATGTGTCAGTTGAGCGTGCTGCGGCTCGCCTTGATGCTGTTTGTAGGTTTCCGCTCTCTGTTGGAGGCCAGACGGTTTCGTTTAGTTGGCATGGTTGCGGTTGTTTGTCTTCTTCTCGTGTTCACTGGCACCACTCGGTTTCGTAAGCGTTGCCTGTCCACTAGTGACAGCAGCGGTGGTTATCGATATGTAGTAACTGTTGCCCTATCTTTTGGGCGACGTCGTTGTTTTTCCGGGCCGTGTGAGTGGGCTAGTTCGGTTGGGGACTCAGGAGGAGCTAGGTCCGTGCAGTGTGCCAACATGCCAGGACCGCTGGTGGCATGCATGGATTGCCGGATGGAAGGGCTGTGGTCACGAGGGTGCACGACCTCATCGTAAACCGGATCCAGCAAGCTGTAAGATTGCATTTCAATCAGAGTAGAGAAACCTCCACCATTGCGATGTCTCGCGATTTTCCAGTGACTTGGGTTCGTGTTCCTGCTCGTAGTGTCGCTGAGGTGAAGAGCAGCGTGTGGAGTGCTTTCTAGTCTGGTGGTAGTGGTTCCTTTCTCGTTCTGGGCACTCTAAACACAGTTTCCTGGGTACGTAGTGCAGACCGCCGGTTCCGGCTTTGGCGTATTGTTCCATCATTGCATTTGATTTATTGGACATTAGGTAGTTTCAGCAAGATTATCATTAGTCATTCGTTAGACTGCCACTAGTCTGAGTTACCATCTTGTGAAGTGAATGCAACTCTTGGCTGCCTATGTCATCGCTCGCGAAAGTATTTGTTGACACCCCGCCAGCCTGGATTTTTAGTATTCTGTTCATGATACTCCTTCCTACCACTGTATAAAAATTTTCAACCACTATTTTTCCACCCTATTTGATCTTTTTTGGTCTTCGTTGACTGGGCTAATGATCCCAGTAAGAAAACTTGTGTCTCACTATCAGCTTTCTACTATACAATCCTTATGATCCTTTATGATAGCCAGGTAATTCTCATTTTCACCACACAAAACCCGCAGTGTTGTTGATAATCACTGAAATTCACTGAAATACATCTAGATGATGAGTGGCTGGACAAAAAATGTGAAGCGTAATTTGGCATAAAGTATGCTTACCCAAAACAGTCCACTCACCCCCTGTATAAAGGAATATGCCATTGTCTTCCTAGTAGTTCCTGGAGCACCGTCTGGATCAGTTGCTTGTTTTTTTAACTAACTTTTGCTATTGTATTTGCTGTTTTACCGCAGGTTTCAGAAACTTTTTTAAAAATATTATTGCCTTTCCTGACGTGTAAGGCCTTCAGCTGTGATTGTGGTCATTTGCCTTAAAATTCTAATTGGGTATTTGTATTTTAGCCATAAAACCTTATTTACTGCCATTCCTGACGTCTGATGCCTTCTGCTGTGTTTGTGGGAACTTACCCTAATATTTCAACACCTGTAAGTTGTAAATTGCAGCGAGTTCTTAAACAATTCTCAATTTATTGAAATTTTTGCCTGTGAGGCCTTCAGCCGTGATTGTGGTCGCTTGCCTCAAAATTCTAATTTGGTATTGGTATTTACGCAGTAAGCCTTTAAAACCTTATTTACTGCCATTCCTGGCGTCTGACGCCGTCATATGTGTTTGTGGCGACTTGCATTTAATATTTCAATACCTGTAATTTGTAAGTTGCAGCAAGTTTTAAACAATTCTTAATTTATTGCTATTCCTGGCGTGTAAGGCCCTCTGCGCAGATAACAGTGGCTTGCTTTTAAAACATTATCTGTTGTATCTGTATTTAATAGAGATTTGCTAAATTGCAACCCACTGAAAACACTATTATTTACACTGTTGTTTATTCCTTCATTAATAACATGTGGTATTTTTTAATTTTTTGTTGAGTCTGGAATTACTGGTTTAAAATAAATTGTGTGTAATTGTAAAAGGCAACCAATAGTAACTGATAACGGCCCCGTCCACAATCGTAACCGAATCCTGCCTTCACTTGACTACCAGGTCTCAACTGGTGGAAGCGTGCTGGGCTCATAACCCAGAGGTCCGTGGATCGAAACCTCTCTCCTATTTTTTGCGCAGCGTTTTGGAACACATTGCTAGTGCATGCTGTTGCAAGTGTACGGATACTTTGATCAGTTTGATGAGAGTGGAATAGTGGAGACGTAGTCCAAGAACAACGACCAGGAAGACGACGTGAAGTGATGTTACTCCACGATAACGCTCGAACGCATTTTTCTAGACTGACAGGAAACACTGAACAGGAGTTGGGTTGGGAAGTAATTCCGCATCCACTTTATTCACCTGATCTTACGCCCTCAGACTTTCACTTTTCCTGCTCTCTATCGAAGAACCTTAAAGGAACTTCCTTTTGCGGATGAAGATGTGTTCCGAACTGGCTCGACGAGTTCTTCGCCTCAAAATCCATGTGGTTTCTGCAGTCGCGGAATCGGAAAGCTACCTCCGCGTTGGCAGACTGTTGTAAATAGTGAATGAGAATGTACTAGTGATGACTTACATCTGTTATGTGTATCTGTTGTGTTTATTAAACTTATGAAAAAACGCTATGAGCTTCTGCACCATCCCAGTACCTAACTAGTAACATATGGATAACTCTCAGCCAAATGAATGAAAATACTGAACGCTCTTTAGTGTTACAATCTATTTAGCTAGTGACGTACGGATAATTGCCAGTCAAATGAGTGAAAAGAACACTGGCCGAGCTACAAGTAAATAAAAGACATTGAAATTCCCACGCAACGGTAATTTCTTTTACGGGTTTTGTGAAATCGATAAGTTACAGGCCTTGCTGCGTGCGCGTTCCAAACTGCCCGTTGAGTCCTGCATTAATATGGCGGCGGTTTTAATCGATACAGACGCTGTTTGGAGCTTCCATCAGCCTTCTGTGCCCACTCACAGAGCAGTGCCTTAATCCTCTTATCTCTCGAGGAATAGCGAACATCAAAATTGCTTCTTCTCGACTTCTAACCGCGTATTAGACCACAGACAGTATAGTTCTAAATGAGCGCTTACTTTTCACGGACAACTCGTATGCGTTAATTTCAATTCAGCTCAGATGTTATGGCGAAACAAGTCGTTATTTCTGCAGAAACTTTCGGCAACAAGTATCACTTCTATTTTTAGGTGACTGCTGAGGGAGGCAAGACCTTAAACAAAACACAAGAAAAGAAATTAAATTACAAATTCTCCAAGAAATTCACCGACCGCATGCCTCTGGAAATGCAACGCAAGTTATGTGTCATATCTTTGGAAATATCAATCTAACACTGAATTGTTCCCGTATGAAGAATAATTTTGTTAGCCTAAACAGAGACATGAAGCGGCTTCCTTGAACAAAAAATTGATTACGAGTTGTTAGATATCTTGTACTGGTCGCTGCAAAGTATGTTTTACAGGCACAATCAATGAACCGATTCACAACATAAGATCCGAGCGATATGGTGCAGCGGCAAGACATTTCGCTGGTATTCGCGGATGTACGGCAGTTCAAATCTCCAGCCAGCAATTCGGATTTAGATTTTCCTTGACTTCCCTAAATCGTCATATTAAACACTTTCGTTTCCAGTTACGGCTACGAACAATCATTTTATTAGGATAACATACCTCAAGCAGTGAAAACGGAATTCTTTGGATCGCTTTGTTATCCGTGTGTCTGTCAGTCCGACCGTTAAGCTCTGTTTTTCTCGGGAACTGGTAGAATATCAAGTTGAAATTTACGTAACATACTAAGGTCTGCGGTCCCTGGCGATGTGAAAAGTTTAAGCGTCTATGTCAATGCAATCAAGAGATACGGCTATTTATGTCACACATTTCGATACTCTCAAACTCCCATCAAAACCTATAGAATATTTTCCGTTGAACTACAATCATGAAGCAAGTTTTCACAGTACAAAGAAAATACCCGAAAATTGTTAATTTGTAATTATATAATATAAAAGACATTTTTTACCATTTGTTGTCCGTCTACCTGTCCGTCCGTCGGTTAAGATCCCATTTTGTCAGAACGCATATAGGATCAAGATGAAATTTGTGTCAGGTACTAAAGTCCACGGAGCCTTAGCGCTGTAAATAATTGAAGCTTCTAAGTCACATTTTTGATACTCGCAAACTCTCTCATGAAAACCTGGAGATGGGCGTGGTGGCACAGGAGTAAAGCGGGGACCTGGGAAACTGAAAGATCGCGGGATCGATTCTCAGTCGACCCACGACTTTTTCAGTCTTTATTTTAACCTAGCCTTGAACTCTCAACGACGTGAGGAGTTGCCAGAAGCAATACGTGGTTTGTATTCCACGTTAAACTTCGGGACCCCGTTTCCACGCTTGGATAACTGGGGTAGATTAGGGACACGCAGGTCGGAGAATTTGCGTCCAACAGCTTGCATTTATCGCGTATCTCTTGCCCAACGTAAAGTCCCGGGCGACTGGAAAAAATCGCAGGTGACGCCTGTATATAAGAGGGGCAGAAGGATGGATCCTCAAAATTATAGACCAATATCCTTAACATCGGATTGTTGCAGGATTCTCAAACATATTCTCAGTTCGAATATAATGAATTTCCTTGAGACAGAGAAGTTGCTGTCCATGCATCAGCACGGCTTTAGAAAGCATCGCTCCTGCGAAACGCAACTCGCTCTTTTTTCACATGATATCTTGCGAACTATGGATGAGAGGTATCAGACGGATGCCATACTCCTTGACTTCCGGAAAGCGTTTGACTCGGTGCCCCACTGAAGCATATGGGAGTGGTTCCAAAATATGTGAGTGGCTAGAAGACTCTTAAGTAATAGAACCCAGTACGTTGTCCTCGATGGTGAGTGTTCATCGGAGGTGAGGGTATCATCTGGAGTGCCCCAGGGAAGTGTGGTAGGTCCGCTGTTGTTTTCTATCTACATAAATGATCTTTTGGATAGGGTGGATAGCAATGTGCGGCTGTTTGCTGATGATGCTGTGGTGTACGGGAAGGTGTCGTCGTTGAGTGACTGTAGGAGGATACAAGATGACTTGGACAGGATTTGTGATTGGTGTAAAGAATGGCAGCTAACTCTAAATATAGATAAATGTAAATTAATGCAGATGAATAGGAAAAAGAATCCCGTTATGTTTCAATACTCCATTAGTAGTGTAGCACTTGACACAGTCACGTCGATTAAATATTTGGGCGTAACATTGCAGAGCGATATGAAGTGGGACAAGCATGTAATGGCAGTTGTGGGGAAGGCGGATAGTCGTCTTCGGTTCGTTGGTAGAAATTTTGGTAAGATGGGGTTCATCTGTAAAGGAGACCGCTTATAAAGCACTAATACGACCTATTCTTGAGTACTGCTCGAGCGTTTGGGATCCCTATCAGGTCGGATCGAGGGAGGACATAGAAGCAATTCAGAGGCGGGCTGCTAGATTTGTTACTGGTAGGTTTGATCATCACGCGAGTGTTACGGAAATGCTCCAGGAACTCGGGTGGGAGTCCCTGGAGGAATGGAGACGTTCTTTTCGTGAATCGCTACTGAGGGAATTTAGAGAACCAGCGTTTGAGGCTGACTGCAGTACAATTTTACTGCCGCCAACTTATATTTCGCGGAAAGACCAAAAAGATCAGATAAGAGAGATTAGGGCTCGTACAGAGGCATATAAGGAGTCATTTTTCCCTCGTTCTGTTTGGGAGTGGAACAGGGAGAGAAGATGCTAGTTGTGGTACGAGGTATCCTCCGCCACGCACCGTATGGTGGATTGCGGAGTATATATGTAGATGTAGATGTATAAGACTTGTAGCAGGCCACCGAGCCCCACGAAATCAATATTACTATCTATACACATTATTAAGTTTGTATGGAACCCACAGAGCGCGAATTATATTCGCATTTGTCTGTTTTTTAATTATTATTTATTTGTTGTCCGTATTGTTCGTTTGAAAGGGCACAGCCGGATTTCATCTTCAAACCAAAATTGTGTTCCGTCTCTAATAACCTCGTCGTTGACGCCAAGTTCTTTTCAATCATTCAGCCGTCATCAGCAAACAATAGATATACAGACGTACTTCGTTAAGGTATTGTACATGTAAGAGGCTTGCGTTTGTTTCCTGGAAATGACCATTGAGTGTTGAAATCTGTTACTTTGCGAGACTTTTCAGAAATTCTGGCTGTGAAAAATAAGCACTCTATTTTAAAGGTTTTTTCGTCACATAAGAAATAATTACGACAGCAAATTTACATCGTGAACTATTCATAGGAAAAGTAGGAATTTATGTCCCATTTTATGGTTGATAATGCTGCTTCTTCACGAAAAGTGAAAATACGTAACCTAAAATGATAGTTGTGATACTAAACTGTGCTTCGGAATGTATATTCACAAAAGAAAGTTATCTTTATTCTAGTGCAATAGCTAACGATATCGTCCTGCAAGACAACACAAATCTAACACAATTGTATCGGCTCGTGGATAATTATTTTGAAGAGTAATTAAGCGGCCTGTACGACACTAGGTGTGTTCGGAAAGCTCTGGGGAGGAATATTGCTACCCAGACACTTTTCACGGCGAGGAAAGTTGCATACACTTCCGATGAAGATGTATTGATGGTCAGCGCAAGCACACTCATTTTGTCAGTTGTAACAACCGAGTGACTCATCCGTTCTGCACGTTTCAAATATTTTCCAAATACGAACTTAAACTTTTTCCTGGTCCTATTGTCGTGTATGGTTCATGCTGAGCCTTGTATTCCTCATTTCAACTACATTTCATCTCATGCTTCAACACAACGTGCTGAAAAGATTCGTTAAATTCACCCATCGTCGAGCACTTAACGTCCGCTGAACAAACCAGTGTGCCAGAAATCAGCTATGTTGAGAGATAACTGCTAAAGAACAGAAGGCACATTGATGTATGACCGGTAGTGATAGGATGGAACAACGAAATGAAAGTTGGAAATTTTATAGTATTATCCGAACCTTTTATCCATATAACTTTATTTTGTGTTATACTTTGAAAAACTCAAGCACTTATAATGTGTGTTGTGCTAAATAAATGTAACAATTTCATCTCATACCTTTTGAGCTATCTTTATTTCCGGAATTCAAGCTTTGTTTTTGGAACTACCGCGTTCAGTAAACGATGTAAGTTCATTTAAAACAGAGTCCTTTTTATTCGAAGTAAAATCTTTCAGGAGGTTTTAGTTAAAACTTTGCTCTTATTTCTTAGTATTCGAGACGTTTTTCTCGTTATTCAGCTACACAAGGTAGGTACGGAAGTATTCAGTCTATCTATGACCGGCAACCCGGTGCATATATACTGAACAGCCAAAGAAACTCGTACACCTGTCTCATATCGTGTAGGGCCCACGCGAGCACCCAGAAGTGCCGAACACGACGTGGCATGGACTCGATCAATGTCTGAAGTAGTGCTGGAGGGAATGGACTCCATGAATACTGCAGGGCTGTTCACAAATCCGTAAGAGTACAATAGGGTTGAGATCTCTTCTGAACAACACGTTGCACGGCATACCAGACATGTTTAATACTGTTCATGTCTAGGGAGTTTCGTGGCCAGTAGAAGTGTTGAAACCCAGAAGAGTGTTCCTGGAGCTACTCTGTAGCACTTGGGGGCGTGTGGGGTGTTGCAGTGTCCTGCTGAAATTGCCCAAGTCCGTCGGAATGCACAATGGACATGAATGGATGCAGGTGATCTGACAGGATGCTTACCTACCTTTCACGTGTCAGATTCGTATCTAGACTATCAGAGGTCCGATATCACTCCAACCGCACACGCCCCACACCATAACAGAGCCTCCATCAGCTTGAACAGTCCCCTGCTGACATGCAGGGTGCTTGGATTCATGAGGTTGTCTCCATACCCGTACCCGTCCATCCGCTCGATACAATTTTAAACTAGACTGGTCCGACCAGGCAGCATGTTTCCAGTAATCAACAGTCCAATGTCGGTGTTGACGAGCCCAGGCAGGGCGTAAAGCTTTGTGTTGTGCAGTCATCAAGGATACACGAGTGGGCCTTCTGCTCCAAAACCTCAGATCGATGATGTTTCGTTGAATGGCTCACACGCTGACACTTGTTGGTGGCCGGCATTGAAATCTGCAGCAATTTGCGGAAGGGATGTACTTCTGTCACGTTGAAGGATTCTTTTCAGTCGTCGTTGGACCCGTTCTTGCAGGATCTTTTTCCGGCCGCAGCGATGTCGGAGATTTGATGTTTTACCGGATTCCCGATATTCATGGTACACTCGTGAAGTGGTCGAAGGGGAAAATCCATTCTTCATCGCTACCTCGGAGATGCTGTGTCCCGTCGCTCGTGCACAGACTATAACATCACGTTCAAATTCACTTAAATCTTGATAAACTGCCACTGTAGCAACAGTAACCGATTTAAGAACTGCGCCAGACACTTGTCTAATATAGGCGTTGCTGACCGCAGTGCCATATTCTGCCTGTCTACACATGTCTGTATTTGAATACGCATGCGACAACAGATTCTTCGGCGCTTCAGTGTGTTACGTGGGAAATACTTGAGTGTCAGCATGTTCGTGGTGTACCTGCATAATAACAAAGAGCAACAAGGAAATTTCCAGAAGGTGAACAGGCGGAAGCCAACCGGGAAGAGATCGTCTGTAAAGTCATCCTTCGCTGGAATCTTGCCAGACACATACGAGAGCGTTTGTTGAATACAACGGCTGCTGGCGACAGAGGAAAATGACACGGCGGGAGGTGACGCCGCGTTTAAGAAGCTATTATGGCTATCCTTCACATCCGCTGTTATATATAAATTACTATTGGTTTTCCGTCTTAAGATTATTGCAGTTTAAGATTATTTTCCACGAGACACTTTTCACTTTTAATTGTAAGAATTTTGATTGGTCATTCAGGAAATATGGTACACATAATACAGTACATCTCTACATTTTAGTATCTGCGGATTAAAAACGGTATTTCACGAGAAATTTGGAGTGCAATTTACTTACAGTATTTATGCCCCTTAATTACCTGTTAAGAAGTCTAATGTTTTGTTTTTTTTCTTCGTTGTTTCCGGAGGCTGAAGTCTAAATAAGGCTGGCTGCACATTCACTTTTAGATTTTTTTCAACTTTTATGAACACTCGTTTTCTTACACTGCATTTGCGTTTTTTCAGATTTAGTTTTTGTACACTTTAAAAAGGGAAAAGCTGTATTCGTAAGTCTGGCAATACTCACAACTTACACAGAAAAGAAATGAATAAACAAAAACACTGCGCTGAGCACTGAATGGGAAAAGGCGCAAACGCTTTTGTAAGGAAAAGCTAGTTCACAAAAGCCGAAGAAGTTCGAAAAGTGAGTGTGCAACTAGGTTTCTTGACTTCAGCCTTCGCTAACAACGAAAGAAAAAGCAGAGGACCTCATAACACGTAAACAAGAAGCAAATGCACTGTAAATAAATTGTACGCCAAATTTTAAAAAAAAGTACTGATTTTAATCTACAAATAACATACTGTATAGAAATATTATGTATACTGTAGTTCCAGAATGATCTCTGAAGATGCTCTATAAATAGAAGCGAAACGTATCTGGCTTGTAAACACAGTTAAACTTCTGTAAGCTGAAGAAGAAAAAAGTTGACTATGAGTGAGTAGGACCTGCGCACTGAGGGTTCCTTTCTAGCTTAATTATGTATATATAGAGTTCATCCATCCTGCGAATGGAGAATCTCAACGATTTTTGCCTGTTATTGACACCGATACTGGCAAGATATTTGTCTCAGGAATTTCAAGAACGTGACGAAGTCTGTAGAGTAATTCCTCAGACTAGCCTGAATATACAAAAAGAAGCAGACAAGGGACTTCAGTTTATGTATGTGGAAAGAGAAGATTCAATAAAACGTTTTTATTTACTTACGAAAGCATTACTATAGCTCACATTATGTGTCTGCATGCAGTAATGTTCTTCTATCATGTTTCTGACGGATATATGACCAACGAAAAACTCTATTTTTACGTGATATAATTACCGTTCAACAGGCTTCAGATTTTTCACTTGATTTGCACTGTGAAATACTGCTTCTTCCGAAATTTCATGATTCTAGGTCGACGGGCAATGCACTATAGGTTCTGATGAGAGAGTTTTCGAGTATCAAAATACGTGACGTAAATGGCCATATCATTTGGTTGAAGTGACTTGAAAGCTTAAAATGTTTACACCTGAAAGAAACCACAGGCCTTAATGTGAGACATAAAATTGAACTTGATACGTCAATCCGTTCCTGAGAAAAAGGTTTCTTAACAGTCGGACAGACAGATAAACGGACGGACGTGAACAAAGCGATCCTACACTGAAGAGCCAAAGAAACTGCTACACCTGCCTAATTTCGTGTAACCCCCGCGAGCACGCAGAAGTGCCACAACACGACGTGGCATGGATTCGACTAATGTCTGAAGTATTGCTGGAGAGAACTGACACCATGAATCCTGCAGGGCTGTCCGTAAATCCGTTAGAGTAGGGATGGGGTGAAGATCTCTTCTAAACAGTACGTTGCAAGGAATCCCAGATATGCTCAATAATGTTCATGTCTGGCCAGCGGAAGAGTTTAAAACCAGAAGAGTGTTCATCTCTGGCCAGCGGAAGAGTTTAAACCCAGAAGAGTGTGCCGGCAGACACTCTGTAGCAATTGTGGACATGTAGGGTGTCGCACTGTCCTGCTGGGATTTCCCACGTCCGTCGGAATGCACAGTGGACATGAATGGATGCAGGTGATCAGACCGGATGCTTACGCACCTAACACCTGTCAGAATCGTATCTAGACGTATCAGGGGTCCCATATCACACCAACTGGACACGCCTCACACCCCTGCAGAACCTCCATCAGCTTGAACAGTCCCCTGCTGACATGCACGGTGGATGTATTCATGAGATTTCTCTATACCCGTACCCATCCATCCACTCGATACAATTTGAAACGAGAGTGATCCGACCAGACAACAAGTTGCCAGTCAACAACGGTCCAATGTCGGTGTTGATGGGCCCAGGCGAGGCGTAAATCTTTGTGACATGCAGTCATCAATGGTACTCGATTGGGCCTTCGGCTCCAAATGCCCATATCGATGATGTTCCGTTGAATGGTTCGCACGCTGACGCTTTTTGATTGCCCAATATTGAAATTTGTAGCAATTTGTGAAATAGTTGCACTTCTATCACGTTGAACGAGTCTCTTCAGTCGTCGTTGGTCCCGTTCTTGCAGGATCTTTTTTCGGTCGCAGTGATGTCAGACTTTTGATGTTTTACCGGATTCCTGTTATTCGCGGCTCACTCGTGAACAGATCTTACGGGAAAATCCCCCAATTCATCGCTACCTCGAGGATGCCGCGTACCATCGCTCTTGCGCCGACTGTAACACCACGTTCAGAACTCACTTAAATCTTGAAAACCTGTCATTGTAGCAGCAGTAACCAATCTAACAACTGGGCCAAACATTTGTTGTCCTATATAGGCGTTGCCGACCGCAGCGCAGTATTCTGATTGTTTACATATCTCTATATTTGAATACGTATGCCTATACCAGTTTCTTTGGCTCTTCAGTGAATAAGGGTTCCGTTTTTACAGATGAAAACGCAGCCCCACAAATTAACAATAACTGACTTTTAGTAATGAAGCAACACGAAATTTTATCAGGTTTCATTCCATAGGGAAACCGTTGTGCCGAGCGACTGTATTCATTTTAAGCAGTATTAGCGCACAGCAATCAGTCGCAAATGTTCGAATTTTGTAATAATAAAACAGGCAACAGCCAACAATATGTTTTTAGTTTCCTGTTGCGCTGACTCATATTGTCGAATCTGTTTCAATTAGTTACGATACAATGAAAGTGTATAAGACACTGTCTCACTGATAAATAGTTAGATAGAGCCGGCCGTTGTGACCGAGCGGTTCTAGGCGCTACAGTCCGGGACCGCGCTGCTGCTACGGTCGCAGGTTCGAATTCTGCCTCGAGCATGGATGTGTGTGCTGTCCTTAGGTTAGTTAGGTTTAAGTAGTTCTAAGTCTAGGGGACTGATGACTTTAGATGTTAAGTCCCATAGTGCTCAGAGCTATGTGAACCAAATAGGTACACAGAAGAGTTTGAGAATCTGCATAAAATGGAGGAAATTAATCATACTATCGTGTATAAATTTTGTCTGCTTGTGAACGTAGCACCAATATGTATACACTAAATACAAATTTATGTAACACGCGACTTGTAAACAAATGGCCATAAACTTGCAGAAATTATGTCTGCAATATAAGACTTTATAGTACCGTGTCTCGATATTTTTCAACATATGAAGTGCCTCACATCAATATGACATTTACAATTAAACATTTGTTGTATATATCTATGAAGAGTAACTGGTCTTCTTTTCACATGGGCCTACTTCTCTTTACATTTGTGGCAACAACACTACAGCACTATAGCTGTCACTAAAACTCGAACGTGCAGCAACGTATATAAAATGAGGCGAATACTTGTAATATTCAAGTTACGCTCTTACTGCAAGTTGTACAGTAGCAGCGTCGTCCAAATGTCAAGTGACTAACACGTTTTGATGTTGAGAACATGTGCAGTAGACTATGCTCGTTCCATAGATACATATTCTATGGCTGGAATCACAGATAATAAATCCACGAAAGTTCTGCGATAAATTAACAATGCAACAAACTGAGAATAAAGGGGGCGCCGCTGTTCCGTCAGGCCTCAAACGACATGTTATATGCTGGTTTTTGAATGGGACTCGAAGTCATGAATAACGCTAGATCATAAAGTGTTACCACCGGCCCTCGCTTATGCAGTTGCTCCTCCCCGCAGTGGCCGAGTCGGCCTGGCGATCGCAGCGCCAGGCCCGGCGCGGGCGGCGCTGGGAACGCAAACACGGCCGCTGCCGTGACGTCACGCGCGGCGCTAACAGTGCTAAGTGGCGTCGGCTGCCCCCGGGCGCCACGCCAGCCCGCGGTCCCACCAGGAATGCGTCCGCCGAGTCTTGCGGGCTGATCTGGCGGGTGGCTGCCGGAGGAGGCAGCTCCGGAGCTGCTGACGTGCTCTGGGAAGCCAGTCGCGTGAGCATGGGAGGACTAGACTCTAGTGGCAGTACGAATTGAAAACAGAATCTGTGAAATGTGACTGAACGTCCGTTCCTGATATGCGGATAAAACACGAGCGATTTAGATGATAGGGCGAGGTAATAGACGCAGAAACAGCGATTGGACACAACACTCTGGACACAAACCTAAAGTCACTGAAGCTAAACTCTACCTACAAAATTTCCAAAGTTGTTAAGCCACTCTCGGACAGCGCGCGGAAAAAAACAAACTTTTCGTGCGAACTCTGATTTCTCTTGCATAAAAAGTTCTCGCTTTACTTGCCGCGTCAAATTTGGATAACACCCCAAGCTTTTGATGACTACCTCCGTCATCTTCGTCAGGGGTAAAACTGACTGTCGTGGACCGTTTTTTTTTTTCTTTATTGTGATTTCATTCCCCTGCCCCGTATGGGCAGGGGAGGGCTGTCAGCGGCAGAATCCGCCGCTCTTCAGCCAAGTGACACTACAACGAAAACAAGAATAAAATGATACATACATAAGGAGATAAAAAAAGGGGAACATAAAACAGAGTAAGGGGAGAAAATGGAGGTAAAATATACACTGACATGGAGACGTTCATGGGGGACAGTCAAAAAAGTCACCAGAAAGTTAAAAACACAGTTGGCGGTTCTTAAAACACAGAGAAGACACTGAATGCGCAGGCACAGGTTAAAAGTCGGCCACAGTAGTAAAAACACTCTGGAACAACACACTTAAAACCCACTTGGAGCACACACGACGAAGAATAAAACTGCCAGGTGGGACCTGCCGAGGGAAAAGGTCAGAGAGAATGGAAAAGGAGGGGAGAGCATGGGGCAGCAGGGGAAGCGGCGGGATGAAGAGAGGAGGGGCATCAGCGGGTACACGAAGAGGCAGGAGACACGTGGGGCGGGAGAGGAAGAGGGAAGACAGGGCAGGAGGGAGCGCAGAGACACTGAAAGCAGGCACAAGAGATGGCGGGGGAGTAGGAGGGGGAAGCCGCTCAGGAGGATCGTGGACCGATGAGGCTTCCGCTTTTATAAGCAGTGGACAGCTTCTCATTGGCTGGATGACCTCACGGTGAAAACGGCGCGTACCGAGGTGGCGGCCTCTATATCCGTAGATTTTCTTTGCACGCTTTATCCAGCGTTGCTTGCAGCGCCATCCATCGCAACAGGCGGAGAACTGCGAGGAATGTAAGAAGTCTCCCTCTGCACTCTTTCTTTATCAATTGTGCGGTTCCATTCATTGCTGAGTGCATAACCGGTGTCTCTGGTGAAATAATTTTCACAGAGCCTAATTTCAACTGCTTCCCTGATGGCAGAGTCCCAATAGTTTGAAGCGTGAGCAAGTGGTCTTGTTTCATCGAATAAAATCTTATGTTTATTTAACAAACTGTGCTCATCCACCGCTGATTTTTCTAGGTACCTGTTTTTCAGGTGACGCTGATGTTCCACACAGCGATCGGCAACAGTTCTTATAGACTGGCCCACACAATTTTTGCCACACTCGCAAGGAATGCTGCAAATTCCCGGTACTCTGAGGCCGAGATTATCTTTCACGGGCCGCAACATCTCCTTAATCTTCCTAGGTGGCCGGAAGACTGGTCTGATTCCCTGCCGGCTCAGGACTCTGCCGATATTGCTGGTCGTTGCACCGCAGAATGGTAGCCGCGCGATGTGTTGGTCCTCTTCATCTGTTCGAACAGCGTCCTTCCTAGGTTTCTTCGGCAGAGTAGATCTGATATCACGATTGGATTATCCATTTTTACTGAATACCGTCGTCAGATGGTTAATCTCCGGGCCGAGATGATCCTTGTCCGAAATAGTCCTTGCTCTGTGTACCAAGGTATTCAGCATAGCTGATTTCCCTTATTTTATTATAATGATCGTTTCTCCCTACGTAGGTCGGCGTCAATAAAATATTTTCGCATTCGGAAGAGAAATTTGGTGATTGAAATTTCGTGAGAAGATTCCGCCGCAGCGAAAAACGCCTTTCTTTTAATGGTGTCCATCCCATACCCTCTATCGTGTCCGTGACACTCTCTCCGCTACTTCGCGATAATACAAAACGTGCCACTCTTCTTTGAACTTTCTCGTGGCCTGGTAAGGAACCCAGACCGCGCAGCAGTGCTCCAAAAGGGGAGGGACAAGCGTAATGCAGGCAGTCTCTTCAGTAGATCTATTACATTTTCTAAGTGTTCTGCCACAACATTTTCTGTGTGTTCTCCCAATTTAAATTGTTCCTAATTGTAATTCCTAGGTATTTAGTTGAACGGCCTTTAGATTAGGCTTATTTATCGTGTAACCGAAGTTTACGGATTCCTTTTAACACTCAAATGGATGACATCACACTTCTTTTACTTAGGATCAACTGCCAATTTTTGCACCATTCATATACCTTTTCTAAAGCGTTTTGAAATTTGTTTTGATGATCTGATGAGATTATTGGACCATAAATGACAGCATGATCTGCAAACAACCTAAGACGCCTGCTCGGATTGTCTCCTGAATCGTTTATATAGATAAAGAACAGCATTGGGCCTATAACATGACATAGCGAAACGCTAGAAATCACTTCTGTTTTACTCGATGACTACCCTTCAGCTCCTACGAACTGTGACCTCTCTGACAGGAAATCATGAGTCCAATCACATAACTGAGACGATATTCCATAAGCGCTCAGTTTCACTATAAGCTGCTTGTGTGGTACAGTGCCAAAAGCCTTCTGGAAATATAGAAATACGGAATCATTATGAAATCCCTTGTCAATACAACTCAACAATGTGTAAAGAGCCAGTTGTGTTTCACAAGGACAATGTTTTCTAAATCCATGTTGACTGTGCGTTAATAGACCGTTCTCTTCGAGGTAATTCATAATGTTCAAACACAATCTATGTTCCAAAATCCTGCCACATCGACGTTAACGATATGGGCCTGTAATTTAGTGGATTACTCCTACTACCTTCTGTCAATATTGCTGTGACCTGTGCAAATTTTTTAGTCTTAGGGTACGGATCTTTCGTCCAGCGAGCGTTTATATATGCTTGTTAAGTATGGAGATATTGCATCAGCATACTTCTGAAAGGATCTAATTGGTACACAGTCTTTACCAGAAGACTTGCTGTTATTAAATGATTTAAGTTGCTTCACTACTCCGAGAATATATACTAAGTTACTCATGTTGGCAGCTGTTCTTCATTCGAATTCTGGAATATTTATTTAGTTTTCTTTCGTGAAGGAACTGCGAAAGGGTGCGTTTGGTAACTCTGCTTTCACAGCGCTGTTCAGATGCTTCAAATGGCTCTAAGCACTATGGGACTTAACGTCGGAGGTCATCAGTCCCCTGGAATTAGAACTACTTAAACCTTACTAACCTAAGGACATCAAACACATCCACGCCCGAGGCAGGATTCGAACCTGCGACCGCAGAAACTTCGCAGTTCCGGACTGAAGCGCCTAGAACCGCTCGCCACAGTGGCCGGCCGCAGCACTATCGTCGATAGTATTTCCATTGCTATCGCGCAGAGAAGGCATTGACTGCGTCTTGCCGCTAGCATATCTTATATACGAACAGAATCTCTCTGGATTTTCTGCTAGGTTTCGTGACAAAGTCTCGTTGTGGAAACTATTATAAGCATCTCGCATTGACGTCCGCGCTAAACTTCGAACTTCTTTAAAAGATCACCAATCTTGGAGATTTTGCTTTCGTTTAAATTTTGGCATGCTTTCTTCGTTGCTTCTGCAACAGTTTTGTACACTAAAGGGGATCAGCTCCGTCGTTTGTTAATTTATTTGGTACAAATTTCTCAATTGCTGTCAATACTATTTCTTTATATTCAAGCCAAATCTGGTCTACACTTACATTATTAATTTGAAAGGAGTGGAAATTGTCTCTCAGGAAGGCGTAAAGTAATTTTTATCTGCTTTTTTTAACAGGCATATTTTTCGTTTATTTTTGGAGGATGTAGGGGTTACAACATTTAATTTCGCTATGACAACCCTGTGTTCAATAATCCCTGCATCCGTTTTAATGCACGTTATTAGCTCAGGATTATCTTTTGCTAAGAGGCCAAGTGTGTTTTCACAACCGTATACTATTCGCATGGGCTCATGAATTAACTGCCCGAAATAATTTTCAGAGAATGTGTTTAGCAGCGTACGTGTTTGAAATTAGACTTAAGTTCTCTTAGAACCGTTCAGCAATTATATCATCTGAGTTGGGAGGTCGGTAAAAGGATCCAATACCGTTATGTTCTTAGCAAAAATTTCGGCTGAACTTATCACTGGGTTTAACCAGCTTTCAGTCCCTATAACGATTTGAGCGTCCGTGCTTTATAGACCGTGTTTTCATAATCGATTAATCATAATGCTCCAAAATACGAAATGTAAAAACATGCAACGTACGCAACGACAAAAGAACTCACCAGTCACCATTTTAGGAGAGGAAGAAGGTGTTTTGACGACATCTTTACTGTCTTGTGACACTTAAACTTCACATTTTCGAAATACGCAAGGAAACCTACATATTGCAAGAAAACGAAATGTTTATAAACAACATAGCCAAAGACAATGGTGGAACAAGAGATGAAAGGTCGATATCTCAAAAATGCTATTATTGCACCACGAAAATATGATCTTTGGACAAAACTACAATTATTTATCACAACAAACAAAGATTTTGAGTGCGAAAACACACACACAGGTTGCTTATCGTAATACATAAGTATATTTAGAGGTCCAAACGAAAATATGTTCTCTGAATCAAAACAAAATTACTTATCAAAATATGTAAGACTTCGAACAAAAAACACTCGTGGCACTCCTGTCAACTTAACTGTTCTATAGGATTGTGAATCCAGCTCACGAATTTTTTTGATCTTTTTTACTGCAGTGTCTCGCAAGCTAATCTAGCGTTTTATGTGCTGGTGGTGTCACTGAACTCGATTGTTGCGATATTACAAGAAATTACTTCACAGAAAACTAGTAAAGCAAGTGTTACATTTGAGAGAGTACAAAGATTTCGATGTAATTTTGCGTTACACAATTAGCATCGGTTACATGGTGTAGGAATTCGAATACTAATCGCTGGATGTTGGCGGAAACTCATAAGTTGCGTATCAGTGTTCTTGGCAAGATGTGATTGAAGGGTAATTACCTATTCTTAGCTCAGTCAGTAAATGATTCTCGTGGTAGGGAAAAGCAGAAAGTAGAAGCCAGTAACGACGGCCTGTGAAGAGTTATGTTGTTTCTGTGTTTCTGCCCTGGGTAGGTGGTTGCAGCAAACAACCTTTCTGATGTATAGCTCATCAATAGAGTCATTCATATCCTCACTCGCTACGTTTGTCTGGAAAGGTTTGTAATTTAACTAAGCAAATCGGCATATCGTCAGTCGATGATCACTTGATGCACATTACCACTTCTTCTAGAATTTTGGCACTATTCTTGTGATACAAAATATCTCACTCAACCAAGTTTCCAAATGACAACATTTGTATTGAGCGGCACCATACTTCCATGTGTGAACGACTTCGGAGCCAGGTACAACTTCGCAAGTTCCAACTTCATCCAATTTGGTAATTTTGGTTGCACTGAAATAAAATAGTGTATATGCACTAACATGTCATGCCCATTCACAAAAAATATGAATTTTTTTGAAATGTCATGATTTGGCACAATAGCTGTATGATGCTTTAATAAAACTAGTAGCTTTAGTCAGACAACAGACCATCCTCAGGTACAAAAAAGCTTGTTTACAGGACGTGCATCAAACCATGAACATTTATATATGTACGTTATTATACATTCATAAGGCATAAAACATTACATGGAGAAATACTTTTTCTCTTGAATTGCATGCGACATATTCGAGTTTTTCTGTACATGCATACTTACTGTTACTTTAATTGTTATAGGGTCCCGTCACATAATAACAGCGGAATCGGATACCATTTCCAATCAAAATGTATTCAGACCAGTAGAAAGCCTGATGTGTCCTCTGGTATCATGAGACACAGTCTACAACAGTCGAGAGAAAATTCCAGACGGCGTACCACGGACTGCCATCAGACGTTAAAAGCATTAAGATGTTGTCTGTGAAGATTAAGAAATAGGGAGCGTCTGTCATCTCCCTAGAACCTGGAAGTAGTGCATAGACAATTCAGACAGTGAGAGACGCCTTTGCGAGAAGCCCCAAGAAGTCAGTTCGCAGAGACTCAATTTAGTTGCAGATTCCGAAGACATCAGGGCACTGCATCTTACATAAACAACCTCTTTTCTGTCCGTGTAAAGTCTAGACCGCTCAGTCCCTCCAACCGAAAGGTTATACTGCTCACTATGACTTTGCTGTTGCCATTCTGGCTGAGATGAGGAAGATGATGACTATCTGAAACGTGACCTACTCTCAGACGAGGCTACATTAAATACCAACAGTGTGGTCAACCGACATAATGTTAGGATCTGGGGGTCCAAGAACCCCCCACACTGTATTTGAGACAGAGACCACACTAGGCTGAACGTGTCATGTGGTCATCTGCACAGTAAGATCATAGGACCTTTTTTCTTCAAGGAAACCATAATAAAAGCCCGGACTTATCTTAATATACTGTAGTTATTTCTTGTGCCACAGAATCAGGACATTCTGGACTTAATCTTCCAGCAAGATGGTGCAACATCTCACTGAGGTTCTGTTTAGATACATTTCCTGAGAAGATGGATCAGGTGTAGCCATCAACTGGCCTCTGCGATCGTCTGACGTTAGTACCATTGGATTATTTCTTTGGGGGTTAGGTCAAGGATCAGGTTTACCAAACACAAGTGAATGACATCGCAGCATTACAGCGTAGAATTGCTGACGTCATAACATCCACCCCTCACGAATTAGTGACCAACAGGTGGTTGGAATTGGAATAGCACTTGGACATCCATCGGGAAACTTCGAAATTTATTAACTGTGTGTACACAAAAACTTAAATATGTTAGCTGCACTTCATGTTTGTAATCATGGAAAGACTTTTGGAACACCCGGTATATTAACTGTAGGGAAACTGGACAATGCAGGGAATACCCGATTTACATGTTAAGCAATTACGTTAACGGGTGAAACACACTGCTGGTGAACATACTACGTAAGGCACAATATCTGATGGAAAGTATCCGGACACTCCTGTGTAATACGCAATTGGCCATTAGATGTCATGATTGGCGAGTTCGGCAGTACAAATGGAAGCGGAGAATGTTGCGTTGTCAGCAGTGCAGCAGAACAGCAGAATGGGTCGGTCACGAGAGCTCAGTGACTTCGAACGTGGACTAAACACTGGTTATCACCTGAGTAACAAATCCATCACAAAGGACCACAGCGAAACTAGGATTAGGCAGGCCTCATGTACTGAGGAACAGGGACCGTTGAGCATGGCGGAAAACAGTTGTAACAATCGAGTGAAGTCAGCAGAAGGAATCGTTCGTGAGTTACAAAGTGCTACCAGCGGTCCAGCCAGCACAATGACTGTGTATGTGGATTTGAAAAGAATGGGGATCAAAGATAGAGCAGTTCCTCATAAGCCACACATTTCTGCAGTCTGTGCTAAGAGTAGCTAGAGGTGGCGTATAGAGCAAAGCCATTGGACAATGGATGACTGGAAACTAGTGATCTGGAGTGATGAATCTCGCTATACCCTTTTGGCGATCCGATGGAAGGATTTGGATTTGGCGAATGCCTGGATAACGTTACCTACCATCGTGTGATGAGGCAAGCAGTGAAATACTGAGACGGTTGTGTTACGGTGTGCGGTTGTTTTTCTTGGTTAGGGTTTGGTCCCCTTACTGCGCTAAAGAAAATGCTGACTGCGAAATATATGAACACATTTTACAGCAATGATTACTCCGTTCAATATGGAAACAGTTCGAAGATGATGGTTGTTTGTATCAGCATAACAGCATAACAATGCACACTGTCATAGAGTGGCATCCGTGAGGCAATGGTTTGTGGACAATAATATGCCTGAAATGGACTGGCCTGACCAGAGTCCCGATCTAAACCCAATGGAAGACCTTCGGGATGAGTTAGACGTCGACTTCTCTCTAGATCCCAACGTCCAACATTACTACATTCTCTGGTTTCAGTTCTCGCGCAAGAATTGACTACCATTCCTCCAAAGACATTCAGACAGCTCACTGAAAGTGCCCCAGCGGAGTTCAAGCCATCATATTTGTGAAGGATGGGCACACCCCATATTAATGTCAACCAATAGGTCTCCGGTTACTTCTGATCAAGTAGTGTATAATTCGGACAGTGTCTCGCATTCTATAATTTTTATATAGTTAATTTATTTTGTTGATCTAGGTACAAATGGCCATGACTGGACGCATATCCCATAGTTAAAGTAGTTTTTTGTACCTGTTATTTGACTGAAAGTCGTTGTTTGGCTACTGAGCAAAATCATGATATCTGAAAAGTATTTAAGAGCTATAAATCGCGACCTCCTTTAAATAATATTAAGCCTGACACTGGTCTTCAAACCTCGAAGTTATCTATATCAGCAATATTACACTACGGCACTCTGCTGTTCAGTTATTTCCAAACCTATTACGCTTCAGGGTTGTGAAACTGTTTCCCAGAGAGCCCAGTTACGTACGTAGTGAAACTGCGGAGTGCAGACCAGTGATATGTGGTGACTTACCCAGCGTGTTGAGGCCGTAGTGGGCCTGGTAGACGGTGGAGCCGTTGGACGCCATGCTGGACGCGATGGGCAGCCCCGAGTTGAGGCCCGACGCGAGTGGCGAGCCCTGGTTGAGCTGGCCTATCGACTGCCCGAAGCTGCCCATGGACACGCCGCCTTGTGACAGCTGGCCCAGACCTGCACACAAACGATCCACTTCACAGTCGACATCGGAAATGTTACGAGATTTGTCGTTTGACTATTAAAACCTGCCACTCTCAGTGTTACAGTAAGAACGTTGGATGTTTGTTTTTGTTGTCTGAAGTTATTTGGCAAATGGACAGGTACCTCGCTACATATTCCAATCTACCTCCCATTATTTGCATATTTCCTCCACTGCGGCAGGCCGCTGTGGCCGAGCGGTTCTAGGCTCTTCATCCTGGAACAGCGCTACTGCTATGGTCGCAGGTTCGAATCCTACATCGGGCATGGATGTGTGTGATGTCCTTAGGTTAGTTAGTTTTAAGTAGTTCTAAGTCTAGGAGACTGATGACCTCAGATGTCAAGTCCCATAGTGCTCAGAGCCATTTGAACCACTTTTTTCCTCCGCTGCAACAATTTTATATTTCCTCTGCTGAGATTGCACATGGTTTTTTAACTGTAGTTTTTTCTGTTCCTACATTGTGTTAAATCTTTCATCTTTGAATACTCACTGTATTTAACAAATTCTGATCTTGCTATGCCTGTGCAATTTCTGTCTTTTAATACTCCGTGCGGTGTCAAGTTGATTATAGATTTGATTGCTCTACATGTGTGGCACCAAGTATGCGATTTATCCGTGACTTCATTCATCACCTGTTTATTTTCTATTTTATTAGCCACTTAATTTTTTTACTTCTTTCTTTACCACCACATTTACGAGGTTATCAATTTTTTATTTTCCAATTCGTTCACTGACTATGATCTCTATATCACACTGTCGGAAATTTCTTCCTCAGTTTCGTGATTCATATCATTAGATCGAATTGTCAAGACACTGAGATTGTGAACAGATCTTATGTTGTGTGGTTCTATAGATAATTATAAATTTGGTAATGGACTACACATTTTGCTAGGGGGACTACAATCCTTTCCGCTGTCTTCTATCGGTGTCCCTCTCCTTTACTTCACTGTTCCACGTACTGTCCCCATAGGAAAGTGTGGCATTAAAGAGTACATTATGATACAGTAGTAACGTACAAGAGCTTAGCAGTCATGACACGCGCATCTTATACATAACCTGCCTATTGAATATGAATTCTGAATCAAGGGAATACTGATCGCAACTCAAAGGGGAAAGGTTAGGTGTCAATGGCGTTCGATGAGGGTCCAATCTGATCGGCAGTCATGACTGATTGGACTTCAGAGGTCTCCATGAGAAATAGGTAAGCGTACCACTTTGCAATTTCTCGCGTTAAATGTGATGTCGACATCCTGCTACATAAAGATATCGGAAGATGAAATATTAAATGCTCTGTTCTCACGGTATTCACTTCAGAGGAATTAGCGCTGAATTAACAGAGAAAATGTGCTGCTATCAGTCTTTGGACTACAATCCCAGAGAGTACAGAGGGGCGATTCACTTACTTGCAATGAAATAATTAAGAATGCTGCAAAAATACTGTCGAGATGGGCCACAGCACATCACATGAGATATTATGATCGTCGAACAGCGCATACGGAGCTTGTTGTGCATCAGCGTCATCATCTTTGTAATTGCAAAGAGAGTAGCATTGAATGAGATTTCCCAACTCTTGCAGAGGAATAGCTGTGAATGGTCACAGTTGGGGACACGGATGGTGTACAACAAGTACGTCTACATCTACGTGATAACTCTGCTCTTCACAATATACTGCTTGGCAGAGGATCCAATGAGCCACCTTCAAGTTGTCTCTCTACCGTACCACTCTCGAACGGCGCGAGGGAAAAACGAGCATTTAAATTTTTCTGTGCGAGCCCTCATTTCTCTTATTTTATAGTGATGATCATTTCTCCCTATGTAGGTGGCTGCCATCAGAACGTTTTCGCAATCGGAGGATAAAACTGGTGATTGAAATTCCATGAGAAGATCCCAACGCAACGGAAAACGCCTTTGTTTTAATGATTGCCACTCCAATTCTCGATACTGTCTGTGGCACTATCTCCCCTATTTCGCGATAATACAAAACAAGCTGCGCTTCTTGGTACTTTTTCGATGTCATCCGTCAGTCCCACCTGATGCGGATCCCACACCGCGCAGCAATACTCCAGAATAGGGCGGACCAGCGTGGTGTGAACAGTCTCTTTAGTAGACCTATGGCACCTTCTGAGTGTTCTGCAAATGAATAGCAGTTTTCGGTTTGCTCTACCCGCAACATTATCCATGTTATCGTTCCAGTTTAGGTTATTTGTAATTGTAATCCCCCATGTATTTAGTTGAATTTACAGCCTTCAGACTTGTGTGACTTATCACGTAATCGAAATTTAACGGATTTCTTTTAGTACTCATGTCAATCCTCACACTTTTCTTTATTCAGGGTCAATTGCCATTTGTCGCACCATACAGATATCACATCTAAATCATTTTGGAATTCATTTTGGTCATCTGATGACTTTACAAGACGGTAAATGACAGCATCATCTGCAAACAATCTGAGACGGCTACCGAGATCTTCTCCTATGTCATTAATAAAGATAATATAGATCAGGAACAATAGAGGGCCTATAACACTTCCTTGGGGTACCCTGGATAGTACTTCTGATTTACTCGATCACTTTCGGTCTATTACTACGAACTATGGCCTTTCTGACAGGAAATCACGAGTCGCACAACTGAGGCGATATTCCATTGGCACGAAGTTTGGTTAGAAGACGCTTGTGAGGAACGGTGTCGAAAGCCTTCTGGAAATCTAAAAATATGGAATCAATTTGACATCCCCTGTCGATAGCACTCATTACTGCATGAATATAAAGCACTAGTTGTGTTTCGCAAGAACGATATTTTCTGAATACTTGCTGACTATGTGTCAATAAATCGCTTCCTTCGAGTTACTTCATAATGTTCGAATACAGTATATGTTCCAAAACACTACTGCAAATCGACTTTAGTTATATGGGCCTGTAGTTCAACGGATTACTCCTACTTCCCTTTTTTGGTTATTGGTGTGACTTGTGCAATTTTCCAGTCCTTAGATACGTATCTTTCTGTGAGCGAGCGGTTGTATATAATTGCTAAATATTTAGCTATTTTATCAGCATACTCTGAGAGGAACCTGAGTGGTATACCACCTGGGCCGGAGGCCTTGCCTTTATTAAGTGATTTAAGCTGCTTTGCGACACCAATGATATCTATTTCTATGTTTCTCATCTTGGCAGTTGTTCTTGATTGGAATTCATGAATATTTACTTCGTCTTCTTTGGTGAAGGAGTTTTGGAAAACCGTGTTTAATAACTCTGTTTCAGTGGCACTGTCATCAGTGACTTCACCGTTGTTATCGCGCAGTGAAGGTATTGACTGCGTCTTGCCACTGGTGTGCTTCATTTATGACCAGAAGCTCTTTGGGTTTTCTGCCAGATTTCGAGACAGAGTTCCCTTGTGAAAATTATTGAAAGCATCTCGCATTGAAGTTCGCGCTGTATTTCGAACTTCTGCATAACTTTGCCAGTCTCGGTGATTTTGCATTGTTTTAAATTTGACATGCTTTTTCTCTGCATCTGCAACAGCGATCTGTCCCGTTTTGTGTACCATGGGCGAACAATACCTTCACTTATTATAGTAAAGAAAATCAGTACAACGGACGAAAGTGGAGTCGGCCTATTGTCTGCAGAGGTTACAGTGTATGGTCGGAAGTTCATCTTATTCTGTATGGTGCGTTGGAATTAATCCCATACACTTCAGTATCAGACTGCAGTGGTAGATTACACATTGTGTATCCAACTAAACTCAGTTGCCCTGTGTGATGGTATCTGTGAATGACGATTCTGTGAGACGACAAACTGCCGAGACCAGATGGTGTGAACGGAACAAGGAACTCCTCAGAACATACTGGAAAATGACCAGATATTAGGGCAATGATTTTATGGTCTGGGCAGTTTTGATAAATAAACGAAAATAATACATATCTGCGTGACACGGTCGGGCACAAGAGGTGGTATTGTGTTGAGATAATGATTCTTTCTTTTTTTCGTTTTCCTACATGATAATTGTGTCTCACAAGTCGCTTGGGCTGTGAGAAACAGCGAAAGGCGTAGATTATGTGTTTCTCAAAGATCGGAGACGAGAGGAACAGACGTCACCACAGTACACCGTGCGCTGTCCGGAAGATTCTGAACTTCTCTATGGTCTTACGGAGACTGTCGAACACAGATGGAGGTTGTTCAGAGTGTAGATAATACAGGGTATTTCACAAAGATTCATCCGAATACACAAGACTAAGTATCCTACATGAATGAAGATAGAAACTTCGAGTAAAATTCCAGTTACGAGAAGACTACAAACTTCGGAAGAACCGTACGATTTTACGCGGGTATATTTTTTACATGCATGCAAAAACGGGGGATGGGGGGTGGGGGAACCATCCACCTTTTTTCTTTAAAAAAATTGTGGTGAAGTGAAGTGAAATAGCAGGTCAGCGATCTAATGAGAGATCAGTAGGCTCATCACGCCAGTTCAGTGTTAATATATACTCTTTCATCAATACATGCCGTGGTACTTCGTCCTACTGAAAAATCCGGATAAGTGCGTACAGAACTCGCGCATCGAGGGTTCCGTAGAAACTTAATTATGTATATAAAGAGTTCATTGATCCCGAGAATCGAGAATTTCGACGGTTTTTGCGTGTTATTGTTATCGATATTGGTAAGATATCAAAATACGTGACATATATGGCATTATCTTTTGATTGCGTTGACGTAGACGCTTAAACTTTTTCTACCCCCAAGGAACTGTGGACTTTAGTATGTGACATAAGTTTCAACTTGCTGTGTGTACAAATACCACATGTATTAATATCAAGAGCTCAGATGGAAACCCTGTTCTAAGCAAAGAAGGGAAAGCAGAAAGGTGGCAGGAGTATATAGAGGGACTATACAAGGGCGATGTTCTTGAGGACAATATTATGGAAATGGAAGAGGATGTAGATGAAGATGAAATGGGAGATACGATACTGCGTGAAGAGTTTGACAGAGCACTGAAAGACCTGAGTCGAAACAAGGCCCCGGGAGTAGACAACATTCCATTGGATCTACTGACGGCCTTGGGAGAGCCAGTCCTGACAATACTCTACCATCTGGTGAGAAAGATGTATGAGACAGGCGAAATACACTCAGACTTCAAGAAGAATATAATAATTCCAATCTCAAAGAAAGCAGGTGTTGACAGATGTGAAAATTACCGAACTATCAGTTTAATAAGTCACAGCTGCAAAATACTAACGCGAATTCTTTACAGACGAATGGAAAAACTGGTAGAAGTCGACCCCGGGAAGATCAGTTTGGATTCCGTATAAATGTTGGAACACGTGAGGCAATTCTGCCTTACGACTTATCTTAGAAGAAAGATTAAGGAAAGGCAAACCTACGTTTCTAGCATTTGTAGACTTAGAGAAAGCTTTTAACATGTGGACTGGAATACTCTCTTTCAAATTCTAAAGGCGGCAGGGGTAAAATACAGGGAGCGAAAGGCTATTTACAATTTGTACAGAAACCAGATGGCAGTTATGAGAGTCGAGGGGCATGAAAGGGAAGCAGTGGTTCGGAAGGGAGTGAGACAGGGTTGTAGCCTTTCCCCGATGTTATTCAATCTGCATATTGAGCAAGCAGTAAAGGAAACAAAAGAAAAATTCGGGGTTGGTATTAAAATCCATGGGGAAGAAATAAAAACTATGAGGTTCGCCGATGACATTGTAATTCTGTCAGAGACAGCAAAGGACTTGGAAGAGCAGTTGAACGGAATGGACAGTGTCATGAAAGGAGGGTATAAGATGAACATCAACAAAAGCAAAACGAGGATAATGGAATGTGGTCGAATTAAGTCGGGTGATGCTGAAGGAATTAGATTAGGAAATGAGACACTTAAAGTAGTAAAGGAGTTTTGCTACTTGGGGAGCAAAGTAACTGATGATGGTCGAAGTAGAGAGGATATAAAATGTAGACTGGCAATGGCAAGGAAAGCGTTTCTGAAGAAGAGAAATTTGTTAACATGGAGTATAGATTTAAGTGTCAGGAAGTCGTTTCTGAATGTATTTATATGGAGTGTAGCCATGTATGGAAGTGAAACATGGACGATAAATAGTTTGGACAAGAAGAGAATAGAAGCTTTCGAAATGTGGTGCTACAGAAGAATGCTGAAGATTAGATGGGTAGATCACGTAACTAATGAGGAGGCATTGAATAGAATTGGGGAGAAGAGGAGTTTGTGGCACAACTTGACAAGAAGAAGGGACCGGTTGGTAGGACATGTTCTGAGGCATCAAGGGATCACAAATTTAGCATTGGAGGGCAGCATGGAGGGTAAAAATCGTAGAGGGAGACCAAGAGATGAATAAACTAAGCAGATTCAGAAGGCTGTAGATTGCAGTAAGTACTGGGAGATGAAGAAGCTTGCACAGGATAGAGTAGCATTGAGAGCTGCATCAAACCAGTCTCAGGACTGAAGACCACAACAACAACAACAACAACATGTGTACCTGTTCCTGAAAAAAAAAGGAGTCTTGACAGACTGACAGACAAACAGTCGGATAACATGAGAAAACATATTTTTTTCGAGTTATATAATACAGATTAACAATAGTTGGAGGTTTTCCTTTACTTCTACCGTCAAACCTTACTTCTTGATTCTAGGTCAACGGGAAGTACCCTATAGGTTTTGACGAGTGAGTTAGCGAGTATCAAATATGTGACATAAATGGCCGCATCATTTCATTGAATTTTTTACGTTGGGAAGGTACCATAGACCTTAGTAGGTGACATACATTTCAACTTGGTATATCGACCAGTTCCTGAGAAATAGGATTCTTAGCAGCCGGACAGACAGATAGGCTGACAATATAGTGACCCTATAACGGTTCCGTTTTTATCGACTGAGGTACGAAACCGTGAAAATGTGATTTTCGGCTTGTTCTGGCAATTGTGGAAGAAGCCAGATCTCCAACACATCCAGGTACGTAATTTCAGTAACTGTCTCTTCCGCAAAAATGAACAGACCATAAATATTTTTTTCAGGAAACAGCGATACACACACAAAGCTTCATAGGGCCCTCTCGTTCCTGACTACGGGGTGTGACTGATGTTTGTGGCGGTCCACCTTCTTTTTTAAATGGATCGTAGCTTCATTACTGAAAATTGAACTTATCTATAAGTATATTGTTCCGTCTAAACGTCAGAAACGAATTCATTTCCTTGATTGTCACCCCCACGAAGGGGTTGCAGAAGTTGAATCTTGTATGGTTTGAAACTGGAACGTCTCCTGAAAACGTCAGAGATACACACAAGGAATGACCGACGCTTTCTTTCACGTCCAGTAGAGTTGTGTGGACTGTTTCGAATGCGCTCGGTGTTTTGAACGAGCATACGGAGGCGATAATTGGATTGAACCTTTTATGAAAAAAAACAATGTCTTGAAACTTTAAGAAGCACCAGTGAATGATTTACGTTGCAGGAAAGTTATTGCTGTACTCGTGCTGCAAAGTTGTAAGAATTTGAACTGTTAAATGAAGAACGCATAACGGCTCTATTGTTATGGCATCACCAACTGTCCTCGACGCGCTTACGCTAATGAACGAGCGAGCGATCTAGCTCTATTAAGGAGAAACCCTACCGCCAACTACACGAACCGACAACTTACAGTTGAGGGCGAGGTAAGTTTTAGTTTCTATGTGCAAGGAAAATGTACCCTTATTTTACCTTCATTCATGTGGAAGATATGGTCTTGTGAAATTGTTTGAATCATTTTGAAACATCCTAAACATATTTTATTGTAGTTTTTTTTTAGAGTTCCGTACCTCATTCGGTAAAAATGGAACCCTTACAGGATAACTTTGTTATCCGTCTGCCTGTATATCTGTCCATCTGAATATCACACTGTTAAGAAACTTTTTCTTCAGGGACGGGTAGAGGTACCAAGTTCAAATTTATGTCACTTATTAAGATCTATGGTCCCTTGTCGGTGTGAAAAATGTAAGTTTCTAAGAAACGCCCATTTATGATACGTATTTTGATACTCAAAAACTCAGTCATCGAAACGTATAATGTACTTTCCGTTAACCTGCAATCATGAAATTTGGTTAGAAGCAAAGTTTCACGTTACAACAACAACAAAAAAATCCGAGAATGGTTAATTTGTAATTAACGAGCAGACGTATTAAATTGAAGTTGATGATACATACTGAGGTCTACGGTTCCTTGGCGGTATAATAAACGTTAGCTTCGAAGTCAATGCAATCAAAAGTTGATACTCGCAAACTCACTCTTCAAAACCTACGGGGAACTTCCCGTTGGTCTAGAAGCATGAAATTTGGCAAGAAGTAAGTTTTCACGCTACAAATAAAGGAAAAAAATTCAGAAATTTTTTAATTTGTTTTGTAATTTATTACCAGATTTCAAACTTGAAACTAAAACATTGTCAGTAACAGGAAAAAATCGAAGAGATCCTCGCTTTCTGGAATGAATGAAGCGGATATATACGAGTGCTATTCGCAAAGTAAGTTCCGATCGGTCGCGAAAAGGAAACCGCGGTGAAAATTAAAAATGTTTTATTTGCAATAGCTAGCTAGACCTTACAGCACGTTTCCTACAAAGTCGCCGCTCCGAGTTAGACATTTCTCATAGCGTTGTACGAACTTTCCATTACCCTTGTCATAGGAGGCAGCTGCCTGCGCTTTCCACCAATTACCTACACCTCTCTACCACTCATTGTCTGTATCAAAATATTGTCTTCATAGCCAGTGGTTCATGTGAGCGAAGACGAAACTCAGGACGAGCCAGTTAAGGGCTGTATTGTGGGTGATCAAACACTTCCCATCGAAAACGCTGGAGGAGCACCTCCATTGCCTCTGAAGAGAAGAACGAAACATCACAGTTATAATATGTGGGCTGCACGACATCAGGCGAAATTTCTCACCAGACGCTCATTTTTGGCGGGAGACGCTATTTTCTAGGAATCTTTACGTGCTCATTGTGCGCTCAGAATTGAAAAGAGCCAATTGCTGCGATCGACGGGTATAATAGAGACATTGGCCATCATCTGTGCAAAATTTCATCGGATTTTTCGCAGTGGTTTCTATTTTGCGACCGATCGGATCTTACTTTCCGACTAGTCCTTGTACATTATCTAGTTTGTACGGAACCCTCTGAGCTCGAGTGCTACTGACACCTGGCAAATTTTTTTTTATATTATTTACCTTCACAGTGGGAATGTCGAACTTGGTGGTGGAGCGGAAAATCGCTTGGGTGGAAACCAAGAGGTCGAGGTATCGAATTCTAGCCTGCACTTCTCAATGATGTGAGGAGACGCCAGAAACGACACGTGGTTCGGATTCGATGTCAAAATGTAGGCCTCCATTCCGCAGTTGGTTAATTGGGGGTAAGTACATAACTTACCCCCAATTAACCAATATTTCTGGCTTGGTCAGCCATCATATTAGGCTCTAAGAAGCTGTTCCTAGAGCAGTGGAGATGCAAGAAGTATGCAGATGTGAAATGTGGTGTGAGGTACCTGTGACAGATGTTAGATTCGGTACCATTCCCGCGAGAAAAATCGCCTGCATAATACTACTGCTCTATGATTGGCTGCTGTGTTCGGAGCAAGGGCGCCGAAACGTTAAAGTATAGCTATTATTATTAGTTACACTACTCATTGGAATGACTTCACTTTTTAATATAAATATCTCTCAACAGCTATCAATCAGTCATTTTAGAATTATTAAAAACAATTTAAATCAAAAACAAAAGACTGACGAAATTGCAGACGAAGCACTTCGGAAGCGTTCGGGTCACGCATTTTCTGGTATGGCGCGTGAAGTGTTTCGGGCTGTTCGTCACTCTGGATTAGGCAGTCGAGATGTAAAGTCTTGTTGTCTGTGGTAGGATGTGTTTGCCAGTATTCAGTATTAAAAGATTCACTCCGGTAGTCTTGAGGCACAGACACGTGCCACAAATAGTGTAAAGATACATTTTGGTAAACATTGTGTTTGATCATGTACTTTGCTGTATCAGAAGGTGTTGTATTAAGATCATGTAGTCTTCTCGTGTGGCTATATTAAAATACGCGAGGGGTATCCCAAAGAAGTGATACATTATTTCAGAACAGAACCTCGCTAAAAGTCAGTTTCAGCCTCAAGATACAGAACCTACGACCTGCGTGCTGATTTCTGCGCTGCGGACATCAACTTGAAGACAGCAGGTTAGTGAACTATAACAGAACCTTCGTATTCCACACAGTGCAGTGGAAACAACTAGGCGCCTCACGTGTACTGCATGCACAGAACAAATGTGCTCAATGACACGTCATCTGCAGTAATGCAGAGTAGGTAAAGGTGGATGATCGTTATTAACACCAACAATCAATTCATTCTTCCTTTCTTGCCGTAGTTACGGACACAAAAGACGCCGAAGTGGCATCCAACAGAAAGACTTGGACCAGGATTTTGAGCTACACAAATGGTGAGGACAGCGTTTTGTCTCAGGTCCAAGCTGTGACTCGACTCGATACGACAGTTAGTGCACTAACAAAACGTACATCTGAGGCGGCGGCAAGCAGGTAGTTACCTGGCGCCATGCTGGAGACGCCCCAGCGCGAGTCCCCGGTGAACATGCCTGGCGAACAGAGCCCGTCCGACATGGCGCCGAATGGCGGCAGGCCGTGGGAGGGCAGCAGAGCGCCCGGCGTGCGGAACACGTTCGTCGTCTTCTTGCGCTTCTTCCACTTAGCGCGCCTGTTCTGGAACCACACCTGCAACAGCGGCGCCGCTCTCGGTCAGCCTCCGGTCAACGCAGCACGACAATACATCAATCAGTAACCTAAATATTAATAGAAAAGAAACAGAAATTGAATTTATCTTGGAAGGAACCGTCATGAAATTGACCTCTTCTATTAGGGCGAAAAGAGCATACTTGCAAGACAACATCCCCAGCAATCGATCCCGCTCTAAAGTTTGGGCCAAAATTCTGAGTTGTAAAACTACCATAGGCTACTGTAGACTTTCACAAGTAGGCGTAAGGTACGATAGTTTTTCTAGCAGGAAGGAAGGGAGATTGGGTTTAACGTCCCATCGACACCGAGGTCGTTAGAAACAGAGCACAAGCTCGGATTGTGTCGAGGAGGGAGAAGGAAATCGGCCGTGTCCTTTCGAAGGAACCATTCCGGCATTTGCCTGGAGCGATTTAGGGAAACAATGGAAAAAATCTCGTAGCCGGAGGAGGGTTTGAACCGCCGCCCTGACAAATGCGAGTGTAGTGTGCTAGCCACTGAGCCACTTCGCCCAGTTTTTCCAGTACATAACTTTGATCAGACAATATCATAACCGCGTTGCCTGCACGTTAGGTGTGTTGCATACCCATCGGGCGCTATCTCATTTCGAGTTGGGTTGGGTTGTTGTGGGTAAGGAGACCAGACAGCGAGGTCATCGGTCTCATCGGATTAGGGAAGGGCGGGGAAGGGAGTCGGCCGTGCCCTTTGGAAGGAACCATCCCGGCATTTGCCTGGAGCGATTTAGGGAAATCACGGAAAACCTAAATCATGATGGCCGGACGCGGGATTGAACCGTCGTCCTCCCGAATGCGAGTCCAGTGTCTAACCACTGCCGCACCTCGCTCGGTATCTCATTTCGATCGCTTTGTTTGCGTGTATGATCACTGTCTTACTAGGTTCCTCTAGGAACCGGAAGTTGTGAACCATCAAGAAACTGAGTGACGACATATAAACGGCTGTCTAACCTACGGAACATTTTTGTTCTGCATAGTTATCCTCCTGTATGTTACATGAAAATAAACAATATTTATGTCAAAATTCAAACTGTCAGTATATAACTCAAGTTTTTTCATAACATGGAAAAGAGGGATGTTGCAGAAAAAATAAAAGAAAAATGTAATTTTATCGTACTGGGTGATCAAAAAGTCAGCATAAATTTGAAAACTGAGTAAAACACGGAATAATGTAGATAGAGAGGTACAAATTGACACACATGCTTGGAATGATATAGAGTTTTATTAGAATAAAAAAAAAATACAAATGTTCTAAAAATGTCCGACAGATGGCGCTTCATCTGATCAGAATAGCAATAATTAGCATATCAAAGTAAGACAAAGCAAAGATGATGTTCTTTACAGGAAATGCTCAATATGTCCACCATCATTCCTCAACAATAGCTGTAGTCGAGGAATAATGTTGTGAACAGCACTTTAAAGCATGTCCGGAGTTATGGTGAGGCATTGGCGTCGGATGTTGTCTTTCAGCATCCCTAGAGATGTCGGTCGATCACGATACACTTGCGACTTCAGGTAACCCCAAAGCCAATAATCGCACGAACTGAGGTCTGGGGATCTGGGAGGCCAAGCATGACGAAAGTGGCGGCTGGGCACACGATCATCACCAAACGACGCGCACAATTCACGCGTCTAGCAATATGGGGTGTTTTTTTTTGTTCTAATAAAACCCCATGTCATTCCAAGCATATGTGTCAATTTTTAACTCATTATCTACATTATTCCGTGCTTTATTGAGTTCTCAAATGTATACTGACTTTTTGATCACCCGGTATATAACTAAAAAGGTAGTTTCCTCAAAAAGAGGTAAAATTAAAAGGAACTACAAAACAAAAACGTAAGAACCATCGCTTCAATACCTCATCGAGCTTATATAAATACTTCCATAGAAGAGGCAGGCGACCATTCAGATTTAGCACAACTTTGAAATACAGAAAAATCTTGATCGCACAATTTTTTATTAAGCGTTACGACTTTCAAAATTTCATTGTCAGACTGAAGATAAAAATCAAACTTTAGTACAAAGCTGACGAAAGTGAGCACATAGACTGAATACATCTCATGTAGACATATTTGATTGTGTAGTGCATTCGAATAGAACCAGTGCAGGTTTGAAATTTGTAGATGGGTTCAAGTAGACCTACGTGTGATAAAAATTGAAAAAAATGCGCCTGAAGCATATTGTAGGGTACTATGGAAAAATGATGTCAAAGTTCTTGTCCAAAAAAAATTTAGCTCTCTTGTGGAGAAATAAATATTATAATTTTGAAAACATGGTGCTTAACAATTTTCAATTGTGTATTATAACAGTTAATATAAAAGAAGAAAAAGAAATCGGTTCTGTCTTGATGTCGGGATGCTCTACTTGGTTATCCTACGGTGGCAATGTTCGCAGCTTCGTAATACTTCTTTAACAGGCAACACCGTGGTGGATCACCTTCTGATGAGGTGAAGTGTCCGTGAAATGAAAGCATGGCTCCCTAGGTTACGCCCTTTAAAATTACGTCTCCTGTGATCACGGAGACATTACGTTATACTCGTCTGCTAATGGACACCTGATTCATTAATTAGCCGCTCGGCTGCGCTGCGCCTCGCTGCCACCGGAGTCGCTTCCCTGGCGGCCGTAATGTGATGAACTCCGAAAATAGTCTGAGGCGTTCGCGTCTGTAGAGAGCTGCGAAAGACCAGAATGGTTTTATCCAATGACGAGCAAAAGTGGCACCCAGGAGAACTTTACAGTACTTAAACTAAATTCGGTAAGTAGGCTCGACTTTCAGTGTAACGAACGAAATATAATTGTAAGTGGAGACGCAGCAAACCAAATTCTTCAATAAACTGTCTCTGTATTGTTGCTCTACATGGAAAAAAACTATCACCGCTTAAAAGATGTGTCTGTTACGAACCGTGCATTCGTTTCTTCTGCTTATCACGTACTAATGTGGCACTTCCATGGATAAAGAAGTACTTTTAAATTAATGACCTGCGTCTTAAGTAAGAAAACTTTGGAACGTGTCCTGTTGGCGAAACATGCAATATTATTTACAATTCATCAGACTGTAAACTGACCAGATAGTAATAATGATGTTACTATCGACAATTAAAAACAGATTTGTGTAACTTATTGCGTAATTGAAATTTAGCGGATTTCTTTTCGTACTTTTCTTTATTCAGGGTCAATTGCTACTTTTCGCACCATACAGATATCTTATCTAAATCATTTGGCAAGCCGTTTTGAACATCTGATGACTTTACAAGACGGTAAATGACAGCATCATCTGCAAGCAATCTAATGCGGCTACTCAGATTTTCTCCTATGTCGTTAATATAGATCAGAAACAACAGAGCGCCTATAACACTTCCTTGGGGAACGCCGGATATTACTTCTGTTTTACTCGATGACTTTTCATCTATTACTACGAACTGTGACCTTTCTGACAGGAAATCATGAAACCAGTCGCACAACTAAGGCGACACTCCGTAGGCACGCAGATCGGTTAGAAGACGCTTGTGAGGAACGGTGTCGAAAGCCTTCTGGAAATCTAAAAATATGGAATCTCTAAAAATATGGAATCGTGTAGGTGTAATTATTGGGTCGAGGAAGGTAATGCGTTTAAATAAAACTGTTTCCTGCGACGCTGTTTGTATTCACTATACACTTACTTTAAAAGTCTTGATTGGTCAATTTACACTACAATACATGAGTCTTTTCAAGTGCAAGAACAATGGAAATAATATAGGGGAACTAGGTATTAAAATAATTAAAGTTCTCTCTTAAACACTAAGTCTAAACGTATGTTAGCTGTTCCCCAACCTTTAAGATAAGTCGTAGGATCAGTTCTGTCTCGCGTGTTTCTAGATTTCTCCGGACCCTAAACCGATATTTCCCAACGTCGATCTCTACCCGATTATTCCACTCTTCTGTAAATAAATCGTATCAGTATTCTGCAAACATGATTTATGTAACTGATAGTTCAGTAATATTCACAACTGACATTATCTACCTTTTTTGGAATTGGAGTTATTACATGTTTCTTGAATGTTGGTGGTATTTCGCCTTTCTCATATGCCTTTGTCATGGCTGGCTCTCCCAAGGATTCAGTGCTGCTGAGGGAATGTCATCTTCTCCGGGCGCCTTTTTGGACTTCGGTCTCTCAGTGCTCTATCAAATTCTTCTGGTATCGTCATATGGTCCACCTTATTGTCATTTAAATCTTCTTCTGTTTCTATAATACTGCATTCGAATTCATTTTTCTTACGCACTTAAATTCGACAACTGAAGAGGCCAAGAGAAGCATTTAAATTGTGATGTGCTCTCTGACTTGCAACTGAAGGTTGTAGCCCCCATCTGGTTATCACCTACTAAGAAGCCGAAACAGACCACGAAACTACATATTTGTGTGCGTCGAGGCGAGGAATGCAGCAAACGAATTGGGTTGCAAGAACATCGTTGTGTTACTCGTGGACAGTATGCCTAGACTATATAAGAGTTTGCATTATAAATTTTTTTAAACAAGTGATAAAAATAAGGCTGCTGTCACAGATTTCAGATGTGTTGAGATGGTAGACCGAGAAAAATAAGTGACCATGTAATGGTGAATAATTACCATCTATGGACAGAATTATGAAGCAATAAAGACAAATTCTAAATTCCATATTTGTGTTACTTTCGCCTCATAATAAACACATTTTGATAAAAATCCATTAATTCATGTTTATATATTTTGTACCGTTACATGTTAATTACGTTACCCATTTGAGGATATAGGTAAATTAAATTTTGGCTTGTGAATAATTACACTACTGGCAATTAAAATTGCTACACCAAGAAGAAATGCAGATGATAAACGGGTATTCATTGGACAAATATATTATACTACAACTGACATGTGACGTCATTTTCACGCAATTTGGGTGCATAGATCCTGAGAAATCAGTACCCAGAACAATCACCTCTGGCCGTAATGGCGGCCTTGATACGCCTGGGCATTGAGTCAAACAGAGCTTGGAAGCGTGCACAGGTACAGCTGCCATGCAGCTTCAACACGATACCACAGTTCATCAAGAGTAGTGACAGGCGTATTGTGACGAGCCAGTTGCTCGGCCACCATTAACCAGACGTTTTCAATTGGTGACAGATCTGGAGAATGCGCCGGCTAGGGCCGCAGTCGGACATTTTCTGTATTCAGAAAGGCCCGTACAGGACCTGCAACATGCGGTCGTGCATTATCCCGCTGAAATGTACGGTTTGGCAGGGATCGAATGAAGGGTAGAGCCACAGGTCGTAACACATCTGAAATGTAACGTCCACTGTTCAAAGTGCCGTCAATGCGAACAAGAGGTGACCGAGACGTGTAACCAATGGCACCCCATACCATCACGCCTGGTAATACGCCATTATGGCGATGACGAATACACGCTTCCACCGCGATGTCGCCAAACACGGATGCCACCATCATGATGCTGTAAACAGAACGTGGATTCATACGAAAAAATGACGTTTTGCCATTCGTGAACCTAGGTTCGTCGTTGAGTACGCCATCGCAGGCGCTCCTGTCTGTGATGCAGCGTCAAGGGTAACCGCAGCCATGGTCTCCGAGCTGATAGTCCATGCTGCTGCAAACGTCGTCGAACTGTTCGTGCAGATGGTTGTTGTCTTGCTAACGTCCCCATCTGTTGACTCATGGATCGAGACGTAGCTGCACGATCCGTTACAGCCATGCGGATAAGATGCCTGTAATCTCGAATGCAAGTGATACGAGGCCGTTGGGATCCAGCACGGCGTTCCGTATTACTCTCCTGAACCCAACGGTTCCATATTTTGCTAACAGTCATTGGATCTCGACCAACGCGAGCAGCAATGTCGCGATATGATAAACCACAATCGCGATAGGCTACAATCCGACCTTTATCAAAGTCGGAAACGTGATGGTACGCATTTCTCCTCCTTACACAAGGCATCACAACAACGTTTCACCAGGCAACGCCGGTCAACTGCTGTTTGTGTATGAGAAATCGGTTGGAAACTTTCCTCATGTCAGCACGTTGTAGGTGTCGCCACTGGCGCCAACCTTGTGTGAATGCTCTAAAAAGCTAATCATTTGCATATCACAGTATATTCTTCCTGTCGGTTAAATTTCGCGTCTGTAGTACGTCATCTTCGTGGTGTAGCAATTTTAATGGCCAGTAGTGTACATGTACACTTTTCTGACATGAGGATATTTAGGAATATGAAACTTTTGATCTTCATAGTTTTTATTCTTTATCAAAGTCCTGAAAACAGTTTGTTTTCTTCTCAGTGCAGAAATTAACATTACATTTCTGGCAGATAACTAATGGACTTTCTTTGCAGTTTGGCGTCTTGCACCCATCTCTTTTCTCAGGAACAACTGGTCACTGTCCAACAGTGTGCTGACGAACAATCTTTTGGGGAACTGTCTTTGATGCGTGCCCCAATTTCTTCTTCTTTGCGTATTCATTATCTACGCTAGAAGAAGGTCTTCTCCTTTTCTCCCACTTACGTTCTTGTTCATTTCGCGCAGGGCATTATCAGCTCTTCAGCTTTGAACCGACAAAGTGGCTTCGCCTTATTTTTGTGTACGACAAGAGAGTCAGAGTTTCTCGTCCCATGCATTTACTACCATAATATCAAGAAGGTAAAAAATAGCCGATGACAGTACTTCCTTGATCTGATGTTGACTCTGCATAATGCAGTTAGTGAAACTAAGAGGTCCATTCCTCCCATAATCTCGCTGTGGAGAAGAATAACTGATAGACAGTCAACTTTCAGCCTTTCTTTGGCTTTCTTATCCAAACGGTTCATCTTACTTCGCAGTATAACTAGAGGAGGCACTGATGAAGCAGTCATCACTCTCTCCACCAGTCTCAAAAGCAACAACATTCCTCTTCTTTCCGTAATATACTGCAGGATTCAGTATTTAAATAAAAAGAACAGTTTGCCTATGAGTGTCTAAGTTGACAAATTTGTACCTTTTAAAAAATAGGCTCACAAATCCTAAATAATGCCAACAATAATCATTTTTTATCCAGAAATACCTCAAAATCACACCCATCACGTAACATTTATTTAAACTTCATGACTTACGATTTTCAAGGTCAGTTATAATACACTGCTGGCCATTAAAATTGCTACACCACGTAGACGGAATTTAACTGACAGGAAGAAGATGCTGTGATATGCAAATTATTAGCTTTTCAGAGTATTCACTCATGGTTGGCGCCGGTGGCGACACTTACAACGTGCTGACACGAGGAAAGTTTCCAACCGATTTCTCATACACAAACAGCAGTTGACCGGCGTTACCTGGTGAAACGTTGTTGTGATGCCTCGTGTAAGGAGGAGACACGCGTACCATCACGTTTCCGACTTTGATAAAGGTCGGATTGTAGCCTATCGCGATTGCTCGCCTTGGTCGAGATCCAATGACTGTTAGCAGAATATGGAATCGGTGGGTTTAGGAGGGTAATACGGAACGCCGTGCTGGATCCCAACGTTCTCGTATTACTAGCAGTCGAGATGGCAGGCATCTTATCCGCATGGCTGTAACGGATCGTGCAGCCACGTCTCGATCCCTGAGTCAACAGATGGGGACGTTTGCAAGACAACAACCATCTGCACGAACAGTTCGACGACGTTTGCAGCAGCATGGACTATCAGCTCGGAGACCATGGCTGCGGTTACCCTTGACGCTGCATCACAGACAGTAGCGCCTGCGGTGGTGTACTGAACGACGAACCTGGGTGCACGAATGGCAAAACGTCATTTTTTCGGATGAATCCACGTTCTGTTTACAGCATCATGATGGTCGCATCCGTGTTTGGCGACATCGCGGTGAACGCACATTGGAAGCGTGTATTCGTCATCGCCATACTGGCGTATCACCTGGCGTGATGGTATGGGGTGCCATTGTTTACACATCTCGGTCACCTCTTGTTCGCATTGACGGCACTTTGAACAGTGGACGTTACATTTCAGATGTGTTACGACCCGTGGCTCTACCCTTCATTCGATCCCTGGGAAACCCTACATTTCAGCGGGATAATGCACGACCGCATGTTGCAGCTCCTGTACGGGCTTTCTGGATACAGAAAATGTTCGACTGGCTAGCACATTCTCCAGATCTCTCGCCAATTGAAAACGTCTGGTCAATGGTGGCCGGGCAACTGGCTCGTTACAATACGCCAGTCACTACTCTTGATGAACTGTGGTATCGTGTTGAAGCTGCATGGGCAGCTGTACCTGTACACGCCATCTAAGCTCTGTTTGACTTAATGCCCAGGCGTACCAAGGCCGTTATTACGGCCAGAGGTGGTTGTTCTGGGTACTGATTTCTCAGGATCTATGCACCCAAATTGTGTGAAAATGTAATCACGTGTCAGTTGTAGTATAATATATTTGTCCAGTGAATACCCATTTATCATCTGCATTTCTTCTTGGTGTAGCAATTTTAATGGCCAGTAGTGTAAATATGAACAGCTGAAATACACGCGTCCACGCTACGCGGAACTCCAAAAATTCAACTGTTCGAGTATTTAAAGATATTCTTACAGTCCGGTGCAACTTACAATATTTTGAAGCGTTACAAATCTGCTACTCATGACGACTGCGAGAAAGTGCTTCTTGCTTTGCAAGTACAGCAGTGTATTGTGAGCGTTACAAATTTGTCGAGCTCGTCCATAGAGGGTTCACTAGCTCACTGGCAGAGGGAAGGTGCTGCTCCAGGGCATCGTGTGTAGCCTGCCGAGGCCCAGCGGCCGGTCTGGGCCGCAAGGCTGTTGCGCTAAATTCGAGAGGGCGCGTACCTGCTGCAAGTTTCATCTGCGGACGCAGCACTAAGTACGGAGCGCGCCGTAAAATAATCACTTAGCAAGCGCCCAGACCAGGCGCTAAGCCCCGCAACTTGCTTGCCGCTGCCTCGCCGTTGGAATAAACATGACCGCCGCTGCGTCCCGAGGAAGCACGGGCTCTCCTCTGCGCCTGCGCTACTCAGATGCTGGGCGGCAGTCACTGCTCCGCCTACTGCATGTATTCAGAGCTCCTGCCGAGAGTTCTGAAAAACACAACATTGTGTTCCTGGCCATCGGTGCATCACAGCGTATTATAACCGTTACAACATTAATAATTTATTTATTCGTGCTCTGTAATGCTGATGTTCAGATCAGTACCTATTTCAGGGGCACCACGCACAGGAATCAGCTTATGAATAACATTTATAATGAGCCTAGTGTTTTTAAAACACCTTAAGAACATAGGGTGGAAAGTATGTGTGGGTGACGGACATATGAATTTTTATTACTGTTATAAATTTTTCAATCTATGCAATAGTCACCCACACTATCAGCCCATTTTTTATAATTTTTTATAATTTTATTATTTTTTAAATAAAAAGATGATGTTCTAAATTAGATTGAAGAAAAGTAAAGTAAGTTTAAACTTTGATATGTGTTTTAAAATTCATCAGTGTTCAATAAAACGCATAACACATGCTGTCTCAAAGTTGGTGCCTTATTTACTGTTGCGAATTAATTAAGAAAAGTCCTACTCAGAGGGATTCAATTGGCAAAAATGCGAGTTTCAAAGAATAGGAAACAGAAAGAATAGAAAACAGGATGGGAAACCGCTTTTAAACAAGCACACTAAGATAGTTCAAGGGTACACAAAAAAGGAACTGATCCATCACCATCCATCCTATTTAAGGCAAGGAAATTCCGCTCTTATCGTAGTCGTGTTCCCAATGGATAATCACAGATTGGTATTGGAAGTTTATACAAAGATCGCGTGGTTCGATATATCCACAATCTTACCAAAGTGCTCTATAAAGATACTTATAGAAATTCTGAAATAAGAAAACAGCTCGCGATAGCGATTAATTAAGTTAAAATGTGTGATTCCACAATGATTTTAATGAGGAAATCAAGTCCAAACACATTTGTTACTGAAGAAACTTCCGAACTGCGTTAATAACGGCATAGTATTGACCTGATGTCTAGAACAATTTTAAGAGCACGTGGTACTGCTACTACAAAGCACACCCCACGTGGGTTGAACACAAAGAGAAATTATTAATCTGAAGAATCTGAACGAGAGGAAACACTTATAAGCACATTCACACTAAAGAGCGATGATTTTAATCAGAATTACGCGTCATGACAACGTGCTTCCACTTTCCTTTATTGGAGTGGAAACAAAGCAACTACCGCAATACACTCCGAAACCAAGACTGAAATCGCACTGCATCCCGATTTAAAATAATATATAAATCATTTTCGATGTACATCTGAAAGAAAAGTAATTAATATTTCAGTCAGGCTGAAAACTTAAGAATTTCATTGTCCTTCGGACTCACCAAACATGCGCTTACCCCGAGATGTTACCACTTGAGAAACTGCCCGCCGACTGGCTAGCGTGGACCCCGTCCGAGGGTGTCCCATAGATACAATAGGAAGTGTCCTTTATCAACCTGACAAGGGACGGACAGAACGACACGAAGGAGACAAACCTCTTTGTCTTAGAAATCGTATCTACCTGCTCAAACGTTGGTCCTACTGTTATCTAGCAGGCAGAACTTCTCTGCTACCACCGAGCATGCAACTACAAATATTCACTCACATTCATCCTTTCATACCACAAGGGGAGGAGATGACAGTATCTTGAGACATGATATACACTACGTAAAGGAGGCGGATGTGGGTCTCATAGGAAACTGTATGATAAGAATTACATATAAAAATGTGTTTGAAAGTGTTGTATGACAAGTTGTTCTTGTTTATAAGTGAATATAACATATTCCACTGCTCAGTCTCCTCCCAGATAAATTTAGAAATACCACAGTAAATTTAGAGGTGCAAATGTATGACGTAAGCAACAATAAATAGAGGAAAACAGCATGAAAGGAATCTAACAGAGACCGTTCACATCGTAGTACTGTATTTGCGTAGCCTTGCACGGGACTAGTCGCGCTATAGATCACAAGATTTACGCTGATCAGCAACAATGCCACTGCCGTTCATTTAATGGCGATTTCTTAAACACTTTTCAAGTATGAAACCTCAGATCTACACGGGATATATGTACCAGGTTGGTCTAAAAAGTTCTCGGACTGATAGTGAAAGCAACAATTTATGCTTTCAAAGAACTTTTATATTTCAACATAATCTCCTGTAATAACAATATATTTCATCTAGCATTGTTCAAATGTCATTACCTCCTCTCCGTGATGTTCCTTCGTAAGTGCTGCAAAGTACCCGTCTGCAGCCGCAGTGGTTTCTTGATTGGACGAAAAGCGATGACTAGCAAGGAATTTCTTCACTTTTGAGAGTAGATGGAAGTCTGTGGGAGCCAAATCCGGGGAACACGGTGGATGTTCCAGCACTTCACAGTGTAAATCCCTCAATTTCCCCATTGCCAATACACTTCTCTCGGCAGGTGCGTTATCCTGATGTAAGATGATTTTTTCCTGCTTTAGGTGGATCTGTTTCACAAATGCTTGTGTCCAGTCGCGTTATAAGTCGAGAGCTGTATTCTGCAGCTAAGGTTTTAACTTTTTTAGGGTAGCCAATTAACAAAATTCCTTTCGCATCCTGAAACACAGACGCCACCAACTTTCCCACTGATGGCACCGTCCTTGCCTTCTTTGGAGCTGAAGAGCCTGCTTCTGTCCACTGCAGAGACTGCAGTTTGTAATCGGGTGTGTAGTGCGAATCCATGTGTCATCTGGTGTCAAGCATAGACGCAAAAAACCACTTCTGCTTTTCTTCAAACGCACCGATTACTTTTCACAAAGTGTAGTGCGAATGTGTTCATGAGCCGCAGTGAGCACACGCGGCACCTATCTTGCGCAGAACTTTCTCATGTTCAATTCCTGGTCAAGATGTGACCAACACGTTCGTTTCATATCCTTAGAGCTTTAGCAATTTCACACACACTTACACACCGATCTTACAAAATTATATCATGCAATATGTCAATGATTTCCTGTGTGATTGAACTTTTTGGACGTCCATCGTGTGATAGAGTAGCATGGAGAGCTGCATCAAACCAGTCTCAGGACTGAAGACCACAACAACAACAACAACATCGTGTGATCGTTTGGATCATCTTGGACGATTTCACGACCACGATTAAACTCGGTCGCCCACTTCTGCACGGTGGACAGCCGCTATACGCGATTAAAAGCCAAAAATTAATTTCGGCAGCTGTCAAACCATCTTTTAGGAAGAATTTAATCACTGCACGGCACTCGACTTTTTCCATTTTCAGCACTGCGCGCACCACAATGCTTCAAACACCTGCCTACAGTCAATTGCTGCCTGGAATGACTTGCAATTTAATCACGCGAGTAGTACTGCGATCTCTGGGCGAGACCGATAACTTTTCAGATAGCTCTCGTATATTTGTGTGCACGTAGGTTCCACATACTTGGTACACATATACCTTACTATCAGACAACAATCGCTGTGGGGAGGGGGGGGGGGGGGGTAAGAACCACCTACCTCCAACAGTTCAATAGATATGACATCATGAGCATTGAGATGCGTGAAAAACTGCCGCAATTAATTGCTTCTGTGCTATTAACTCTATTTGCAATAAATTTCGCGGAGACTATTCGCATATACTGAGAAATACATCTACAAAATTATATGATGGTACCACACATAGTGCAGGAGATATTACGTCATAAACACTGGGATTCGTGAAAAACTGCCGCAGTGTGCATGATTTTTAAATTTATTACTCCTTTCCTACTAACTCTACTCGCAATAAATTTTACAGACAGTATTCACATATGTCGCTGAATATATCTACAAAATTATATCGTTGTAAGACACATAGTTCAGCAGATATGACGTTATGAACACTGCGATGTGTGAAAAACTGTCGCATCATGCATGACGTTTAAATTAATTACGTATTTGCTGATAACTCTGTTCGCGACACATTTTGCAGACAATATCCACACATGTCGCTGAATGAACCTCCAAAATTACATCATTGTATGACACATAGATCGACAAATATGTCGTCATTAGTACTGAGATCCGTGAAAGAATGTCGCACCACGTATAAAGTTTTAATAATTTGTTCTTTACTGCTGCGACACTCCTCTGCAGTTGAGTCTATTTAAGGAAATTCCTGACACCTGGCAGCGCTTTTCACAACTTTCATCAGCAAAGCGCAAACTGCTGTAGGCGAAAACAATAGCGGTCTTTAGAGCTATGAAGAGATGTTGCCACACAGACGTTCACAAAATCGCATTGTAGGTCCGCGAACAGCTGCGCCCAGTCTACAGAAACTGTATGTTTCTAATATGCAGAAAACTGGCAAAATGAATATCCGGACAATGCTTGGTTTCTCAGCTCATACTTTATACAGGGTTCTTAGCATTTGTTGACAACAAACTAGAGCAATGGAATCCTCACTTCATAAGAAAGTGAAAGTCTCATTTTATTTTGAAAAAGAGAGGGAGACTTTTAAGGTAATCTTTAGTATCACCATCGTCGAAGTGGAAGTCGGTGGCTTGGCTGGTCTGTAAAGCAGGACAGGCCTCGATCTGTGGTAGATTAGATTAGATTAGATTAGATTAATACTAGTTCCATGGATCATGAATACGATATTTCGTAATGATGTGGAACGAGTCGAATTTTCTAATACATGACATAATTAGGTTAATTTAACAACATACTTAAGTTAATGTAACAACTTTATTTTTTGCGTTTTTTGTTTTTCTTTATTTTTTATTTTTATTTTTTTTATTTTTTAAATATTTTTTTCTTTTTTTTCTTAATTTATATCTAAAAATTCCTCTATGGAGTAGAAGGAGTTGACATTCAGAAATTCTTTTAATTTCTTCTTAAATACTTGTTGGTTATCTGTCAGACTTTTGATACTATTTGGTAAGTGACCAAAGACTTTAGTGCCAGTATAATTCACCCCTTTCTGTGCCAAAGTTAGATTTAATCTTGAATAGTGAAGATCATCCTTTCTCCTAGTATTGTAGTTATGCACACTGCTATTACTTTTGAATTGGGTTTGGTTGTTAATAACAAATTTCATAAGAGAGTATATATACTGAGAAGCTACTGTGAATATCCCTAGATCCTTAAATAAATGTCTGCAGGATGATCTTGGGTGGACTCCAGCTATTATTCTGATTACACGCTTTTGTGCAATAAATACTTTATTCCTCAGTGATGAATTCCCCCAAAATATGATGCCATATGAAAGCAATGAGTGAAAATAGGCGTAGTAAGCTAATTTACTAAGATGTTTATCACCAAAATTTGTAATGACCCTTATTGCATAAGTAGCTGAACTCAAACGTTTCAGCAGATCATCAATGTGTTTCTTCCAATTTAATCTCTCATCAATGGTAGAATATTCTGTTCGATGTCCTCCCTCATGGTACAGTGATCAACTCTGAAGTGTGTTGTGCTACACTTAGGAAAAAAAAGAACCCAGCGAGGTGGTGCAGTGGTTAGCACTTTAGTCTCACATTTTAGAGCACGGCGGTTCAAACACACGTCCAGCTATCCTCATTTACGCCATATGATCAACAGTATCAGGACACCTGGCTGAAAATGACTTACAAGTTCGTGGCGCCCTCCGTCGGTAATGCTGGAATTCAATATGGTGTTGGCCCACCCTTAGCCTCGATGACAGCTTCCACTTACGCGGGCATACGTTCAATCACGTGCTGGAAAGTTTCTTGGGAAATGGCAGCCCATTCTTCACGGAGTGCTGCACTGAGAAGAGGTATCGAGGTCGGTCGGTGGGGACTGGCACGAAGTCAGCGTTTCAAAACATCCTAAAGGTGTTCTCTAGGATTCAGGTCAGGACTCTGTGCAGGCCAGTCCATTGCAGGGATGTTATTGTCGTGTAAACACTCCGCCATAGGCCGTGCATTCTGAACAGGTGCTCGATCGTGTTGAAAGATGCAATCGCCATCCCCGAATTGCTCTTCAACAACGGGAAGCAAGAAGGTGCATGAAACATCAATGTAGACCTGTGCCGTGATAGTGCCACGCAAAACAACAAGGGATGCAAGAGCCCTCCACAACAACACGACCACACCTTAACACAGCCGCCACTGAATTTTACTGTTGGCACTACACACGCTGGTAGATGACGTTCACCAGGCATTCGATTTACCCACACCCCGCCATGTGGCGACATTGTGTACCGTGATTCGTCACTCCACTGTTCAATCGTCCAATTTTTACGCCCATTACACCAAGCGAGGCGTCGTTTGGCATTTACCGGCGTGATGTGTAGCTTATGAGCTGCAACTCGACCTTGAAATCCAAGTTTTCTCACCTCCCGCCTGTCATAGCACTTGCATTGGATCCTGATGCACTTTGGAATTCCTGTGTGATGGTCTGGATAGGTGTCTGCCTATTACACATTACGACCCTCTTCAACTGTCGGTGGTCTCTGTCAGTCTACAGACGAGGTCGGCCTGCAAGATTTTGCGCTGTACGTGTCCCTTCACGTTTCAACTTCGCTATGACATCTGAAACAGTGGACCAAGGGATGTTTAGGAGTGTGGAAATCTCGCGTAGAGACGTATGACACAAGTGACACCCAATCGCCTAACCAAGTTCTAAGTCCGTGAGTTCCGCGGAGCGTCCTATTCTGCTCTCTCGCGATGTATAATGACTACTGAGGTCTCTGATACGGATTACCTGGCAGGAGGTGGCAGCACAATGCACCTAATATGAAAAACGTATGTTTTCGAGGGTGTCCGGATACTTTTTATACATAGCGTAAATTGCATTTTGTTACTAATGAAAATTCGTTGGTCGCGTGAGTTCTGTACTTTTGTGCAATCAAAGCAATTGCTTTTGATGCAAGTACAATGTATGTGCATAAACATAAAATCTATATTAACACTGTTGTTTTTTTACTCATTATAAAGTTCTAAATAACAAAAGCAAGAGTTTCCTGTTATTATTGATAAGTGCGAATGTTGTTTATGAGTAATAGAAAAATGTTTAATATGAGTTCGACGAAGTATTCCAGTGGTGTTTGAAGCGTTTTTGTTTTGTGCTTTTTTTTAACTTTACTTTTTTTTAGGAAATTACATTTTCTAAGGCTATACGATAAATCTACATTGCTTTTATTTTTCCTGCAACATCTCTCTGCTTCACTTTAGCAATCATAATTTTTCGAATGAAACCTGTGTTAAATGATGACGATTTCGGTTTTGCTATAGATACTGTTTACTGTCAAGTAACACACAGGTGGATAACCACGAAGATCAAAAATGTTTTGTAGGTTACACGGTTCTTAGTATATCCTCTCTCAGTTTCTCGGCGGATCTCCGCTACCGGTTTCTAGGGGAATCTAGTAAGACACCGATCCTATACGCGAACATGGGGATCGAAATGAGGTAAAGCGCGATAGGTAGACAACACACCAAACGTACAGGTAACGTGGTTATGATCTCAACTGACCAAAGCTACTAGGAAAACTATCGTAGTCTACGTGTACTTGTGATGTCTGTGGTAACCTACGGTAGTTTTACAACTCTGCGTGTATCAAACACTTGTACACTTGCTCCTTATCTATCAGTAGTGTCTCCATAGCCAAATTATTACTGTCTTCTTGTAAATGAAGTTCTACCTCTACATCAACAGCTGCTGTGGCTACGACTGTAGTGCTGCCCTCTAGCGCCGCTTCTCATTGCTGATATTTCTACTGGCATTGCTGCCCTTTTTTATGCCTTTCGAAGGCCTTTCTCACTCGATTCTGGTGTCTTGCATCACTTGTCTCTACACCAACTAATTTTTCCGGCTTCCGGAATCTTCTGTCTCTGCACTTCCATATTGACATCCTTCTAGAGGCAGAGTTCTTCTTTCGACGCATAAGCGACGGTCGGGACCTCCACTTACCGCCAGTGCGGCTTTCATTACCAGATGGCATATTTTCTCTATATTTTCCGGATGCCTGCATGTCGCTAAAAGGACCACGCAGATGCGCCTTCCAGAAGTTTCGGATGAATATTTTCCATTGAGAGTATGTTGGATACTTCTACGGTCACGACAACACGGTCTGTGGATCAAAGACCCACCCTTGACGGCTCATATAAGCTGCCGGTGATGCAGTCATTTACAATTTTTGTTTCACGCGTATTGTGAATTCTTATGATTCTGTTGTGTTTTCCTGTCATATACTTCTAAAAAACCCTTTGACACTTTCATACAGAGAGTTCTCAGCAGAAATAGTCAATATTCTTGGGATTTACAGGGAAGTTCGACGCCACAAAAATCGTATTCTTCCTCAAGACGAACGTTTGCAAATGTTTACTATCATTAAGAAAACAGATGCGGTCTATCTTCCTCCTATACGTTCAAATCTTTTAGTTTTCACGTTTCGCAAACAACAAATTCAAATTTCTTTATAAAGGTGCGTAATGATAGTTGATAGCAAAGTAGTGTAATGTAATGTACAATTAAAAGGAAATTACAAGTCTCATGTTATTATACTACCGAAACGACTTCTGTTTTCAAAACCGGAGGGAAGTCATTCAGGTAATTATCATCACCATCATAAATCATCACCATCATAAATCATCACATAATTTCACCGTTCAGTGTTGGATCAAGTTCTCTTCTAGAGTTCATCATGGATTACCGTTTCCATCCATACGAATTACTGTTGCCCAAAATTTTTCCTAGTGTCATCTTCCCACTTAACGAGGCGCATCAATAAGTAATGTAACTCTTTTTTTATGCAAGCAGGCTGGCTTTATTCAGGGTTCCAACACACCACATTACTCCCTACTCGTTTGGCTACAAAACTCTTTGTTTCAACATAATTTCCATTCATGCGACGGCCTTACGCCACCTTACTGGGATGACCTGTATGCCCGCATGGTACCATTCTACTGGTGGAATCGAAGCCAACATCATGCAGCACCAATAGCCTCCCCACCATTCACATAATGCATCCCGTGGAGTATATCCTTCAATGGGAAAAACAGATGGTTGTCCGTTGCTCTTTATGGTTTTCTGTTTGGCGGAGAGGAACACAGCTATCACACACCTTTGAGTGCCCCAACTGGTGGACGAACGTATCAGCCTTGCAACAGAGACGTCCAGTTGAGCAGCTAGAGGTTTGATTGTGATCCTTTGACCACCTTGAATGAGAGTGTCCACACGTTCCAACATTGGAGAAGCCACAGCTATGTGCGGCCGGCCGGCACGGGGGAGATCGGACAGGTTTGCACGAGCTCATTGCAATGATGACAGACCCCTCGCCCAACGACTCGCCGTGCTTTTGTCCACTTCCATGTCTCCGTAGACATTCTGCAACGGCTTATGAATATCTGTGTTGCTCTGGTTTCCACAAAAAACAATAAAAATCAATGACAGCTCTCTTCTTGGTACGCACCTTCTTTACAGACTACATTTCGAAGACTGCGTATAGTGCCGCCATCTATCGGAACTTCATGAAGCTACAGGGGCTGAAGTGGGAATATTTCTCGATGTCCCACAACAGATTTCGCATTTTTTCAGCCGAAGTTGGACGAGAAAATGAAAGTGTTACATTACTTATTCAACACCTCTCTAGACTCTCTTTCTGAACAACCCAACGGTTTGAGCGATAAATCGCATATCGAATAAAACTTTAAGTTATATTTGGCGTACGTCGCAAACAGGAAGAGAGCAGGGGGTGCCACCTGTGTGTGTGTGTGTGTGTGTGTGTGTGTGTGTGTGTGCAGACCTGCTGCATGAGGGAGGCGCGGGGAGCTGGATACGTGTGGACGAGCCCAGCCAGCGAAGGCGCCCGCCTCGCCCGTGGACAGTTGACGCTAGTAGTTGTACCGCAGGTGCTAAACACGGCGATTGACGGCCCAACAGTAGCATTTGCAGACCAGTATTTGCCCACGTTCTTAGCAGGACCAGTCCAGATCTTCAATCAACACGCCTGTCAAACGCTGACATGTATACGCTGTGACGGAGAACACTAACACAATGTCGCAGAATTATTCCAACACGCTGGAATTTTTCGTACAGCGTACTGCCCCGTGCGTGGGAGGAAAGGACATTATTCTGGAATGTATCAAAATTGGTATCTGTTGTGAAAAATCTAACTTACACACATCTGTTGTTCTTACACATACCAGATTTCGTATATCCGACAGTACTTCCCTAATTTAAATCGTGTACCGCTTCAAAAATGGATGATTAGATATAAGTATCAGCGGCGCCGAGAAATAGTTTAAATCACTGAAACTGATCAAGGTCCGAGGGGAACCGCTGTCAGATCCTATACGGAATGTGCAGCTAATTTATCCCCTCTCTTAACTGTGATATACAGTAGAACTGTCGAGAGAGAGAAAAAAGCGTAAGTCACACACATCTGCAAGAATGGCAGCAGAACTGATTCACAAAACTAGCATTCGATATCTTTGACATCCATCTGTTGTAGAAGCTTAGAACACATTCTAAGCTCGAACGTATTGATGTGCCTAGAGCAAATGACCTTCTCCATGCCAACCGACACAGATTCCTCAAACACAATCGATGCTAAAACCAAACTGTATTTCCCTAAAATTACATCCGCAAAGCAAGTGGTCAAAAGAAATCAAGTCGATGCAGGATTCTTCACTTCTGAAAAGCATTCGATTCAGTAGCACTGTAGGTGATATGTGGTCATGTGGAGGATCAAAGAAAATCTGAGGCTGGACTGAGGATTTCTTGGTAGGTGGGACACAGCATGCTGTCTTGGGCGGGAGGGTCTTTCACAGATACAGAAATAACTCCAGGTGTGCCCCGGGAGAGTATGTATGGACCTTTCTGTTCATGATGATGATGATGATGATGAGTCCCATACTCCTTTGCAGAGCGTAGGGGAGCGACGCGGGAGACCCGCGCCGCCTTACTAGGCAGGGTCCTAGTGGAGGTGGTTTGCCATTGCCTTCCTCCGACCGTTCATATTGAATATTAATGATTTAGTAGGCAACATTAATAGTAACCTCAGACTATTTGTGGATGATCAACGTATCTATAATGACGTACTATACGAAATCAGCGGTGTAAAAAAGAGTGAAACTTGAGTGTCCGCCGCCGAATAAAGTGTTCAAACAACTTGCGACAATGCAACAGAGTAACGTCTCCGACAACCACATTTAGACAGCTGAACTCCGGTATTTTTTTGTATGTGTCGCATTATGGTTCTTGGTCGATATGGCCCCGCCTACTGAGGGCTTACATTTCCTGTCACAGCGCTTTCTCGTAGTGTCTTGACAATGACGGAATGATCAACTGTCATAGCTGCTGTCATCAAAGACATCACCCGGCTGCGTTGCCGTACGTTGACTGAACAGTCAGGCAAATCTTGATAAGATTTCTAAATGTCGCAAAGATTGGTATTTTATGTTACTAGCTCGGAAATGTAAAATTTTGATCTTGACGATACGCATCAACGTAGTATCATCATTCGATGTAGATAAAACAGGTAACATACTTCGGTTCATTGGTACGATACTGGGAAAATGCAGTTTATAAAGGAGGACGCTTACAAAAGGTTTGTACGACCCATCCTAGAAGTGTGTCGGACCCGCACAAAATAGAACTAACAAAGGATACTGAACGAATACAGAGAAGGGTACTGCGAATAACCTCAGATTTGTTTGATTCACGGAAATGTGTCACGAAAACGTTTGAAGAATTGTGAACACGCAGGTTTATTACACTGGACAACATAATTTCTGTTTAAAAGACGGATTTGAAAAGCTTATCAATCTGAACTGGCGACGCTTGAAGATACACGCTAAATAATCATGCGGTAGCCCACTTACAATAGTCTGAGGAGCCAGTATCTAGAGGAATATAGAAAAATACTACAGGATCCTACGCATCGTTTCAATGGGGACAAAGAAAACAATATCACACTAATCACATCACGCACAGAGGATCTGACCAGTTATTCTTTCTTCGCTCCGTACACAAACGGTCCGGTCCTGATTACGTGCGCAAGATTAAGCATCCTCCGGCATGTATTTTACAGGGATTTGCAGGCTATGGATGTAGATTCGTTTTCGGCTGGTGTCGTGCAGTTTCTACCTCCACTTCCTCTACGCTGTTTGCTGCTATGAAACAGTGCCTTTAAATCCACGGCTGACTGCTGTTTACAGGAAACGTATTCAAAAAATGGTTCAAAGGCTCTGAGCACTATGGGACTTAACATCTGAGGTCATCAGTCCCCTAGAACTTAGAACTACCTAAACCTAACTAACCTAAAAAATCCATTCCCGAGGCAGGATTCGAACCTGTGACCGTAGCTGTCGCGCGGTTCCAGATTGAAGCGCTTAGAAACGCTTTTTTTTTTTTTTTTTAAAAAAAAATTTCATTTTGTTCGTTTTCGTTCGTTGTATCTGCTCGGGGCGGACGTCGAAAGACCCCCATGTCAGTTCGTTGTTGATACATTAACTCAGTTTTTTTTTATTACAGAGGGTACCTAGCCCTCTGACCAAACACGCTGAGTTACCGTGCCGGCATCGGCCACACCCGTCGGCTAGGAAACGTATTCGCAGCTGCCAATACATTTCTTGTATCTAGTACAGCTGAGGATCACAGCAGTGTCTGTTCCTTCAGATATGCGTTCATGTCTGTAGGACATTGCCTTGAAACGTCTAAACACAAACACTGCAAATACAATAGTACTTACATGCCTATGCAAAGGCCGCGCCGATAACAAGCTACTTCATGTGCGGGAATCACAGCAATAGTGTGAGTGCAGGATATGGACACAGGGTGACGTATAGAAGTTTGGATCAGTCCTGGAAGTGTGCTCGAATAGCCAAAGCGGTTAAGGCGACCGCTTGCGTAAAGCTGGATAGCCGGGTTTGAGTCCCAGTTGGCTCAAATTTTCATATGCCGCCAATAAATTATGCAGCTGGAGCCTCCCCTTTTTTGCAATAGTGAATTCATTTCTTGTTCCTCACACAGCTGTAGATCGCAGCAGAGTCTGTTCCTTCAGACATGCACACATGCCTGAAGGACATCGCACAGTACACCATTAAACACAGGCACTGTAAGTAGTATGACTGTTTTTGATGTGGTCGTGTAAGAGACTGAGGTCGAGCAACTGCAGTTGCAAGACAGTGAAGAACCAAAAAATTATTCAGTGTATTATAGAAACGGTCGCTTCAAGTTTTTGTTTTCATGAACGCAGATTATTCAGGCGAGGTGCATATTCGGCTTCTACAACTGCGCGTTTCCTATTTCTGTTACAATACCTTCCGCGCTTTGTGACACGCCGAATGAACGGTACGCTGTGTTTCTGGTGGTGATTTTAACCCGCGTCATTGAAGTGGGTTGCGCAGTGGCCTTGTCTCGTCAACGCCAGGAACAACAATAAGTCCAGACACACCGACAAGTTCGACGGAATTAAAATTACCCTGCGTAATCCTACAACCAGCACGCGACGGCTTCCCGCACGAATCTATGGTTAACGAACCACGTCTATGGAAAATATTACGTGCAGAACGCTTAAACTTATTATACAGACAGAATATGCAACATTTTCACACTGGAGCTAATGTTACGTTGTTTGAATTTAACAAATTACCAATGATGTTGTCCCTCATTTAACACTACTTAATGATGAAACCGCAATTGTACGAATGGGAAACAGTAACACACCCAATGATCATAGATGTCTGCTGATCAAGTCACATCACTGAGTTTGTCTAGTTACAGCCAAAAAGAGGTGTCGCTATAAGTAACTTTTAAAATGCCATCTATACCAGAAGTGCGTTCCAAGAAGAGACCTGTTATACAGTTTCTTTTGACGAAAAACCAGAGCATCGAAAATATTCATAGCTGCTTGCGGAATGTCTGCGAAGAACTGGGAGAGAACAAAAGCACGGTGCGTCGTTAGGCGATGCATTTGTCTTCACCGCAACAAGGTCGCGCAAACCTGTCCGATCTCCCGCGTGCTGACCGACTGCACAGTTGTGAGTTCTGCAACGTGGGAAAGTGCGAACACTCTCTTTCGAGGTGACTGGCGGATCACAATCAAACACTTCGCTACTGAAATGGACTCTCTATTAGTAGTGCTGACACATTCGTCAGCCAGTTGGGGTACTCGAAGGTGTATGCCCGCAGGGTTCCTTGCCGCCTAACGCAAGATCATAAAGAGCAACGATCTATGCGAAATTGCTTGAGCGTTACGAGGCTGATCGTGACAATCTACTGTCTAACATCATCACAGGCGATGAAACATTGGATCATCACTTCGAACCGGAAGCAAAACGGCAAACCATGAAGTGGGGCACCATCATCTCACCTTCGAAGAAAAAGTTCAAAGCTGCACCCTCAGCCGGTAAAGGAATGCTGACGGTCTTCTGGAACTCTGAAGGGGTTATTCTGTTCGATGTCCTCCCTCGTGGTACAGTGATCGACTCTCAAGTGTGTTGCGCTACACGTAGGGAAAAAAAAGTGAGGTGGTGCAGTGGTCAGCACATTAGTCTCACATTTTAGAGCATGGCGGTTCAAACCCGCGTCCAGCCATCCTCATTTACACTATGTGATCAACAGTATCTGGACACCTGACTGAAAATGACTTACAAGTTGCTCTCCATCGGTAACGCTGGAATTCAGTATGGTGTTGGCCCACCCTTAGCCTCGATGACAGCTTCCACTCTCGCGGGCACACGTTCAATCAGGTGCTGGAAGGTTTCTTGGGAAATGGCAGCCCATCCATCACGGAGTGCTGCACCAAGGAGTGGTATCGATGTCGGTCGGTGAGGCCTGACACGAAGTCGGCGTTCCAAAACATCACAAACGTGTTCTATAGGATCCAGGTCAGGGGTCTGTGCAGGCCAGTCCATTACAGGGATGTTATTATCGTGTAACCACTCCGCGGCAGGCCGTGCATTATGAACAGGTGCTCGATCTTGTTGAAAGATGCAATCGCCATCCCCGAATTGCTCTTCAACAATAGGACGCAAGAAGGTGCTTAAAACATTAATGTTAGGCCTGTGCTGTAATAGTGCCACGCAAAACAACAAGGGTTGTAAGCCCCCTCTATGAAAACCGCGATCACACCGTAACACCACCGCCTCCGAATTTTACTGTTGGCACTATAAACGTTGGCAGATGACGTTCACCAGGCATTCGCCATACCCACATCCTGCCATCTGATCGCCACATTGTGTAACGTGATTCGTCACTCCATACAATGTTTTTCCACTGTTCAGTCGTCCGATGTTTAGGCACGTTACACCAATCGAGGTGTCGTTTAGCATTTGTCGGCGTGACGTGTGGCTTATGAGCTCGACCATGAAATCCAATTTTTCTCACCTCCCGCCTAACTGTCGTAGTACTTGCAGTGGATCCTGATGCAGTTTGGAATTCCTGTGTGATGGTCTGGATAGACGTCTACCTATTACACATTACGACCCTCTTCAACTGTCGGCGGTCTCTGTCAGTCGACAGACGAGGTCGGCCTGTACGCATTTGCGCTGTACGTGTCTCTTCACGTTTCCACTTCACATCGGAAACAATGGACCTAGGGATATTTAGGAGTGTGGAAATATCGCGTACAGACGTATGGCACAAGTGACATCCAATCACCTGACCAAGTTCGAAGTCCGTGAGTTCCGAGGAGCGCTCCATTCTGCTCTCTCACGATGTCTAATGACTGGTGAGGTCGCTGATACGGATTACCTGGCAGTAGGTGGCAGCTCAATGCACCTAATATGAAAAAAACGTATGTTTTTGGGAGTGTCCGGATACTTTTGATCACATAGCTTACGTTTTCCGTGATTTGCCTAAATCTCTTCAGGGAAATGACGGAATGGTTCCTCTGAAAGGGCACTGCCTTTTTCCTTCTCCATCCTTCCCTAATCCGAGCTTGTGCCCCGTCTCTAATGACCTCGTTGTCGGCGGGACGTTAAACACTAATCTCCTCCTCCTACCGTCGCCCTCGCCACAAAAATGCAAACGAACTCCTCCGTGACAACCAAGGCCTAACGTAAGTCTGCGCAACCAAGAGGAGCTCGCAAAACCTCATTGGACTGTCCTTCTTCATCCACCCTACAACCAGCATCTCTCGCCTTCCGACTTCCATCTGTCATGAACAATGAAGGATGCATTCCACGTGAAGCAGTACGTTGTTGATGTGAAGGTTATTGATACAGCAAGACGTTGGTTCCGACGTTGACGAGTAGAGTGGTACTATGCTATCATACAGGCCCTCCCGGTAAGATGGTGTACGGCTATCTCATTGAACGGAGATTACATTGAAAAATATGATTTTGTAGCCAAAAGAGGAGATTAATGTGGTGTATTGGAATCCTGAATAAAATCACTTTGGTTAGAGAAAAAAAGTGAACTTCCTGAACGCCCCTCGTATTTTTCATTGGTCGGAAATCTGACTACAACAGGCTTACAGTTGCTACGAACGTTGTCCTCGTTTTCTTCTTCTACCATTTGAGCCAGATGTTTTTCATCACTGCACTATGTTAGCATAGTCTTCACCTGGACATTTGGTACCAGTTGTTCGTACTGGCAGAAGTAAAGCTGTGAGTACCGGGCGTGAGTCGTGCTTCGGTAGCTCAGATGGTAGAGCGCTTTCCCGCGAAAGGCAAAGGTCCCGAGTTCGAGTCTCGGTCGGGCACACAGTTTTAATCTGCCAGGAAGTTTCGTCACTATAGCTATTCTGAAAATATCTCGGTTGTAGGCGTCTTCCGGTTGTATTCATATTTCGCTTAGCTCTTTTATTTTGATGTGTCACTACGTTCCTATTTTCAGTTTCGAGGAAAATATTGAAGATGCGTTTCGTCCATTTGGAATCATTAATTCTTCTTCGACCATAAAACCGAACTCCTCATTTTCACTTTGTATTCGTATGTTTTTCTGTTTTATTTTTTGTTTCTCTGACCGTCTGACTATCTCTTCAGCTCACAGAGCCACTATTTATCAGGTGCCATCGTGAATATGCTCAATAATGTCCGCGGTATGAGAAGACTAAATGTTTTCCAGACAGTCATCAACAAGATTTCGTGCATTATTTTGAATGGAATGGATGACCGCATGTGCTCGCTCTGTCGAGGTTCTAGCCACAGGGAATGGAGATGTTCGTTTCCGGTGGCGGTGCGTGCGACTTTCGCAGGAGCCTCGCCGGATAAAACAGCACTCGGAATGCAGGTGCCTTCCACACTGCACTGTATTGTTTAACGAATGATCGCGGTTAATTTTGCACGTAGAACGGAGCGTTGTGAGCCGTCGAGAGAATGAGCTACATGTCCGCTAAATTAATTGGTGGGAGTTTCGTGTCGGCTCTGGCCGCGGCGCCGCCGAATTACTGAATGTTGCACGAGGCGCCACCGCCAGACAGCCCGGCTCCGCTCACCGCTGGTAGCGACACATTTTAAACATCGGCACCGACCGGCCCTGTTCCCAAGACCGCCTGAATCACGCACGTGCGCCGTTAAATATTCCTCGCAGACCCGCCCCCTCTGGACTACAACTGCTTCACCGACACGCTGCGGGAATTAAACAAAATATTACGAGACTAAAAAAAAAAAGTGATGCCTCTATCGCGTTGCAATGACGGTACGGAGTGTCCAGTTTCATAAAAAAGAGGACTCATCAGGAAAGTATTAAAATGATGCCTCAATAAAAAAAACGAAAGTGTCTGATCTAACAACTGCGCCAGACGCTTGTTGTCTTGTATAGGCGTTGCCGACCGCAGCGCCGCATTCTGCCTGTTTGCATATCTCTGAATTGAATACGCATGCCAATACCGGTTTCTTTGGCGCTTCAGTGTATAGCGCTAAATGGAACACAGAGACTAGTAACTTAAATACACTCCTGGAAATTGAAATAAGAACACCGTGAATTCATTGTCCCAGGAAGGGGAAACTTTATTGACACATTCCTGGGGTCAGATACATCACATGATCACACTGACAGAACCACAGGCACATAGACACAGGCAACAGAGCATGCACAATGTCGGCACTAGTACAGTGTATATCCACCTTTCGTAGCAATGCAGGCTGCTATTCTCCCATGGAGACGATCGTAGAGATGCTGGATGTAGTCCTGTGGAACGGCTTGCCATGCCATTTCCACCTGGCGCCTCAGTTGGACCAGCGTTCGTGCTGGACGTGCAGACCGCGTGAGACGACGCTTCATCCAGTCCCAAACATGCTCAATGGGGGACAGATCCGGAGATCTTGCTGGCCAGGGTAGTTGACTTACACCTTCTAGAGCACGTTGGGCAGCACGGGATACATGCGGACGTGCATTGTCCTGTTGGAACAGCAAGTTCCCTTGCCGGTCTAGGAATGGTAGAACGATGGGTTCGATGACGGTTTGGATGTACCGTGCACTATTCAGTGTCCCCTCGACGATCACCAGTGGTGTACGGCCAGTGTAGGAGATCGCTCCCCACACCATGATGCCGGGTGTTGGCCCTGTGTGCCTCGGTCGTATGCAGTCCTGATTGTGGCGCTCACCTGCACGGCGCCAAACACGCATCATTGGCACCAAGGCAGAAGCGACTCTCATCGCTGAAGACGACACGTCTCCATTCGTCCCTCCATTCACGCCTGTCGCGACACCACTGGAGGCGGGCTGCACGATGTTGGGGCGTGAGCGGAAGACGGCCTAACGGTGTGCTGGACCGTAGCCCAGCTTCATGGAGACGGTTGCGAATGGTCCTCGCCGATACCCCAGGAGCAACAGTGTCCCTAATTTGCTGGGAAGTGGCGGTGCGGTCCCCTACGGCACTGCGTAGGATCCTACGGTCTTGGCGTGCATCCGTGCGTCGCTGCGGTCCGGTCCCAGGTCGACGGGCACGTGCACCTTCCGCCGACCACTGGCGACAACATCGATGTACTGTGGAGACCTCACGCCCCACGTGTTGAGCAATTCGGCGGTACGTCCACCCGGCCTCCCGCATGCCCACTATACGCCCTCGCTCAAAGTCCGTCAACTGCACATACGGTTCACGTCCACGCTGACGCGGCATGCTACCAGTGTTAAAGACTGCGATGGAGCTCCGTATGCCACGGCAAACTGGCTGACACTGACGGCGGCGGTGCACAAATGCTGCGCAGCTAGCGCCATTCGACGGCCAACACCGCGGTTCCTGGTGTGTCCGCTGTGCCGTGCGTGTGATCATTGCTTGTACAGCCCTCTCGCAGTGTCCGGAGCAAGTATGGTGGGTCTGACACACCGGTGTCAATGTGTTCTTTTTTCCATTTCCAGGAGTGTATATAAGGGAAGAAACGGACATGAAGAGAACCTACGTAAATCACTGCAAACTGCACTGCACTGCTTGACTGGAAATACGGTTACTCGCATTCTGCCGTTTCAGTGTGTAACATCGAAACATCACTTTGTTATTCTTATCCAAGTATATAGAGCAGATTACGCAAGACACTAAAGTTTCCAGAATGATATTTCACTGTGCAGCGGAGAGCACGATGATACGGAACTTCGTGGCAGATTAAAAGCGCGTTTCGGACCGAAACTCGAATTCAGCACCTTTCCCCTTAGTGGGCAAGTGCTCTACCGACTGAGCTGCCTAAGCACCAAGCACGACTCACGATCCGTCCTCACAGCTTTACTTCCGCCAGTACCACGTCCCCTACCTTACAGTTCCGCAATTTAAATTTGTGAAGTTTAGAAGGTAGGAGACGTGGTACTGGTGGAATTAAGCTGTGACGGGGGGAACCGCGAGTCGTGTTTGGATATCTCAGTAGATAGAGCACTCGTCCGTGGAAGGCAATCGCCACAAGTTCGAGTCTCGGTCCGACACACAGTTTTAATCTGCCAGGAAGTTCCATGCTGAAGCTCTTATAGAAAGAGAATTAACCCGTAGACATGTAGCTATGACTATGAACATACCTGTGTGGTAATGGTACGAGCCAAAACTAAGAAGACATACTTTTCTGCTGACGGAGGGGCGGCAATTCTCTCTCCACTACAAAGTTTTTTAATTAGTTGACTATCAAATGTCCGTCGGAAATGTCAATAATGTTCTAGTGCTTGTTTCCGTAAATGCTGGTTTATGCCTTCAATGGTCTTGCAGTTACAGACTTCACAGTGCAACATGCAAACATCAAGTTCTGTTGCCAGCCATGTCGCAAATAAACATGTCCCATAGGCATGTGTCACGTGATGGCCAGGGTACTAAGATATTACACTAAAACACTCACGGGAAAAATCGGAACAGAAAACAATAATTAATGAAGAGTAATGAAATCCCGGGGATTTATCTGTCTAAAAACTAAAACTAAACACCTTCCGAACACGCCATGAAGGCCCAACGGTACTGACCGGCCGCCGTGTCATCCTCAGCTCACAGGCATCACTGGATGCGGATATGGAAGAGCATGTGGTCAGCACACCGCTCTCCCGGCCGTATGTTTCAATCAAGTAGCTCCTCAGTTTGCATCACAAGGGCTGAGTGCAGCCCGCTTGCCAACAGCGCTAGGCAGACCGGATGGTCGCCCACCCAAGTGCTAGTTCAGCCCGACAGCGCTTAACTTCGGCCATCGGGCGGGAAGGCCGTCGGCGATTTATCTGTCTAGGTAACATATTTAAGTGATTAACATTGCAAGATCACAAGTTAATGTAAGTGCAAGATAAACCATTGCAAATATGAAACGCTAGTACATTTATAACCGCTGTAATCGCCAGAATGTTGAATGCAGTCATGCAAACGTAAATGCAGTTTGTTGTACAGGTGCCGGATGTCATTTTGTGGCATGAGTTCCATGCCTGTCTCACTTGGTCGGTCAAAACAGGGACGGTTAATGCTGTCTGTGGACGAAGCTGGAGTTGTCGCCCGATGATGTCTCATACGTGCTCGAATGGAGACTGATCTGGTGATCGATCAGGCCTAGGCAATATGTTGGCACTTTGTAGAGCATGTTGGCTTACAACAGCTATATGTGGGCGAGCGTCATCCTGTTGGAAAACCCCCCTGAAATGCTATTCATGAATGGCAGCCCAACATGTCGAATCACCAGATTGACGTACAATTTTGCAGTCATGCTGCGTGGGATAACCACGAGAGTATGCCTGCTGTCGTACGAAATCGTGGCCTAGAACATAACTTTAGTTGTAGGTTCAGTGTGTCTAGCACACATACCGTTTGGTTGCAGGCCCTAAACTGGCCTCCTTCTAATCAACACACGGCCATTACTGGCACCGAGGCAGGACCAACTTTCCTCAGACACACAATAGACCTTCACCGTGCCAATAACGAGCTCTCGCTTGACACCACTGAAGTCGCAAATGGCGATGGTTTTGGGACAGTGGAATGTACGATATAGGGCGTCTGGCGCGGAGCTGAGCTTGAAGTAGCCAATTGGTGACAGTTCGTTGTGTCACTGTGGTGCCAACTACTGCTGGAACTGCAGCTGCAGATGTAGTACGACGCACCAGAGTCATACGCCGCAAACAATGCTCTTCCCTCTCGGTAGGGCTACGTGGGCGTCCGGAGCCCGATCTTCGTACTACCGTACATTCCCGTGACCACCGCTGCCATCAATCAAGTACAGTGGCTGCATTCCTGCCAACTCTTTCTGCAGTGTCGCAGGAGGAACATTCAACTTCCCGTAGTCTCATTAGACGACCTCGTTAATTTCTGTGAGATGTTGATAATGGCGTCTTTGTTGCCTAAAAGGCATTCCTGACTAACATCAACTCACCATGTCCAATATCAAAGGTAATTAACCCTTCGACCGTTACAGCGGGTATTTCAAGCAAACCTGATTTGCATCCTCATAGTGGCGTTACTAGCGCCACGCTTATGCGATTGGCGCGCAGTTTGATAGACATCATCTTTCACTTGTAGAAACACGCCTGCGAACTTTCGTTTATGTCGCAAAACCCCTTCTTGGTGCTACGACTTTTTTCCGTTAGGGTATTTGGAAGAACTGAGTATTAAAAGTCTGCTAGACCACTCCCTCTCTATCACTAGTTCTATCAAATGAAGGAAGGCTGAGGTTCTACCTCCCTCCAATGACGAGATCATTGGAAGATTTGCTTAGCTTGAGGAACGAACGCCTCACCCGTGCAAAACAATCGTCTCGTAATTTACTTTAAGCGACTTAGGGGAATCGCTTCAATTGTAAATTCGGACGACCGTACTAGGCTCTGGCCAGCACCCCCTGTAAAAGAAAGCCTGTCTACGTAGTGCGTGACGTCACAAGATGGCTACACACATAGTCCTTTCTTCAACAGTTTCACGGAACAGTGCTTGTGAATAGTCGTTCGGCGAGTTTCGCGTCAGTTTACTATTATAGTGAATGGTATTCCTACGTTAGTGTACGTGATTTGGTTGTTTAGTTTCTGTGCACTAAACTGGTGATCTGTTTTTCTTGCCTGTGAAAATTTCGTTGCCTGCAAAATGCCGTATCGTTGTTGTGTGCCGAATTGTAGAGGAAATTACGACGGTGGACCAAAAGTAACCGTGTTTAAATTTCCGGAGGATGAAGCAATGAGAAAGAAGTGGTTGTCAAGTATTCGCAGAGATAACTTCACTCCTTCTTCAAGTTCAAGAGTAAGTATTTGTTTTGTTTATTTCTTAAAAGAGGTTAAGTGTGCTAACAAAGAATAGGCACTTATGCAGTAAGGAAGGTCAGCGACATTTTGACTAGTATCAGATCTTAACTGAATAATTGCCGAAGAAAATAGCGTTTCGTTTTCTTGCCCTGGCAATTCTACAGTTTAGCTGGTATAGGTTATATGAATTCTGTATTCTGCAAGTTCAACCAGTATAGCCTAAGCACAGTCATACTTACGTAGTTAAATATCTCAGTATATCTTTATACTTACTGTTTATGCTGCCTGTTGTTAGGAATAAAAGTCGGTTTATAATTAAGTACGTGCACTTAAGATACAGACGATTTTCGATGTATTCTGCTTCTGTATTTGTGTTTCTTTTTGCTGTAAAAGTCTTTAGGAAGTTGCCTGTTCAAAAACAAGTAATGTGGTGTACCCAGAAATTGAAAATGAAGTAAAAACAGTGTCTCAGTCGCTTGTTTTTAATAAATTATTGGTGGGAATTTGAAGTCATTGCAAGGAATGTTACTATTAGGGAATATAGTAGGCTTTAGACTTAACAGTGAACCATAGACAGGAAAAATGAATGAGTACATGAATGGATTAACAGGCCATCACAAAATGCAAAGGGAGAAACTGTGAAAACATATAAAAAATACTTGTGGATTTTACAAATTCTTACTTTCTGGGTCTGGAATTTCAGATACATGCCAGTGGCCTACACAGCTGTCTTATAGATACACAGCTAAAGTACTTGAAAGCAATTGTGTGCTCATGTTTAGCCTAATAGGTAGCACATAAGTGGCAATGTATTAGTTCATCATACTGTCAGTTTTTATGTAAGTTATGAACTGATATCAAAAGCAAAACAGTGTCTATCTGATAAAAAGCACTACCTTTAAGTATTTCATAGTTCTAAAGGTTACACAGTGTTGACAATTACTTTGTATTATTCTGTTACTGTGTCACAGTTGCTTCTTGGATTACACCTGTGTGAGTTTGGTGTCATCATGCTTTCTTGTGTCCGAGGTGTGTGTGGGGTGGGGGTGGGGGGTGAGGGGGAATAGAGCAAGACATTAAGCAAAAATCCCACCCCTCTTGTAAATATGAGCTTCAAGGCTAACTTATAAAAAAAATTGTCACTGTTATTGAATTATGCTACAAACATTAGTCAATGTTTGTAATTTTTGATGGGGAAAGTACTTTCTTCATTTCACCATCTCTTTAAGAGTTTGTTGCCATGACATGTAACTGCATGTGTTTTGATATTGTAGTGTTATTGTTTTATAGAGTTACTATGCCATGGCCACATTTATCACTTGAGCATTCTTCTGCATTTTAGTTGGGAGTCTATTTGTATTTTAGAACTAGAAACTAACTTTATATTCATAAATTGTTTTCACACTATTAATATTGTCATCACATTCAGTTGTAAGCACCTTTTTCATTTTTTATTCACTTTTAATTACAGGTATGTCATGTTCACTTCCACAAGGATGCTGTTATTTGGGAAACACAAATTGTGGATGAAAGGACTGGTCAGTTATTAAGAGCCCCCCTTCTCAAACCACGTTTGAGACCAGATGCAGTTCCATCACTACTCCCAAACTGTCCTTCCTACCTTTCAAAGGAAGAAAGTAGACGTGAAGAGCCAGAGGAGAAAAAGCAAAGGCTTGAAAATGAGCAGTTAGCTGCAGCGTTACAATATAGTTTAGCATCACAGAAGGACTATGAAAACACTTTCAGCTTCAGTTCTTTAGAAGAGTTAATGTTGTGTACGAAGGAAGTGGATTTGCCCAACGAGTGGAGTGTGATCGAAAAACACAGTGATTTTGTTTGTTTTTTAAAGATAATAAGAAATCCAGCACCATTAATCACACATTCTGTCGTTATAGATAGTAATTTAAATGTTTCATTGTTTAAGAAAGATGTACAAATTAAGACATTAGGAAAAAGATCTTTTCCTGTAATTGTAACCAATATCCATGAAATTGTCAGTGTACTGCAGGAGTTTTCAGACACAGATTGTGGGCACTCAGAAACTTCTGTAGATAGTATTGTAGAGATAGTGAAAGACAGTCTAGGAGTGCTGAAAGACAGTTTACAGGAGAGTGAAAAGGAGATGGTAGACTTTATATATGAACAAGTTAGTCTCATAAATGTAAAGAAATTTAATCATAGGTTTAGTTATACATTTATGATACTGTGTTGTTTGCTATTTTCAATTTCATCTCATGCTTACAATTTTTTACGTAGCAGCTCATTAATGAAAATGCCACATCCAAGCACTCTGCGTAGGATCTGCAGCAAATTTAATGTGAATCCATCTCACGAAAGGCTTGGGGGAAGTAATTTCCTGTCCTATGCAAGACAGAAATTTCAATACTTGAACAGCGATGATGTCAATGTTGTTTTGAGTGTAGATGAAATTCATCTAAATTCTTATTTGGAATATAAAGGAGGTAGTGTTTTGGGCATGTCATATAACTCTGAATGTGCTGCAAATTCAGCATTTGTATTTATGTTGCAGAGTGTCAAGTCTTTGTACAGGGATGTTGTTCACATTTTACCGGTGAAAACCATTTCATCTAATGCATTATACGATGTGCTACTGGCCATAATAAATGGCCTTGAACTAATAGGCTATAGGGTTTTTTGTGTGGTAACTGACAACAACAAAATCAATAGCAAAACCATGTCAATGTTTTCTCTGGATCAAGCTGTTAATATAGTTTTTAAACATCCATCTGATCCTAATCGCCCACTTTTCTTTTTAATTGATGCCATACACATTGTTAAATGCATAAGAAATGTGTGGCTGAACCAAAAAAATGATGGTAAAGATATGTTTTATCCTCAGTTTCCAGTTAGAAAAGAAGTGGAAGAAAATAAGTTTTCTGTAGCTTCTTTTAAAACACTGAAACAGATTTATGACATAGATTCCAGTTCTTTAGTAAAATATTGTCACACATTGTCTCTCAAATCACTTTGCCCTACATCATTAGAAAAACAGAGCATGAAATTAGTGCTGCAGATATTCAATCGACATGTGTCAGAGGGTCTTGAGGTAGCTAGTGATAAATTTGATTTGAGACATGCACCATCAACAGCAGAATACATTCGAATAATAACAAAATGGTTTGATGTCATGAATGTGAAATCAGTGTTTAAAGGGAAACACAAACAGAATCCTTATATGGATCCGTTGACAACTGATAGCGTTTCTATGCAATTTTTGCTAGATTTTCTAGACTGGCTTGATGTGTGGAAAGCAAAAGGTTTGTCAAGTGGGTTTCTCACAAAAGAAACATTTTTTGCTATTCAGCATACAACATATGCCGTTGTAGAGATTGCTCGATACTGTACTGAAGAGCTAGGTATGAGCTATTTACTGACAGCCAAGCTGCAAACAGATGTGCTTGAGCGGCGTTTTGGAAAGTATAGACAGCTTGCAGGTTCCCAATACAATGTTTCAGTGACACAAGTCTATGAAGCAGAAAAGAAGCTTCGAATTCAAAGTGTAATGCCTTTAGTTTTATGTTCTCCTTCCTATGGCAATATCACAGTAGGGGCCATCAAAAATTTTATGTTTTCTGAAGTTGAAGAAACAGACACATTAGACATAGAAGTCAGTGTAACTCAAGACGATGTTCTTTCAGTGAAAGATATTGCAACGTCTTTAACTTTCATTGCAGGCTACTGTGCTCATGCAGTGGTTAAGAAGCTGAAATGTGAGAGTTGCCTTAATGAAATTGTGATTGAAAAGGAGTTGCCAATAAACGAACATTTTAGTTTGATACAGAGACTTGATCATGGAGGACTAAAATACCCTTCAGACACTATTTTAAATATGATTGTCTACACTTATATTGTCATCAGCAAACTTCTCAAAGAACATGAAAGAGATTTTCTTGCCTGTACGAATCAACGTGCTATTGCCTGTGCAGTAGCACTTGCTACTCTTCACGAAAATGACTTTTTATTATTTGATGGGGTATGCTGCAATGGACATTCATCCCAGGCAATAATGAAAAGTGTTGTTTGGGTTGGTGTCAATATATTTTTAAACAACTACTGTAAAAAGGTTAATGGAAAAAAATTTCAAAAAACACTCAGCGAAAACTGCAAACTCTTACAACATAACTTTGAAATCTTTATCTTAGATTCTTTTTAAATCATTAATACAAAACCTGTCATCAGTAATATTGCCACATCAACAAATGCCTCTTAAGCTGAACTAGTCAGGTTAATCTGAAACTAGTCAAACTTACCAAATTGTAACTTATGGCTGAGAGTTTGTATAAATATTTTAATATACAGCTGCTAACAGCTATCAACACTAATAGCCTAACGTGAAATTTTTATCAAAGAAATTAATCTTTAATATAAAGAATCTTACACTAATTTTTTCTCAGTTGAAGTTGGGTGGTGAATGATGCATACAGGAGGGAGGGGAGGGGGTGTGGCAGGCAGAGAGGACCAATAGTAATCTTTTTATAGTATGTGAAACCTAAAAATCAATTCGCTTGCTTTTCCGAGTATGACTTAAACCACTTCTTTGCTGCATGCCTTATTCATAGCATTTCTAATTTGTGTAATAAAGTTATGTAGCCCAACATGGCACATGCCTTTGACAATGACAAGACAATGCCATTTTGATCACCTTCCTTTATTATTTTGAGAAAAACTTACACAAACTGTGCTATAGCAGACTCCACTTTTTTTGCAAACAAGGTTACTTTGTTTTGGTGATAAATGGGAGACAAGAGCAAAATTGCTCTATAGTTCTCTACATTCTCTGCAACACTTTTCTTTGTATACTGAAGTTATTACTTTAGCTTGTGATACATGTGAGAAATCTGCCAATTTGTAATGATTCATTAATTGTTACTGTTGAAAAAGCTACTATAGTATTTATGGATTCTTTAGGTAGACAAATTTCGATTTCACGTAGTGTTTGTGGTGTTCCTCTGTCTTCTACTACTGTCACTGTTATGAGTGCAGATGTGCATGCTGTGACAATTGTCTCTCTTTTTCTGAGTTTACTACTTTCTCTGCAGCTGTTATAACTGTTGTTTTCTCAACATTTTCTTATGTAGATCATGTTTGCATATATTTTACTACTAATACAAATAGAGAAGCCGTTAGGGGAGGGCTTTGCAGTACTTTCATGGCCTTCTTTGTGTATAATGATTGGCAGGTCTCCTCATCTAATAGTAATGTAATTGTGGAACAGCTCTCACTTCTGTTACAAGCACTATTGAGTGCCACTAATTCTCAGGTTGACTAATTACTGAGCTCTTTAAATAGATGCTTGCTCTGTGCCATAAAGTGCCTTCTTGTTAGCTCATCTTTGCTGAGGAGAAAAATATCTGAGGTGGACTCTCAGGTATGCCCTTCTGTTGGCTTTTTGAATATATTTGTTTATAAAAGAATATTAAAAAAGCTTAAGCCTGTCACAATTGCTTTTCACTCACCTAATCTAATTAATGTAACCAGATCATATTCCAACACCACTTGACACATTTTTGCCACATAACATACACTTACAGTTGGTAATTACTTGCAATTTACAGGGTGACCTAATATAATGTCTATATGCATCGCCATTTTTCTACTACAGTGCTTTCATATGCATTCTTCCTACACAAAACTTTATGGTGCAGTGTTTTATTTGCATTCTTTTAGTGTCCCACTTAAAGACCTTCCATTACTACCCTGGAGATTATAAAATAGCAATTTAATCATTAATGTTGTTCAAAATTTATCATTATTATTCCTAAAATTATGAAACTTAAGTCTCAAGAAGGTGGTTATTGTTAATGTTTGGCCTTGGTGTCCATAAGTCTTAATTATTTTGTCACTACATAGTATTCATGCTGTACATCTATAATTTTCTATTGTGAACCACTATAATCTAAAATTTTTCTCATTCCATGTGTTAGTGATTATTGACAAGAGTGTATGGAAGATGAACAAAAGAAATAAATAAATTCATTCATATACAGAATTTTTTTACTTAATTTGCATTCATTCATATCAGCATGGTCAGTAGATGAAACTTGTTTTCCACTTTTAAACAATTACCAGTATATATATTTTGGAATGATGATCTGTTAAAGTATTGCAACTAAATAGAGCTGAACCACCACCCCCCCCCCCCTTTCCCCAAACTTACAGAAGGATGAAGTATCTAAGCCACTGGTGAGTGCAGCCCAAATGTGATGCCAAATGAAGGTAAGTGTTCATTTTTCACAATTATTTCATCACAGGTCACATCACGTCATAAAACTTCTCAACAGATGAAATGAAAGTTTACTTTGTAGTTGAAATTTATTTATGTGCAATTCATGCAAACAGTTTGTTTCAAAGTATATACTTCTTAGTACAGAAACATTCTTTCTTCAAAGGTATTCAGTTTAGAGCAGCGAAATTCTAACCTGGTAATCTGTATTTTGAGACCTCTTGTAATTTCAATACATAATGGAAATTTAGTTAACTTACTGGGAAAAGAGAATTCATTGAAATTTGTATTGGCATACCAAAACTTTATGGCAATACCATTACATACTCATCTCAGGTCAGTGAGATTTTCTTAATGGAAAGAAACTTTCTTAGGGAAAGGTGCACAAACTGAGAAGAGATATCATATCATTCATTAGAACTGCATTTCACTTAAAAAATATTAACAGGAGAAATTTCTTTAAATTTAAAAAAAAGCATGAATACAAGGTTGCTGAAATGGTGGACTAAAACATATGTAGAACATGTCTTTCAGGGCAGTGTTAGTTTTTGAAACGACTCATACTATTGCTTATTACCAGTGCCTCTCTATAGGGGGTGTTATAATTCGAACACTATTTGCCCAATTTTCGTGTTTCTTTTTTTAATTAACAGGTATATCATCCAATCAGGTTTTAAAATGGATTTTGCTACATAAGGAATAAACAGCGGCAATAACAGTGTCCGTAAAATGTTAGCTGCCAGTGTGCTACTTTGCAAAGTGCCGTCCGCATTATTAGATCTGCGTCAAAGTGATGCAATATTTAACTTAAAAAACAGAACAAAACCCCTAAAAGAAAGTCCGCGAGAGCATACGAGAATCTTTCGCGGATGGCTTTCAATCAAAATTTTTGTCATTAAAAATCGTCTTACACAGGAACTGCAAAACGGAAGAACGGTGAATGGTGGTCAGCCATAAAAGATAAATGTATACCGTTGCAGACGTTTAGATTGGCCTTTTCGAGATTTACAATTTATACTACAGCACTTACAGTTTAGGAATGGTATTGGGAAAGAGCACACTGGTGGCAAACACTTGCATTTGTGTAGCTGACGATCTTTGAACGGCTAACCAGACTGCCATCAAACAAGTCGTGACAATCCCCATTAAAGCACCTTTAAAATAAACTACAATGAAATGGGTCCATTCATTTGGGAGTTTTGATGCCTCAGATAATGAAAGTTATTAGAGCCACTTTTTACGTCGGGGCTAAAAGGTATGCAGAAATAAGTTACAGACAAAAGAACTGGGTCATTTGAGAAAGGAAATCTTGTAATTCATGAGAGAGGTATGTCAGATTTCTTTACGAATTTTCCTCGTACGGTTCCCGTAACAGTCTATTGCTGTGGCCAAACGGACTGCGAGCACCGGCACCAGACTACGTGCGTGACGTCACTGAGCGGGCGCGCAGGCTTTCCTCTATAGGAGGTGCTGCTCTGGCCCACCGTTGTCCCGAACACGGCTGCAGTGCCTTCCTACTGCACCGTGTCTACAAACTGTGATGACGAGTGTGCGTCAGGTTTTAAGATTTATTTCTCCTTCACCAGTTTAAAATTCGCTAGAGGCCAGATGGCTGGCGAAGTTGTTACCATACCAGGTGGGAAAAAAACCAGCCAATTTTATATTAGCAAAGAAAACAGAGACTGGATTGTGTTTGTAGGGAAGGATCGAAAAAAATTTCATTTCCATGCACTCTTGACGACAAATTTGAAATTATGAAAATGAAAATTAAATGTCGTGTGGCGAGGGTCTCCCGGTGGGTAGACCCGATCGCCTGGTGCAGGTCTTTTGAGGTGACGCCACTTCGGTGACTTGCGCGTCGATTTGAAATTATGAAACAATCGAACAAAGAAATGTGCATAATGTATAAATGTGTACGTGCGGTATCCAAATTAAGAAACGTGATCCCGGACTGTTTCTGTACTCTGGACGCAACTGCTGCGCAAGTCTCTATCGCGATGTTGTAAACGTTTTCGCTCATGGAGGCTTGCGCTTCGCAGTTGAAATCTGTTAAAAGAGCTGCCAGATCTAAGAGGTTTCCTTAAGTTGACTCGGTCGTAGGAGTGTCTTCGTAGTATAGAATAAATGTATTAAAACTTCATGCGTGATCCGACATTTTTGAGCATTTCAATGTTTATGCGGCCGTATCTCTTAAACTACGTGCTGCACAGTGATATGTGTGAAGCTACTTTCAGCGGCATGTCTGGGTACTGTCTTCGAAATAAGTTGCGAGTTGAGTTATTAGCAAAAAAGTAATAAATTTAAACAGAACACACAACTCGGCAATATTTCACGCTTCTCAGTGTTTACGACGACATACCTCCTGAACTGTGTGTGGTATCATGATAGGATTTTGTAGGTGCATTTAACGGCATGTGTGAATACTGTATGGGAAATTTATTGCGAAAACTGTTAGTAGCACAGAAATAATAAATTTGAAAGTCATTCATGATAAGGCAGTCTTTCACGCATCTCATTGTTTATGACGTCATATCTCCTATGACGTCATATCTGTGAGAGGCTGCAGTAAGGGATATGCGTACAATGTTTCATTGAAATCGGTCCACTGGTTTAGGAGGAGATATGGAAGACACACACACTCATTCATGCATATATCTATTTTATTGTGTGTATGGATTCTTACTTCATTTATGTAATTTCTTTCATTGAGGTTCCTTTTTGCTAATTAGGCTGCCTCGTCAAGGTACTCTACGTATTTCTCATCTTTGACAAATAAAACTATGCTCACATAAGGCAGCCAATACAAAGGGCAGCGACAGATTTATAGTACAAGCGTTTTAAACGACGTTCAGCACCGCTATCTGCCTACCGAGCCGAGGTCGCTAATGCACGACGCTTGTGGTGGCACTCGGTGAATGCTGATGGTAGATGAAATTTTCACTGCCAGTATTTGGCTGGCAAGGGGAGGAGAGGTGTCGGCGTTAAGTTTCTGATCACTAGTCTTTGCGCCAATGTCCTGGATTAAATTCCAAGCCTCTCCGCATTATCTCAGAAGTGATGGCATATGACTCTGTTCATGGTGATCCGTCCGTTGGATGAGGTTTTTAATCTCAGCAGCCCCATAGTTGCTGTTCGAGAGGAGTATGCTATGCAACGGCATCGGATTCCACCCTCTCCTTTCTCTCACGGTCATGCAGCATCAACACTACACTACACGACGCATCCATTACACTCACCTGCACTCTATAAATGCACATACGTCACGCTTATTACATTTTCGTAAGGCAAGGGGTGCATGGGCAAGGAGGAATAGCACCTTTCCGATAGACGGTTCAATCCACCCCATGGGATATACCATCCGATAATGCCGATCGTCATTTACATTTTTTAACTCTTATGTCATGTTGAAGCAGTTTTCTTTAAATAAAAAGTTGAAAAAAGGTGGCGAGAATTGTTAGATTAAGTCCTTGCTGCCCGGCCGTACTTGGAGATCCAGTCCACTTACTAGAGTCATAAAACAGTTGAATTCACCCACTGACATCCTGTCGGGACGTCTGTGTACCTCAGTTGTAGCACAGGATACTCTTTGGCTGTGATAATTTAATAGCTCTGTCCACACAAAACAGGAAAAAAGGACTGTCGTCCCACTGAGTTATTCATTTCGTCACAATAATTTGCAGTCCCTGCTGACGTGAAAGGACATTACTACGGAAGTTTTGATGTTTATAATCTGATTTCGTATCGTTTTATTTATTGCAAACTGACATTACAAACGCAGTAAGTAAATAACCTGATCGGATACGAAGAATGTATCCTGAATCAGAATTGCCGCTTCTGTTTCGTACATAAACTAAAACAAACAAACTGTCCAGTCACACCATTGTAAAAGTTGTTGATCGTAATACAACGCACCATTGTTCTGAGAATTTTCCTGGCATGTGATGCTCACATTTCTAAAGTTATGCTGGAATATGGAGCTAGCATTCAGTTCCCTAAATTTTAATCATAGCTCTACGCATTGGACCGTAAACAAAATAACCGCTACACCAAACAAGTCATCCGGCTGCACATACTTAGTGTCACCCACGTGAAATGGTGAGGGGGGGGGGGGGGAGGGAAGGGGGGGGGGGGGACAGCCGTCTCTAGTTTAATAATAAAACTGGTTCCTAAGTTGAAGACACAAACTCAAAGTGAGCTGATCTCCCACCAATTTATTTGGAAAGAGTAATAACTTTTTCAGAACCACAGTTGATATAAAATGACATTACAGACTACAGTTGCTTGGAAGGAAGTACAGGCCGATGATTGGCTGGTCCAAGCATTCGGTATAGCACCTGGTCGGGAAACGATACCTCTCGTAACGTCACTTCGTCCTGGGCACTCGAGGCTGGTGGCTCGGCTCTCCCGAATTGGAGGACGGCTTCCACTACAATAACGGACATCACTGTGTGCGAATAATGGAAGCGTAAGATATAAATAGAGTTCCGGCGAAGTTAATCAAAATGTATTGCAGGTAGGTGTCACAATTACATTAAAAACAGACTTCTCCTGACTTAGCTTCGTTTAGAGTTGCGCTCTACCAAAACTTTGGTTCGGTATTTTCGGTACAGCACATAAGTGACGTAGTAAATAGTAGGACTACCGGTAGTATTGTTAGCATTGGTAGGGAACGAAACGTAAATGAATGTGTGAGAGACACTGGGAGCCGAAGATTCTTCTTTGTTTTTGTTTGTTTGTTTGTTTTATTTTGCACATAATTAGAACCACACATCTTTCATTGTTAGTCTATTGTGTATTCTATATCCTTACAAAATATTAATTGCTTTTTATAAGCAATAAAAATTCGTTGATCCGTAACTGTTGCGCTTCTATGTTACCAAAGCAGTTACTTTTGACGGAAACGGAGTTTACAAGAACGAGCATAAAAAATCTACATCTCAGTAGTACGTTGTTCATCACGATCAAAGGCAAGAGCTTCTTGTTATTATAGGTAAGTACGAATGTTGTTTATGAATAACACACACATGTTTGATATAAGCTCGAAAGGTACTGAAGCGATGTATGATATATTATCGTTTCGCATCTCTCTTTCCTCAGTTTTATATTTCTGTTGAGGAAATTGAGTTTTCTTGAGCTGTATGATAAATCTTTATTTTTTAAATATTTTTACTGCAATATCTCTCTGTTGTACATTAGAAATCATCAATTTTCGAATACGATCTCAATTAAATGTTGAGAGTTACAATTTAGCTTGTGAAACAGTGTTTATTTTTAAATGTAAGAGAGGAGGATAACAATGTAGAACAAAACTGTTCCGTATCTTAAGCAGCATGTTATATATTCACTCTCAGTTTCTAGGTGGTTCATCACTTCTGAATTCTAGAGGAATGTAGGAAGACGCTGATCGCATGCCAAGCAAAGCAGTCAAAATAAGGTAACGCTTATGTTTGTGTATGTAGAGTCTACTTACATTAAAAGTAATTACTTTGGTTACACAAAAGGAACTTAAGCAACCAACCAATTTTTATTACTTATAAAATGCAATCAATTTACTCTTCGTAAGGATATAGAATACATGATGGACTAACACTGAACAATGTGCCGTTCTAATTATGTGCGAAACAAACAAAGCGATCAAAATGAAGTAACCCCCGATAGGTATGCAACACATCTAACACACAAGTAACGCGGTTACAATGTTAACAGGCCAAGGTTACTAGCAGAACTAACGTAGTCTACGCTTACTTGTGACAGTCTAGTTTTGTCTATGGTAGTTTCACAACAGCTTTTTTTATTCTGGAGTGGACAACTGGTAGCGGCCATGGCGTTTTTTGTTCCTCCTGATGTTGCCGAGTGTTGGGTATATCCGTTGTTCGGCAGGGCACTGAGGTAAAGATACAGATGGGGTTCAGTTGGGTTTGAACATGAAGTAAATCTCAGTCTGGTGGGCTCCACAGGTTGTGGAACAACACGTCGAAACACAACACAAAAACAGCGTTTTGAAGGCCTAATGCACACGCGCTGCACCATCGCAGCCGACAGATTTCCTAGGACTGAGAATGCTTACGGTAGTGGAGCTAGTGAGTCTCGGCGGCAGGTTCACGCCCGGCAGTAAATGGCGGAGGAGTGAGTGGCCGCTTGGCGCGGTACGTGTTGCGCGGTCGTGCGCCCTGTTGGTTATTATTTATTGCTCGGGCGCGATATTGCGCGGGGAACCCCGCTGTAATTAGATTGGGGATCTATTGCGGCGGCCCAGGGAGCGGCCAGCAGTGGCTGCAGGGGTCGGTGGCAATATTCATGGCAGAAACCGAGGGGGCGTTAGCTGTATAAACACGGCGCCGGTGACCCTCCGGCGCGGCGCGGCGGGGGCCGGCGGCGGCAAAAAAGAGGCATTACGCTGCTCAGAAAGCAGTAGGTTACCGCGCCGGCAGTGATTTGTCACGTGAGGGTGTTAACGTTTGGGCTTTAACGGCGCCGGGGCCGCCGGCTCCCCTATACGTCAGCGCCGGCGGAGGCCGGGGAGATTTCGTAAATGGGGTATCATTCCGGCATTAGGGGATTAATGATTCGGTGGCGGGCCGCAGCGGCGAAATTAACCTCGGGGAGGCCCGGGCCCGCTGGGAGCGGCGCGCCCGCCAGGAAAGGCGAAAGGCGCCCCGCGCACGTGGCCAGCACGTGTTATTAGCGCGCCGCGCCGGTAATTGAGTCGTCCATCTCGGGAACGTCGCAAGGCGCCGACAGCCGGCGCCCGACTCAATGCTATCTGCTCGGTCATCGCGCGGGCTGCGCGCTAATTGTTTCCCCAGGAAGGAAGGAAGGAAGCGGTCGCGAGCGCACGGCGGGGCGCGCCTCCCTCTGGGGTGCCAGTCATCGTTGTACACACCGCGGCCTCTGAATTCGTTCCGTCTCGTTAAAGGTGTGTTTGCGCTAGGCGAAACATGCCTCGTTCAACAATTGCGAAACACTGTTTCACAAAACAGTTGTCTCGCCATTTAATTTATACTTAGCTTGAACTTTTCTAATAGTAGTTAGAGAAGAATGGAAAAGCTGGTAGAAGCCGTCCACGGAGTGGATCAGTTTGGATTCCGGAGAAATGTAGGAACGCGCGAGGCACTACTAAGCCTACTACTTATCTTAGAAGTTAGGTTAAGGAGATGCAAACCGACGTATATAGTTTTGTAGACCTCGATAAAACTCTTGACAACTTCGACTGGCATTCCCTCTTCGAAATTCTGATGGTAGAAGGTGTAAAAATTAGGAAAGACCATCATGATGTAAAGTAGGGAAAAGTTATCTTGACAGGTACGACAACTTTGCCGATGATATAACACCATAAAGTCTTGATAAACACCAACATTAAGCATTACAGAGTGTGTTTTGGTAGAAAGGAAGAATAAAGAAAGGTAATCTTTAGTTATTTGCCAAATATCTAAGTAATAATTGCAAATTAATACCATGAAAGTTAAGTCCAAAGAAATGTCGGTCAGAGATAACTTTTATGTGGAAGAGAGTTGTAAACGCAACGAAGAAATTCAATGCGTCTACAATACTCATTCACGGAAAAATTAAGTAGCTTGCTAGCTATCGTGCTATCAAGTCATACGAGAGCAGCTCTTGCAATAGTTGAGCGAACGGAGCGCGACGAGATTGTTTTACTTTCAAGAGCCGTTGTTGCGTGACGTAGACGTATGGGTATTATGAACTGATATTCAGTCTAGAGACTTGAACCGAGATAGTATGCTGACTGTGTATACTGAGTTGTTGGACTTTATTAACGGAAGTAGGGAATATTTGACTCAACATTCATATAAGTGAACTTATAGAAAGGAATGGACAAAGTTTCAAAAGACTATAATACACGTTTAGTCTCGAGTAGGAGACATTGGCACGAATACATGAAAACGATACAATTACGCCGAGGGTTAAAGTTGTAATTGTCACGATACTTGAAAGTAACAGAACTGCCAATGCTAATTAACCGTGTGTGCGTGTGGCGTGATGTTTATAAAATATTTAGCGAAAAGGAACAATAAAATTGTTCATCAAAAGTGGAAATTCAACGTGTCGCCTCCATCATTCTATGAATATTGGGCAATTGCTCATCAAAAGTTAATGAACAGTGACTATTTAACTTGGAAGTAAATTCATGGACTGTTAGTTATGACAAGGAAGGTATGGACATACATAATACTACGACGCAAAATAATTAAGACATTGTTAAAGAGTATCTGTGGATCTCGCGTCATATAGAGCGAACAATTTTACTTAGCAACGAACAAACAACGACCTATATGAACTGAAATTGAACTTTTTCCTCGCTTTTGGTGATATGGACGATGCGCATGAGGGAAGATTCATCAATTACTGCCTAAAGTGTTAACCGGGCACATAATAATTCAACTTAAAACTATAAGACACAATCAGAGTGCGCAGTTCACATTAATAAGGAAACTGTGCGGCCTTTCAATCAAACTTTAATCATTACGCGAGGAACGATTTCTTAAGAGCTTTTTCAGATCTTGTCTCCCGTTTTCCGACGGAGACATCCATCATCACGCATCGCGTCTCGACTCCACCAACCGAGCTGTAGCAGTAACAGCTCCACGGCGTCGGCAACACCAGCACGCGGCGGAGAGGGGACGTCACAACGGGGAGCGGAAAATTTTATAGAACTCGCGCAGAAACCAGAAGACAGTTATAAAATTATATGAATGCGTGGTGTCTGTTCTTTTGGACATGTCCGAAAGAACAGACACCACACATTCATGAACCTGATTCGCCTTGATGGGCAATTAGGCCACAGCCTTCTGTGCGGATGCACGTTTATGTTGGATCTCCAGCGGGAATCCAAAATTAGCGAGCATGGAGTACACGGATGGGAACTGCAGATAGGTGGCGGTACGTCAGAGTGTGGGTCAGCCAGGGAGCTTACCGAGATAGTCCGTGCTTTTGCGATAAACACTGTGTCTGGGTGGTGCAGTGATTAACATAATTGCCTAGTAAGCAGGAGATCCCGGGTTCGAGTCCCAGTCCAGCACACATTTTCACTCGACGCCGCTGATTCCGCACAAACTCCCTACGCAGTTCATACCATTAGTTTCTTCCTTGCCTTTCCTTTCTTTTCCCACCACCTTCAGTTTTCACAAGCGGTTACAAGAGTCGAAGGACGTGAAAGAGAAGCTACAATTGAGAAGGAACTGAAACAGGGTTGTTCCGTATCTCCAATGTTATTCAATCTGTATATTGAACATGTAACAAAGGAAACGAAAGAAAAATTTGGAGAAGGGATTAAAGTTGAGGGAAAAGGAATAAAAACTTTGAGGTTCGTCAGTGACGTTGTAATTGTGTCAGGGACAGCAACAGACTTGGAAGAGCAATTGAATGGAAGGGATAGTTTATGGAATTGAAGTTTTAAGTTGAATATTAACAAAAGAAAACAAGGATAATGGAATGTAGGCGATTTAAATCAGGCGATGCAGCAAGAATTAGATTAGGAAACGAAAAACTAAAAGTAGTAGATAAGGTTTGCTATTTGGGCGATAAAAGAGCTGATGATGGCCGAAATAGAGAGGATGTAAGACGTAGACTGGCGCTGGCAAGAAAAGTGTTTTTGAAGATTTGTTAACATCAAATATAAATTTAAGTGTCAACAAGTTTTTTCTGAAGGTATTTGTCTGGAGTACAGCCTTGCACGGAAGTAAAACGTGGAGGATAAACACTTCAGACAAGAAGATAATAGAGGCCTTCGTAACATGGCGTTACGGAAAATGATGAATATTATGTAGATGGGTCACCGGTTTAGTCCCGGAGGAAAGTACGTGTGTGTGTGGGGGGGGGGGGGGGGGGGGGTAAAAATTGTAAAAGTAGATCAAGACGTGAACACAGACAGCAGATTCAAAAGGAAGTGGGTTCCAGTAGTTATTCGGAGATGATCAGGCTTGTACAGGATAGAGTAACGAGGAGAGCTGCATTAAATCACTATTCGGTCTGAAGATAACAACATTATTAATCGTATGGTAATTACACATCATTTTAGGACACTTTGTTACAGCATCGTATTCTCATGCATTTCTAGCAATGATTGTTTGTAGCTCTGCTAAACTGCAGATGACAGAATCGTCCTCTTCCCTCCACGAACTTAGACCTCCTCAAACTCCGTCGGGTGCATCCCAGCTTCACATACTGTCCAATGAATTCTGTATCCACTTGACAAGGCTGCACAGTGATACGACAACCTTCAGACGGGATTACATTGGTTCAGCTGTTGAATGTCAATTCTACTGGCCATTTTGAGGTGGATTTTGGGAGACTTCTCACTTTCATCTATTCGTAGCCGTAGGCTACACTTTATCTGACTATCCCAAAAAATGTTAACTATAAAAACACATTTTGTTCAGCTTTAGCTACGCCACTCAACACTAAAAAATGGAAAGCATGAAAGTAATGGACTAAATCCATTAACTTTTTGCATGCCAAAAATGTAGATGCCATCAAAGTTGAATAAGTCTTTAATAAAGTTTAGTCGCTGTTTTACCTCTTCGAGAGGTATTATTACGTCATTTTTGTTGGTTATTTTTGTTGCTGTCCAACGAGATTTGCGGAATCGTTCTTTTTCTACAGCAGACTTTTAATTTACAGTTTTCCTGTGTTCGATTATAGAGATTGAACAATCGAGTATATGGCGCGGAGGATTGCTAATTGTTGAACGTGACTACCCGGCTGGTGAATTGATTTTTTGTGCATAAAGGCACAGGTAAAGTATTTGGAATGAGCATGAGCGCCGTATCTATGTGAACTGCAAAAAGACAGTGATTAATACTGAGTGAACTATGCACTGCACCTTTACATGTCGACGAACTATACCAGCTTTCGGGTTTGCTATGGGGCGCAAATTGGTGGATCACTGCTGAAACAATGCGTGTGCACGACATCAGCGTTGAACATTTCGAGGACTGTGCTTTGATATGAATAAATCTTGAAGTGTGTCGTATCGGTCACTGACCTGAAACTGTTTCACACGTTTCCCGGCGTGCACAACGTGTAGACGAGAGTACTCTGTATTTAAAATGGTACACACTCTGTAACTGCAATACCATGACATCAAGCTCACAACGACAGCACAGATGTCTTATCATTGCCTGTAATAGATGTATAATGAATCTGGAGACATTATTTTCAAAACTAAGAACTTAGAAACTGATTGCTAAATAAGACCAATCTCTCAATTACAAAAGTTGTCTTGCTCTGACTTTAAATAAATGTCGTGCCGGTATGTATGACAATAATATGACTGTAAGCATACCACATATAAATGTAGTGTGTGCTTCACATCCCTTCCTACAATTCTTTTATCAGTTTTAAAATAGTAGTCACAAGCGCTCCCGTTCATTCAGTATATTTGCCATGTTTCGTAAATTATGATTTCTCTAGTGATAAATAAGTAAGTCACTGAAGTGAGCAAATCTGCAAACCGCCACTGTACGACGTGCGCGAGAACCTATCATAAATGTGCTTTTCTCCGATAGGCCGAGAACCGCTATTCGAATTTGACAGATAATGTACGCATGTTATGGGACTACTTTATTACAATACGATTTGCATGGGTTGGGCGTGACAGTGTAATTTGAGTAGCTGAGTACATTTCTGCGTGCATGAGTACTTACAACTATATTTAATGCCAGACAACGAAGTTCAGTTGCTTTTCGCCATCCTGGTTTTTGTATATTTGCGTGAAGCTACAGGGCGAGTATATGAGTACAGCCTTATTGCTTTTGAGTTGTGCAGTGAATTTCGTTCATCCCATACGTGATATTAATCATTGTCAAATAACACCCTTCAGTTCAATCATTGTAACAATGAGGTTAGGTCTCCAGTTGAATACAGGTCATTTACACTGTTTCAATTTAGTTTGACCATCCATTGTGTTATAGTTTCTTCTGAAGGAATTTGTCTAGTGAGTAACCTTGTACAGAAGTGAAACATGGATCATAAACAGTTCAGTCAAGAAGTGAACAACTTCTGAAATGTGATGCTGCAGGAAGATGCTGCAGATCAGAAAACTTGAGAGAAAAGGAATTTATGACACAACTCGACTAAAAGAAGGATTATTTGGCAGTATACATCCTGAGAGATCTTAAAATCATGAATTTGGTAACCTAGGATGCAGAGGAAGATCGGGGCTTGACTACTGTAAACATGTTTAAATTGATGTAGGTTGCAGTAGTCACGCACGGATGAAGGTCTTGTACACTGTCGACTTGCATGTAGAGTTGCATCAAACTAGTCTTCAGGCTAATGAGAACAACAACAACAGCAACATGTAGATATGTAATATAGTTATACTATCAGTTATTTATTATACTTACACATATTTGTGATACATATGATTTATTCTGTATTGAATTGCATCTGTACTCTTACAGTATTCGTATCAGCTGATCAATTTTAGGGCTCCGTACATCAGTCGATAAAAACGAAACGACGTGCGGAGTAGCCACGCGGTCTAGGGTGTTCCCCCACCCCTGTCGGAGGTTCGAGTCCTCCCTCGGGCATGGGTGTGTGTTGCTCTTAGCGTAAGTTAGTTTAAGTTAGATTAAGTAGTGCGTAAGGTTAGGGACCGATGACCTCAGCAGTTTGGTCCCATAAGACCTTACCACAAATTTCCAAATTAAAAAAAAAAAACAAAAGAAACCCTTATAGCAGGACTGGGAAACCTTTGGTGGCCCGCTGGCCTGACTCAGATACTTACTTTAGCTCGAGGGCCGCCTTGTTATGTGATGTGACATAAGATAAAAACTGTAGCGTACGTGACATTAGCGTTTATGGGATAGTGTTTGGATACAAATGTCATCCTCTTCCGGACAGTCCATGCCAAATATCATTCCTCGAAACACATTCCTTTTTTGTCCACCCAATCTTCAGGTATTTACATTTACTTAAGCTTCGTGAAGTGAAGCTCGGTGGCAGGAGGGTTGGGTTGGTTTCGGGGAGGAGACCAAACTACGAGGTCGTCGGTCTCATCGAATTAGGGAAGGATGGGAAAGGTAGTCGGCAGTGCCCTTTCAAAGGAACCAAGCCGGCATTTGCCTGAAGCGATTTAGGGAAATCACAGAAAACCTAAATCAAGATGGCCCGACGCGGCATTGAACCGTCGCTAGCCGGCAGCAGTGGCCGAGCGGTTCTAGGCTCTTCAGTCTGGAACCGCGCTGCTGCTACGGTCGCAGGTTCGAATCCTGCCTCGGGCATGGATGTGTGTGATGTCCTTAGGTTAGTTAGGTTTAAGTAGTTCTAGGTCTAAGGGACTGATGACCTCAGAAGTTAAGTCCCATAGTGCTCAGAGCCATTTGAACCATTTGAACCGTCGTCCTTCCGAATGCGAGTCCAGTGTGCTACCCACTGCGCCACCTCGCTCGGTTTAAGCTTCGTGAACATTGTTTGCCTACGAAGTTCTACAAAACACATGTTAAAGACTTTAACTGCAAAATTCTGGGATGCCGTTGGTAAGAAATAATGTTCACCTCTCGTAAATTAATCAGACATCTGAAGATAGGCATTGTGAAATGTTTCCATGGAAGGCAATTAGTTGCAGCTAATTCATTGTAAATTAACTTCACTTTCAACAGCTGCAGTGTTCTTATGCGTGCACAGCCGACAAGAATTGTTTACTAACGTTAATACGAGGTAGAATAGTAAAACAAAATACGTCTATTAGATGGGAAATCCCAGTCGACAAGCAATTAGGTGTATTTTCGTGATTTTTGGCTGCAGGCAGGTCATTCGAGTATCTGAAGTTTAATGTGTTAATATCGACCAACACTATTAGCAAGCTATTTTTAAATATTTTTCCAAAGTACTGTTGATGAATGGACGCATATGCATGTGTTGTTTCTGTAGCACTACATAAGTGAAGCCATCAGTCCTTTGTTCATTTTAGAAAAAGTTCGCTTGACTACGGCATATTTCGGCTGGCTATACAGAAGCAAACTGGAAAAGTGCGAACAACAGAATGGCGAATTGTCAAACTTCTCTCATACGCTTAATACGTATTAATAATACCGAGAATTGTTTGGTCGAATACGTATTGATAATACTGAGAATATTTTGATTGCGCAGCATTACTATTCCTCAATTTTCACGTATTGACAATAAGGCAATATTTGCCTCTAGATGGTAATTATATTGAGAATGCTACTGAATGCGTGAGAGCTCCTTAATGTCCGTGTGATGTTTCCACCACTATAAATTGTAGGTACGAATTGTATGTTTTTAGTACTCTACAAAATGGCCGAAACCGCTTAAACCCATGGCAGCAGAACTCACTAAAGCTGTTACAGACTGTACGGCGAATGATACAGCAGTTCTCATGTACCGAACCGAACGTCAGCTGAAATAATCGAAAATGCGTCCCGGGCGGAGTACAATGCGAGCACCTCCCGCTCTGTCCCGCAAATTTTTTAGCGGTCTGGATTGGGATTGAAACCAATCGCGGGCCGGATCCGGCCGCGGGCCACCGGTTGCCCACCCGCGCCTTGTGAGATCACTTGTCTGTCTGACTGACTATGTGTCCGATAGTTAAGACCCCTTTTTCTCAAGAACCGGTGGAGGTGTCAAATTGAAATTTATGCCAGATACTAAGGTTGGGGGTGTAAAAAATATAAGCTTCTATGTTAGTACGATCAAAAGACATGGCCATACATGACACATATTTTTATATTCGCAGACTGACTGATCAAAACCTATAGATAACTACCTTTATACATGACGGGCCTGGTGGACCAAAGGTCCTACAAAAAACGTAGGAACCTCAAGTACAGGAAATATTTTTCTAGTTAACGCGACCCTCCACGCAGTTGATCGTCAATAGGTAGGAGAAGATACCCACTGACAGCTGACGAGAACACGACGGGCTACCAGTGGAATAACCTAAGACATGCCTGAAGACATACCAGGATGGTCAAGCGTAAGGAGAGCAGCGGCGCACGCCCCTGCATTGTGCTACGTAGCACACTTCCCGTTTCCCCATATGTATTGCCTTGGCGTAGGATAATCCGGGATCATTTTCTCCTTACTTAGCGCACGATGCAGTGCTAGTAGGATACATTCTGGATGTACTGCTAAACCTTGCTTCCTGTGAAATTTCATGATTCTAGGTGAACGAGAAATACGCTTTAGGTTTTGATGAGTGAGACTGCGTGTATCAAAATGTGTAACATAAATGACCGAATCTTTTAACTGCTCTAACTTAGGAGCTTGTTATATTTTTATGTCGCCAAGGAACATAGACTTTAGTATGTGAAATAAATTTGAACTTGGTACTCTAATCTTTTCCAGAGAAAAAGGGGTTTTAAAAGACGGACGGACAAACAGACGGATAAAAAATAAATAAAAATATTGTTCTTTGTGTGATATAAGTACAAATTAACAATATTCAGATTTTTTCCTTCATCTCTACTGTCAAATCATGCCTGTTGCTCAATTTAATGATTCTAGGCCAACGGGAGGTACTCTATAGGTTTTCTTGAGGGAGTTTGCGAGTTACAAAACATGTGACATAAATGACTCAATCTTTTCATTGCACTGACTTTACACCGCCGATGGAGCAGATCTTAGTATGTGCCGTAAGTTTGAACTTGATATGCCTACCAAATTCTGAGAGAAACGGGTTTTGACAGAAGAACACGCAGACAGATGGATAAGAATGACAAAAAAATATTTTTTTCGTATGATATAATTACAAATTAACGATCTTCGGATTTTTTCCTTTACTTATACCGTGAAACCTTCCTTACTGATAAATTTCATGATTCTGAGTCAACGGGAAGTATCATATTGGTTTTGATGTGTAAGTATTCGAGTATCGAAATATGTGACATAAATGGCCGTATATTTTGAGTGCATTGACTTAGAAGCTTAAAATTTTTGCGCAACCACGGGACTATAGACCTTAATATGTGACATAAATTTGAACTTGACATGTCTGGACTTTCTTGAAAAGAAGGGGACTCAACAGTCGGACAGACAGGCCATAAAACAATCCTATAACGGTTCCGTTTTTAAATATGGAGGCACGGAATCTAAAAACCTGTTAAAATAAAAATGGAAAACAGTGTTAATGAAAAAATAAAAGTGTAAAGCCCTTGTCTCAAAGCAGTCATATTGCGAGATCGAGTCTCGGTCGGATAACGGATTTTTCAGTCTTCGATTTAACCTAGCCATCGCCTCTCAACGGTGTGAGGAGTCCCCAGAAATACCACGTGGCTCGGAATCCAGGTTAAACTGTGGTTTTCCCTTCCCTGATTGGATAAATGGAGTAGATTCGGGGCATGCACGTGGCCGAACTGGCGTCCAATAGGAGGACTGTCACCAGGACACTGAGCAACACATAATTAAATTTCTACGCAACCCTCAGAGCGCGAATCCTACTCGCATTTTTTATTATTTGTACCATGATAAAACAGTATTAATCATAAATAAATAAATATAATAATAATAATAATAACAATAATAATAATGATGATTCTTGCACTGGATGATGAGATGGAGCTTGGCGACCCCCTTGATCCTGCCCGAAATGAGCAAATTACGAGCTGACGCTAGATTTAAGATGTCTCCCACACTTCATAATCAACAGCACAAATAACACTGGACTGTAACAATACTCATCATGGACAGCTACACGAAGCTTTTAACCTCGAAAACAGGAAAGGTGTTCCAGAATCACTGAATAAATAAAACCTTTCTATGTAATTATTATTCGATGAAATCATTACCAGGCAAGCCAAACCACAGCAAAATTTATATGAAGATAATACATGTGATTTTGTACAAAAGTAAAGAACGTAAGTGCATGTAGCAAAAGCAATAGTGCGTTGCTAAAAATTTAGTGGCCCGCGTATAGTGCATGACGTTAATACAACTTGTCGTACAGACTATTTTCTAATGCTTCGCTTGCACGAAGGGGGCCTATACCTTGCCCGACTTATTCATCAGATTTGACCCTCTTAGATTCTTTCTCTGCGTAAAACTAAAAGACGCTGTATACAAGGAAATAACAGAGTACAGGAAATGATATGAAACGACGTGTTACTGATGTCTGTGTTGAATTTTCTGCTGGAATCCCAGAACATTTGCATCACTCTTTACACAGCAAGCTGGTGGTCGGCATTATAAACGCCACGTTTCAAGATCAGTTATTTCTTCTTCAGCACACAAAGTTTTCTTTTATACTGGCATTGAAATGGTTCAAATGGCTCTGAGCACTATGGGACTTAACATCGGAGGTCATCAGTCCCCTAGAACTTAGAACTACTTAAACCTAACTAACCTAAGGACATCACACACATCCATGCCCGAGGCAGGATTAGAACCTGCGACCGTAGCGGGCAGGCGGTTCCAGACTGAAGCGCCTAGAACCGCACGACCACACCGGCCGGCTACTGGCATTGACATCTATATCTGTGTGCCATGGATTCAACAATCCACTAGTATGTTTATGGAAGTATGTGACATCAGATGTCTACACACATGACACGCAATTTCCGTAAATTACGATCCGATACTTTGTGGGCGCGAAGCTGACTCCCGATAGTGTCCCAGATGTGTTCCATAGGGTTCAGATCAGGCAAACTGGGTGACTGAAACACGAACGTGGCTTCATCATTAACCTCGTCAAACCACTGGAGCACGATTCTGGCCCCGTAACGCGGCAGCTATACTTCTGGAAGATACCAATGCTCTTGGGGAAGACATCAAGCATGAAGGGATTCGAGTGAGACTCACAACGTTCACGTACTCCACAGCTGACGTTGTGCCCTCGGTTACTACCACAGGTCCCGTGGATGCCACAGTGAATATCCCCAACAGCATAATACTTTATCCACTAGCCTTCGTCCGGGGCGCGGTGCATGTTTCGAGCAGCCGTCCTCTTGTATGACGGCGTTACCTAGACACGACCATCGACCTGTTGTAACAAGAAATATGATTCATACTTTCAGGCGAGACGTTTCCATTGGTCCACTTTCCAGTAATGAGCATAGGAATGAATCAGAAACATCAAATACTGAGAGACTGAAAATAGCAGCGCCTAAAAGTAGTTTGATCACCGAAATTTAATTAAGTAGACCGTAAGTCCTGGACTGAGATTTATTAGATGAATCCTAATAAAATGTCATTCTCTTATGAAGAAAGTTTCTAGAAAACTCTTATTGAACTAGTCGTTCAGAGTTATCTGTCACTCTGGACCCTTACGCAAATGGGTCACCAAAAGTGGTCGAGGAAATGCAGAGAAGAACACCGTGAGTCCTCACATGTTTGTTTATTCAACGGGATTAAGTTGCAGTTATGTTCAACATACACCGGTGGAGAAGCTGAAATAAAGAAATGTTCAAGTACATCCCCAGAATTTGAGGTATAAAGAATGGAGAGATTGTCGAGTTCAGTTCCCTGGTCTCCAGAGTGTGCACTAATGTACTGTGTACCGACCTACAGTCTCCCCACTTTGTCCCAAATAAAATTGCTGTTAAGGTGTAGAATACGTAAATGATAAATATAATTATGATGTTACGTGTTCTGTATCATCTACTGTATCATCGCGTAGAGCTAACGGGTTAACTTATGTGACTTTAAATTCGCACAACTCTCCCTGTCGAGGTTGTTGCACTGCCCTTTTATACAGCAGGGACAGACAAAAACCACCCCTGGCAGCAGTGACGCCGCTGGGAAGCCAGTGTGCTCAATGACGTTTACCCATTTGTGTGAAATATGGTTTCAAGCAGCTAATGGCTTATGGATTGTTGTGGCTGCAGCAATTTCGATTGCTATCATTGTACAGGATGTAAGAACTCAGGCCACGTATTAGCCACAGTGCATTTCAGTCTACTCGCTTAGCTTCGTATGTACGTCAAAGGATAAAATAAGGCGAACTCTTAAACGTCATCGATCCGTATTGCGTCACTTTATTAATGAATGTGGTATTTGTGTAGTAGGAAGATCAGGGGAAACGAAGAACAATGCCTGAAGTGCGCTGGCGAACAATCGTTGTTGCTAAATTAATTGCGCTGAGCCTTTATTTCTGTATGGTAGTATGCAGCAGGTACTACCACCGAGGGAACTATTAACTGTGGCAGAGAACGAGGAAAATTTAATCATTAGGTCCTAAATGGAAACGGTATGTGTTCGTTTTTATTACAAAGCAAACAGATACAGGGAGTTACTTCAACTGTAGAATGGCAACTTATTTACATAAAGTAAAATTTGCTATTAAGTCTTCCATTATTTTCTTAAGGCAGTCATCGATAGAAACCTACCCGAAGTACTACCGCAAAGATCAAAGCACTAGGAATCGGAACTCTCTCCTCTACTGTGCAAAGAAAACCAATGAATGCACAAAAGAAATTCTCCTTAAATTTCAACGATAATACAAAGCCCTCTGTTTCTTAATGATCGGGAAGAACTGCGGTTTAGTCATGGGAGTAACAGAATACTTGGAAATCTGTCAGAACACTGTACTTCAGTCGCCACTACCTGTGACAAATATTCCCATGGAAGAAATCATCTCACAATGACAGTTCGTTTTTATGGTTAGTTCTGACAATATGCTGAATGACCGTCATATTTCCCCATATAATATGTTTGTATCTATTCTCCACGTGAATTTAGGTTTGACGAAGCGGTTTGCTGACTCTATTTAAACCGAGTGGATCTAAAATTTGGTCAAACAAGTTAACATCATGTTTCACGTCCCGTGAGGACTACTCTCCAAATTCAAAGTGCTGGTCTTTGGTTTTCTATTTCAAAATATTCAGTTTCTATTCCTAATTTTTCTGTCTTGTGAGACAAAAAACTGAGCCATGCTGCGGCTCGCGTTGGTGCTGTTTGTAGGTCTCCGCCCTCTGATGGAGGCCAGACGGTATCGTTTAGTTGGCGTGGTTGTGGTTGCTTGTCTTCTTCTCGTGTTGGCTGGCGCCACTCGGTTTCGCAAGTGTTGCCTGTCCGCTGGTGATAGCAGCGGCGGTTATCGATATGTAGAAACTGTTGCCCTATCTTTGGGGCGACGTTGTTGTTTTTCCATGTCGTGCGAGTGTGGCAGTTCGGTTGGGGACTCATGAGGAGCCAGGTCCGCGCAGTGAGAGAACACGCCGGGACCGCTGGCGGCACGCGTGGACTGCCAGATGGAAGGGCTGTGGTCACAAGGGTGCACGACCTCGTCCTAAAGCGGATCCAGCAAGCTTCAATATGAGTGCATCTCAATCCAAGTAGCAGAGTCAGTCATCCGTGTGGGGCCCATAGTACATATGTGATGTGACAGATTATCATCGCGCCATCATGTGCAGTTTGGTGGATCTGCGTACCACTTGGCGCTTGAGGACCATACTGCGTTAAAGCTCTTGGCTCAGTGATTAGACGGTGTGGTTACTCAACTGTGAATTAATGAAGCAGTGAAGAGATTTGTTTCATTCTGCCAACCATCGTCAGAGTTGTCACAGTGAGTTCAGTGTGCGTTTGTGTGCCTAATGATTTTGATGTCACTCGTTTGGTACTTGGTTTTGGCTTGCTTTGCGATTTTTTCCGCAATGGCGTGTATTTTGCTGATTTTGATTGGTACTTACGGCTTTGCCTTGCACGCAAATCTAGTGGGGTTTTAGTTACTGTTAGTTTTCTGGTGTTCTGAACTATGACTTGTTTGTTCAGATTTTCGGGTTGTGGAATCGGACGAAAATCTAGTAGTTGTTCCTTTCTCGTTCCTGGTGCTCTAAACACAGTATTCTGGGGACGTAGTGCAGACCGCCGGTTCCAGCTTTGGTGTACTGTTGCATTTGGTTTATCGAACATCAGGTAGCTTCAGCAAGGTTATCATTAGTCATTCATTAGACTGCCACTAGTCTGAGTTACCTTCTTGTGAAGTGAATGCAACTCTTGGCTGCCTATCTCATCGCTCGCGAAAGTGTTTGTTGCCGGGCCTTCTCAGAGATCGTTTCCTGGAGCACCGTCTGGATCAGTTGCTTTTTTTTTAAAATTAACTTTGCTATTATATTTGCTGTTTTATGGCCGGTTTCAATTTTTTTTAATATTATTGCCGTTCCTGGCATGTAAGGCCTTCAGCCTTTGATTGTGGTCATTTGCTTTAAAATCCTATTTGGTAATTGTATTTTACAGTAAGCCTTGAAACCTTATTTACTGCCATTAATGGCGTCTGATGCCTTCTGCGGTATTTGTGGCGACTTGTCTTTAATAATTCTATACCTGTAATTTGTAAGTTTCAGCGAGTTTTAAACAATTCTTAATTTATTGCCATTCCTGGCGTGTAAGGCCTTCTGCTCAGATCACAGTGGCTTGCTTTTAAAACATTATCTGTTGCATCTGAATTTAATGGTGATTTGCTAAATTGTAACTCACTGAAAACACTATCATTTACACTTGTGTATTCCTTCATTAATAACGTGTTGTATTTTTTAAATTTATTGTTGAGTCTGGAATTACTGATTTAAAATAAATTGTATGTAATTGTAAAAGGCAACCAATAGTAACTGATTACGGCCTCTTCCACAATCGTAACCGAATCCAGCCTTCCCTTGACCACCAGCTCTCAAAAACTGTACGGGTATATTATATATTTTTAACCAAGACAAAAAGTTTATATGTGGTTTGAAATGCAATATAATAATAGTAATAATTTAGTGTTGTCAGTGGCCTGGTGCAAGTGTCTGAACGGATTTCCACTAGGTGCCTTGCGTGTCCCCGACTCATCACAATAATTCTTGCAGGGAAAGGGGCTCTACAATTTAACCGGGAATCCGAACAACGTGTTACTCCTGGCGAATCTTCACATCATCGAGGGGTAAAGGTTAGATTAAAGACAGATTGAAAATTCCTTGGTCAATCGGGATGTGACCTCGCAATGTTTCGATTTGCCGGACACGTTCTTTAGCATTAGACCAACAGAGCCTATGAAATACGGTATCCTTAGTTACCTATCTTTAGATAGAGTACCTGAGGAATTGCAGCCAGAACGGGAAGTAAAGCTTATAGGTCATGTAAAAGAGTAATTGCTTAAAAATGGAGAACAATTTTAGGCAAAGCATCTAAGGAACTACAGCAGATGATTAATAAAATGTAGTCTTAAAATCCTTGGTGACTTGTTTCAGTTAAGAAACATCTCAAAAGTAAAATGTCTATACTGGGGTAGCAGCATTGATAACATTTATGCACTCATTCCAAGTGCTAGGTATTCAGTTAATTGTGTAATTGTGTTAACTAAACAATTTATACAACAGTCGTTTAGTCGTTTATCTTGTACAAATAGACTAGAAACTAATGTAGGGTATTATCATCACTGCTGTCAACGTTGCCAGCTCACCACAGACATATTTGCCTGAAGATGCTTATTTAACCGAAACAAGACACCAAATAGAAATATAAAGCAACCTGGTCTGCTTTAAGACCAGTGGAGATGAAATTTTGAAACCGAGTAATTATTTGACAGAAAGGATATTATTGCGCTTCCAATGGAGGTGAACTACATTTCATCGGCGAATCCATAATAGTTTTACGTTACACAGAAGCAGTGAAATATATATACTTTACAAATAAAAGTCCAGCGACTGTCTGTGTTTATGCTTTCAAATTTTTATTACCGACATGAGTCTCGAAATGAAAGCTTCGCCATCAGAGTTTTCAGCATTCACATGAGGCAGTCTGGTTTGTACTAGTGAAGCAGTCACACCTAAGAAAGGTTGTAGTGCTATATATATGTAAAACGTATGAGCGCCGGTAAAGACAAAAATGGTTCAAATGGCTCTGAGCACTATGGGACTTAACATTTGTGGTCATCAGTCCCCTAGAACTTAGAACTACTTAAATCTAACTAACCTAAGGACATCACACACATCCATGCCCGAGGCAGGATTCGAACCTGCGACCGTAGCAGTCGCGCGGTTCCGGACTGAGCGCCTTAACCGCGAGACCACCGCGGCCGGCTAGTAAAGACAAACTGCAGTGTTGTTACAGCTTATCTTCTGTTTCTTCAAAAAGCAGCACAAAAATTTAAAAACGTTATGTATTACTTTTCACTATAATCTCACAGTTTTTCTTACTAGTAGAAAGTTATCCTCTTTACCGTACTCGTTTTCTGAGTTGTATCACAGCTATAGAGTAATATTTTAAGTGACTGTTTTCGATGATACGGGACGTTTATTTTCAGTGTTTTCATCTTATGTTTTTGTTGGTATATGTACAATGGAAACCAAACAAAGTAATTTCGCCATCAACCGCTAGTGAAGCAGAATCTCTATTATACAGGTTTTATATAGTGCTGTAATTTGTCTTTAACAGCCCTCATTCGAGTTTCCGTTTATGTAACTTAATACCTCTAAGGTATTACTTCTTCACCAGATCTTGACGGAAAGGCACATATCTTATACTGCTTTTTCTTTCATGCCTTATTTCCCATGTCTCTTGGAGTCGGCTCTCCTAGTCTTGTTATGTTGCTTCATTTCACGGTGCTGTCCCAATAATTTTCAGTTTTCCGTTAGGGTCCCAAGCCATCTCCTGCTGGGCGTCCGGAGCTTCTTTTAAGTCCTTTTATGTCAAGTACAGTTCACGGCGCATGAAATGCTAGTAAGAGCGTAGATGACTCTCTTGAAGGTATTCCGCTTTGTTTGCTATCTCAAACGAATCTCGGATGTGGTCGTTTCTTACTTTGTCTTTTAGAGTCACTCCTCCAGATCAACGTAGCATCCTTGCCTCTGTAACCTGGAGCATTCGTTCGTCTAATGTGTGTACGGCAACCGTTTTATGATTTTGGAAATCCCGACGACAGAGGTTTCTTTCCGTAATATGTATCAGAAGTAAACAAAAAATCGAAAAACAAACAATCGATGGACTTTTACCTATTAATATGAACTGCATTTACAGTGACAAAAGACTTGAAAGGTTTGTGTGTATAATTTTATAGGTAATTTTCTTGTTTTTTGGATGTTTTTGGACGTGCATGTAATATTTGTTTCGTTTAGTTATGCGGGCGTTGCCTCGTCAGAGACGCTGCAATGTCTGGAGACTAGTTAGGTCGCCTTTGCTCTGCGAGGAGAGGAGAGGGGGAGATGTAGCGGTGTGTCATGGCAGTGAACTATTACAGGGAGGACGCAGAAAATGGTGCTTCTGGGACTTATTTTATCGATCTGATGGAATATGTTATTATTAAAAAAGGAATAAAGTAATTTTGCATTTAATGAGATGGATTTACTAAGGTAGATACTATTCTGAGAACATTAAGGTTTAAGATAGCGAGTGAACATTATGATGATGATGATGATGTTTGGGTTGTGGGGCGCTCAACTTTGTGGTCATCAGAGCCCGTACGAAGTCCCAGTTTTTCGACAGTCTAATCTAGCCACTGGCACTAATGATGACGATGATGATGAAATAATGAGGGCAACACAAACACCCAGTCCACAGGCAGAGAACATAACCAACCCGGCCGGGAATCAAACGCGGGACCCCGTGATCCAGAGGCAGCAACGCTAGCCACTAGACCACGAGCTGCTGACACGTATGAACATATTTTACTTTATTGCGGCAGTCTAATTAGTTAGGCATTTTTAGTTAGACACAGACATCCAGAGCAGGGCTTTCTTGCTATTTTTATAAAGTTTTCTCGCAGTCAATGTTAATGGATTTGCAAAGACGAAAAGAATTTATTCATTAGAATGATGACTTTTGTCTTGAAATAAATTATGTTGAGTTACATTTCTGTATTTCTCTACTTTTTTACTATGGGACTTAACTTCTGAGGTCATCAATCCCCTAGATCTTAGAACTACTTAAACCTAACTAACCTAAGGAAATGACACACATCCATGCCCGAGGCAGGATTCGAACCTGCGACCGTAGCGGTCGCGCGGTTCCAGACTGTAGCGCCGAGAACCGCTCGGCCACCCCGGCCGGCTGTATTAATCTAGCGTTGCTCTTACGTAACTGTAATTTGTAATGAAATATTTTCTTATGGTTGTTAAGCTTTCCAGGGTGAAAATGGAATTGTGTCAAGATTTTTTTCTCTTTCTTTTTTTTTTTTTGGAGATGAAACTTTTCTTAATATAATTTTTGAGTAGAATTTTTGGCTGGGAAGTAAATCAGACTATCCTATATCACTATCCAGCTCCAATTACCTGATGAACATTCCTTTCTATGAGAGATAAATTTTATGAGTACCAAGTATGCATTGCATGTACTTACGAGATCGCACTGCACTACCGCGATTCTCTGTAGTCAGTAGCAGTTCAGAAATTAAGATACGTCTTTTCTTCTTTTTCTACGAGAGCGGTTGCAAAGTGTCTTCCATTGCGACACAGGTAAGCCAAATACAGGAGATACGAGTTTTCAGTTTCACAATGTCATTTAGAAGTGTTGACTTAATTTTTGTTTTTGTATCTGTGGTATCAATAGCTACGATGCCACAACGTAGGTCCGCTCTGCTAGGTTGGCACTACAAGAGACACCGACGACAGCTCACTCTAGCCGGTGCTGTCGAGGTCTACGAGCTCCGCGACTGTTTCAGCCATTTTCGTCGGGTGCAGCCAGCCAGGACACTTCGCTTCAGCATCGCACCTACGTACAAAGTTATGTAATCGTTTATAACCTTGTTTTTGCACCAGTAAACCACGTTCTAGGAGTACCGACTTGTATTACCTTTTCCCGTGCCTACCCAAGCGCCGCCTCCCAGGCGGGATACAAAAGTAACCGTCAGTGTTGGTTTGGACAGAGCATATTTCATTTGCATTCCTTCAGTCAGATTTGCTTCTCGTTCTCGCAGACAATTTTAGTTCTTAACTGTAAACGTCAGCTTAGCTTATGCTTATTTCTTTTCTATGAATTGAATTTTTTTGTATGCAGTGGCTTACGTTCATAAAGAGATTTATACATTCAGGAGGATGCAACGTAGAAGTAAAGCAAAAAGGTGCACATTCGCACAGTCTCCTTTATCTTTTTTTATTTATTATGATAACTTTCAGACTTATCAGGATTTAGCATTCTGTCTACGTCATTAGAGCTTGTAACTGACACCTGCGCTGGAGGAAATGGTTCGAGATCATGGAAATTGACCACCTGTTTTTAGCCTCAGGTGGTTTAGAATAACAACGAGAAACCTAACTCTGCCGGCCGGAGTGGCCGTGCGGTTCTAGGCGCTACAGTCTGGAGCCGAGCGACCGCTACGGTCGCAGGTTCGAATCCTTCCTCGGGTATGGATGTGTGTGATATCCTTAGGTTAGTTAGGATTAATTAGTGTAAGTTCTAGGCGACTGATGACCTCAGAAGTTAAGTCGCATAGTGCTCAGAGCCAAACCTAACTCTATACTAACAAACGGCGGTTAGAATCCCGCACTCCCCGGATAGATATCCAGCGCCTCGGACAGTGCGCCACCTGGCTCGGTCCAATGACGCCGGCAGCCGCGTGTATGCGGAGTAAGGAGCCGGGCAGTGATTGATGAGCGCAAGTGCAGAAGCAGATTGGTGTCGCGTGCGCACGCGCTGTTGTAATCGGATTAGGCGAGCGGTGTCGCTTTAATGAAGGTGGGTGCCGGTCTGCGTGTCAAGCAGTCGTGGCGGTGTCGGCCGCGGTCGCGCGTTCCATTATCCCGGCTAGTCGCAGGGGCAGGGGACAGGGGCATTCCTTGGCCTGCTGTTTGTTAATATAGCTGATCCCCCGAGGCGCGCGCACAATGTATCTCCTCGGCGGCCGCAGCGGCGCATTAGCTGCGATGACACACTCAGACAAGGCGGGGGCCGCACAATGGCAGCCGGCTACCCGCCGCGCCGAGAGCTTACTTAACTCGCTGACTAACTCGCCCAGCTGCCGACGCCAACAGCAGGTGCTGCGTGCGTGCAAAACCTCGCAATCGTAGACCGTACAACTGCTCATGAAATGAGGCCTGGTCAGCAGGAAGGAACAGCGATCCAGTATTGGGATTTTCAGGATCTCTATCTGCCAGTAACGACATACGGGCTCGAAACAATGACGCCTGCAAGAAGCAGCACAGACCGGATCCGGATCTGTCAAACTGCAATACAGAGAGAGCAATGCTTGCAGTGAGTTTTAGAGAAAGGATCAGGAAAGAAGAGAGAAGGCGAAGAACGGCACTCGTCGTTGAGGTGACACAAATCATGGGATACCTGCTAATATCGTGTCCGGCGTAATGCAGAATCTCAATGAGGCATAGACTTAACAAGTCGTTGTAATGAAACTTCCTGGCAGATTGTGTGCCGGACCGAGACTCGAACTCGGGATCTTTGCCTTTCGCGGGCAAATGCTCTAGCAACTTTTTTTAAATTTAATTTTTTATCATTTCTAGGGTGCCGGTGCGCAATATAAGAAATGAAATGTCTTCTTGAGTTGTTTTTTTTGGCCAAGTAGTAAACAGAAAATTTTATGGTGCACAAAAGACTAGCACTTCATTGTTGAAGGAAAGTTCCTCCGCTGCTCTGCGAGAGAAGGAAATGTTAAAACGAAAATGGGAAAGAAAAAATGCCTTCTGCATTGGTGAGCGTCTGAATAGTATCTTAAAATTCCGACAAGAACTAAAGTCCCAGGAAGCAAATAGGATTCATACATACAGGTCATTGGCAACCTCTGCTATCCGAAATATTGTATTTGAAGCATTTAACCGTTAATTATGATTTTCAGCATATTTCCAAATATCCTCCTGTCGTCACAACGTTGGCTCATTTTAAAGTGTTCAATTTCTACGTAAGAATAATAGTCGAGGAAAGTAGCATGCCTATTCTGCATAATAAACGATGCTGTGTGGCCCATGATCCACGTTGCAGCGTTGTTTTTTGCTCGTGGATATCTCAGTTTTTGTGGCCGAATGATCTCTAAAAGTTCTACACCACAGGGCGTCGTACGGTCTATCACCGACAATCGTTGACGAAGAAATGTTGTAATTTCTTCTGCATGCCCGCACGTGAACCTATGAAGAAGCGTATCGACTCTTCCGCACGCGTCACAGTTGGGCGTTGGATGAAGGCCTATTTTATGTAGCTTTTCATTCGTTGCTACTTTATCGTTGACTGTTAGACACCAGTCGGCTATGACGCGCGATGGTAACATGTCGCTGTGCACATTCCGCCATACTATACTCCAATGTGTATGTGGATGTTTTTCTTCGAGACGATTCCTGTAGTTTGTTGTCATGAGAAGGTCATAAAGCTTCCTGTTCGTCAGGCTTCCGTTATCGACGATGTTGTGTCGAATGTAGCTCATTTCCATGTAATACAGTCGCACATGTCGGTGAGAAAATGGAATGCCGGCGATATTAACGGGTGGGTCAAGGCTATGAGGCTTCCACCGCTGAATGAGGTTTCTGATGATACTGGTCCTACAAGTACGACACTCCTTCCTGATGCTATTTAGGAGCAGGGTGATACATTTTTTGTGTACTTTAATGAGGTTAAGGCCACCTTTGGACGAAGGTAAGGTTAAGGGATCGAATTGAACTCTGAAAATGTGCCCCCTAAAAAGAAACCAACATAACGCTTGTTGTATACTCTTGGCCAGATGGTCGGAGATTGGAAGAATTTGCGCCAAATAATTCATCTTGCTCGTAATGGCGATCTCGATGGTCTTGACTTTCTGTAGCATGTTCAAGTCACGGTAGTAGTGAAGTATCAAAGCAGCACGTAATTTATTAAGCATAGCAACTGAGCTACCCAAGCACGACTCACGCCCGGTCCTCACAGCTTTACTTCTGCCAGTATCTCGTCTCCTACCTTCCAAACTTTACAGAAGCTCTTCTGCGAACCTTGCAGAACTAGCGCTCCTGGAAGAAAGGATATTGCGGAGACACGGCTTAGCCACAGCCTTGGGGATGTTTCTAGAATGAAATTTTCACTCTACAGCGGAGTGTGAGCTGATTTGAAACTTCCTAGCAGATTAAAACTGTGTGCCGGACCGAGACTCGAATTTGCAGAACTGGCGGAATTAAAGCTGTGAGGACGGGGCATGAGTTGTGCTTGGGTAGCTCAGTTGATAGAGCACTTGCCCGCGAAAGGCAATGATCCCGAGTTCGAGTCTCGGTCCGGCACACAGTTTTAACCTGCCAGGAAGTTTCATATCAGCGCACACTCCGATGTAGAGTGAAAATTTCAATCTAAGTCGTAAGTCCGCTGCTGAAATTTTGAGCCCTGCTGCCTCTACAGCCGTCCATAATTGCGAAAGTGTTGCCGTTGCAGGATTTTATGCACGAACTGACCTCTAGATTGTGTCCCATAAGTGTTCGATGTGGTTCATGTCGGGCAATGTGGCTGGCCACATCATTCACTGGAATTATCCAGAATGTTCTTCAAACGAATCGCGAACAACTGTGACTCGGTGACATGGCGTATCGTCATCCATAAGTTACATCGTTGTTTGGGAACATGAAGTCCATGGGTGGCTGAATATGTTCTCCAGGTACCCGAACAAAACCATTTCCAGCGAATGATCGATTCAGGTGGATCAGAGGACTTCGTACATTCCATGTAAACGCAGCCCACAGCATTACGGAGCCACCACCAGTTTGCATACTGACTTGTCGACAACTGGGTCAATGGCTTCGTGGGGCCTGCGCCCATTCGAACCCAACTGCAATCCGGACTCAACTGACATGGCCATGGTTTTCCAGTCATCTGGAGCCCAACCGATATAGTCACAAACCCCGGACATCAGGCGACATCATGCAAAGCACTTGCGTCGATCGTCTGTTGCCACAGTCCACTGACGCCAAATTTCGCCGCACTGTCCTAACGGAGACGTTCGTTGTACGTCCCACATTGATTTCTGCGGTTATTTCACGTAGTGTTGCTTGTCTGTTGGCACTGACAAACTCTACGCAAACGCCGCTGCTCTCGGTCGTTAAGCAGAGGCCTTCAGCCACTCCGTTGTCCGTGGTGCGAGTCAATGCCTGAAATATCGTATTCTCGGCACACTCCTGACACAGTGGATATTGGGATACTGGATTCCCTAACGATTTCCAAAACGAATGTCCCATGCGTCTAGCCCCACGTTGGAAGCCTTAATTCCCGTCGTGCAACCATAATTGCGTCGTAAATCTTTTCACATGAATCACCTAAGTAGAGCGACAGCTCAGCCAATGCCCACCCACTTTATACATTGTGTAAGCGATACTACCCCGATCTATATATGGCCATATCGTTATCCGATGTCGAACGGCTGGAGAAATTGAAGTACCGTTGGGGAGGACATGAAATAGAGCTTTAAATTGACCACGTTACTGATGAAGTGGCGACCGAGGAAACGCAAGAGAAGGGTCGGACGACCCCTGACGAGATGGAGAAATGACATCCATCAAAATGCCTGGAAGACTGGATCCAGACCACTCCAGCAGAGGTCGACATGGAAATCTATGGAAGAGGCCTATGTCCAGGAGAGACTATCTATAGGCTGAAGAAGACCGAGGAATACCTACAGGGTTTGTTCCAAATGTTTCGAGAGTACAAAACCCCAGCGAACCAGACGATCAAGAGCTTTGCAGTTTTCGCTGGGCATCGGTGGTGATGGGTCTTTGCAGACAAATGCGACTTGGCTCAGTCGTCTCCGGGCAGTGATGGGCTGAGAATCACGCTTTCGACGTAGTATGTTGAAGTGAAGAAATTCAAAATGCAACTGTTACTCGAGCAGCGACATCAAATCAAATTTTACGTTAAACTAAAAAAAATTGGGCTCGGAGGCTGTGTTTTTAATGCGGGAAGCCTTCGAGGCGGAAGCTAACAGTAGCGCAAGATGTTCCTGGAGGGACCAAAAACTCAGACGACTACTAGCGCTTCAGGTGTCTGTCAACAACCCAAATGCATGAAGATGTAGAGAAAGTACGTAAAACACATCTGAAATGAGGATCGAAGCCTGAGCGTAATAATGACAGCAGTAACTAGAAATCGAACGTTTATCTCATTTTCAGAGACGTGTGCACAAAGACAGCCCCAAAAGTACTGACCGATGAACAGAAGAAAATCTCCAGACTGAGATTTTCACTCTGCAGCGGAGTGTGCGCTGATATGAAACTTCCTGGCAGATTAAAACTGTGTGCCGGACCGAGAGGTCCCGATTTCAAGTCTCGGTCCGGCACACAGTTTTAATCTGCCAGGAAGTTTCATAGAAGAAAATCTGTCCTCTGAAGTGTCGCGAGTTGTTGGAACGCCCCTAACGTGATCTTAGTTTTTTGGACAGAAGAGTGACAGACGACGAGACATGGGCTTGTCAGTACGATCCCGAATCAAAGAGACACGAAAAATTCACCTCGCCCAAGGAAGGTCCACAAGAGCAAGTCCAAGGTTAAGGCAACGCTCATGGGTTTTTTTGACGCCAGAAATGTCATTCCCAGTGAATTTGTGGCTCAAGGACAAACAGTTAAAGTCTAGATTCACACTCAGCACTGTAAGATGTTACTGTATGATGTTACTGGGCGTGTTAAAATTTGTAAAGGAAAATGATACATCTGAAGAATTGTGGTCAGAGAAGCAGTTGTTAGGCAACAGTATCTGTGTCTGCGATTGCAGAGCTGTGCAGTCGTAGAATCTTTGACAGTCAGTAGTGGATAGCTGCGGTGTGCAGCAGGCGAGGATTCATGGAGTGTACAGTGTAATGCATGAATGCACTAGTCTGGTAGACTGTTCGCCAGGTGCAAGTCTTTCGATTTGACGCCACTTCGGCGACTTGCGCGTCGATGGGGATGAAATGATGATGATTAGGACAACACAACACCCAGTCCCTGAGCGGAGAAAATCTCCGACCCAGCCGGGAATCGAACCCAGGCCCTTAGGATTGACATTCTGTCGCGCTGACCACTCAGCTACCGGGGGCGGGTATCTTCCTGATGAAAGTATTGTTACCTTGGGCTATCTATGCTTACCTTTGATAAAAACATTATCTAAAAACTACATCCACATGTACAGCTACGTAGACACTCCGCAAACTACCGTACGGATACGTCGCGGCGGATACACTGTACCACTACTTGTCATAAACTTTGCAGTTCCACTCGCAAATAGAGCGAGGGAGAAACGACTAGTTATATGCCCCCATATGAGCCCCAATTTCTCGTATCTTATCTCCGTGGCCCTTAGACATGATGTATGTTGGCGGCAGTAGAATCGTCCGGCAGTCAGCTTCAACTGCCTGTTCTCCAAATTTTTCTCAACAGTGTTTCTCGAAAAGAACGTCGCCTTCCATCCAGGGATTCCCAATTGAGTACCAAAAGCATCTCCGTAACACTTGCGTCTTTTTCGAACTTACCGGTAACAAATCTAGAAACACTTCTCTGAATTGCTTCGATGTCTTCCTTCAATCAGATCTGTCATGGATCCCGAACACTTGATCGGTACTCAAGAATAGGTCGCACCAGAGTCCTATATGTGGTCTCCTTTACAGATGAACCACTCTTTCCTAAAGTACTCCCAATAAACCGTTGTCGACCATTCGCCTTCTCTACCCCAGTTCTCACATCTCGTTCCACCTCATATCGCTTTGCAACGTTACGGCCACACATTTGAACGACTTGATTGTATCAAGCAGGACGCTTGTAATACTGTATCCAAACGTTACAGGTTTGATCTTGCTACTCATCCGCGTTAACTTACATTTTTCCACATTTAGGACTAGCTGCCACTCATCACACTAAATTTTTTTCTACGTCGTCTTGTATCTTCCTACAGTCACTCAACTTCGACACCTTACTGTGCACAATAGCATCAGCAGCAAACAACCGGAGATTGCTACCCACCCTGTTCGCCAAATCATTTAGGTATATTGAGAACAACAGCGGTCATATGACACATCCCTGGAGCACTCTTGGCGATACCATTGCCTCTGATGAACACTCGCCGTCGAGGGTTCTACTTTTTAAGAATTCTTGGAGCCACTCACATATCTGCGAACTTATGCCATATGCTCTTACCTTCGTTAACAGCCTGTAATGGGGAATCGTGTCAAACACTTCCCGGAAATCCAGAAACATGGAATCTGCCTCTTGCCCTTCATCCATAGTCCTCAGTATATCATGTGAGAAAAGGACAAGATGAGTTTCGCACGAGCGATGCTTTCTAGAACCATACTGATTCGTGGACATAAGCTTCTCAATCTCCAGAAAGTTTATCACTTAGTACACATTTTTATTTACATCCTTCTTCCATCCATATCACCATGTGTTTATACTTGCAAAGTTGTAACTCTTTATTTCCTCTCTCATCGAATTAAGGAAATAATGTCACCTCCATGTTGTGGTTCGTTAAAAACTGTTTCATGACTGAAGATTTGCCGGCCGGAGTGGCCGAGCGGTTCTAGGCGCTACAGTCTGGAACCGCGCGACCGCTACGGTCGCAGGTTCGAATCCTGCCTCGGGCGTGGTTGTGTGTGATGTCCTTAGGTTAGTTAGGTTTAAGCAGTTCTAAGTTCTAGGGGACTTATGACCACAGCAGTTGAGTCCCATAGTGCTCAGAGCCATTTGAACCATTTTGAACTGAAGATTTCAAATTTTTGAAACATATTCTTGTGGACTAGGGGCGTCTACTTTGAGAAAATCTCGCCGCCGCTGAAAAAGACTAATAAAGATGCTCTGGTCGGACGAATGCGTGGTTCTAGGGCAGAATGCACAGTGAAAGTAACACAAAGTTATGAATAGTTCAAATGGTTCAGATGGCTCTGAGCACTATGGGACTTAACATCTATGGTCATCAGTCCCCTAGAACTTAGAACTACTTAAACCTAACTAACCTGAGGACAGCACACAACACCCAGTCATCACGAGGCAGAGAAAATCTCTGACCCCGCCGGGAATCGAACCCGGGAACCCGGGCGTGGGAAGCGAAAACGCTACCGCACAATGAATAGTAAAACATATTACTCTACTTTTTTAACATTGGTTATAGCAATTATAGAATACCAGTTTAGTCTACCTGTCTAGGGTTGACTACAGTTCCATGAACACAAACTAAATAATGTTCTCTGAACTAAAGTCAGAAGAAAACTAATCTTCTGCCCTGATGTAGTATTTGAAGAACAGTTCCAAACAAACAGTGCTCATGAAAACTGACCAATGTCTATCCGTCGGCCACTGTTCCTGTCTCACTCAACGACTTAAAGGCAAGACAAACGTTCTGCAGGAACTCCCTAACAAGACTCGAACTGATTTACACCTTGCAACTGACAACTTCTGCTCGAGCACGTTTACTTAAGCGCGCGTCTCTCTTTATAGTAGCTCTGCCGCTCCAGGGGGCATGATTCTCGCGAGAATCACGATTGGTTTGTGCGCAGCAATGTTCCTGCTGCAGACTGACTTCCAGGGTACTTCTGGTACTAACTGTCGCAAACTCTTCTTGTGTGGTATCTCATTACAACACGCTCATTTTGGTCCTTACTTCATTATTATCCAGATTATCAAAATACCACCAAGTTTCACTTTCGGTAGGTACATTCTGTATTCTGATTCAGTACTTATTGCACTTTAACTGTTTAAAATGATAGCAATAAAACAAAACGAGTAAATCAACTTCTGAAAAAGGGGATTTAAGTGAAAGAACTGTGAATGAAACGTTGCCAAGGTTTGTGAAGTGTGCCAAATGTTTTGTTACAGTTTGCTTCCCAAGGCGGAAGTGATAACATCAGCGCGCTAATTTGATGTAAACACTTCCTACTCTGCTAGTGCTCGTGCAGGGTAAACAGTGGCGATCGCAGCCAACCTGCTCCACAAACTCCGCCAAGCCAGCCGCCACAATGGCGACTGCAGTCCCCCCGCTCCACAAATTTCGCCAAACCAAACGCGTGTTGTCGCAATGAATATTGATGCATTTCATGCACCCATCAGTGAAGTGACAAGCGACTCAATCACCGCACCACGCGATGCAGACTCCCACCAAGGCGTCCAACCTGTCGCTGTACCTACAGCAAGAGACATGCAGCCCACGCAGAAACGTCAACGGGGCTGCACAGTGGAGAGAGGAAACGACGAACAGCGGGACAAAATGGACACCACGCAAGAAGAAACCATCACCCACCAACAAGTAAGTTGCACTGCTAACTTACACGTAACTACCGACAACGGACCTTTCATCTCATTTGTTAAAAGTAGAGACAGAAATACAGGGCTATTACAAATGACTGAAGCGATTTCATAAATTCACTGTAGCTCCATTCATTGACATATGGTCACGACACACTACAGATACGTAGAAAAACTCAAAGTTTTGTTCGGCTGAAGCCGCACTTCAGGTTTCTGCCGCCAGAGCGCTCGAGAGCGCTGTGAGACAAAATGGCGACAGGAGCCGAGAAAGCGTATGTCGAGCTTGAAATGCACTCACATCAGTCAGTCATAACAGTGCAACGACACTTCAGGACGAAGTTCAACAAAGATCCACCAACTGCTAACTCCATTCGGCGATGGTATGCGCAGTTTAAAGCTTCTGGATGCCTCTGTAAGGGGTATCAACGGGTCGGCCTGCAGTGAGCGAAGAAACGGTTGAACGCGTGCGGGCAAGTTTCATGTGTAGCCCGCGGAAGTCGACGAATAAAGCAAGCAGGGAGCTAAACGTACCACAGCCGACGGTTTGGAAAATCTTATGGAAAAGGCTAAAGCAGAAGCATTTCTTAAACAGGAGATTGGAAAACCGATGGATCGGTCGTGGTGGAGATCATGATCAACAATTCATGTCATGGCCTCCACGCTCTCCCGACTTAACCCCATGCGATTTCTTTCTGTGGGGTTATGTGAAAGATTCAGTGTTTAAACCTCCTCTACCAAGAAACGTGCCATAACTGCGAGCTCGAATCAACGATGCTTTCAAACTCATTGATGGGGACATGCTGCGCCGAGTGTGGGAGGAACTTGATATCGGCTTGATGTCTGCCGAATCACTAAGGGGGCACATATCGAACATTTGTGAATGCCTAAAAAAACTTTTTGAGTTTTTGTATGTGTGTGCAAAGCATTGTGAAAATATCTCAAATAATAAAGTTATTGTAGAGCTGTGAAATCGCTTCAATCATTTGTAATAACCCTGTATATGCAGTATCCACTCAACGGCTCTAGAAAAGCTTGTTAGTCCGGAATGCGAGTCATTATTCAAGCACATAGTCAATATTATGGCGACTGGGAAAAACCGTGCGAAAATTGAAAATGTGTCAGAATTAATTACCAATGCCTTCGTTCAACATACTTTCCTCGACAAAGAAAGTGCGGAGGCCTATACTCCAAAGTTCTTCACTATTAAATAAGCCACCATCAATAACATTGAAACCTCTCTTACAGCCGGCCGCTGTGGTCTAGCGGTTCTAGGCACTTCAGTCCGCTCCGGAACCGCGCTACTGCTACGGTCGCAGATTCGAATCCTGCCTCGGGCATGGATGTGTTTGATGTCCTTAGGTTAATTAGGGTTAGGTAGTTCTAAGTCTAGGGGACTGATGACCTCAGATGTTAAGTCCCGTAGTGCTTAGAGCCATTTGAACCAACCTCTCTTACAGGGGAAGGAAATGCTAACGGAAATGACGTGTTGCTTCGAAGTTGTTGTCATCAGGCGATTTAGTAAAATTATAGATCTGAACAAGCTAGAGGTACCAAAGCCATCACCTGTTTGTTCTGTGACATTTAGATTACAGTGTCTCCCACCGTTTGTTTATATTCTCGGGGATCACTGTCCACTGGACATCTTACAATGCTATAATTGTTTGTGATTTGGACATGGCAGCAAACAGTGCAAAAGTAACACAAGATGCGCATACTGCGCAGGCGCACGCAGAAGTGATGCCTGTGGAAGGTCCAATCAACCAACGTATATTCACTGTACCGGTGGTCACAGTGCCCTATCTCGATCCTGCCCAATTTATCTAAAACACTTGGAAATTAACAAAACTCGCCGCGCCGGGTAGCCGCGTGGTCTAGGGCGCCCTGTCATGGCTCGCGTGACTTCCCCCCGTCGGAAGTTCGAGGCCTCCCTCGGGCATATATATATGTGTGTGTGTGTGTGTGTATTGTCCCTAGCATAGATTAAGTAGTGTGTAAGCTTAGAGGCTGATGACCTCAGCAGTTTGGTCCCATGAGACCTTACCACAAATTACCAATTCCCAACAAAATTGCGTCTCTCAATAATAATTCCTTTCGAGAAGCAACAGGTGTGTTTGAAAACACGCCTTATGCGAATGTAGTTACTTCTCCCTCAAAAATTACGAAATAGCATATAGAGTTCCCGCCCCTTCTGTTCAATAGCGGCTAAATGCAAATATCAGCACGACCCCCTACGGTCTGCAGCAACCAACCCATGCCATGACGACAATGACGCAGATGTCAGAAATGGTGGCTCCAGTAGATTCATCCTCGATAGCACCACCACTCCTCCAGTACAGCATGTGCAACTACACCATCAGGAACGCATAAATTCTGTAGAACATAGATGACCCTACCAAAGCCAGTTCCCCCAAGATCAACTGTACCAACCAGAACTCTGCCTTCCTCTTTTTTTAAAGGTGCTGAGGAAGGCAGAGGAAGTAGCTGGTACCCCATTTTTCAATCAGGATTTTTTACTTAAACGGGAGCATATTCGCCTTTACTGTACTCCGACAGGAGAAGTTTTTCCGCTAGTTTATTAGATTTCATTAACACCTCCTAAGACAGTTACTATTTCTCCTCAAACACTCTGTATTGTACACAGATGGCCATTAAAATTGCAACACCATGAAGGCGGCATGCAACGAACACTAAATTGGCATGAAGTGTACTTCATGCTTGGATATACAAATAATTAACATTTTATCGCACATGTGGAAGCAGGTAGAAGTACAACTTTATTCCTATCAGATTGCGCAGGAGGTTTCTCTTTCAGAAATCGCAATTTCCATGTTGGGTCTTTTTTAGAAGACCATGTTATGTCCCGTGTAAGAAGATGAAGCGTATACCGACACGTGTCGCGTTTCGACAGTGACAGGATCGCGACCTACCGAGACTGCGGTTTATCTTTCTGCCAATTTGCCTCACACGTTGCTCGGATTGCTACTACTACCGTGTAAATATGCAATCTACAGATTCAGGAAGGCCATATTCAAGGCCATGCAGAGTCGCTCGCCTGGCACCCGACCTTCTATTCTCTCGGCTTTGGAGGATCGCATTACAACAGTTAGTAAACATTACAAAATGCGTTTTACGGAGTATCAGTTGAACAGTTACATACGTTCAGGGATGGTGAAAGGTAAATGTATAAATTTGAGGTAAGAGACCTTGGCCCAGGAACGACCGAGTCGGATTTATAAGCGAAAGTCATTGTGATACCTCCCTAAGCATTATCGTACACGTCACGTCAGCTGTTCTACAGTTCATAATAAATGTTAGAATATCCTGCCGCCAACTACAGTATGTTTATGGACTCTTGAGGGAACGTGTTGTGTTGCTTGTCTGAGTGGCTCTGCGCGTTCCTTAATGAGGGCAGCAACATCCATTATGTGACCAAGCAGTTCGTCTCGCATATTCACCTTTCTTTTACACATCCCAGACGTACTGAACTTCGTGAACAAAATTCTAATGGCCATTTAATTGTACTACTACGACCAATCCAGCGGTTACAGTAACTGTGGTTGAGATGTTCCCTCACGCCTCTGGTAAAATGTGGGGTTCCGTCATGCTGGAAGTACATTGCAATCCGTGTGACCAAAGGAACATCCTCAAGGTAATTTTCCAAAACGCGCAAGTCATTTGGACTCATCATTCGCTCTTCTGAAATGACTGGACCTATCAACGTGTTACCAATCATTCCGCACCAAACATTGATCGATAAACGAATTTGGAAATCGCTTTCCCCTGTATCCTCTGGATTTTCCGGATACCATCGATGATTATTACATTCGTGTTGGCTTCAACAATGAATAGTGTTAACGGAAGCAAATTATGACTGTCATTTAACCAGTGACAAAATTCGAGTTGAGCGGCATGGTCGCCAGTATGAAGACATGCTGTTTGTAAAATGGATACAAGTTTTCCGCATCTAATGTTCGGATTATGCGTTTTCGTGAGACACTGATGCGTGCAGAAAGTCACCGTATGCTGGCGGTAGGACTACGCCGCATCATTTCAGCAACGAGTTGATCAGTTTGTTGAACAACACGTTCAAAAGTAAAATGGGCGCTTGGAAGAATGCATGTTTCACAGAACGTGCTGAGAACTTACAAGATTAAGAATTCGACACGTCGGGAAGCGTCGACGGTAATCTTCGACAGCAGCAGGAGCACTACCATCGCAGAAGCCATAAACATACATCATATCTATACTTCGCTTCGCTTAATTAGCGAGCGCGTACACAAACACATTTAACCGATACTTCTCTCAGACACGCTCTCAATCCCATGCCCACGTATTAAACGGACTAGTTTAATGGCAGGAAAACATCGCGGGCAAAGGGTCAGAAAGCAACAAGAGAGGATGAGCTAGAATAAAACGTCAAAGAGCTTGAGTAAGACAGATACCTGTGCTCCACTAACCCAATAACAAATGTATATTAAACGTGCTTTATAGCGGAAACCATCCAGAATAGGCATATGTCCATATGAAGTTCTTTTCAAATGATCATTCCTGTCATATCCGTGAATATTGACGATTCTGTCCAAATGGTGCAAATGGCTCTGAGCACTATGGGACTTAACATCTGAGGTCATCAGTCCCTAACCAACCTAACGACATCGCACACATCCATGCCCGAGGCAAAATTCGAACCTGTGACCGTAGCAATCTTGCAGTTCCAGACTGAAGCGCCTAGAACCGCCCGGCCACTGCAGCCCGCGATTCTGTCCGGTACCCGGAATATACCTTCGTGATGGATGCACCCATGTGTGGAGGCTCTATGGATGCACCCATGTGTGGAGGCTCTGATGAGGGAAACCATTGCTGCATGATTTCATTCACCATCGTGATTCGGGCCCAACACATGGCGTGATGATATAGGGTGTCGTTGAGAACACAACATCATCATCTCTAGTTTGTGAAGCAGGCTGGACAGCAATCTTTAAGATCTGTGACTGCTCTATGTTCGGAGTCTCCATGACGTTATCTTTAAACAGTTCATCGCAAGGCGGAATGTTTCCCGTGCTGCCCTGAACTTCTTCGATACACAGGGTGGTTCAGCTGCACCTACCGATTGGTTTTATGGTACCCACAACGCCTTCAAATACCACGCATGGTTTTCGAGTTATTAATAAAAACGCCTTGAAGGCCACTTTTGTAAGTTTTTCTCGAATAATTCGAGAAGTACGGCCTCTAGCGAACACAAATCCCAGTACAACATTTCCAACAAAAGGATCTTGTTCATTTCTTCCGTAGGACTAATAGTTTGCAAGCAGCAGGCGAGACGATATGAAACCTCGCGTGTGGATTTTCAAGGCGTCGTGGGTTGCATAAAAACCATTGGTAGATTGAGTTGAATCACTCTGTTTGGGGAGTTCTATTGTTCAATTGGGCGGCACGTCTCATGTCTGACTAATATTGAAACCATTTGTTTATGAGTGCCAAGAGACTGGTAGAATTCGTAGATTGCTAATATGAAGGTTCAAATGGTCCAGAAATGTTGAAATGTGTGTGAAATCTTATGGGACTTAACTGCTAAGGTCATCAGTCCCTAACCTTACACACTACTTAACCTAAATCATCCTAAGGACAACACACACACCCATGCCCGAGGGAGGACTCGAACCTCCGCCGGGACCAGCCGCACAGTCCATGACTGCAGCGCCTTACACCTCTCGGCTTATCCCGCGCAGCTCAAATGGTTCAAATGGCTCTGAGCACTATGGGACTTAACATATGAGGTCATCAGTCCCCCTAGAACTTAGAACTACTTAAAGCTAACTAAGCTAAGGACATCACATCCATGCCCGAGGCAGGATTTGCACCTGCGACCGTAGCAGTCGGACTGAAGCGCCTAGAACCGCTCGGTCACAGCGGCCGGCAATCGTCACTGTCTCCAGAATGAGATTTTCACTCTGCAGTGGGGTATGCGCTGATATGAAACTTCCTGGCAGATTAAAACTGTGTGCCGGGCCGAGACTCGAACTCGGGACCTTTGCCTTTCGCGGGCAAGTGCTCTACCATATCCTTTCTTTCAGGGGTGCTAGTTCTGCAAGGTTCGCAGGAGAGCTTCTGTAAAGTTTGGAAGGTAGGAGGCGAGGTCCTGGCGGAAGTAAAGCTGTGAGGACGGGGCGTGAGTCATGCTTGGGTAGCTCAGTTGGTAGAGCACTTGCCCGCGAAAGGCAAAGGTCCCGAGTTCGAGTCTCGGTCTGGCACACAGTTTTAATCTGCCAGGAACTTTCATCGCCACTGTCGTTTAGAGCAAATCCTGTCATCACGCAACCGTAAAAGTCGCGCGGTTCCGGAATGAAGCGTCTAGAACCGCTCGGCCACCGCGGGCGGCTAATCTGAATGAAGATGGTTGCAGAAAACGAGTATAACGCCAGGTAAAAAAGTGCTGTATCCAACCTAAACTCTACTGTAAATAGAACTTAAGACCTCTCGATGTCAACAACCAGAACGTGTTCTCTACTGCTACCGGTTGAGTAGAAGCGGCTCGAGTGCGTTATTCGGCTGACGAGCCAGTGTGGGGATTACCTGAATATCTTGGGCGAATTGCCTCTGGGGAGGCGGCCGCCCCCGGCTGCGTCGCTCCCTCTCGGCAACTTTTTTCCCCCGTTTTCGCTGGCGGGGCGCGGTCCCCACGGGCGGCCGCGCGACGGCCCGGCGGAGGCGCGACCGAGCACGGCGCTGCGTGGCTGCGCCCGCTGTGTGTGTGCGCTGCGACTATCCGTCAGGCGCGGCTGAGTTATGGCGCCCCCTGGGACGCCCGCTACACCGGTTATCCATTTCCCGCTCGCCTCGCCGCGCTACTAAATTATCCAGCAGCATTAACACCAAGCGGGCGCCGCGGAGAGAGCGCCGCGGGGGCAAGAGCGCCAGCCGGCTTCGCGACGCCGACGCCTCTCGCCCGTGGCTGCTGGCTGGTGGCTGGTGCGCCCCATTTAATTTGTGATGAGTCGCCGGGCGTCGCAGGTCGTCGGTCGTCAGCAGCCGCGACGGCGGCGGAGGCGGTCGTCACCCCGACGCGACACCCTCGGCTTCCACTAGAGAGAGCGCCTACCGAAACGCGTCGGCTCACGCTACAGTGCCACTCGTGCTCTGCAAAGCACCTAGCACACAGTGAGGTGATGGAAATGGAAATGAGCGTATGGCACCGTTGGCCGGGAGGCCCCTATTCGGGGAAGTTCGGCCGCCAAGTGCAAGTCGTATTTCATTCGACGCCACATTGGGCGACTTGCGCGCCGGGGATGAGAATGAAATGATGATGAGGACAACACAACACCCGGTCCCCGAGCGGATAAAAATCTCCAGCCCAGCCGGGAATCGAACCCGGGCCCACTTGCATGGGAATCGATCACGTTACCACCCAGATAAGCAGGCAGTGAGGTGATAAATTCGTCGGATAGCGATACCCACATATACTGATAGCGGTAGTATCGCCTACACGAGGTATAAAAGGGTAATGCATTGGCGAAACTGTTATTTGTACTCGGGATATTCATGCGAAAAGGTTTCAGACGCGATTATGGCCGCACCGGATTTGAACCCGGAATGGTACTTGGAGTTAGAAGCGCGTGACATTTCATTTCGGAAATCGTTAGAGAATTCAATATTCCAAGATCCATAGAATCAAGAGTCCGGCGAGAACATCAAATTTCAGGTATTGCCTCTCACCACGGACAACGCATTGGCCGACGGCCTTCACTTAAGGACCGAGAGTAACAGCGTCTGCGTAGAGCTGTCAGAGCCAATAGGCAAGTAAAAATGCGTGAAATAACAGCAGAAATCAATGTGGGACGTACGACGAACGTATCCATTAGGAAAGGGCGGCGAAATGTGTCGTTAATGGGCTATAATGAGGAGACGACCGGTTCGAGTGCCTTTGCTAAGAGATCGACGTCGCCTGCGGCGCCTGTCTGGTCTCGTGACCATATCGGTTGAACCCTAGCGTCATTAATGAATATCTTCATAGTCAGCTCCAAGCATTCACCGCGGGACACAAAGATATTGAGCATCTTTGGTCGGAATTTAAAGGTATTGTCCTCCATGTGCCAGAGAAGTATGTGCTTAGCAAAAGTATAGGGGAGGGAAAGGATCCACCTTGGTGCAACAAACATATTAGGAAGTTGCTGAGAAAGCAGAGAATTTTGCACAGTCGTTTTAAACGTAGTCACTGCCCCGCTGACAAACAGAAATTATGCGAAATGAAAGCAGCTGTCAGAAGGTCAAAGAGAGATTCTTTTAATGAATTTGAAAGCAATATTTTATCTGTAGATTCTAAAAACAACCCCAAAATATTTTGGTCGTACGTAAAAACTATGAACGCTACGAATAATTCACTACCTTCTCTTGCTGACAGTACGGGTAATGTAACTGATGATGATAAACAGAAGGCCGAAATTCTAAACCTAGCTTTCAAAAACTCGTTTACGGTAGAGGACTGCACCACTATTCCCCCTTTAAATTAACGAACAAACGAAAGGATGGCTGATATAGTGTTTAGTGTATCTGGGATTGTAAAACAGACGCCAGCAAGGCATCTGGCCCAGACGGTATTCCCGTAAGATTTTATGTTCACTATGCTACAAATATAGCACCATTCTTATCTACGAGAGATCATTGGAACAGCGGAAAGTTCCAAGGGACTGGAAGAAGGCCCAGGTCATAGCAATCTATAAAAACCGTAGAAAATCGGATGCACATAATTACCAGCTAATTTCACTGACATCGATTTGTTGTAGAATCATGGCACATATTTTGTGTTCAGACATAATGACCTTTCTAGACACTGAGAAACTCATCTGCAGAAACCAGCACGGTTTTAGGAAACAGCGGTCATGCGAGACACAGCTGGCCATCTTTGTGCATGATATACAACAGGCTCTAGGTACCGGCTCCCAGGTTGATGCCATATTTCTCGACTTTCGAAAGGTCTTCGAATCAGTTCCGCACTGTCGCTTGCTACGAAAGGTGCGCACTTACGGTCTATCCGATGACATATGCGGTTGGATAAAAAGTTTTCTAACAGACAGGGAGCAGTATGTCGTCCTGAACGGGGTGACTTCAACAGAAACAAGCGTAACTTCATCAGGTGTTCCCCAGGTCAGCGTAATAGGTCCTCTGCTTTTTACGATTTACATAAACGGTCTGGTTGATGGTGTTGACAGCGGCCTGAGACTGTTTGCTGATGATTCTGTTGTCTACAGGAAAGTAGTATCGGACGAAAGCTGCGAACAAATCAATGATGATTGCAGAAAATAAATGCGTGGTGTAATGACTGGCAGTGTGCAAGCTAGTGGTGGCTCCACAATGGTGTGGGTTGTGTTTACACGGAGTGGACGTAATCTTCTAGTGCAACTGAACAGATAATTGATCGGAAATGCTTATGTTCGGCTACTTGGAGCCCATTTGCAGCCTGCGAAGCCGTAGGCCCATGTTGTCAACAAGGCGCTGTGCAAGCTGGTAGTGGCTCCGTAATGGTGCAGGCAGTGTTTGCATGCAATGTAGTTATTCCTCTGGTCCAACTGAACCGATCATTGGCTGGGGATGGTTATGTTCGGCTACTTGGAGCCCATTTGCAGCCGTTCATGGACTTCATGCTCCCAAACAACAATGGAATTTTTATAGACGAGAATGCGCCATGTCATTGGGATAAAATTGTTCGCTACTGATTTGAAGAAGATTCTGAACAGTTCGAGCGAATAATTTGACCACCCATCGAACATTTTTAGGACATAGTCAAGAGTTCGGTTTGTGCACAAGACCCTGTACCGGCTACATTTTCGTAATTATGTACAGCTATAGAGGCAGCTTGGCTCATTATTTCTGCAGGACACTTCCGACGACTTGTTGAGTTCATGCTACGTCGAGATGCTGCACAACGCCGGGAAACAAGAGGTCCGACACGATATTTGGAGGTATCCCATGATTCTTGTGGCCTCTGCTTGTATTTCCTTGCAACTTAAAAAAAAAAAATCATCAATATCGAAGTTATTAAAGGCCGAAATCGCCCGTGTTATGGAGGGAAACTGGCAGAACCCATATTTCTACAGTATCAGAAAGGAGTGCCACAGTACCACAATGCAACGTGTTAACGAGGATGTGAGCATACAGAATAGGTTGTGAGTGGTTCGAAGACTTTTTAAGTAACAGAACTTAGTACGTTGTCCTGGTCGGCGAGTGAAGGTCACAGACATACGTACCGTCAGTAGTGCCACAGAAAAGTGAGACAGAACCGCACTGCCGTCCGGAGTGGCCGTGCGGTTCTAGGCGCTACAGTCTGTAACCGAGCGACCGCTACGGTCGCAGGTTCGAATCCTGCCTCGGGCATGGATGTGTGTGATATCCTTAGGTTAGTTAGGTTTAATTAGTTCTAAGTTCTAGCCGACTGATGACCTCAGAAGTTAAGTCGCATAGTGCTCAGAGCCATTTGAACCATTTTTTGAACCGCACTGGCAAGCGAAAGTGTCATTGCTGGGTTATTGCAGGAGGTCACAGAATGACTTGGACAGATTTTGTACTTGCTATGATGACTGGCAGGTTGCTATAGATGTGGCAAAATGAAAACACTGGTGAGTAGGTTAAACATACTGTACCGTTCGAATAGAGTATTACTAGTGTGGTGCATGACACTGTCACATAGACTAAAGAAACAGGGTGATTCCGTGATGATGTTACATACGTTCAGGGTTGGTGAAAGGTATAAGTTTGAGGTAAGAGACTTTGGCCCAGGAACGACCGAGTCGGAATTATAAGCGAAAGTCGTTCTGATACCTCTGACAGTGGACTTCTTCTGTTGCAAACCCTTTGCTTTCCGTATTTTGAGAGGCGGTAGTGTGGATCAAAACAAGACAAGAAATCCAGTAAACCTCCTGCGTTTTTTAGTGCATACCATAAGGGTTATGAGCACTTGCTCATCTCTGCTACTGAAGAAGTGCTCATAGCTGTTAAATTAATCGCTTTATATCCCAGTTACTGGACATCTTTTTCTTGTTTTAGTCCATACTACCCCTCCTAACATGTGGAAAGGAAAGAGCTTACAGTAGAAGAAGTCCACTGACAGAGGAATCAGAACGATTTTCGAGTATAATTTTTGACCCGGTCGTTTCCGGACCATAGGCCACTACCTCAAATTGATACATTCACCCTTTTCCATCATCCCTAAGAGTTTGTAACCTGTATAGGTGTAACGTGACATGGATTGGAACGAACACGTAAGGTGGGTTGTAGTGAAGCCGAATGCTCAACTTCAGCGCATGTGGACAAAGTTGCATGTACGAGACATCGACATCTACATCTATATTACACGGTTTGTGGCGGAGCCTACCTCGTTTACTACTGGCACTTTCCGCTTTTCCTGTTCCCGGGAAGAACGATTGTTAATGAGCTTTCGTGTCGGCTCGAATCTTTCTAATTGTATTCGTATATTCATGATCTTCTCGCGAAATACACGTACGAGTAAGCAATATATTGGTTGACTCTTCTAGCAACGTCCGCCTTCGTAACTTTAACAGTAAACTACACATTACTAAATGAACCTGTAACGAAACGTGCTGCTCTTCTTTGGATTATTTCTGTTTACTCTAACAGTCCTGCCTAACGAGAAATATTCAAGTCCTGATCGAACGAGTATTTTGTAAGTTATTTCCTTTGTAGGTGGACTATATTCCCTTAGGATTCTTGCACTGAATCTCAGTCTGACATCTGTCTTCTGGAGCCGGCCGCTGTGGCCGAGCGGCTCTAGGCGCTTCAGTCTGGAACCGCGAGACCGCTACGATCACAGATTCGAATCCTGCCTCGGGCATGGATGTAGAACTTACCTTAGGTTAGTTATGTATAAGTAGTTCTAAGTTCTAGGGGACTGATGAAATGGTTCAAATGGCTCTGAGCACTACGGGACTTAACATCTGAGGTCATCAGTCCCCTAGAACTTAGAACTACTTAAACTTAACTAACCTAAGGACATCACACACATCCATGCCTGAGGCAGGATTCGAGCCTGCGACCGTAGCGGTCACGCGGTTCCACACTGTAGCGCCTAGAACCTCTCGGCCACCGCGGCCGGCGGGACTGATGACCTCAGATGTTAAGTCCCATAGTGCTCAGAGCCATTTGAACCATTTTTTTGTCTTCTGAAAGAAAGTAGTTCATCTTTAATGGAAGCCGTATATCGAAAATTTGTGCAACCAATTTTTTCAGCACTACTCCAATATTTGGGACTCCCACCTGACGAAGGAAAGGAAGAAACTGAAGCTATTCCGAGGCGTACTGCTAGTTTTTGACAGTCGTCCGTTAGGATGTTAGCTCTTAAGTTATTAATTGTTATGCGAGTCCTGCGTCGCAAGTCAGTTGTAAAGACATCCGGTACCAGGTCATTGATTGATTAATGTATTACCGTCTTGGACTACTCAAGTGATAGCATGTCTGCTAGCCTGTTCGTTTTAGACAGGCTGCAGAGCTCAATTAGCGACCTGCGCGGTTCGTTTCTCGTGGTTGTGAACCCCGTCCAGTAGTGGACAAAGCTTTTAATTCTGTTCTTGGCACGTATCACCACTTCCACGATTTGCTAAGGACGACTGGAATGGTAGCTTCCTTATAAATGTTGGGTATTTGCATTGACGTTACTTTCTGACGACGAACAACGACAATTACGGTGAGGTGGCAATTTTAACTTACATCTAGCCGTAATATTTTCTTTTCAATAATTTAGGGTCTCTAAGTGTGCCTTTAATTGCGTTCAAACTCTGCTTCTATTGTTCAAAGAGGTAGAGCATGATTCATGAACGTGGTTGTAACACTTTTTTACTCGACCATGTATATGGTAGACGTCCATGCTCCATCACGTCCCCTTTGACTTAAATGTGTTCAGGATTTTCTGTTGTGTCTAAAATTCTTCTTTGTTCAATTTTTTCATATACAGTGGCCCTGTATATCACGTGGTTCATCACTGGGCAAATGTAATCTTTCATTTGTCATTGCTTTTGAAATGAGTGTCACTGGTATTCTGTGTGATAAGAGGACTTCCGGAGTGGATATTTGTATACTGCTTGCCTTTTATAGCACTAAGATACTGTCAGTTATCTTTCCAACGAGAGCGCGCATGGTTTTTCAACCACTGTAAAACATCGCACTACGGAATGTTTGTTTGTCTGAGAATTCCTATAGCTCAAACGCTTTTGCCTACAGTTTAAAATGTCAATTATAAGCTATTCCAGCATTCTGCAATCCTCAAAAGTTAGAGTTCATCCACTATAATTTTCTTTGCCCCACAGATGTGTGTCACCATCAACAGTAGTAGATGACCTTAATCCACTTGACACTGCAGGGAGGTTCGAGATTAACCCAGGAAATCAGCATACAGTCTGGCGATCGGGAAAATTAAAAAAATAGGAGAGAAAGAAACACAGTCCAAGTCTTCCTCTCTATCCAATTGCTGCAAACTCGCATTTAAGAGAGCTGTTCCTCTTATCAAATTTTGTACTGTGGAAGAACGTGTATTTACGAGTCAGGTGTACAGAAGTTGGAAGTGCTCTGTTCTCTGGCAGTGTTCCGAGTGAGATAGGACAATAGTAAGACATTGAACCCGATTTGGAATGTCAGCGATTCAAAACCCGTCCAGCTATCCACATTTAGCTGATTTCCATACATCGTTTAAGCAAATATCTGGACGGCCCCATAGAAAGTCAATGAACAGTTTTCTACTGCAGTTGCAGCTTCTGCTCCGTCTCTAACGATCACGTCGTCGACGGGACATTAAATATGAATATCCCTTCTTTCTTTCCACGTCACGCCAGGTAGATTGAACTAAATGCATCTTGATTTGCGGTTGCAAAGAAACAAAGTGCTTGAGACATGGTACAACAGAAGGATATTGGGGATTACGTGGTCTGACAAGAAATGAAAAAGTTCTCCGCAGAATCGGCGAGGAGACGACCATGTGGAAAATACTGGCAAGAAGATGGAGTAGGATGACAGGACATGTATAAGTACATCAAGAAATAATTTCTGTGCCACTTCAGGGAGCTGTCGTGAGTGAAATCTGTCGGGGAAGACAGAGATTGGAACATATCCAATAAATGATTTAGGAAGTTTTGCGCAACTGTTACTAGAAATGAGAGGCTGACCAGTGAGACTCATAACTAAAAAAAGGGGAGGCGGCCTTCTATGCCGCTATAACGTAACGAGTATATTGTGGCATGTTGTGAAGGGGAAGGGATAACAGAGAAGGGTATCGAGCAGTTGCTGAACTTGGGATACAGAGGAACCTCACAGCTACCTGACGCTTCTACCGCAGACCACGCGCTTTTATTCAATCTACTATTGAACTTCCTTAATTCAGTATAGTATATGACATAGGGTGGCTCAATCAAGCATTTAAAAAACCGTGTACTCACTATTCATAAGAAGTGCAAAATTAAGAGTTGTGATGTTAATGTGTGTCTGAGAAGAGATCAATGGGGGAAATAGGGTTGTTGAGTGATGACAAGATTTGCTCTAAACGACAGTGACAATTGTAAATAAGTGACATGGCTATATGACTTCGAAATCAGTGCCAAGTAATATAAAAAGATCAGTCTTAATAATCCGTTGCCGGCCGAAGTGGCCGATCGGTTCTAGGCTCTACATCATGGAACCGCGCGACCGCTACGGTCACAGGTTCGAATCCTGCCTCAGACATGGATTGTGATGTCCTTAGGTTAGTTAGGTTTAATTAATTCGAAGTTCTAGGGGACTGATGACCTCAGCAGTTAAGTCCCACAGTGCTCAGAGGCATTTGAACCATTTTTGAATAATCAGTTCCTGCTCTTCCTCGGACACCTAATCTAATAAAGTTAAGGAATTTTTGTCTAGGAATCAAAAAATAAGAAAACAAGGAAAATAAATGGAAGCTGTGTTACTGGTTTAAGAACCCCCGTACACACCCATTTGCAGCAGGCCGGTATCGTTCTGTTAGAGAGTTGGGTCGTTGGCAGGAAAGACTCCTACATTGAGTGCTTACGGCTAATGGCTTCCGACATTCCATTTGTAGCTTTTGTTCGCACAACCGAAATTTAAGTGCGGTAATCAAGCTTGTTAAGACGTACGGCGAGGAACAGTGCTTTTAGGGCTTTGAACTAACAGTTGCGTCAACGTTTATTCTGTATGGTTCGTACTTCCCGTGGATATGAGTAAGTCGTCGTTGAAGGTCATTCTAAACAATACAGGCTTTTACTCGGCTCGGCCGCTTTGAAAGCGATAGGGACTTGTGCCTTCCTGTTGTCCATTCGCTAGCTTAGCAAGCGTGTTATCCAGTTGGGTGAAGACAACAAGGTGACATGGCGTTACAATTCCTGTACGATTTGACGAATTTTCTCCAAGAATGGAAAAAGTTTAAATTCAACTGTTAATGTCGACTCGCATGTTTATAACAACATTTTGACGTTGTTCATAAAATTCTTTGCTTCTTTCGGAAATGGTTAGAGAGTACGGTGCAGTAATTGTTGGTGAAAAAAGGATTGAGGTCCCACATTCGTGAATACACTGGAGGAAGATGGTTCAAATCCCTAACTCTACCATCGAAATTTAGGTTTAACGTGATTTTCATAAATTGCCAGGACGGTTCCTTTGAAGGGCACGGCCGATCTCCTTGCAGAACCTCCCCTAGCCTCAGCTTGTGCTTCGTCTCTAATGACCCCACTGTTGTCGGGATGTTACTCATCCTTCATTCCTTCTGTTGATGAAATCTTTGAATGTGTGATTTTGTGTACCATATATTATGAAAATTGAACAGTTATTCACATGAACTTTGCCAAATGATAATCAAATACAGAATACTAATAAAGCACCGTTGCCGGCTTTCCCTCAAATCCAAACACAAAATCTTCCATTTCCATCTTCGCGTGCTTGGAAAATTTCTTGTGAAGGAGTTATGTACGATAGTCATTTCAAAAGTCCTGCACATAGTGCATGCACGGGCTTTGTGGTGCGTTGATGAAGTTGAAATTCATGTCAGTTGTGGGCGATACTTCACGGAGTAACAGTGGTATATGTGTTTGCCGGTTCGCGTGGCTGTGTCATGAGTAATTCAATTTTAAAATGGAAGCTAAAACCGTGTCAGGTCGGATTACATGTAATGACCAGCGTTCTTACATCCAAGTCGAATCTCTACGTGGAAAGAACCCAACGGAAATTTACAACGCTTTGAGAGAGGTGTGTGAGGACAGTATAGTGGATAATCGCTCTGTATCACGGTGATCTGTCTGTTTCTGTGAAGGACGGGTAAGCACTGAGGACAACCCAAGAATTGGAAGGCCATCCACTGCAAAAGACTATATACCTTTCAGCTTACTGTTACTGACATTTTGAGAGAGGGTCGACGAAAAACATGTGAGGAAATTGCATGTGAGGCAACATTGTCTGTTTCTTCAATTTACAGAACGATAACTGAAAAGTTAGAGATGAGGAAAATTGCTGCCAAATGGGTTCCGGATGATCTGAGTGAAGAGCAGAAAGCAGGTCGCAAAAGAATAGTAGAAGAATTGCTTCAACGTTATCGAACAAAAGGATAACAATTTCTGAAAAGCGTTGTTGCATTTGATGAAACCTGGATACAAGATTTTGAGCCTGAGCTCAAGTTTCGTCGTCACAATGGAAAACTTCCGGCTCTCCACTCACGAAAAAAATCCGCCGCTAACAATCAAAGGTTAAACTGACGATGATCGTTGCGCAATAGCTACAAAAAGAGTGCCCCAGGGAAGGTCTGTGACAGTTGCGCGCTACAAACTCTGCAAAATGTTTTGCTCCCGAAACCAGTCAATGACGGCATGGTTCAAAAAATGGCTCTGAGCACTATGGGACTTAACTTCTGAGGTCGTCAGTGCCCTAGAACTTAGAACTACTTAAATCTAACTAACCTAAGAACATTACACACATCCATCCCCGCGACAGGATTCGAACCTGAGACCGTAGCGGTCGCGCGGTTCCAGACTGTAGCGCCTAGAACCGCTCGGCAACCCCGGCCGGCTAATGACGACATGACTTGTTTGCAGTTAGTGTCCTCACTGTGCACGGTAATGCAAGACCACTTATTGCTCTACCAGTGAGAAACGATTGGCAAATACGCATGGGAAACACTTTCCCACCCACCATACAGTCCTGATATGAACCCACCAGACTTTTGTTTCCCAAATTGAAGGAACAGCACCGTGGACACAGTTTTGATAGAATTGATGAAGCTACCAGTGATGTGACCCAAGTAATCGGACACCTCGACAATGAAGATGCTCTATTGGGAGTACGGAAATTTCCAAAACGTTAGAAAGCTGTCATAAGGAAGAATGGAGATTGTATGGAAGGCCTGCAAAGGTATGTTGTAAAATAAATTATTTTCTTCATTTCTGTCTTACAGTGTCAGAACTTTTTAAATGACCCTTCCAGGTTATCTAGCTGTGCTTCTGCGCGCGTTTTACCTAATGAGAAGGAAATATCATCATGTGAATACTATACTATTTTTCAACAACTGTTTCCTGTTGTAGACCTACTGGTGTTAACATTACAAACAACTGACAATTTGCGTAGCGCTATAAAAGCTTTCATTACTCCTTTACAGAAGTACTGCAGTGGGTTATTAACCAAGACAATTGATTTAATCACAGTATTGGTGTGCTCTGTGCAGGTATCCATAACGCGACAAGGTCACTGCTGCAGACCACATCGCGCCTCACGCCGATATGACTGAGTCAGATGACTAACCCTCTTTAGCTGACTGAGCATGTGGATAGTTTTCGTCGTCACGCCACTTGACCGTGGGACAGTACCTTAACGTAACTACTGTCAGAAACCCGTGATTGCATCTCATCTTCGACAGTATTCAAATGCGTCACTTATCCAGCGTTTTACATATAGTGAGGCTGCATAATTGAAATTTTGGAATAAGCAGTTGCTGCTTCAGGCAACACACTGCTTGTTGTTCTCACAAGTGCAATACAAGTTACAGAGCGTTGGAGGCGATAAAAACGGAGCTACAATGGGGAAGAAAGTGATTCAGTTGTTTTGGCAGATTGCTGGATACGTACCTCTTTTATGGCTATGCAAAACATGTTTTCAGCGTCATAGTTAAAAGGTGGCAGAGCTGAATATGTCACATAAATCTAGAATGATACTGCAAGAAATGCACGTTACATTTTTGCCTTAATTTGGTAAGCCTTGTAATCTGCACCAATTACGCCACAGTTTACCTTCGATTTATAGATCGGCTGAAAACGAATGTGACGCGACGTTGGAAACTGAGCGGATGTTTTCCAAATGACGGGAGAATCTTAACTGGTAGATGGGTGTAACATCCACGAGATGAATTTTAGCTACTGTGCGACGATAGGAAATTATGCCTGTAACAGTTATAAACATTATCTATTCGACATATGAAAAAATAGTGAAAACGATGATAAATATTAATTATTTATATAATATTCTATGATTTAATTGGACATACCGATGTGTATCAGACAATGATAATTGTAAATTCCTTTTATGATCAGCGTTTGTCTTCCTTTTTTTTTTACCTTTTGTTGGTTGGCTTTTGTAGGTTGCGGACGCAATCAAACTGAGGTCTGTTAAGAAACTGTAATTATTTGTTAATTATTACTTGAGAATAGAGTTCATTAGTATCCCAGATCACATAAGAAACAGATTGACCGTCCTTACGGCGGAACAGGCAACCGTTTTTCCCGTCGGTCAACAGATGTCGCAGGCGACGCTACAATGCCAACTGACCTGTCCATGTCGCAGAATTGGCAACGCTGTATCTACGGTGACGTGAATGACGCTGATTTGCGTTCGGCTAGAGCGCTGCATGTGAAATGCATTTGTCACACTGGTGACTGTAGCTCATGATCGGCTGTGGTTTTTCCCGAGTTTTCAATCTAAGAATGTAGATTAGTTTCTGTAATTCTACAAACCAAGTTTATTTCTCACGATCATATGCGAAATGAAATAAATGAAAAGTAACACACAAACATTTCTCGTGAGTTACTGTTTAAATGCAGACTGTATTGCAGTCGCATAGCTTTTACACTCGCCGTCTATTTCCTCTTTGTTATACAGCTCTTCTGATACGGATTATGGGGGTAAAAAAGATCTCCACGTGCAGGTTAACACTAGAAAGTTTTCAAAACCTTCTCAACGTCTTTGAAATATAATCCGATAATTTACTGACAAATATTGCACTGAGCAGTGGGTTTCGCGTCCTGACATTACCGACATAATTATTTATTTTGTATAGAGTATGATAAGGATTAGGTGAGCTATAATGACAATATATTTTTCACATTGAGACTGTAAATAAGTTTAAAAAACAGATTTTGCTTCCTTTTTAAGTATTTCTGTAAGCGTTCTTAAGTATAACCACATTTTGCATTTTATTACAGTTTTGTTGTAAACGAATATAATTTCATGTACGCACTTAACAACGATATCTTCGAAAAAAATAAATATTGTGAAACTTTAAATATCGTGAGTAAAAAAAAAAAAAATCTGTGATGGTAAACGTCTTAACTTTGCGGTCAGCACATCTACTATTGTCACAAGCAGTACTGTTTTGCTCAGATTTAACACGTTGCTTCTTTCTAGTTAAACGTGGTAGAACGATCAAGGAAAGGCAACGAAACTTATTTGTGCAGCCTAACGGAGAATCTTTATTTGGTACTTAAATTCAATATGAATAAACTACATATTTTTTATAATTTTCAGTTTTGAGACGGTTCTAGTACACTTGTCTTTGAACATTGTTCTGCAACTGAAATACAATTTACATTTCACAAGATGATTCAAAATGAAAAGTCTGTGTTCTCCACATTCCTCATCGTCCAACCAGTGAAAGTTTTCAAGTTTTGATTTGATGTAATTAACAATCCTAAACTTTATATTTCTCTTATAAATCAACTGTAAAAAACAGGACTCATATGCCTGTAAAGACATTTCAATAATGTTGCTAAACTCAACAGTTGGAGCGCTGAGTCCCACTGAAGAATGACACAAATTCCCAGTTGCGTATTTTTTATGGAGAATAAATAATTACCTCTTCTCTTGAAGCTCACTGCTACAAGTAAGTGTCTCCTTCCATTTCAAACAACCATACCTTTCGATGCATATGTGTGCTAAGTAGCCAGCAAAATATACTACTGAACACTGTTCAGAGGAAAGGTCTTGCTGTGAGGAAGACAAATACTCGTCGGTCTCGATGGTACTCCCTTCTTCATCCGTAGAGGAACCAGGGGTGTTCGGAATTCCGACCTTTCCAGAGCTCTCCAACAGCTGAGATTCATCACCTTCTTTTTGCAACACACAGTTGTTCAGTAACAGCATCTTGTCAGTGTCATTCTCACAATTTGAAGCGTCAGAAGGCTTCATTAGTGAGTTAATAGTGCTTGTTCGTAACAAGCACCTTAGTGTTCTAACTGTTGGATTACGGTTGTAGCCTCCTTTCTGACGGTACACAGAAAATAAATTCTCAAGAGCATATTGATTCAATCTGCTGGTCAGTAAAAATTTAATGCCGACAGTTTGTTTCTCGAGGAAAAACTGAGCAATAGCATTCACAGTCTGGATTAAACCCGTAATGCATGGTGGTGTCGTTATTTTACCTGTCTTTTCTTCAATTTTATTTATGGTACTTCAGACATCCTTTGCATTCTGTAGCGTTTCCATTACTACTGGACATTGTTCTGATAATGCACACCTGGTGAAAGGGTACAGTATCGCCCGACATTGAAAATAGGTACAACATACTTCATTACTTTTGTCAGAACAACACATTTTTTTGTAAAATAACTCAATTTCAATTAATACAGCGAAGCCGGATACCAGTGTGGGAAAGAATGACAATTTATTTATTTAATTGATCACATGTGCACTCCTACAAAGTAAATCCCTACATCCAGTTTGGTGAGATCTGTGAAATGAATGAATGTATGGTCGTCTGCTAACCGCAGATAGTGAATGTGAATATATGATCATCTTTGAGTCGATCCTTTGGCCACCTTTGGTGGGACCAAAGAGTTGAAATTTACCAGAGCTTTGAGCGCCTGAAATGCGGCTGACCAATACGATAAGCAAGGTGCTTCCCCCACCTCGACAGAGATGGGAGAGGACCTCGAGAACGGCCATGTCTCAGCACTCTGCCGCTGGATCTTGTGCTGTTAGGACCTGTTTCAGTTGTGCTCCGTAATGACGAAAGAGTGGAGACATGGTATGCATGTGGAATATTTAAGAGTAGTTTGAAATATTAATTTCTCTATTTCAGGAACTTTTGTGGGGAGAATTAAATGTCAGGCAGGTAATATTAATGGGATTGTAGGAATCTTCGGAAGTGACCAACGGTCACAATGAAACCACGTGTAGCAATAAGTTGAAATACTTCCGTGTGCTTAAGTTAAGCTGAATTACTAGCGTGTGTACAATAAGTTGAAATATTTAAGAAATAGCGTGTGTACTATAAGTTGAAATATTTAAGAAATGGCGTGTGCAGGACTTGAAATTAGAGATGAGTACTTCCACGTGGTGAGTACTGTGTGAGTCTCAATCTGTGTGTGAGACAAAGGATAAAGAGAAGTACTCGTCCATGGTATCAGTTGAGGACCCGCGTGTGTGATGTTCTTAATATTACTTTGCGTGATATGATTCCGTGTGACGCTTGATTCAAACTCTGAGAGAGAAGCAAGGTGAGTCGGCCGTCTATCCAGCAACGCCACTTGGCTTGCATTGCACGGGAAGACGTGCAAATATCTCCAGAGTTCATAGTAGGAAAGTAGAATTACAAAGTGAGGCAGTGTCGTGTGAAACTGGGATAAATATTAATTGAAGTGGGAAAGCTGAAAGTGATAATGTTGTGACTATTCTCTGTGTAGTATTTCATGTTGTAGTGTGGTGTATGCCATGTAATTTGGGTATGTGTGGTTTGCATGGGAGAGTAGCGAGGTAGTGTCAAAAGATTAGTGGGTTATGCTTGTTCCTTCTGTACCGCTCGGTCTGGAGGAAAGTTTAGTGATGATGATTGTGAGAGTCGAAGTGTGAGGTACAATAAAAGATCCACCATCCTATCCAGAAAGTGCACTGTAGCGTTAAAAATAATTACGAGACCATAATATAGAGATTCACCATTGTAAAGCCATGCCCACTAGGCGGAATTTCTCATGTGTTATTGTTGTAGGTTGTAGAATTTGTGTGTTTAGGTTAGAGAATTTTATCGGAATAAATAAGACAGTGAAAAGAAAAAGATTGGTAGACTTTTCCTTCGAATTGTATGTTGTCATAATGTCCCGAATTTATAATGTGTGCGCCATTCATATTCAGTGCGGTGGCCACGTGTTGACAAAAGCCGTTAAATAAAAGACAAAAAGAAAATGTGGTATTGCCAGTGCGTAGTGTATAGTCAGAGTTCTGTAAATTACTGATAGGTCAGATGCGTGTTTCCGTTGCGTGTTAATCATATAGGAGGATAACTTAAGTGTGAGTACTAGAGTTCATGTTACTCGATAAATAAGAATGAATCCACTCGCTTGGCAGACCACTCATCTTGCAGGCCTGACTACTTGATGCCATAGTATGAGCAAGGCATGTGGGTGCCTGTCACTATATGGATTAGAGGAAAATGCTGTCCTGCTGTTCAAAACGTCAAACAAGTTGTTCATAAATTCTATAAAAGTAGCTGTGCTCTGTGCTGTATCACTCTGCAATTCTTTAGTCGCTACACAAGTTCTGATAGCTGCAGCAACAGAGTGGCTGAGGACCTGGACTGCCATTTTTACATTCATTTTCTGGAATGAATCAGGTTACAAATGACTATCAGTGAGTTTTACCAACATTCTGCTTTTTTTGTTCTTCTTATCAATGCCATATGTTTTCCTGACATCTTCGAATGAAACAACAGCATTGTTGAAAATGAAGTCGCCACTAAGCAGATTGTTTCGTATGCTTTTGAATAAATGTGGGACATCATAAATATAAAACAATTTCTGTCCATTTACAATAAAATAAGGTTTTTCAGGCGTAACATGTAAATGCTTCACAACACTTCGATTACTAGCTCCCTGATCACAAACGACTAATTTTGGCTCTAGGTTTGCATTTTGCAATAAAATAATTAGTTCCTGTAAGAGTCCCAATAAATCCACATGTTTTACTCTTGAATTAGACAAAAAATATGAAACAGGCAATTTCCAGTTACTTTAGATGCCTCTAATCATAAAAACAAGTGCATAATTTGCAGGAAGTGGTTTCCTTCCCCTATCACCCAAATCTTCTAGACCTTCTACTAAATCAAGATCTTTTGCATATTCCAGATGACGCATTATCGACATCTCATCAAAAGATACTACACATGCCTTTTCTAAATAAGTTTGTGCCTCAAATTTCTTGCTAAGTTGACTAAAAAGGTTTTTATTAAACCCTGGTAGAAATTTTGTGACGCCAATCCATCGTCTAATTGTGGACAGTCCAGGTAATACGATACCCAATTTTCGCAAAAATTTATATGCTGCAGGAGATTTGTAAAACAACATCAGAGAGAGATTTTTCTCGATAGAAGACCACGGGCGTTTTTTGCTCTTGCACTGCATTGCAGCTAGTGCCCTGGAGTAATCAGATGGGAAGCAGAAACTGCTTAACACATGGGCAATATTATTTGAGCTCCTATAATGCAATAATCTACTCTTAACTTTTGACAAGTAGGAAGTTTTGTTTTTCAGTGATCTGTTCATGTTATGTATTTTCTGTTTCAGTTTTTGCTTTCTAGGGGTATCCTCATCATCACGACGTAGCATACAGAGTTTTCTTTTAACTTGTCTCGCAGGCATTTCTATTTCTTTCAGGTCTGGAAATGGTTCACACTTTTGTGGTGTTGCGTTTGTTTCTACCAGAAGGTGACTAGCTGCACTGTATGTTCTCCTTGGAATGTTCACTTTCAGTTCAGGTGATGGCAAACTATTCTTATCACTAGTTCCCTCACATACTGCTGAAGAACCAGTGTCAGATGTAAATTTTGCAGGAACTGCTGTGTGCATAAGCCGTTGTCTCGTACTGTTCATGAATGACTTTTCATCAAAATGGACATCACACAGGAGTCTATTGTGCAGTTTTCCTGGGTCCATATCCAGCAGTTTGACATTGCCTGTAACAATAACTATCTATCAGAAAAATAAGATATATGTATATACCATTAACACATTTAGTAGCTCAGTCTACATTAGCATGATAGAAAGGAATCTTTCATTAAATATTTGCTAAGAGGGATCTTTGTGTGCAACCTTTTTTGGACTTTAAATATTATGATTAATTCTGGGAATGTGGTCCTATGGCGTTTTAAGCCTGGTCAACACTGAGCGAACTAAAACAGGAAAAACAGCATTCTCATATGTGTAGACGAATTTGAGCAAACGTCATTCAGTCGTGTTTGGTTCGTAAACTTTACTCGGTGCCCACAGTGCCTCTGAAGTTCCTGCAAAAGTTAAGAAACACTTGATTTCTAACCTCTTCTGCGTGACATTACTTGCTTCGTAATTTAAAAAAATGCCTATAATGTTGTTTCCCCATTTAGTACTTAGCTTTTCACAGTGAGAAACAATTAAGTAGCGAAAGCATAACACCAATGTTTGCAAGTGTTTGCGTGATGAAATGCTGATTCTGTAGTGTTCAATTCCATTCACCACTGCGAGACAATAACATTCAGTCTTTTTCGGTACGCATTCAGTAGTGTTCGTTAGTATTCAGCTGGCTGTCAGTTTTTGAGCAAAGCATCAAAAGAAGTTTGCCTCGTGTCCCCTTTGGCGTTTCCAGCACGGAGAGTGCTCGTCTTCTTGCGAACTGCTTTATGTTGCTGCTAGTAAATTTCCCCGTCAGGTGTAATGAGGAGCCAGCGAAAGGCGTCAACCGACATATGTGCAAAATTCTAGAATAAATCTAAAGAAGGCTGGAGCTGCAATTCAGTGTTAAGTGCACTGGCACTACTTCCAAGCGTTTCACATCTACGTAACAGATTAAGCCACCAGCATATTTATTTTCCTACGCCACTTTGTTTGCTTTGTCAAAACCTTCGGGCAAAATAATCTTACCTCAATATCAAAGATTTACATCGTAGCTGTAATTAGAAGTTTGCGCGGACAGGAAAAATGCCGCCGTCCGTATGTGCACCGCATCCACAAGATCATTATCCACATCTGGCAAGTTGCGTATCCGCATTCTCAGATATTAACGTTTTGGAAAGCTGTTTAACCCACCACTGCTCTGAAAAGAGACTTCTGCCTGGCCTGAAGTTTTGTCTGCTGATGCCCGCACTCAGTTACGATGCGAATTAAGGCTGGACGTATTTCAGTGACAGTCATTTCAAATTTAAATTCGTTTACTTTGCCTGTAACTTATCGTAAATGATATAAGAGTGGCACAAAACGATTAATTTTGGATTGTTGTTGAAAGGGGGCTGCAAACGCGGTAATATTTAAGTGAAAGTGTGTTTTTCGAGCATATTTTGGCGGTGTCAACTTTGAAGAGCCACAGACGGCAAACCATAATTAAGTTAAAAATTTACTTTGTACAGTTGAAAGATAACCCGCAAATATTCGCAACAGACGTACGCTTTTATCTGCAACACAGTAATTACTAGGGATATCCCCACTCGCGCAGACCTGTAACTATAAGTAGTGTTGTTTTCAAGTGAAAGCTGTGTGAGGATTATTAGCGCACAGATAAAAAAATACTATGCTCGTTCTCTTCTATTCTCCTCACTTCATTCCAGCATAAACGTTTGTTCACACGTATAAACGAATGGCAGTGAACATTGGCGAATTATCTATGAATACTCATTGGCAGCAGTGTAAACGAGGTTTTACACTCCTTCATTTCGTTCGCTCTAGTATATACCAGGATTTAGAGGGACCGATGACCTAGCAGTTAGATGACGGCTATTATTAATTTATTTCACTGTTGCGATTTCAGCTCTAGAGCCATTTTCAAGTACCAAGGGAAAGGTCTTGTAAGGTAATGCTTCTTAAATTGTTTACCAAATGTTACCACACTATGCTTTGCATTTTGTTAACCATATCTTATATTGGTTTCAGTTTTCATATTGCACACGAAAATGCCTCTACACCCAAAATTACAATAGTGAAGTGAATAAACAGTTTAAAAAAGTCCAAATCGCAGCAAAGATTTCATTTAAAAATTATATGATATGGTTCTTGTACAGGAAGGGCTGCCACGTTATATCAGAATATAAGATCGACAAAATTTAGATAGGATCGAATGCTTAGGGCTCTTTATTAGTTCTTACTCCTAATTTATTGATTTACCTGAATTTAAAATCCACTCGCGTAATCTTTCTTTATCTTTGACGGGAAATCTGAACAATTTCAATTCAGGATTTGTTCGTCTACTCCTTCCACAGTTGATATAATCGCAGGCCCTCGGCATGACGACTCGATCCACTGCCACTGGTATGTCAGAAACAGCTGTACTTCACAGACGCCAAATAGTGGAAAGCTGCACGCGTTCGGCCGATGTTGCCACATTTTTCACAGAACGGAGTGCCATCTAGTGGTTGATTCCACAAGTAAGGGTGTGACGCTGTTGCCGCCTGGTGGCCGTTCCCTGAAAAGGGTTGCCTCCTAGACCAAGCGATGGGGCAATCTGTTTCTTACGTGATCTGGGTTAGTATCATAAATATGAGTGAATAATTATTTGTAACTTTAATTCCTCTCTCAGTAAGCATTATCTGTGTTAATTATTTCTTTCCGCTGCAAGGAGCGCAGCCATTGATGATAGCGATTTGTATCGCGTTTCTGTCTGTGTTTACCTTAGAAAAAAATCAAATGTTTGCTTGATGAAGTCTAAATAGTGCACAATACGAAAGTAGAGTTTAATAAGCATTTCAAATACTTATCTTATTTGCTCTAACAATAGAAAGTCTCTATCAATTGTCTGCCGCCATCTTAACAATTATCTCAGCGGCAAATTAAAATTACGCAACTCTGCAGACATAAATGCCGAACGTAATACAAATGTGTAAAAATAAATGTGCACCTGTGGTCCCGAGCTCATTTTAATGAAAATGACTCGAATCAGATTGGTTCTTTAAAAACAGTGCTCATAGCACAATCCTTATAACAAACTTTTCTAGTTGATGTATGGAGTCGAAATTAATTACGCACGAGTTGCGAAGAATATTGTTTCAGGTAACATACGTCAGTGTTGTGCGCGGCTGATATTCGGTGGTTTTAATGATCATTTTGCTGAAGATAACTATTTCCATCATAATCAATAGTTGTATAGAATCTGTTGTATGAACTGTGATTTAGTGACACTTACACAACTTACAGAAAACACTTTAACACAACGTTAACTTGGAGTACTTTAGCAACTTGACCAAATCTTTAGCCGGGAGAAAATTTATTTAGTAATTACTCAATGTAATAAAGTAAGATTATCAGTTTCATTACAAATTAGTTAAATACCAAACCACTGAATAACACAGCGAACGGCACATGGGGATATAAACGCTGGTCTGTATGTTTTGATTTCATAGACGCGTCGTTTTCTTAAATCACTCCAGAAGAGAGTGGGACGACGGTCCCAGGCAAACACATGTCCACCAGCTCATCAAGTTACTGTGTATAAGTCTAAGCATATCCACTCTTGCATACATTAGATCTTAATTTCTTTTTTTTTCGTTTGCGACATACTGTCCTAGAATGAAATTAAAAATATTGCCCATCCCCCGGTTCTAACCAAGAGTTTCGTGTTCCAACCAGTGTCCTCGGTATGGTTTCTGTACAAGCTGTAAATAGCCCTATTTGTCCCGTGCTACCTTCAGAATTTCAAAGAGTGTATGCCAGTCTGCATCTTGAAAAGCTTTCTCTAAATCTGCAAATGCTATAAATGTAGAAACTTCCTGGCAGATTAAAACTGTGTGCCGGACCGACACTCGAACTTGGAACCTTTGCCTTTCGCGGGCAAGTGCTCTACCGACTGAGCTACCCAAGAACGACTCACGCTCCATCCTCACAGCTTTAATTCCGCCAGTACCTAGTCTCCTACCTTCCAAACTTCACAGAAGCTCTTCCGCGAACCTTGCAGGACTAGCACTCCTGGAAGAAAGGATATTGCGGAGACATGGCTTAGCCACAGCCTGGGGGGTGTTTCTAGAATGAAATTTTCACTCTACAGCGGAGTGTGCGCTGATATGAAACTTCCTGGCAGATTAAAACTGTGTGCTATAAATGTAGGTTTACCTATCGTTTATCGTTCTAAGATAATTCATAGTGTCAGTATTACCTCGCGTGCTGTGTGTTCTTGTATTTCTTCGGAAGCTAAACTGTTCATTCCCGAGGTCGGCTTCTGCCAGTTCCTACTCCTGTATGTAACTATCGTCAGGGTGTCTAACAAATAAGGTGTTTGGGCCGATTCGTGTGATAGGGTAGAGACCATTTCCTTCCCTCAAGGTGACACAAATTGATCGTACTGCATTCCTAACGTTTCCTCTCCTCTGTGGCAGAGTACTGTAAGGAGCAGAACTAATGTTCACCACTTCTGTGGCTAGTTTAAACTAGAAATATAGCTGTGTTTATTTAATCTACAGAGTAGTTACGAAATACGAGCATTTACGCAGCGGGAACGATTTATTTTGTAGCACAGTAAGGCATCTCACGAATAACTGGGTGCAGTGAAGCCCCCCCCCCCCCCTCACCAGTGTAATAATGTAGCGAAACACAAATATGCAGAACGAGACGTACTTTGCGCGGGCGCTCTTCGATGTGGTGAAAAATTCAGCGTGCTCTCGCTGGCGCGTCCAAATGAAGCGCGGCCCGCGTAATTGAGTGCGCCCGTTAGCAGCTGCAGTGCGCCCTGCGTCAGCCGCTATTACGCCTAATGAACGATATTGGCCACGCAATCTGTTCGACCGATTTATGTCTTTTCTAACGTGCCCGGCTGTAATTGAAACTCTGTTACAAGGCATTCCATAGGTCATATTTTCAGACATTTCGGAAACCTCCTGCTCTTCACGCTTAGTGTATTCATTGATCTACAAAGGCTAATCCAGCAAGTGTCTGCAGTTTCCTTCTAATCGTCTTTCGGTTTGCAGTGCAGTTCAGTGCGCTCGCCAGCCGCTAATTGGCACCGTTTCTCTTCCCTTGTGGCAGGTTTTAGAGTTGTCGCATCGGTTCCTATGCATAAGCCACTCGCGGTTTGCACCAATGAAGGACATCATTCTGGGCTAAAGTGCACTTACGGTGACGCGGCTCTACCGTTGTGTGCTGCTCTTGGCAATTCGTTATCGTTGGTCGTTACCAGTACTGTGTCGGTATATGGTGGCCAGTGATAATCGCTCACAAGAGAACCTCCCCATTGCACCCCCCCCCCCCCCTCAGATTTAGTTATAAGTTGGTACAGTGGATAGGCCCTGAGAAACTTAACACACATCAATCGAGAAAACAGGAAGAAGTTGTGTGGAACTATGAAAAAAATAAGCAAAATATACAAACTGAGTAGCCCATGTGCAAGATATGCAACATTAAGGACAATTTAAGCTCAGCACTGCCGTGGTCCCGTGGTTAGCGTGAACAGCTACGGAGTGAGAGGTCCTTGGTTCAAGTCTTCCCTCGAATAAAATGTTTAATTTTTTATTTTCAGACAATTATTATCTGTTTTGGGGGTGATTATCACATCCACAAGAAAACCTAAATCGGGAAAGGTAGAAGAATCTTTTTACCCATTCGCCAAGTGTACAAGTTACGTGGGTCGACAACATATTCCTGTCATGTGACGCACATGCCGTCACCATTGTCGTATAGAATATATCAGACGTGTTTTCCTGTGGAGGAATCGGTTGACCTATGACCTTGTGATCAAATGTTTTCCGTTCCCATTGGAGAGGCCCGTCCTTTCATCTACTAATCGCACGGTTTTGCGGTGCGGTCGCAAAACACAGACACTAAACTTATTACAGTGAACAGAGACGTCAGTGAGCGAACGGACAGATCATAACTTTGCGAAAATAAAGAAAGTAAACTTTTTCACTCGAGGGAAGACTTAAACCAAGGACCTCTTGTTCCGCAGCCGCTCACGCTTACCACGGGACCACGGCGCTCCCTAGCTCACATAGTCCTTGATGTTGCCTATCTTGCGCATGGACTACTCAGTTTGTGTATTTTGCTTATTTTTTCATAGTTCCACACAACTTCTTCCTGTTTTCTCGATTGATCTGTGTTCAATTTTTCAAGGCCTATCCAATGTGCCAACTTATAACTAAATCTGAGAGGGGTGCGATGGGGAGGTTCCCTTGTCAGTGTTATAATATTTATTTTCACAAATATTTTTTTTCCCAAATATGTCAGTATTTCCGAGGTTATGATTGTATTGGGATCTAATAACTCAGCTTAGATTGTTCCACGTGAAACAAAAGAGCGCTATTCTCATTTACAAGCATAAGAAATTACGAACGAGCAGTGTACTTATCTATCACATCCGACTCATTATGGGTAGTGAACATTTCCCACCATTTATCAAGCTAACCATTACCAAAGGCATTACACCGCGGACACGGTAAGTGCACTTCTTGGGTTCCTTTCTTTTGTGTTTTGAAGGTATACTAGGAACTAAAATCTATACAAGCTTTTTTATCACGGCGTGCTGTTTGCCAGTGCACTGAACGATTCAAAAGCGGCTGAACAAGCTCGAACGAGAAGGAAATTGGGCTATTGATGCCCATACTGTGCAAGTGAGTGACCTGATTTCGAACAGCTACGAGTGATGAAGCCGAAAGCCAAATGCGCAACAGGCACAGTTCTGTATGCGACACCGTCCACAACGGGCTCAACTTCCTTAAACGCTGTTCAAGAATTAATTCCGAAACAACTCAATGCAGAGCGCAAGCGTGTTAGTGTCGGTCTGCAGCTACTGGACGGTCATGCTAATGAAGTTGTAATATTTTTTGAGAGGAATCATCATTGGAGATGAAACATGGATTCATCTCTTTGGACGAGAGAAAAAACTCCAGAGCGCGGAATGTAAACACCCCAGATCCCCAGCCAAAAAGAAATACAAGAGTCAACCCTCTGTAGCTAAAGTAATGCTCACAGAACTTGGGACACAAAAGGGCCAACTCTGGAACATTATTGGAAAAGAGATCAATAGTAAAAAGCCAACGTTACACTGATATACCCTGTAAGAAGCCGAAGACTGCAATCAGAGAAAATGCAAAGGTCTTTTGTCGAGGAGCATTCTTATTTGCATGACAACGCGTGTTCACATATCGTTGCCCACACCGCTCAGACTATTTTCTGTTGAAATATTCTTTGGTGCTTGTGTTTTACAGGCTTTAGAGACGTTGGAGCATCCTGCATACGGCCTTGTTATCACCTCCGATGAAGAACTGAAGGAAGCTATAAATACGTGGCTTGCTGCTTAACCGAAATCTTTTTCGTGAGGGTGTTGTAAAGCTTGTGCAACGATGGACCAAGTGCACTGAAAAGCAGCGTGACTATATTGAAAAATGATGTCATTGTGAATTTTATTCTGTTGTTGTGAATTAGGAGCCTTTAGATGTGGCATTTACAGCGGGTGTTCCACGACGAAAGTCGCGAAATGTCCACTGCGGACGCACGAGTATGTGAATGAAAAGGCGTACAGGTTGTTTTACTTATCTCCAGTCCGGTGACACACAGCACGAAACCATCTGTGCCGCTTTCAGGATGGACGGCAAAACTACAACGGATCATAAACAATGCTTCATGCTAATCTCGCCAGTTTAGTTCCACCTCGAGTTTCTCCTCACAAGATTAGACATTTGGATACCCCTGCCATCCTCCTCCAGGATCTGCAACTATAGCCACGAACTGAGACACAATTGGTTAAATCGCTCTTCCATAGGTCATCATCACAGCTGAAACAGCGATGTCAGTACGACTTCAACGAACTATTCTGGAAAACCGATGTCAATACTACGAGGGTTGGAACTTTCATAGGGGCAACTATTTATTTATAGTTCGTACAAAATAGATACGTGTTTCAAAGTTTTACTGACCTTCAGAGTAGTCACCGGCATTGTGTATAACCCGTTGCCAGTGACGTGGAAGTCTTAGAATACTCTTAGCAGTGCCAGTTGTGTTGACAGTTCGAGTGGCGCGATCTATTGCTCAACGAATTTGTAGCAGTTCTGAAGCGAATGCCGTGAAGTGTTTCCTTCAGTTTAGAAATCGAGTTGAACTTACGAGGGCTTAAGTCAGGGGAGTGCAGTAGGTGATATAGCACTCAGCAGCCCCATCAGTCAAACAAATCAGTTACAGCTTGCACTGAACGTGTCTGAAGAAAAATGGTTCAAATGGCTCTGAGCACTATGGGACTTAACTTCTGAGGTCATCAGTTCCCTAGAACTTAGAACTACTTAAACCTAACTAACCTAAGGACATCACACACATCCATGCCCGAGGCAGGATTCGAACCTGCGACCGTAGCGGTCATGCGGTTCCAGACTGAAAAGCCTAGAACCGCTCGGTCACAACGGCCGGCGTGTTTGAGGATTGTCCGGAAAAATGATGATCAGGTCCTGCAGAAAGTGTCATCACTTCTGTCTCTAAGCTGGTCGTTGGCTGTGTTCCAAAAATGAACAGCATCATTTAGGACAATGCTCATTTAGGACAATGCTCAAGCACGTACAGTGCAAGCTGTTACTGATTTGTTTGACTGATGGTGCTGCTAGGTACTATACCAACTACTGCACTCCCCTGACTTAAGCACTCGTAAGTTCAACTCGATTTCTAAACTGAAACAGACGGTATATGCTATATGTCAGTCTCAATATTTATAGCAAGCCGTGGAGCCTACGGTATCTTTTCCATCTTCCAAGGCATGGAACCATTCATTATTTCATTATTCCAGCCTTTTCCACAACTTTTAGCCTCTATGATGCATTGCTCTTCCAAGAGTTGCTTACGAGTTGGTGGTTCCAGTACGACTACTCGAATGTTCTCGACTGGAGCACACTCTTCATACCCACGATCCACGATTTCCTTTCATACTCGCCTAGCTCTGTACCACAGAAGGACCTTCGTCCTCCCTTCCCTATCTTATCTCATATTTCTCTTCATCGAGTCCCATATATGGACCATCTAAATTCCAATTAACGATATAAAATTGCGCATTACTTATATACCGGTATAAATTCAAGGAAATACACCACAGCGCAATTGATTTACAGAACTCTTAAATCGATAAAAATATTATTTATGTATTAGTCTATGTAACAAGTGATATGCTACGTGCGTTGTCCGCAAATTGCTTGGAGCAGATAATTTGAGAATCTGCTCGTAGAGGTAACGTCTTAGACCACCTAGCAACAAACAGACCTGAACTTACCGAATCAGTTAACGTAGAGTAAGGTATCAGTGATCACAAGACTGTGATAGCAACTATGACTATGGATTTTACAAAGAATGTTAAGAAAGGTAGCAAAATGTTTTTGCTTAGCAAGAGTGGCAGCATACAAATTGCAGAGTACCTGAGTAACCAGCAACAAATATCCAGTGCTCAGAACGAAGATGTGGAGCATAAATGGAAAAAATTTAAAAAGTATTTTTCGATATGCTTTGCACAAGTATATTCCGAGCAAGGTCTTAAGGGATGGGAAAGAACGAAAGACCCACCGTGGTTTAATAACAGAGTTAGAAAACTGTTACGTAAACAAAACGAGCTTCATCATAGATTCAAGAAAAGTCAGAGCCTATCTGACACTGAACTAAGCGAAAATGAAGGAGAACAATGAGGGAGACATTCGATGAATAAAGTAAAATTTTGTCATCCGATTTGGGTAAAAACCGTAAGAGGTTTTGATCTTACGTATAATCAGTAAGCGATTCAAAACATTCTATTCATTCACTCAGTGACCCTACTGGTACCGAAACGGAAGATAACAGACAGAAGACCGAAATACTGAATTCGGTCTTCCGAAATTTTTTCACTTCGTAAGATTGTAACACAGTCCCTCCTTTCAGTCATCGTACGAACGCTGAAATAGCAGATAGTGAGGTAACCGATCGCTAAAAGAAAACCAACTGCAATCGCTTAGTAGTGGAACGGCATCAGGACCAGACGAGACACCTATAAAATTCTACAAACGTTATGCGAAAGAACATGCATCCCTTCAAGCAGCAGTTTGACGTAGATCGTTGGAGCAACGGAAGGTACCTAGAGATTGCACAAAAAAAAAAAAAACAACAACACTGGTCATTCCCGTTTTCAAGAAGAGTCGTAGGACCGATGTAAATAATTACAGACGTATATTGTTGGTGTCAATCTGTTATACACTGAAGACCGAAGAAAGTGGTACACCTACCTAATATCGTGTAGGGCCCCCGCGAGCACGCAGAAGTACCGCAACACGATGTGGCATGGACTAGAATAATGTCTGAAGTAGTGCTGGAGGGAATTGACACCATGAATCTTTTAGGGCTGTCCATAAATCCGTAAGAGCACGAGCGAGCGGAGATCTCTTCTGAACAACACGTTGCAAGGCATCCCAGCTATGGGGAGTTCTGTGTGCAGCGGAAGTGTTTAAACTCAGAAGAGTGTTCTTTGAGCCACTCTGTAGGAATTCTGGACATGTGGGGTGTCGTATTGTCCTTCTGGAATTGTCCAAGTCCGTCGGAATGCACAATGGACATAAATGGATGCAGGTGACCAGACAGGGTCCTTACGTACCTGTCACCTGTCAGAAACGTAACTGGATGTATCAGGAGTCCCATATCACTCCAACTGCACACGCCCCACACCATTACAGAGCTTGAACAGCACCCTGCTGACATGCCGGGTATACGGATTCATGAGGTTGTCTCCATTCCTGTACACGTCCATCCGCTCGATACAGTTTGAAACGAGGCTCATCCGACCAGGCAACATGTTTCCAGTCATCCACAGTTCAACGTCGATGTTGACTGGCCCAGGTGAGGCCTAAAGCTTTGTGTCGTGCAGTAATAAAGATTACACAAGTGGGCCTTTGGCTCCGAAAGCCCATATCGATGATTATTCGTTGAATGGTTCGCACACTGACACTTATTGATGGCCCAGCATTGAAATCTGCAGCGGTTTGCGGAAGGGTTGCACTTCTGTCACGTTCAACGATTCTGTTCAGTCGTCGTTGGTCCCGTTCTTGCAGGATTTTTTTTCCGTCCGAAGCGATGTCGGAGCTTTAATGTTTTACCGAGTTCCTAATATTCACGATACACTCGTCAAATGGTTGAACAGGAAAAGCCCTACTTCATCGCTACCTCGGAGATGCTGTCTACTATCGCTCGTGCGCCGACTGTAACACCACGTTCGAACTTACTTAAATCTTGATAATCTACCGGTGTAGCAGCAGTAACCGATCTAGGCGTTTCCGACCGCAGTGCCGTATTCTGCCTGTATACATATCTCTGTACTTGAATATGCATGCCTATACCAGTTTCTTTGGCGCTTCGGTGTACAATTATGAAACGGTTTTCTGCTCAAGACTTATGATGTTTTTGCAGAATAAAAGTCATCTTCATAAAAATCAACATGGATTCCGCAAACAGAGATCATGCTAAACTCAGTTCGCTATGTTCCTCCATGAGATCCATAGCGCTGTAGACAACACCGCTCAAGTTGATGCCGCGTTACATGACTTCTGAAAGGCATTTGACGCCGTCCCGCATTTCCGTTCAGTGAAAAAGTGAGAGGTTACCGAGTATCGGACCAGACTTGCGACTGGTTCAAGACTTCCTCGTAGGCAGAACTCAACAAATGGTCTTTAACGGAACAAATTCGATAGATGTAAATTTAATTTCCGGAGTACCTCAAGGAAGTGTGATAGGGCCGTTACAATATATATAGTTTGATCTAGGAGAAAGAGTCGGAAGAGCTTGCGGTTGTCTATAAATTAACAACGCCAGAAGACAATATCGATTCGCAGATTGACCTGCAGCAAACTGATGAATGGTGCAGGCTCTGGCAGCTGACCCTGAACGTAAATAATTGTAACATTTTGCGCGTGCGTAAGAAAAGAAATACACAACTGCACAACTACATTGTTGATGACACATTGCTGGAAATAGTTTCTACCGTAAGCATATAGGAGCAACCGTTCAGAGCGACCTTAAGTGGAGTGAATACATAAAGCAAATAGTAGGAAAAGCCAATGCCAGACTGCGACCCACAGGAATCTTAAGGAAATGTAACTCATCTACAAAGGAACTGGTATACAAGGTGTTTATTCGACTAATTATTGAGTATTGTTCATCTACGACTATCTGGGATCTTTACCATTTAGAACTGACAGAAAAGAAGATCCAACGAAGAGCGGCGCATTTCGTCACGGGATCGTTTAGTTGGCGCAAGAGCATTACGCAGATCTCAACAAACGCCAGAGGCAGACGTTACGAGATAAGCGTTGTGCATCATACAGAAATTTCGAGAGAGCACGTTCCGGGAATAGTCGGTCAACATACACTCCTGGAAATTGAAATAAGAACACCGTGAATTCATTGTCCCAGGAAGGGGAAACTTTATTGACACATTCCTGGGGTCAGATACATCACATGATCACATTGACAGAACCACAGGCACATAGACACAGGTAACAGAGCATGCACAATGTCGGCACTAGTACAGTGTATATCCACCTTTCGCAGCAATGCAGGCTGCTATTCTCCCATGGAGACGATCGTAGAGATGCTGGATGTAGTCCTGTGGAACGGCTTGCCATGCCATTTCCACCTGGCGCCTCAGTTGGACCAGCGTTCGTGCTGGACGTGCAGACCGCGTGAGACGACGCTTCATCCAGTCCCAAACATGCTCAATGGGGGACAGATCCGGAGATCTTGCTGGCCAGGGTAGTTGACTTACACCTTCTAGAGCACGTTGGGTGGCACGGGATACATGCGGACGTGCATTGTCCTGTTGGAACAACAAGTTCCCTTGCCGGTCTAGGAATGGTAGAACGATGGGTTCGATGACGGTTTGGATGTACCGTGCACTATTCAGTGTCCCCTCGACGATCACCAGTGGTGTACGGCCAGTGTAGGAGATCGCTCCCCACACCATGATGCCGGGTGTTGGCCCTGTGTGCCTCGGTCGTATGCAGTCCTGATTGTGGCGCTCACCTGCACGGCGCCAAACACGCATACGACCATCATTGGCACCAAGGCAGAAGCGACTCTCATCGCTGAAGACGACACGTCTCCATTCGTCCCTCCATTCACGCCTGTCGCGACACCACTGGAGGCGGGCTGCACGATGTTGGGGCGTGAGCGGAAGACGGCCTAACGGTGTGCGGGACCGTAGCCCAGCTTCATGGAGACTGTTGCGAATGGTCCTCGCCGATACCCCAGGAGCAACAGTGTCCCTAATTTGCTGGGAAGTGGCGGTGCGGTCCCCTACGGCACTGCGTAGGATCCTACGGTCTTGGCGTGCATCCGTGCGTCGCTGCGTCGCTGCGGTCCGGTCCCAGGTCGACGGGCACGTGCACCTTCCGCCGACCACTGGCGACAACATCGGTGTACTGTGGAGACCTCACGCCCCACGTGTTGAGCAATTCGGCGGTACGTCCACCCGGCCTCCCGCATGCCCACTATACGCCCTCGCTCAAAGTCCGTCAACTGCACATACGGTTCACGTCCACGCTGTCGCGGCATGCTACCAGTGTTAAAGACTGCGATGGAGCTCCGTATGCCACGGCAAACTGGCTGACACTGACGGCGGCGGTGCACAACTGCTGCGCAGCTAGCGCCATTCGACGGCCAACACCGCGGTTCCTGGTGTGTCCGCTGTGCCGTGCGTGTGATCATTGCTTGTACAGCCCTCTCGCAGTGTCCGGAGCAAGTATGGTGGGTCTGACACACCGGTGTCAATGTGTTCTTTTTTCCATTTCCAGGAGTGTATTACTTCCTCCTGCACATATTTTGCGAAATGACCAGAACGAGAAAATTCGAGAAACCAGGGCTAATACAGAGGTTTGCCACCAATCATTCTTCCCGCGACATTCGCGAGTGAAAGGGGAAGGGAGGATCAGTTAGTGATGCAGGAAGTGGCCTCCATGTACTTTTCATTTTATCGTTATAATTTGTTGCATTTTTCCCATTTAACCATTACAAAATCGCACTTATCTGTAATTTGGCTGTGTCGTGTTTCAGATTCCATTCAAAATTGCTTCTATGAACTCAAGTTGCTTTCAGAAATTTCAGGTTACAAGATCACGGCGTGAATCTCAGTTTCTGTGATAAATCCTTAGGGAAAAAATTGTGTGTACAAACATCTGTATATACATATATACTGCAGCTAAGTTAATATGAGGAACTAACTGCAAAGTATATATAAACATCTTGCACATCTAAGGTTAGCGAGCGGATATACACCAGCAGAAATGAGATGTACTGCAAGTGGCCTCATTGCGTGACACACACACACACACACACACACACACACACACACACACACACACACACATATATATATATATATATATATATATATATATATTGCAGTTAACTTTGCAGTTAGGTCCTCATATTAGCTTAGCTGCAGTATATACAGGGTGTTACAAAAAGGTACGGCCAAACTTTCAGGAAACATTCCTCACACACAAATAAAGAAAAGATGTTATGTGGACATGTGCCCGGAAACGCTTAATTTCCATGTTAGAGCTCATTTTAGTTTCGTCAGTATGTACTGTACTTCCTCGATTCACCGCCATTTGGCACAATTGAAGGAAGGTAATGTTGACTTCGGTGCTTGTGTTGCATGCGACTCATTGCTCTACAGTACTAGCATCAAGCACATCAGTACGTAGCATCAACAGGTTAGTGTTCATCACGAACGTGGTTTTGCAGTCAGTGCAATGTTTGAAAATGTGGAGTTGGCAGATGCCCATTTGATGTATGGATTAGCACGGGGCAATAGCCGTGGCGCGGTACGTTTGTATCGAGACAGATTTCCAGAACGAAGGTGTCCCGACAGGAAGACGTTCGAAGCAATTGATCGGCGCCTTAGGGAGCACGGAACATTCCAGCCTATGACTCGCGACTGGGGAAGACCTAGAACGACGAGGACACCTGCAATGGACGAGGCAATTCTTCGTGCAGTTGACGATAACCCTAATATCAGCGTCAGAGTAGTTGCTGCTGTACAAGGTAACGTTGACCACGTCACTGTATGGAGAGTGCTACGGGAGAACCAGTTGTTTCCGTACCATGTACAGCGTGTGCAGTCACTACCAGCTGATTGGCCTCCACGGGTACACTTCTGCGAATGGTTCATCCAACAATGTGTCAGTCCTCATTTCAGTGCAAATGTTCTCTTTACGGACGAGGCTTCATTCCAACGTGATCAAATTGTAAATTTTCACAATCAACATGTGTGGGCTGACGAGAATCCGCACGGAATTGTGCAATCACGTGATCAACACAGATTTTCTGTGAACGTTTGGGCAGGCATTGTTGGTGATGTCTTGATTGGGCCTCATGTTCTTCCACCTACGTTAAATGGAGCACGTTATCATGATTTCATACGGGATACTCTACCTGTGCTGCTAGAACAACAGCCGGCCGGAGTGTCCGTGCGGTTCTGGAACCGCGAGACCGCTACGGTCGCAGGTTCGAATCCTGCCTCGGGCGTGGATGTGTGTGATGTCCTTAGGTTAGTTAGGTTTAAGTAGTTCTAAGTTCTAGGGGACTGATGACCTCAGCAGTTAAGTCCCATAATGCTCAGAGTCATTTGAACCATTTTTTTTGCTAGAACAACAACAGATTCGGTGACCGATGGATTGGTAGAGGCGGACCAATTCCATGGCCTCCACGCTCTCCTGACCTCAATCCTCTTGACTTTCATTTATGGGGGCATTTGAAAGCTCTTGTCTACGCAACCCCGGTACCGAATGTAGAGACTCTTCGTGCTCATATTGTGGACGACTGTGATGCAATACGCCATTCTCCAGGGCTGCGTCAGCGCATCAGGGATTCCATGCGACGGAGGGTGGACGCCTGTATCCTCGCTAACGGAGGACATTTTGAACATTTCCTGTAACAAAGTGCTTGAAGTCACGCTGGTACGTTCTGTTGCTGTGTGTTTCCATTTCATGATTAATGTGATTTGAAGAGAAGTAATGAAATGAGCTCTAACATGGAAAGTAAGCGTTTCCGGACACATGTCCACATAACATATTTTCTTTCTTTGTGTGTGAGGAATGTTTCCTGAAAGTTTGGCCGTACCTTTTTATAACACCCTGTAGTGTGTGTGTGTGTGTGCTGCAAGGCCACCTCTTGTTTAAGGATAAGAAGAAACAGGAAACTTTTCGGAATCCACATCCTGACTTTGAAACTGTTGCGCCACTTGGAAAGCCCTGAATTGACAGGGACCTACGGTAGGCTGTTTAAGTCATGTATCATAGCACATGTTGTGTGCGAATGTTGTACTGCGGAATGTAGAATGTATCCGATGTCATAAAGTGTGATAAGCGCCACTCGTCCTGAGCCGCAAGACGCGATAAGTCCACCTGCAGCACTGCTCACTTCTTCTGGTGTATATCCGCTCACTCACCTTAGATGGCACCGCTGATTGTAGTATTTCATTTTTAATTATTGGCAAAGTTCTCGTTCTTTCTCTATCTTACAGAGTTTAGTTACTGGCCTTATGCCAAGTATTTTACAGTGATACCTCCTTTATATGAGAGGTGAATTGATTGAAAGTATCCGGATACCCTATGTAAGGCGAAGTTGTCCATTCGGTGTCACAAGAGGCTGTCCGGCGAGTACAAAAAGAGTCGGGGAGAACTGTGTTGTTAGTAGTGAAGCAGCAACAGCAGGATGGCTCCGTCAGGAGAGCTCAGTGACTTCGTACACAGACTAATCACTGAATGTCACCTGAGTGAGAAACGCACCACCGACATTTCAACTCTTCTAAAGGCGCCCAACTCGACTGTTGGTGATGTGATTATGAAGTGGAAACGCGAAAGAACACCAACAGCTAAACCAAGACCAGCTAGACCTCATGTACCGACGGACAGGGAAATTTGAGCACTGTGAAGGGTGGTTGTAAAAAATAAAAAAATAAAAAATCGCACGAAACGATAATTCACGAGTTTCAAAATGCTACCATCAATCCAGCTAGCGCAATAACCGTGCGTACGGAATAAAAAGAATGAAGTATAGTAGTCCAGCAGCTCCTCGTAAGCCACACATTTCTGTAGTCAATACTAAGAGATGGTTGAGCTGATGTAAGGACCGACGCCACTGGGCAGTGAATGCCTAGAAACGAACGACGAGTCGCGCTATTCCCTGTGGCAATCCGATGGTAGGGTGGAGAACGTTACCTGCCATCAAGCCTAGCGCCAACAATAAAGAATGAAGGCGGTGAGTTACAATATAGGGATGTTTTTCGTAGTTGGGATGTGATCTGTTCATTGCAGTTAAGAAAACGCCAAGTCCAGAATGATATGAACATGTTCGATTCATTGTGTACTACGTACAACAGAGGAACTGTTCAGAGAAGGTGGCTGCTTGTATCAGCATGACAATACATCGGGCCAGAAAGCAGCATCTGTGAGGCAATGATTTGTGGACAATAGTATTCCTGAAATCGACCAGCGTGACCAGAGTCCCGACATGAACCCAGTGGAACACCTGTGAAATGATTTAGAACGTCGACTTGGCTCCAGACCCCAGTGTCCATTACATTCTCTGACTTCGGCTATACCTCATTGGAAGTGTCCCCGGCAGAATTCAAGCCGTCATAAGGGCGAAGGGTGACACTCCCCATATTGATGTCCACTGATAGGTGTCCGGATACTTTTTATTAGACAGCATATACACAGGAGACAAAGCAGGTCAAATACCGTGTGATATTATAGAACGCTGGATAATTCAACAACGAAGCCTTTTAAAAGTAAAAACTCCTTATATATTTTTTTGGTGTCGTTGCAGACAACGATTTTTGGGAATGGGAGAAGATCAAACTAAACTCTATAAAACCGGTTCCCGATACCTATTTTTTATTATAATTGGTAAGTCACACGCAGATATAGTGCATAGCATGTAAAAATCGTGGTTTAAATTCTATGTGTAGAATCGTTTCACTGATACAGTGGACGATGATGTAAAACCATGCTAACAGTTACTGTTGCTATTCGGAAGCGTGGTGCAAACCAGGTGATTACGTTCCAGTACATTTTGGGTAACAGATCAAAAGCATGACAGCTTTTTGTGCATATTTACGATGTTAAGTAGTACCTTTGAAGGTAGCCTATTTGAACAGTCGTATCAGGAAACTGCAGTCTATACGACTAAGATCAATAGCAAATAAAATTTCTTATATTTAATAAGAACAAATTGTGTATCGATTAGTTGGTGAAAACCAATTCACTTCCTCTGGAAATTTTTGTTCTGATATCGTAACTCGGATTTCCATAGAACTGAATACTTCAGACAATAGAAATTACTGATAAACATAGATATAGTGCCTTCTACAGTTCATGTTCAGTGACTCTGCTGCTGATAGTCTCTAAAATGTAAATAAATGTACAACGAAAATCCAGTCAAAGTTGCAAATTTCATTTGTTTTATTCGCTCGATGATTAATTTTGCGTCGGGACCCATTTTCAAATCATCGTAAGCGCTGTAACTGTTCGTTAGCATATTTTTCACATGGTTTTTGCATTTTTGGAAATACCCATTTGACTACCTGTTACGATGATTTGAAAATGAGTCCTGTCCCGAAACTAGTAATCGAGAGAACACAAAATGTGTAATTTCCAACTTCGGTTGGTTTTTAATTGTACTGATTAACAGAAGTTGCTGACCTACTATTATTCCAGCATGCTGGAAGTTCGTTTAAAGTGTATTTTTGACAGTGAACCAAAACTGAAATAGTAATCAGCATTTTCTTGGGATACTGATCTGTTTGTTTATTTTTTCATTATGATTTTAGTTAATAAAAGCTAAATAGATTTAGTGCTGTTATGGATGGCTTTTCTTAAATAATATTTATAACGGTCGCGATGAGTAATTGAATATCATGGATTCGAACGCGTGACAAATGGCTTTAAAAATAATCAAAGGCCCGTTGACACCAGAAATTTCACGCCGCAAGTCTGACGCGTTTATGTATTGACTGTAATAATAATAGGCGAGGCACATCCATAGTGATCTCCAGTTGAGCGAGGAAGAGTGATAATTAAATGTCTATATACTCGTTAGTAGCTGTCTCGCCACACGCTCACCGAAATAGCTGTCTCAGTGGAGCTTCCAAACTACTATTTATTTTTTAAAGATAAAGAAAGAAAGAAAGCGGAAACCAGAGGACCGTTTCATCAAATGAAACGAGTAAATGGGGCAGTTAACACATTTATATGGAACGTACGAGAATGCTTTGAGAAAGGAAAATTGCAACATATCGAAAGCATGTGCAGTATATTCGATGTTCCTGTTTACCTTGATGTCAACGACACTGATTTTGTTTACAGGTAAAATTCACAAGCTCGCAGGTCCCAGCCGTGGTACTGTTTGATGAATACTGACATAAATGTGTTTCTAATGACTGTCCGAAAAAAAAGTGTATACCTGTTTTGTATAACACCGAGTGCGCTGTTCACAAACACCAATACGGTGCGAGCGATCTGAATTAAACAAAAGTGTATAGCACCAACCACTCAGATTATATGCTCTGTTTCGTTTGGAATTGAAAAATCCTGTCTTGTAATGCCTCGATTGTCGGTATTCTTGCACAAACCTTATCTTTTCGACATGCGCAATATAAAAATGTTCTGTCCAGTAATCTTTCTGGCTGTTTAATAAAATCTCTTGCTTCAAGGAGAAGAGAAATTCGAAAATTAAAAAAAAAAAAACAACCTCAGCGATTTTCATTGTAAATAACTGTAATTAGGGAGGTAAAAGGATGACCAGTTTAGCATTTTACTGGAATCATCCTCATCGGTGGAGCCTCCCAATTGTCCTCATGGAAATTCCTGGAGTCCATAGCGTCCTTATCATCTGTTAGATTGTCAACCTCGTTTTCTTTTTCCATCCGGAATCCGTTTACATAGCTTCGTAGCAGTCTATTACCATCCATTCATTCCATGAATTAGTAACATGTTCGTCATCTTTGCTTTCATTGTGTGGTGCCACTGTGTGGAACGAGAGCACCAGAGCTTCGAGGGAATGTTTAGCTGTGTTTGTCTACAATATTTCTCTTTACGGCGTACTAAAGAGTAATATTCTTCTTCCCACTGGCACCTTATCGTTCTACATAATGGCCGTAATGATATGTTTTTAAATGTGCCGTTTAGAGCGGTGGTCTTTGCTAAGTCACCGACTACTTCATTACATTAATGTTAGCGCGTCGCTTGATAAACATAACTTTTACCTTCTTCCCGAAATTTTCGTTTTCCTTCGTGGCTTTCAAAATATCCATTACCATTATTCTTTATGCTCAACCACAACATTGATGCTGGTGCGATGTCGGATACTCACGTATTTAATTTGTGTGATGCAGGTGTAGATGAATATATAAAATTTCCACGGAGGTAGTCATGTGATTCTGTTAAACTTGCGTCTTCGGCACGTGTCCAGAAATTGAATTACAACCGCTGAAGGATCGCGGATGAGAGCCGAAAAATGCACTGGCGAGCTGGAAGAAGCGACCCAGGGCCCCAGTCTCAGGGGCTAAATGGGGGATCAATCCGGAAACATAAACGGGGGCGATTTGAGGAAGGTGGCGGCGGGGATGAAGCGGGCGGCGGCGACGATTGGCAATAAGGGCGGCGGGCCGGGGCGTGCCGGCGCGCATGCGCACAGCGCCGCTGCGGCGTATTGAGCGCCCAGTGGGGCGGTGGGGAAGGGGTCCTGGCCAGGGGAGGGGAAGGGAGGCGCGGCACAGCCGAGACGGGAGATGTGGCCCGAAGGAATCGCTGCGAGTGAACACGAAATAGCCATCTCACCCGAAATGTGTTTGCGTTGTACTGATTAATGTCTAATCGCGGAGACGTCGCCAGAGGCTCCGCGAACGTCTTAAGGGTGAAGATGCCTGCTTCTTTCGCGCTGGACGCTCGCACTTCTACTCGATGACCGCCTTTCTGCCAAATGTCTACGTCAGTGATTGCCAGTTGTTTCTTACTCGTTTGGAGACAGAAAAAGACGTGGAGAAGGTTTAAAGCTAAATTTAGCTAGAAAGCTTTGCTTCGAGACGAAACCCAGCCACGAGAGACGTAAGACATTAGGAATTGGAAGAAACTAGAAACAAGGAATGTAGTTTTGGACATATTCTGGAGACTCTAATGGCAAGGCATGATACTATATAGGTCCTCAATTAATATACCCTCAAGGAGGAACAATACAGTATTTAGTATGATTCTGACGTCCTGTCTAAATATAGCTACAGTGGAATACGTTTTAATGTACTGAACACACGTCCTAATGAAAATGGTTTTCCACTGACTTTATTTCAGCTCAGTGCATATCTTATTTATGAGATTATGCGCTTTTTTGGCTGTGTGATTAATTAGTATAGGAGAAACACACCAAATACCAGTAAAGATATCTCGTGAAATTTCTTCAGAAATTCCTGGTACAATCTACTGAGTCAAAATTCTCCACAGAAAAATAAAGTCTCTAGTGACTCACCTCTGTCTACAGTTGCTTGTATCGATGTGACATCTGTGATCAGGATCTAAGTGACACTCTTCTGACTTCGCAAAAGTAAGAGTTAAATGACGTGGGTACTTATTGTGAGAGAGTTACTTTGCAGCCAGCTGAAACTGAATAGCGTTGTAGGAGGCTTTGACTAGTGTCACTGCCTAAAGAAGCAAAGCACGAGTATTACGCTTTAACATAACGTCGATTACCAACTCTTTAGAGACGGCGTACAAATTCAGATTGAAAAAGTGTAAGAAAGAAAATCGACCGTACCCTTTTAAAAGCGTTAATCAAGGCAGACATTAGGCTATGTATGGAAACCATGGAAAAATCCACCCTCCTGAATGCGAATCCAATGATTTACCACTACACCAACTCGTTCGGTTGTGGAACCTCAAGGGCTTATCTTAAGTCAAATTAACTGACAAACCTTCAGCCCTATTGTTGCATAACCATCAAGAAACTACAGTTATGATTGCTTCGTAAGGTTAAGGTTCAAATGGCTCTGAGCACTATGGGACTTAACTTCTGAGGTCATCAGTCCCCTAGAACTTAGAACTACTTAAACCTAACTAACCTAAGGACATCACACACATCCATGCCCGAGGCAGGATTCGAACCTGCGACCGTAGCGATCGCGCGGTTCCAGACTGTAGCGCCTAGAACCACTCGGCCACTCCGGCCGGCTAAGGTTAAGGGTTTTGGACAGTACTCAGGAGATCGGTATTTTAAACGGAGATTAATGACAGCAATTTCATCGCTTCTTTACGCCTAATTCCGTAACGCTAGACAATCTTTCTACTACAGACATATCTATTGCATCAAAACTAAACCTTGTTTTAGAACTACTATGTATCTAGTTATCATACCATTTTGTCCTCGAATGAAGTTTGTTACTGTAAATGTGATTTTTCGTTGTTGGCAATGACAAATATTTTGATGAGGGGTGGATTCAACATGTTTCTGTTGAAACTATACCCTTGTTTCCCGGTCATTCCGCCCTCGCGCAACCTCCGTACTTTATTTTGGATGGTATTGTGTAATGCATTCCATTTAACTATGACGCAGAAGTCTGCAGAACGACTCGCAGTGGTTCAAAATGGTTCAGATGGCTCTGAGCACTATGGGACTTAACATCTGAGGTCATCAGTCCCCTAGAGCGTAGAACTACTTAAACCTAACTAACCTTAAGACATCACACACATCCATGCCCGAGGCAGGATTCGAACCTGCGACGGTAGCGGTCGCGCGGTTCCAGACTGAAGCGCCTAGAACCGCTCGGCCACACCGTCCGGCGAAGCCAGCTAGGATGGAAGACGGAAGGCTGCTGTACATTGTGAACTAAGCATTGCCGACCATATGTCATGTATTGGTTGGTAAAGCTCAAGAACGAAAGTAATTTTTGCCTGATATGTCACTGCCAAGTAAAATAGCTCCATGGAACTCAGACTACACATACGAAGAATTGCTACAGTATAGTACATATGGAAACTGAAAGAAATACACAATGATGCGGAGAGGAATAACGAGGATAATTCCACAGAAATCACCGCTATACATTATGGTCCCCTGGACATTACAAAAGGCGGGAAATGGTTCTTCACCGTGTGTGTGATCACCACGGACGGTAGTGCGTGTCCTGCAAAGTGTTTCCATGCTGGCCTTAAGTTTGGCAACGTGCTCCAGTGGTAGGGGGTTCCATTCTTCGGCCAGCGCGGTTGACGACTGTTGGACTGTCGTTGGTGCATGTGGACGTTCTGCAATACATCTTCGCCCGATGGGATTTAAGTCGGGGGAAAGGGCAGAACAGTGCAGTAGCCGAATATCCTCTCGTTCCAAGAGCTCCTTCATCTGTCCTACTCGTTGCGGCCAAGCACTGACACCCATAAAAATGAAGTCAGGGCCGAATGCACCCCTGAAAAGACGCACATGAGGAAAGAGTACAGTGTCACAATAACTTTGATGGTGAGTGTGCCATGTTCAAAGGTATGGTGGGTCGCACAACGTTATGCTTCCCCACACCTTAAAGCCTAGACCACCAAACCGATCATGTTTGACAGTTCTGTACGTACCCTCATATGGAGAGAGGTGGGGACATGTAATGCTTCCAGGAACACTGTCGCCCTGTACATATCTCATATAAGAGCGGATTCTGGCTCTTAAAATAAAATGCGACCTCAGTTGAACGCTTTGTTAATCTCATAACGTGATGGAATATGGAATATGGGAATATGGAATCGATCTGAGATCGCTTGTCGACAGAACGAGCGATGGAAGATAGATAAGATTACTGACATCCCCATACTTTTGTTGAATAGATCTATTCGTGTTATTAATATTGAGTACTCAACAGCAGAGACGGAACGGATGTAACTCTTGGAATTTGCACGGTTGATCCAAGGGGACAACAAAGTTTTTTTCCGATTAACGGTAATAACTAGTAGCGTTCAATTGCTTTAAGTCCTATACACAACTGAGCAACGTTAACAACTGACGACCAGAGCATTATCTCTCGAAGAACGTCGTTGAATTGTGTATAGGGCTGAAAATGGTTGAATGCTACCAGTTATTACTGTTAAAATATTAGTTTGGTTCTTAAGTTCATAGCGTTTGTTGGTATTCTGTTGCTATGGGTTTATTTATCTACCGTCATTTTATATTTGTGTTGAACTGTTATTTGGGTTAACGTATTCTCCTTTTGACATCTGGAGATGGTGGGTGGAGCTGTGGACGCTAGGAAATGGAGTGTGCCAAGTGGAGAAATCGGTACGTTTCCGACATGTTCTGCAGTTCTAGTTCAGTAGGTGTGTGACAGCAGCGCAGGCAGCCGGAAACATTTGAGGCTTGTATGGGATAAAACCACTGGACAGAGAATGACACGAAAATGGTTTTTTCGTTTTAGGGAAGATCATTTTGACATTAGTGACTCTCCACGTTCAGAAAGATGTTCGGGGTTTGATGAAGTACCCCAAAACCGGCAAATGTGATCGACTGTGATCATTACACCATTGTGCGACTTTTGAATGCAATGAATGTAAAGAAATCAAGTGTGTGGGTACCGCATGCTCTAAGTCAATGTCACAAAAGTCAGAGGGTGGTCATACGTGCGTCTCTGCTCGCTTGTCATCAATTGGCTCGTGAGCAAAATCGACCATTCCTACCCTGTATTGTTACTGGTGGTGAGAAATGGTTTCTAGGTGTTTATACAAGGAGAAGAAAGGAATGGTTGAGCTCAAAACAAGTAGCAACTTCAAGTACAATGACCTGTTCGCATCCACAAAAGGTAAATTCATGTGTCTGGTGTCCGCCCCCGGTAGCTGAGTGGTCAGCGCGACAGAATGTCAATCCTGAGGGCCTGCGTTCGATTCCCGGCTGGGTCGGCGATTTTCTTCGCTCAGGGACTGGGTGTTGTGGTGTCCTAATGGTCATCATTTCATCCCCATCGACACCCAGGTCGCCGAAGTGGCGTCAAATCGAAAGAATTGCACCTGGCGAACGATCTACCCGATGGGAGGCCCAAGTCACACGACGTTGTTATTATTATGTGTCTGGTGGAACAGCGAGGGTGTGGTGTACTGCGAATTGCTTCACCGAGGTGTAACCATCACTGCTCACATTCATTATCACAAGCTGAGACGTCTTGCACACGCATTCCAAGAACAGTGACCAGGAAGATTATATGAAGTGATGTTACTCCGTGCTAGCGTCCACCCTCATTCTCCTAGATGGGCTAAAACAGTCTACAGGCGTTGGGTTGGGAAGTCATTCCGCACCCACCTTATTCTGATATCAGTCACAGGGGAGTATTTGAGTGATAGGGCTAGATTTCAAGATCGTGTTAATTTAAAGTTTCCATTGCGCACATTAACAATGACAGATCTCTGTGGTATCGATAGCTACCATGCCACGGCGTAGGTGCAAGTTCTTAGGTTGGCACTATGACACCGACACCGACGACAGCGCCCTCTAGCAGGCGCTGTGCAGCTCTACGTGTGCCGCTCCAGATTCTATTCATTTGATTCCGAGTAGACGACCAAGCAACATTGTTTCTATTTCATAGTGGGCCAGCCACTACAGATTTTGCCTTTGTAACTTCTGGCCAATGTATATTTTGATTGATGTACAGCTCCGCACTTACGCGCTCATCTCAGCCAAAGTACAATTGATGTATTCAAGTTATTGTGTTGTGATATGGTAAAACCACTTTTTATTGCATTACCAAGAGTTCTACCTCACCTGCTCTTCCTAGCTTCCTACATTTGGCCTACCCTTCAGTTACAGGAGCAGACCCACGCGCCGCCTTCCAGGCGGGATACAAAAGTCTCCCTTCCCACTCACCTCGAAATTCTACAGGTGAGTGGTAGAAAAATACTCGCAAAAATCACACTTGTACCAAACACAACAATAAACGGGCGGGGGTGCTTTATAAACGTTCAGGAAGACTACGTGAAGTGATGCTACTCCCGCCCGCATTCTGTTAGATGGACAAAAAACACTATACAGGCGTTAAGCTGGGAAGTCGTTCCATACCCAACTTACTAACGCCTGATCTTGCGCCCTCAGATTTTCACCTTTTCCGCTCTCTATCGAACAACCTTCAAAGAACTTCCTTTCCGAATGAAAATGCGCTCCGAACATGCCTCAAAACCATGTGATTTCTATAGTCGTGGAATCGATAAGTTATCCCAACGTTGTCAGACTGTTGTAAATAGTGAAGGAGAATATACTACTGATAACCAGTGCTGTTTTTCTGGGGGAACCCTGGGAGAAGCGTACCCCTAAACTTTTTCGTCGACAAAGTAATGCCGGCCGGATTGGCCGTGCGGTTCTCGGCGCTACAGTGTGGAGCCGAGCGACCGCTACGGTCGCAGGTTCGAATCCTGCCTCGGGCATGGATGTGTGTGATGTTCTTAGGTTAGTTAGGTTTAATTAGTTCTAAGTTCTAGGCGACTGATGACCTCAGAAGTTAAGTCGCATAGTGCTCAGAGCCATTTGAACCATTTGACAAAGTAATTTTTATACGATGTTGAGAACTTGGAAGAGTGCCAAAGATTTATTTCACGGACGTAATTTTTTTATTTCATTTTTTCGTGTTGGTAATTGCAATACGAACGATACCAGTGCAGTTTTTGATGGGAAAAGCGATGTCATTGACTGTTTCAAGAATTTCGAAGTTGCGGCAACCGTTCTCGACAACTGAATCGCTGGCAGCCCAGTTCAACAAGCATGTAGTACCCTCGCGCATTAATAGTGGGCGATGGTAGTGCTAAACGGATGTGCGTACGCTCAAACGCCGAACTACCGATAGATGTCTCTACGGTCCCGCTACCACGATCCTTCGCGATTCATTGCCATCTTTTTTTTGTTGTTCTTTATTCGTTTGCGTTTGCTGTTCCGTTCTTGTCGCTTGTGCGATGGTTTACAGTGTGTCCTGTCTTTCGTCGCAACTTGTAAGTTAAGTTGGAGGTGAGAGATGAGCAGAAAACTAACAAACTATTTTACTTGTTCTCCTGCATCTAAAAAAAAACGAAAACTGTCAATAATTCGTGTGCGAGCGAAATGGTTCAAATGGCTCTGAACACTATGGGACTTAACTTCTGAGGTCATCAGTCCCCTTGAACTGAGAACTACTTTAACCTAACATCACACACATCCATGCCCGAGGCAGGATTCGAACCTGCGACCGTAGCGGTCGCGCAGTTACAGACTGTAGCGCCTAGAGCCGCTCGGCCACTCCGGCCGGCGCGAGTAAAAAGCCAGGAAGCTCAACATCAGTGAGCCACGAAAGTGAAACTGTAAACCTTCATTTCAGCTGTAGTAAAGTCAACTGAAGAGTCCGATACCATTTTTTTTAGTTAGACATGTTGATGACGTCATTGCTAAAAGCAGACGGGTGGTATCCCATGCTTCAGTTATAAGTAATTTTCGCTGCATTATATCCAATGCCGGAGTCCCCTCAAACATTTTTTTCGAAAAAAAGCACTGCTGATAACTAAAGTCTCTGTTATGTGAATCTGATGTATTAATTAAACATAGGGAAAAACTCTACTAACTCATGCAGCAACCCAGTATAAGAACAGCTAGCTCGCATCCTTGTAAAGGATAGTATTAAATTGATTTCCGACTACGGCGGCGAGACGCGCTGACGTGCGCCGCGGCGCCCCGGCGCCATGGCGTCGAGGAAAATGGCGTCGCCGGCGGTCTCTGAGCTGTGCTGCTCAATAATTCAGCGCCCGTGTGGCGGTCAAGCGGGCTGCGCCGTCCTTACTTCGCACGTGCCGATTACTTTTTCCTCTCTACAAAGAAACTGAAAAAAAAATCGGCGCGCCGAGACCGATTACGGAGTGATGAAAACATTTTAATAATGGTAGCCTCAGCCGCCGTAACAAAATCGATGTGAAAATAACGGCAGCCGAAGTACAGTGGTCGGAACACGAGTCCAGCGCTGGCTTTGCGAGAGGGGGCGGTATGGTGAGCGCGATGAGAATTGTGGGGGACGTGATGGGAGCGTTGTCGACGCTGCCGCTGCCGCCTCCTGCGCTTGCCAGGATTCCGTAAATAATTAAATTCCGTTCCCCGCATCATTTTGACGAACAGCGCTTTTATTTTCTCTCGTTTCGAGCGCTACTTCAGTTTATGACTGAAGCACGAAAATTAAATTCCCTGCGTGTTTTTTTTCCCTCGCGTACAAGGAAACAAGGTTTCATGAAATCTACAAACACACACATTTTTTTCTAAATTAGCCGTCAGTAATTGCGTTGTACGAACCAATGACTGAAAGGAATTTTTCGGTAGAAATGTTGATTTGCGTATATCTCTTTTCGGTGCCATTAACGAAATAAGCACCATCCAGTCATTGCTTGGCCTGTTCTCGAGAGGCAAAATGAATAATATTCGTTGCAACTGATATTTTTGTCGCCACTTAGAATGAAGTCCCAGCGCCAAAGACAATCCACACTTTTTCGTGTTGTAGGGACGTGTGTCACTTTATTTATTTGCTTATCTTTTGGTGTTAACTTATCAGCGCATTTGATCATGGTACTTTATAACGGTGCCATGGCAGTGGCATTGTGTGACGTAATGTCCGTATATGATGCACTGGGCCTCTCAGGTTGTCTACTTTATTACGTAATTTTGTCGACCGCTTCCTGATCACTTCATTTATCGTGTCCATACGGAGTTCGTTATGTAGATCAACTATTCTGGTGTAGCGGCTGGCACCAAGTATCCATTGAAGTATCATACACTGAATCGCCAAAGAAACTAAAATAGTCGCGCGTATTCAAATACAGAGCTGTGTAAACAGGCAGAATGCGGCGCTGCGTTCGGCAACGCCTATATGAGACAATAAGTGTCTGGCGCACTTGTTAGATCGGTTACTCCTGCTACAATGGCAGGTTATCAAGATAACGTGGTGTTATGGCGCACGAGCGATGGGACTCAACATCTCCGAGGTAGAGATGAACTGGGGATTTTCCCGTACGATCATATCACGAGTGTACGGTAAATATCAAGAATCCAGTAAAACATCAGATCTCCGGCATCGCTGCGGTCGGAAAAAGATCCTGCTAGAACGGGACCAACGACGACTGAAGAGAGACATTCAGCCTGACGTAAGTGCAACCCTTCCGAAAACTGCTGCAGATTTCAGTGCTGGGCCATCAACAAGTGTGAGCGTGCGAACCATTCAGCGTAATATCATCGATATGGGCTTTTGGAGATGAAGCACCATTCGTATACCCTTGATAGCCTTGATTGCTGCACGATACAAAGCTTTACGCCTCGCCTGGGCCCGTCAACACCGACATTGGACTATTGATGACAGGAAACATGTTGCTGGCCGGACAAGTCTCGTTTCAAATTGTATGGAGCGTTTTAAATTGTATCAAGCGGATGGACGTGTGCGGATATGAAAACAACCTCATGAACCCACGGACCCTGCACGTCAGCAGGGGAATGTTCAAGCTGGTGGAGGCTCTGTAACGGCGTGGGGCGTCTGCATTTGGAGTGATATGGGACCGCTGATACGAGTAAGTACGATTCTGACAGGTGACACGTACGTAAGCATTCTGTCTGATCACTTGTATTCCTTTGAGCATGAGTTGGAACACCGTTATAACATGTATCGCTCCATGACGCCAGTGACGCGCTCCGCAGCAGATTTGCGGCAGTTGTCTTGTTTGCGATACATCGTTCCTCCCAGTGTACACCATCGGTGGCGCTGAAGTGTAGTCCTCTAGGGGGCGGCCCCGGCAACTTCTTGCGCATGCGCCGTGGGCGTTTGCGCCCTGCCTAAGGACGACGGCTCTGGTCTTACAGCAGCTCTACTTGGCATACGAAGATGGCGGCCAGTTGGAACGCCGAAATACCATCCCAGTTTGATTTTAGGACCCACCTGCAAACCTGACAAACGTACCACTATCTGAGCACTGATATCACGTTCTTTTCGAAGCTTACTGTTAAGTAATTACGGTGATAACCTCATCGTTGAGCGCCTCCAACTCCCCCTCCCCACCCACACACTTAAGCGCTTATAATTACGTTGCTTACGTTACATATCGAACAGGCAGCACCATGTCTCCATCCCTGTTGCCATCGTTTGCAAATATGTTGCAATTCAGATTCAGTTTTTCCGTCGGTGTAGCTTTCTAGTCATAAGATTGACGTAGACGGCTCGCCGGTTAACGCAATGCACACTCGTTCTGAAGGAAAGGTATTCGAATACCTGTCTCGGCTTTCTAATTTAGGTTTCCCGTGGTTTCTTAAATTACTAAATTCAGAAGCCGGAATTATGCCTTTGAAGGACACAAAGCCGATTTCTTTGCCCAGAACGAACTCACATGTCGTCTCTAATGAACTATTTGTTGACGAGACGTCCAAACTTATTCTACCTCGCTTTTACTTTCCTTCTGCTCGATACTCAGTTTTTGTGCCACCAGTCGGGACCAGATCTTTTAATTGCTTAAATCTTTGTGACTGACCACGGTATTTCATAAAATGTCCTATTTCAATATAATACACATGTACCGATTTTGTGACAGCATCTGTCGCGTTTGTTCTATATTGTCTATCGTTATGCTTGTTGAGGAGACAGGCAAACATGGCTTATGAACAGCTCTCTTTTGGACTCTAAAACACGTGTTCCGGTGATAACCTTTTCTTCTAGTATGTTTCCTGTTCCTAATACTAGGGCCAATATCGCATACCCCATAGTTCTCTCCTTTTGCTGCTTGTGATAAGACTTGCTGATTCTTCGTCCCTTCATTTGACTGTAACATAAGAGTTCACGTTTAGATTGTCCGACAGCCGCAGTGCATTTGTTTACCTCAACTCAATGCGATAGACGCTCCTCTGTATATCTCACCAAAGGCACACGCCTGCACGTATTTCTAATTTTCGCTGCTATTGACATATCGATACTTTCAACCAATTTTCAGAGGCATTCTGTACGGAATTCATGTGTTAGATACTTAAAAACGTCTAAAACAAAAGAATGAATTTACTAACTGAAAGTTTCAGGAACAGATTCTGCAGTGTGCGACGGGCAAAACATTTGATCCTTTCAGAACGAATATTTTGCTCTGCACCGAAGCGTGCGAGATTTAAACTCCTTGTCAGATTAAAACTATAAACCTGAATGGGTCTCAAAGCTGGAACCCTGAAAATAGTGCTCTATTTTTTTATATATTTTAACGGATGATCATACAGAGGGCACATGAGACAAAAATGTTCAAATGTGTGTGAATTCCTAAGGGAGCAAACTGCTGAGGTCATCGGTCCCTAGACTTACACACTACTTAAACTAACTTATGCCAAGAACAACACACACACCCATGCCCGAGGGAGGACTCGAACCACCTGCGGGAGGGGCCGCGCAGTACGTGGCATGGCACGTTAAACCGCGTGGCCACTCCGCGCAGCACGCATGAGACAATTAACATGAATAGTGACATAATTAACAGGCTTGCGAAAGGTCGAAATAAGGCTCACATACTTCTGCTATAAAAATCTGTGAGCATTTGACACCAGTTACCAATCTGCATTTCTTACATCGCTAAAAATTGTGCGCGGCCGCTGCACATAATGGAAACTCTTCACAGTGAAACAAAGATCATAAAATGCAGCTGATTGTGTTTATTGTTTAAGTACCATTTGCCGCGCAGTTTGAGGCGTCTTGTCACGGTCCGCGCGGCTGCCCCCGTCGAAGGTTCGGGTCCTACCTCGGGCGTGTGTGTGTGTGTGTGTGTGTGTGTGTGTGTGTGTGTGTTGTCCTTAACGTAAGTAAGTTAGATTTAATAGTGTGTAAGCTTAGGGACCGATGACCTTAGCAGTTTGGTCCCATAAGACTTTACCACAAATTTCCAAAATTTCCCAAGTGCAGTCTAACCATAGAGAATTTGTAGGACATTTGGGATCTCAGAATGTAAATCAAATTTAAAATGCAAGATGCGTAACCAAGTGAGTTAAATACGAACTGTGCAGAAGATGGGCTGCTCTGCTTCCTAAACGAAAGTTACGCTCTTCAAGAACAGCGCGATAGGGCGCTGGTCAGCACCTGATGAGAGCCGGGAAGTGAAACCTCACTTCAAAAAGATCCCTCTAGAAGCCTCACCATCCTCAAGCTCCACTTGGACGGGAGGTTGCATGCTGCCGCCATTCTGACAAACGAATGTGTTCCATTTTTTATGTTAAAACAGTCGTAAGAAACAGAAACTTTCCACTCAAGCCTAGTAAAACACATCATTACGATTCCTGAGGTTGGTTCTGGTTTCGAACAGCCTCTCAATTGCTCAGATCCGACCGCACCATGCAGTGTTGCAGCAGCATCGCTTCGGATTGGGCAGCACGTAATTTTTAGAGGGAAGCAACACCGGTAGGAGGCCTCCTCTTTGATGTGCAGACAGAAAGGCCACTTTCACGCTCGAGCTCTCTCAGGGGGCATCCGTGCCTGTAGCAAGCGGATTAGCGCTAGCAACTATCAAGAATAAGTATTACGGGAAACAGGACCAATTCAGCGAAAACTGACGACCAAGCAGAAGGCGCGTGCTGTCTGCTATTGAGGCACCGTGAAAAGCCTTTCGCCCCCCATGCTGGACTACTGAGATCTTCCGGCCCACTCCTTGCGACAGAGCTGAAGCAGAAGCGTAAAGCGTTGTGTGACAGTCATAGTTTTGTTTTTCGCAGAAAATGCACTTACGAGTGATTTATGCAGCACAACTTCGCCCTCACAATTTAGGTACTGTCGGATCTGGGACAATCTGAATGAGTAGTTGGCCGGCCTTGGTGGCCGAGCGGTTCTAGGCGCTTCAGTCTGGAACCGCGCGACCGGTACGATCGCAGGTTCGAATCCTGCCTCGGGCATGGCTGTGTGTGATGTCCTTAGGATAGTTAGGTTTAAGTAGTTCTAAGTTCTAGGGGACTGATGACCTCAGATGTTACGTCCCATAGTGCTCAGAGCCATTTGTACGATTTGAATGAGTAGCTGGGTATCGATGAATTTATTAGTGCGGTTCCGAGATGTGCTGAGGGGTCTGTGTCGAAATATGTGTCACCGAGATGTCATGTTTAGACCCCAGACGCTCAGACGGATCAGACTGCTAGGTTTTTTTCTGAAGTCTTACATGTCTCATTGGACGCCAGAGTGTGTAAGACAGTTCATCATGAGATCCTATACGGTCTTCCATGATAGTGATGGTGACGTGTTAAAAGCGATTCTAAAGAAACAGTTCAGTAATGTCAAGGAGCAGATACTAACAGAGCTGTAAAAAAAGTGTACGTGAAACTTCCTGGTCTATTGTAACTATGTGCTGGACGGGAACTCGCACTGGGAACATTGCCTCCTGCGAGCAGTACTCTTACCAACTAAGCTACCCAAGTCTGATTCACGCCTTCTCAGATCTTAGATCCGACAGTAACTAAACTGTGAAGGCGGAGTTGTGCTTGCATAAACCACTCGTAAGTGCACACGCGCGATGTTTATCATTCTGAAATCATATAAATCTTCAAATTATCAACAAATATCTTCTCAAAAACGTCGTGGAACATGCTCTAAGGTGAAGGTGCCCTTTCAGTACCTCAACAAATGTAGTCAATCGTCGTTGATTCTCTGTGGACTGATGAGCCAAAAGACTACACTACTGCCCACCGCGAGACTGAATGTCGCCTATTGGCTAAGGGGCAACGTAACGCGATAGGTAAACAATACAGGGTGCGTTTTTCCACTGTGTACAAACTCTAGGGATTCATCAATAAGAGGATACCGAACAAAAAATGTCTAATGAACTTATGTCCGGAAATGCAGGCTTTCCATGCTAGAGACGATTTATTCAAACGTACTTTGTTACAGAGACTGTGGTTTAATACGTGCTGTACTACCCATCCACATTTACAGTGTGCATAGTTTCCTCCTAGAGGGTGACACTGTTCCTCATACATCATACCCTAGCGCCCTCTCCTCCCATAGTAACTGGTAATGTTGTGTCCGATTCACTTCTCTTGCTGATTCATCTAGTAGTGGATGTGATATGGCGTTGTACATAATGGTTCCATATTCGAATCGAGAGTTTGCCGACTTGGCATTTATTCACGGAAAGACAACGGGCGACGGGCAGCAAGGTTGTGTCAGGAGACCCACCCCCGCTGACAACCACAGCTTTCAATGTTCGCAACAGTTGTTTCGTCGTTTGTGTGAGACTGGTTCGTTTCACGAAGCAGGAAATCATGAAGAATAACCCGAAATGTTCGGATACCAGACTTGGAGAAAAATGTGATTAACACTGGGGAAGGCGACGGCCCTGTCAGTACTGCCGTTATCACTTACAGGGATTGCAGAGCTTACTGGCGACAGACTGTCCACACCGGGGGCAGTTTTGTCACCGGTTTCTTCCCCGGGCAACCACGATTCCGGTATTTGTGTCATCCATCATTCACAGATGAGGCCGACTTTACATGGAGTGGTATCTTCAACTTTCATAACAGTCATCTGTGGGATAGTATGCAGAACCCTCAGGTACGGTGACAGCGAATCATCATCATCGGTTCAGTGGGAATGTGTGGGCCGGGCTAATTGGCGACCGTATTTTGGGACCAGTCTTCCTTCCACGTCGTCTAACAGGCCGGAACTGTCGGCGTTTCTGGCTGATGATTTTGCCTCCCCTGCAGGAAGAAGTGCCACTGTTTGTGTGGCTGCTACATGTTGGCGCTGCAGCCCACTTCGACGTTCCGGACGCATCTCAATCGTGTCTTCCCTGGTCGGTGGATCGGACAAGGGGATCCAGCTGCATGACCTGCTCGTTCACCAGAAGTCAACCCATGCCATTTCTGGTTATGGGGTCATCTCAAAAGTATTGTGTATGGAGAGCCCGTTCAAGATGTGCAGACGGAGCACCGTATTCATGCTGCCTTTGATACTGTACGGATGCAACCTGGCCGATGTGAACGTGTGAGACAGAACATGCTACGGCGCGTTGAGGCACATGGAAACCATTTTCAAAACATACTGTAACTGTGGCTGCATGGTAAAATGTTTATTAGACCGCAGTCTCTGTAACAATGTATGAGTCAATAAATGGTCTCTAGCATGGAAACCATGCATTTCCGGACATACGTTCATTAGACGTTTATTGTTCTGTATCCTCTCATCGATCAGTCCCTAGAGTTTGTACATGGTGGGAAAAATCACCCTGTATAAGCGGAGAGAGACGAACAGGAAATCATTCTAGAGACGTTACGGGCCGTAAACAGGGAAATCCACTGACGCAAGCGCCTCTTACAGGGGACAGATGTTGTCGCCTGGCGCCTGGCAACGAGCATCCCGGAAACGACGATGGTAGTCGGCTGCTCGCGCGCTGTTGCCGTGAGCATCTATGGAAAACGGTTGAAGGATAGTGGAAACACGAGTAGGCGAATAGGCGTTGGAGGGTCCACGCCACGTCGCAGAGCGTAGAGGTCGGAAGCTTGCCTGCTCTGTAGCGCAGAACAGGCGGTGATATGTGGCAGATCTGGGGACACAGCATAATGCTGGTGCAGGCAGAAGTGTTTCGGAACACAACGTTAGTGCACATTGTTGAACTTCGGGCTTTGTAGCAGGCGACCCGGCGTATTCGCGTGTTGACCAAACGACATCGCCATTTACGATTTCAGCGAGAAAGGTGTCACTGAGACTGTTCAGTGGATGAATAGAAACGTGTCGCCAGGATGGATGAGTCAGGTTTCTTGTTGTTCCAGGGCGACGGTCGTGTTCCAGATACGGCGTCATTCTAGTAAACGGTTGGTCGAAATATTCACTGCACCATGAAAGCAAGCCTGTGGGGGTTGTATTATGCTACGGGAGACATTTACTTGGGCTTGTATGGGATTTGTAGTAGTAATATAAGGCCAGCGTGACAGCTGCGGACTACGTGAACATTATTGTGGACTACCTGCATTCCTTCTGGGTTAACGTCTTTCCAAACGGCGTCGGCAACTTCCAGTAGGACAGCCGCTCCTGTAACAAGGCCAGAATCGTCTACAGTGTTTTGAGGACCATGATAGCTAATGTTGGTGTCTTGGTCACCAGATTCGTCTGATCTGAACCGGACGGAAAACATCCGGAATGCTATCAGGCTCCAGGTCGGCGCTCACAAAACACCGACCCGTATTTTACCCGAATTTCGCGACTAATAGGCAGACTTAGTGCTACGCATTTCCGGAAACCTGCCAAGAGCTTTTAGAATCCGTAACATGCAGAACCGCTGCTGCATTGTGTTCCAAAGGTGGAGCAGCACACAGTTAAGTAAGTTGTGGCTGGCTGGCTCTGAGCAGTATGGGACTCATCTGAGGTCATCAGTCCCCTAGAACTTAGAACTACTTAAACCTAACTAACCTAAGGACATCACACACATCCATGCCCGAGGCAGGAATCGAACCTGCGACCGTAGCAGTCGCGCGCTTCCAGACTGAAGCGCCTAGAACCGCTCTGCCGCACCGACCGGCTAAGCAAGTTATCATACCGTTTTGAGTCATCTGTGTATGAAGTCCGCCTACCGTCAGAATAAACCATTCGACAATGTAAGTTCAAAACACTGCCCACAGGTGTGAGAATAGCCCCTAAATGTTTGTCGGTAGAAATCACATTCGCCTTGTGTACAGAATGAATTTTGTCGGACAACGCCAAACTTATAAACGTCGACATCACTTAAATACGTAAAGCGGATAGTTGGCAACTTACAGCAGCTGGTTTCGTATCAAGGGCGCACATATCCGTAGGCAAGGAGAGGCCTTAGCTCTGAGGGAAAGGAAAAAAAATACAGTCAGGTGTTTTTGTTTCAAGAAAATGATTTAAAAGTCGGTATTACGCAGGTTTTTAACAAGGTCGTAACTGGCACTTCTTTATGGCTACTTACAAGTCGCAATTCGACTTCCAAAATATTACAAATACTTCATACACCCTCCCTCCCTCCCCCCCCCCCCGGTTTGCCCCGGCCCCCTCCTACAAACTGTCATTTGGGCCCCTTTGCTTCACATACACGTACACCACCGGCCATTAAAATTGCTACACTAAGAAGAAATGCAGATAATAAACGGGTATTCGTTGGAAAAATATATTATACTAGAACTGACAAGTGATTACATTTTCACTCAATTTGGGTGGATAGATCCTGATAAATCAGTACCGCGAACAACCACCTCTGGCCGTAAAAACGGCTTGATACGCCTGGGCATTAAGTCAAACAGAGCTTGGATGGTGTGTACAAGTACAGCTGCCCATGCAGCTTCAACACGATACCATAGTTCATCAAGAGTAGTGACTGGCGTATTGTGACGGGCCAGTTGCTCGGCCACCATTGACCAGACGTTTTCAGTTGGTGAGAGATCTGGAGAATGTGCTGGCCAGGGTAGCAGTCGAACATTATCTGTATCCAGAAACGCCCGTACAGGACCTGCAACATGCGGTCGTGCGTTATCCTGCTGAAATGTAGTGTTTCGCAGGGATTGAATGAAGGGTAGGGCCACGGGTCGTAACACATCTGAAATGTAACGTCCACTGTTCAAAGTGCCGTCAAAGCGAACAAGAGATGACCGAGACGTGTACCCAATGGCACCCCTTACCATCACGCCAGGTGATATGCCAGTATGGCGATGACGAATACACGCTTCCAATGTGCGTTCACCACGATGTCGCCTAACACGGACGCGGCCATCATGATACTGTAAAGAGAACCTCGATTCATCCGAAAAAAATGACGTTTTGCCATTCGTGCACCCAGGTTCGTCGTTGAGTACACCATCGCAGGCGCTCCTGTCTGCGATGCAGGGTCAAGGGTAACCGCAGCCATGGTCTCCGAGCTGATAGTCCATGGTGCTGCAAACGTCGTCGAACTGTTCGTGCAGATGGTTGTTGTCTTGCATACGTCCCCATCTGTTGACTGAGGGATTGTGACGTGGCTTCATGATCCGTTACAGCCATGGGGATAAGATGCCTGTCATCTCGACTGCTAGTGATACGACGCCGTTGGGATCCAGCACGGCCAGTGATTCCATATTCTGTTAACAGTCATTGGATCTCGACCAACGCGAGCAGCAATGTCACGATATGATAAACCGCAATCGCGATAGGCTACAATGCGACCTTTATCAAAGTCGGAAACGTAATGGTACGCATTTCTCCTCCTTACATGAGACATCACAACAATGTTTCACCAGGCAACGCCGGTCAACCGCTGTTTGTGTATGATAAATTTGTTGGATACTTTCCTCGTGTCAGCACGTTGTAGGTGTCGCCACCGGCGCCAACGTTGTGTGAATGGTATGAAAAGCTAATCATTTGCATATCACAGCATCTTCTTCCTGTCGGTTAAATTTCGCGTCTGTAGCACGTCATCTTGGTGATGTAGCAATTTTAATGGCCAGTAGTGTAAGACAACACATACGGTGGCTGCCTCAGTTTCTCTTACATCGGTTTGTAATACTTACACACGTTTAGACAGCAAAATATTGTGTTTTCAGTGTGAAAGAAACACGCAATGAATCAGCTGTGGTAGCGCCGGGTGTTTCGGGAGCCGTCCAGGTGTTGTGTTGCGTAGCTGCAGGAGCGGCTGTGTTAATCAGGCAGGCAGATGCTGGCAGCCAGGGCCAGCCTGCGGCCTCTGCGGACAGCTGCGCCTGCACGCAGAGGAGCCGCCGCCCGCTACGCACCGCAGTCTGCCTGTCACCGACCACCGGCCACCGCTGAGTTCATGCCACGAGCAGGCCGGACTCGACAAGGTAACACCAAAGAAACAAACTCCGTGATGTGTAAATAGCTTGGAAATGTCTAAGAGTCACAGTAATCATCCCGACACAATGCCTTCTTTGTTCGTTCCGAACACGTTACTAATCTTTGAAATTGTACGGAACTAAAAGCAGCTGTCTCATTGGCGGAAATGCATCCTTATTTCCCAACAGCAGACAGAGCAGAAGGGCCTACTAAAGTTAACGGCGCAAAGGCCGTCTTGGAATCTCAGAGCTCTAGATGAGGCCGCTCCACGAAAACAGGGAAAATACATTAGCCAAACATTTGAAATAGCATAAAAATGATTTTAAAATACGAAGATGTGTCTGCTCCACCACCTATCTTGGTTATTTGTCTAAAAACTCTGTCTCTGTATACAAGAACTATTCGTAGGTTAGCTAATCTAAAAACTAGTCGCTGAAGATACGATACCATGTAGCAGACAACTGTTACCACAAGATTACCACTTGAAGTGTATAGTAGCGTGCGGTATGGGACACAAGCATTTGGCTAGTTACTCTATATGTTGTGGTTTTAACCTACTTGCCGATGCATCGTTCATCTTGTCCCTCTCATACCTGGCAATGTTTTAGAAAATGGTTCAAATGGCTCTGAGCAGTATGGGACTTAACTTCTGAGGTCATCAGTCCGCTACAACTTAAACCTAACTAACGTAAGGACATCACGCACATCCATGCCCGAGGCAGGATTCGAATTTGCGACCGTAGCGGGCGCGCGGATCCAGACTGTAGAGCCTAGATCCGTTCGGCCACTCGGCCGGCAATGTTTTAGAGATAACCTTTTATCGAGATCTGAAGATGGTAACCATACTTATCGAACCCGCTAACCAACAATAACGGTTGTTTGTAAGCGATCTTAACCTAGAAGTGCACCTTTTCTCAAGTAATTTCATATCACTGTATCTTTTTTGATTTCATCCCTGTCCCTCCGGTCTTTTAATTTCCCATATTAAAATTTGCTTTTCGTAAGGTATCTTAAAATCATATAGTGCTCAGTAGTATGGATAAACCATTCACAGATAAATTCTGTGTCTTCTGAACAGTGCAGAAGTGGAGTAACTTCGCATCAGTGAGAATATGCAGTTACTTTCGAGGCTTTATTGAGACGGCAGATTGTTGTCTGGAATCTATACCTCCAGCTATTCGATTGTCACGAAAGCCTTGTATTTGCTAGGATTTGCCGAGGGAAACAATTAGAAGTCCACGGGACGGGTGGGGACTGTAAGGCGAGTGAATCTTATCTGGGGGGCAGAGCGGCGTTAATCCCGCGTTAAGACCCCAGCTTCCAGCGACTTAAAGACGCCTCGCAGAGCTCGGAGCGCTTTCCCCAACAGAGGCGACACAGCAGCTGTTCTAGCAATGCTCAGTACTTGAAAAATGTTCCGTTTTAAACTGAGCAGCAACTCTGCCATAAGAGGGTATTCTCTTTACGAGTCAGATGGTTAACCAATATTGCCCTCCTCTTGCTGACGACGTAGTTTCAGACTTTTTATCTTGTCACTATTACATACGTATAGGCCAATAAGGGACCGCGCGAAGGGTTTACTTGATGTGAGATTTACTCAGGCCTCATACTTCTTTCATCTTCTCAGTATGAATTTTCTTCCTTTCTTCCGACCAAGCTGTTCCTGTCTTGAATTTATTGACATCTTGGCTCACTTTCCACTTGAATACTTTTGGCTGAAAGTTTGTCTGTCTTGTACATCTTAATCTTTTGTGCCACCATCTTTCAGGTCTTTTCTGACTGTAGTGACCCATTTTATACTCTTAATGTTTTCTGTGTATCATAATGCTGTTTAGTTTGTTTAGTGTCTGACATTCTCTTGACATGCCCGTAAAATTTCAGTCGAGATTTCTTCTTGTCATGTCCTGTCGTATATACCTGTTCGGTCCCTTGTCTACTCCGCAATCTGTGGCCTTCTTCTGTCTTATTGAGTTCTGAGATTTTTCTGACAATTCTTCTCTTTAGCTTCTTCATATTTTCTTGTGCATCTTTTCGATCCACGCCCTCCGTTCCAGATGCGTATACGAGTTCTGGATTAATGACAGTATTGTCATATGACGTTGTAGATGTTTCCAGCCTTCCAGAATGTTCTAGTCCTCTTCCGATTTCTCTGTTCATGAGTTTCTATCTCCATTCCATTTACCTGCATCATCTTCCGAAGAAACTTGAATTTGTCAACTCTTTTGACCTCACCAAATTTTGTCGTAATATTTTTTGTGCATCTTTTTAGTCTGAGGCACTTTCTTTGTCTATTATGAGATCATCTCTTTACCTTGTTCTCCTACGTACACCAGGATGTCCGACTGTCGCCATTTGAGAGTACATTTCAGCCAAACATTCCTTTCCTCTTTTTTTATTTATTCTTATTTTAATTTTTAAAGGCTGTTGGTTGTGTGTGTTTACTGTTCATTGTATTTCCATGCATCGCTGTGTGTTTTTCTCTTGTCTTTTGTTTGCGTTTTGGTGTTTGTATGCATGATATTGGCTTGTTTATTAGCTAGATGGGTGTTTTATTGAGTGTTGTAGGTGACGCTCTGGACAAAAAAGGGAATCTACGTGGAGAAAATCACATTTTTTTATTGTACACATATAAATTGTGTTTGACAGTGCCAGGAGAATGATATTCATCCGTCCTTTATCGTCTCAAACCAGCTACAGCGGGGCTTATTGATCACTAGCTCGGGAGGAGCAAAGACTGAAATTAAACTTCGAGTTTAACAAATCTTAACAGCAGCTCTTGTTTTCTATGATTGGTTGCCTACTACCATACTGAAATGATGAATCAGCCTGATAGACATCTAGAAAAAGTATTCAACGACTTAAAATGGCACAGGTGGTTGAAACTTTCCTAGAAAATCTATGAGCTATAGAGAAAGCCGGGTAATCTATAGTACTATATATACAAGACCAGGAGGGAGCAATAAGAATGGAAGACCTAGGAAGGAGCGCTCAGATTAAGGAGGGTGTAAGACAAGGATGCACTCTTCCACCCCTACCGTTCAACCTATACATCGATGAAGCAACGACGGAAATTAAAGAAAGTTTGAGGGCTGGAATTAAAATTCAGGATGAAAGAATATCAATCGTAAAATTCGCTGTTGATATTATTATATGCAGCGAAAGTGAGGCTGAGTTGCAGGACTTGTCTCTCGGGATGAACAGTCTAATGAGCACAGAATATGTTTTGAGAGCAAACAAAAGCAAGGCGGAAGTATCAAGCAGCATCAGAATTTAGATTAGTGAAAAACTTTCTTTAGGAGTAGATGAAGTGAAAGAATTCTACTAGCTTTGAAGCAACATAACGATGACAGAAGAACCAGGGGAGACTGAGAAGCATGCCAGCAAAAAAAAAAAAAAAAATGATGATTTTGGGTATAACACTATTTTTGAATGCATTGATTACTATAGGATATTCGCGTCAGACGAAACGGAAGAGTGAAACAAAAAGCTTCCGTCTCATTGGATTTGGTGATTCGCAATAATGACGCAGTCGCTACCGGTAATGTCCCGTTACCGCCACAGACATCTCAATGCGTACTTATGTTGTGAGCGTAAAACTCCTAGACAGTTTAAAGAAGCGACAAACACCTCATTAATAGTATTTGTCCTTTGGCAGATTTCCTGTGGGAATGAACTGACGGAAGTGTTTTTTTTTCCATATCGTTGATGTGGCACATACTTTATTCATGTTCATCTTAATACAGGGTGTTTGACTATTACAGGAACAAACGAAGAAGACAATGAAACAAGTAAATGATCGTATTAAATATAGGTTCGAAAATCAACAATTTCTCCCATACGGCATATTACACTGAGTATACGAGCACCATACAACAGAGTCCCAGAGATTCGTGACTACAGATATGCAATTGTGAACAAACACGTTGCAAGAAGTGTTCCACATCGCCACCGTTCATGTGAAGGCAGGCTTCAGCGCATCTTCTCATGTATATCCAAACACTTTCAAATATATAGCAAGAGCAGGCATTTCCTGCAGGGAAAAGAGCGATTGTTGAAATTAAATTTTTAGTAAAGTCACAAGCCGCAATCAATATTTTTTTCAAAAATCCCAGACGTTCCCCGAACACTTTGAAAAACATCCATAATATATTTCCTTAATTCATCAACACTATCAACAGGGCTGAAATACACAAAAGCTTTTAAATATCTCAACACAAGGAAATCCAACAGATTAAATTCGGGGGCCAAAAACCGATATACTTGCTGTCGAAGATTGGTGCTACCTACTCCCGAACAACAACATGAAAGTGCACCATCATGCATGTACCACATATGCGTCTTTTCACTATAAGCTGCAGCATAAACGTAGCCTTAAGCATTAACAGTATTGTAACATTGGCATGATTGTGCTTGTACATACATCGTATCGAGGAAATCATTAGTTTCCTGACCCATATTTATGGAGATACTTGCTTGTTCCGTTATCCTTTATTCGCCCATTTCGTCTGCACCTGTAATGGTCAAAAACCCTGTGCAATCTGCGCTGAATAAGTATTATGTAGCATTGGTAACACTGAGCATTCTATAGTGGCACTTTTATTCTGTTGCCAGTAAATGTATTTTTGCTGCATTTTTCCCATCGTTAACGGAAAGATGTGACCAAACCCACGAGTCATCAATTTCTGTGCCCAAAACGTTATATGTAACTGTGAAATAATGCAAAACTTAATAGCGTTTCAAACAGAATGGTCAAAATTATAGAACTACAGAAGTAGTCGGTACACCTACCGTTGTACCAATACAAATAACACACACGTGGCGCGACGCCACAACGGAACGTCTGGCAGGCGCGCGAGCGTAAACAAAAATGTCACGTATGAAATAAGCAGCCTAACGACTTGTCCTACTATCTGCACTTAACCACCCATGGGAAGACGCCGTTTCGTGGTAGTTGCACAATACTGACTTTAGCTTTGCATGCGACAAGCTGGAATTAGAATTTGTAGCTCTCTCCAACCGTTAATGATACTTTTCCGTGCCTTCAAAGTGTCTTCTCAAGAGAAACAGCTATGTGCGGCTGTCACTTGTCCTTCAGCGGCCCTCCTTTTAACTGAATCACTGTTCGTTTGACTTAAATCACAGCTGCGAATCAACTATTTCTATTGTAAAAACGGCACACGGAAATAGCGAGCGGGCAGTGAAAGCATTTCTGATAGCAATGCTGCCCTCGAATTTCAATGAATGAGTATAAAATGAGCACTTAGAGACAAAAAAAATCGCTAGACTGTAATTCAGATTCGATCCCATATCTTTTGCTTATTGCAAGCAGTCGCCTTAACTTTTTTCGGACCTCCATTCACTTAGCCCATCGTTTTGCCAGTCAAAAATGCATTCTTTGACTAGCAATAACGCTACACGAGCCTAATTTCCTTGCCCCAAGTACGTAACAGTATTCTTCTTCTTCAAGCTATCTCAATCCGCAGCTGGAAGTAGGCCTTCTCCATACGTTTCCATTCTCTTCGTTTTTGAGCCACTAGGTGCCATCGTGTTCCAGTCACCAGCTTCACCTCACCGAGCATGTTTTCTGCTGTCTTCCAGTACTCCTCTAGTCGTAAAATTGTCTCCAACGAACAATTCTAGGGTTCCACCTGGTGTTACCCTGCCGAGTTACGTGACCCGCCCGTTGCCAATTCAATCTTGTAATTCTCTTTAGAATGTCTGTTACCTTTGTTCTCCTCCTGGCGTCCTCTGATCGAATCCTGTTCATGATAATGACTGCTGTCAGCTGTCGCTCCTTGACTCGTTGTGTGAGTTGTAGTTCATGAGCACTTGCCTTAGTCAGAGTCATAATTTAGAGACCGTCGGCTGTAACTGGGATTCGCCCTTAGCCTTCATGTTATTTGGGACATCCTTGTTGCTCAGGATGAATCTTAGTTTTCTGAATACTGCGAACCTCAGTCCTATTCTGCTAGGAATTTCGGCATTATGGTTGTTTTTCCTCTGGTTCAGTTTTGGGGCCAATATAGATGTATTCCTAAACAGCTTCTACATATTGGTCACCAACTGCAAGTGGTTGGTTGTCTGGGCTTAGTATTTTTGTTTTATTGACACTCATTTCCAACCTAATCTTTTCAGAGGCAAGTTTTAGTTCTTCTATCACACACTTTTTAGTTCCACATCTTGACCTTTCGCCGGTGATTAACTTCAGTATTTTTTCGGGTCGCCATCCTCTTTTTTAGCTGTCTTTGTTGTATGCACATTAAACTAAAAGCAATCAAGCAAAACTGGGCATATGTCTTGTAGGGAGAAAAGAAAAAGATTTGGTTTGCCAGGAATGCCTCTATCCTGCTTTTGGTATAAGGCGCCCGCCAAAAAATTCTGAAATGTTTGTTACATTTAACACCACAATAATTTTTCATTTGGTAATTTTCCTCCATTAAGTATGTGAGTGCTATCGGTGTAATTGTAGGACAAACAAATTTTGCAGTGAGCCAAACGTAGCTCTTTTTTTTCCTGTGTAGTGGAGCGTCTCCGTTATTAAGGCACAATTCTACTGCTGACATCCGATTTCTTTCTTCTCCATATTTCCGTTGGATTTCCGTTAGATATCTTCAGGCGTGGCAGTTTGACCTAAGCTTAAGATTATGTATATACCCTACGTCTCGTAGACGACATCGTACCACAACACCTGAAGTCCTAATTTTAATTCAGGATTGCGTATGTTGTCCAATATCGTTTTCCATCTCAGAACAGATATTTTGCCTCTACTATTAGGCTATTTGGGCATGGCCCAGGTCTACTCGGATTTTGATTGTCAGTGATGTTTCTTCCTGTTACTTCCCACTCAACAACCACAAGTATGACGTCAGAGAAGCACCACAGAGGACACGGATTTGCTGACAGACCGAGGATTACTCTGTCTCAGGAATGTACGCTGATTTAAATACTTGCATTCATTTTACATTGTGAAACCGATCAACATGTTGTTACAAGGTTTTCGCCATATTACAGTACGCAGAAAGGCACATAATTTTATTTCACATTTAATCCGTCTAACTCATGTATCGACCCGTGATTACTTTGTATTTAAATGAAACTTTTATGACGGCATTAGAAAGGGCTTGAAAATACGGCAATATTGGCTTTGAAACTTTTCGCAAAAGTATCCAGGACATGAGCTGAAACTGAAACGCAAAGCAACGGATAATCCGAGACACGTGTTGGCTTGTTTTACCCGTTCTTCCACTGAGCGAAGTTTATGGGAACTCGGGTTGTGGCACTTGTCGTGTTCTCCTGGTAAGTGGTGTTTACACCACAACAGACGATTCCGGGTATCTTGTTTTTCAATATTGGCAAATTTCTAAGATACTTTTGCCAACAGTTTAACCACCTACATTAAGAAGCGTCGTATGTCGTACTTGAGAGCTTCCGAATGCTGTTAAGGAAAGCAAACCATTTCATTTAAAGAAAGCATACTTGCTTCATTATGTCGGTTGATAAGAGAGTTAAGTGAATAGACATGAAACAACATTACTCATCCATGTGCGTACTATCATGTACCGAAATACTAATTTCGATAACTTAAAGTGTTCAAGAAATGAAAATAGCGCAAATATATGCAATGTGAGCAAAATAAACCTGCCTCGGATTGTATTTACACCAAGACTGACGCATGATAGATTCTTGTTAATGACCTTTACAGAAGATGCTGGAAATGGGCAGCATTGGCGTCGTTGATGTAGCGCCGAGCTCGATTTATCAAACTGCGAGACTGGTATGGCAGCTCTGCGTGAGGGATAACAGAATATCGTCTTCAACGCTCTATTGTATGTGTTCTAGTATAGTTCAGTACATCCGTCCCTCCAATTTGCCCCACAGTTAAAAATCACAAGGAGAGAGATCAGGCGATCGAGGTGGCCAAAATTGCACTGCCTCTGCTGATAGTTGTCTACTCCACGAACATCTCACTCACTCGTGATTAGTTTGTCAGGCGGTGTGTGCAGTTGCTCCGTCTTGCTGGAAACAACCATACAGTCGTTCATCTTCTGTGAGTTGATCCTCATATGGATATAAGAATTTTTGGACATGACGGTTAGCGCGAACAGCTGGTGAGAGAATCTTGTTATGATGCGGACACCAGACATTGGGCACCAAACGCCAAATCTGACATTATGCAACGGCTGTTCGGAGTACTGCTGGTGATTTTCTGATGCACAATGGCGCATATTCTGAGTTCATATACCCTGAGAGGCTGAACCAGGCCTCATCTGAAGAAACAAGAAAAGAAACCCACTACTGCATAACTACACCAGCTATTGTACAACTACACTATTCATGAGAAACAGTATCTTCCGTAAAATATCTAGGAGTAACTATCCAGAGAAATATTAAGTGGAATGATCACATAAAACAAATAGCAGAAAAAGCGGATGCTTTCACCATAGGAAGAATCTTAATGAAATATAAAACCACGAAGGCGATGGCTTGTATGGCGCTTGTTCGATGGAATCTTTGAGTATTTTTCATCAATATGAGATCCCTACCAGGTATAAGCGCTAAAAGTAATAGACAACCCAACGATGGACGGCGCGTTTCGTCATGGAATTGTCTAGTCGGTGCGAGAGCGTTGCCGAGCTGCTCAAGGAACTCCATTAGCAGATCTTACAAGAAAGGCATTGAGTTCGAGACAGTACTTTCCGGGAAGAGTGGGAAAATTATTACTTCCTCCTGAATACATTTAGCGTAATGACCACGACGAGAATGTTCGAGGAAGCAGAGCCAGTACATGGGCTAAACGACAACCATTCTTCCCACGTACCATTCGCGCTTGGAACAGGAAAGGACGGATCAGTTAGTGGTACCAGAAGTACCCTCTGTCACACACCATGAGGTGGCCTGCTGAGTATGATGCAGAAGTAAATGCAGAAGTGATGGTTCAAATGTGTCTGAGCACTATGGGACTTAACATCTGAGATCATCAGTCCCCTGGACTTAGAACTACTTAAACCTAACTAATTTAAGGGCATCACACACATCCATGCCCGAGGCAGTATTCGAACGTGCGACCGTAGCAGCAGCGCGGTTCCGGACTGAAGCGCCTAGAACCGCTCGGCCACAGCGGCCGGCTAATGCAGAAGTGAAAAACTGGGGGAAGCCCTGATCCCATTTCGCGTAGGAACCACCTCGAAAGTTCGTCGGTAGGCATTGACTCCTGCAGAACAGTAAATTTGTAAGGATACAGAAGCAGCTCCTTTCTGATAACATTTCCACGGGATGTCCTCTTAATTCCTACATGCACAGATAAAGAGGACTGAGATTTCGTCGGACTTTGTTCCGGGTATTTAAACTATTTGCGAATAGTTACAGTTCTTATTCACTACAGAGACGATTTCGCGTCATTTTGCAACTAAACGACCACCATTTTGTGTGGTTGTATTGCATACAAACGAGCACTAAGCCTGTTTGGTCCTCTCATTCACTCAAGTCTAATGACACAAAAAATAAAAACTTCAGAAATTGAACAAGTCAGTAACGCCTTGGTCTACCCCCGGGCCTTATGCAAGCAGTTGTTCGGCTTGGCGTTGACTGAAACAGTTGTTGGATGCCCTCGTGAGGGATATCGTGCCAAATTCTATCGAAATGGCGCATTAGGTCGTCAAAGTCCCGAGCTGGTTCGAGGGCCCCGCCAATAATGCTCCTAACGTTCTCAGCTGCGTAGAGATCTGGCGATCTTGTTGGACAAGGTAGAGTTTGTCAAGCACGAAGACAAGCAGTAGTGTCTCGCCGTTTGCGGGCGAACATTATCTTGCTGAAATGTAAGCCGTGGACGGCTTACCACGAAGGACAACAAAACGGTAGGTGGAATAGAGATCTATCGCTGTGCGGGAAGGGTGTCGCGCTTGACAACAAAAGGGGTCCTGCAAGGAAAAGAAATTGTACCCCAGACCATCACTCCTGGTTGTTGGGCCGTATGGCGGGGACAGTCGGTTGGTATTCCACCATTGTCCGGATCATTTCCAGACAGGTCCTCGCTGGTCATCAGGACTGAGTTCGAAGCGGGACTCATCACTGAGGACAGTTACTGCAGTCAATGACATTCCATGCCGAATGTGCCGGACGCCACTGCAAAAGGGCTTGGTCAATGGTAGCTGGCGCAAGGATTGCCTTGAGCTCAGCCCCCTTTCTGTGAGCCACCTATTAATGGCCCTTGTGATCATTGAAGCACCGCCTGCACGTCGGATCGTTGATATTGATGAATTCGTGGCTCTGACGGCTTTTGAATGCCTCATGTCGTGTCCTCTCTCTAGGTTGACCGCTTCCCTCTTGACACTGTGTTCGGCCATGGTTCATCCTTTCCTGCTAACATCGCCGAATAGAGGCATAGCTCCTATGTCGAGCGATTCGACTATTATTCCAACCGGTATCTTTGAGCCCAGCTACGTATCCTCTCTCAAGTGCTGACTTCTGTTTACAGAGGGTGATTCAAAAATACGATACATCCTGCTGCCACATCATTCCTGCCCGCTAGGACCTCCGGCTATGTAACAGGTGTTTCATACACAAGGGATTTTAGATATCCTCGCAGGAAAAAGTCAGACCGGGTTATCATGGTAGCCACGTCTCCGGGCCACCGTGATCATTCCAGTACCCTGGAAAGGTTGCGTGAAGAGATGCCTTCACTTGTTTGCTGAAATGCGTTGGGGCTCCGTCGCGCTGAAATCGAATGCGGCGACGAATAGCCACGAGAGCATAATTCAGCGTATCCGGCAGGACCTCTTGCAGGAATACGATACACATGCGACCACCAAGTCGGTAGGGGAGAATGTACGGCTCAGTTTAACAGTCTCTGACGATGCCAGCCCACACGTGACCTAAGCGCCCTCTCGTGGTGTTTGTGACCCCCGCTTCCTATGTGATTACTGATTCTCGTTGTATGCCCGACGCGCCATGTCAGTTTGTAAACGTTTTTTTGATTCACCCTCTATTATTCACCCCAGTGTGTGAGGCATAGTTACTATCCAACTGAGTACTTGGAATGAAATCTGCAAAGACTTTATTCCCTGATATCTGCATGTTCCCTGTTTACTATCCTTACTAGCTGCATGGTGGATGGTTCAAATGGCTCTGAGCACTATGGGACTTAACTTCTGAGGTCATCAGTCCCCTAGAACTTAGAACTACTTAAACCTAACTAACCTAAGGACGTCACACACATCCATGCCCGAGGCAGGATTCGAACCTGCGACCGTAGCGGTCACGCGGTTCCAAACTGAAGGGCCTAGAACGGGCCGGCTGCATGGTGGATTTGTGGAACAGTGTCACATATTGACCCACTCATTTCAAGTTTTCAGTCGATCTCTGTATGAAATTCAATTTGTGACGAACTTGCGTAACTCCTAAGGTGCGTAGGTTTTTAATTTTAATTTTTTCTTTTTTTTTGCCTTAGATCAAAAACACAATTTCCAGCATTTTCTGTGATGGACACTTCTCCTGTTCATTAACAACGGTAAATTCCGCGTAACTCTTATAGACATTTTCCGATCCTATTTCGCTCCACGCCCCCCCCCCCCCCCCATCCCATTACCACTGGACAGTACTGCAGTTCCCGTGGTTTTCCGCCAACATTATGAAAATATTGCTGAGCTTCAACGAATATCTCGTCTGTACTATGGTGATCTGTTATATCACAATTGAAGTACGTGAACTGCGCCTCAGTGCAGAGATCTGGAATGAATAAGTACTCCTCAGACACCCTATCGCTACCGGCATGGAAAAGATACACTAAAATGATACTATTGTATACTTCCTCCGAAGGGTTGGAGCCGAACTGAGAACAAGAAACAGTTCCCTTCTGCACCGCGCAGCCATCTTCGAGTTACGACGTCGCCGTTACTAGTGGGAACGAACACAGGGGGAGGGGCGGGGGACGTTCTGGCGACGTAATAAAGCGACGGAAGTTTATTCTATCGTTGTTCCGTAAAGGAGAAATGGTGGAGGGCAGCAAGGCGCCTGGCTGGTGGCGCTGGCGAGTCGGTAGTAAATTACGCGGCTGATCCTGCCCAGGGCGCGGCGGCGGCAGCTACTGTATCGAGTGCTCGGGGGCGGCGGGGGCGGCTGGGGTGGAGGCGGCCCGGCTTTTATCGATGTGCCGCCCAGGCCGAGCCCAGCTGCCGCGCAGGGCCCGGCAATAAAGCGATCTCAGGCGCCGCCGTGATATCCGGGCCGGCAGCCGCCCCCGCGCTCCGCTCTAAGAGAATGTTTTACACTTGCCGGAAAGGGCGGCGCCGCCTCCAGCCGAGTCCTCCGCACAATCTCTCCCCCACTAAAGTCACCCTCCGACTTTCTTTCTTCAACGGCGGCAGCGCAGCCCTGAGCCCTCCCTGTATACATTCACTGCTGGCAAAAACGCTCTCGGGTTCTCTTTGAATATCTACAAGGAGATACGTAGTACAGTGGTGTTCCACAAGGGCTGATGCTGGATCCTATGCACTTTGTAATATAAGCATACAATCTTCCTTTTACTTATTTCTTAAAATCTTTTCCTCTTTATATCACACGAATTTTGAAGCTAACGGGATGAGTAAAGCTGCCCTTTATTGCTTGCTTTGGGGGGAAGAGGAGCTGACAGTAAAGATTTTCCTCTTTTGTAGCTGAAATGAAGGAATGATTTTAATTTATTTTAGGATTATGGATGCAGCGCTTCAAATGACTTAATTTCTTAGAAAGTCCCAATATTAATGTGATGGCTATTGCTTAAACATTTGGACAGGTATCAATTTATCTACAGTTCTTCCCGTACATTTTATTTACAGGTGCTAAAATTACCTTCTTTCACTGATTTCCGCAGTGTGTACCATAGCTTTCACTCTTCACACGTAGCTAGAAGACAATGTATGAGTTTGACATGAAGCATTTTGTTTTGAGATGATATCTTAAACATTTATAAAATTTTTTGCGCTGTCATCAGAAATAACATTCACTTTTAACGATCATGTCGGTCTTTTATATAATACAAGCAGTTACGCTTTATTACTGCCAATTACTCTACTACAAATACTGAAATAAGAAGCAAAGTGCATCACAAACCGTTGTTACTGAGGGACTGCTGTAGTAAGCAACATGCGCAGAATACTAGATACCCCTGTACTAGGTACACGGTAGTCTGTCATTTCATGTTACGTACACAGCTGGTAACATTCTAGTCCAAGAGCTACATTTGGACTTAGATTTTCGTAGATGAAATAATTCTGAAACGCGTCATGCATACTTCGTGATGAATAATGTCATTCTTCATCTGCTGTGTGACTTTTTATACCACCTAGCCACCTTAACTACAGATCTACGCATATTTACCAGGTACCTATTTAAAAGAGGACAACGTTCTTTTTGAGCTCTGTAGATGATGCAGAACTGGTAGCAGGCGAGCTCGTGATGCTCCTCCGCCGATGTAAGGCATGCCAGTGACGTGGCATATATGTGTTAGTCGGTTGTATGGTATCACAGCAGTAACACGGGTCGACACAGAGACGTGACAGAACGAGAGGGAGAAGCTATCGGTTTTGGGCATACCAAAGACTAGATTGTGAGCGGAACTGACCGATTTGATGGTGAGTAAACACATACTGGCCAACAGGTCGACAAGGAATTGTGTACCACTCGCTACCATGTAAAAAACGTAAGAATAGTGGCCATAAAATATCCTGTCCGACAGGGATCAAAGATGGGCGTCACATCATGTTAGCAACAGTCAGCTCCAAACAGGTATTTCTGCTTCAGTGACTGAAGATCCATCTCAACCAGTGTGAGTATCAGTGTTGTCCTACGATTCGCGATTTTGCCTCTTTTCAAATGTTGAGATGATGTAAGGCGTCGAATAAACCAAAAGACCAATAAACCTGCAGTGTGTGGAGGTTATAGTTAAGATTAGAGATGGTTCTGTGACGTTTTGGATATGTGTTTTGTACCATGACTTATGCACACTCATTCAAGTTATCGTGAAACTATAATAGGATGTTTCAACATCATAGGTAACCAAGTGCTGTCCTTCCCTCTGTATCTTCATGCTATGGACGCTTCCAAGATGACAACACCTAAGTTCACAAGGCTGCCACATAGATTCCTGATTTAATGAATGTTCACGCACTCAATCACACTTTGACTATGCTGCCAAATCACCCGATTTAATCCCACAGAAAAGTCTGGAACTATTTGGAACAGCGACTAGAACGTAGCAATCAACAAACCCATCATTTACTAGGTTTATGAGATCTAGTCGTCAATGAATGGCTCCAGTAGGATATTATGCTGAACAAAATGTCTTCCTCGTCGAACTGAGACCATTAGGAGGGTATTAGCGAGATGTCTCTTGCGGGATTAGTTTTTTATCCGAGGCGCTTACCTGATGCTGCAGTTGTTCCGTACTTCGCTAAAAGAGTGAGTGCGGTCTTTTCACTTTTCGGGTGTTTTCTCAATACGTACGGACGAGTAAAGTATCTTACATAGGCCTAGAAAGTGGAGAGAGGATCAGACTTGGCATTTTGGCTGTTCGCGTTTACTTGCAAAATTTAGACTACTATATAATTATACTTGGGATCCCAAGCCTTTATGATTAGTTTTACACAACTGACAGAAGGTTCTAAACTGATAATGTTGAGAAACGTTACTAATGGCCGAAAATAAATTTTTCAAGTAGTACGAAGTCTTGAATGAAAGAAAGACGCGTATTTATGAACTGTGTATGTTTCGCACTAAATAACAGCCTACTTGATTTGCGCAGTTGGTGCCACATACAAAAATAATAGTCAGACATTCACTGTTTACAGATAGTTTACAGATAGAGTTTAAAGATAGAGTTTTACTCGTTTAGTGAAGTTGCAGACATCGAACATAAATTTTGTATGTATTGCATTAGGATCTAGTAGCACGAAAGTCTAACGGATGCTTCGCAACAGGTGTCATCTTAATTGCAAAAATTAAATATGGCAGAGGACATAAACTATCAAATAATTTATATCGTAGACTTTGAGGATAGGATGTTGAATCGTGTGGGAGAAGAGGCATCAATAAATTCTCTTACGATCGTTTACGTGTAATAGATCAGTTTATATTGTTTTCTTTGTCATTTCAGTTAAGATAAAATAATGAACCAACTTAATTTAACGCGTACCACTCACTCAGCCAATCTACGTGTCATATATATTGAGCTTGCAGTACATATTATCGCATGAAAAGTATCCGGACACCTATTAGTGAACATTTATATAGGGATGTGTCCACTCTTCGCTTTTATGACGGCTTTAACTGTGATGAGTACACTTTCAGTGAAGTGTGTCAATGTCTGTGAAGGAATGACAGTCCATTCTTCCTCAAGAGCTAAAAACAGAGAAAGTAGTGACGTTTGACGCTACGGTCTGGAGCGAATTTGACTTTCTAACTCATCCCAAAGTTGTTCCATTGGGTTCAGGTCGGAAGTCTGAGCAGGGCACTCCATTTCAGGAATGGTATATTCCACAAACCATTGCCTCCCAGACACTGCTTTACGATAAGGTGCATTCTTATGGTGATACAATCAGTTATCATCCCCAACTTGTTCTTCTTCTGTACGCAGTACATAATGCTGTAAAATATCTTCATATCCGTCGACATTTAGCGTTTTCTTAAGCGTAAGGGGACCACACCTTAATCACGAAAAACACTCCCATACCGTTAACGCCACCTCCTCCTCCCTTCACTATTGACACTAAATATAGTAGCACGTAACGTTCTTAAATCATTTACCAGACTCAAACCCTTCCAGCGGGTTGCCCCATGTTACAGCCTACTTATCATTCCAGCCCGCTAGTTTTCCGTCATCCACTGTTCAATTTCATTGTTATTTACACCGCTTCAAGATTCTGACGAGTTGCTCGAACATTATACCAGATTTTTTAAACTCCTTACGCACAGTCATTGTGCTAATTGGTCTGGTTGTATCTCTTTGGAACTCACGAGTGATCTATACCGCTGATTTCATGCGATTTTTTACAACCACCTTCCGTTCGACAGCTCTTGTCCGTCACCACCTGAGGTCTGCACGGCCCTTGTTTAGCTGAGGTTGTTTCTTCGCTTTTCCATTTCACAAACACATCACCAACAATCGACTTGGGCAGCTTTCGAAGGGTTGAAATGTCCTTGATTGATTTGTTACTCAGGTGACAACTACGTTCGAAGTCCTAAGCTCTCCCGACCAACACATTCTGCTGTTACTGCTTGCCGGCCGGTGTGGCCAAGCGGTTCTAGGCGCTTCTGTCCGGAACCGCGCTGCCGCTACGGTCGCAGGTTCGAATCCTGCCTCGGGCATGGATGTGTGTGATGTCCTTAGGTTAGTTAGGTTTAAGTAGTTCTAAGTTCTAGGGGACTGATGACCACAGATGTTAAGTCTCATAGTGCTTAGAGCCATTTGAACCATTTGTTACTGCTTCTCAACTGACAGCCCAATAATACCCTCTGCTTCTATACTAGCGGGCCCGCCTCACGTGACATCTAGTGGTCAGTTCCGCATCACACAGATGTATCCAAACACTTTTTATCAGATGGTGTATGTTGAAGTGCATGCTGAGATCAACGAGAAAAATGGACGATGCAGATTCTCAGAGACGAAACGACTGCCGTAGACTGTACAAGAACGGAAAGCCCAACTGACGGCTATATGAACAACTTAACATCATGGAACTTGACGTATGATTGATCTTACAACCTTAATCATTACAAATTTTGTTCAACAGTATGTCTGGACGTTAATATCTCTAGCTATTAGCGACTCACATAGGAAGGGACGATCAACAGTGTGACTTCACTGCAGTATTGTTTCATGGGTGCTAAGCTCCAGTCACAGTCACTAGTGATCTTTTTTGTCAGCATTATGCTGTGGTTCAAACCACATTTCTGTACCTAAGTAACGTCTCCTAATACTGGAGACTCATCAGAAGCTATAAACACTTAAACTCGGCCTGAAATTGCTATTTAACTTTTATAGCCACCGATGATGCCTCCGGCACTGGGAGGCAGAATGTTAGGCACAGAAGTTTGCCTTGTACCACGGTCTAAAGCCCATAAAATTGAATTAGTGAGGACACGAATAACAGCCGTAAAATCCATCATTGTTTAAGTTATAATGCTGGTAGGAGACTGTACTACATGCTAAATGTTGAACAATCATCTTCCATCACTTGCTCTGTCGATTGTGCTGTCGATCACGTTGAAACGTAAGAATAATTGTATATGAGAGACGAAGAGGAGAGGCAGAAGTGTATATGAAAAAATAATATATATATATATATATATATATAGAGAGAGAGAGAGAGAGAGAGACAGAGAGAGGGAGGGGAGAGAGAGAGAGGGAGAGAGAGATACGAGGAGGATACAGATGACTAGCAGGAGGACAAGGAGATGGAGCTGGACGAGGAGGGCAGGAGTGAGGAGAAGAAGGGTAAGGCGGAGAAAAAAAAGAGTAAGAAGCAAAGAGAGTGGACAGGAGGAGACAGATGACTAGGAAACGAGGCCGAGGGGGTAGGAAGTAGGAATGAGAAGAATAAGGTCAAGTTGTGGAGAAAAAGGCATAGTATGAGAAAGAGAGAAAAAAAAATGGTTCAAATGGCTCTGAGCACTATGGGACTATCAGTCCTCTAGAACTACTTAAACCTAACTAACCTAATAACATCACACACATCCATGCCCGAGGCAGGATTCGAACCTGCGACCGTAGCAGTCGCACGGTTCCAGACTGAAGCGCCTAGAACCGCTCGGCCACACCGGCCGGCAGAGAAAGAGAAGGAGAGAGAGTGGCAAGAAGAGAAAGAAAAAGAGAAAAAGAAGAAGACGAAGCTAAAGACGCGACTTTTAAGACATTGATCGTGCATACAGGTCTATGGGACTGCAGAAATGACACAAAAAGATGTTGATCTGAAATCTGTGCGTTACTTAAAGCAACGTGTGGTAAGAAAAAGTTGTAAGCACTGCACGATACTAGACCTGATACGTGACTACGAATGCCGTTGGTTGCGTGATGAGGCCGAGAGAGAGAAGAGAGGGTGAAGCGTTTTAGAGAGTGCGGCGCGTGGGAGCGGAGCACAGAGCACGCTGCTCGCTTCTACCTGCGGCCGCTTTATGGCAGACCTCGCGGAAGTGAGCCGTCCCGCCTTAATGGAGCCGCACGAGCATTTCATTAGCACCTGGCCGTACTATCTGCCGCCAGGAATCCGCCGCCGCACGCAGCGCGCAGGTGGTCCAGCTGGCCCCGCCGCTTTCACGGCAGCCTCATCTACTCCCGACCACGCGCCCTCACCAGAGCAACAATCCGGCCAGCTTCCGGCTGTGGGAGTCACTGCCCCACACTGACAAAGCTGTAGTTATCTCGGTCATGGCCAACTGAATTGAATCAGAGGTTGGAAAAGTGACACGAACACCCACGTAGAAACGCGTTTGGCCATATTTCCCACCGAGCGGTTCTAGGCGCTTCAGTCCGGAACTGCGCGACTGCTGTGGTCGCAGGTTCGAATCCTGCCACGGGCATGGATGTGTGTGATGTCCTTAGGTTAGTTACGTTTAAGTAGTTCTAAGTCTGGGGTACTGATGACCTAAGATGTTAAGTCCCATAGTGCTCAGAGCCATTTGAACCATCTTTCCCATCAAAAACATCTTGGAACCTCCTCGTGATCGATGCTGTTTTTGTGGTCTACAACCCGAGGACCGCGTTGATGCTGTTCTCCACGCAAAACGATCCTGTGAAAGCACCACTGCGTAACTGCTGCAGCTTACATTTGAAACTACTTCTTGTACTCAAGCACAGTCTCAGTCTGCAAAATCCCCTGCCCCCCCCCCCCCCCCCCCCCCAACAAACACACGTACACACACATCTCTCCATTACCAAACTGACGATTTCTTCATGCCCCAGAATGTGTCTTGTCAACCTGCCTCTTCTTCTCATCAAATTGTGCCATAAATTTCTTTTTCAATTCAATTCAGTACCCCTCATTAGTTATCTGATCTCCTTAGCTAGTATTCACCATTCTGCTGTATCATTATACCGAGTGATCAAAAAGACAGTATAAATTTGAAAACTGAGTAAAAAAATGGTTCAAATGGCTATGAGCACTATGGGACTTAACTTCTGAGGTCATCAGTCCCCTAGAACTTAGAACTACTTATACCTAACTAACCTAAGGACATCACACACATCAATGCCCGAGGTAGGATTCGTACCTGCGACCGTAGCGGTCGCGCGGATCCAGACTGTAGCGTCTAGAACCGCTCGGCCACCCTGGCCGGTGAAAACTGAATAAATCACGGAATAATGTAGATAGAGAGGTACAAATTGACACACATGCTTGGAATGACATGGGGTTTTATTAGAACCAAAAAAATACAAACATTCAAAAAATGTCCGACAGATGGCGCTTCATCTGGTCAGAATAGCAATAATTAGCATATCAAAGTAAGACAAAGCAAACATGATGTTCTTTACAGGAAATGCTCAATATGTCCACCATCATTCCTCAACAATAGCTGTAGTCGAGGAATAATGTTGTGAACAGCACTTTAAAGCATGTTCGGAGTTATGGTGAGGCATTGGCGTCGGATGTTGTCTTTCAGCATCCCTAGAGATGTCGGTCGATCACGATACACTTGCGACTTCAGGTAACCCCAAAGCCAATAATCGCACGGACTGAGGTCTGGGGATCTGGGAGACCAAGCATGACGAAAGTGGCGGCTGAGCACACGATCATCACCAAACGACGCGCGCAAGAGATCTTTCGCGCGTCTAATAAAACCCCATGTCACTCCAAACATGTGTGTCAAGTTTTACCTCTCTATCTACATTATTCCGTGGTTTATTAAGTTTTCAAATTTATACTGACTTTTTGATCACCCGGTATTTCAAAATCTTCTGTTCTCATTTTGTCTGAACTATTTATCGCCCACGTATCATTTCCAAACAATGCTTCACTCCACATAAATAGCTTCAAATTATACTTTCCACTATTTAAACTTATCTTAGATGTAAACAAATTTGTCGTTTCAAAAAAGCCTTTCCTGCTATTGCCAGTCTGCACTTTATATCTTCTCTACTTTTGTCATCGGCAGCTATTTTGCTGTCCAATTAACAAAACCCATATACTATTATCAGTTCTTATTTGCGAATCCAATCCACTCAACTTCAACTAATTATATTCGACTGCATTCCTTTACACTTGTTTTGTTAATCTTTATCTTACAAACTCTTTTCAAAACTCTATTCATACCGCTCAACGCTTTCCAGTGTTCTTTGCCGTGCCTGACACAATTACAATACCGTCGGCAAACCTCAAAGTGTTTCTTTTCTCTCCGTAAACGTTAGAACTGTTACCAAATTTATCCTTGATTTCCATTACTGCTTGCTCAGTATATGGACTTAATAACGTTGCAGATAGACTATCATCTTGTCTCGCTCTCTTCTCGATCACTGCTTCCCTTTAACGTGCTTCCACTTTTATAACAGCCGTCTCGTTTCTGTTCGATTTGTAAATAACCTTTTGCTCTCTGTGTTTTACCCCTGCTATCTTCACTATTTCGAAGAGCGTCCAGTCAACGTCGTCAAAAGCTTTATCTAACTCTACAAATGTTATAAATGTTGGAATGCCTACATTTGTCCGAAACCAAAGTTGATATTCCCCGAAGTTATGTTGCAGCAGCTTTTCCCTTCATCTGTAAATAATTCCATTCGCTGTTTCGTAATCATCTCTTATTAAACTGTCTGATCAGTAACATTCACACCAGTTACTCTCTACGATCTTCGGAATCTAATGATTCTTAAACCAAGTATAAGTAATGATTAAATCACTTTCATCTCTTCCTTTTCAGCCCCCCCCCCCACCCTTAATGTTAAATTTCTGTTTCCTTTATCTATCTGAATAATTTTTTTTGTGTCATCACACATTCTTCAGTATCTTAATCATCTGCGGACCTAGTAGGCATATAAACCTATACTTCTTTGGTGTGTGTTGGACTTGTGCCTATCTTGGCTACGGTAATGGGTTCACTAAGCTGTTCATAGCAGTTTACCCGGATTCGTATTTTCTTATGCATTATTAGACCTACTCCTCAATTACACATATTTGTTTCAGTATTAACAACCCATCATTCGCCTGACCAAAATCCTCTTCTCCGGCGGCTGCACTTCACTAATTTCCGCTGTATCTATGTTCAACCTAGGTCTGTCTCTTTTTAATCCTCTAAACATATAGATCTTGTGGTCAAAGCTATTTTACACAGATATGGTGTGTCCAGTTTCTTGAGAGATGTCGGGTGAGGGTAGCAGGGTTCTATTTCCAATAAAGAGGACACTGCCTCGGTAATGCATAAATTTGGAATTTATATGTGCCACAAAAGACAAACTGTAGGAGACGTATGAGTGGAGACATTCACATCCTAGGATTCACATCCTATGCTATTCACATCCCCTGTTACGAGCACTGAATGATTGCGGTCGTCTATAATCGGTTCATAGACTACCAGATACCTTTTCTTCCAGTATCAACACAGGGCCAACAGTGAATGTATGTATATATGTTGAATAAACTATAAGGAGCGATCAAAAAGTTTCCGTTCGAAGATCGTACAGTCCATAGTCGGTGTGCCAGTCAATCAAAATAGCCGTGAGCTTCAGGCAGTCATCCCACTGACACACCGGGTTGAAGACATTTGGAAAAATATCGTGTAAGACTGCGTGAAGAAGTCTGTTAACTAGCTGCTGCACATCCTCGTCTGACAGTGATCGTCAACCTTCAGGGCCTTTTTTAAAGGACCTAATGCGTGGTAATCAGGACTATAGAGCGAATGCTCGAGTGTATCCCACGTACGTTGGCGTAATTTCTGCATTACGACATTTGTGACACGGGGACGCAGGTTCCAGCAACGGAACTTAATTTAACATACCTCAACGGTGGTTTTCGACAGACATGCTATCCCATACACATTCGTCATTCTCCGATGGATGTCTACCGGTGTTTGCTCTCCGGCAGCCAAGAAGACAATAACAGCACTTTTGTTTGGACGTATTTGGTAATAACGTCCCCATAGTTCAAATTTTCGTACTTACCGCACGCACGTCGGAAACACACGAATGCCACACTTATCGCCGGCCGGAGTGGCCGAGCGCTTGTAGGCGTTTCGGTCTGGAACCGCGTGACCGCTACGGTCGCAGGAACCACACTTATCCCTTGCCTATTTGTCGGTGCTTATACACCCGAGACAGAGTCGTGCTGCAAAGCATATACCCTGCCGCAATGCCCTCAAACAGAAACTTGTTGACCGCCGTTATATTAGAGAACCTCCACAAAGCTACAGCGTTGGATACGGACAGTTTGGGCCGTGCACTTAACCTGTTGTTACGCACGCATACACAGGTTTTGCCTTACGATGCTTCGTAAATGGATACTCGTTGGTCCGCAGTAAATGTATCCATCATAAATTGCCTACATCTTTAGTCTACATCCACGCATCTTGAGCTTTGCACTCACTTCTGTGGATTATCTGGCTTAGAAGTCAGCAACAGTAATACCACAAAAATTGTTTCGTTTTTGCAGTTCCCGTCGTATAATATTTTCTTTCAGATGTATAGAGCTTTGCAATCACTTCCGTAGAACACGTCATTTAATTTGAGAAAACTGTTCTCTATGGTTCAAATGGCTCTGAGCACTATGGGACTTAACTTCTAAAGTCATCAGTCCCCTAGAACTTAGAACTACTTAAACCTAACTAACCTAAGGACATCACACACATCCATGCCCGAGGCAGGATTCGAACCTGCGACCGTAGCGGTCTCGCGGTTCTGGACTGTAGTGCCTAGAACCGCTCGGCCACCCCGGCCGGCTGTTCTCTATGACGGTATCCTACCCCTATCACTATATTTCTTTCGCTGCTGTGTATCGCGAATGACGGTTCCCCATGAACTTTATATGGTCTCAGGACAGTCGGTACTCTAGAATTTGGACTGTTAGCATTGATTCACCAGCTGAAGGAGGACTGACAATTTCGTCTTATTGAAATTGCAATACATGAGCGAGAGAGGTGGCGCAGTGATAAGCACACTGGACTCATATTCAGGAGGAAGACGGTTCAAACCCGCGTCCGGCCATCCTTATTAGGTTTTCCATGATTTTCTAAATCGCTTCAGGCAAATGTCGGATGGTCCTTTAAAAGGGCACGGCCGACTTTCTTCCCTATCCTCTCCTAACCTGATGCTGTTTGATTCGCTCCCCGATATCAAACAACCAACCGCAATAGATGAGCACAACTATCGAAGACCTACTGGCGGCTCAGAATTCTTCAGAATCCGTTTCAATACAAAGGTGAACAGTGACTGCACGGTATACATATGCCAGAAATAGATCGTCAGAATCAAGTGTTCATGAAAGATTATTTTAGTCAAACTCTGGATGGTGGCACGTTTGGAAGCTAAAATGAAGTGGAGAGATGATACAAGTGCTACGATGATATTCTCACAGGAACGCTAGGATTAATGCCTCACACGCACAGATCATGCAGTTGCTGTTGATTACGGGCCGGGTCACACAATTTCTGTTAATTACAGGCCGGTGGTTTGTGGGAGTGGGGTTGGTGTCGAGTAGCATGACGCTTCTTCACCTGTGTTTTGAACAAGAGATACTTTACAGCCTCGCTGCTGCTGTCCGGCGGGTATTTCCGCATGGGGAGACGTGGGGGCGAGGCGCTGTGCGAGAGACGTCGCCACTTGGTTCCCGCCGGGGCCAGCGCCGGTGCGAGCACGGGAACAACAGAGTTTGTTAAGTGCTGCGAGGCGCGTTACGCGTGCTAACGGCTTACAGCTTAATCTTTGTGGCCGCCGTGAATGGGCACTTTCAGGCCGCCGCGGTCCCTTCACTTTTCCCAGAGGCGGCCGGCGATGCAGCTCGCGCCTCGGCTGTTCAGACTTGCTCCTCTGCGACAGGGCAGCGCTGACGTAATAGCGCTTTTGCAAAACGCTGCTCTTTCTGGAATATGGGTATCAATTTACAACGAATGCTGATTCGAATTCCATTTCTTTTTCTTACCATCATTTTCTTGTGCCGTTATCCCGCATCGGCGCATGCTCGGACTGGTTATTAATGGACCCCCCTCCCCTCCCTCCCCCCTCCCTCCCCATACACACCGGAAAGGAATATGTGTAGTCCGCAGCTCGTGGTCGTGCGGTAGCGTTCTCGCTTCCCACGCCCGGGTTCCCGGGTTCGATTCCCTGCGGGGTCAGGGATTTTCTCTGCCTCGTGATGACTGGGTGTTGTGTGATGTCCTTAGAATAGTTAGGTTTAAGTAGTTCTAAGTTCTAGGGGACTGAAGACCATAGATGTTAAGTCCCATAGTGCTCAGAGCCATTTGAACCGTTTTTGAATATGTGTACTCCAACTGTCTGCGTGCTGTGTTATCCATGGCAAAGAGAGCGATAGTTTGCTAAATGTTTACGAATCATACTAAGGCGCGACTTGGGTACCAGCCCGATAGTCACCTAATTGGTGGTGGGAAACCGCCTAAAAACCACATGACCGGCACACCAACACTCATTGTTAAGCCGACTGGCAATCCGATTCAGGGTAGAGCATCTCCTCGTCCTGCACGTGGCGCTTTAACAGGCACGCTTATCGGGGCTGGTCAAATTTTTTCTTTTGGCTAGCCGTAACTCGACGAGAAGAGCGGAACGTTTTGATTGCTCAAGTAAAAAAAGTGTATAATTCGAATATTAGATTATTATAAACACGAAACTGTTCTGCTTGATCACTTTGTAGTCCAGCATAATCTCACTGAAGCATCGGTCTCGACGAACCACAGAATCAGGAAATTCAGCTGTAGAGCCACAGGTGAAGCTCAGATTACGAAGATTAAATATTCCCCAATAAGTCCAGTATAAACCACCAAATGCTCATTGCCTGTTGTCAAAATGGTTCAAATGGCTCTGAGGTTATCAGTCCCCTAGAACTTAGAACTACTTAAACCTAACTAACCTAAGGACATCACACACATCCATGCCCGAGGCAGGATTCGAATCTGCGACCGTAGCGGTCACGCGGTTCCAGACTGAAGCATCTAGAGCTGCTCGGCCACCCCGGCCGGTGCCTGTTGTCGCGGGCAACCTTCTACAACCTCGTTCAGCGATTTTAAGGGCAACTTACTCTACGTAATACCGCAATATAAAGTAGTGAATAAAAAGTCGTAATTTCCGGCTGACAAATCCAAAAACTCGTATACGGTAAAATAAGGGCTTGATATTATTCCAATCTTCAATGTCATTCAGTTCAGGTATTAAATTATAGAGAGGTACGTTTCTGATTCTGAGATACTCTGATATCACTGATATCGACTTATTAGGTACACCCTACGTAACTTGGCAGGTGACCATATAACCTTATTTCACACATTTCAGCGTTTGAGTAGGAAACTGCAGCTTTTTTTGAACAAAATAGAAACAAAAACGATTGTTTGTGTTAACCAATTTCACTTTCTTCCATAACCCGTTTCTAGGATTTGCACCATCATATTCAGGCGGGCCAATGTTTCTTTTTTTTTTTTTTTTTGGAAGAAGCCAGTTGTCTGTCTTATGCATTTCGCTACATATTGATTATTATGTGTCACTTGTTACCATAATATGATGAGACTATATCCTCGGACACTTTTTTCCTAATGCACAGATGACTAAAATTCTTTATATGCAAATGAATATCTGAATTTTACCTGAATTCAGTGCCTCTTTGATGTGGCTGTTTTGTTACAAAAACACTGTAAATAAAAAGAATTGTTCAGAAGAGAATTGCGCTCCTCTGACGATTATGTGAAAGACACATATATTTTATTGCTGTCAAACCCAGCGTTCTATTCACTGGATCACGGTCTGTAACGCAGATAGAGGAACCTGGTTGAAGAATTAGTTGGATATGTATGGATATGGGAATGTGGAACAGGATGTCGAGATTACAAGAATGATACGAGTATTACAAGTAACATAATTAAACGAGTACAGAAGTTATTTCAATATTCGACGAAGTGTCTAACATGACTGATCAGGGTTTTGAAATCTGTTCTACTTTTGTACGTTAACTGTTGGTGCCGAGAAGCAAAGTGAAAACCAACTAATTGTGGGTTTCTTCTTCAGTGTAACCATTTTCCCACAAAAATTACTGCAACGAAAATATACAGTGGTGTCGCCTTGTATGGAGCGACGCTTTCAACAACTTTTGCCGCCAAGATGGAGATAAAACAGAGCACGTTTATTGGAATGCTCTGGAAAGAATCAGTTCAAGTGTAAAAAGACAGATCAACAAACATTATAATGAAGACTGTAGGATTCATTGCTCAGTAAGACGTATAGTATTGTATTGCATTGTATGTTAACTGGAGGCAGCCGCAGTTGTCCACAACCCCACGACGCCTACGGCAGTCCACTTCACACCTCCACCACCCCACACAGAACCACTCTTTCAGGGTTACTGTGCGGTTCGGCACCCTGTGGAACCCCCCCCTCCCCCCCCCTCCCCCCCAGGGAACGTCTCACACCAGACGAGTGTAATCCCTGTTTGCGTGGTAGAGTAATGGTGGTGTACGCGTACGTGGAGAACTTGTTTGCGCAGCAATCGCCGATATAGTGTAGCTGAGGCGGAATAAGGAGAACCAGCCCGCATTCGCCGAGGCAGATGGAAAACCGCCTAAAAACCATCCACAGGCTGGCCGGCTCACTGCACCTCGACACAAGTCCGCCGGGCGGATTCGTGTCGGGGACCAGGCGCTCCTTCCCAATCCGGAAAGCCGTGCATTAGACTGCACGACTAACCGAGCGGGCAACACATATTACACATCGCATATTCTTTCAACATTTCCTTTTGTAGTCAGATTAGATCACACTAAGGTAAAAGCGTTACGCGAATAAAAAGTAAAACTGACATTTGTGGCCTCATAAACTTATTAGGCAGTCCTTATACTCCACAATAAACATTTAAATGTAATGCAGTTAATTAATTTTACACGAATTTTAGCAACAATTTCACATCTCAGAACTGCACTCTTAATTTCACTGTACTAAAGAGCCTTGTTATCTGTATTGCTAAACGGCTAACATTGTTAATAGTTCATGATTCGTGGTGCACAGTCCCAAACGCAGTGTGCCTTTCTAACGGCTTCCAGGAGCAGCAAAAATTTGATGCTCAGTATTTAATATAACTGATGATCAAACTTAAGAAATGTAAATGTTGTCATAATCAACTCATTAAGAGGTTTAACCTTACGTTAAAAGTTTAACAGAATGTAACAAATATTACAGTTAGAAACTGTGTACAGGTATGTCTTCAGACAGCGAAACTGACCACGTGCACATACCAGAACTGTGTGCATCCACTGTCTGAGAATGAGACTACTCAGTGACTCGCAATACACATTCACATTATTTTAACCCTTTACGTAACTTTTTCTCGCTGACACGCCCACAAAATGATGAAATGACGAAAAGGTTATCGCTTACTACATTTTCGCTGTAAAAATACCGGCACGCGTTCAGTAAAACTACCGCATAAGGCACGACGGTTTAATTTGTAACTCCTTTACCTCTAACTCTATTCACAAAACCTATTTTTCTGGCGGTCATACACTATTGTTTATACCTGCGAAATTATGTTATTGTACTTCACATTGTTCAGGAGATATGACGTCATAAAAATTGAGATGGTGATGGTTGAAAAATTATCTTTTGCTTCAAATGGAGTGCAAATTACTCAGACTATTCCCATGAACCATGGACCTTGCCGTTGGTGGGGAGGCTTGCGTGCCTCAGCGATACAGATAGCCGTACCGTAGGTGCAACCACAACGGAGGGGTGTCTGTTGAGAGGCCAGACAAACGTGTGGTTCCTGAAGAGGGGCAGCAGCCTTTTCAGTAGTTGCAAGGACAACAGTCTGGATGATTGACTGATCTGGCCTTGTAACAATAACCAAAACGGCCTTGCTGTGCTGGTACTGCGAACGGCTGAAAGCAAGGGGAAACTACAGCCGTAATTTTTCCCGAGGGCATGCAGCTTTACTGTATGATTACATGATGATGGCGTCCTCTTGGGTAAAATATTCCGGAGGTAAAATAGTCCCCCATTCGGATCTCCGGGCGGGGACTACTCAAGAGGATGTCGTTATCAGGAGAAAGAAAACTGGCGTTCTACGGATCGGAGCGTGGAATGTCAGATCCCTTAATCGGGCAGGTAGGTTAGAAAATTTAAAAAGGGAAATGGATAGGTTGAAGTTAGATATAGTGGGAATTAGTGAAGTTCGGTGGCAGGAGGAACAAGACTTCTGGTCAGGTGAATACAGGGTTATAAACACAAAATCAAATAGGGGTAATGCAGGAGTAGGTTTAATAATGAATAGGAAAATAGGAATGCGGGTAAGCTACTACAAACAGCATAGTGAACGCATTATTGTGACCAAGATGGATACGAAGCCCACACCTACTACAGTAGTACAAGTTTATATGCCAACTAGCTCTGCAGATGACGAAGAAATTGAAGAAATGTATGATGAAATAAAAGAAATTATTCAGATTGTGAAGGGAGACGAAAATTTAATAGTCATGGGTGACTGGAATTCGAGTGTAGGAAAAGGGAGAGAAGGAAACATAGTAGGTGAATATGGATTGGGGGACAGAAATGAAAGAGGAAGCCGCCTGGTAGAATTTTGCACAGAGCACAACATAATCATAACTAACACTTGGTTTAAGAATCATGAAAGAAGGTTGTATACATGGAAGAACCCTGGAGATACTAAAAGGTATCAGATAGATTATATAATGGTAAGACAGAGATTTAGGAACCAGGTTTTAAATTGTAAGACATTTCCAGGGGCAGATGTGGACTCTGACCACAATCTATTGGTTATGACCTGTAGATTAAAACTGAAGAAACTGCAAAAAGGTGGGAATTTAAGGAGATGGGACCTGGACAAACTAAAAGAACCAGAGGTTGTACAGAGATTCAGGGGAGCATAAGGGAGCAATTGACAGGAATGGGGGAAATAAATACAGTAGAAGAAGAATGGGTAGCTTTGAGGGATGAAGTAGTGAAGGCAGCAGAGGATCAAGTAGGTAAAAAGACGAGGGCTAGTAGAAATCCTTGGGTAACAGAAGAAATATTGAATTTAACTGATGAAAGGAGAAAATATAAAAATGCAGTAAGTGAAACAGGCAAAAAGGAATACAAACGTCTCAAAAATGAGATCGACAGGAAGTGCAAAATGGCTAAGCAGGGATGGCTAGAGGACAAATGTAAGGATGTAGAGGCCTATCTCACTAGAGGTAAGATAGATACCGCCTACAGGAAAATTAAAGAGACCTTTGGAGATAAGAGAACGACTTGTATGAATATCAAGAGCTCAGATGGAAACCCGGTTCTAAGCAAAGAAGGGAAAGCAGAAAGGTGGAAGGAGTATATAGAGGGTCTATACAAGGGCGATGTACTTGAGGACAATATTATGGAAATGGAAGAGGATGTAGATGAAGATGAAATGGGAGATACGATACTGCGTGAAGAGTTTGACAGAGCACTGAAAGACCTGAGTCGAAACAAGGCCCCCGGAGTAGACAATATTCCATTGGAACTACTGACGGCCGTGGGAGAGCCAGTCCTGACAAAACTCTACCATCTGGTGAGCAAGATGTATGAAACAGGCGAAATACCCTCAGACTTCAAGAAGAATATAATAATTCCAATCCCAAAGAAAGCAGGTGTTGACAGATGTGAAAATTACCGAACTATCAGTTTAATAAGTCACAGCTGCAAAATACTAACACGAATTCTTTACAGACGAATGGAAAAACTAGTAGAAGCCAACCTCGGGGAAGATCAGTTTGGATTCCGTAGAAACACTGGAACACGTGAGGCAATACTGACCTTACGACTTATCTTAGAAGAAAGATTAAGGAAAGGCAAACCTACGTTTCTAGCATTTGTAGACTTAGAGAAAGCTTTTGACAATGTTGACTGGAATACTCTCTTTCACATTCTAAAGGTGGCAGGGGTAAAATACAGGGAGCGAAAAGCTATTTACAATTTGTACAGAAACCAGATAGCAGTTATAAGAGTCGAGGGACATGAAAGGGAACCAGTAGTTGGGAAGGGAGTAAGACAGGGTTGTAGCCTCTCCCCGATGTTGTTCAATCTGTATATTGAGCAAGCAGTAAAGGAAACAAAAGAAAAATTCGGAGTAGGTATTAAAATTCATGGAGAAGAAATAAAAACTTTGAGGTTCGCCGATGACATTGTAATTCTGTCAGAGACAGCAAAGGACTTGGAAGAGCAGTTGAATGGAATGGACAGTGTCTTGAAAGGAGGATATAAGATGAACATCAACAAAAGCAAAACAAGGATAATGGAATGTAGTCTAATTAAGTCGGGTGATGCTGAGGGAATTAGATTAGGAAATGAGACACTTAAAGTAGTAAAGGAGTTTTGCTATTTGGGGAGCAAAATAACTGATGATGGTCGAAGTAGAGAGGATATAAAATGTAGACTGGCAATGGCAAGGAAAGCGTTTCTGAAGAAGAGAAATTTGTTAACGTCGAGTATAGATTTAAGTGTCAGGAAGTCCTTTCTGAAAGTATTTGTATGAAGTGTAGCCATGTATGGAAGTGAAACATGGACGATAAATAGTTTGGACAAGAAGAGAATAGAAGCTTTCGAAATGTGGTGCTACAGAAGAATGCTGAAGATTAGATGGGTAGATCACATAACTAATGAGGAAGTATTGAATAGGATTGGGAAGAAGAGAAGTTTGTGGCACAATTTGACCAGAAGAAGGGATCGGTTGGTAGGACATGTTCTGAGGCATCAAGGGATCACCAATTTAGTATTGGAGTGCAGCGTGGAGGGTAAAAATCGTAGAGGGAGACCAAGAGATGAATACACTAAGCAGGTTCAGAAGGATGTAGGTTGCAGTAGGTACTGGGAGATGAAAAAGCTTGCACAGGATAGAGTAGCATGGAGAGCTGCATCAAACCAGTCTCAGGACTGAAGACCACAACAACAACATTCTCATCCAGTGTTTGATAATGAGAGCATTTAGTGACGTCTAACTTTAAACTTTTTCTAAACTTTTTTCACGCTTGCACGCTTAACGTGAAATATTTAACACATCTGGGGGGCATTCGACTCATTTGTAAAGTAATCAGAAATTTGAGGCTGTTTTATACAGAAGAGTTGGATTGTTTAAGGAATCGGGTGTTTACTGGTCGTTTATAATATATGACTTCAGTTCCATATTATGAGAAGAAAATATTCATTTGAAGTGATTGGACGAAATCACGCAAAATCCTTACAAGGATACGCACAGTGTGATCCGATTTACTTTTCATCAAAATGTGAACGAAGTAGAGGATGAAAGTTATGGTTTAGGGTTCCATCGAAGAACAGTTGGTTAGATACTGTACACACACTCAGACTGAACTAGGATGGGACTTTATATCATACGTGGCGCAATCAGTGGAGCCATTCCTCTTAAGCGATTTTGGGAAACCAGGGATAACCTAAATCTGGATGACAATCGTGACGTGCATCCCGTTATTCCCAAAAGCGAGTACAGTTAGATTAAGAAATTCGCCTCTTTAAGTGCTCAAAATTTTAATTTCCATCCCGAAAAAATAAAGCTGCGTAATAAATTTTTTGTTTGTTTACAGGTACATACCATCCTCGCGACACAGTACCATTGCACGCCGCTAGAGCAACTAGTTAATTAATTAGCCCCTTGATAAGGTACAGTATTGTGTGGTAATTCGTTTCCTGGATTTGAAGAGCAACAACGTTGCAACAGTCTATACTGAGTTGGTTAAAATAAACAGCAACAATGCACTATTACGAGCCGGCCGGAGTGGCCAAGTGGTTCTAGGTGCTACAGTCTGGAACCGCGTGTCCACTACGGTCGCAGGTTCGAATCTTGCCTCGAGCATGCATGTGTGTGATGTCCTTAGGTTAGTTAGGTTTAAGTAGTTCTAAGTTCTAGGGGACTGATGAACTCAGCAGTTAAGTCCCATAGTGCTCAGAGCCACTATTACGTGGGGTGGTTATTAAATAGTGGGACTATTGCAATGAAACATTTTATTTCAAAAACATACATATTTAGTTATTGTCACCCTCAGTATAATCCTCTCCTATATCCCTAACACGCGCCAAGCGAATTATCTAGTGATGGAAATGGTGCTGAAAGTCTTCGTCTGTGAGCTCCTAGATGACGCGTGCCTCATTTTCTCTCACTGCTTCAACAGACAGAAATTTTGTTCCTTTTAATGTCGATTTGACTTTGGGGAATAAATAAAAGATACATAATGCAAGTTCAGGTGAATAAGCTGGGCGGTCTAACAATGGGATGCTGTACTACGCTATAAATCCCTCAACAGACAATGCGGTGTGAGCTGATGCGGTGTATTGAAGCAAAACCCATGACTTGTTCGTCCGCAGTTCGGGCCTTTTTTTTCCTTGTTTTCTCACAGAGCTATTGATTAATAGTTGGCCATTCAGGAACTCAGTGAAGACACACAGTTCCATGTACATCAAAATAAAAAAGACCAACATCACTTCGAATCTTGATTTGCTCATTCTAGCCTTTTCTTCTCTCGGTGAAGTTGGGCCCTTACAATGCATGGACAGGAGCTTAGTTTCTGGATCATAAGTCATACGCTATCACTCTTATCAGAAAATTAGGGTCATATGCAGCGGTACTCAAAGTGTCGGTACAAACATTTTCACGAGCTTCTTTTTGTTCGATCGTTAGAACTTTCGGCGCCAGTTTCGCACACACATTTTCGTGTTAAACTGGTTATGTAACATTTGCCTTACGCATTTTTTGTCAATTCCTACAGTTTCAGCAAGTGATCGAATACCCAGCGACTGCCAGATCGTGTCAGATTAGGTACTTTTTCCATGTTTTCATCTCTTTCTGATGTTGAAGGGCTTCACAGGAGTGAGTCATCTTCAACGTCGTCTCAGCCATCGTGGAAACGCTTAACCCACCGACAAACTCGCTTCTATTACAAAAAGTCTTTTACAGTCTTTTACGAAAAGATAGGTTTCAGTAGTATTTGTTCCAAGTTGCATGTAAAACTTCACGACTATTCGTTGCTCTATTATTACACTTATTTTTCGGCAAAACGAGATAACAGCTCTTACACAAATGCCACGGCCACACTGATTTGTCTACAGACAGAGAAGCCGCATTCTACTAAGAAGGCGTCATGCTTCACAGCTATTGTCGTCCATCTTTGGCCCATGCGTACTTGCTCTGTGACAGCATCAGTCCCATTATTTTATTGTCGCACCTCGTATATGACACAGTGTTTAGGTGCACCAGATGCTTCCAGTGTGGCCAAAATGTCTGAATGACGAAGACCAAAGTGACAGACCTTTTCTTTGTGAAGAACTGGGAGGCGATGGAGAGGTGGAGAGCTTGTTACTCGAAGACCAGCGTATCACAATCGAGGCAACAGTGTAGAAATGATCAATTTTCATAACCTTGCACGACATTTTTAACATGACATGTATCGCTGCCAGCTATGTCCTGCGACTGCTCATGCCCATTCAAACTGTCCACCGAACCGAGATGGCAGAGGAGATGTTACATCTGGGTCAAGCCAGTCAAAATGACGTCTTCAACCGCCTAACAATCAAGAACGAGTGCTGGGTGTACCGCTATAACTGCGAGACAAAGGAACAGTGGAAACAAAGGATACATGTAGGTTCAAAACCGGCGATAAAAGCGGAGGTCGACGTGTAAGATAATGCTAAATATTTTTTGCGATGGATTATGCTCGCAAGAGACTTACCATCACAGGAGTATACTAGCGAAATCTCCTGACGAGGTTACGGCAGGATGCCGAGACGAAACGTTACGGCAGGTTGCCGAGACGAAACGTAGGTGTGAACGGTCTAAGGAGGTGCTCTTGGTCCTTAACAACGCCCAGTTCATTCTGCAGAGGACACAGTCTTACATTCCGCTTCTTTGAGCTATCAAGTTTTGATCAACCGTCCCGTATACTCCTGATATACACTCAGGGACTACTACCTCTCTCCTCAAACGAAAGAACAATTGCGTGGCAGACGTTTCCAGAATTACGAGTAGGTACTTGTTCTGAACAGCCCAAACGCAGACTTCTACGACGAAGGTCTCCTTCAAGTCATACATCGTTGGGGAAAAAATGGTCGGTGAACATGTAGAGAAAGACTAACACAAGCACCAAGTTTAATGGTCGCAAGTTATTTTTTGCAGATGTAATAATTAATACTCTATGACTACAAAAATTAAGAGAACCTACGAATTGTGACGTCCTACCATGATCAGACTACGATGCGGAATAAGTTGCGGTTGTTACTGCAGTGATAGCAGCCTATTAATATCCATACAGTAACACGGCCCGTCAGCGGCGAGGTGATTCAGTGGGAGGATAATGAAGGGGTGCTGTGGCGGCGGCAGCATACAGCCCGAATAGTGTGTGTGTGTGTGGGGGGGGGGGGGGGGGATGACTCTTGCAGCTGGCCGGCCGGCTGTTCTCTAGCGGTGGCTAATCCCACACCAGCTGCTTCACCCACTCACAGACGCTGCACGCCAGGTCTCCCAATGTGACAAGCTTTCACGGTTTTTGCCATCATGAAGTTGTATGAAGACCTTCCGCATAGTGGCGGTATGCTTACGGACATTCCTACATCGAAAATCTGACCAGCTTGAGAGTAGAATTTACATCTTTGAATGTTTATATTTGTACTTAAAAATATATTAATTATATTCACAGAAAAAGTATTTGAGGTTAGTTAGCAGAGCTATCTGTGAGCCACACAGATAATCACGGTGTGTATGAAATTCAAAAGCGAGACGACAACAGTGCCGGGACGCCAAGATATAACAGACCACTTGTGAACAAGATTGGCAGACTAATAACAACTAACCATTGTCAATTAATACTGCGCGGGAGCGAGACTTCGTGTTGAGACGTGGGACGAAACACCCGCTTTGACGCGAACAACAGATTACAGCCGATTCGCAGGTGTGACAGTGGTGTTGAGGGGCAGAAATTACACTTACAAACGATCTCGCTTCCTTGTTTAGTCAGATAAGCACTGGATTTAAGGTAAAGTGATTATTTATGTGTTCGTCGTCCTCGACCAGGAATGTCCCAGGGAAATGTGATAGGAATGCTGTTACTTTCTGTATACGTAAATGATCTGGCGGAGAAGGTAAGCACCAGTCTGCGGCTCATTGCCCATTAGCTGTTCTGTATGGGAAGATGCTGTAAGTGACTGTAAGAGGATACAAGATGACTTAGACAGAATTTCTAGTTGGTGTAGTGAATTGCAGGTAGCTCTAAATGTAGAGATGTAAGTTAATGAGGATCATTGGCAAAAGAAACCCATAATGTTCGAATACAGTATTAGTAGCGTGCCGCTTGGCAAGGTCACGTCGATTAAATATCTAGGCGTAACGTTGCAAAGCAATATGAAATGGTATAGATTGACTCTTACACAGAAGATTACAGCAACAAGACAGTTTTTACATTCTATTTATTTATTTAAACAGCGCCGTTACCGGTTTCGAGCCAATAAGTTCATCTTCAGACGACTAGTTCACGTTTTACATTACATTTCGTGTTTTGTTTCGTTTGGGGAAACAAAAAAAACTAAATGCAATGTAAAACGTGAACTAGTCGTCTGAAGATGAACTTATCGGCTCGAAACCGGTAACGGCGCTGTTCAAATAAATAAATAAATAGCATGTAAAACGTGGCTGGTTGCTGTAATCTTCTGTGTAAGAGCAAACCTATATTTTGTACACAGCCACGGGCTTAATATGTCAGTTTCTGACAAAACAGCAATATGAAATGGAATGAGTATATAAGGATTGTAATAGGGAATGCGAGTGGTCGACTTCGGTTAATTGGGAGAATTTTAGGAAAGTTTGGTATATCTGTAAATTAGACCATGTACACAACACTTGTGTGACCCATTACTGGGTACTGCTCGAATGTTTGGAATTCGTTGCATCTCGGACTAAAGGAAGGCATCGAAACAATTCAGAGGCGGACTGCTAGATTGGTTCCCGATAGGTTCGAACAAGAGGCAAGTGTTAGGGAGATGCTTCGGGAACTCAAATTGGAAACCCTGGAGGAAAAGCGTCGTTCTACTCCAGCAATACTACTGAGAAAATTTAGAGAACCGACATTTAAAGCTGACTGCCAAACGTCGTGTAATATTACAATATATATATATATATATGTTATTTGGAGAGGAAAAAACGCAGAAGTATTACATCAGAGATCAGTTGTATAGAATATAATCAAATTTGCTACCAAAAATAATTATTTTTAATTTAAAGGAAGCTTACACTATATCAATATAAGTTTCATAGAGTTCTTTGAGTCGATTTTTCTCAAGTATTGCATTTTTGAGTTGTGTTATTGTTCTTGTCGGGTTGCGATATGAAAGCATGAAAACTTCTTCCCACGCTTTACCTATTAGGACCTTTGAAATCAGAATGTAATAGGAATAATGACCATTTCCTTAGCATGGATGGAGAAAGAGGAGCTTTTTCTATGATGTCACTACGACTCTTACTAGTAAACTGAACTCTAGTTAGTGATCATAAAAGGAACTACTCTCATGAGTCAAAACATTACGATCATTGTCCATCGCGGGATTGAAAGCCACCTGGAGCCTTCGTTGACGCATGACGCGGTAAGGAAAGTACATAAGCGGAGAACAGGCGAATAGGGGATCATTCTAACGATGATACATGACGCAAATGGGGAAATACACTGACGTAAACGACTCGACAAAGGGCAGACTGCTACTGTCCGGTGATTGGGGACGGGCATATGGGAAATGGCGAAGATGATCGGTTATTCGCGTGCTGCTGTCTTGAACATCTGTGGAAATCGGTAGAAAGGCGGTGAAACCACAAGTAGACGACAAGGTATTGGTCGTCTACGCCTCACCACAAAACATGTTCGTAGGATTGCTCGGTCTGTCAAGCACAACACCGGGCGACCTGTGGTAGACCTGACGACAGGCAAAATGGTAGTGCAAGTACAAGTGTTTAGCAACACATTGTTCGGAGCACGTAAGTGTGATTTGCAGAGTATCCATATAGATGTAGATGTAGACTGATGAATATGGGGCTCTGCAGCAGACGACACCTACGACTTCCCACGCTGACCCAGAGACATCTTGAATTCCGACTGCAGTGGGCAAGGAATCATCTAGATTAAACTGTAGATCAATGGTGACGTCTCACCTACTCGGACGAATAAAGTATTTTGGTACATTAGTCGATGGTCGTGTGCAGATATGCTGTCATCCAAACGTACAGCTGTTCGAAACATACACCGCGCCACGGGCGTAGGCCGATGGGAGCCATATTATTTGTTCATTTCTTTCCCACTTACCCTGAACAGATTAGAACCTTAAGGCCCTCTCTTACATCTGACCTGGAGCAACACATACCGAAGATATTACAAAACCTTCGCAATAATAAAAATAATAATGGTAGTAGTCACTGATAATAATAATAACAAAGATAATAATTGACACTAATAACAACAACAATAATAAAAGGCATTTAGAATGATACACATTAGCTTAGCACATTTGTAGCCGTGTTTGTTATTATCAGAAGCGGAATGAGTAAAGGAAGAGGAGAAGAATGAAGTGACAGTAACAATGACTGTTAGGAAAGAACACAATATAAATAGAGAACCCTGCCGAAAAGGGGTAGGGAAAATTTCTGGGGGAGGGAGACTGGCGAGAATGAGCTCCACAGAATGTAAGAGAGATGGCTATTGTGATAGAAGGTAGACCAATAGCTGTCTTTTGATGTATGGAAGGAATCTTACATCTCTGATGTTTTCAGGAGATTGTTCCATAATCGGGTGATGATGCAGAAAATGATTTAGAAAACATGGCGGGGCGCTATGTCATGGGGCAGAGAGAATTTTACTTTGTTGAGAATGAGTATTTCTACTATGGTTCAAATGGTTCAAATGGCTCTGAGCACTATGGGACTTAACATCTATGGTCATCAGTCCTCTAGAACTTAGAACTACTTAAACCTAACTAACCTAAGGACATCACACAACACCCAGCCATCACGAGGCAGAGAAAATCCCTGACCCCGCCGGGAATCGAACCCGGGAACCCGGGCGTGGGAAGCGAGAACGCTACCGCACGACCACGAGATGCGGGCTTTCTACTATGCTGTTCAGATAATAGAGTAAGGGTTGCAGACAAATATGAGGGAGTGCAGTGATTGAGAAGACGTTAGAGCTAACATAGAGTACGACTGTCTCTACGCTTGTCGGCACGTAGCCGTGATCGTTGTTCGTAGGTTGGTGTGATATATCGATAAAACGTACGTCACAGTTGTGTATACTGTGGGGGACATTCACCTGGACCTCCATGGTCGTGGTATCTGTGGCAATAATCGAAGGTGCCGTGATAGCTATGGGCTACCTGATTATTATTGCGCACCACTTTCATCCCTTCATGTTACATGTCTTCCCCGACAGCTACGGCATTTTCCATCAGGATAACTGTCCAAGTGAGAGGGCTAGAATCATGCTAGAAAGGTTTAAGGAGCATGAGCCCAGAATTATGCTACAGAAGATTAAGGAGCATGACAATTAACTCATGTTGATGTCTTTGTCAACAAGTTTTCTTGATCTGAACCCAATGGAAGACGTCTGTGATGTTATCGGGCGCCAGCTCATCGCCCAAAATCCACAGGCCTGTACTTTAAGGACATGCATGTGGACATCTGGTGCCACATACCTCCGGAAAACTAGCAAGACTTGTCGAAAACATGCACAATCGCTGCTATATTGCGCTTCAAAGGTGTACAAACAGACCACTAAGCAGGTGGTCATAATTTTACTTTCATCCCTACAGAGTAACAGTAGCGACCGTTGCTTCCGACAAAGTCAATGAGAACTCAAGATTTTTATGAAACTGGCAATATTTTATCCCTCCCCCCCTGCACACACACACACACACACACACACACACACACACACACACACACACATGGGAGCGCGGACGCGCACAACCATGTGCTAGCGCTTTATATTGTATTATGTAACGGAAGTCGTTTAACCTGTGAAATGCGTTACTGTTTGTTATTAGAAATGTTCAACGTACTCATCTGCAGCTCTCGAGGTTCTTCGTGCAGAAACCTTCGATTATATTATGGGGCCTCGCATTGTTCTGAGATTTTCCGTGCAGCCTTTCAGTCGCTTAACAGTGAATGTCTTGAAGCACACGCCGGAATAAAAGAATCGTGTTGTATGCGGCCAAATTCCATACGTTGAATAACGCACTAACAGGCGTGCTACGTACGTGAGAAATTCACAGAAGTATACCTATAGAAGTCTTGCGGGAAGACATGACTGCCATCTGCCTCTGTGATATGCTTCGCCATCTGATATTTTGTAGTGCACGTTACCGTCGACTATCAGTGCATCAAGTCATCTGATGATTAGGAAAAGGTACACAAGCTTATAGTGTGATGTCTACTCTATCAAAGCATTCAGTAATCAGAAGTGTTCATGTCTATAGTAGGTACGGCGAGAGAAGGTACGTGGTAGTTAATCGTAGCTTGCTACACCATCGCGAAACATACCATTGCAGTTGTTACCAATTCACGATTCCCACCAATGTAATATTGTCAGTATAGAGTGTAAAACAGAACATTTTGTACATATTTTGTATATCACGTACTATTGGAGACCTTATAAATGTAATTAAATAGTGCAGAAACTATAAATTATGACTTCCTTTGAATAAAATATGGATTAGTAAAATTTACGATGGTTTAGTAACCATTTAACATTTCCACCCCTTCAGTTCTGCAGGCTTAATGTGGGCATGAGCGTCGACTTCGCGCGTCTGCGACGACCAGTCACGTAACATAATTTTGTTTGCGTCAGGGATTTTCCACTATTGCGTGCAATATAGCCTTCTACAGGTATAATTTTCTTTGTCTCCAGAAATGTGGTGAAGCCTTGTACGAGTAGTATAATCTGAAAACCAATAAAAATTTTGAGATCTACTTCTCCCGAATACTCCGTCACATTATGTTTATTTCTCCCTGAAATATTGTAGCGTGGGAGAAAAGCTTGAAATGTTCATTCTTGAAATGCTACTAGCTGGAGCAATGCAGACATCAGGACCCTCTGCCGCACAGCACCCGACACAAATCCACGCGATGAGAAAGAAAAGGACCTCCGAAATCCGGGTTTAGAGCGGTGGCACCGACAAGGCAAGCGGCAGCTTTGTCTGTTCTTCTCTGAATGGCTCTCTCTCTCTCTCTCTCTCTCTCTCTCTCTCTCTCTCTCTCTCTGTGTGTGTGTGTGTGTGTGTGTGTGTGTGTGTGTGTGTGTGTGTGTGTGTGTGTGCCGGGGGTGGGGGGTGGGGGTTGATGTGGGTGGGTGAAGGGTCGTGACGGGCACACCGAGTTTTGCCGCCTCAGGTCCACTGTGTTTGGGGACCGAATACCACACTGCCTTCACAGGGTACCGTTTTTTACTCTCCTCCCTGCTTTTGTACAAACGTGGTGGCTTGGGACGCGTGTTTGCTTCACACCTTGAGCACACAACACCCGAGCCGCACACTTCGGGTCCACCCGACGGAAACAATTCTGCACGTGTTATGTAAGTCTGTGAGACTACCTCGCTCCCACTGAACCAAGTGAGCAGTTCAGGTAACTGGACGCTCTAGCTCACTTCTTACTGTCGGTCTTTCTTATAAAAGACAGGGGAAATAATCAGACTACAATGCAGAGCATATAGTCACATCCCTCCAAGCCTTTACAGTCGCTGACGTGGCAGAAAAGTTACATCTTACATATTTTCAGAAATTGAACTGAATTCGTCAGGAAAAAAGTTTCATAGTCGGAAGACACTAAAGTTCGCTTAGTCTTAATACAGCACTGTATCAGGGAAGTTGCACAACCACAGTTGATCTATATATGTCATCGTGATGTATGAGACAAAACGCCTCTTCTTTAGTTAGGGTATCTGATCCCACAAAAAATTTCTACTTTCCTACAATTTCCATTTACTTCTCCATACACGAAAATCGTGTCTGACAATTTTGAACCAGTTTCACTAGTTTTGATCGACTGGACACTACAACTTATATAAGAAGACTGCAGTTTTACAGCACTTTACAGGACTTTTGTTGTACGCATCAAGCAATTTACAGTGCCTAATCCCATGATGATCGTCTGCATATTGATTGGGTTGGCAAGTATTTACATTACAAATTAATTTTTAGTATTGTACAAGTAATGATTCGTAAGTTCTCGTATTTCACTGGCAGAGTTATCACACAAAACATTTCACACCGTAACTCTCGAGCCAGTGATTTACGGATGACAGTTCTTCAGCTATATATAAATACGTGAGCCAGTTTTATTTTGCAAAGTGACAACACATGCTTTGCAATGTTGAGTGCTCACAACATTTCACCTGTCTTCCAAGCTCCACTAAAATCTGAAGTGTTCGGACGTAATAGCCTCAATGAGGGGGGCAGAGCATATTTAGATAAACGCACAGAGCTCTATGTTTTCCACGTCAAAGTAAGAATGCGCAGGTCTGCTGCACTGAAATCCTTATCTTCTTGCACGACCTTATGCCAATGTACTAACTGATGTTTTTATGAAAATTCGCGGTGAGTTATAATTGTTTGCCGTACCGGGAATCTAACTCAAATTTCAGACGCCGTCTTCCGCAGTTGTGACACGCTGTTTCAGTTGACAATTTTGTTCAACAACACGTAAAACCTCTACCAAGCAGGTGTCGCCTTATGGCTAAATGTCTTGGACGGAAAATTTCCAGGACACAGAGCGGCCAAATCGCTCCTCTCTGTACCCTCCTTTCCAGACAATCGTCGAGTTGAAGCTAGCTCTGCAATTCAAAAAATATTATCGTCCAACGGAATTGAGACACAACATCATTACATGGATCTGACGTCACTGTCTGTGTCGTATCACTGCCGGCAGTAATCAGAGTTCGCACTGACGTTACAGTTATGCGACACATACAAACCAACACGCTACTAAGCAGGTCGTCATAAGGTTTCTGTTCACCATTGTGCAAGAAAAGATGTATAGAACTGCATGTCAGTCGAAGAGCCTTATCTTCACTTAACTCTCTAAATCACTTAAAAATTATTTTTTTGTTTAAATTCCATTTGGTAACCATTTTTGAGATGAACATGGAACCCTAAGGCTCTTCTGAGATGCATAACCTCCACAGCTCTCTAGTCACATACAGAGGAAGAGTGTTTAGTTACATAATAATCATGTTTCAAGTCACAGCCTAAAACATTATCCCGACAGTATGCCGAATCCAACGATAGTAGCCAAGGGGCCTGTTACATAATTAATCGGCAAATTAACGCATTAATACCAATTTCCTTCAGACACCTGAACCCACCAAAATGTTGCCTAAGTAAGGGACTGTCGGATGGTGGTGGGCGGCTCACTTTTAGTGTCATCTGATCAATTAAATTCAGAAAGCCACAAGTTGGAGTAAATCAGCTATACTACTGATAACAAATTGCTGGAAAGAGTAACCACTTTAAACAGGAGCGATCTTAAGTGGAATGATGATATAAAACAAGTAGGAGGATAAGTATATGCCAGACAGATTTCTAGGAAGATTTTTAAGGAAATGTAACTCATCCATTAAAGAAGTGGCTTATGAGTCTCTGATTCTGAGCAATGTTCATCAATCTAAGCCCCGTACCAGATAGGACTGATAGAGGAGGTTGAGGAGGTCCAACGAAGAGCGCGCGTTTCGTCACAGGATCGTTTAGTCTGCTCGAAATCGTTACAGAGATGGTCAACTAAGTCCAGTGTCAGACGCTACAGCAGAGGCGGTGTGCATCACGGAGAAGCTTACTATTGAAATTTTTGAGAGAGTACTTTCCCGAAGAGTCGCACAACATATTACTTCCTCCCACATACATCTCGCGAAGTGATCACGACGAGAAAATTCGAGACATTAGAGCTAATATAGGGACTTCCGACAATCATTTTTCCCACTCGCCGTTCGCGAATGGTACAGGGAAAGGGGGACCAGTTAGTGGTACCAGAAATACCCTTGGCCACTTACCGTCAAATAGGATTCCTAGGAAGATTCTTAAGGAAATGTAACTGAGAGCAGCGCGCTTCGTTACAGGATTATTTAGTCATCGCGAAAGCGTTACGGAGATGATAGCTAAACTCCAGTGGAAGGCTCTGCAGGAGAGACGGTCAGTAGCTCGGTACGGGCTTTTGTTGAAGTTTCGAGAACATACCTTCACCGAGGAGTCAAGCAGTATATTGCTCCCTCCTACGTATATCTCGCGAAGAGACCATGAGGATAAAATCAGAGATTAGAGCCCACACAGAGGGATACCGATAATCCTTCTTTCCACGAACAATACGGGACTAGAATAGAAGCGAGAACCGATAGAGGTACTCAAGCTACCCTCCGCCACACACCGTCATGTGGCTTGCGGAGTATGGATGTAGATGTAGATGTAGATAGGTTGCGCAGTATTGATGGAGATGTTCGAATGCACTGAGATCACAATTCTGCTGCAGAAACGCCATGCTGCGCAGGCAGACGATTTTCTCCAGCGGTCGCTGTTCTGGCACCACGACAGTTGTCATAACATTGTCAGGTCGTCTCACCACCCCGGCGGCCCTAAGGCTCAGAAACCGACTTCGGTCCGAAGGTAAAGTTGGTAACAGACACGACGTTCTGTCTGAGTACGCACACTGTTGTGCCGTGTCCGCCTGTATAAAACGGCGAAGAGATGTGGTCCGGACCCCACTCTGCTGTAAGGCTTAGAACATATCACTTTGTTATAAATATTAGTGAGTAAGTTTCCGCTATATTTGTTTGATATGAACGAGTTTCCATCACCTTATAGGCAGCCATGTGTACATTCAGATCAGTAGCAGTTAGTCTGCGACGCGATAGGATACTCTTGGCAACTTCGCCGGCCTTTGTTTCGCGAGTTGCACCGCACGCTCCGAGTATCCCGCATTCAATAATGCTGACGTGGTCAGAATTATAAGAAGGGATAGGAAGACAGAAATCAGTCACAATATCATTGTTTTTTATTATTCTTGCATATCTAGATTTCAGCTATCAATAGCCATCTTCAGTGCATCTGAGAGAGCTGTAATGCAACAAACTCCCAGCAGAACATGTCATCATACGGTTTTACTGGTATACTGGCAGAAGAAAACTGAGAAACCAATGCGATTGCAACTGGCTGCTATGTTCTCATCCTTCCTTATAGTAACAAACAGTCGCTGTGCACAACAGTTCCGTATGGAATCAAAGTCGGTGGTTAAGAATTGTCCCGCTGCCCCCATCTGTATCGGTATCCGATACTTCTCACGGCTAACCGCATTTCTCTTGCGATTTACCTTCGATAGTTCATCCCTTTTCTCTGAATATAATTCTCTGGGTACTGCACAATCTTATATTTTAGGTCTGTAGGAGTTGTTATGTCGTTATTTTTTTCCTACAGAAGAAGGCATTCTGTCGAGAAATTCAGAGTAGTGTGTTGTTTTTGTTCCATGGTGTAACGCAACACCACATTGAAACTGAATAATATATAGTGACTGCTTTAGCTCGTGGTCTGTTACTTAATTGTAGCTTTTTCTCTCTGCCTCGTTTTAATATCGTTTCTTCTGGCAGGCAGCTGATTAAGAATCTCATTTGCGGCTCTTCAGAATCATCATCGCTACAGACACTACCTTATGTGTGCAAATGACTGAAGATGTCGTCTGCTACAGCTTCATAGCATTTATCAACTAATTCATTAGCTAAATCTGTATCAAGTGGCAGGATCAGAATCAGAGTCAGACACCACACTCTGAAATTTTACTTCTGAGACTCCTTGGTTTTTCATTTTCACTGGCAGACAAATACACCAGCGCAGTTTACTTTTCACTGCCTTCACTTGACCATTCCTAGTCATCTACTTCACTCTGACAAACTTCGCTTACAAGTAATTGAGCTGTGTCGCTCCATTCGAGGGTGATCACTTACTTAACAGCTATCCTGTGAAGAGAAATTTGTGGAGCTAGAAATTTCCGATATTTCTGCCGCTTGCTGCATTTCGCGGTTGTTTTATTTTTTATTGACGAAATGTAGGAAAAGAGCGACTTGCGGGTGCCAGCATATTGACCTAAGTAGGATTTTCCAACGAGTTTGCCACCCGCATTCTGTTACTATTTTGGATAGACCGCATAATTAGACAGGAGAGGTTTCACAAGAAATTTTTGTATTGGCAGTGTCCAGATTTTGGACCATGTATCCGAGTTAATGTTCTATTGCGCGAGAGCGTTACGCAGTTGTTCAAGGTTCAGTGGCGGTCGCTTTACAAGATACTTTTATATCATGGAGCGATTTATTGCTGAAGAGTGTTCGTACCAAGAAGTTCTCGGCAGCAAATTACTTCCTCCCACGTAAGTCTCTCGATGTGACACGGACGAGAAAATCAGAGAGATTAGAGCTCATACAGAATTTGATCGACAGCTGTTCTTCCCATGCACCATTCACGAGGGGAACAGAGGGAGTAAAATAATAGTCGTATCCGAAATAACCCTCCACCCACACCGTTCAAATGGCTCTGAGCACTATGGCACTCAACTGCTGAGGTCATTAGTCCCCTAGAACTTAGAACTAGTTAAACCTAACTAACCTAAGGACATCACAAACATCCATGCCCGAGGCAGGATTCGAACCTGCGACCGTAGCGGTCTCGCGGTTCCAGACTGCAGCGCCTTTAACCGCATGGCCACTTCGGCCGGCCCACCCACACCGTAAGATGGCTTGCAGAGTACAGATGTACATGTACGCAATATTTCGACAACTTCAAAAGAAGTTTTCTTCAAGAGTGTCGAGGGTAGGTCACCGATATCTTGCTCAGACTGCAACAAATCAGAGTAATTTTACCTTCGTCGTCCTGCACATTTTGGAACATCGTGAAGGTGTTATAAATACAAGATGAGAAGGGCAGAAATAACAAGTAGTGCCGATTTACTAAAATGATTTCATTTTTCACCAAAGTTCGTTGTATGGTAAAGTATAAGAGCTCACATTTCGATACACGTAGCGCTAAAATTCAGTCTGCTTGTGCACGAAGAACAAATTACCGAGCGAGGTGGCCCAGCGGTTAGCACACTGGGCTTGCATTTGGGAGGACGACGGTTCAATACCTGGTTTAGGTTTTCAATGATTTCCCCAAATCGCTCCAGCTAGAAGCCAGGACGGTTCCTTTGAAAGGGCGCGGTATATGTCCCTATCCATCCTTGAAATAATCAGAGCAGACCTCGATATCGACGGGACGCTAAACTCTAATCTACCTTCCTTCTTTTTGGCAGGAAATTACTTTCATCTGAAACACTTTCTTTCCACGTCAAAACGACACTGTCATAAAGTATTTCACACAATCTTACGTACTGTACGACGCTTTGATGTTGCAGTCACAAGTAGCGCATAAAATAAATTTTAGGTTAATACCAATTCACTGATGTCATGCCTACAATGATCCGATATCTAGCTGACAACAACAGAAAATACTACAAGACTACAAGCTTCTGGTGTCTGATGCTTCTGTCTGAATCATCCACTACGGTGAAGTAGTGCTTCAGCTTGGAGGGAAAGCCTGAAAGAAGTAAATAAATTATTATCTTAAGGCGATATTTTTGAGAAGAGGTACTTATGAATTTTAATGACATGAGAAACAAAATACAACATGTGTAAACCAGTGAGATACGAGGCTATACATGCATGTCGCTGGCAGGAACCTGTCAGGAACGGCTAAATAGTCGATGAGAATCGGTTGGTAAACATGTGTAAAGCTATTAACATACATCAGGATTTAAAAAGAAGAGTGATTATAAAGGTGAAGATGTTGTTTTGCTCGAGGTTTCTTATAAAGTTCACAATTTGTGATTTATATCCATTTGAGACGAAAAATAGCGAAGTCGGCAATCATTATACAGGGTGATTAAAAAAAATACAACTTTAGGAATTTAAAACTCTGCAACGACAAAAGGCAGAGCTAAGCACTATCTGTCGGCGAATTAAGGGAGCTATAAAGTTTCATTTAGTTGTACATTTGGTCGCTTGAGGCGCTGTTGACTAGGCGTCAGCGTCAGTTGATGCTAAGATGGCGACCGCTCAACAGAAAGCTTTTTGTGTTATTGAGTACGGCAGAAGTGAATCGACGACAGTTGTTCAGCGTGCATTTCGAACGAAGTATGGTGTTAAACCTCCTGATAGGTGGTGTATTAAACGTTGGTATAAACAGTTTACAGAGAATGGGTGTTTGTGCAAAGGGAAAAGTTCTGGAACGAGTGATGAAAATGTAGCACGCATCCAGCAAGCATTTGTTCGCTGCCCAGGAAAATCGACTCGCAGAGCTAGCAGAGAGCTGCAAATTCCACAATCAACTGTATGGAGAGTCCTACGAAAAAGGTTAGTTATGAAACCTTATCGTCTGAAATTGGTTCAAGCACTGTCTGCAGCTGATAAGATTAAAAGAATCGATTTCTGTGATTTTATCCTTGCTCAAATGGAAACAGATGAATCTTTCGTTTCAAAGATTGTGTTTAGTGATGAAGCAACTTTCCATACTAACAGGAAAGTCAACAATCACAATGTCTGTATATGGGGCACTGAGAATCCGCGGGAAACAACTCAGTATGAACGTGACTCGCCTAAGGTGAACGTTTTCTGTGCCATTTCAGCCAATAAAGTTTTTGGTCCCTTTTTCTTCGAAGGTGCTACTGTAACTGGACTACAGTATCTGGAGATGTTAGAGAATTGGCTGTTCCCTCAGCTCTAACAAGAAGCACAACAATTCATATTCAGCAGGATGGAGCGCCACCACATTGGCACTTATCTGTCCGTAACTACCTGAACGTCAACTACCCGAGGCGATGGATCGGCCGCCAGGCAGCCCGTGACAGAGCACTTCATCACTGGCCTCCAAGAAGCCCTGATCTTACCCCCTGCGATTTTTTCTTATGGGGGTATGTTAAGGATATGGTGTTTCGGCCACCTCTCCCAGCCACCATTGATGATTTGAAACGAGAAATGACAGCAGCTATCCAAACTGTTACGCCTGATATGCTACAGAGAGTGTGGAACGAGTTGGAGTATCGGGTTGATATTGCTCGTGTGTCTGGAGGGGGCCATATTGAACATCTCTGAACTTGTTTTTGAGTGAAAAAAAACCTTTTTAACTACTCTTTGTAATGATGTATAACAGAAGGTTATATTATGTTTCTTTCATTAAATACACATTTTTAAAGTTGTGGTATTCTTTTTGAATCACCCTGTATAACTATGTAAACATTTTTTGTTTACATGAAGCTTACAGGTACACGAGGTGTGTAAGAAATGTAAAGAGACTGGCAACACTGCAAGCGATCTGGTAACGCTGTGTTGTTCTACTTGTGTAGACAGGTGTGTCCACCCCTTCCACATTTTCAGTCCGAGCTTCAGCTCCGTAAAGGCATCAAGTGATTTCTTTTGAGCGACATCAATGAAACTGTGTTTATGTTTCGTGTTACGAAAGTGGAACGGCGGAATTTAGAGCAACGTTATGCCATCAAGTTCTGTGTTAAACTTAGGGAATACACGAGTGTGACCTCAGAGAAGTTGAAAAAGGCTTATGGGGAACATTACTTATCAAGGGCACAAGATTTTCGCTGGTACAAATCATTTTTGGATGGCCGAAAACGAGTGGAAGATGAACCTCGCAGTGGAAGACCTCCAACTTAAAAAACTGACAGACACGTCGAACGTCTGCGTGATCTTGTGAGATCGGATAGACGCTCAACAATAAGGATAATGAGTGACATGATAATCTTAAACACTTTCACCGTACATCAGATTTTGAGGGAACTTTTGCACATACGAGAGATATGTGCCAAAACGATGCCGGAAAACCTCAGAATTGAGCACAAGGACAATGGACGAAACGTGTGCGTTGATCTTCTTGATAGGATTGCCAATGACCACGAATGGTTCAGTCACGTGATCACAAATGATGGATTCTGGATTTTTGAGTACTATCCTGAGACAAAGCGGCAGAGTGAGGAGTGGCTCACGGAGACATCTCCTTCACAGAAAAAAGCTCGACTGAGCAAATCACAGATCAGAACAACGCTGATTTGCCTTTTTGACAGCAAGGTTATCGTGCACAGAGAATTAGTTCCTCCAGGACAAACTGTCAGCCAAGTGTCAATCGAAGGCTTAGTAAAAGGGTGAATCGGATGAGACCAGACACTGAAGACAAGTGGATCCTGCTTACTGAAAACGCCCCATGACAACAGCTACTTCCATCACGGAATTTTTGACCTCAAAAGACATTGCTGTTGTTCCACAGCCCCCCTCCCCCCTCCCCCTATTCAGCTGATCTGAATCCTTGTGACTTTTTGCTTTCCACGACGTTGAAAAAGTCTTAAAAGGACGTCATTTTAGAACTCTAGAGAACATTCAAAAGAATGTGACCGACATTTTGCCCTACCAGCTGCAGCCTTTCAGCTCTGTTACCAAAACTCGGAACAAACTGTCTGCAGGTGTAAAGCTGCCGAAGGAATTGCTTTGAAGGGGGCGATATTGTTGTTTGAAAAAGTAAAAACTTCCATACATAGAAAAATCAGTCTCATACGTTTCTCATACACCTCGTATATCGACGACTGACAGTGGTGGTTATTACTGTCGTCAGGCAGTATCCCCGATCATGAGCCATTGTCAAATACAAAGCATCACAATATCGTTTTCTGTCTGGGAGGTAATTTGGTCGTTTTTCGGCTGCAGATTCGTTAATTTGCACAGTTCGCGTTTGGATCTGCGCGTCTTCTTCCTTTTTCCGTTACAAAGTACACTGCATGTCGAATTTTGATGGACATTTTGATGGGACGGCGTATGATAAATCTGGCAGCAGCCATTTTAATTCAAATGCTCGCAATAATTCAGCGTGGGTGCTCGATATACGGGCGGGTGGGCGCGAGCGCTCGGCGCGGCCCATTCCGGAACACGGCGCGCGTTCACGTTACAGCGCACTTCAATTAGGCGCCACTCGCAGCCCTAATTACTCATCAGAATTCGGGCTAATTTGACGTATCGATGTTCTGCTCCCAGGGAGCGCAGGCACGCGATTGCGTTTTGTGGTATGCAACGCGCCCAATGAGGGCACCGGCGCGGGTAGCGCATTCCTCAAACTGCGCCGCCATATTTGCCAACTCTTTCCGACCCAGACTGCAGAAATACACACATAACACTCGAATTTCCATTAGAGTGGACAGCTGTAGTCTGCCTCGGAGCACATTACAATAACAACATCACTGAAGGAAAACTGAGGTGACAAAAGTCATGAGATACCTCCTAATATTGTGCTCGACCTGCTTTTGTGTTGTGTAGTGCAGTAACTCGGCTTACCATGGACTCAACAAGTCGTTTGAAGTCCACTGCAGAAATATTGCGCCATGCTGTCTCTATACGCGTCCATAATTGCGAAAGTGTTGCCGGTGCAGGATCTTGTGCAGGAACTAACATCTCGATTATGTCCCATAAATTTTCGATGGGATTCACGTCGGGGGGTCTAGGTGGTCAGAACATTCGCTCGACCTGCTCAGAATGTTCTGACACGGCGCATGGTCATCGTTAAACTTCCATCGTTTTTTGAAAATATGAAGCCCATGAGTAGCTGCAAAGGATTTCCAAGTACAATAACTTTATCTTGGAACTCTTGCATCTGGTTCTCGTTTGCGCAGATAAATACCAATATGGGAGCCGCCTTGATGCAAAACACTTTTTCTTGTCTATTTACTTATTTATTCCCCAAACTAGTCTCAGCGACAAATATCACCGTCATCAGTGGGTTCTTAAAATCTAAAATATGACGAAAATAGCATAGTTATACAAAGACTGTAAAACATTATTACATTTGTACTGTTTGGGGAATAAATAAGTAAGTAAATAATAAAAAGCATTTTGCATCAAGGCGGACTCACAATTTCCATATTGTTGGTCTGCGAGTAGCTGAATGCAACCAATTCCTCTCAATCGTCGATTCAGTTGGACCAGGGAACTCAGTCCATATCACGTAAACATAGACCACACCATTATGGAGCCACCAGCAGCTTGCACAGTACCTTGTCGACAATTTGGGTCCATGGCTTCGTGAAGTCCGTGCCATACTCGAACCCTACCATCAGCTCTTACCAATTGAAATCGGGACTCATCTGATCAGGCCACAGTTTTCCAATCATCTGATACGGCATAAATAATGTTGTGCGATGAGGGCTTACCGTCAGGTAGACCGTTCGGCGGGTACAAGTCTTTCGATTTGACACCACTTCGGCGACTTGCGCGTCGATGGGGATGAAATGATGATGATGAGGACAACACCCAGTCCCTGAGCGGAGAAAATCTCCGACCAAGCCGGTAATCGAACCCGGGCCCTTAGGATTGGCAGTCCGTCGCGCTGACCACTCAGCTACCGGGGGCGGACGTCTGAGATGGTCACGAACCCAGAAGATGCGCTGCAGGCGATGTCGTGCTGTTAACAAAGGCACTCGCAGCGGTCGTCTGCTGCCGTAGCCCATTAACGCCAAATTTCACCGCATTATCCTAACAGATGCGTTCGTCGTAGGTCCCACATTGATTTCTGCTGTTATTTGACGCAGTGTTGCTTGTGTCTTAGCACTGACAGCTCTACGCAAATGCCACTACTATCGGTCGTTAAGTCAAGGGCGTCGGTGGTGAGAGGTAATGCCTCAAAATTTGTTACTCTCGCCACACTCTTCACATTGTGCATCTCAAAATACTGAGTTCCCTTACGATTTACGAAATAGAATGTCGCATGCGTCTAACTCCAATTACCATTCCACATAGGAAGTTGTTAATTGCCGTCGTTCGGCCATAACCGCATCGAAAACCTTTTCACATGAGTCGCCTGAGTACAAATAACAGTTCAGCCAACGCGCTGCCCTTTTATACCTTGTGCACGCGATACTACCGCCATCTATGTATGTGCATATCGCTATCCCATGAATTTGGTCACGTCATTGTATGCTTAACGTAGCGTTGGCATTGACGTTATTAGACGAAGCACAAACTATACTCGGAAAGGATGAGGTAAGAAATCTGCTATAGCTTTTTAAAAACAGAACACTGGCATTGGCCGGAAGTGTTTCACGGATTCTCCTTCTGCAGCCAGCATTCAGAGAGTGGGAATATTCAGTGCCTCCACAACTGGCGGTACCACATACACTCAGAAGGCAGCGAGGGCGCAACATTGGGCAGGAGACACTCTGAATTCCTCGACGTCATATCACGTGGCGTGGTCCCCTGGTCTCTGCATCGGGATAAAGCCTCCACAGTCACAAAGGGCCAGTGTAGTATTCAGCTTACATGCTTGCAACATACGTTTCATCCAACCCCTTGTTACTACACTGCGGGTTTGGTCTGTGCTTGGCAACTGTGTTTGGTATTTGAATGTGCCCACATTTCGCATAGCAGTACGACGGACTTCGGCTTTAATCAAAAATTTGCGGAATTTCATTGTTCATTCTTTGCATAACCGCAGCCACCCTAACGGAAACATCCCTGTTCTTTGAAATAGGTCTATGACCTAACCACTGAATATGGATCGGAAGGATAGGCTTACATCTTGGCAGACAACACAGTCCACTCCTTTCGATTAGCACCAACAGGGCAGCCCAGCGCAGCTTCCTCTCTCTGACCGATGAATCAACAGCAACCGTGTTTTCACCATCTTTAAGTAAGTCATATATTAGAGCTCTTAAAAACTGTAAAGAAGCCATTTTGAATCTCAGTCAACCATATAAATAGCATTATGGTTCTCTTATGAAAGAGTCATTAACAGTAATATAAATCTGCACACCTTGAGACACTCAAGAGACGTTACTCCATGCGTTATCGTAATGTCTGATGCTCACAAAAGTCACACCAAAACCTTTCCTTCACTTTCCGGTTAAATACTTAGAACGAACCCTCAATTCTTCCGTCCGAAGTTTCATTTGATGCAGATCTCCGTGCTAGTCTACTCTCTGCGAGCCTTTTCACCTCTCAGTTTTTACAATCTCCCCCCCCCCCCCCCCCAAGGTAACACAAAGACGATTTCTTGAAGCCTCAGGATGTGTCCCATCAATCTATCCTTTATTTTAATCGAGTTGTACCATATATATTTATTCTCGTTAGTTCGCTGCAGTACCTTTTCCTTAGTTACTCGATCCACCCAAGTATTCTACATTACATTTATACCTTAAGAATTAGTTGCCTTGTTCCACCAATTTGTTCTTTCACAAAGGTTAACGGGATTGTATTACAAGTTTTATCGAATAAAACTCTCTCATAGGTAACACAGTCGTCTGCAATACGCCTGAGTTTGCAACAAATACTATCAGCTCATAATGGTCCTATCACACTCTCATAGCGCTTATAGGAAATGACTTCTCTATCTGTCGTTAATTTCCATTTAGAATTAAATGCTGTCAAGAAATTCCGTCGGTCTGAATTCTGAAAAGATGTCCCGTGCAAACGTATCTACTTTAGCAGCCGCCCTGTGGTATTAAAGTAGGTTGTCACAAGTCGAGAAAAACACAACCCATCTCGTTGCTAACTATAAATCTAAGTGTGAGCCATATCAGGACTCTCAATGAAAAAAATGCCCTTGTTTGTTCCGCAAACTAAATAGCGCATTCCACTCTCTATTTTTGGTTTATTTTGCTGATGAGTCTATAAACAAAGGGTCCACCTCTGCACTGTGGTGAATACGCTGTAGGATTTCTGGAGCAAAAGTGCTGTGTGTCACCGACGTACGTTTTTCGTGGACTGCTTCTCCTGGATCAGATATAAGCTCTACGGGCAACTGTATTGCGTGGGTCGTAAATACTGCCGTGCACTCTGAGTCAGATGTTGATCCAGTTGTTGATTGACAGCTGTTGGTCGATATGATACCGATTTACGATGTACATTTTCTGTGACTCGAAATCCTCGCCAAAGCCTTGAGATATCTCAATGGAGCATGAAGTTGCAAACTCTGAGAGACTTTACGCAACTCGAAAAAGACGGAAGCGCAGTCTCGATTACTGATAAATAAAGGGTTCATTGCAGTACTTTTCATCACCTTTATCTATTCGAGCCGGCCGCTGTGGTGGAGCGGTCTAGGCCCTTCAGTCCGGAACCGCGCTGCTGCTACGGTCGCAGGTTCGAATCCTGCCTCGGGCATGGATGTGTGTGATGTCCTTAGGTTAGTTAGGTTTAAGTAGTTCTAATTCTAGGGGACTGATGACCTCAGATGTTAAGTCACATAGTGCTTAGATCCATTTGAACCATTTGTCTATTCGAAACAGGAAGAACTGTTCTGCTGCATCAAAACCAGAAGTCCTTTCTATATAGTCAGGAAATGAGCTTTGGGATCACATGCGGACACACCCCGACGCCCGCGGGACAGGATGTGGCACGTACGTCACAGTACGTGACACTGCAAGTCTTCCGAGTGTCAGCAGCCGTATCCGGCGGGGAGCGAGTAATTATTTCAGACGAGGGTAAGACAACTTGACTGCGCCTTTAAATGCGTGCAAGCTCTCAACAGAACACGACAAAGTTAAGCGGGGTTCCATGTTCAACAATGTACGACGAATAGTGTGCTTCGAAACACTAGCGCGTGCACCAGCACAGTGTTCTTTCGGCAGAGATGCTACAGATCAACATCTATCCTACTTTTCAGAGCAGACAAGCCTCCGAACCCCAGATTCTGTTAATAGTCGTGGACTTCCAACCATTTAGCGCCTAGTGGTTATTTCACTGTCGCTGTACATGTTTCCGTAGATGCTCATGACAATAGCACATGAACACCGACCAGTTTCTCCGTTTACGAGACACTCCTTCACAAGGCCTGCGTAATAATAACCTGCCCTTTGTCAGAATCGTTTATCTCAATGGAATTCGCCATCTGTGGCTAGCATCTTCGCTAGGGTGATGATATCATACAAAGAGTAGAGTATTTTCCTACATGGTTCTACATCTACATCTACATTTATACTCCGCAAGCCACCCAACGGTGTGTGGTGGAGGGCACTTTACGTGCCACTGTCATTACCTCCCTTTCCTGTTCCAGTCGCGTATGGTTCGCGGGAAGAACGACTGTCTGAAAGCCTCCGTGCGCGCTCTAATCTCTCTAATTTTACATTCGTGATCTCCTCGGGAGGTATAAGTAGGGGGAAGCAATATATTCGATACCTCATCCAGAAACGCACTCTCTCGAAACCTGGCGAGCAAGCTACACCTCGATGCAGAGCGCCTCTCTTGCAGAGTCTGCCACTTGAGTTTATTAAACATCTCCGTAACGCTATCACGGTTACCAAATAACCCTGTGACGAAACGCGCCGCTCTTCTTTGGATCTTCTCTATCTCCTCCGTCAAACCGATATGGTACGGATCCCACACTGATGAGCAATACTCAAGTATAGGTCGAACGAGTGTTTTGTAAGCCACCTCCTTTGTTGATGGACTACATTTTCTAAGCACTCTCCCAATGAATCTCAACCTAGTACCCGCCTTACCAACAATTAATTTTATATGATCATTCCACTTCAAATCGTTCCGCACGCATACTCCCAGATATTTTACAGAAATAACTGCTACCAGTGTTTGTTCCGCTATCATATAATCATACAATAAAGGATCCTTCTTTCTATGTATTCGTAATACATTACATTTGTCTATGTTAAGGGTCAGCTGCCACTCCCTGCACCAAGTGCCTATCCGCTGCAGATCTTCCTGCATTTCGCTACAATTTTCTAATGCTGCAACTTCTCTGTATACTACAGCATCATCCGCGAAAAGCCGCATGGAACTTCCGACACTATCTACTAGGTCATTTATATATATTGTGAAAAGCAATGGTCCCATAACACTCCCCTGTGGCACGCCAGAGGTTACTTTAACGTCTGTAGACGTCTCTCCATTGAGAACAACATGCTGTGTTCTGTTTGCTAAAAACTCTTCAATCCAGCCACACAGCTGGTCTGATATTCCGTAGGCTCTTACTTTGTTTATCAGGCGACAGTGAGGAACTGTATCGAACGCCTTCCGGAAGTCAAGAAAAATAGCATCTACCTGGGAGCCTGTATCTAATATTTTCTGGGTCTAATGAACAAATAAAGCGAGTTGGGTCTCACACGATCGCTGTTTCCGGAATCCATGTTGATTCCTACATAGTAGATTCTGGATTTCCAAAAACGACATGATACTCGAGCAAAAAACATGTTCTAAAATTCTACAACAGATCGACGTCAGAGATATAGGTCTATAGTTTTGCGCATCTGCTCGACGACCCTTCTTGAAGACTGGGACTACCTGTGCTCTTTTCCAATCATTTGGAACCCTCCGTTCCTCTAGAGACTTGCGGTACACGGCTGTTAGAAGGGGGGCAAGTTCTTTCGCGTACTCTGTGTAGAATCGAATTGGTATCCCGTCAGGTCCAATGGACTTTCCTCTATTGAGTGATTCCAGTTGCTTTTCTATTCCTTGGACACTTATTTCGATGTCAGCCATTTTTTCGTTTGTGCGAGGATTTAGAGAAGGAACTGCAGTGCGGTCTTCCTTTGTGAAACAGCTTTGGAAAAAGGTGTTTAGTATTTCAGCTTTACGCGTGTCATCCTCTGTTTCAATGCCATCATCATCCCGGAGTGTCTGGATATGCTGTTTCGAGCCACTTACTGATTTAACGTAAGACCAGAACTTTCTAGGATTTTCTGTCAAGTCGGTACATAGAATTTTACTTTCGAATTCATTGAACGCTTCACGCATAGCCCTCCTTACGCTAACTTTGACATCGTTTAGCTTCTGTTTGTCTGAGAGGTTTTGGCTGCGTTTAAACTTGGAGTGAAGCTCTCTTTGCTTACGCAGTAGTGTCCTAACTTTGTTGTTGTACCACGGTGGGTTTTTCCCGTCCCTCACAGTTTTACTCGACACGTACCTGTCTAAAACGCATCATTTACAGCGATATAGCCTCTACGATTCACTGAAGCAGCTATCCGGCAATAAGGGGGTGGGGGGGGGGGGGGGGCGCTTGTATTTGCAGAGAAAGGTTAACACCACTACGACGTTTCATAGTCGCAACTTGATTTTTTCGAGATGGTAATTTCAAATACACTGACATAAAGAATAGCAACACCGAAGGATAACTAATGTAGAATAATGCAACTTTGGGAAAACATTTGTACGGGGTAACATATTTAAGTGATCATCATTGGAAAATCACAGGCTAATTAAGCGTTAGGTAGGCCTTTGAAAATGTGAAATGCTGGTACATTAATAAGCGGCGAAACCGCCGTAATGTTGAGTGTAAGCATGCAAACGTGTATGCATTGTGTTGTAAGAATGCCAAATGTGAGTCTGTAGGAAGGAGTTCCATGCCCATTGCACTTGGTCAGTCAGTACATGGTCGGTTATTGCTCTTTGTGGATGACACTGGAACTCTTGTCCAATGAAGGCTCACATGTGCTCAATTGGAGAAATATCAGGTAATCGAGCAGGCCAAGGCAACATGTCGACACTCTATAGAGCATGTTGAGCAACAGCAGCAGTATGTGGGCGAACGTTATCCTGCTGGAAAACACCTCCTGGAATTCTGTTCATGAGTGGCAGCTCAACAGATCGAATCACCAGATTGACGTACAAATTTGTGGTCGGTTTCGTGGGATAACCATGAGAGTGCTTCTGACGTATACGAAACTGTAGCCGAGACTATAACTCCAGGTGTACTTCCAGTGTGTCGACCAAGCAGACACGTTGGTTACAGGCCGTTAACTGTCCTCCTTCTAACCAACACACGGCAATCACTGGCACCGAGGCAGAACCAGGTTTCATCAGAAAACACAACAGATCTCCACCCGGACATCCGATGAACTCTCGCTTGACGCCACAGATGTCGCAAATGGTGGTGCTCTGAGGCCTGTGGAATGCACGCCAGAGGGCATCTGGCTCGGAGATGTCCTCGAAGTAACAGTTTTGTAACAGTTTGTTGTGTCGTTGTGGTGCCAACTGCTGCTCAAATTGCTGATGCAGATGCAAAAGATGCACCAAAGGCATACGCCGAATGCTGTGGTTTTCCCTCTCGGTTGTGCCACACGGCTATCCGGACCCCAGTGTTTTGCGACCATACATTCTTGTGATCATCGTTTCCAGCTATGATGTATAGTGGCTACATTCCTACCAAGTCTTCTACATCTACATCTACATCCATACTCCACAAGCCACCTGACGGTGTGTGGTGGAGGGTACTTTGAGTATCTCTATCGGTTCTACCTTCTATTCCAGTCTCGTATTGTTCGTGGAAAGAAAGATTGTCGGTATGCCTCTGTGTGGGCTCTAATGTCTCTGATTTTATCCTCATGGTCTCTTCGCGAGATATACGTAGGAGGGAGCAATATACTGCATGACTCCTCGGTAAAGGTATGTTCTCGAAACTTCAACAAAAGCCCGTACCGAGCTACTGAGCGTCTCTCCTGCAGAGTCTTCCACTGGAGTTTATCTATCATCGCCGTAAAGCTTTCGCCTTACTAAATGATCCTGTAACGAAGCGCGCTGCTCTCCGTTGGATCTTCTCTATCTCTTCTATCAACCCTATCTGGTACGGATCCCACACTGGTGAGCAATATTCAAGCAGTGGGCAAACAAGTGTATTGTAACCTACTTCCTTTGTTTTCGGATTGCATTAACTTAGGATTCTTCCAATGAATCTCAGTCTGGCATCTGCTTTACGACGATCAACTTTATATGATCATTCCATTTTAAATCACTGCTAATGCCTACTCCCAGATAATTTATGGAATTAACTGCTTCCAGTTGCTGACCTGCTATATTGTGATAAAGGATCTTTCTTTCTATGTATTCGCAGCACATTACACTTGTCTACATTGAGATTCAATTGCCATTCGCTGCACTATGCGTCAATTTGTTGCAGATCCTCTTGCATTTCTGTAGAATTTTCCATTGTTACAACCTCTCGATATACCACAGCATCATCCGCAAATAGCCTCAGTGAACTTCCGATGTCATCCACAAGGTCTTTTATGTATATTGTGAATAGCAACGGTCCTACGACACTCCCCTGCCGCACACCTGAAATCACTCTTACTTCGGAAGACTTCTCTCCATTGAGAGTGACATGCTGCGTTCTGTCATCTAAGAACTCTTCAATCCAATCAAACAATTGGTCTGATAGTCCATATGCTCTTACTTTGTTCATTAAACGACTGTGGGGAACTGTGTCGAACGCCTTGCGGAAGTCAAGAAACACGGCATCTACCTGGGAACCTGTGTCTATGGCCCTGTCGAGTCTCGTGGACGAATAGCGTGAGCTGGGTTTCACACGATCGTCTTTTTCGAAACTCATGCTGATTCCTACAGAGTAGATTTCTAGTCTCCAGAAAAGTCGTTATACTCGAACATAATACGTGTTCCAAAATTCTGCAACTGTTCGACGTTAAGAGATATAGGTCTATAGTTCTGCACATCTATTCGACGTCCCTTCTTGAAAACGGGGATGACCTGTGCCCTTTTCCAATTCTTTGGAACGCTACGCTTTACCTACGGTACACCGCTGCAAGAAGGGGGTCAAGTTCCTCCGCGTACTCTGTGTAAAATCGAACTGGTATCCCATCAGGTCCAGCGGCCTTTCCTCTTTTGAGTGATTTTAATTGTTTCTCTATCCCTCTGTCGTCTATTTCGATATCTACCATTTTGTCATCTGTGCGACAATCTAGAGAAGGAATTACCGTGCAGTCTTCCTCTGTGAAACAGCTTTGGTAAACGATATTTAGTATTTCAGCCTTTAGTCTGTCATCCTCTGTTTCAGTACCATTTTGGTCACAGAGTGTCTGGACATTTTGTTTTGATCCACCTACCGCTTAGGCATAAGACCAAAATTTCCTAGGATTTTCTGTCAAGTCAGTGTCGCAGAAGGAACAGCTTCTCGTAGCCCTAATAAACGGCCTCGTTGAAACATAGTGAGGTGCTGATAACGGCGTCTCTGTTGCCTGAAAGGCATTCTTGGCTAACGTCGACTCATTACGTCCAGTCTCAAAGGTAACTAACGTTCACGACCATTACAGAGTGTATTTAAAGTAAACCTGAGTGCCGGCCGGAGTGGCCGTACGGTTCTAGGCGCTACAGTCTGGAACCGCGAGACCTCTACGGTCGCAGGTTCGAATCCTGCCTCGGGCATGGATGTGTGTGTTGTCCTTAGGTTAGTTAGGTTTAAGTAGTTCTAAGTTCTAGGGGACTGATAACCTCAGAAGTTGAGTCCCATAGTGCTCAGAGCCATTTGAACCACTTAAACCTGATTTGCATCTACAATATGGCCGTACTAGTGCCGCCCTTATGTGACTGGCGTAATATTTGAATAGATATCATCTTTCTGGTATAGAAACATGCCTATCAACTTTGTTTATCAGAGCAGGAATATTATCCAATGACTATGGCCCACCAATGGTAGCCATATGAATTTTAAACAATACTATCACTTCTCCAACACGAACCCGTGAAAACTCCCCCTGTTGTGTGCGTACTGTAAGACCTTCGGTACACACACCATCAGATTATTTGACTTGTCGCTTTAACGAAGTAGGCGAGTGTCAGCAATATGTCTCGTGGTCTTATCGTGGCGTGTTTACCTTCTGCCGTTAGGTCAGACGATAGAAATGCCACTTGCACGCTTAGAGTAGCAGATTGACGGTGACCAACTTTAAACAGAACTTGATTAATTTTCACACACATTTATTAAAATAATAAAAATCATAGATACTACGTAACTTGAGTCTGGATGCTGTTTACAATTGACAATCTATAGTTCCTTTGGTCTTGGTACGTTAATCTTATTCTCACATATCTCTGATACGTGACAAAACGTCTAGTCATTTCTCTTCATGGCTATGTACAGGAATATGATAATCTTATTAGGCGCAGGCTGAAACTTGACTTTAGACTTGTACAGACAAATGCAGACTCACTAATCGGAGGTCTGTACACTCGTTATAATACCTCGCGCGTTCAGGTATCACTGCGTGAGTGTGATCCGTGAGGAGAAAAGGTTCTACGTTAGCGGTAATCTCATTGGCTGCGTGACATATTAATACGCGGATCGGCGGAAGCAGAATTTGACAGCGCCATCTCATAGTGCGGAGACGAACGAGCGCTGCGCCTGCGCTGTTGTGCTTAGCGGGGCGCGCTCTAGTGGGAAAGTTGTGTACGCGACGACTACGCGGAACTATGTACACAACACCCCCTTTATAAGATGACGCGACACTCGTCTCTGACAGTGTTCTAGCAGTAGTGGACACCAGAAGTCCTTGAGGAAGATCCCAGCAGAGGGGTCGAAACGTCGATCATTTTAGAAGAAACATGACGCGGCCTAATAGAAGATTTTAACTTCGGTGATAACGGCCACGAAAGCCTGCAGACGTTCATAACTTTGTTTATGTCGCACATTTGTGCGATTTTTGTGTTATTTTCTTCTCCGTCGCCGTTTATGGACTACGCCCTTCCTTTTCTTTTTTTATTTTCATTTTTTTCGCTTTAGTTCTTTGCATCTGCTCGGGGCGGACATCGTAAGACAGCCATTTAAGTTCGTTGTCCCTCTGTTAACTTAGATTTTTTATTACAGAGGGCACATGACCCTCTCACCGAACACGCTGTGCTACCGTGCCGGCAGCCCTCGTATATTGCACAGTTCTGTTCTGTGTCGATAGCTTGTGTGCTGGACGTTTCAGTGCGGCGGTGGCACGGCTATCTGACAAGCACGAAAGCGAGCGTGGGTCACCGCTGCCGCGATCGCAATGTGAGTGCGCCTTTGAGGCCGCGTAACGGTGCGGCAGGCGTCCAGAGGACTCGTAGGCGGCGCCAGGATCGATCTGGCCGGCCGCGGGCGCAGGCGATCTGTAAAGTTTTAATTAAAAGGCGAGTTTTAATGAGGGCGGCGCTCTCGACACGGGCGATTTGCAGCGCGCTTTGCGCGGTGCAGTGCGGCCGGCGGACGGTAGGCGCCCGGCCGCCCGCTGGCGGAGCGCGCGTCACGGGCGAGCCGGCCGGAGCCGCGGCAGCGGCGCATGAATCAATAACGCGCGCCCAGGCCGCGCCGCGCAGCCCGGAGCGCGCCGAGGCGCCGCCTGTCCTGTCGTGTCGCGTCGTGTCGCGCCCTGTTGTGTTCTGTTGTGTTGCGTTGTGTACCGTTGTGTTGCGCTGTTTGCTGCCGTCGAGAGCGCCGTGCTCGCGGCCGCCCGTGACAGACAGCTTTTCATGTCGGCCGGCCCCTGCACGCCCTGCCGCCAGCGCAACTGTCGTTAGTCCTCGGCCGCAGGAAAGGCTGTTGACGTCACTGCCGCTGTACAAGCTTCTGGCAAATTAAATTTCTATCCGGACGTCCGAGGCGCGTGTCGATCGGGCGCGCATAGTGCTGTCAGGTTCCCCACCGACGCGCCGGCGCGGTTAGCGGCCGGAGGTGTCGGCGAGTACAGATTCCGAAATAGGGTTTCCTCTCCCAGAGACAATATACATACGTATTTCACTTTCTTAGAAAAAAAAAACTTGAGTTTTATGGAATTGATGGCCTTGTAAGCAGGTGGTTTAATTTATTTTTGAGAAACAGAATGCCAAAAGTTGTTTCGAGTACACTACTGGCCACTATAATTGCTGCACCACGAAGATGACGTGCTACAGACGCGAAATTTAACCGACAGGCAGAAGATGCTGTGATATGCAAATGATTAGCTTTCCAGAGCATTCACACAAGGTTGCCACCGGTGGCGACACCTACAACGTGCTGACACGACGAAAGTTTCCGAACGATTTCTCATACACAAACAGCAGTTGACCGGCGTTGCCTGGTGAAACGTTGTGGTGATGCCTCGTGTAAGGAGGAGAAATGCGTACCATCACGTTTCCGACTCTGGTAAAGGTCGGAGTGTAGCCTATCGCGATTGCGGTTTATCGTATCGTGACTTTGCTGCTTGCGTTGGTCGAGATCCAATGACTGTTAGCAGAATACGGAATCGGTGGGTTCAGGAGGGTAATACGGAACGCCGTGCTGGATCCCAACGGCGTCGTATCACTAGCAGTCGAGATGACAAGCATCTTATCCGCATGGCTGTAACGGATCGTGCAGCCACGTCTCGATCCCTGAGGCAACAGATGGGGACGTATGCAAGACAACAACCATCTGCACGAACAGTTCGACGACGTTTGCAGCAGCTCGGAGACCATGGCTGCGGTTACCCTTGACGCTGCATCACAGACAGGAGCGCCTGGGTGCACCAATGGCAAAACATCATTTTTTTCGGATGAATCCAGGTTCTGTTGACAGCATCATGATGGTCGCATCGGTGTTTGGCGACATCGCGGTGAACGCACATTGCACGCGTGTACTCGTCATCGCCATACTGGCGTATCACCCGGCGTGACGGTATGGGGTGCCACTGGTTACACGTCTCGGTCATCTCTTGTTCGCATTGACGGCACTTTGAACAGTGGACGTTACGTTTCAGATGTGTTACGACCCGTGGCTCTACCGTTCATTCGATCCCTGCTAAACCCTACATTTCAGCAGGATAATGCACGACCGCATGTTGTAGGTCCTGTACGGGCGTTTCTGGATACAGATAATGTTCGACTGCTGCCCTGGCCAGCACATTCTCCAGATCGCTCACCAACTGAAAACGTCTAGTCAATGGTGGCCGAGTAACTGGCTCGTCACAATACGCCAGTCACTACTCTTGATGAAATGTGTTATCGTGTTGAAGCTGCATGGGCAGCTGTACCTGTACACGCCATCCAAGCTCTGTCTGACTCAATGGCCAGGCGTATCAAGGCCGTTCTTACGGCCAGAGGTGGCTGTTCTGGGTACTGATTTCTCAGGATCTATGCACCCAAATTGCGTGAAAACGTAATTACATGTCAGTTCTAGTATAATATATTTGTCCAATGAATACCCGTTTATCATCTGCATTTCTTCTTGGTGTAGCAATTTTAATGGCCAGTAGTGTAATTCAGACAATGTTCGAAGGAGAGAAAATTTCAGTGACTGGGGAGAATTAAAGAATGGTGCCGTACAGAGTTCCATAATGCACCCACACCCATTTCTGATACATGTGATTGACCTTCCATTTAGCATTTATCGAGAGGCATTGGCACGTTTTGCAAACGAGACTAGTGTTGTATTAAATCACATGAGAGAGAAAGCAAATCGTTGATGACGTTTCTCAAAGAACTGTTGATTAGTTTACTCGTCTTGAGTACTAAGGGGGCGATCTGTAGTAATCACGAGAAAATTTGTACTTCTTAGCGAAGATCGCTTGTAAACAACCTTTGTTGTTGATTACTGGTGTCGGTGCCGACGGCCGTGCCACGTTGGTAACACCGGTTCCCGCACGATCACCGAAGTTAAAGAACGTTGGGGCTCCCGGTAAAAGGTATTACACGTCTCCTATACCAGCCGTACAAGTACGCTTTCTAAAACACTGCCAGATGTCTGAAGGACGAGATAAGTGATGCAACGGCAAGTCAAGGCCAAAAACACAATATACAGAGTAATTCGCCAAATGTCGAGCCCTTGCTGCAGTGAAGCGCAGAGTAATGTGCGAGGAAACCAGTTTTTGGGAATACTCCGTATATCGCGGTTTTAACTTCGACTTGCCGATGCTTCGCTCATCTCGTCCCTCACATACCTGGTAATTTTTTAGAAAAAGTTCTTGTACAGGTGGTATATGAGACATTTAGTAAACTTTTATCGGGATCTGAAGACAGTAACCAACAATAAACATTCTTTTCAAGCGATATTGGCTAAGAAGTTCATCTTCTCTCAAGTAGTTGTTAAGCTGTTCTCCGAAAAAGAACTCTCTCTAAATTTTAAGAAAACGCACTATATTCAGTACTTGTACAACAAACGCGACATACCAACAGCTGATGTATACTTGAACAGAATTCAGTAAGCTGCGTGGAATGTGCAAATTTTTGGATATACATATTGATGAAAACTTGAACTGGTGGAAGCATATTACTGAGTTGCTCAAACAATTAAGTTCAGCTACTTTCGACCCTCGTGCAATTGCTAGTCTTGGAAACAATCGAATCCACTTCCTAACAATTTTACTCATTTACTCTCGATCACATATTGTGAAATATTTTTCTGGAGTAACACATCATTAACAAAATAAGTATTAATTGTAAGTTGCGAAATTCGTCATCAGTAATCCATCACAATTTAAGAAGATTAATAACGTCCATACCTACAGGAACAAAAAAAAAGTTTATTATCCATTATTAAGCCGGCCGGGGTGGCCGAGCGGTTCTAGGCGCTAAAGTCTGGAACCGCGCGACCGCTACGGTCGCAGGTTCGAATCCTGCCTCGGGCATTGATGTGTGTGATGTCCTTAGGTTAGTTAGGTTTAAGTAGTTCTAAGTTCTAAGGGACTGATGACCTCAGAAGTTTAGTCCCATAGTGCTCAGAGCCATTTGAACCATTTGAACCCATTATTAAAGCTGGCAGTGACACAGAAAGAAGTTCAGTAAGCATCAACAAAAGTTTTTGAGCGCTTTAACATAACATGAGATCTCTGACACATAGCAAAGCAAGTTTTGAATCTAACCTAAAATAATTTAGATACGATACAATATTGCAGTGTTATTCTGATTTACACTGCAAGGTTTCTTCGCACATGCATGCCTATCCGAAGGAACCTTGCTCGTAAATCGGAATAACACAGACACTGCAGTACCGTATTTATCAGCCAACACCGTGCAAGTGACTTTCAACTGAAATGTCTCCCCTTACGGGAATATACATAACAGATGTACGAGAACAGTTTGTAGAAACATGGTTGACCATATGAAAGTTTGGATCTGGTCGTGAATCGTGCTCTGCTAGTCAAGTGATAGCAAGTGATAAGGCGACCGCTCGCGATAAGCGGGAAATCTGGGTTAGAATCCCAGTCCAGCACAAACTTTCATTGTCGTCATTCATCTACATCTACATCCATACTCCACAAGCTACCTGACGGTGTGTGGCGGAGGGTACCTTGAGTACCTCTATCGTTTCTCCTTTCTGTTCCAGTCTCGTATTCTTCGTAGAAAGAAAGATTGTCGGTATGCCTCTGTGTGGGCTCTAATCTCTCACATTTTATCGTCATGGTCTCTTCGCGAGATATAAGTAGGAGGGAGCAATATACTGCTTGACTCCTCGGTGAAGGTATGTTCTCGAAACTTCAACGAAAGCCCGTACCGAGCTACTGAGCGTCTCTCCTGCAGAGTCTTCCACTGGAGTTTATCTATCAACTCCGTAACGCTTCCACGATTACTAAATGATCCTGTAACGAAGCGCGCTGCTCTCCGTTAGATCTTCTCTATCTCTTCTACCAACCCTATCTAGTACGGATCCCACACCGGTGAGCAGTATTGGAGTAGTGGGCGAACGAGTGTACTGTAATCTACTTCCTTTGTTTTCGGACTGCATTTCCTTAGGATTCTTCCAATGAGTCTCAGTCTGGCATCTGCTTTACCGATGATTAATTTTATATGGTCATTCCATTTTAGATCACTCGTAATGCCTACTCCCAGGTAATTTATGGATTTAAGTGCTTCCAGTTGCTGACCTGCTACGTTGTAGCTACATGATAAAGGGTCTTTCTTTCTATGAATGCACAGCACATTACACTTGTCTACATTGAGATTCAATTGCCATTCCCTGCACCATGCGTCAATTCGTTGCAAGGTCATTTATATATATTGTGAATAGCAACGGCCCTGCAACACTGCGGCACACCTGAAATCACTCTTACTTCGGAAGACTTCTCTCCATTGGGAATGACATGCTGCGTTCTGCTCATTATACAGTCGATGGTCGTCCGTATTCGCAGCTGTGAATTCAGTTAATGTATAAAATAATTTGTTCTGGGAAATCATTCTATTTCAGAGACGAATTTTTACTTAAAATATAGTTGACTGTTGTAAAGAGTCTTGGCATGAAAAGGCCTGAAAATATATTACTTATCATGTATACAAATCCTGTAAACTGACTTGCTCCACATAAGTTGAATAAATAAGTCGTTCAAAAGATCTATGGAACGTGTAAGTATGTGACCAACTAACTAACCACTATAGTATCAGAAGCTTACATATTTTCAGGAACAGAGGGAAAAGGGAAGGTAAAACGTTGAAGAGTCACTTTAAACGATCGACTAAATATCCTCACAACAGGACGGTATTTACAGAAGACGGCCCCCTAGGCCTGAGACTTTTTGGCTCCTCTCATCCTCCCTACTACTCGCTTTTTCTTTTTCTTTTTTGTTTTTCACTCTTGGTCACTTTTGTTTTTGCAGGCTGTCTCCTCTATGTCTTTGTTTCGAAATGTTGCAACTTCCGTGCTACCTACACAGGCCCCGGTGTTGACTGCTTCTCCACCATCAATATAAAAAGTTTCACACTGCTAACTCTACTACCACTGTCGCCACATACTTGGCCGCTGTCAAAGCTTTCATTAAATGGCATTAAAATTTCACCTTGATCTATTAATACGGGAAGTAAATATCCTGAATCACTCCGTGATAGTTGTGGATACTTTGTAAATCAAACCGTTTAGGTCACTTAATATATTCCTCCATTTATAATGTCGGTTCGACTACTGCCGTCATCAGATCAAAACTTAAAACTTTTGAAACAATTTTCAGTGTCAGTATCAATAAAAACTACGTCTAAGCGGAGCGTCGGTTGTCAACTGCCGCAGTTGGCGCTTGCTTAGGAAAACGATTTATTAATACTGACACTGAACGTTGTTTCAAGAGCTCTGAGCTCTGATCTGATGACGGCAAAAGGTGAAAAGTTATAAATAAAGACATGCGTTAAACGGCCTAAAAGTAAAAAAGTTCACCTTTCTTGCTAACATTACCATGACCGACATGGCGGTTCCATTTCACATGTTTACTCTTAAATAATATCAGCCAAATCTTTAAGCTTTTTTCGTTCAATAGTTCGTTTTCCATTCTGAGCAACACCTAAGCTTCCTCACGTCGCTCATCATGATGGTTACTCTACTTTTTTTTAAAAAATAATAATAGCTGACACTCGCAATGGTGACAACTGACAACGAACAAAATGTCAACGTTTACACAATAACAAAGCGGTAGGCTTGGAAGAGAGAAATATTTTAGGTTTGCCGTTACCCGCGCAACCAACAATGCGAGCTCGAAATGTATTCTAAAATTCTACAACAAACGGACGTCAGCGATATAGGCCTACAGTTTTTGCTCTGGGATGTGCGACGAACACCTGCAGACATGTACGCTACATATGTCGAGCAAATCATCGATTTCATTGTGTGTATATACAAACAAATTCATCTGCAAGGTGTTACAAAAGTATTCCATACCGTGAGAGGCAGTGGTACGGACCAAAACAAGACAAAAATGTCCAGTAAACATGCATACTTTATGAGCTATGAGAACTTTTTCATCTTCGCTACTATGTCGGACACCCCTTGTAGTGAAAAAAATGCTCATAGTTTGAGCCAATCTTTACTGGACACTTTTCATTGATTTGTCCATACTACCACCTCTTAAAATACTGAATACTGTTCTTGACACCCAGTAGTCGATCATATTGTGCAAGGACATCAATAATAATTGCCACTCCTCAGTTCTGACCAAGGTTTCCGGGTGGTTTCCCTTGGCTGTAAATGAAACGCTCAAACTGGAAATCCTCTTCCAAATATCCCCATACCTTTGCTATACAAGCCGTTCTTCTGGCATTTGACTGAAAAATCCCTGATCTCCAGTGGGTCACTCCTCCAGCAGCCGTTGCATAAAAATAGTTATTAAAGAAAAAAAAACAGCGACAAGTATAAATTGTTGCCATACTGTACCACCGTCTGGTGTTGCATTAAATGGTTATAATTAAATTGCAGCTACTCACGGAGGTCCAGTGTAGGCTGTAACTATCGCAAGGAGGCGAAATTTGGTAGATATTCTAATGCGTTAAAGCGGAACCGATTTACACTGGGAAAAAAAAAAAATTGGGTACCTGCATCTCATCGACGTCTCCGGCGTACTTACTGAACAGATTATGTAAGCGATAGTTTATAACAAAATCAACATTATACCTTTCTCACTTGTTTGACCTTTTCTGTATACGTTTCGTTCGTAATTCATTATGTATGGAAATATTTCTATATGTCTTTCTTGCATACAGACCTCCGGATTGGCACCTGGCGGCGAAACTTGGAACTAATTTTTTCAAGCATAAATGGGGTCTGCATTAACGCATTAGAACATCTATCAAGTTTCGCTGTCATACGATAAACACAACCCACATTGGACCTCTGTGAGTAGATGCGCTTTAATCAAAACCAGCCGGTAGATGTGTGAGAAAACTGTTTACACTAGTTGAAAACGGGTTGATTGGTCGTGTAGCTGGACAGTACCTGCACCCTGGACTCGGTGAGCCCGATGCGCATGGCGATCTCCTCGCGCATGAAGATGTCGGGGTAGTGAGTCTTGGAGAAGCAGCGCTCCAGCTCGTTGAGCTGCGCCGGCGTGAAGCGCGTGCGGTGGCGCTTCTGTTTGGCGGGCTTGTCGCCGTCAGAGGCGGCGGGCGCGCCACTGCCCGGGGGCGGCGCCTGCCCGGGCTGCGACAGGCCCGGGGGCGGCGGGGGTGGCGGCTGTGGAGGCTGCGGGGGCGGCAGGTCGCACAGCGGTCCCAGCCGCGGGTCGCCGCCGCCTCCGCCTCCCTCCTTGAGGTCGTGCTGCGGCTGATGCTGCGGCGGCTGGTGGGGCGGTTGGTGTTGCGGGGGCGGCTGCTGGTGCCGCTTCACGTCATCGCACACCTCCTTCGGACCTGGCGTGCACAAACGGTCACGTCACACCTCTGGTAGGTCTTGACAAGTATACACTTCTGGCCATTAAAACTGCAGCTTCACAAAGGCAGCATGCAATAAACGTTAGACTGGCACGGAATTTACAACATGCTTGGATATGCAAATGATTAACATCTCAACACAACCATACAAAGTAGATAAAGTGACGCTATCTACGCTACGTAACACAATTATAGAGTCGCTTTTCCGAAGCCCGATAGCTGGCTCCCATTGCGACGCAGAAATTGGAAATTTGGGTCAAAGGTGCGTACAGCACTCCTCTATTATGGCGCAAAGCCGTAACGACCTGCGACGTCACCCTTTGGCTCGGCTGCACTTCAGACAGCAAGGTCTGAATCCCAGCATTTTACTGTTTATTTCCTTTCTTTCCTTCCTGGGGGCCATCTGACTTGGCGATACCCTCAACTTGCCATTATAGTGATACAGGCTGCAGGGTGATGCAGCCGCCCGCGGCGCCTTCAAAAACCACAACATACAAAATTTTCATATCCTATCGTCCGCTGTGTGCAGGCTGTTGGTCTTATAGAAAAAAATGATGAGGACTTTGTTTTGTAGGGAATTTAGTGAGACAAGTTTTAGCTGGAGGCCATGGTTTATGAAACGCGTTTGAAGGTCACTTCTGTACATTTTTCTCGACTAATTGGAAAACTATGCCTCTAATGTATCCAACTACAAAATTTAATTGTATTAAGTGGTTTGTCTGTGGCGAGGGAGATATTATGAGGTTGGCGGTGTTTGAGGGCATTGCAGGTTGCATCAAACTCAGCAGCAGAGGCAGCCGAATCACCCATTACATTGTTCGTATGTTGACACTCTTCTTGGTACTGATGGCGATACGAAAGAGCGTAAACACATCTGAATAAAGCTAAAAGGATGAAGCAGTTTTCTTGACCATAGTTAGAAAAAAAAATCAACAGCTCTTTTCTGGTCTCTGTGGCGCAGATGTAATAAAAAAATAGAAATCAAACACTTTGCAGTTTTATATTAAATAGTTCATTATCGTGGAGGCACGAAGAATCTCCATATCGTGGAGGCACGAAAAATCCCTTGAGGTCAACATAACGTGCTGCATTCACAGTTCGGTGCTTACACTTAACATAATCTGTGGAGCAGTTTGACTCTTACCCATTTATCCAAAGAAGAGCAGCACGTTCGTTACAGGTTCTATACGAGACTGGAATAGAAGGGATAACCGATAGAGGTACTCAAAGTACCCTCCACCACACACCGTCAGGTGGCACGCGGAGTGTGGATGTAGATGTAGATGTAGAAGGTATCGACACATGCGAAATGAAGGCCACAGCTCGGAGGGTCATGTCAGGTGCAAGGTGGGTCCGTGATGTAACGTTAGCACCAAATTTCAACACAATCCTGCCCAACACCACCGCGGACGTGTCGCACTATCGAAAGGTCGTCTCATCTCCTCTTACCCAGATTTAACCCCTTCTCTTGACTCCTCTGCGATGGAGGTCCCAAACCGCAGCGCACAGAGTTGAAATCATGTCTTATGAGTGGCTGAGAAAAAGATTTATGACAAATCGCCGCCAAGAATCGACACGAAAAGACTTCAGGGTTTGGAAACAAGGGTGTCAATGAAACCATCCCACCCCTTGGGGCGTTGATTCCCTTACATATAGCGATCCAAAACGACAGTACGCAGTGAGATGAGCAACAAGACGGCGCTCATGACAACCTTTGACACTGCTACATCCCCTGGACGATTCAACCCCTCTCTAAGGACATCGTGGGGCTTCACGCCCATTAAACGTGACCTGACCACTTTGGAGCGTCGCGCGACCGCAGTGTTGGCTCTGGTACACAGCGTGAAACTACTAGGTACCATTCATAGCTATTCGACGAAATTTTAACGTGATCTGAAGTAGTAAAACGTTTCTATATGCATTTTCAGCCCTCCTATTGTGTGATCATGGGGGATACGATATTGGCACACGCTTAAATAAACGGTCAATGGTCTCTTTAAGACTACCAAGTTCGGCAACACCTTCGGTGCCACCCACTTGTTTTTGTTGGTCGCTTTAAAATATAAATATTCTCGTACTGATTCCCAGCCTCTGGCGTAACAGGCATCCCCTTACATTTGGCACGCAGCCAGCAGGCATTAGTTCATCGACGTAGCGCCACTCATCTGAGTGCGTCGAAATGGCTACCTGTACACCGGCGCCTAGGAATCAGTGAATGGGTCTCTGTACAGCGGCAATTACTGTTCGCGTGTGGGACAGACGGCGTCACCGAACTAAAGGATCTTAGAGAAACCCTTTGCCTTTGTATTCACGCAAGTGTTAATGTCAATATCGTCCTCCCTCCTTCCCCCTCTCCTTGATCACGCCGCAGGAGGACTCGAAACAGGAGAGCTGAAAAAGTGTATAAGCACCCTTTACTGCTTCAGATCACGTATAAATTTGGGCAATGTAGATTCTGTATATAAGAAAAGATTATGCACTGGGTATGTAACTCACAAACCGTCTTTGAAAGTTTGTTGTTGTTTAGAGGATCGTGTTGTGCCTAACCCTAGGATGGGAAAACATGTACCATCACATGTCCAGATTCTACAGTTGTATGATTGTGCCCCTTGAACCTATGAATTATTGTTCCACAAGGTTGCTGCTCGCTTGGGTCGGTATCCCATGACTATACGTAGGCTTGCCAGCATTCGTTCTTCCCGCGAACAATTCGCGACTGGAACAGGAACAGGGGGAGTGACACTGATACACAAAGTACCCTCCACCACAAACCGTAAGGTGGTTTGCGGAGTATAAATATTGGTGTAGATCCCGACACCATGAAGTCCTCAAATTGCCGTCGACATCCTTACGTGATACCCGCCCAAAACATGACTGACCCACTTCCATGCTTAACCTGCGGGTCTGCATGCCTGAGACGTGCGTTGGTACCTGGTCGCCTCCACTCACTTCTATTGCGGTCATCAGGCGTCAAACCAATCCTGCACTAGTGGGTGAGCAGGACCCGAAGGCTAGGACTGAAGTTCCACTGCAGGTATTCACTTGCCTATGATCTTCGCGCTACCGCGGAGGTAGAATGTTTGTATTGTTGTTCATTATGGACGCCCACGGCCCAAACTGATCGTGTGCAGAAGATTTCTTATTGCCGGTGTCGCCACACTCTCAGTTGCCTCCAAAAACACGGTGTGCTATTCCGCTGTTTCCATCTCGGGTTATCTACGAGCCATGATTTGTGGACTGTGGTGATAATCTGGTGTTGCTGAGCGCGGACAACTGCTGTGAGGATGAGCTTCAGTTTTCTGTATCACGATAGCTGTTTAAACGCTCGAATGAAGCTGTGGTGAATACTATGTCAGCGGACAACTTCCCGTTCAGTTAAAGTTTATTCCCGCAAAGTGACAATGTACGCACGGTTCATTCTTGACAGGGTGAAAGCTGTACGTGGTTGACATTGTCCAGTTCACGACTGAAGACACCGCCACTCTACTGAGCTGCGCTGACTATAGAGATCTTCTTTAACCTTCTGCATGCACAAGATATTGATATAGAGGTTGACAAAAAAAAGTAGAAGCTTGGCAACTAAAAAAGGCGGTACAAAACTTTTTGCACAATTTATACAGAAGGAGTAATGTTTAGAGGTTATTGCGGCGTCATCAGATACAAAGTTCATGGAGAAGATTGTAAGTCTGATCTCAGTCTGTATATCTGATGACTTGCTAATTGGTAAGTCGTTGAAGGTTCACTGGAACAAAAATGAACAGAAAGAGGTATCGAAAGGCGAAAAGACCTCATCGTAGAACGTACCAATAATGGCTGTGTGACAGGAGTGATTCATACCGCCTTATAGACCTTGTTCCCATACCTTTAAAGGAATAACAAAGATCAGTTACTATAGGGAACTACCGATTCAATTGCTTCGCACCATTGTCAATAATACTCCGTGTTGATTATAGACGTGTACAAGATCCACAAGAAGCGTTCTTCTCACGCTGGCTGATCACATTTGTTCATCTACCATCACACGTGTCCCTGCTTGAAACGAATCCACCATACTCACGTCGATACTCGTTACTCGCTAAACCATTTGTGTCGTAACTGCCTTGGTCATTTACTGTAATTTTCCGTTGAGTTAATTGTGAGTTTTTGTACCATTCGCTTCAAACCTTTTACCTCGATATGCTTTTCTCCCAACAAGCAGAAACGCGTTCTTCTTTTTCTTAAATCTTTTCCGTTCACCGTCTTAATCTAGTTTGTAGTTCTATACGATACTTGGTTTCTCATTGACTTATATAAAATGAACAGCCATTCCATATTTCTTTACTTTTATGAATCCACAGCGACGTCTAAATTTTCTGAAAAGATCGGAAGATCACTGCGTCGTTCGTTATTTGATGGACTTCTAGTGGCAGTGGAGTTACCAAATAAGCACATCGAGACTAAAAAGTAAAAGCCACCTTTTCCGGCTGCCGTTTGTGAACGGCCTTTATTGAAACGATTTTACGGTTACGTCACCTTTCAGGGCCGCGCCCCGACTGTCGTATTGTTTGAGCCGTCAGCTAATGGCTGACAGGCGGCGCTTCGCCGCGGATGTCTGTTTACTCTCCGGGCTACCCCAGCGCGCCTGACGGCTATTATTCCGGCCTTTTCCGCTCATTAATTTCCTGCCGGTCAGAGGTGGGTGCTGAGTGCTCCGTAAAAACATACGACCGGCGTGGGGGCGGGTTCACAAAGCGGGAATCTGGCCCCGCCAGCTGCAGAGGTGGACTCTGTGCGTGACCAGCGCCGAGGTCACGTGACACTGACTTCGTCACGACGCTGCGGGAGCCTGTGTTGCCTTCAAGGCTGAATGAGGCATCGGGGTGAGCGGTGGGCAACCACAACTTTCGCGACCCGGGGGACATCCACAATGCTTGTAATCGTCTGAACCCTGACCAACAAAAGCACTGAAGAAGGCGGGTTACTCGTCATTCTGGTGAGCACGCTCTTGAAGGTGCTATGAATACGCATGCAGAAGTAGTAACGAGCCTTACTTGGTTTCCAACTCACAGTGTGCTCTCTTATAATTATAAGACGCGTACTCTGTCTTACCAAAATCATCCGAACACGCATACGAGGTGCGACAATAAAGTAATGTGACTGATGTGGAAAAAAATGTTGCTTACTGTTTTAGTCAAGTTTAGTGTTGTCTCCTTCAAAGTAATTCCTTTCTCATTGCACACACTTTTTCCAGCGCTTCTCCCATTGATGGTAACATTTCTGGAAGTCATCTTTTGTAATATCCTCCATGACCCTCGTGACAGCTTTTTGGACATCTTGTGTTGTTTGAAAATGGTGTCCCTTGACCGCCGTTTTGACTCTTGGAAATAGAAAAAAAGTCGCACGGAGCGATATCTGGTGATTAAGGTGGCTGTGGTAGTACTGAAATATGTTTTGAGGTTAAAAATTGGGTTTACTGACAGAGCAGTATGGGATGGCACATTATCATGATGCAGAATCCAATTATCAGTAATGTTGGCACGGACACGAAGAACTCTTTTATGAAGTCTTTCTAAAATTTCTTTGTAGTAATATTGGTTAACGGTTTGTCCAGGAGGCACCCACTCTTTATGAAGAATTCCCTTGGCATCAAAGAAGCACACAAGCATGCATTTCACTTTTGACTTTGACATGCGAGCTTTTTTTTTGGTCTGGGTGATCCCTTTGAGCGCCATTGCGAACTTTGGCGATTTGTCTCTCGATCGTACTGAAAAAAAAAAAAACTTTCATCACCAGTGATAACACGGCTCAACAATTCTGGATTGATTTCCGTTTGCTCTAACAGATCGGCTGCCACATTTTTCCGTGTTTCTCGCCATTTTGGTGTGATTGCACATATCTTCAGTTATTCTTAGACGAACCGTTTCTCGATTGATGTTCAGTTCTTCCGCAATCATTTTCACGGATAATCTTCTGTCAGATCGTACGAGTTCACGCCCCCTGGCCAAGTTGACATCCGTCCGTGAGGTTGATTGTCGTCCACTGGGGTCTTCATCTTCAACATTCGTTCTGCCTTCACTAAACATTTTATGCCAACGAAAAGAAATGGTTCAAATGGCTCTGAGCACTATGGGACTTAACATCTATGGCCATCAGTCCCCTAGAACTTAGAACTACTTAAACCTAACTAACCTATGGACAGCACACAACACCCAGTCATCACGAGGCAGAGAAATATGCCAACGAAAAACTTGAGCTCTTGACATAACTTCCTCTGAAGCTTACCGTAAGTTGTCGTCGCGTTTTCACCCAATTTAACGTAAAAAGAAATGGCATACCATTGCGCAATATTATCCGGTTCCATTTCCGTGACGGGAGACACAAACACGTGTTAACCTATTACAGCACAACTCACGACTGAGCAGTTGCATCAATGTGCCGCTTGGACTAGAATAAGCTTATAGACCAACGTCAAAGATATTGTGCCTACGCAAGCCTGCAGGGTTGCCACATCTTGCAAAGAAAATCAGTCTCATTTCTTTATTGTCGCACCTCGTATGTAAAAAAATGGCTCTGAGCACTATGGGACTTAACTTCTGAGGTCATCAGTCCCCTAGAACATAGAACTACTTAAACCTAACTAACATAAGAACATCACACATATCCATACCCGAGGCAGGATTCAAACCTGCGACCGTAGCGGTCACGCGGTAACAGACTGTAGCACCTAGAACCGCTCGGCCACCTCGGACGGCCCCTAGTATGTAATGCAGATATGACCACTAGATATCACGAGAGGCAGACCTGCCAGTACAAAAGGAAACGGGATGTATTGTGTTGTCAGTAGAGAAGTAGTAACAGCAAAGTGGGACGTTCAGTAGCGCACTAGTCATTGGATGCTACCCGAGTAACAAATCCATCATGGACATTTCAACCTATCTAAAGCAGCCGAGTTAACTACTGATGATTCCCTCGTGAAGTGGAAATGCGAAGGAATAACCATAGCTAAACCAAGGCCACGCAGACCTCTTGTACTGACGGTCGGTGACCTTGAAATCACCGGAAAGAACAATTCGTGAATTCCGAAGTGCTATCAGCAGCCCTTCTGGCACAATGACTGCAATTAGGCGTTAAAAAAGAATGGGGTACAAAGGCCTAGCAACATCACGTAAGATGCACACTTTTGTAGTGAGTGCTGAGAGACATTTGAAGTGATGTACACATGTAAGTCACTGAACAGTGGATGGCTGGAAACGAATGGTTTGGAGTGATCAATCACTATATACTCCGTGGCAATCCGACCGAAGGGTTTGGGTCTGCCGAATGCTTGGAGAAAATCACGTGTTCTCATGTGTTCCCTGACTGCAATTAACGGAACTAAGTGCAGACGATAACAATACATTTTACAGGATCGTGTAATGCGTACAGTAAACGTACAGTTCGGAGACTGCTTGTATCAGCATGACGATGCCCCGTGGCATAAAGCAGCACTTGTGAGGAAATCGTTTGTGAACAATAACATTCCGGAAATGGACTGGTCGCCCAGTGGCCTACGTGAACCCAGTGAACACGTTTGGGTTGCTTTAGATGGTCGATGTCACTCCAGACCCCAACGTACAACATCGTTCTCTGGTTTCAGCTATTAAGGAATATTGGGCTGCCGTTCATCCACCAGTATTCAACCTCATTGAAAGTGTTCCCAGCAGAGTTCAAGACGTCATAAAGGCGAAGTGTGGACGGACACACAGCATATTAATGTCGTCTAATAGGTATCCGGATATTTTTGATCAGATTTTGTAGTTTAGGAATACGGGTAATAAACGTAGGCGAAATTTTAATTGGTAGGGTTACTTACCAGGAAATTCTCAACTCAATAAGTAGGATTTGCATCTGTCCACATATGCGTGTTCTCGTAATTTACTATGCTGCTACCTACACCACCGAATACCACATAGTGCTCGTTACAAGTAAAACGACCCATATCTCAACAGATATTGGTTTCTGGCACACACTTACAGGAACTTTTTTTCTTGCATTGAGCAATAATACCCCTTGCAGAAATATGTGACGTCTTTTTTTAACCATCCTGTATTTTGAAATAAATTGAAAAGTGCCTTGAACTGTTATTATTCAGTCACCATTAGTAAGTACATACTTATAATAACGACATTACCCATGATCGTATTGGTTATGGATATGTGGTCATTGTTAGGGGCAAATATACCCTATGTATGTGTGTAGTTCGATTGTCGAAAATCAGTGAAACTGTCACAACAATCTACCAATGGAGAGGTTACAGAATGTACTAATAGGCCTATGATGCGCTTAATCCGCAATATGTGAAGGGCGTAATTGATGCCGGAGGTGATTTTATGGAGTCTAGAGGGTGTTTCTCGTTTCATGACTTGGGATCATTCGTTAAGGCTGTAGTGGAAATGAACCAGGATATATTTCTTGGTGTTATGATCAGACGAAACTACAATCGGCCGGCCATAACTATAGATGCTTTGATTACTCTGGGAAATGGCTTATCAGAACTACAACAAATGAATTATTAGTTCACATTATTACATAAATGATAAAAAGATTTACTTAATTTGATTCAATCCGTTGCCATAGGATCGTGTGGGTGGAACAGTGGTTAGCATATTGGACTTTCATTCGACAGAACGACGGTTCAAATTCGCTTTTGGCCATACAGGTTCAGATTTTTAGTGATTTCCCTCAATCGCTCCAGGCAAATGCTAGGATCGTTCCTTTGAAAGGGCACGGCCGTTTCCTTTCCAACCCTTGATACAACCCTAGCTTTCGCTCTGGCTCTAATGACCTCACTGTCAACTGGACTGTAAACACAATCTTCCTTTTTCTTTCCCACAGGAGTGCTTGATAATTTACTTATGTTACTGACTGTTGAAGACTCACTTGATGGACTAATTAATAATCGGTTTTCTTAAAGTACAATGTTAAAAATTTACAAAAATACATTGTGAGAATGTCAGGTCACATACGAGGGTCACTACAAAAGAAATGCACACTATTTTTGTAAAAATACAGTTTTCATTCTGCATGTGTGAAAATTTTACAGTGTGTAGATACATCCTTCCCGCTTGTTTTAAAACTTAGTTCAACCTGTTCCCGTGAGTGGCACCATCACAGCATGTCTTCAAGACGGCTGCTACACTTGACGTTCGTCAGAAGCAACGTGCTGTCATAGAATTCCTGTGCTGTGAAAACGAAACAGTGGGAAACATCCACAAGAGGTTGAAAAATGTGTATGGAGATGCTGCTGTCGATCGCAGTACAGTTAGTCGGTGGGCAAGCTGGTTATGTGACGAAAGCAGGCACCGCAATATTTAGGATTGTCCTCGCAGCGGCAGGCCTCGTACTGCACACACTCCAGACAATGTGCAGAGAGTTAACGAATTGCTGAATGCTGACAGACGCATCACCGTGAACGAATTGTCACGCTACGTTGGAATAGGGGAAGGAAGTGTTTGCAGAATACTGAAAGTGTTGGCGTTAAAAAAGGTTTGTGGCAGGTGGGTTCCCAGGATGTTGACAGTGGCTCACAAAGAAACAAGAAAGACGGTTTGCAGCGATCTTTTGGAACAGTGTGAGAATGGTGGAGACGAATTTCTTAGAAGAATTGTGACAGGGGATGAAACATGGCTCCATCATTTTTCACCAGAGACGAAGAGGCAATCAATAGAGTGGCACCATGCAAATTCACCCAAGAAAAAATTCAAAACCACACCTTCTGCTGGAAAAGTTGCGGCTACGGTGTTTTTCGATTCCGAAGGACTCTTGCTTGTGGACATCATGCCAAGTGGAACCACCATACATCCTGATGCATATGTGACAACACTGAAGAACCTTCAAGCTCGACTGAGTCGTGTTCGACCGCATCGGCAAAAGCAGGATGTTTTGCTGTTGCACGACAATGCACGACCACATGTCAGTCAAAAAACCATGGAAGCGATCACAAAACTCGGATGGACAACACTGAAACACCCGCCTTACAGTCCTGACCTGGCTCCATGTGACTATCATCTCTTTGGGAAACTGAAAGACTCCCTTCGAGGAACAAGGTTTGAAGATGATGACTCCCTCGTGCACGCTGCCAAACAGTGACTCCAACAGGTTGGTCCAGAATTTTACCGTGCGGGTTTACAGGCGCTGTTTCCAAGATGGCGTGAGGCAGTTGAGACGGATGGAAATCATGTGGAGAAATGAAAATATTGTTCCTAAAGGATGTATCTGTTGTTGTTGTTGTTGTTGTTGTGGTCTTCAGTCCTGAGACTGGTTTGATGCAGCTCTCCATGCTACTCTATCCTGTGCAAGCTTCTTCATCTCCCAGTACCTACTGCAGCCTACATCCTTCTGAATCTGCTTAGTGTATTCATCTCTTGGTCTCCCTCTACGATTTTTACCCTCCACGCTGCCCTCCAGTACCAAAATGGTGATTCCTTGATGCCTCAGAACATGTCATACCAACCGATCCCCTCTTCTAGTCAAGTTGTGCCACGAACTCCTCTTCTCCCCAATTCTACTCAATACCTCCTCATTAGTTATGTGATCTACCCATGTAATCTTCAGCATTCTTCAGTAGCAGCACATTTCGAAAGCTTCTATTCTCTTCTTGTCCAAACTATTTATCGTCCATGTTTCACTTCCATACATGGCTACACTCCATACAAATACTTTCAGAAACGACGTCCTGACACTTAAATCAATACTCGATGTTAACAAATTTCTCCTCCTCAGAAACGCTTTCCTTGCCATTGCCAGTCTACATTTTATATCCTCTCTACTTCGACCATCATCAGTTATTTTTCTCCCCAAATAGCAAAACTCCTTTATTACTTTAAGTGTCTCATTTCCTAATCTAATTCCCTCAGCATCACCCGATTTAATTCGACTACATTCCATGTATCTACACATTGTAAAATTTTCAAACATGTATAATAATAAAAGATGGATTAAAAAAAATAAAGTACATTTCTTTTGGAGTGACCCTCTTAATTCACCAGCAGATCGTGATCTACAAGCCGAATAGGGAAAGAAATATTGGAAACGTCGAAAAATATGGGAAAGATTTTGCGTGTGAGTTCAGCACAGCCAGCAGCATAACCTCAAAAGGACGACGGGGACGATGATCGTCGCAGAAATCATCCCTCACAGTTTACTCGCATTCCCCGCTGGCGTTGGCTGGCCAGGCTGTGTGTGGTAGCGCCACTCCGCCACTCGGCCAGTGGGCGCCCGAGGCCGTCCTTGGCCGCCGTTGTTCCCGGCGCGGCAGTAGCTGGTTGAACTGCCTGCTGTGCCCTCGGCGCCCCGCCGCCGCTTGTTCGCTCTTCTCATTATCGTGTCTCCGACCGACATTCGGGCGCCCGGTCGCTTTTTCCCACCTCCAAAAGCGGACGCTGCCATTCCTCGCCCTCGCTTCGAGCTCTACAGCTATTTTAATACACCCACTTTTCACCCGACCGACGCTCCTCTAGCACCTTTTTCGAACGTTCACAACTGGTTTCTGCGAGGAACTGATTACTCGCTAACGGTAACAGCTAACTATGTGTTCGCTCTCGTAACAAAGCCATGAAGTACAGTCCATTCACAATCGACAGGGGATCTCAAGTTGATTCCGTGTTTCTAGATTTCCGGAAAGCTTTTGACACCGTTCCTTACAAGCGACTTCTCATCAAGCTGCGGGTATCGTCTCAGTTGTGTGACTGGATTCGTGATTTCCTGTCAGGAAGGTCGCAGTTCGTAGTAATAGACGGCAAATCATCGAGTAAAACTGAAGTGATATCAGGTGTTCCCCAGGGAAGTGTCCTGGGACCTCTGCTGTACCTGATCTATATAAATGACCTGGGTGACAATCGAGCAGTTCTCTTAGGTTGTTCGCAGATGATGCTGTAATTTACCGTCTAGTAAGGTCATCCGAAGACCAGTATCAGTTGCAAAGCGACTTAGAAAAGATTGCTGTATGGTGTGGCAGGTGGCAGTTGACGTTAAATAACAAAAAGTATGAGGTGATCCACATGAGTTCCAAAAGAAATCCGTCGGATTTCGATTACTCGATAAATAGTACAATTCTCAAGGCTGTCAATTCAACTAAGTACCTGGGTGTTAAAATTACGAACAACTTCAGTTGGAAAGACCACATAGATAATATTGTGGGGAAGGCGAGCCAAAGGTTGGGTTTCATTGGCAGGACACTTAGAAGATGCAAGTCCACTAAGGAGACAGCTTACACTACACTCGTTCGTCCTCTGCTAGAATATTGCTGCGCGGTGTGGGATCCTTACCAGGTGGGATTGACGGAGGACATCGAAATGGTGCAAAAAAGGGCAGCTCGTTTTGTCTTATCACGTAATAGGGGAGAGAGTGTGGCAGATATGATACGCGAGTTGGGATGGAAGTCATTAAAGCAAAGACGATTTTCGTCGCGGCGAGATCTATTTACAAAATTTCAGTCACCAACTTTCTCTTCCGAATGCGAAAATATTTTGTTGAGCCCAACCTACATAGGTAGGAATGATCATCAAAATAAAATAAGAGAAATCAGAGCTCGAACAGAAAGGTTTAGGTGTTCGTTTTTCCCGCGCGCCGTTCGGGAGTGGAATGGTAGAGAAATAGTATGATTGTGGTTCGATGAACCCTCTGCCAAGCACTTAAATGTGAATTGCGCAGTAATCATGTAGATGTAGATGTAGATGTGAAGTGTGATGCGATAATTCGTATTCTGCGTATGGAGCGGAACGATTCGAACTCAATTCGTGAAAGTGTACGGCAAAAATGAGGCATCATACCGAACAGTCGTTAGGTGGCACGGTCGTTTCCAGTGTGGTAACAAAAAAAATCATGACGAAGAACGAGATAACAGACCGCCTGTCTCTGAAAAACTGAGAATCGCAAGAGAACGCCCTGTTGCCCGAAGACCAGCGTATGAGGTAACAAAAGTCATGGGATACCGATATGCACATATACCGACGGCGGTAGTATCCCCTAAACAACGTATAAAACGACAGGGCATTGGAGGAGCTGTCATTTGTATTCAAATGGTTCATGTGAAAAGAGGTTACCGACGTGATTAGGCCGCACGACGGGAACTGACAGACTTTGAACGCATGGTACATTCCATTTCGGAAATCTTTAGAGATTACAGTATTCTGTTACCCACATGTCAAGACTGTGCCGCGAATACCAAACTTCAGGCATTACCTCTCACCACGGACTATGCAGTCGCCGACCGCCTTCACTTAGGCCGGTATTACACTATCAAATTTCTTTGTCAAAGATGTGATCAAATATTCCACCAAATATATTTGACAAAGATCTTTGACGTAGCGCTAGAAGGGGTATTACACTGTCATCAAATGTTTAGTCAAAGTTCAAGATGGCTGACAATAACAACTTGTTATTAACCGCAGCAGTTGCATGTAACACAATTGCACTGTGTCCACATGCGCAAGAGAAGTGGGGGAAAGAAAGGAAACATACCTGGGTGAAGCCGTGGGTTTTACGACGACACGATAAAAGCATTCAACAAAACTTGTTACGTGAGCTTATAGTGGAAGACGTCATCTCGTACATCAATTACTTAAGAATGGATGAGCATACGTTTCTGTATGTGCTCAGTGAAGTGTATCCTCATATCACAAAGCACAATATTCACTTAAGAACTGCTACATCTGAAGAAGACAGGCTCACTGTAACACTCCGATTACTTTCTGCAAGAAATGGTTAGGTTAGGTTAGGTTAGGTTAGGTTAGGTTAGGTTAGGTTAGGTCAGGTCAGGTCAGGTCAGGTCAGGTCAGGTTTCCAATCTTCTTAATCTATTTTTTATTCAGGGTGCCTCACGTTGTAAAGCGCCTCATCAGCTTCATACATCTCTACTGATTTTGTAGTTGTCGGCACACACCTATTGTATTTACCGGCAATGTTTATAAAAACACTACAGACGACAGAACGCTGCAGCGATGCTAGCGCTCCATGTGGTAACATGTCACATAGCAGTAAACAGAAGACAAGCGACTTCTTTGACCAAATCTACAGCGAGGCTCCAGATTTGACTAAATATTAGACGACATTTGTCAAAGTTCCATATTACACCATTAAATATCTTTCACAAAGATTTTTGACGAAGATATTTGACAAAAAAAAATTGATAGTGTAATACCGGCGTTAACGAAGGAGGGCAGAGGCGATTGCGTGGAGTTGTCAGTGCTAACAGACAGGCAACACTGCGGAAATAACTGCAGTAATTAACGTGGAACGCACGACTAACGAATGCCTGAGGCATTGCGGCGGTATGTATCGTTAATGGCATATGCCAGCAGACGACCGCCGCGCGTACCTTTCCTAACATCACGACATCGCCTGTAGTTCCTCTCCTGGACTTGTAATCCTAGATGACTGGTAAACCGTGGCCTGGTCACACGGGCCCTGATTTCGATCGGTAAGAGCTGATAGTACGGTGCGCTTGTGGCGCAGAGCCCACACAGCCATGAACCCACGTTGTCAACAGGACGCTGTGCAAGCTAGTGTTGGCTCCATAATGATGTGGGCTGTGTTAACATCAAATGGAGTGGATTCTCCAGCCCAACTGAACCGATCATAGACTATAAATGGTCATGTTTGGCTTTTGCAGACCGTTTGCAGCCATTCATAGAGTTCATGTTTCCAAACATTTCACCAGGCTACAATTGTTCGCGACTGGTTTGTAGAACATTCTGGACAGTTCGAGCGAATGATCTGCCCACCCAGATTGCCCATCGTCAATCCCACCGAACATTTATGGGACATAATCGAGAGGCCAATTCGTGCACAAAATCCTGCACTGGTAACACCTTCGCAATTATGGACGGCTATAGAGGCAGTATGGCTCAGTGTTCCTGCAGGGACTTCCAACAACTTGTTGAGTCCATGCTACGTCGAGTTGCTGCATTACACCGGGCAAAAAGAGGCCCGACACGATATTTTGATGTATCCCATCAGTTTTGTCACTTCAGTGATAGTGGGAAAAGTTGGTTAGTTGATTGATTTGGAGGGGGGGGGGGGGGACCAAACAGAGAGGTCATCGGTCCCGTCGGATTAGGGAAGGACGGGAAAGGAAGTCGTGGCATAGGTCATCTCTGCTGCCTTCTTGGAGTGCTCACACTGCCCGCCGAACCGAAGCAGCACCAAATAAGTTGCAGCTGTGTGAGGTCAATCCAGGTGACTACTTCAGCCGCTTAACCATCGTGTGCTAGTGGAGTGTTTGTCATTAAGACCCCTAGGCAAAGAAGGAAAGCACGTCGTTTTACCAACGTCGAAATCGTGATGCTGCGGTATCTTCCAAAGATCGCCGTGAACTCGCATCTACGCCACAGAAGTTAGTGGTGTCTCGTTGCAATCCACACCGACGAATGGGAGACGCTGGCCGAGCTGTGACCCGCCACCAGTCCCGCAACGCCACTGCACGGAGGCCTCTGGACAGCCGAGCACAAGAAGGCTCTGGTCCATTTCGCGACCTCCGATCAAGCAGACAACATCGACTAGTTAGGACATACAGCTGACTCATGTCGTAGAATTTACTGTCGTTATGAACCTTGTGAAGATTTTACCTCAAGAGAAGTGTTCTGTAAATGTGGGCATCGGGTGATCATTTAATATTCAAAGAAAACTGTAAATATTTGTCACAATTCTGTGGCAATGGAGTGTATAAAGTAAGTAAATCTTATTATCATTCTTGTAATGCACTGAACTAATATTTCATATATTATGGTTCCGACCAAACATCTCCCACAGCAATCAAAATAACATAAATACATAGTTTCGCCAGGTCATAACAGATGCTAACAGTTCTTTTAGACGTCATGGAACGGTGCTATGCCTGTAAGGCACAATGCTTCACAGGAGCACACTGCCGAAACCTACTGACAAAGTAGAGGGACACTGTTTAGATGAAACGTCACACATGTTGCTTCTAAAGGCCCCAAACTGTGCCTCACCTCTGTGTTCTCTTGGCATGGTGTTACCGGTTTCCTAGCGTCGTTTAATAACACATGTTCTCTTCACTCCTTTGCTTACCTGGCGTACTAGACCACCATTACTCAATATGCTAGTGCGTTGGGCCATGTTACATGGCAACAGGAGACGCTGGAATATTAAAAACAATTTACTTACCACACAAAAGGATCGCTTCTACGCTCTATCACCTAGAACGTAGTGATAGAAAGTTCTAATGACTTTCATGATCAAGTCCTAATCGTGGAGCTGCACTTTGGATGACGTGAAATTTCGATAGTCCTGCCATGAGGCACGTTGAATCTTGTTTACCAGTAATGATTAATACATTTATTCCTTTAAAATGGCGCAATATCAGTCTGCTACATTTATTTTCAATCACAATAACAAAATAACTAGAGAGACAAAACAATCTTATAAATAATTTAATTCTTAACGAATAAACCTGTATACTTTCCATCCTTTCATTAATTATCTGTATTTGTCCTCTCTTTCTTTTTGTTATAACCGTTATTACTTCTCCGATGTATAAATTGAACAACAGAGGCTAAAGACTGCTCTCCTGTCTTACTCCATTTTTATTCAAAGCACTTCGTTCTTGGTCTTCCACTCTTAGTCTTCCCTATTGGTTCTTGTGCAGCTGCATATTCGCTGTATTTTCCTATAGCTTACTAGTATTTTTGTCACAATTTGGAACATCTTGCACCATTTTACATTGTCGAACGCTTTTCACAGATAAAAAAAATCATAGATGTGTCTTGATTCTTCTTACGTCTTGGGTCCATTATCAAGTGCAATGTTAGAACTGACTCACTGGTGTCTTTACCATTCCCCGAGCCAATCTGAAGGTAATCTGACAGATCCACAATCATCAATACAATTTATTGCATCCATACTTCTATACTTATTACAAAAGCGTTTGGCTGTTTCTGTCGAAGTTCCACATCTTCCCACAAGCCACTGGATCGATTTCAACCAAACTTGGTATACGTATTACTTACAGTCCGGAAAGAAATACTGTCAACTTCCTACTGATACGGGGGCGATGACACGGAGAGAGAAAGGGGGGTGGAAGAGATAGTGGATGTGAGGAGAAAATAGTGGTGACGGGGGGGGGGGGATGGACTTATGGAAGATAAGAAATGGTTCAAATGGCTCTGAGCACTATGCGATTTAACTTCTGAGGTGATCAGTCGCCTAGAACTTAGAACTAATTAAACCTAACTAACTTAAGGACATCACACACATCCATGCCCGAGGCAGGATTCGAACCTGCGACAGTAGCGGTCGCTCGGCTCCAGACTGTAGCGCCTAGAACCGCACGGCCACTACGGCCGGCAAGGAGGGGATCGACAGAGCGGCAAAGAGAGGATGGGCGGAGAGGGGAGGAGCAGATGGACAGAGAGAGGGGAGAGATGAACAGAGAGAGTGATAGAGTAGCAGAAGAACAGAGAGAGGGGAGTAGGAAGTGAACAGAGAGTAAGGCGGGACGAGATGGGATGGGCAGCGATAGGGAGAAGGAGGAGATGGACTTACAGAGCTGGAATAAATTTATACCCGGGCAACGGCGGGTACTCAGCTAGCTATTAATAATAGTCCGAGCGAACTGACACAGTGGTATCACACTAGAGTCGTATTTGGAGGGATGTTAGTTCAAATCCCCGTCCACATAGCTTTACATGATTGTCCTGAACCTCCTAAGGTAAATAATGGGTTGTTTTCTTTGATAAGACACGGCGGTTTGCTTTCCGATCCGTCCTCAATCTTAGCTTGTGTACATCTCTAATAACCTCGTCGTTGACGTGACAGTAAACCCTAATGTTACTTCCTTCGTTTTGTAATAATGAGTTCTGAAGATGACTGCTATTTAAAATTGAAACTGTTCATCGTTTAAGGTTGCACAGTGATTGTGTCAGATAATAAAAACGTTTTTAAAAATGTGAAACATCATTTCTGCCGACTGGATTTAGGCCGACGAACATGTTACTCTCTCATCGTAGGAAAGATGAAATATACAGAGATGACACAGTGGTTCCCTCTTACAAGGACACGAGAAGACAGTGACTTAGTTGAAGTAAGAATACCAGCATCGATTTCAGTAGTTTACGCCATTTTATCGAAACGAACCAAGAGTAGATTGGTGCTTCACGACCAGTGCTGTAAAGACTCCTTTGTAAATACCTCAGGCGTCATAAAACACCTGGAAATCCTACTCCTTACCATCCCACATCTAACTGATCCCATATCCTCAGTAACGCCAAACATTTGCGGCGTCTATACCAATTCATCCCTCATTCTCTCCACCTCGATACCTTACATCACAAATATTTCAACATGGTTCTCCTCCAAGCCCAAAATCCGTTATGGAGCTCACTGTAAGTCATAGTACATTTCTCATTCACTCAGTTTTTGGCCAACACCTTATTAGTTTCCGTTTCTTTTCACATTTTGATGAAACCCAACTCCACAAATTCAGTTGGAGTCCAGTCCGTAACTTCATTTATTAGTCCTGCTGACAGCGCACCTAACGTAGGCAATGAAATAAGAAACAAAATGACAATGGCAGAGTGAGTGAACCTGTACCTGAAAAACAGTTCGTCTTTTATACTAGTCTATCGGTCTATTTTATTCCGCAGTTCTTGATCGCGTCAAGTTGTAAATTTCACTCACCAGATAAGGAACACAGAATTTTGGTAAGATACGATACACTTATATTTTGTTTCACAGTTTCGTCTTGGCGCTGATGTACGTGATCAGCCTGACCGAGTTCAGAAGCCTTAGAAGGCTAAGACGTGCCACATATTTGTGGAATGTTCACCGAACCGGTCTGAAACAGTGGCGGCGCAGAGGGATGGTATATTATTTTGTTGGATTTAGAAGCATTCAGAGGATTGGGGGCACATCATATGCCAGAAGGTTCCCATGTCAATCTCATGTGACGGCCGATGATAGATGTACGGGGAGTCCCATTTCTTACCATGGGAACATTTCCCATACAGGAATGTCAACATCGATCTGAGCGGTACCCCATATATTAAAAACGATCCATTACTGCATGAGATTTTCGATGTCTTGTACCTATTCCAACCTGCACGAGGGGTCATAAATTCAAGTGAAGACACTCTGTGCCTCTAGCATGCTGTATGTCTGTGCACTGTATGGTTATAGAATTTTTCTCGCATGAAATATTTAAAATTGACACAGATTGTCTTCTCCATTCTTGACGTTTCGATCTTAAGCTCAGTCGCTAATGATCTCTAAGTCTACAGGATTTCTTTTTCTTTGTCTTCTTTTTCGTTTCCTGATTCAGAAATAATCCTGCTTTTTTTTCCCACTCACTTCCGTAGGATATTGTCGCATATCATCCGTGACTGGAGTATGGTAGTGAATTCTTGGTAGTGTGTGCTGCACTGCGCCATACGGATGAACAATACGTACCTGAAGAGCGTACTCAGTCTAACTCTTGCAACAAACGGAGCTAAATGAGGGCTACCATTATTATTAACAACTTGTTCACCGTACTGTTCGGTCAGCTGAATCTAAATCCTCACAACAGTCCCTTGCACGTCTTTTATGGAGTGCTTTGTACCGTTACAATAGCTACCTGTCGTCTAAATGCTTTAGTCTTGTGTCTTTGTAACATACCACTTCCAGGCAGTGTAGGTTTTCCAGTTTGCAGGGGACGGGAGCTATTCTCGGTCCTGGATGTAACGGGCTTGTCTTCTCTAAACCCGCCTTAATTGGTGGCGATCTGGATCGACTCTGCTGTTTTCAAAGGCCAGAGATTTCCACAGGATGGCCGGAATCACGTAACACCCTGTGGGAAAGAAACTTCCAGGAGGGTTGCCTGGAAGCAGCACGTTACAGCAAAACTTTAGCGGTAAATGGCCAAACCAAAGAGCATACATTCCGCTCTGGAGATAGAGTGGCCGAAAGGCCTGTCAGTTAAAATAATTTCATGGAGTGGTTTGGAGCCATCGAAATGGGAAATCAGCCAGCAGCCCTAGCTAGGACTGGATGTCGTGGGCCCTCTGGGGCGGAGCCGCGGTTTTAAAATTGTTGCGTGTATGGAATCGGGAGTCAGTGATCCGCAGTGATCTACAAAGTTTTTCTTTCTGCTGCGGAAAATTGGAAGAGTTGGTTAATGCGGTTCCTGTGCATGGATGTCGATGACTCGGGTGTTTCCAAGTTTTGCAAGAAAGGACGTGAATTAACATTTCCGCAACCATTTTTTATGGAATGGAAGATATATTGACTTGTTTTAATTAATTGTCGTAGTCAGAACTAACAATGGCTCTGAGCACTATGGGACTTAACGTCTGAGGTCATCAGTCCCGTAGAACTTAGAACTACTTAAACCAAACTAACCTAAGGACATCAAACACATCCATGCCCGAAGTAGGATTCGTACCTGTGACCGTAGCGGTCGCACGGTTCCAGACTGAAGCGCCTAGAACCGCTCGGCCACTCCGGCCGGCTTCACATTTCGGTGCGGAAAGAGGTCGAACATATTGGCTTATTAATAAATTTATTAAATAATATTTTTTTAAATTAAAAATTTTAATACTTACACCGCAATTTTCAGTATGCAATTAAAGCACGATGACTGTTTTCTACAACCATATTCTTATATGTAAACAAATGGAGGAAATGTAGTCGACGAACATTTTGTACACTGAATTCTATAAAAGTTAAATAAATTATATTGGGTTGGTGCATAAATTCGTAGAGTTTTTCCATAAGTTCGCAACTGATACACATAATAGAGATTTTTGTCATCAATAATATATCCTCCTTCACTATTTACAACGGTCTGCTAACGCTGGGGTAAATTTTAGATTCCGTGACTGTAGAAATCACATAGTTTTGAGTGAATAAATCGTCGAGCCAGGTTAAGAGCGCGTTTTCATTCGGAACGAAAGTTCCACTATGGTGGCGCCGGCCGCTGGAGCCGAGCGATTCTAGACGCTTCAGTCTGGAACCGCGATACCGCTACGGTCTCAGGTTCGAATCCTGCCTCGGACATGGATGTGTGTGCTGTCTTTAGGTTTAAGTAGTTCTAAGTTCTAGGGGACTGATGACCTCAGATGTTCAGTCCCATAGTGCGAAGAGCCATTTGAACTATTTGAATCCACTAAGGTGGTTCGATAGAGAGCGGAAAAGATGATATTCTGAGGTCGCAAAGTCAGGTGAATAAGATGAATGCGGAACGACTTCCCAGCCCAACTCCTGTAAAGTGTGTTTTTTGTCTAGCAGAATGCAGGTGGGCGTTATCGTGGAGTAGCATTATTTCACGCAGTCTTCCTCGTCGTCGTTCTTGGATTGCGTCTGCACGATGTCTCAGAATCAGTTGTTGACAATAAACGTCAGTAGTGATGGTTTCACCTCGGGGAAGGAGTTCGTATAATACGTCTCTGCTCTGTTAATGCATGGCATTATCTTTTGTGGATGCGCGCAGGTCTTTATACGAGGAGTTGCTGCTTTGTTTGGGCTCAAACATTCATTTATTTTCCTTATGTTAGCATGCGGACACCATTTATTGTCACCAGCAACAATAGAGAACAGGAATGGTCGGTGTTGTTCGCGAGCCAATTGATGAACAGCAAGCAGAGCTGCACGTATGGCAACCCGCTGATTTTTGTGATGTTGGCTTAGAGCGTGCGGTACCCATATTCCCTACTTTTGAATCTTCCCCACTGCGTGCATATGTCGCACGATGGTGAAATGATCGCAGTTCATCATATTTACCAGTTCTCGTCTCACTGATGTGGATCATTGCGGATTAATGCATTTAAACGATCTTCATCAAACCCTGAATCTTTCTGAACGTGGAGAATCACTAATGTCAAAACGATCGTCCTTAAAACGAGAAAACCATTTTCTTGCCGTTCTCTCTCCAATGCCATTTCGCATTATCCTCATACACGGTGCAGATGTTTCTGGCTGCCTCCGCTGACGTCATCTCTCTCTCAAACTCAAACTGAAGAATCTTGGAATTGTCCTATTTCTCCAAATGGCACTCCACATTCTAACGTCCAAAGCTCCACTCACTATCTCCAGATGACAAAATGGCAATATACAAACTCAGACAGCAACAGTAAACCACCAATAAAAAATTATAATCATAAATAAACCCATAGCAACAGAAATACCAACATGCAAAACAAAGAAGCTGCGAACCTATGCACCAATCTAATATATGGAGAGTTGACTCCAATAGTAAAAGTGACCATGTAACAAACCCACTTGATGGTGTTGTATAAGTAATATGTTACTGCTTTTAAGATGACATACGGTTCAAATCGGAAAGAAGTCGGTGATCATGCATAGAACAAAGGTCACTCTAGTAAATTTTAAAATTATAAAAATAACGAGGTAATGAAGTTAAATACGAGTCAGCGAAGCTGTGTCACATAGTTAACTGGCAACATGCCGTATTTTGTGGACTGGCAAGACAGCCAATCCACTAGGACGGGAGGCCGAAGGGCACGCGTTTAAACTCACGCAGGCTGGCGTGAGGTCTGGAAAATGATAAGGAATTGAGACTAGCAAAAACGGTACGTAGTTTCTGGAATACTTAACTTTAATCCATAATTGGTGAACATCGGTCTGACGGTACATGCATCACAAGATAAATAGCAAATGATAATGGCGCCTTGCTAGGTCGTAGCAAATGACGTAGCTGAAGGCTATGCTAACTATCGTCTCGGCAAATGAGAGCGTAATTTGTCAGTGAACCATCGCTAGCAAAGTCGGCTGTACAACTGGGGCGAGTGCTAGGACGTCTCTCTAGACCTGCCGTGTGGCGGCGCTCGGTCTGCAATCACTGATAGTGGCGACACGCGGGTCCGACGTATACTACCGGACCGCGGCCGATTTAAAGGCTACCACCTAGCAAGTGTGGTGTCTGGCGGTGACACCACACCGTATGTAAAAGACAAATCCTACATAATTGTCAAAAATCCAGAAAATTTCCACCTACGTATTGTCGGCCCATAACACGAATGCGTTTCATTGCAAGACTACAGCTATTGATGATGTTTCCCAGTGCATGTTCTCTGCTTTTCTACAGTGTGAACAGTACGTTATCTTAAATCCAGTTACATATTAGTTACACAGCACTTTTAAATGGATTTATTACATCTTCACTTCTACTACTGGAGTTACCACTCATTATACAATTTGTTCAGCTGTTATCCTTTGTTTTGCACACTACTATATTGTTTAAAATTTTCTTATGCTACTTCTTCATCCATTTCTTTACAGATCTGAAGATGGTTGTAGGAGACAACCGAAACTAGTCAACTTGCTTTAACTGTGTGCCGAACATTTCGGTCTACGCATTAAAAGCTTTTACATTGAACTTTTTTTATTTATAAATTACATTAAGGCCGACGTCTCGTCCTTGACAGTGTCAGGCTCTATTCAAAAGGCGACTGCATAAAACCTACAAAACGTACGGAAAAGTTTGTAACAGTCACTACATGTGCTCAATATGGACACCATCGACGACGCAGCAAACGTCAAAGAGCAGTAGTAAACTGTGACCTATTAAGAATCGAAATCTGAATCAGTCTGAACTGCGAGGTAACAACGTGCACTACTTTGAACTAGAATGTGGCTATACCTAGTCACATGATCAAGTTGGTTCCCACTGTTACCGGGTATATGGTTCGTTTTGTCGAGTAATAATGTGTATTGCTGGATCTTATATGACCGCTTCTGATACTAAAATCAAAATTCATAAACAAAGCCAAGTTCTTGTGAGCGGAGCGCTGAATAAACGCCAAGAACAATAACCAGCCATAACTGCTGGAGAGCTTCTGTAAAGTTTGGAAGGTGGGAGACGAGATACCGGCAGAAGTAAAGCTGTGAGGACCGGCCGTGAGTCGTGCTTCGGTAGCTCAGATGGTAGAGCACATGCCCGCGAAAGGCAAACGTCCCGAGATCGAGTCTCGGTCGGGCACACAGTTTTAATCTGCCAGGAAGTTTCATATCAGCGTACACTCCGCTGCAGAGTGAAAATCTCATTCTGGAAATATCCCCCAGGCTGTGGCTAAGCCATGTCTCCGCAGTATTCTTTCTTTCAGGAGTGCTAGTTCTACAAGGTTCGCAGGAAAGCTTCTGTAAAGTTTGGAAGGTAGGAGACGAGATACTGGCAGTAGTAAAGCTGTGAGGACCGCGCGTGAGTCGTGCTTCGGTAGCTCAGATGGTAGAGCACTTGCCCGCGAAAAGCAAAGTTCCCGAGTTCGATTCTCGGTCGGGCACACAGTTTTAATCTGCCAGGAAGTTTCATATCAGCGCACACTCCGCTGCAGAGTGAAAATCTCATTCTGGAAACATTCCCCAGGCTGTGGCTAAGCCATGTCTCCGCAGTATCCTTTCTTTCAGGAGTGCTACTTCTGAACGGTTCGAAGGAGAGCTGTAAAAGTTTGGAAGGTAGGAGACGAGATACTGGCAGAAGTAAAGCTGTGAGGACCGGGCGTGCTAGTTCTGCAAGGTTCGCAGGAGAGCTTCTGTAAAGTTTGGAAGGTAGGAGACGAGATACCGGCAGAAGTAACGCTGTGAGGATCGGGCGTGAGTCGTGCTTCGGTAGCTCAGATGGTAGAGCACTTGCCCGCGAAAGGCAAAGGTCCCGAGTTCGAGTCTCGGTCGGGCACACAGTTTTAATCCGGCAGGAAGTTTCAAGGATTATGTAGTTCTAAGTTCTAGGGGACTGATGACATCAGAAGTTAAGTCCCATAGTCCTCAGAGCCAGCCGGCCGCGGTGGTCTCGCGGTTAAGGCGCTCAGTCCGGAACCGCGCGACTGCTACGGTCGCAGGTTCGAATCCTGCCTCGGGCATGGATGTGTGTGATGTCCTTAGGTTAGTTAGGTTTAAGTAGTTCTAAGTTCTAGGGGACTGATGACCACAGAAGTTAAGTCCCATAGTGTTTAGAGCCAGCCCTCAGAGCCATTTGAACCATTTGATTATTCAAAACTACCTCCACAGTTTCAGAAGACTACTGTTGGTTGGTTGGTTGATTCGGAGGAGGAGATCAAACAGCGAGGTCATCGCTTCCATCGGATTAGCGAAGTATGGGGAAGGATTTCGGCTGTGTCCTTTCAAAGGAAGGATCCCGATATTTGGCTGAAGCAATTTCGGGAAATCACGTAGAACCTAACTCAAAATGGCCGGACACGGGTTTGAAACGTCGTCCTCCCGAAAGCGTCCCCAGGATACTAACCACTGCGCCACCTTGCTCAGTAAGACGACTGTGAGAAAACTACAGGCCACACAGAAAGACATATCAGCGGACATAGCATGTCTTCAAGTTTCGATTTATTTTATGCGCTTTGGCGTAGTTGTATAGCGCAGCAGTAGGGGGCAAGCGTATCAGAACATACACACAAACCATCTGCTCCACTGTGTCGCATCGCATTAGTTCGCACCTGGAGCTAGGCAATCCAATTAACAGATCTGCAATGTGAGCTGCTGTCGTTGCACCTTACCAACCAGCACAACAGCAGCACATATCAACGATTGTTATCCCGCTAGTGGTGCCCGTATTGAGAATTTATAATGCGAGATAAAAACTTGGGGTGATGCTCAATCCACTCATATGTGTCTGTTTTCTGTAATTCTTATAGTTCTCGCGCAGTCGTGTTCTGAAACCTTGGGGGTACTTGCGTATAACCCTTACTTGCAACATTTTTGTCGTCTTTATTTGGTAGCTGTTGCCTCGTACAGTGGCAGGTCGATGACTGGAGTGGCAGGAGGGGCAGGTGCATTAATACGGCGGGTAGTAGCAGCAGTAGCAACAGTAGCGGCAGCCGGAGGCAACAGGAGCGACCGCAACGAGACACGGAGCGGCCGTTGTCGGGCGGCACGCGCGCGTGTGGCGTGCATGTTTCATGCGCGACACCGGCGCTCTGTAGGCGCAGCGCCACACCTGGAGGCGGACGCCGCGCTCCGCAATTACCCGGCGCTGCAGCTGGAGCTGGAGCTGGAGCTGCCGAGTAGCGGACTCGTCCGCCCGCTCCTCGCGCTGCACTTCGCCTAATGGCCGGCGGGCCGTGTTCTTTTTAGACGCCCGCTTTACGGCTGCACTCTCCTCTTCGCCGGCCTCGGCTCCTGCTCTCCGCAGAGCAAGTGGATGTCGGCTCGAAAGCCCGTCTGCTGAACAACCACGAGAACCGACATCTACACTACTGGCCAATAAAATCGCTACACCAAGAAGAAATGCAGATGATAAACGTATTCATTGGAAAACTATATTATACTACAACTGGCATGTGATTACATTTTCACGCAATTTGGGTGCATAGACCCTGATAAAATCGGTACCCAGAAAAACAACCTCTGGTCGTAATAACGGCCTTGATACGCCTGGGCATTGAGCCAAACAGAGCTTGGATGGCGTGTAAAGGTACAGCTGCCCATGCAGCTTCAACACGATATCACAGTTCACCAAGAGTAGTGACTCCCGTATTGTGACGAGCCAGTTACTCGGCCACCATTGACCAGACGTTTTCAGTTGGTGAGAGATCTGGAGAATGTGCTGGCCAGGGCAGCAGTCGCACATTTTCTGTATCCAGAAAGGCCCGTACAGGACCTGCAACATGCGGTCGTACATTATCCTGCTGAAATGTAGGGTATCGCAGGGATCGAATGAAGGGTAGAGCCACTGGTCGTAACACATCTAAAATGTAACGTCCACTGTTCAAAGTGCCGTCGATGTGAACAAGAGGTGACCGAGACGTGTACCCAATTGCACCCCATACCATCACGCCGGGTGATACGCCAGTATGGCGATGACGATACACGCTTCCAATGTGCGTTCACCGCGATGTCGCCAAACACGGATGCGACCATCATGATGCTGTCAACAGAACCTGGATTCACCCGAAAAAAGACGTTTTGCCATTAGTGGACCCAGGTTTGTCGTTGAGTACACCATCGCAGGCGCTTCTGTCTGTGATGCAGCGTCAAGGGTAACCGCAGCCATGGTATTCGAGCTGATAGTCCATGCTGCTACAAACGTCATCGAACTGTTCGTGCAGATGTTTGTTGTCTTGCAAACGTCCCCATCTGTTGTCTGAGGGATTGAGACGTGGCTTCACGATCCGTTACAGCCATGCGGATAAGATGCCTGTCATCTCGACTGCTAGTGATACGAGGCCGTTGGAATCCAGCACGGCGTTCCGTATTACCCTGATGAACCCACCGATTTCATATTCTGCTAACAGTCAATGGATGTCGACCAACGCGAGCAGCTATGTCGCTATACGATAAGCTGCAATCGCGATAGGCTACAATCCGACCTTTATCAAAGTCGGAAACGTGATGGTACGCATTTCTCCTCCTTACACGAGGCATCACAACAACGTTTCACCAGGCAACGCCGGTCAACTGCTGTTTGTGTATGAGAAAAAAAAAAAAATTGTTCAAATGGCTCTGAGCACTATGGGACTTAAGATCTATGGTCATCAGTCCCCTTGAACTAAGAACTACTTAAACCTAACTAACCTAAGGACATCACACAACACCCAGTCATCACGAGGCAGAGAAAACCCCTGACCCCGCCGGGAATCGAACCTGGGAACCTGGCCGCGGGAAGCGAGAACGCTTCCGCACGACCACGAGCTGCGGACTGCGTATGAGAAATCGGTTGGAAACTTCCCTCATGTCAGCAAGTCGTAGGTGTCACCACCGGCGCCAACCTTGCGTGAATCCTCTGAAAAGCTGATCATTTGCATATCACTGTGTCTTATTCCGTAGCAATTTTAATGGCGAGTAGTGTAGTATAATATTCTTGCAATGTTGGCTCGCATTGGTACGGTTTCCCCTAAAGCCTGACAGATGCAAGGTTTTTCATGAAGGATAACATAAGTTTACGAACGAAGTAAGTTGAGAGCGCGCCATGAAAGGCTACAGCAGGTGGTCTCTTTATTCCGGTTTGTAATTCCTGGAGATGGTGAGATGGCGAGTGGGGGAGAGGGGGGGAGAGGGTACAGTTCGTAGTTGGGAGACATGTAGGGGGATGTATAGGAGACGATGTGCCCACTCCCTAACAAGACTATGACCAGGAACTTACCACAACAAAAACAGCTACAAATAATACACTGTAATTCTTCAAGCTTTCCCGGTGAGGCGTTGTCATGATGATTAATCGGGTTTCTGCCGGTTATTCGGGTCTTTCCTGCACGATATTTCAACTGCGTGACTCGCAGTCTTCTTCAGGTGCTGTCTGATATTGATTCCAGTGTGGAACGAGTCTGGTATTTACGCCTACGTTGTGCTAGGCGCTACCTCTGCCGTCCGCGCCGTGTCTGGCGCTCTGTCCGTGGTGTGCGCCGACCAATAGCAACGGCTGTAGCATTTTCTTCTAGCAATTGATCTTCTGAAGACGCAACGTAGACAACATTTAGACCCCAAGGGACACAAGTATAAGGATGGAATTAGAGACGACAGCTTAGTACATGTAACTGAGGACGTACATGAAATGGCACTTCAGACAACCGACAAAGTATCTGAGGACGCTCTTCCGAGTCTCAGGCGACGATTTGAACACAATCGGCCTGAAAATGACGCTCCAGCCGCTCCTGGGGGGCAAGAACTTAGGACGGAAAGCCTAACACGACTGAGCACGGTAATAGGACGTCCTAATTCATAGGAGGACTTAAATGACGACAATCGAAAGATAAAACGTCTAGCACAGCTTGGACGCCATTCAGAACTCAGCTATATTGTCAACGGATAATAACCACAAAGTGCGCGCACAGCGTTCGAACAGTCGCGGCTAGAAGAAAATGCTACAGCCGTTGCTATTGGTCGGCGCACACCACGGACAGAGAGCCAGACGCGGCGCGGACCGCAGAGGAAACGCCTAGCACAACGTAGGCATAAATACCGGACTCGTTCCACACTGGAATCAGTATCAGACAGCACCTGAAGAAGACTGCGAGTCACGCAGTTGAAATATCGTGCAGGAAAGAGGTGAATAACCGGCAGAAACCCGATTAATCAACATGACAAATAATACACTGCCAGAAAAAATGTACCCCCTTTCAGAGGTTTCGAATACAGTTAATATTTATTGTTGTAACAGTGCATATGGAATACATGAAATGATTACATTTACAGATCAGTAGCACAAGCCGTTCTGAGATACCAAGTATCGACCTATGCTGAAACACTCATACTAGAACGTGGTGCAGTTTCCATGGGCGGCGTCGCAGGAGCTGTCTCTGGCATCCAGTCGATCGTACAGATGGCCAGCGCTGTCCTAGAACACATTATGCCACGTCTGCTCGACCTGTCCTCTCAGTTCCGTAAGAGATGTTGGTTAACGAGTCGCACGAGTCATTTCGCGTCCCATCAGACTGGAGACAAGTCTCGACATCGTGTTGGCCAGGGAAGATGTTGCATGTCTTGCACAGCACGTTGTATTTCATGGAGAGTGTGTGGGTGAGCATTTCCTGTTGTAACACGACATCACCCTCCTGTTGAAATAACGGCAAAAGAATGGGTCTAACAATATTTTGCACGCGCCGAGCGTTTTTTAGCGTTCCCTCCAGAAAGATCAAGGATAAACGAGAGCTGTAGCTTATCGCACCCAACACCATTAGGCCTCAGCGTGTCTTGGACGAAAGCACTTTCCGAGACAGCGCTCACCAGCCTACGTCGTATGCGAAAACGACCATCACGCGCATACAGGCAGAATCTGCCTTTATCGCTGAAGACCTCGACGCGCCTTTCCCTCTTCCAAATGATCATCTGACGGCATCAGAACAACAGCAGTGCACGTCGATGCTGTGGCATGAGTGGATGATAGTCTTGAGATGTCTGGGCCCGCAGTTCAATTGCGAATAAGCGGTTCGCAACAGTTCGTATTGACATATCTGGGCTTACAAGCCCTCTGATATGTGCTGTGGTAACTGTACGCACATCCACTGCTGCCCTTACAATACGATGATCCCGTCGGGCATCTGTGCTGCGTGTACATCCAGACCCTTTTCTACGTGTGTGAGAATGTTCACATAGCCACTGACATTAGGCTCGTTGCACAAGTGACGCAGCACGTCCGATCTGTGTGGCAGGACCATCCCGCCACCCAGATGACCCTTTCAAACTCGCTCAGTCGGCTGTAGGAAGCACGAGTGCGTCTCCGTGGCTGCTGTGGTAGCTACGCCACTACCCTATCCTCTAGGTGGCATATGCCGTCATTGGATCAAAATCGAGTGGTCTTTTCGGGATTACTAATTCTTTTTGTGGAAGTGTAGAAGTTAATTCAACATTGTGAGTAACATTTTCGTTAAAAAACTGACGAAGCGAACAAAATCCGTACTTTGTTTATTTAGCAAGGGCGGCCGCAGAAATTTATCCAGGTTGGAGTACGGGGCTGTGTGTGTGTGTGTGGGGGGGGGGGGTGTTATGGGGGGGCTGAGACTTTAAAGCTACCATTTTTTACATAAATGAGTTTTTCAGGTCCGAGAACCACTAAATTTCATATAGCTATATGGAGAGCTCTATAGAGATGTTAGGCGAAATCGCAGCAAATATCTTCTAGAGATGCATAATAACTCCGTAATTAACGAAAAGTCTGTACTCGAGATTTCAGGCGTGGGGGGAGGGGGAGGGGAAAGAGGAGGGGGGTGGCCCCATCATGGTCTCCAACTCCCCTTGTAGATGGCTGTGGTACTCAGTGGACAACATAGATACACCAAAACGGAACTGGTGCACTGTATGTTTACTTAGAGTTACAGTAAATGTTACCTTAAAGTGTATCACAAGATTGTTTAATACAGATGACACTGTGTAATATTTAAAATAATCAACAGAGATATTTATAGTTTAAGTCGTGAAGCAGTAGATTAAGCAGTTCATACGTCCTTATCTTTGCTTCGTTGCAATCTTTGAAATCAGTTACTTACTGAAAAACTTGCCTACAACTCTAAACCTAACTCGTACAAAAATATATTTTTGTGAAACAAGAGAAACGGCATTTCGTTTAGTTTGTACAACATACAATGTTTCACCAAGAACAGACACATGAATCAGTTAAAATAATACTTTTAGATTCTCTTCTTCACTGTCCAATTGACATCCACTGCTTGATAAAGGGATGCTTTAGACTTTTCCTTATACTGCAGCCTTCAGAAATTTGCGTATACGTTGCTCTCGGGTAGTTTCAGTTATCTCCCCCCTTCCTTCCATTAGGTCACCGTATCAGTCTTTCCTTATTTCTTAGAGCCCATCATGGTATTTCCTTGGTTCACCGTCTGGCTACAAGTCCCGCACACTTACATTTCTTTCCACTGCATTGATAATTATGCCTTCATCTCCAATCTGTTCCCTGTTCTCTCTTTCTTTTTTATTCTTGTCCCTCTTAGTACTTCCCATCACCAGTATCTCTCCATTGTTTGCTGAGAAGTCCCCAGATTTTACTTTGTTGTCGTTAAAAGTCCATGTCTCATTTACTAAAGCCAAAGCTGGTAGTTACGCACTGTTTTACACACCTGAAAGGCCATTTCTCATTCCTCACATCCAGCCGTAGTACTCACATTTGTCATCATCCAGTCAAATAGCATTTTGTTCGACGCTATGAACAAATGTTGAAAGCATATTTCAATAAAACTGACGTGGGAACATTTTGACGACAGTTTGCTGGCAATTATCCATTATTACCAGTAAAAGCCTTAGCAATTCCGCCTCTATTTACAGGTCTGAAAGCAGTGGCAGAGAGGTAAACAAAAGAGAGATACTAAATGAAACTGGAGTATCACGCTGAACAGTGGTAGACAATAAATTACGGGTAAAAACGTTTAAAACTATGTGGTATTAACCTCCTCATTGACTCATTATTTCAAAGCTTAACAAAACACTTTTCACAATCACGTCACTTTTATTTGTTTGAACACTGCAGAAATATTACGTATATTTCGTGACTTAAAAAGAAGGATATAGTACTAAACATTGTTTGGGGTATTGGATGATATTTCCCATCGTTCACGAGCAGGGTTTGAGAAAGGTTGGAAACCACTATTTCGTTGAAAACTCCTGAAATACCAGATACAGAATATTCGCAATTATTTCCACATGTCGCAGACACTGAACGCTGCAGCTATTCAACGTATTCAGTGCGACTGTTGGCAATCGAGTTACAGCTAGCGTCGTTAAGTACGTGACATATCATATGGATTAGCTTGCAGCTGTTGCTGTACAACATCTAATTTCATGGGGCCGATTCCGTTCGCGCTGTGCAACAGACAACAGCCTCGGAACGATGTGTTCAGCATGATTCAATGTTGATAGCTTACTAGGTCTTGTAAAACTACAGCGCAAGTTCAAATAGATTTTGAATAAGTTTTATCCTTAATTTTATATCAGTTTTCAAATATGAAATCCTGGATAACGCTCTCTAACTTGCAAAACTTGGATAATGAGGTGGTAGACCTTCAAAAGTGCAATGGAGTTATTTTCTGTAACGCATTTCTAATTGCCACAGATTGAATATTACGTATACTAGCTGCCTAAACAAAGACCACCCGTGAAACAAATTTTGCCTTGTACGCTCGATTCGCGGGGGGCAAGTGTGCTTGCCATCTGTTATAGATATCACTTGAAAATTACCAAAAATGAGCTGTGGTAGACTTAAACATTAATAAACTACTGCCCAAACAGCGTCTTAGAATACGTGACAGGGCGTCGTTACTTTATTTTTAAATGGTTCAAATGGCTCTGAGCACTATGGGTTTCAACTTCTGAGGTCATTAGTCCCCTAGAACTTAGAACTAGTTGAACCTAACTAACCTAAGGACATCACACACATCCATTCCCGAGGCAGGATTCGAACCTGCGACCGTAGCGGTCTCGTGGTTCCAGACTGCAGCTCCTAGAACCGCACGGCCACCAATTTTTAAATATTTTACGAAAGATAGCAGGTGTTTGCATTGCAAACCGAAGAGAAGTTTTATTTTCAAAAAAAAACTTTATAGGAAAACGGGGTTACGTGCCATGAGACCAACTTGTGTCGGCATGGATGAACAAAAGCAGGTGGCTAGATGGGATGGAAAAAGAAAATTCTCTACTTTCTAAAATAAGCGTACGAAAAATCTAAGAAAATGAAAGCTATAATTTTTGAAAATAATATAGAAAGAAGTGGTAGACACATATGGAGAGTATAACCCATCAATATAGCTGATACATGAGTCCAAAAATGACTTAAATAGCCAACTATGTCTATAAAGGAAGTTACAAAATGTTTACAATGCCTTTTATGAGGAAGAGATATCGTAAGCCAATTCCACTCACAGACGGAAAATTGGTAACTGGATATCTCTATTCATGCGCACACATTGGCTCTAATAGTTCACAAAGGAATGGAAAAATCCCAAAGCAAATTGCCATACACGAGAAATTACGTTGAAGATACACAATTGGAAATATATGCTTGAAACACGAGAACTGTGGCCGAGCGGTTCTAAGCGCTTCAGTCTGGAACCGCGCTGCTGGTACGGTCGCAGATTCGAATCCTGCCTCGGGAATGGATGTGTGTACGAAACAGCGTGCTGAAGAACCGAAACACCACCATCTTTCTCCAGAATGTCTAAATTACACCAAAGCAGGATCCTGGAGTAAGTGTGAAACTGCCTCCAATCAGAGGATTTGGTACAAATATCTTTGGCTGCCTTCCCTCTCATTGGTTTTTGTATCCAAAGTTGATTGGCTGACTAAGATATGACACGTCGAGCGGTGCAGAGATCCTTGCCGTTTTCTTATCGACTCGTAGATGTGCTAACCATTGCAAAAAAGTTACTTATACAGGGGGAACTTGCATCGTGCGTACGGCTTTTGAAGAAGGCTGGAGTAAATGGCACCAATATATTTGAAAGGGAGAAATTTGATGGCAGCCTTACTTTGTTCGTATATATATATGATCCATTTTCACTTCGACTGCTTCATGAAGAGGAAAGTGACGATTTTAGGGAGATTGATAAGCGAACATTTGTATCAAATACATTTTATAAAACTGACCATTTGTTTCTTATGAGGAATGGACAGTGTTAAAAGAAAGACATATATTTTAGAAGAATTTCTTGCCACACTACAAGCGTTATAGGATCCACCAGGACTATAGCAGTTTACGCCAAATAGAGTCTTATCAACCCATACACGAGAGGGTTCTCATTGATGAACTTTTCAGCAGCCGAATCACTGCTTTACCGCTTTATTGGAATAAACATGTAAAGGCCTCTTTACTCGCCTGACATTACACTCCGAAAAATAGAAAACTTTTGTGAAATTATTTCTCTAAAAGTAAGAAAAAATACATTACAGAAACATTTGATGCGCCTTTTTAATGATACTCGAAATAATGTACAGCGACCGATATGCTCATACGGTGGCGATGAGAGACCACTGAGTGAAGTTCAATCACACAAATATTTTATAGTGTTCTATAAAATTCCAAGATTGTAAATTAAACATTCAACTTTAAATTCCCAATAGTTACATCATTTGCTGTATACGTTATCGAACATCTTCAAAGATGTATCAAAAGTTCTCTAATCTATTTTATTACTTAATTTCAGACAAGTCATTTCACAAAACATTTGCTAATTTTTTCATTTTTTTAAATTTTCAGGTATTTCTCATAAAGCAAAAACTGTAATACATTTATATATCGATCGGTAATCTACAAGCGTTAAAAGAGTATAGATCAAGAGGAAGCATAAAGGTTTCAATTTATGCTGTAATTTGATTTTTTAAACGTCGCTAACATAGTATCAACTATTCAGTAAATTCTTCTGTTTTCCCTCAAATCACTAATTAAGTTTTTCTGAGATACCTCGAATACTTTCAAGAAATTAAATCTTTCTCTACAAAACTAGATTTTACGCTGGTCAGTTTTTTACCCCATTTGTCCAATTCATACTCTTCGTTTGGCTGCAAAAATTCGGATAAAAATCTGTTTTGTAATTTATAGGGAGGCTTGTTTGAGCGGAGCTCAAACATTTGACAAAAAAAAGAAGAAGTGGGGCACAATAAAGGACATTCTATTCCATGAAAATAAAACAACAATGAATGACTTGAAGAGTTATCCAACAAGGGAACCGTGTGCAAAGGGCAACGACAATTTTTTCCCTTTCGTTTGCACATTTTCATTGTTGTTTACTCATTCACAGTTGAATGCACGCAGGCGACTGTGTTGGAGGGAAAGGATTCATGTTTCAGTGCTCGAATGGAATAGTTTACGATCTTACGTAGCTCGGATGGCTTCAAACTTTGTACTGACAGCTCAATAAAGATGGGCAAGATGAGCGGTAGAAGAGCATCTCATCGCGGTCATATCATGGGTGCCCTTTGTATGGAGCAGTTTGTCTCCGAAGTAGTAGAGACACTGAGCTTTTTATGTGTCATCAGTAATGGTGTGCGTTAAGAGGAAACACACCACATGTTGACGGCAGGTATCGCTGTTAACTATTGCAAAACGTTGTAGCGTACAGGGGAGCTACTTTGCAGCGCACGTATGTCACATAAATTATAATGTACGCCTTTCGAAGCCTAGTCTAATGAATGACAGTATGAAAGTGTGTCGAAAACCGCATAAGAGGATGCAACCATTCAGGCATGTGATGAAGTTACTCTCGAATGGGGGCTATTCACACGGGATGAGATGCGCCCTCTGATACACCTATCATTGTCTCTCACAGGTGATCGACATGGAAACCTATTCTAACATTCAGGGCGGCGGTTTGTTAGACCATGTCGACCTGGAGGAGAGCTGTACCTATAGCACAGCAGTGCAATAAAATATTGCCCCCAACAAGCACTTTTGGGCCGTCATCGAGCGAGGCACTTACCCTTGGACTCATCTCTGACCAACCTTCGTTGAAATGTGTGCGCTGGCTGCGTGATCGTGGATCAGTACGTAACCTCAAGGTTTTCGATCTCCATTGGAGTCCATGCATCGTCGTAACGCAACAGAAAGGAAGATGAACTTCATAAAATATAGATACCATCTTTGCACAAAGAGAGGAATTCTAACGATAAGCTTCTTGACTCCTGATTGGGCACCAGACCCTTGATTAGTTTAAAGAGCAACCGCCCGTTTGCATTAATCCATGTGAGTACTAATAATTGTCCAACAACCAGGTGTTTCACGAATAATGGTTGAAGCTTCGACCAAACGTTGAACCAGCTGCTCTGGAGCGTCTCTCGAGTCTCATACACCAAATACTTCAGTTTCTCCCACGAAAAGAAATCCAAAGGAGTGAAGTCGGGAGAACTCACGGTACTCACCTACCAATCCCAATCCAACAATTAGGGAAAGCATTGTAGAAACCTTGTTTGTCGTCAACAGTAAAGTGTGGTTGGGGCTACATCCCGATGGAACTACGAGGGGCGTTCAATAAGTAATGCAACACATTTTTTCTGAGAGCAGGTTGGTTTTATTCTGGATTCCAATACCCTTTATTATTCCTCACTCTTTTAGCAACAAAACACGTTCAATGCGATGGTCTTACGCCATCTTACTGGAAGGGCCTGTATGTCCGCATGATACCACTCCACTCGTCGACATCGGAGCCAACGTCTTGCTACATCAGTAACATCCCCATCATCCACGTGCTGTCTCCCGCAGAGTGCATCTTCATTGGCCAAACAGATGGAAGCCTGAAGCTGCGAGATAAGGCTGTAAGGTGGGTAAGGAAAAACAGTCCAATGAAGTTTTGTGAGCTCCTCTCAGGTGCGCAGACTTGTGAGCCCTTGAGTGTCATGGAGAAAGAGAAGTTCGTTTTGTCGACGAACACGCTGAAGTAGTTTCTTCATTTCCTGAGGGTAGCACAATACACTTCAGAGTTGATCATTGGACCATGAGGAGGAAAATGAAACAGAATAACACCTTCAAAGTTCCAGAAGACCGTCGCCAAGACTTCACCGGCTGAGGGTGCAGCTTTGAACATATTTTTCGGAGTAGAGGTGGTCTGGCACCACTCCATGGATTGCCGTTTCGTTTCCGGTTCGAAGTGATAAACCCACGTTTCCTCGCCTTTGACGATGTTCTACAAAAATTTGTCAAGATCAGTCTCGTAACGCGCGAGGAACTGCACAAACGTGGTCCTTAGTTGCTCCTTATCGTCTTCTGTTAGGCGGCGAGAAACCAGCTTGGGACACATCTTTGAGTAGTCTACTGGTGGACGAGTGTATTAGCACGTCCAGTTGAGCAGGGAGGTGTTTGTTAGTGATCCATAGATCATCTCGAATGAGAGTGTCCACACGTTCCAACACTGCAGGAGCCACAGCTGTGTGCGGCCGGTCGGCAAGCGGAAGATCGGACGCGTTTGCGCGACGTTGTTGCGATGATGACAGACTCCTCGACCAACTTTTCAGCGTGCTTTTGTTCACTGACAAATCTCCGTAAACATTCTGCAAGCGCCTATGAATATCTGCAATGCTCTGCTTCTCCACTAAAAGAAACTCAATGAAGCTCTCTGCTTGGAACACACCTCCGTTACAGACGCCATTTTGAAAGCTGCGTATAGCGTCGCCACCTATTGGAACCGCATAAAAGTGAAGCAGAAACGGTCCACAATGTCCCACAACAAATACCGTTCTTTTCAGCCGAAAGTAACCTAGAAAAAAAATTGTTGCATTACTAATTGAACACTCCTCGTATAATCGTTGTTTAATTGCTAGTAGTGTACTCTCCAACATTTCCATCAGTACTTCACGGAGAAAGACACGGGAATTATCTCTACTGAGCGTGTTAAGCAGAAGATGGACCATTTATGGTAAATCTCTGTTGATGCCGAAACTCATGAGTTATCTTACGATTTCCAACTTCCAAATATGACTACTGTGGCTGTGGAATATTCCTTCCCTTACGAAGGCGGCCTCGTCTTCAAACAAAAAACACGTTTAGGAAGGCAGGGCTGTTTACGATTTAGTGCAGTTCTCATAGGCAGAGCTCCACCCCCTGGGAAAAGTCAGCAGCTGACAGGTCTTGTACTGTATAATACTTGAACGGACGTTCCACACATTGGCGTTGGGAGGTTTCTGATTCCTTGGATATTGATCGTCTGCTAATGCTGGGGCATTCCTCAGTTCTCTGTAATATAGCTTCCTCAGACGGACCAGTTCGGACACTACCAGTTTCCCGTCGGTCTGGTCTAAGGAATCCTGTTTCGTGAAGACCGCCATCAAATTTTGCAAACTTGACATGATTTGGTAACTTCTTCCCTGGAAATCATTCGGCATACGGGCGCCTTGCAGCTTGATCGTTGCATCGTGAAATACATGTCAGCTAACTCAGTTAGTGTGTCATCCTCCATAAAGCATCTTTAAACATCACTAGAAAATTTCATGTAAAAACAACACAACATAAACAATAATAATGCAGTTGTTTACCGAGAGACGTGGACACTGCTAGCAGTAACGAAAACTTACCCTTCTTAGTAGTAAGATGTAATCGTGTTGCAAATCAGATTCCAGCGCCAACGTGTTTGATACGAAACGCCAAAACAGTGGTGAACTTTGGCCCAAGGGAAGACCACTGTCCTGCTCTTCAATGTCCCCTAGCGGAGAAATGGTGCACATGTGACATTTGTGTCATATAACAAAATTGGTTGTTTTTATTCCTCTAATAATTCTACGAATTCATATTCGCAGTTTTTTTACACACTTTACACGTCTAGTACATCCAGTAGCTCCGCTAATATATACTTTTTTTAATTTATTTTCTTGCCTGTAAAAATTTTTCGCTTTACGTTTCCATCTAGCGCCGTTTCCGTAGGCATCAGTAGATAATTCATAACTGACCTCTTTCCTGCTAGGGACACTAGACAGATCTTCTCGTTATTCAACCCATTCCATTATTTTTCCGTATCGTATATTATTGTCCTATTTAATTTATTCCATAGAGACTCATTTCAAATGTTTCTAGTTTCGGCCTTTTCATTGACTTCCAGACAGTGTTGTCCTCCTAACGTATCATTCAGGAGTTTCTTTCTCAATTCAATATTAATGCTTAGCAGCAGAGCTCTTTTGCTGGAAAACATTTTTCTTCCTAGGCTTATTTGCTACTGATACTTTTCTTCGCTCAGTCATTTTGTGTAATAACTGTTAACAGGAAAAGTGTTTCACTTACTAGAATAGCTGTTTCGCAAAATTACTGTTTACAAATTAAAAATCTTCTTCCACACTACGTCACTTCCATTGATATGTTGTTTAACATGGCTCTTATTCTGAGCAAAATTTGGCGACAATTACATTCAACGTGTCTTTCTTACTATCAGCCAGAGAAGCCATTTCGTGTGTAAACTTTAGCAGTGTATCTGTTCCTTTACCAGTTCCATTTTTCTACCGGAGTTTATTTTCGTATGCTTTATTGCATCCTATGTAATAAGTGACAAATAACGACAAAAACCTGCTGAAAGAAATGAAAAGTGGTCAAAAAGTTCTGAACTCGTATCCAGAGTTCGAATCCAATCCTTCGTACTAGGTAACAGGTTCAAGTTCTATATGACATTATAAAATCGCTTCGGACAGAGCGGACGTGATACCTTTAATAATATATTAGCCGATTTGCTGTTCTTGCGTGCTTTAAAAAGTTATTTAATGCCCAGTCTTTTATGTCATTGAGATAAACAGTCGTCATGATCCTCGCCAACGCCCCCCCCCCCCCCCCTCTCTCCACTCCGTTACATCAACACATCCACGTTCACAAGCAACGGTGAATGGACAGAGGTTTGAAACTTCTGTTGTTGACTATATAATTTATTTGCGTACATACGAAAGTGCCCTCTGAAAATCGTGTTCCACAGAACTGTTGCCGCTCGCAGCTGTTTCGGTGTACTGAAGAATCGGCACTATCAATTAAGCAATTAACATCTCTGTTCATTAATTAATCTCCTTCAAAGGACGAACTGTCAAGAAAGTACGGCTATAAAATTATAGTGGACGAAGAATAGTGCACGAACCCTTGTCCTGTGTCTTACGTCAAAGCTGAAAACTATCAAGGGCTACTTTCCTTAGCAGCTGCCGCCGTTCATGCATGACGATACAGGACTTAAATTTTCCATGCAATTGATTGGATTCTATTAATAAACTACTGTTAAAGCTGTAATGAACATGCAGTGATGTACTCTCAATTCCTACGTGTGATAAAAGTGTTAGTCTAAGGTCTGAATAGTGATTTGTAACATAAACCGACAATAATTAGGATTTCTAATCACTCTTTTCTAAATATTATTTTTAACGAGTCGTCGTGTTTCTCATCAAATATTTATTAATGCTATTTGTGAGCCACACGTAAGACTAACGGTGAAGTAATTCCAATATTTCAGTATGTGGTATCGAGAAGTGTTCTACAGTGTTCTCATAAGGTTGTATGATATTTTCCACTTTAGCGTATCAGTTGTCAGAACGACATGTATTCAGCACCTTAGCTGACGTGTGAAAGATTACTTGTGAAGCAATAGCGATAACGTTAAAATGAAGATTATTACCGACAGCAAAATGTTTCGTTCACTGCCTTGTATTTGTAAGAGAACGGAACGAGTAACTATCATATGAGACACTAATTCATTTGAGATGCAGAAGGCTATTGTGAAAAGATTGTTAGCGAGACTGGTTCCGAGAAAGAAATACTCTGCCACCAATATGATGGTTTCATTAGGTCACAATCGTGTATATTACGTTGTCTGAAATGCGATGAGCATATATTTTTTGTTTCTCATCAGTCGATCAAAACGACGTTTGATAATTGTGTAGTTCGAAGGATCAGTCTGTGATCGAACTCACTGTGCTGTAATGGCAAAAGAATTTCCTTGTATTACTCCGAACATATGATTCAACAAAAACTGGAAAACATATGTACGTACTTACTTTGACTTTGAAAGCACTTTTGGGTTAGTTCTTACATGTTTTTTCGAGCATCACAAGTAATGTTTCCAATTTTACCTATATATGTTATGATACATTTAACAATTGCTCTTATGTTGCAAACACACTCGAATATGGCCTAAGTGTCGAAACTGCACTCGTGCATTGAAAAGTAAAATAAATCATCCCAATCAACGGTGGAAAGATGATGTGATTTAAAAAAGATATTTATTGGGTATCCATCTAGCAGAAACAATAAGTTAGCTAATTCTTCGTCACCATATCAAGCAGTTATGTCTTAAGCGAGCGAGAATAAGAAACTGTTAACATAAGAGTGTGATGTGTGTAGAGCCTGTTAAGTTGTGAAATAACTATCGCTAAATGGATCTGATACCTGTTGCCTCGGCCTTACTCTGGTTCTTCTATTTGAGAAACCAGTTTATGCAGTAGCAAATCCAGGTGAAGCATACTGCAACTGCGACCGAAATGTCGATTTCATCCGTTTAGCGGTAGTTATTGTACATGACACCGCTCTGCACCCACAAAACTTTCGGCTGCACAAGCCTTCACACTTACTTTATGTGTCAAGTTCTTCTCTCTACGGTTTGTTTTATTGAAAATAAACGTGAAAGGAGTTAAGGGCATTTATGACCTCTCAGAATAAACGAAATGGTAATATACTTTCACTTGTAATTTTCACCACCTGCTAAATGTAGTCTCATAAGTGATGCAACACTTTTTCGCCTCAAAGCAAGATGGTTTTATTCATGAATTAAATGCTTTCCACATCTACATCCATATCTGCATACATACTCCGGAAACCGCCTTAGGTTGCATGACGGAGAGTACCTTTTACCGATTTGGAACTGCGTCAGGTCTGTGTCTTTTAGCCGTTCTCCTTGTTCGCTGTCCGTCTTCGTCCCTTCACCGCGTATGTTCCTGTTTCTATGCGTTTGGGCGCTGATGACCACGCTGTTTAGCGCCCGAAAACCTCAAACCACACACACACACTCTACTAGTCATCTCGTTTCCTGTCCCAATCGCAAACAGAGCGAGGGAAAAATGACTGCCTAAATGCCTCCGTATGAGACCTAATTTCTTGCATTCTTATCTCATGATCCTTACACGAAATAATCAATGGTAGCGGCAGAATTTTTCTGCAGTGGATCGCAAATGCCGATTCTGTAAATTTCCGCAATAAAGCCTTGCGAAGAGAGCGAAGCCTACCCTGTAAGGGATTCCCATTTGAGTTCACGAAGCATGCTGATCGAACCTACCGGTAACAAATATAGCATCACGCTTCTGAACTGCTTCGATTTCTTGCTTTGATCTGACCTGCTGTGGCTCCCAAACACTCGAACAATACTCAAGAATGGGTTGCATTAGCGTTCTATACCCCGTCTCCTTTATGGATGAGCTACATGTTCCCAAAATTCTCCCAATAAAAAGAACTCGCGCATTCGCCTGCTCTATTACCAACATGACTAGCTCATTCCGTTTCATACTGCTTTGTAACGTTACACGCTTGGATTTTTAATCGATGTGGTTGTGTCACGTTGCACCCTAATAATGCTGATTTCAATGTTACAGTTTTGTTTCTCCTACTCATCCGCTTTAACTTACATTTTTCTACATTTTCTGTTACTCACACCAACTAGAAATTTTCTATAAGTCATCTTGTATACTCTTACAGTCATTCAAGGACGACACCTTCCCACACGCCACAGCGCCACCAACACACAGCCGTAAATTGCTGCTCACCTTGTCCATCAGGTCATTTATGTATATATCAATAGAGAACAAAAGTGGTCCTATCACTCTTCCCTGGGGCACTTCTGACGATACCCTTGTCTGTGATGAACACTGGCATTCAAGGGCAGCGTACTGGGTTCTGTTAATTAAGAAGCCTTCGAGCCACTCACATATCTGGGCAACTAAACCGAATGCTCGGACCTTCGTCAGCTTTGTGCAATGGCGCATCGTGTCAAACGCTTTCCGAAAATCTAGGTACATGGAATCTGCCTGTAGCACTCCGTCCGTGATTTGTACATCATGTGAGAAAAGGACAAGGCAACTTTTGCACGAGCGATACTTTCTGAATCCGTGCTGATTTGTGGACAGAAAGCATTTCCGTTTCAAAGAAATTTATTATATTCGAACTCAGAATGTCTTACTATTCTGCAGCAGACCAATGTTACGGGTTTTAGTCTGTAATTATGAAGCTCAATTCTTTTATCTATCTTATATACAAGAGCCATCTCGTCTTTTTCGCTGGGCGAGAGATTCGCGGTAAAAGCAGGCCAAGTATGACGCCAATGCAACAAAGCACTCTTAGTAAAACCGGATTGGTGTTGCATCTGGACCTGGCGACTTTCTTATTTCCAAGTCTTTTAGTTGCTTCTCTTCGTCACTGATGCCGATTTCTATGTGCTCCATGCGAGAGTCAAACGACGGTACTTTTTCATGATCCTCCCGCGTGAATGATTTCTTAAACGTGAAATTTAAAACTTCGGCTTTCCTTGTGCTGTCTTCTGTTGCGCTCCAGACTGGCCGACGAGTGATTGCGTAGAAAGCTTCCACGCGCTTAGTGGTCCAACATCTGGGGTTCTCGGCAAGATCTTTCGCTAAGGTATGACTGTGGAAGTCACATTTACCTTTTCACAAATGCACGAATTTCTACTGACTTTCACCTGTCAACATTTGCACGCTCTTTCTTGAACTATCAGTACAATAATCTCTGTTTCCTCAGCATTTTTCGAATTTGATTGTTAAAGCATCCTTAATCAACTTACTCGGCGCGATTTACAACCAGTTTAAATCTTGCCCATAAAACGTCCATATCTGTCACGTTAATTTGTTCCACAATTCTTTGGCTGTAAAACCCTAGTTTTCAACGTAATCCGTTTAATTCTATGGGCTTACGCCACCTTAATGTGGGAGCCTGTATGTCCCACAGGTCTGCGCCTCAATCAGGCTCTTGCCGCTTCAGTAGCTTCCCCATCATTGCTGCAGTACTTCTGTCGGAGTCCATTTTTCAGTGGCCAAAAGAGATAAAGACAGAAGGTGGAAGATCTGGGCTGTAGGGCGGATCAGGGAAAACAATCCACCAAAGTTTCGTGATCTCCTCTCTGGTGGGCAGACTTGTGTGTGGCCGTGCGCTATCATAGAGTTGAGAAGTGCATTCGAGTTTTTGTAGCCACGAACAAGCTGTAATATTTTTTCAGCTTCCTAACAGTCTCACAATAGACATCGCAGTTGATCTTTTCACCATGACGGGCGATATCTGGCAGAACAACCCCCCTGTGTCCCAGAAGACTGTAGCCATGGCTTTACTACTGAGGGTACTCTTTTGAATTTATTCTTCGAAGGAGGTTTGCGTGGTGCCACACAAAGTGGTGAACTCATGTCTCATCGCATGTGCAAATTTTTTCAGTAAATCTTATCCACTAGTTTTAAAACGAGCAAACAGTTCGGCACATTTGAATCTTTCCTCTTTATGCTTTTCAGTTAGGCACAAACTTTTGAAAACTGTAACTGGTGGACATGTGTATCAGCACTACCATCAGAGGCAAGTTGAGCTCTGAGTTGCTTGATTGTTGTTCGTCGATCACCTCAAAGAAGAGTGTGAGCACGTTACAACATTGCAGGCGTGCGGCTGTGTGTGGTCGGCCTACGCGTGGAGGATCACACAGATTTCCTTCTCCTTGTTCTATCGATGGCAGACGCTTCGGCCAGCGACTTAGTGCGTGTTTATCCACTGCCCAATGTCCTTAGACGTTTTTCTATTCTCAGACTGTTAGGAAACTGAAAAAAAAATCATTACAGCCTGATCGTGTCCACAAAAACGCGAATGCAGTTCTCCACCACATGACAGCGGAAGGCCACACAAAAGTCTGCGCACTCGTGAAGAGATCGCAAAACGTTGGTGGATCGTTCTTCTGGTTTTCTGCCAAAAGAAAATCAATAACTACACTTTGGTTGAAATGCATCTCACAAGGGGACATTAACAGGTATAAATAAACGGTATTGAAGAAACTTGGCGCGTACATAGAGAGGTCAAAATAATGCAATATACAATTTTTCGTTTTCACACAATTTCACTTTTAAGGGGTAATTTGGCATTTTAGGTTTAAAAGAAATGTATTCAAAACCATATTATTTGAAATGTAATTAACGCTCTTGAAAACTGTGTAATCACATTTTGTAATAGTTTGAAACTTTTCAAATTACCCCCACCATCATTAATTAATTCTGAAAGAAAACCTTTTTCTACAACATAAATTAAAGAAACTTACACGCCACATCCATCCATGTATAATGAAGCTGGTAGCTGAAATATTACTTTTGGAAAATAAGCTGCGCTCAATATGATGTCGGAATATTTTCAACAAACCTAATTAAAATATCTATACGTTCATTATTATTCTAATTATTTATTTTACTTATTTTTGTTTTATGTTTTAAATTGTTATTTTACGTTTTAAATTCATTTTTTACTTTTTTCTCGTGTATGTAGTTTGTTAATTGAAAATAATAAGTTAGTCATTATTATGATACTAAATCATTAACATAATGATTATCTGTAAGAAAATGCTAAAAACTTAACTTTTTTACGTCATGCGCATAAAATGAATGAAATTACGTAACTTAATACGCACGACGGACATCAGAATATAAAATAAAATTCAGCAGGATTCGCATTCGTGATTTGACTCGGCATATTTCAGTGCACTGGAAAACCTTGGCAAAGAGAACAGATGATGTACTAATGGTTGCAGCTTGATTATATTGTTTCTCAAGTGGAATCTGACACCCATAAACATTCAGCAGGACTAGATCCAAAAATTTTCTCGTGAAGTTCTTCCAATATCTAATGCCATATACGAGTACATCCAATGACTGCAACTGTCCCGTCGAGCCTATTGGGATCACCAGATCAAAAAAATTCTTTGTCGTCAGGTATGATGCTCAAAACGGTTCATTTACAATAAACACCCCAAGAATCTAACAATTATACAGATTTATTTTGCTGCAATGCGAAAGAAAATTTCTGTCAAATATCTTTTGACGAGTGCAGACATTACTTTACCATATTTTGATGCCGTCATAAAAACAGTTGGAGATTCTGAAGGACTTGCTCGAATTCTCGGTCTAAATTTTCTTTTAGTTTCTTTCATAACTTTGAAATGGCTGGTCAGTGTGAAAAAACCGTTTTGAGCGTCCTACCTAAGGACAAGGAAATTGTTCGTCTGGGGATCCCAGAAGGGTCGATGAGACAGGTACAACCGTTGGACTTTGGATGCTGCAAGCAATCTGTGACAGCATTTTCAGCTCTAGTTTTGCTGGTTGAATATGATGTCAGTATCCACTTCAGAAACAATTTAATTAAACAGTGGTCTACAGTACATGATCAGTTCTCTTCACCAAAATTTTCTAATGTATTGAAACACGCCTGGTTGTAATCGAGCTATTTAGAGGATCACCTACTACAGTCTGAAATGCTGCTGAATTTTCTTTCATATTGTGTTGTCAGTCGTATGTATTACGTGAAAGAATTTCTTTCATTTTATGTGCATGATTTACAGGTAATCGTGATTGCAATGATTTTGTATGTTAATAATGAGTTATTTGTTACTTTCAATTAACAAAATACATGTATGTGTAATGGTAAACCAAAAAACATGAATAACAATTTGAAAAACTAAACAAAAATAAGTAAAACAAACAATTAATATAATAATGAACGTTTGGATATTTAAATTAGGTGCGTTGAAAATACTCCAACTGCACATTGTATGCAACTTATTTTTCGCAAATTGTATTTCAGAAATCAGCTTTGTTAGACAGTGAAGGACATGGCGTGAAAGCTTCTTTAATTTATGTTACAACAAAAGTTTCATTTTTTTCAAAATTATTTGAAGGTGGTGAGGTATTTTGTAAAATTTCAAATTATTACAAAAGTTGATTATAGAGTTTCAATGACGTTAATTACATTTCAACTTTTAAATGAAATCCATTTTTTTAATATCTTGGCTTCGAAGATGTTTCTTCTAAACTTCATATGTCAAATTACCTTTCGGGATGTGTTTTACCCCTTAAAAGTGAAATTGGGCAAAAAAGAAATAAATATGTTGCATTAATTTGATCTCTCTTCACACCCGCCAAGTTTCGTCAAGATTGCTTATTTACACCTGCGAATTTTCCCTTCTCGGCCATACAGCTTTGAAAAAGCTGTTATCTACCTGGAGTTGCTGGAAATGTGAGATGATGTTTGAGTGTTTAAGAACGTCGCAAAGAAATATTATTTTTTGAACCAAAATTGGCAGAGAAAAAGGTGTTACATTACTTATTGAACGGCCTCGCAATGTCAAGTCAAAGAGCGTCTTCGCGAGAAAATGTCTTTCGACATCAGCGATCGAGCTGCTTATCTAGTGTAAGAATTTTAACTGGGAAATTGTGGCCATTCCACTAGAGGCAATAGCATGTCTTTGAAAAATTTGCACATTTTCTTGGGACATGACTTTTTTCGATCATAGTTGATCATCTTCAGATCCATGTAGTTCCGTAGGCAAGCCGATGGTCTATATGAAACTAGATACAACGGGTTGCCTACGCAAAATACTTGGATCAGAAGACTTTCACCGGAACTAATCACATCGCAAAGATGAATGTGCAGCTGAGGCGGAAATAAACGATAAAGTTTAAATATAAGCACAGCTGCGGAACCTCTATCGGTGAATCTGTCAAGAACAGTGAGCCGGTCTTTTACTGAACGACAAAGTCTCACCATTGTTGGTGACAGTCAATATGAGGCAACTGTCTAACTTTTGCCAAATCGCATTGCCTGCTGAATTAAAGATGAAACATGAAAAATATGTAATATTCATGATAAGAAGTTTTTGGTATGCAAAGGCGTCCTGTTTATCCAATGACCTTACTGCTGCTACGCTAGAGTCTGCCAGATACTGATAAAAGTGGATGAAAGAGGAAAGTAATGCAAGACAGTGCGACTGTGAGGTGGTTTGTGAGTTTGTGCTGTGTGTGCGCGCGCGTCACTCGACTGGGTGGTCATGCCAAGGAGATGAAGGGACTTGCCTGCGTCGTGAATGGGGCTGAAGCCGTCATCCCGTGGCGACAGCCGGTACCCGTAGAACTGTAACTTGGCCACCTGGTTCTTGGCGCCCGCCCTACGCCACTCTTTGTGCGCTATGCCTGAAGTCCAGTCGGCGCCTCCTGGGGACACAACACGGCTGCCATGTAACACAAGTCGCGCTGCTCGCCGGCGGCTTCGCGGCCTCTTCTGCGTCTTGTGCTGTCTCAAAACCACCGACGACTCGAGAGACAGAAGCGTCTTACATCTGGAAAGGCTCTCTTCCCAGCTGTACTGATATCATCAAGTAAGCGGGATCGAGGAATGCTCACTGTCCTGTGCATGCACACTTGTTGTTCATTACTTGATTTTCACTGAAAGTAATGCATTACAGGAGAACGACAGCTACAATACAATTTTGTTAACACAGATACTCTTCATTTTACAGTGAAGCATCAAAGAAACTGGTACAGGCATGCTTATTAAAATACAGAGACATGTCAACAGGCAGAATACGGCGCTGCGGTCGGCAGCGCCTATACAAGACAATAAGTGTCTGGCGCAGTTGTTACATCGTTACTGCTGCTACAATGGGAGGTTATCAAGATTTAAGTGAGTCTGAACGTGGTGCCATAGTCGGCGCACGAGTGATTGCATACAGCATCTCCGAGGTAGCGAGGAAGTGGGGAGCTTCCCGTACTACCGTTTCACAAGTGTATGGTGTATATCAGGAATCCGATAACACATCAGATCTCCGACATCACTGCGGCCGGAGAAAGATCCTGCAAGAACGGAACCAACGACGGCTAAAGAGAGTCGTTCAACGTGACAGAAGAGCAACCCTTCCATTTTCAACGAAACATCATCTATATGGGCTTCCGGAGCCGAAGGCCCACTCGTGTTCGCTTGATAACTGCAGGACACAAAGCTTTACGCCTCACCTGGGGCCGTCAACACCAACATTGGACTGTTGATGACTGGAAACATGTTGCCTGGTCGGAAGAGTCTCGTTCCAAATCGTATCGAGCGGATGGACGGTTACGGGTACGGAGACAACCTCATGAAACCATGGACCCTGTATGTCAGCAGGGGACTCTTCAAGCTGGTGAAGGCTCTGTAATGGTGTGAGGTATGTGATTGGAGTGATATGGGACCACTGATACGTCTAGATACGACTTTGACAGGTGACATGTACGTAAGCAACCTGTCTAATCACCTGCAAAGGCTCACCGGCCATTTGACCATCTTCTTCAGTGCGGATGCACAAACAGTGCCCGAACTCTTACGGGAATCGGCAGTAAAGCCGCGAGTAATGAGTATGATGGGTAGGGGCACTATGAATATAGTGCGGGACAATCGAATGTGGGTCTCACGGGAGGCGTGCCAGAGATAATTCCCTGCAGTCGCACTATCCTGTGTCCTCGGTGGCTCAGATGGATAGAGCGTCTGCCATGTAAGCAGGAGATCCCGGGTTCGAGTCCCGGTCGAAGCAAACGTTTTCAACTGTCCCCGTTGACTTATATCTACGCCTGTATGCAGCTAACGGTATTCATTTCATTGTAATTTCATGTATCCATTGATGTCCATTGTGCGTTCCGACGGACTTGGGCAATTCCAGCAGAACAATGCGACACGTCAGACGTCCAGAATTGCTAAAGAGTGTCTCCAGGAACAGTCTTCTGGGTTTAAACACTTCCGCTGGTCACCGATCTTCCCAGAAATGAACATTTTTGAGCATACCTGGGATACCTTGCAACGTGCTGTTCAGAAGAGATCTCCACCCCATCGTACTCTTACGGATTTATGGACAACCATGCAAGATTCATGATGCCGGAGGTGCTACTTTAGACATTATTGGAGTTCATGACACTTCGTGTTGCGGCACTTCTGCGTGCTCGCCGGGGCTCTACACGATATTAGGCACGTGTGCCAGTTTCTTTGGTTCTTCAGTGTACTTACAACAGGTACTGTTTTCAGAATGAATTTTCAATCTGCAGCTGAGTGTGCGCTGATTCGAAATTTCGTGTCAAATTCGAACTGTGCGCCAGACTGCGCCTGTAATCGAGGACCTTTCCTGAATTTACCAGGGAATTTCAAATCAGCGTACACTACACCGCTGAGTACAACCTCATTCAGGGAACAGCCCACAGTCTGTGGCGAGCCATTTCTCCACAGTACCTTTCTTTTGAGACTGCTTTTCGCGCAAGGTATGCAGGAGAACTTCTGTGAAGTTTGGAGATGAATTACTGGTCGAAGTAGAATGGTGAGGACACTCGGGGAATTGTTACTGGATAGAGCAGTTTGTAAGGGTGTTTCCCAATAAAAGGCAAACGTTCCGGTTTAGCATACAGTTTTAAACTGCCAGGAAGTTTCAGTCCTAATTTCATTTCATTTCCCCACGTCATTCTCATATCTTATCAATGAAGAATGAGGAACTTAGGATAGTGAAGAACTTGGGTTTAACTTTGGATGAGCTTTTCAATAGAGCAGAAAATACTGTTGCGACGTATGGGAAGACTTCTGGTTGCCCCTGTGCTTCAAAAATTTCGCAACATTGTGACATTAATGTCACATATATTGTATCATTCTCTGCCGCTATTTCATCAGTATTATTTTGTGAGTACTGGACCTGAGAGCTGTTTGCTTAGAAGAAAAGCTTTGCTTCATGCTGTTGTGGACAGAGATGGCGCCATGGCCTGTAGGTGGCGGGTGCCATACCTCTACAGCCATCTCTAGAGAATAATTGTGTTCGACATTTTTGCTTTTCCTGCATGGAAATTAAAGGCCATTGTGTCAGAACACTGTCCGACCAGTGGATGTTCTGGAAAACTACTGCAGATACACGTGTGGGACACATTTTATTAGTTTCACCAGACCAAAAACAACAAAATAAATGGAAATCGTGCTTTTCTTTAACGCCGTACAGTTTTGCGATGGCTTCAAATTAGCGAAGTTGCTACATTTCAGACGAAATCTTTTGTTAGCCGTAACTCCGTAACTAAACATTTGCGGACCTATGTTTATATGATTTTTTTCTTTAGTTTTACTTGTAGAATAACATATTAAAATATTTGTGTATCTTTGTAAATCATCCTGTATGAACAATTACTGTATGCCTTCCATGTGCAATCTCTGCGGGAGCTGAACCTAGGTGATCCTGATTTTCAACGCCGTGGGACTTTCTACGACTGCTGCTGAATCAACGCAGTTTCCTATTTCACGTCGTCATTTCCATATTCTATCATCTTCAGTCAACCACAGCAACTAACTGACAATGTTTACAGTCCACGCCAGCGCGCTGCGGGATTGCGTTCGTTGCACACGGCATCAACGACGTTGTCATATCTCACAAACGAAGCGTTTCCTGCAATAAGTTGTAATTAATTTTTTAGTTTATCTTTTGGTGTAGTTTGAAGTCAACAATTACGTATCACCCTGTACATTTGCCTTACGGCATCATCTTTTCGCAGCGACACTTTCAATCTCGCAGCGGGCAGTGATCACAATGTTTTGGCATTTAAACATTCTGCTTAGAGTATAAGATTTATTCGTCTATATATTTGAAAGTTTTAATTTTGGACGACTGAAGAAATAAGAAACTGGAGATATGAATATTTGCAGACCTTTTCGTAAAGTACGTAGTAATAATCAATTGTGACGAGTTGAAACTGTCTTTTGAAACTGGTGCTGAACTGGACTATTCATTTCCAGAATCATCGCATTGTTTGCTCCGTTAAACAGCAAAAATATTTCGGGAATATTGCTGAGGAATACGAATCTTGAGCATATTAGACGAACTTTGTGTGCATGCAGCATTTAATGACTAATCGATGCTTTGAGCCAGTCCATGGGGCGTTCTCAGATAGCACAACTGGTAGCACTGTGCCCCCGAGTTCAGCGTGCTCGACGTCTGGCTCAATTCAGCACTTAACTTGCCACAGTTCCATTAACAGGCAAAAATCTCAGATACAGAAACGTTCTACATCCGGTGAAAGAAGAATGGAAAAGTAGAATTTGACATTTCGTCGGCAGCGTGGTCGTTAGAAACGAAGCACAGGTTCAGATTAAGGCATGATGGGGAAAGAAATCTTCAAAGGAATCATCCCGGAACTTGTCTGAAACGAGTTGTGGAACTTATGGAGAATCTAAATCTGTCCGGACGGGGATTTGTCCGTCGTCCTCCTGAATGAGAATTCAGTGTCCTAACCACTGCGCAACCTCCCTCGATAAAATCAGATGAAAGAATGTACTATAACTGTAAGCAGCTACTGTAAGTCAGTCTGCAGTGTTCGGAATTCACTGCCCATCAAAATAACAAAAAAGTTATTTTGTGACTGATGGCAGTTTTCTGTTATCACTAAACTGCGAAACACAGTCTCTGCTTCTCAGTAGCTTTCCTTCATTTCGTTATGACCGGATGTAGTGAATAGTCATTGTTGCGAGCTGCTGTTAATTTGACTAGATAAGTAGAATAAGTTGCTGGGGGTATGATGTGACCGCATCACACAGTTTACGTTATGAAATCTGTAATTTTAAACACTTTATATTTTGTATTAGTTGAGAAATATCACTAGGAATGGCTAACAAGGACAGAGGAAGATTTTGAGGCTACTGTAACGCAATGGCTACGTTAGATGGAAGATAATAAAGACAGTGATGCTGAAGCTGCCAAACGAAAGTGCTACTGAACGCAACAATCAACGCGATACTGAATCTGAACTGCGTGTGTATCAGATGGCGATGAATGTGAACGAATTATTGAAAGAACAAAACACTTTCTGTAGCCTCAACCGATATAACTCGATCAGCTTCGAGTGCGTAGATGAATGAAAATTTGCTCAATTTGAGGGTCTGTAAAATTACCTTAAATTTAAGCTTACATGATTAATCTTTGTTTCGTGTCATATTATGAACACTAATGCACATAAATACACTGTTTTCAATCAACAAAGATACGATTTAAAGTTTTTTTCAGTATTTAACAGATACATTGCAATTTGTAGCTGGTTCACAAGCCAGATATTAATTTTTAAACAGGTTATTGTTAGCTTTTGATTTTGTAAAGCTGTTTTGAGATCAATAAACACTGAATAACGGTGGGAATAGCCTGTATTCGTTACGTTATATATCTGCCCGAAGCCTGTCTAGAAAGTGCAGTAAGAGTCTGGGGTATGTGAATATCCCGTTACACAGTTTATTTCATAATACATTTACGACACTGACTGAGCGTTAAGATAAATGTAATTACATGATACAAAGGTTTAGCTAACGTGAAGTGCAAGCATCCATAGGAGTAAACGGGAAAACTGTATTTTTCGTTCCTCGTCGTTGATACATCTGTCCTTATTTAAGCGGTGTAATGACATGTAGCGATATCCTCTTCTTTATCGAACTTTTCTGGAAAAAGCAGGGGTACCAGTGTCGAAGGAAAATGACGCAATATGGGCAGTGCATTACAGCCACCAGTTACAAATCAGAGGGAGCCGGGATGCACTGGTGTAATTGTATTTCAATTACTTCTTAATGAATTGCTTCCAGGTTACGACACTGACTGAGCGTTAAGATAAATGTAATTACATGATACAAAGGTTTAGCTAACGTGAAGTGCAAGCATCCATAGGAGTAAACGGGAAAACTGTATTTTTCGTTCCTCGTCGTTGATACATCTGTCCTTATTTAAGCGGTGTAATGACATGTAGCGATATCCTCTTCTTTATCGAACTTTTCTGGAAAAAGCAGGGGTACCAGTGTCGAAGGAAAATGACGCAATATGGGCAGTGCATTACAGCCACCAGTTACAAATCAGAGGGAGCCGGGATGCACTGGTGTAATTGTATTTCAATTACTTCTTAATGAATTGCTTCCAGGTTCTAGAGTTAGCTGGAACTGACCTACATAACGGACCGCAGCACAAGCTAAGCGAATTGGTTGAACGCTTTAATACACATTTATCTGTAAATTGTAGTTTGTACGACCACACATTGCACATTCAAGCTGCCTCTTGGTGACACATGGATTGTGCATTACCACTGCTAAAATATTGGTTGCATTCATTAGTTGCTGTTCTGTGTCGTATCTGTATTTTATTTTTCAGAGTTCCAGTTTATTAACCCATTTTTAGAATTGATTTGCAAAATCAGTTTGTGGGGAACGTCACGACAGGATACTATTTAGATTACAGCTGCATTGTGACCTAACAGAATGACGACATTTGCTACCGAATTTTTCTATTTTGGTATCTTTGTGTATCAAGCAAGGAGTACACAATGAATAATGTGAGAGACCGCCACCATACAGGAACAACCATTCGCAGGCGTATCTTAGCTCCAAGCAGCGGCATCCAAGTGGCACTCACAAGCATGGACCTGTTCCTGCTTCCGCACTACTTCCCTCAGGGCGTCGTGTACGTCTGCTGATACTGTGGACAGCCGACATAAGGCATAAGGAGCATTGTCAGCCGTGGACTACATTGTTTCCGCCTGGTATGGGCATACACGGAAATCCTTCGGCCGACAGGCACCAAAACACATGTCGTGTACACTCCAATAGTTCCGCACCAGCAATGAGATAGTTCAATTCAGTGCTTGCAGTCAGATCTGTACAACACTCTGAAGACAACCTTCCGACTTAGCAGTCGATATTTTAAGAGAACCTGGACCACTGACAGAGTGTCTGCACAATCTCAGTCGGTTAAAGTGACCACATTACAGGCTGCAATGAGACGACAAAGTTATTTGAATTTCTTTGTATTACATTTAGAAGATCAAGTGCCACGCATTGAAATGCACCAAAGTTAAATACCATTTTGTAAGATGCCCTTAATAAATGTTATATATTATTTCTTGTTGCGTTGCCAAATTTCTGTTAGAATGCTTCCCTGTCAGACGAGTGTTTAGAGCCTACCTTCAAGGAGTTGCTACATTGAAACATTTTATTCTACCACGGATGTTTGGGCTGAATTAGTAGTAGCTGCCATGTACTTCATTCGCAAGCGGTATACGTTGTGAAAGTGTGGATGGTTTCATCAGAAAGTTGCCTGACCACTGCAACAGCAGAGCACAACATGATTGGCTTCAAGAGCACGGATCAACGAACGAACCGTTCCTGAGTCAGTTGGTGGTGAGTTCGGAAGCTAATTATTGGCATGTGTCACAGAGATGTCCGTTGTGGCTTAGCTATAAGCTCGTCTCTATATGTGCTCATTGTGGATATATGTGGGATGGTCTCACTTGGGTACCTCACCTTGTTTTGTTCTATTTATTTATTTATTTATTGGGTTCCATGGGAGCGTGCGAGACAAAGCTACTTAGTAATGGAACGAGTAAGTACACAGTTTACACATGCTGATTAGAAAATTTATAAACAACAGAATTAAATTCATATGTTTGTGTGTGCGCGCATATGTGTGTGTTCCATATTTCTTCCTGAAGTATTGGATTGATTTCAACCAAACTTGGTGCACATACTCCTTACTGTCAAGCAACAAACACTGTTGGGGTTATAACCACCTTTCTGTTGTAGTTCGGGAGATATGACGTCCTAAACACTGAGGCGCGTGAAATCTGCCGCATCGTGCACGTGGTTTAAATTTGTTACATCATTGCTACAAACTTTATTCGCAACATATTTCGCAGACAGTATCCACAAATGCCGCTGAATGTACCTACACAAAGATATCATCGTACGACACGTAGTTAACGAGATATCACATCATAAACGCTGAAATGTGCGAAAAACCACCGCAGGATGTATTAAGTTTTAATACATGTATTCTTCACAAATAAGCCACTTTTACACTCGAATCAAGAAAATTCATGACACCTGGCAGCTCTTTCAGCAGCTTCCAACTACGAAGTGCAAGCGGCTGTGTAAGGAAACATTACCCGTCTACAGAGGTATGAAGAAGTGTTGCCATAGAGACGTTTACAAAAACTGCGCCCATTGTTAGAATCTGTTTCATAATTTCATAATTTGGCAGGGGTGGCAGAATTCCGAGAAACCTTAACAACGGTCTACAGCAAGTTCGCGAACTGATACCGCACATATGCCTGTCCGCCCTTTCCTGGGTTTAGAATATTCTTGGTGTAAGCACAGAGGAGTCCCAAAATATAACACCATACGAGATAACAGTGTGAAAGTAAGCAAAGTAACTAAGCTTTCCGGCTTCAGTGTGAGAGACAGTGAAGATCGTTCTTAAACTGCATATATCAGCATTCAGTTTGAACGTGATGCTTCCCAGAAAGTCTTCCACCTACCATAAGTCGTAAGAATTAAAATGGTCGACTTTACTGATTACTTGCTCACCTTCAGACTGTAAAATTTCGCTTATACAAAGGTTCCGTGTCGCAAACGGGTATGCATTGCGTTTTGTTCCGGTTAAGCTTTAATTTGTTGTCTGACAGCCAAGTGATGATGTTACTGACTACTTTATTGGCTACGGTTCATCATTTATATTACATTGTACATGTTTCACAATAACAGTTGTGTCATATGCAAAGAGAAAGTTGTTTAAGCCATCTGTTATGTTCACTGGAGTTCACTGATATACATCAAGAAAAACAATACATCAAAACAGGAAAACAGGAACCCCCCACCCACCCACCATCCACTACTTGACATGACCCCCTAATTTCATAGTTTTGCCACTTAAGCAAAAGTACTGCAAGACCCACACAATGAAATGCTACTGTTAAATCAAAGAAAATATCTACCGTCCTCTTCATATCTTTTAGCACTGTTTGTGCATCACACACAGAAAAGATCATTAAATTTCCCGTAGAATCTTCTTTCCTGAAATCAAACTGAGTTCTCTCACAGCAAATTATATTACTGAGATATTCCACTGCACATTGCTTTTACAAAAATTTGGATAATGTTGGCAACAAAGAAATTGTGTACGTATATGTCAGTATAAATCTCTTGGATCCAGCCTATAGAAAGACTAATATCTGAATAATAATTAGGTTTTCGAAAGTGACGACCAACTAACGATAATGTTTTTACACTACAACAAGTTTTAGAAAAAAAGACGAGAATTCAACAGAGAAACACATCTCGCTTTTATAGCTTTTAAAGAGACATTTGATAATATGAACAAAGCAATGCTAAGGATTATAATGGCAGAAAGAGATTATCTAGCTCACGTCATTAATGCTATTAATAGCCTGTATGCAAAAGCTGAAATTGTTATGTAGATGGGATATAAAAGCACAAATGCAATGAACGCAAACAAAAGGATAACACAAGGATGCTGTATTTTCCTGGAGGTCTTCAAATTTTAGATAGATGAAGTGGTCACAAAGTGTAAAATAGGGAATGAAACAGTACTTTTAGATCCTGACACTAGACTAAATTCAATCCTATATGTAGACGTCCTAGCACTGATTACAGAGAAAGAAGATGACCCAGAAACGGGTATCTATAAGTTGCAGCAGATAGCCTCAAAAAACAGTCTAAGATTTTCTGTAGATAAAACGAAAGTTTTAGGGCTTTTCAGGGCATACAATCAGTAAGATGATAAGTAGTATTGAATAATAAAATCTTGGGACGAGTTAAACGTTTCAAGCGTCTAGGATGCGACATCACACATGAATATAACGGTGACATCGACAAAATTATACAAATTTGCTTCCATATTCGTATGTGGAACTTTTATAAAAAAAAAAAAAAAACTGCAGATTAAAGACAGGATGGAAAACCAGGTGAAAGCGTACAAAACGGTAGTGGGTTACCGACCCACCAACCCTTAATCATGGAAGTGAAGCATGGGTGACAACAAGATACCAAGAAAGTAGAATACAGCCTCAAGAAATGAGATCTGAGAAGAAATGAAATATGTACAAGAGAAGATCGTAAAACAAATGAGGATATAGGCAAAGATTTAGGAAAATCTAACCTATACGAAAAAGTAACAGGTAACAGGAGTAAATCGAAGGAACATGTGGACCATATAGGTGGAGAAAGAATCCTTGTAAAGACTCTGAGTTATATAAAAAAACGAAAGAAAGAAAGAAGAAGGAAGGCCATGAAATGAAGAAGAAGAAGACACAGAACTGCATATACATCTACATACATACTCCGCAAGCCACCGTGCGGTGCGTAGCGCGGGGTACCCCGTACCACTACTAGTCATTTCCGTTCCTGTTCAAAAATGTTCAAATATGTGTGAAATCTTATGGGACTTAATTGCTAAGGTCATCAGTCCCTAAGCTTACACAATGCTTAAGCTAAATTATCCTAAGGACAAACACACACACCCACGCCCGAGGGAGGACTAAAACCTCCGCCGGGACCAGCCGCACAGTGACTGCAGCGCCTATGACCACTAGGCTAATCCCGCGCGGCTTTCCGTTCCTGTTTCAGTCGTAAACAGAACGAGGGAAAAACGATTGTCTACATGCCTCAGTATGAGCCCTAATTTCTTTTATCTTATCTTTGTGTCCTAGCGTGCAATGTATGTTGGCGGCAACAGAATGATTTGGCAGTCAGCTTCAAATGCCGATTTTCTAAAGTTTCTCAATAGTATTTCTCGAAAAGGACGTCGCCTTTCCTCCAGGGATCCCGTTTGAGTTTTCGAAGCATCTCCGTAACACTTACGTCTTGTTCTAACCTACCGGTAACAAATCTGGCAGCCCGCCTCTGAATTGCTTCGATGTTTGCCTTCAATTCGACCTGGTACGGATGCCAAACACTCTAGTAGCACTCAAGAAAAGGTCGCACTAGCGTCCTATACACAGTCTCCTCTACTGATGCACCATACTTTCCTAAAATTCTCCCAATAAGCCGAAGTCGCCCATTGGCCTTCCCTACCACAGTTCTCATATGCTCGTTCCATTTCATTTCGCTTTGGAACCTTACGTCCAGGTATTTACACGACTTGAGTATATCAAGCAGAATGCCAGTAATACAGTATCTGAATATTACAGGTTTGTTCTTCCTACCCATCCGTATTAACTTACGTTTTTCTTCATTTAGAGCTAGTTGCCATTCATCACACCAATTAGAATTCTTGTCTCAGTCGACTTATATATTCCTACAGTCACTCAACTTTGACACCGTACCACACACAACAGCATCATCAGCAAACGACCGCAGATTGCTGTCCACCCTGTCCGCCATATCATTTATGTATATAGAGAACAACAACGGTCCTGTCACACTCCCCAGGGCAATCCTGACGATACCCTCGTCTCTGATGGACACTCGCTTTCGAGGAAAACATACTGTGTTTTATTATTTAAGAAGTCTTCGAGACATACGCTCGTACTTCTTTAACAGCTTGCAGTGCGGCACCGTGTCAAATGCTTTCCTGTAATCTAGAAATACAATCGCACCAAAGGCATTGGTACACGTGCGTATTTATCGTTGTTGGTAACAAACGCCGCACCTTCCGGTACACTGCACATGTACGTGCTACCTCATATACCAGACATTACAATCCTGCCCACAGTGCCTACCAGTAACAAATAAATGCAGTGTTAAGGGCAAACATGTATCTCCTCTGCACACAAAAAGTATTGGCACAGAGCGTGGCTTCTCCGTAAATTGCTGGGTTTCAGGTACCATCTGCTGACGCAATAGATACTGCGTGTTGTTGACGGTCCAGTCGCTCACAAGGGAGAAGCTATCGACAAATCGGAGCAGAGGTGTCTGTTAGCTACACCACGGTACGAGCCATCATTCATAAATATAAAGAGACTGGAACAACAGTGAATAAGTGTCCTCCTCGACGTCCAAAAGAGCTTACAACCCGAGAGCGTCGCCGTATCATCGTACTTTTTCGGAAGGAACCTACTAAAAGTGCAGCAACTATTGCTAAGGTTGTTCAGACAACATCCGACAAGACGGTTAGTGTTCAAACTATACGAAATGTAACTTCCTGGCAGATTAAAACTGTGTGCCAGACCGACACTCGAACTCGGGACCTTTGCCTTTCACGGGCAAGTGCTCTACCAACTGAGCTACCCAAGCACGACTCACGCACCGTCCTCACAGCTTTACTTCTGCCAGTACCTTCTGTATACGAAATGTGTTGAATGAGGCTGACTTGCATGGCCGTTCACCCAGGAAAAAGCCACACATATCGGAAATTAACCGGCAGAAACGCCTGCAGTTTGCCAAGGACTACATCAGCAAGCCGATGGAGTTTTGGAACACTGTGATATTTAGCGACGAATCGAAGTTAAATGTGTTCGGATTTGATGCAAGAAAGAAAGTTTGACGCAAGCCGAATAAGCACCTCAACATCAAACACATGCATCCCACAGTCAAACGCGATGGGGGCGGTATCATGGTCTGGAGCTGTATGGCGGCGTCCGGCGTCGGAAATCTAGCTGTAATCCACGGTACAATGGATCATATGAGATACATCGACGTGTTGCGAGTTAATTTACACGCTAGTGGACAGACATTGGGCCTTACTAGGGTGTTTCATTTTCAGCAAGACAACGACCCAAAATACCACCATGAAATCCTGGGAGTGATTATTGTACAATGCCCCCAGAAGGGTTCTAACATGGCCTCAGAGCCCTGATTTGAACCCCATTGAGAACCTATGGGCTCATCTGTCACACAAGTCAGAAAAAGGCGTCCGTCCGGTAAAAACGACTTGGAGAAAGTGCTCCTGGAAGAATGGTCGAAAATTACCCCTGATATCACCCGGAATTTAATACAAAGCATTCCTAGGCGTTTACGTGCTGTTATAGATGCTAAAGGGATGCACACTACCTATTAGAAGGTGAACATCAATGAAGAAAACGAACACACTGTCCGATTCATTCGCGAGTGTCAATACTTTTTTGGATGCAGAAGAGCGATGTTTATTTTCATAACACTGTATGTTACTTTACGGATAGGTAATTCGGACATATTTGTAACCTATGTAATGTAAGATGGCACGTGTCTGGGTTCTGTTCTGAAATATATGTTTCGTTTAACCTACAATCACTAAAATGTAACTGTGCCAATACTTTTTAGTGCTTTTGTATGGCATCTGCCTGTTGCCCTTTATCAATAATTCGCATTATATCGTGTGAGAAATTGGCAAGCTGAGGTTCGTACGAGTGATGCTTTCTAAAAACGTGCTTATTCGTGAACATAAGCTTCTCAGTCAAAAATGACTCTGAGCACTATGGGACTCAACTGCTGAGGTCATTAGTCCCCTAGAACTTAGAACTAGTTAAACCTAACTAACCTAAGGACATCACAAACATCCATGCCCGAGGCAGGATGCGAACCTGCGACCGTAGCGGTCTTGCGGGTCCAGACTGCAGCGCCTTTAACCGCACGGCCACTTCGGCCGGCGCTTCTCAGTCCCAAGAAAGTTTATTATATTCGAACTGAGAATGTGGTCAAGGATTCTGCAGCAAACCGAAGTTAGGGATATTGCTATGTAATTTTGCGAGTCCTTTCTTTTACCCTTCTTGTAGCTGGAGTCACATGCGCTTTTTCCAGTCGGTTGGGGCACTGTGCTAGACAAGATATTCATGATAAATACAGGCTAGGTAAGGGGATAATGCCGTGGCGTACTCTTTGTAAAGCCGAATGGGGATTCCATCCGGACCTTCTGATTTATTTGCTTTCAAATCTTTCAGTCATTTCTCTGGGCTTGTTACTGTGTCGTCCATACGGGATTCTGTCGGATGGTCAAATCTGACGGTGTGTTTGTACGATTCTCCCCTGTGAACGATTTCTTGAACGTGAAATTTAAAACTTCAGCTTTCGTGGTGCTATTTTCAGCTGCCACACCACTAAAGATAATACTGTTCAGATTTGAAGGTTGTATGTTACCAGAAGAGGAGTTTCGTGAATAAAGTTCTTATTTTTGTGTAACCTAAACTGACGTAATAACTGGATCTTTCTGGTCTCCACCTTAATGGGGTACGAGTTATCTGTTACGGCACCCGAAAACACTTCTTTAAACTCCTCCCTGTGCTGTCGCTCTTTATTTGCGCTTCTTCCTATGCTTTGCCACTCGGTTATGTGTTCTTAGAATTATTAAGTGTTCCTTGTCAGTCGTAAACCACTCGAGCCGAGTGACTTATCCTCGTTTGAGGAGTGCTGGCGGGCGCCTCGCGTGCTGGCCTTAACGGCCGGCGCTGCACTCGCCTGGCGCAAGACTCGTAAAACCTGACGTCACAGTAACAGCCGCAGCGAGCAACCTCGACCGCTTCTCTCGTCGCTGCGTAAACACGGCCCCCCGTCACCACCAGGCTCCACGCGCCAACCTATTCTTCAGCATTGTTGAATATTTTATGAAAGCAATTGGTTCAAATGGCTCTAAGCACTATGGGACTTAACAGCTGAGGTCATCAGTCCCCTAAACTTAGAACTACTTAAACCTAACTAACCTAAGGACATCACACACATCCATGCCCGAGGCAGGATTCGAACCTGCGTCCGTAGCAGTCACGTGGTTCCGGACTGACGTGCCTAGAACCGCTCGGCTACCGCGGCCGGCCAAAGCAATTCAGGGGCGGACTGCTAAACTCGTTGCTGATAGGTTGGAACAACACGGAGATGCTCCAGAAACTCTAATGGGAATCCCTGGAAGGAAGACGACATTCTTTTTGAGAAACACTGTTGAGAAAATTTAGAGGACCGGCATTTGAAGTTGACTGTAGAACGATTGTGTTGCCTCTAACATACATTGGCCGTAAGGACCATGAAGATAAGTTAGGGCTCGTACAGAGGCACGTAGGTAGTCGCTTTTCCCTCGTTGTATTTGCTAGTGGTACAGGAAAGGAAATGCCTGTTATTGGTACGGGATACCCTCCGACACGAGCCGTTAGGTGGATTGCGGAGCATCGACGTAGATGTAGATGTAGGTGTAGATGTAGACCATGAAAGTTGGAGTACGACACTGTTTAAGTAGAATGAGTGAATAATTATCTTGAAATTCACAGCTTCGCAGCAAAACAAATGTGAGTAGTTCCGTTAAGGGTCCATTCTCCTCACTCAGCCAATAAAATGGGATATTTTTACAATTTTTTAAAATATAAAAATCAACGTAAATCTTCTTGCCCTTTATTTATTAAGTCTTCTAAAAATTTCCTGATTTTTTAAACAAATTCAGCCATCGTTAAGTTCCCCATCCGACGAGTTAAATTTGCTCTCTCCAATACGAGATGTGTCTATGACGTAAGTCCTGCAGTCGTACCTGAAATCCAAGAGCCAAAATTTTCTTCCTTTATAGGATGAGCATAGTGTTTTGAAATTTGACAAAATAATGCAATGGCGGACGTTTGAAACAAATATATAATTTTATAGTGTGTTTTTGGTCACCTTTTGTCAGTAGCTAATGAATAAATTAAAATAAAAAAATAGACTGTTACTGTTTGGGACATGCCCGAGGAGTATTTCAGCCAAAATTAGGAAAGATATCTTTATTAGTGTGCTCGCAGTCCTGTCCGTCAGCTTGAAGTACATTGCATCTCAGGCTGATGGAATAGATTGCTGGTACGCTATTAATGTACCAACATTTCACATTTGCAATGGCTTATCTCGCGCTCATTTTAACCTGTGATCTAGTAATGTTAATAACTTAAATATGTAACATAGACAAACGCATTCCAGAAATTTCATTGCACTCCGTCTACAGGCCACAAGTAGCGCATGGGGACCATCCGGCCGCCGTGTCATCTTCAGCTGAGGATGCGGATAGGAGGGGCGTGTGGTCAGCACACCGCTCTCCCGGTCATTATAATGGTTTTCTGTGACCGGAGCCGCTATTATTCGGTCGAGTAGCTCCTCAATTGGCAACACGAGGCTGAGTGCATCCCGAAAATTGGCAACAGCGCATGGCGGACTGGATGGTCACCCATCCAAGTACCGGCCACGCCCAACAGCGCTTAACTTCGGCGATCTGACGGGAACCGTGGTATCCACTGCGTCAAGGCCGTTGCCCCAGAAATTTCATTACTCTACAGTACTTATTTTTTGGTGTTGAAATTTTTTTTCGACAGTGTAAGTACTTAATCATACAGATGAGGCGCTCTTTTTGACTATGTTAAAAATCTGCGACTGTTGGCTGATGACGCTGTAGTGTATCGGGAAGTGTCGTCGTCTGAGGCAGTAAAATCATTGTGCAATAAGTCGCAAAAGCCGTTTTTCTAAACTGTGTCAGTAGGGGTTCCCATTTGAGCTCACGAAATACACTCCTGGAAATTGAAATAAGAACACCGTGAATTCATTGTCCCAGGAAGGGGAAACTTTATTGACACATTCCTGGAGTCAGATACATCACATGATCACACTGACAGAACCACAGGCACATAGACACAGACAACAGAGCATGCACAATGTCGGCACTAGTACAGTGTATATCCACCTTTCGCAGCAATGCAGGCTGCTATTCTCCCATGGAGACGATCGTAGAGATGCTGGATGTAGTCCTGTGGAACGGCTTGCCATGCCATTTCCACCTGGCGCCTCAGTTGGACCAGCGTTCGTGCTGGACGTGCAGACCGCGTGAGACGACGCTTCATCCAGTCCCAAACATGCTCAATGGGGGACAGATCCGGAGATCTTGCTGGCCAGGGTAGTTGACTTACACCTTCTAGAGCACGTTGGGTGGCACGGGATACATGCGGACGTGCATTGTCCTGTTGGAACAGCAAGTTCCCTTGCCGGTCTAGGAATGGTAGAACGATGGGTTCGATGACGGTTTGGATGTACCGTGCACTATTCAGTGTCCCCTCGACGATCACCAGTGGTGTACGGCCAGTGTAGGAGATCGCTCCCCACACCATGGTGCCGGGTGTTGGCCCTGTGTGCCTCGGTCGTATGCAGTCCTGATTGTGGCGCTCACCTGCACGGCGCCAAACACGCATACGACCATCATTGGCACCAAGGCAGAAGCGACTCTCATCGCTGAAGACGACACGTCTCCATTCGTCCCTCCATTCACGCCTGTCGCGACACCACTGGAGGCGGGCTGCACGATGTTGGGGCGTGAGCGGAAGACGGCCTAACGGTGTGCGGGACCGTAGCCCAGCTTCATGGAGACGGTTGCGAATGGTCCTCGCCGATACCCCAGGAGCAACAGTGTCCCTAATTTGCTGGGAAGTGGCGGTGCGGTCCCCTACGGCACTGCGTAGGATCCTACGGTCTTGGCGTGCATCCGTGCGTCGCTGCGGTCCGGTCCCAGGTCGACGGGCACGTGCACCTTCCGCTGACCACTGGCGACAACATCGATGTACTGTGGAGACCTCACGCCCCACGTGTTGAGCAATTCGGCGGTACGTCCACCCGGCCTCCCGCATGCCCACTATACGCCCTCGCTCAAAGTCCGTCAACTGCACATACGGTTCACGTCCACGCTGTCGCGGCATGCTACCAGTGTTAAAGACTGCGATGGAGCTCCGTATGCCACGGCAAACTGGCTGACACTGACGGCGGCGGTGCACAAATGCTGCGCAGCTAGCGCCATTCGACGGCCAACACCGCGGTTCCTGGTGTGTCCGCTGTGCCGTGCGTGTGATCATTGCTTGTACAGCCCTCTCGCAGTGTCCGGAGCAAGTATGGTGGGTCTGGCACACCGGTGTCAATGTGTTCTTTTTTCCATTTCCAGGAGTGTATTTCCGTAATACTCACATGTCGATCGAACCTGGCGGTATCTCGCAATACGTCTCTTAAGAGTTTCCTTGTCTTCCTTTACTCCAGCCCGGTGAGGGACCAAACACTCGAGTAGTACTCACTGACGTGTCTTATTAGTGTTATACTTACGCAGTCTAATTTAGAAATGAATCACACTTTCCTAAAACTCTCCCAATTAACTGAAGTCTACCATTCAGCTTCACTACTACCGTCCTCAAGTGCTCGTTTCGTTTCATATCGCTTTGCAACGTTACACCTAGATATTTAATCGACGTAACTGTTTCAAGCAGCCCATAACTTATACTGTATTCCAATACTGCAGGATTTTTCCCTGCTATAGTTAAATTACATTTTTCCACTACAGAGCAAACTACCATTCATCATACCAGACAGAAATTATCGTGGTACAGAACTCAAACGAGGAAACATTCCCAATCGCTGTAGCGTCGTCAGTCAACAGTTGCTGATTTTTATGATGATGAGAAAAAAGGGCGCTTCAGCTGTGTGATGATGTATTTCCGCTGAGGGAAAATATCCAATAAAAAAAAAAAAATCAATGAAGAGTAATATAGTTACTTGATTAACATTGCAAGAACAAATGTTAATGTAAGCGCGAGCTGAGCCATTGCAAATGTGAATTGCTTGTGTATTAGTAACAGGTGTAAGAGCCAGAATGTTGAATAGAAGCATGCAAACATACATTCATTGTGTTGTACATGTAACAGATGTCAGTTTGTGGGATGAAGTTCTATGCCTGTTGTACTTGGTCGGTCAGCACAGGGACGGCTAGTGCTGTTTGTGGATAACGCCAGAGTTGTCGTCCGATGATGTCCAAAATGCGCTCCATTGGAGACAGATATCCTGACCGAGGAGGCCAAGGTTACATGTCGACACTCTGTACAGCTTGTTGGGCTACAGCAACGGTATATGGGCGAGCGTTATCCTGTTGGAAAACACCCCCTGGAACGTTGTTCATGGCCGCGCGGATTGGCCGCGCTGTTTGAGGCGCCATGTCTCGAGGTTCGAGTCCACCCTCGGGCACGGGTGTGTGTGTTGCTCTTAGCATAAGTTTAAGTAGTGTCTAGGGACCGATGACCTCAGTAGTTTGGTCCTTCAGGAATTCACACGCATTTGATCATTTGAACAACGCTGTTTATGAACGGCAGCACAACAGATCGAATCACTAAACTAACGTACAAGTTTTCAGCCAGTGTGAGTCGGATAACCACGAGAGTGGCCCTGCTGTCATACGAAATCGCACCCGAGACCATAACTCCAGGTATACGTCCAGTGTGTCTAGCACGCAGACAGGTTGGTTGCCGGCCCTAAACTGGCCTCCTTCTAGCCAACTCACGGCCGTCACTTGTAAAGCTTTAATCAGAAAACAAAACAGACCTCATCACTGCCCTCCAGTGAGCCCTCGCTTGACACCACTGAAGTCGCAGGTGACGGTATTTTGGGGTCGGTGGGGTGGGTGATTCAGGGCGTCTGGATCGGACCTCTCTTTGAAGTATGTAACAGTTTGTTGTGTCACTGTGATGCCAACTGCTGCTCAAATTGCTGCTGCGGATGCAGAACGATGCCCAAGAACCATACGCCTAATGCGACGGTCCTTCCTCTCGGTAGTCCAGGGCCAGTCTTCTTTCGACCATACATTCTCGTGATCACCGCTGCCAGCATTCTTGTACAGTGGTTACATTCCTGTCAAGTCTCTCTGCAGTAACGCATTATAGAATCTGGTTCAAAGTCAATGATGTGTTGATAATGGCGTTTTTGTCGCCTTAAAGGAACTCTTGAATAACATCAACTCACCATGTCCAATCTTAAAGGTAACTAACCCTCGCGACCGTTACGGCGTGTATTTAAAGCAAATCTCATTCGCATCCTCATAGTGACGGTAATACCATCACTCTTACGCGACTGGTGCGAAATTTGAATAGGCATCGTCTTTGAGCTGTAGAAACACGCTTAACAAATTTCGTTTACGTTGCACAAACCCTTCTTGATGTTACGATTCTTTTCGCCTAATGCGTTTGTGAACCAACTAGTTTCACGGTGTTGGAGCCACATGTTCAGGGATACGTTCAGCTGCTAACATGAAAGAGGTGTCAAAAAGTGAGCTTGCATAACTGTGCAATAGGTCTAGATAAAATGGTGCTTACCTTCATTAAAGATCGTAGAATTATCAAGCTCTGTTTGTGAAACCTGTTTTATTTAACCAGGTTAACATAGGTTTTCATCATCTACACATTTCATTTCTTTTATAGTTTTACATCCATCGGATTTAGTGCTTTATCCTTATTCTAGGTTTCCATAATCGCAATGAGATTTCCTGTATTCTGCCGTATTTTAACTTGACTACCGATCTCTTGACGGCTGAACATTGTTAATACAAAATCTGCCACGAAGTTTCATATCAGCGCACACTCCGCTGCAGAGTGGAAATCGCATTCTGGAAACATCCCCTATGCTGTGGCTAAGCCATGTCTCCGCAGCATCCTTTCTTTCAGGAGTGTTAGTTCTGCAAGGTCCGCAGGAGAGCTTCTGTAAAGTTTGGAAGGTAGGAGACGAGGTACTGGAAGAAGTAAAGCTGTGTGGACGGGTCGTGAGTCGTGCTTGGGTAGCTCAGTTGGCAGAGCACTTGCCCGCGAAAGGCAAAGGTCCCGAGTTCGAGTCTCGATCCGGCACACAGTTTTAATCCACCAGGAAGTTTCATAACAGCGCACACTCCACTGCTGAGTGGAAATCTCATTCTGGATTTTTAATACAATTGGAGAGCGAATGTTGGGTTTTCTACTGGTTATCGCTTGGCCTAAGTTACAAAATCAATGTGAGTATATAATTTTCTTACATAGTTTCATCTACAGTTCAACTACATTTTAACCAAAACAGGATCTTTATACGTTTTGCTCTTATTTATATACAGACGTATCCCTGAAGAATTGGGTATAATGTCATGAAATTAGTTGGTCCATGAATAAATGTTTATTGTACAGCTGAAGCGGTCTTCTTCATCATGATACAATTCTACAGCTGCGTATGCCCACGATACAGAATTATTTGCATTCGCATATTACTGCTCGCCCTATCCGTTAAATCTTTTATTTACGTATATAAAGAACAAGAGCAATCCTCCCATGCCCCCATGAGGCACTCTTCAGCATACCTCTGTCTGTCGGCCAGGACAACGTACTGGGGCATCTTGCTTAAGAAGTCTTGGAGCCAATTACATATCTGAGAACCTATTCCGAGTGCTCGAACTGTAATGTGGTACTGTATGAAACGGTTTCCGGAAATCTACGAATTTGCCGGTTGCCAGTCACCAGGATATCGTGGAAAACGTAACAGGTTTTATCGCTCAAATAGTATGACTACTACTTGTGAAAAATATTCTCCGGCATGCTCTATATATTGGCTTATGGAGTATAATTGTAGTTGCAGACAATTACTACAGAACGAATAAGGTGGAAAGTATGATCGATTCCATATTCCTAGATTTCCAGAAGGCTTTTGATACCGCTCCTCACAAGCGACTACTAGTCAAGTTGTGTGCGTGTGGACTATCGTCTCAGTTGTGTGACTGGATTCGTGATTTTCTCTCGGAGAGGTCACAGTACTTAGTGATAGACGGAAAATCGTCGAGCAGAAGTGATATCTCGCGTTCCGCAAGGCGTTGTCATAGGCCTTCTGCTGTTGCTGATTTATATAGATGATCTAGGTGATAATCTGAGCAGCCCCCTTAGATTGTTTTCAGATGACGTTGTGATTTACCATCTAGTAAAATCATCAGACGATCAATTACAATTACAAAATGATCTAGAGAGAATTTCTGAATGGTGCGAAAAGTGGCAATTAGCACTAAACAAAGAAAAGTGCGAGGTCGTCCACATGGGCTCTAAAAGAAATCCGATAAATTTTGGGTATACGATAAATCGCACAAATCTAAGGGCTGTCAGTTCGACTAAATACCTAGGAATTACAATTACGAGCAACTTAAATTGGAAAGACTACATAGATAATATTGTCGGGAAGGCGAAACAAAGACTGCGCTTTGTTGGCAGAACACTAAGAAGATGCGACAAACCCACTAAAGAGACAGCCTACATTGCACTTGTCCGTCCTCTGCTGGAACATTGCTGCGCGATATGGGATCCTTACCAAGTAGGATTGACGGAGGATATCGAAAAAGTGCAAAGAAGGGCAGCTCGTTTCGTGTTATCGCCGAATAGGGGTGAGTGTGTCACTGATATGATACGCGAGTTGGCCGGCCAGAGTGGCCGAGCGGTTCTAGGCGCTACAGTCTGGAACCGCGCGACCGCTACAGTCGCAGGTTCGACACCTACCTCGGGCATGGATGTGTGTGATGTCCTTAGGTTAGTTTGGTTTAAGTAGTTTTAAGTTCTAGGGGACTGATGACCTCAGAAGTTAAGTCCCATAGTGCTCAGAGCCATTTGAACCATTTGATACGCGAGTAGGGGTGGCAGTCACTGAAACAAAAGCGGTCTTCTTTGCGGCGAGATCTATTTACGGAATTTCAATCACCAACTTTCTCTTCCGAATGCGTAAATATTTCGTTAACACCCACCTTCGTAGGGAGAAATGATCATCATAATAACATAAGAGAAATCAGAGCTCGAACGGAATGATTTAGGTGTTCCCTTTCCCCAGGCGCCATTCGAGAGTGGAATGGCAGAGAAGTAGTAGGAAAATGATTCGATTAACCCTCTGCCAGGTGCTTAAGTGTGCATTGCAGATTAACCATGTAGATGTACAGGGCTATTACAAATGATTGAAGCGATTTCATAATTTCACTGTAGTTCCATTCATTGACATATGGTCACGACACACTACAGATACGTAGAAAAACTCATAAAGTTTTGTTCGGCTGAAGCCGCACTTCAGGTTTCTGCCGGCAGAGCGCTCGAGAGTGCAGTGAGACAAAATGGCTACAGGAGCCGAGAAAGCGTATGTCGTGCTTGAAATGCACTCACATCAGTCAATCATAACAGTGCAACGACACTTCAGGACGAAGTTCAACAAAGATCCACCAACTGCTAACTCCATTCGGCGATGGTATGCGCAGTTTAAAGCTTCTGGATGCCTCTGTAAGGGGAAATGAACGGGTCGGCCTGCAGTGAGCGAAGAAACGGTTGAACGCGTGCGGGCAAGTTTCGTGCGTAGCCCGCGGAAGTCGACGAATAAAGCAAGCAGGGAGCTAAACGTACCACAGCCGACGGTTTGGAAAATCTTATGGAAAAGGCTAAAGCAGAAGCATTTCTTAAACAGGAGATTGGAAAACCGATGGATCGGTCGTGGTGGAGATCATGATCAACAATTCATGTCATGGCCTCCACGCTCTCCCGACTTAACCCCATGCGATTTCTTTCTGTGGGGTTATGTGAAAGATTCAGTGTTTAAACCTCCTCTACCAAGAAACGTGCCAGAACTGCGAGCTCGAATCAACGATGCTTTCAAACTCATTGATGGGGACATGCTGCGCCGAGTGTGGGAGGAACTTGATTATCGGCTTGATGTCTGCCGAATCACTAAGGGGGCACATATCGAACATTTGTGAATGCCTAAAAAAACTTTTTGAGTTTTTGTATGTGTGTGCAAAGCATTGTGAAAATATCTCAAATAATAAAGTTATTGTAGAGCTGTGAAATCGCTTCAATCATTTGTAATAACCCTGTAGATGTAGAAGGCCTATATGTACACATTATCAATGGTTAAATCAGACACCGTAAGTGCGGAGAGGTGAAGAAGGTCAGGACGGCAAGGCGCACGAGACCACAGTGATCGGAAGTGAGAGTTGGCCGCAGCCGGGTGAAAGTTTGGCGGAGGAGAAACCCGCGCCCACGCCTCCCGCCCCGGTACCCACGGTGCTCGCAGAGCGGTCCTAGGTCCAAGGTCCCAGCCAGGTCGCGGGGAGCAAGGGGTGCCGCTGGCGGTGGCTGTGGCGGTGGTGGATGTCAGCGCAGAGGCAGTGCGCGTGGCCCCCGCGTTAGCGCGCCATTAGCAGGTCGCGTCCTCGCGCCCCGCTCATAACGCGCGCATCACGAGCAGCGGCTCGGTACACTTCCATGACGGCAGGTTTCTACAAACAGCGCGGCTCGCCGGCGCTCGGCAAACACCGGCCGACCCGCGGGAATCTCGCAACCCAAGTACCTCTCCCCCTCTCCACCGCAAAACTTCTTTCTCTCGCTCTTTCTCCCTTGGGAGGGGTCATGTTACACTGTTCACGCACTTGTGCAATTTTGCTAGCACTTACCATTTTATGCCCTTTACGAGAACCCCCTAGAACACTTTTTTTAAAAGTTACAAAAAAAGAAAAAAATTAAGAGAGGCTCAGATTCTATCCTCCTCCACTGTACGCAAAGCTAATAACCGCGGCGAATCCATTGGCATTAATTTTACAGGACGGCTTGCGCTAGGCTGTCCTATCTTCTTCTACTCTGCTACCGTTGTGTTCTTCAATCCGGACTGATTTCAAGCAGCCCTCTACTACTGTCTAGCCTATGCAATCGTCTCTATAATGAGTGGCTCAAGCAAGCTGCGAATAGCATAATTAGTAGTGGTTTTTACTTGCTACAAGCTTGTTTCGGTTATAACAGGGGTGTCCAACTAAGTATCGAAATGGGTCAGCTTAATAACTTTTATCATCGTGGCGGGTCATAAAGGAACTAAATCAACTGCAATCAAAAAACAGGTAATCAGGCAGTACGTATTTATATTAGAATATTACGGTCTTAAAGTGAGGCCTCGCAGTCTGAGGCGCTTGCCGGGTTCACGCCGCTCCCGCCCCCCACGCCTTCCTCCCCCCTCCCCCGTCGGAGGCTCGAATCGAGTCCTCCCTCGGAACTCGGGCATGGGTGTGTGTGTTGCCCTTAGCGTAAGAGAGTAAGAGAGATTAAGTAGTGTGAAAGCCTGGCGACCGATGACCTGAACAGTTTCGTCCCATAGGAACTTACCACCAGTTTCCAAAATTTCTTAAAATGAAACTTAAAAATAAAATGAATGAAACGAAAGCTTAATTAGACAGAAAACCTCTTTTTCCTTTCACTGTTCCTTAACATTTGGAGATATGTTCTACGTCGAAATTCTGTGAATTCCATCGAGACAGACGTCTGTTAGTGAATATCTCTCCTTACTTTAGATTTTACATTTTTCATTTGTGAAAAAATCTGCTCGCAGATATGTGTGCTTCTGAATAAGTACACCCTTTGAAGTGCTAACTTGGGTAGATTGAGATAGTCCATTCTGCAGGTAACTGTGGTAGGCTGTTTCAAGGCTTTCATTACTTTTACGTTCGCTCAACTACATCTGTAAGTGGCCGGCCGAAGTGGCCGTGCGGTTAAAGGCGCTGCAGTCTGGAACCGCAAGACCGCTACGGTCGCAGGTTCGAATCCTGCCTCGGGCATGGATGTTTGTGATGTCCTTAGGTTAGTTAGGTTTAAATAGTTCTAAGTTCTAGGGGACTGATGACCACAGCAGTTGAGTCCCATAGTGCTCTGAGCAATTTGAAAATCTGTAAGTCTTAACCTCAAAAGGATTTCGGAACACACTCATACATGGCTTTTGATTTTTAAAATCTGTTAATCTTTCCTTATTTTTTGCAGCAAATATACGTACTTGTCGAAATTCAGTGTCTCTCTACTTCGCGAAGACAAGGTCTTCTAATGACCCAGCTCTCTTTCCCTATCTGTTTCGCGAACAAGATAAGCTTTTTAACAAATGCTTCAATATGCTTGCAGGTAGGCAACCACTACATCGCCCCATCTCCATGTTTACTTCGTGGCTGCGCGCAATCGACAAACCAACTTAATTTTAAAGCAGTGTTCTCACTTACTGCCGCGCGGGGTAGCCATGCGGTCTAAGGGATCCTTGCCATAGTTCGTGCGGTTCCTCCCGTCGGAGGTTCGGGTCCTCCCTCGGGCATTGGTGTGTGTGTTGTCCATAGTGTTAAATTAAGTTAGATTACGTAGTGTGTAAGCCTAGGGAACGATGACCACTGCCCGCATCCCGTGGTCGTGCGGTAGCGTTCTCGTTTCCTACGCCCGGGTTCCCGGGTTCGATTCCCGGCGGGGTCAGGGATTTTCTCTGCCTCGTGATGGCTGGGTGTTGTGTGATGTCCTTAGGTTAGATAGGTTTAAGTAGTTCTAAGTTCTAGGGGACTGATGACCATAGATGTTAAGTCCCATAGTGCTCAGAGCCATTTTTCGATGACCACTGTAGTTTGGTGCCGCGCGGGATTAGCCGAGTGGTCTGAAGGCGCTGCAGTCATCGACTTTGCGGCTGGTCCCGGCGGAGGTTCGAGTCCTCCCTCGGGCGTGGGTATGTGTGTTTGTCCTTAGGATAATTTAGGTTAAGTAGCGTGTAAGCTTACGGACTGATGACCTTAGCAGTTAAGTCCCATACGATTTCACACACATTTGAACATTTTACAGTGTGGTCCCATAGGAACTTATCACACATTTCCAATTTTCTCACTTACTATTGTGTCTGAAAACATGGCGGGCCGGCGAGGCCTGCGGGTCTTATGTTGTACAGCCCTGGGCTATACCGCCATTCTCGAGCAAACCTTTACATATTATAGTTGGTGAGTCTACTTATGCTTATAGAAGTTGTACATAAAGGCCAGTTAATAGATATACTTACGTCTAGTTGGAATTGACGCTTATATTGCATCAGTGAGTTAATAGTAGTGTTGTTTTGTCATTTTCATTTCCAGGCGTAAGTATCGTAGAGTGTTCCCCGCAGCTTCGTATGACGTTAAAAATCAGTATTTTCTTTTCGGCTGGGAAAGCATCGTAAAATACGCCATAATACGACATTGGAAATTTGTGGTCAGGTCTTATGGGACCAAACTGATGAGGTCACTGGTCCCTAAGCTTACGCAATACTTAATCTAAAACTAACCTACGCTAAGGACAACACACACACCCATGCCCAAGGGAGGACTCGAACCTCCGACGGGGGGAGCCGCGCGGACCGTGAAAAGGCTCCTGAGACCGAGCGGCTACCCCGCGCGGCTGACATTCTATAATGAATGATTCTATGCAACAGTAAGTAGACTCACCAACTGTAACAACTACAGCTTTAATTGAGAATGGCGCGATATCCGAAACAAGCTTGTGGTAAGGAAGAAACGTTACTAATGAAATTATTTGGATCTTGCCTGGAATCATTCATGTTCTATGCTGCGGGCCCTGCCGAAAAGAAAATACTATGCAAGCCTTTCGTCTCTGTAAAACTACTACAACCTACATCGATATGAGCCTGTTTACTGAATTCGAGCTTTGTTCTCGCTCTATAGTTTTCACACTAAATTTATCTTCCATTTTCTTTCTTTTCTGGGAAACCTTGCACTCAAAGCTATGTCGTATAATACTAACACCTTGTCCTCTTTCTGAGGTGAACATCTTATTAAATATAGAGGGATGTAGTCTGAGTTTTTCAGACTAGGTGAAACACTGTACTTGTAGAGTGTGTTATTTGTGTATTGACTGATAGTAAGAAATGAATGAACAGTGTAGCACTAGCCTTTTATATTATTAAATATCTTCTATGGGAAACAGTGTTGTACACTAGGGTAAACCGAATAATGTAGCACTGTTTTAGCAAGACTGGTCTTGTATTTGGGAGTACACTAGGGTAAACCGAGTAACGTAGCACTTTGTTAAGCTGACTGGTATTTGGGAGGATGCAGGTTCCACTATTCATCTGACCATCCCAACTTAGATTTTCCGTGCCTTCCGTAAGTTACTTCAGGCAAATGCTGGAATGCTTACTACTATAAGGCCATGTCAAACTAGACCTTTAACTACGCAAATGCTTGTATACGTGAATTATGTTACTTTTGTTGTTATTAAATTGTAATACCACGGCACATCGAATGTCCTTGTAAGGGTGACCTGCGGATGAATAAAGCTGCTACTACTACTACTACTACTACTAGCAGTAATAGTAATAGTACTAGTAGTAAGCCGGTCACTGTGGCCCAGCGGTTCTAGGCGCTTCAGTCCGGAACCACGCGACCGCTACGGTCCCAGGTTCGAATCCTGCCTCGGGCATGGATGTGTGTGGTGTCTTTAGGTTAGTTAGGTTTAAGTACAGGGCTATTACAAATGATTGAAGCGATTTCATAAATTCACTGTAGCTCCATTCATTGACATATGGTCACGACACACTACAGATACGTAGAAAAACTCATAAAGTTTTCTTCGGCTGAAGCCGCACTTCAGGTTTCTGCCGCCAGAGCGCTCGAGAGCGCTGTGAGACAAAATGGCGACAGGAGCCGAGAAAGCGTATGTCGTGCTTGAAATGCACTCACATCAGTCAGTCATAACAGTGCAACGACACTTCAGGACGAAGTTCAACAAAGATCCACCAACTGCTAACTCCATTCGGCGATGGTATGCGCAGTTTAAAGCTTCTGGATGCCTCTGTAAGGGGAAATCAACGGGTCGGCCTGCAGTGAGCGAAGGAACGGTTGAACGCGTGCGGGCAAGTTTCACGCGTAGCCCGCGGAAGTCGACGAATAAAGCAAGCAGGGAGCTAAACGTACCACAGCCGACGGTTTGGAAAATCTTACGGAAAAGGCTAAAGCAGAAGCCTTACCGTTTACAATTGCTACAAGCCCTGACACCCGATGACAAAGTCAAACGCTTTGAATTTTCGGCGCGGTTGCAACAGCTCATGGAAGAGGATGCGTTCAGTGCGAAACTTGTTTTCAGTGATGAAGCGACCTTTTTTCTTAATGGTGAAGTGAACAGACACAATGCGCGAATCTGGGCGGTAGCGAATCCTCACGCATTCGTGCACCAAATTCGCATTCACCAAAAGTTAACGTGTTTTGTGCAATCTCACGGTTTAAAGTTTACGGCCCCTTTTTCTTCTGCGAAAAAAACGTTACAGGACACGTGTATCTGGACATGCTGGAAAATTGGCTCATGCCACAACTGTAGACCGGCAGCGCCGACTTCATCTTTCAACAGGATGGTGCTCCACCGCACTTCCATCATGATGTTCGGCATTTCTTAAACAGGAGATTGGAAAACCTATGGATCGGTCGTGGTGGAGATCATGATCAGCAATTCATGTCGTGGCCTCCACGCTCTCCCGACTTAACCCCATGCGATTTCTTTCTGGAAACGTGCCAGAACTGCGAGCTCGCATCAACGATGCTTTCGAACTCATTGATGGGGACATGCTGCGCCGAGTGTGGGAGGAACTGGATTATCAGCTTGATGTCTGCCGAATCACTAAAGGGGCACATATCGAACATTTGTGAATGCCTAAAAAAACTTTTTGAGTTTTTGTATGTGTGTGCAAAGCATTGTGAAAGTATCTCAAATAATAAAGTTATTGTAGAGCTGCGAAATCGCTTCAATCTTTTGTAATAACCCTGTAGTTCTAAGTTCTAGGGGACTGATGACCTCAGATGTTAATAAAGTCCCATTGTGCATAACGCTCATTTGAACCTTTTGAACTAGCAGTAGTAGTACTAGCACTATTACTACACGAAGTTCCACCCTCTCTTCGATTACTGAACTGACGATCCCTTTCTGCTTCATGATGTGATGTATCAACCGATCACTTCTTTTAGTAAACTTGTGCCATTAATTTATTATTTCTCCAGTTCGATTTAGCACCCCCTCATTAGATGTTCTATCTGCCCCACCTAATCTTCCACTCTATATTTCGAAAGCTTCTATTTTCTTGTCATCTGATCTGTTTATCGCCTATGTTTCACTTCCTTAGGAGGCTACACACCAGACAAATTCCTCGTATATTGGCCGAACAATTCGCAGCATTCAACACAGATATTCTGAGCGCCATCGCTACACAAGTCTGACTACGGCGGCGGAGCACTGTCTTACCGAGAAATACGGAATGTTGTATGATACGACACAAATGGTTACCACTGCATCTCAGTGTTGGTGTTGTTCTTTAAAGGAGTCCATCGAAATTAAACTGGCGTACAATATTATGAATAGAGATAACGCTCTAGGGACACCCTTTAAGTAAGGTTTGGAACCCTGTTTTACCTGACAATGGAAAAAAATAGTTTGCTAACTTGGCCGCAACGTATGTGGACAGTAGTACTCGATAGCGTTTCATTGTTTTTAACCAGCTTCCTCCACTGGGGCTCTGCATATTCACATGAGCTGAGGGGCAGCAGTGACGATTTCTGGAGCATGCGCTGTTGGGCTTCGGTGGCGTATAAAAGGCCCACGTTCACGGCACGAGTCACTTGCATACGGCGTTCTCAACTGAAGACGACTGCGATGTGGACCGTGGAAATATTGTATTCAGACGATTGCATGGTCCGCTTGCAGGTCTGAGCTGAACATCTTCTAAGAAATGTTGTATGGTCAATACTGCCTCGTGTGTTCCTTCACTTTCCGGAACGCGAACTGAGCTTCGCCGAATCAGGTGTTACCCGTTTCCTCCCGTTCTTCTGTAAATAATTCGTGTCAGTATTTTTGCACCCGCCACTTACAAAGAGGAAGTTTAGTAATTTTCATACCTGTCGTCATTGGAAGTGTAGTCATTACATTCACCTTCAAGTCTGTGGGTAATTCGATGGTAAATCCAGCTTTTAATAAGCTCAGTTCACAAGTCGTTTAGTTAAAACATGAGGCTTACATTAATTTTAAATTGGTATCCTATGGAATAAAACCAATGTAATGGCCAAAGTTTAGTGATCAGTTCCTGTGATGTGACTGTACATTGTAGCATTAAATACAGTAACAAAGCTTTGAGCGACATTAGTTTCTAGGAGCATTATATCTTGTTTCGATCGGACATTTGTTCCAGACGCTTAGAAACGAACTATCCAGAAATACCAATGTGGAATGGATGAGTTGTTCATGGTTGGCTGAAGACGCTTGCCAATGGGAGACAGCGAGACCATACCGGCTGATGCTGCTCATGAAAATAATATAACGGTGATATTAATAAGAAATTTTACTCAGACGTCTGAGAACGACCAGCCACATCCAGACTTCCATATTTCGTCATTCCTTGGTCACAACCTGTACTCGTGCAAACATAATGTAATTCCCCTACGGGAGAGGACATTTTAATTGAAAGTCTCTGCCTTGTATCGGCGGATAAATACGATATTCCATTGCCTCCGTTTTAAGGAGAATAAAGCAATGTTGCCTACAACAGATTTCGCCTAAGGGCCACGAAGATAAGATACGAGCAATTAGGGCTCATACGGAGGCATATAGACAGTCGTTTTTCCCTCGTTCTATATGCAAATGGAGCAGGAAAGGAAATGACTAGTTGTGGTACAGGGTACCGTCCGCCATGCAACGGACGGTGGTTTGCGGAATATGGATGTAGTTGTTGATGTAAACGAGAGTTCTTTAACGTGTAATTCTGCCTCATCCGCTAGTTTTATGTCCTAGTGCTGCAGCTTAAAGAGCGCGCACATGCTCGCTAGACGTAGACTTCGTATAAGAACCGGTAGTCATTGGCGAGCTGGTGGTGGTATGTAATGAACGAGCCGGACATTCGATTTTTACCGCTGAAAGTTATAGCGTGATGGTTTTGTGTGGCTTCTTCCTTGGTGACTTTCTACTGTTGTGCTGTTTTCATTCTGAAAGAGATTATCAGCGGGAATTTCTACAAACTCTGTCTGTGAAATTGGTTGCACAATCCGTAGGTCGGATCTTAGAGTCTGGTGACCCTTATCTAAATGGTTTTAACAGTGCAACAGTTGAACGTTGTGGCTGTTGTTTACTGCAAGATCGTTAGTCGCAATATCACGAAACAGTAGAAAGCTATGTTTAGTCCACGGGAAATCGAAGCAACGCTCTCAGACAATAGACACATCTACAATCACACAAGACGAGCGAGTGCAATTCTCGTTCCCCTCTCTGAATTTTGGAATAACTTATAATTGAGTTTGGCCACTGTACACAACAAAAACACGGCACAGTGAGAACAACAACTTATTAATACAACAGGCCATATTTGTTGTTTGTGGGTCGCCAAACAATGGGAAAATTGTTGGAAAATTAAGGGTCTTGAAATATAAATAAAGTCTACGTATAAAAGATTTTTATTTACACTTTGTGGTTAAAATGGCTCTGAGCGCTATGGGACTTAACTTCTGAGGTCATCAGTCCTCTAGAACTTAGAACCACTTAAACCTAACTATCCTAAGGACATCACACACATCCATGCGCTAGTCAGGATTCGAACCTGCGACCGTAGCGGTCACGCGGTTCCAGACTGTAGCGCCTAGAACCGCTCGGCCACTCCGGCCGGCTACACTTTGTGATGACACAGTTCGCACAAATTGACAGAGAAGGTCTATAAAATCCCATTTGAAATAAAACAAAATTATATGGAGGACTGTGTGGAGAAGACGCAACAATGTTTCCTCGTCTGGGCAGCTCACAAATTCAAAGTCAATGAGACAAAAAGGGCCAAATATTATGAATAGACAATATGGGTTGCGTGGTAGAACAAGAAATTCGCGAGTTGCTCAAAATATGTATTCCACTGCCGCAGTACCAGCACCTTACATATCTCCAAAATCAGCTAGGGTGTGCCAAAAAAGCACTAGACGACGACCGGGAGACGAATCACCCCCAAAACTTCCTTTTCCGCCCTTAACTCCAAACTTTTCAAAAACTCTGCTGTTGCCAATGGAACGAACCACAATATTGCGTATTTCGGGAAAAAACGGGGAATGGAACAGAAGGTTCCCACTCATGGTATAAAAAAGTCACATTAACATAGAGGAGGTTGGCCATTGGTCTGGAGCAGCATCCCATCGATTGGTCAGCGCCTTCATACCAAACACAGCGGCAGAGCGACTCATTTGATTGGACACATCAAAATTTTGGAACAAACGCAACCGACTTTCCCATGCTGGGCTCCAAGGCAACCCACCCTTTGATGTTCATGCAGAAAAGGCGAAAATGTCATGCTCAGTTATTCGCTGGGGAGGGCACAGCAGTCTCTGGTCTCAGTGACGACAGACGCCAGCTTTCGCCAGCAGAAGCGTGGAGCAGGTCCTGGCCTCACTTCCGCGAAAATTGCTCAACTCCCTGGGCAGGCCAGCCCTCCTAATGAGCTTCACTGACCGCCTTCTGACGATAAACAGCAACTAAAGACCACATCGGCAACGCACCGTCCCAGGGAAGAAAATGCAAAGTATTCTTTCCTAGCGAACATGACCAGTATTCTCGATAAAATAAACAAGAAATAGCATCAGAAAGAACGAAACAATGTAGCACAGCCATATGTAACAATCATGTCACACTGCATAAAGAATTAATCAGAGTCAGTCATAAGCGTTTCTGAGCAATATGTCACATAATTTGTCTCGTACGCTGTATTGGACCAAGAGTGAATGAATTCCAGATTAGATCTCGAGTGGGAGTTTATATGAGGCCACAGAAACTCCAAAGATGAGATAAAAGGATTTTCAAGTACAGAAAGCAGTAAGAAATCTGTTGGCGTATCATTCAAACATCACAGAAATGTCTAGGTTTATTGTATTTTTACACTGCAATTTCTTATCAGAGCTATAAAAGAATTATATCAGTGAATTTTCCTCACAGAGATCAGGTATTCGGGTCATTTTCTTATTTGTAATGCGTGCCGTTAAATGATTTTCGGTACCGTAAACAGATAGGGCTTCTGGAATCAAAAAAGGTGTCAGAAGCATTTTCTAATCTCCTCGACAATAACATATTGTTTGCAAACGCTAGAGTTACCTGAAACACCCTGCGTACTCCGCAAGCCACTGAAAAGCACTGAAAAGTACATGTTGGAGGGTTTTCCATACCAACAGCTACTCATTGCCGGCCGGAGTGGCAGAGCGGTTCTAGGCGATACAGTCTGGAACCGCACTGTTGCTACGGTCGCAGGTTCGAATCCTGCCTCGGGCATGGATGTGTGTGATGTCCTTAGATTAGTTAGGTTTAAGTAGTTCTCACTTCTAAGGGACTGATGACCTGAGATGTTAAGTCCCATAGTGCTCAGAGCCATTTGAACCATTTTTGAGCTACTCATTCCCTGTCCTATTTCAATAGCGTAAGGAGAGAGACAGACAGCTCTCTGTATACTTCCACACTCGCTACCTTTCCTTTTTCATGATCCTTACGTGAAACTACATCGGAGGCGAGAGGACTGTTGCTAGTCGGTCTAGAACAACAATTCTTTAAATGTGCGTAATGGAGTTTTACGAGGAAAAAATGTAGCCCCTTGCTCCACCATTTCTCATTTATGTTAGGTTAACTGATTATTCCGTCACTTCTTGATAGAAAAACATAATTATAAATGAAAACACAGTATTATGTATGCTCAACAGGATGAATTTATTTAGTTAGCCGGTTTTCGGCTTACAAGGCCACCACCAGAGTTTTAACTATTGTCACCAAAGGAGTTGCGATATTTGTAAACAACGTTGGAAAATATGTTAGTAATGTAGACTGTGACAAGAACACGCAGGGAATGCCTCTTTGGCAGTGCAGCGGTAACGCAATTAAAAAGGTAAACAGTTGAATAATAAATAAATATAAAGGGAGCAAACAAGGAGAAACATTAACACTAAACATGAAAAACAGTGCCTATATAGCAATTTAAATTAACAATCCCAATTAAATAAAATTAGTACTTGATAAGAGTACTAAAGAATTACCTGAAGAGGGATTACATATAGAAAGTGATACATAAACCGAGTAAAAGATAGACACTACAATTGTAACAACATATATAAAAAAATTACACCGACAATCACAATAAAATAAATAAATACAGGAAAATAGAGGAATAGTAAGGAGCAGACAGTGTGTGAAGCAACTGAAAATCTTTGAGGAAGAAGTGGAGTGTAGAAGAGGGAATATTGAGCGGTGCTTTGTCATTTAATATTAAATCGCGACTTTGAGCCACATATTTGTTGACTTCCACAGCTTCCAACGGTTTGAGTGTTTGGTCTTTGTCTGCTAAGTAGAGGACTAGGGACTGTGACTGGTAGCTGTGGCTCTCACCCAGAATATGCTCAGCAAATATGGGACTATAATTCTGCTGTCTCGAGCTGCGTTTACGTTCAGCCAACTTAGTTGCTACGTCTCTGTCCGACTAACTAATACAAAACTTATTACAATCAGGGCAAGTAGTTTTTTATACCTCACTAGTAATTGGGTCTTCTTTTTACCGTTGAAAATACACTGTGTTGTAGAATTACTCACATAACAAGAAGTCCTGTAGTCACAGGATTTCAGTGTTTTTGCCACAGTCTGTGATAGCTGTACTAGGTACGAGATTGTGCACCACATCCCACAGAGAGTTGAAGCAGAGGGAGCATAGAGGAGAAGTATAATTTTCTATTTTTGTTTCCTCTGTGTCCCGGCGGAGGTTCGAGTCCTCCCTGGGGCATGGGTGTGTGTGTTTGTCTTTAGGATAATTTAGGTTGAGTAGTGTGTAAGCTTCGTGACTGAAGACCTTAGCAGTTAAGTCCCATAAGATTTCACACACAATTGAACATTTGTTTTCTCTGCAAGATGTGTTCAATCAGGAGGGGAATGTAAACATAGATTGAGGCAATAAATTTTGTTACGCCTAACTGCACTCCGAAAAAAGGAAGGAAGAAAGATTAGGGTTCAGCGTCCTGTCGACATCCAGCTGTTAGAGACGGAGCACAAGCTCGGAAAGTTGCAAGGATGGCGAAGGAAGTCGGCAGTGCCCTTTCAAATGAGCTAATCGCCTCTGGCCTGGAGTGATTTAGAAAAGTAATTGGAAAATCTAAATCTTGTTGGCCACACACGGATTTGAACCATCGCCCTCACGAATGCGAGTCAGCGTGCTAACCTCTGTGCCAATTCGTTTTGAAATCTTCTTTGGGCATGGGAACAGATTTGGGACGGTGTACCATTGAATGGGAAGCTGTATGTATTGTGTGTTACTGGGTGTTGTGAGCAAGAGAGTATTATTGTGTCTGTAGTTGAATTTTATCGATAAACTGTGAAACAATGTGTTTCTGTACGGATGTGGCCGGTTAGATCTAGTAAGTTTATGGATTTGATGACAATCTCCACTGTAAATTGAATATTTTAATGTCGACTTTTTAAATTACGAAAAAAAAGTTAAACTGCCTTGTAGTACCTGTCCATAAACACAGTTTATGTTATTAGAGCATCTCTTTCACACTTTCGTTTGGCCTATATCGACCTGTTACCGTCCTGAAAGGATGTCTTGCAATTACAAAAGTGCCTTACGTTGAATCCACCAGATAAGGAAGCCAAACTCTAGAGCAGTACTTGAGCGTAGACAAGTACCTTGGAAACGATTTTTGTATCACATGCTGGTCACTTTTCCTGAAGCCTCCCAGCAAATCTAAGTCATTCACTCACATCATTACTACTGGTTTCACGTATTCATTCCATTGCACATTGCTACGTAGTGCAACCTCATAGACATGAGGCGATAGGCTGAAGAAGCTTACATTCATAGAGGGATCCAATTTGTTTAAAAGGTGTTATTTGTTGGTATATTCCCAAACGATTGTGCAGTTCACTGTTACCAGCTACAGGGATACACTGGCTTACCAAGTATCGAGAGGGATTTGCCCATTACGTGAAAGAACGTTACACGCTTGCACGGTATCACGGAGACATGGAGCTTAATCGGAGAAATTCTTCTTGCAGCTTGCTACTTTTGAGTACTGAGTTTGAAGTAAAGTGGTTTATGGCAGGTGACTGCCATGAATGTATATAATGACTATGTCACACTTTTATTTTGTTTTAATTGATGGCCTTCTGACATTACCTGCTCATCTAGCCTTCGATACATTGCATAATGTTAAACATCTGAGAAACACTTAATCTAGTGCACTTAATTAGTAAGTAAAGCCTCACTCATAAAACACATGGTCGATGTCTGTAGTTCTGTGCTCAGTGTGTTGGATGCTATTCTGAGGACCAGGGATCGGTCCCAGGTACTGCCAGCGATTTTTCCTTAGTAGGAGGACTGGAACGGGGTGCACTCAGCATAGTGAGGCCAACTTAGGAGCTACCTGATTGAGAAACAGTGACTCCAAGGTCAAGAAAGTCAACAACGACTCCGAGGGCAGTGTGCTGATCACATATACCTGCATCTCGCATCCAAATGGTACCATAGAGGACCACACGGCGCGGAGCCTTGCTTCACTTACAGACGCGCGTAGGCTGTCACCCACATTCCAATAACATAACTGAATTCTTAGATCAGAAGAAGAAAAATTTTAAGTTTATGTTTTGTCAAGCATCGGAAACGCCGAATACGCGCTGATGAATTAACACAATATCACTTCTGCCCAGTGCCAGACAATGTCTCCCGGTGACATTTGGGACATATGATGTAGTAGGAAAAGAATATTAGCGAAGCAAAGACGAATGAGAAATCATTCTAGTGAAGATATGTGCTGCAAAAATAGAAGTCCACTGGTATAAGCGACTCTGGCCCGGAGCTTGGGAAAGAGCATGTTGGAAACGACGAAACTGGTAACTCGTTCGTTTATGTTGTCATGAGGATATGGAAAGTGGTTGAATGACGGTGTAACTACGAGTAGGCGGAAAGGTGTTGGACGTCCACGCCTCATTAGCTAACGTGGAGCTCGTATACTTGCCCATTCTCTACAGCAGGACAGGCGGCAATCTGTGTCAGATCTGTTGATAGAGTACAACGCTGCTGTAGGTACAATTATTTCGGATTTCGGAGTGTACCGTCCAGTACTATAATATTGGCCTCAACGGCAAACAACTCCTTCCTGTTCCCATGACGACCCAACGACTTCGTCTGTTCCGATAGAAATGGGCTTGGGATGATTGCGATTGGACTGTGGATCAATGGAAACGTGTCGCCTGCTCGTATGAAGCATATTTATTTCTATGGTCGGTTCAGGATATGCCGTCATCCAAGTGAACGGATAATTAAAACACCCACCGTGCCATGTACGCAGGCCAGTGGAAGCTGTTATGCTATGGGCGACGGCGGACGGATGCGCGAAACATGCACCAGGGCTTCTGTGGGACTTGTGGTAGAAATTGAAGGCGCAACGACAGCTGTGAATTAAGTCAACATTATTGCGGACCACCTGCATTCATTCATGTCTGATGTCTTCCCAACGGCGATGGCATCTGCTAATGCGATAATGTCTCTAAGGTCGGACACGTGGTACAGTAATATAAGGAATCATAGTGAACTCACATTGATTTCTTGACCACCTGATTCCATCCGTCTTAACCCAACTGAACACGTCTGTGATGCTACTGGGCGCCAAGTCAGCGCCCAGAAATTACTGGTCTGTGATTTACGGGGATTGCGTGACCTGTGCTTAGACATCTGCTGCCGTATACTATCGGAAACGTATCCAGGATTTGTCGAATTTATGCGACGCAGAATCTCCATTAAAAGAAGAAACACTGCGATGCTGAAGTGGAAGCAAGTTGTAGTAACGTGCTGTGTGTTTCGAAAGTGCTGAATCTTGCGTTCCGGCACTTTATCTGAACTGACACAATCATGCATTAATACCTGCCATCGTGGGCACTACTAACCACAATGGTAGTATTACGCTATGGGTGACGGCGGACGGCTGAGCGAAACATGCACTTGGGCTTCTGTGGGACTTGGAGTTTTACATGTAGCCACGTTACTCAACTTGTCCACATCTTTTATCCAATGTGGCTGGGACTGCTCCTGAATGTTCTACGTGTTTGGCAGGTGAAATCATCCGTAAGTGTCCCCAATACTAAGCATGAATGCTTGTTACGGAGGGGTCATATAGATTCTCGGAGAGATGATGCGCTCTTGGGATGGAGAATGAGTAGGAGGTGAACGCTCCGCTTCGTCCCGGAGCCTCGCACGTACTACCGCTTTACTTTTGATGCCCCTCTTACATTAGCAGTCAGAACACCAGAAATGTGACTCTCCACTCGGACAATCGTGCATGGATAGCCGAAACGATTAAGGCGACCGACCGCGTAAATCGGAAAGTCCGGGTTCAAATATCGGTTCGGCACAAATTTTCATTATCATCATTCTTTTATACAGCTGATGGTTGTTTGTATTCGTAACAGCGAGTACATTTCATGTATTTCTCAATAGCGTTCCTCGAAAAGAATTCGTCTCCCTCCAGAGATTCCAATTTGACTTCCCAAACCATCTCGGTAATGCTTTAATACCGTTCAAATCTAATGGTAATAAACCTAGCAGCCATCCTCTGAATTACTTCCATGTATTTCTTTAATCTGACCTGATAAGAACTCCAAGCACTCCAGCAGTACTCAAGCCTAGGTCGCACTAGCGTCCTATAAGTGGTCTCCTTTGCAGATGAACCACACATTACCAGAATTCTCCAAATAAACCGAAATTAACCATTCGCCAGCCGTACCACAGTCCTCACATGCTCGTTCCATTTCATATCGCTTTGCAGCGTTACGCGCTGATACTTAAGGACAAGACTGTGTCAAGCACGGCACTTGTAATGTTGTATCCGAATATTCCCGGTTTGTTTTTCCTGCTCATCTGTATTGACTTACATTTTTAACATTTAATTTTCAGAGGTTTCTGTATGTCACCGTGAGTACTGAATTTTTACGAGCTGCTTAGAGTTCCCAGATACCAGATCTAAAATTTATTTATAGTAAAAAAACTGAACTGAATTGTAGGCAGGGTTAACAGCAACCATTGTCAGTATTAATACCTAAATAAAACAGGAATATACAAAATATAATCAAATAAACGGACCATCAAGTAATGGAATTAATTCAAGCTCTAAGTGAATAGATTCCAGCTTATAATACTAAATCTGTTACTTGCAACCTCGAAAGAACTGCAGGTTAGTTGGCTAACTACAACTGTATCTACTACTAGACCAATTGTTGCTACCCTGTTCTACATTGCCCTCAATGATACGTGTGTGCTTCGGCAATCTTCGAGTCTACACATACCCATGTGAATGGCCATTGCATTTTTTATCTTCTGTAGTCTCTTTCACACTATCATACTGTTTACGCACCAACCAGTACAACGCTGGACTGTAACTTACCACGATGTCCATCAGTCACCAGTAAACCCTCGACATGTGTAGTGTGAAAGGCACTGGTGGGCCTCAGAAGTACGCTCCACTGCATTCGTCTTAGTACTGTTTTATATCTGTCCATCGAAGGCGATGCGTCCAAATGCTGGCAGCGAAGTTGACGGTAACACTGAAGACTGTTTCGCGATATGATCACATGCAACGGTAATTTATAGTCAACACTGCCAGCACGGCCAATCTCATGTATAATTTTAACCGCTTTCTGAGTAAGAGATTTTACTTTCTAGACTGTTACTTTTCTTGTGTAGAAGAATGACTAGATACCTGAAAGTAATGCTACATTTCATAGGGATTCTGTCAAGCCTCAAGGAAGAGTTTCTGGCGAGAGAAAGTCTTCCCTTCAGAAGTATGTATTTAATTTACAACAGCTATAGTCAGTTTCTTGCCCTTGTGCCAGTTCTGCATCTGAGCAAGTACATCATTAGTATTTTCCTCAAGTATCCCATCCTGCAGACACGACTTCTAGGATAGCATCTGCGTATGCAACAACACCTTCAGTATCTGTTCCGTGTAACAAATGTAATAGGGATTCAATACTAGTATCTCAGAACAATGGACAACTTACGGAGCACTTAGGACAGCCCTTGGTAACCTTTTCGATTACCTTGCTCTACCCCACAGTCCACTGGACACTATGTCCACTACAATAATTGTCAAAGCTCTTGTACAGACACTTGGAGACCACGAAACTCGGAGGTGTGAGGACATTGCAGGCTACCGGATATTATCGAATGAGCCTGCGATGTCACTCCTGAACTCACTTGCATACTTCTGAGTCAGATCTTCTATACTCTGAAGAGCTTTACTGATCGCATCATCTATAGGCTCCACTTTTGTGAATCCATGCTGACTTTGGTTCAGATCCAAGAGTTTCCTGTGCTCTTGCAACCAGTGACAAAGGAGACGTTCCTGAAGACATTTAATAGGCAAACGGGTTTGTAGCTTTTCGGTGGTGCTACGTCTTTATCATTTCCCTTTCAGTTGCCACTGCCTAAGTGTTTTCCAGATCGGCGGCATCCTACCTATTCGCAATGCCTCATTTACTAAGGTTGTCGAATAATGTACATTATGAGTGGACCTACCATCCTCTCGGCCTCGGAGTAAGCACATTTCCAGTTTTGAGCTTGGAAGCAGCAGTAGCAACTTCTTTTTGAGCGAAAGGTAACACAAACATCAGATTGTCATATTCGTTATCTAGTTCAATTATAATTGTGCGTGCACTTCAGCACCTGTGTTTGCTTTGTCATCAGGAAGTAGGACGGTTCGCAGATATTTTGCTTATTTCCTCTATCTGTCCGTCATGAGCCATCGTCTCCACGAATTGTGGACATGGCAGTAGGTCCCTTAAGCTTTCAGCTAGTAAACTATACGGTCTTCCTCACATGTCAAGTTACAGTTGCCTTTGTACAAACTTCTCCCAGTAAATTCTTTCAGTTTCCTGAAGAAATGTTTTGTAGCTCATCTTAATTGCCTTGTATTCATGGAGCCGTGTAGTGCACTCTGATTGCCCTAAAGCTCGTTGATAAGCCCTTCTTGATCTTACCCTTCGTCTTAGCATAGAAAATTGTTGGCTCCATAGGACTGTAGCCTGACTTTTTACGTTTTTCTTGGGGATATAAATACCCTGCGCTCTTTGAAAGAGTTCATTTAGTAGCGGTACATCCAAGTTTACATGTACTAGAAGCGATTTCACTGGAAATGCTGCGACGCAGGCAATTAAGCCATTCAAATAAGTTTTCCTGACGTCTAACCGAATAAGCCTTTCCTCTGATTGTCTATATATCTTGTTGTCACTTCGTCTTCTATGACGTTGCATTGCCGACTAGTAATCTTAACTGCTGCCATAAGATTTGCTGAAGTGACGCCTGTTTTGGTGCCAACACTTGATCTTACATGGTATATACTGGACTGATCTTCTAGGCTTAATCCCCCCACTTACTCTGCCCATTAACAACTAATTTCCCGAGCTTCAAAACTACTTCAACTTCATGAAACTGTTTTAACATCCATGCCCTTTAGCCACTCAATCTCAGGAGCATTTTCATTAGCCATTTCCTGCTACCATTAATAGATTACCGGCGAAGTTCTATTCCTACTTAGGGTTTTCCAGCAGGAACACACCTGCCATAATAAGAATATCATTCGCCGTTAAGTCAGCGTAGTAGGCCTCGACCATTTAGAAGGGTTACGGAAAGAGGCACGCCTCATCTCTAGGCTAGATAAAGCTCCCTTTCCTCACATACTTTAAAAACTGCCCTGACGCTCACAACAGCAAAGCTGACAACTATTTCGAGTGCGACTAAGAATAATACTTTATACCCTCTTCAAAGACAGTATTGCTCGTCTCGACGGTGCTAGTTCCCGCGCAGATTCTAATTTTGTACCTGGAATGTGAATCATGCGCTACAGTTAGTAATGCATGGCAAAAAATTCGTGCTTTTGTGACTATTCATACACAGTCTTCCAATATTTTGCACCTCTCCGTATTTCATTGTTTTCTTTTTTGTTGAGAGTGTTCTATAAAAATAGTATAGAAGCAAAGAGCAATTCACAGTGGTTGCCGGCGAGCGAGTGCAGGTCCACCCACAAACCCCGCTGCGCGTGCGACTGCACGCCTGTGTTCACAGAGCGCCTGCATCTGTGCACGCGTGGATGCATTCGCCGCACCGCTCCGCTAATAACGTCTGTTAATTACCGCGCCGTCCGAAATGAACAATTCCGGGAACGCGGCCGTCGTCGTCAGCATCGATAGCGGCAGCAGTTTCCCGTCGGCCAATAGCCGGCCGCCGCCGGCCGGTGGCGGGCAAATTAAAACGCGGTTTGATTGCCGCGCACATTGAATTCCAATAACCGGTAATTGGCGCCGCGAGCGGCCTCCGGCCGGCGTTATGGATATCACGGGCTGGCGGCCAGCGGCCAGGACGCCGGCAATTTGTTTCAATCGAGCGACTCGCGAGCAATCAAGCGCATCGCGCCGCTCCCGCCCCCTCCCCCTTTCCCTGCTGGCCGAGACGGGAAACGAACTCTGTCTCCCTGTGATGAATGTTCCCGGTTCCTCCTGACCACCCAAGGTAGCAGAAATTCTGCTCTCTCTGGCTCGAGCCCAGGAACACTTCCAGAACCTTCACAAGAGGAAAAAATGCACTTTTTTCCACGTTTATCACTTCAATTTACGCAATGTTTTTCAAGTGAAAAGATTCCATCCAAGCAGCGCGACTCTAGAAAGTCTACAAAATGTTCATATACTGCTACGATAGTCTCTGCACTAGGCTCAAGATGTTTGCCAGTCAGTCAGAAACAAGCTCAGCGGACAAAGTTTTAGCTACACCCTTAAGAGAGCACCCTGATCGCTTAGAAAAAAAAAAAAAAAAAAAAAAAGGGAGGAAGATTATGGAACGAGATTTTCACTCTGCATTAGTGTGTGCTGACATGAAACTTCCTGGCAGATTAAAACTTTGTCGGACCGAGTCTCGACAAAGTTTTAATTTGCCAGGAAGTTTCATGTCGGACCGAGTCTCGACCTTGGGACCTTTGCCTTTCACAAGCAACTGCTCTACCAACTGCACCTAAGCACGACTCACGACCCTTCCTCATAGCTTTACTTCCGCCAGTACCTCGTCTCCTACCTTCCAAACTTCACAGAAGTTTGTGGTACTAGCACTCCTGGAGTATGTAGAGGATCAGATTTTCACTTTGCAAAGGATTGTGCGCTGATATGAAAATTCGTGGGTCCCTAGTTCGACTCTCGTTTCGGCACACATTTTTAATCTGCCAGGGAGTTCCAGGAAGATTAGGGTTTTACATCCCATCGACATCAAGGTCATTAGAGATGGAGCACAAGCTCGGCTTATGTTAAGAATGGAGAACGAAATCGGCCACGTCCTTCTGAAGGAACCATCCCGGTATTCAGCTGGTGCGATTTAAGGAAATCACGGACAATGGATGGTCGGATGCGAGTTTGAACCGTCGTCCTAATGAATGCGAGGATAGTGTCGCTTTGGAGCGCTTTAGATGGTGTAAAACTTTTAGCATGCGCTCATGTGACTCTCCATCGCTGAAGTAAGTCCTGGCACTGACGCAGTGTATACCGAGTGTGTCCCAGTTCTGTTAGGGCTTCTTGTGTGAAATTCCAAACTGCATTGATATCGCTTGGCGAATTGGGGTGTTACAATCTTTGAAGTTTCAACTACAGCCGTGTAGGAGATCAAAGTGCTAGCATCACTGCAGCAAGTGTCCTGACAGTGAATGCAACAAACAGTACATGTCTGACACTTGTCGGAAAATGGCGGTGGAGCGGCGAGGCAACATCAACTTTTCCAGTGCTCGTGTACGACAAATGATCGATTTAGACACGAATACCGAGAGGAAGGTTCTTGGTTGTTCCTCCATGACGACATCACAGCCCAGAAAGCGAGTTTTTGGGCAGCAAATGGAATGCAGCCCTGGATCCCCAACTTATTCGTCGGATTTGGGCCCAGCCGACTTGTGGTTGTAAGCCAAATTGAATTTGGCAACGAAAGGACACTTTTATGACGCAGTGAAGGATATTTAAGAAAACTGTGCTGCAGTACAAAATGCATCTCCAAAACGGACGACAGGGACTGTTTCAAAACACTTCTTAAAACGATTTCAACTGTGTTTTGATTCAGGAAGAGACTACTGTGAATAGTGATTTTGTGAATATAAAACACGAATTTTATCTTTCTTAGTCATAGTTCTAGAGGATCTGTTTTGGGACAGTCTGTGTATCTGCCTGTCGGTTGCATAGTATCAGCGCAGTAAAATGGATCTACGTGAAGACGTGACAGAGTAGGAAAAGGAAGTTCTCATGGCTGGACGGGCGCATGACCACATTGCGAATGAATTTGCCCAGTTTGTTGATGCATCAAGGCGGGCCGTCCAACGTGCCTACAGGGAATGATGTACCACTAGCAAGCATGTAACAAGGCGTATGAACAGTGGTCGTCAAAAGATGGTAAACGATAGGGACTGGAGACGAGTTTCATGTCTCGTCAACAAAAATCAGTCTCAAACCCGACAAGAACTGCTGCTGTCTGTGAGAGCAGGCCCGTCTCAAGCAGTTCCCGAGAGAGCATTGTGAAGGGAACTGCATACAATGGAAAGACGCAGTCGGATGTCTTGCAAAAGCCCATTGCTTGCAGCGGAACATAGACCTGTATGTCTTCAAAGAGCCAAAAGACAGAAAATGGACAATAGCTGACCGGAGGTGTATAGTGTGGTTCGGCGAGTCGCCATTTTGCCGGTTTTCCAATAATGCAAGGCATAGAGTGCTCCGACGATCCAATGATGCGCCCAGCCGCTAGTGTGTGGAGGGTGTAGGTCAAGACAGAGGAAGTAATTCACAAAGTAAACTTCTGAATCTATTTGGAACAGCGGATGAAACGTAGCTACCAGCATCCCCACAATTGGGTAGCTCTGCGGGATTTGATCATCAATGAATGATTTCAGTTGCGTGTGGCGTATCTGAACGAACTCTCTTTCTTGCTGAACTGAGGCCGTTGCCAAGTCTAGAGGCGGTGTTACACTGCATTAGTATGTCTCCTAGGTTGAAATGGTTCAAATGGCTCTGAACACTATGGGACTTAACATCTGTGGTCATCAGTCCCCTAGAACTTAAACCCAAGTAACCTAAGGACATCACACACATCCATGTCCGCCATGTCCGAGGCAGGATTCGAACCTGCGACCGTAGCGGTCGCGCGGTTCCAGACTGAAGCGCCTAGAACCGCTCGGTCACTCCGACCGGCTATGTCTCCTGCGTTTGACTAATTTTTAGTTGACTGTGCTTCTCCTTAAATGAAGGTAAGGTTTGAACGCAGAGGATCTTAAATCTGGTGAATAGGACGAACGTGCCAAGAGTCAGCATTTTAATAACTTAATTTCCCATCTGTCAAAGTATAATTATTTGAACAACGTGCATTATCTGATGATTCAGTTTTTTAATCCAAGCATCTTTTCGTTGTTTTTCCTCTACTTGCTCGAGAAAAGTTCACCAGTAATTGTTTTATTACTTTCAACGTAATGAATAAGATGAATCTCTGTCGTTTATACACTGGTTTTATTGATACCGCCGCTAATCACAATTCTTTGTTATCTTGCTTAAATTATTTTATTTCTGCAATCTGTTTCGAGGTATGTTGTCATCGGCAGACAAATATGAAACTACGATAATATTTAACTTAAATGTACATAGATCTATGTATAACTATGCCTTATAGCGGTCGCTGCAAAACCTTCACTATTTGATCAAGAGTATCCGGACACCTGGCTAAAAATGACTTGGGAGTTCGTGGTGCCCTCCATCGGTAATGCTGGAATTAAATATGGTGTTGGCCCACCCTTAGCCTTCATGACAGCCTCCACTCTCGCAGACATACGTTTAATCAGGTGCTGGAAGATTTCTTGGGAATGGCAGCCCATTCTTCACGGAGTGCTACACTGAGGAGAAATACCGATGTCGGTCGGTGAAGTCTGGCACGAAGTCGGCGTTCCAAAACATCCCAAAGGTTTTCTATAGAATTCAGGTCAGGATTCTGTGCAGGTCAGTCCATTACAGGGACGTTATTGTCATGTAACCATTCCGCCACAGGCCGTGCATTATGAACAGGTGCTCTTTCGTGTTGAAAGATCGAATCGCCATCCCAGAATTGGTCTAAAACAGTGGGAAGCAAGAAGGTGCTTAAAACATCAATGTAGGTCTGTGCTCTGATAGTGTCACGGAAAACAACAAGGGGTGCAAGCCTCCTCCATGAAAAACACGACCACACCATAACACCATCGCCTCCGAATTTTACTGTTGGCACTACACTCGCTGGCAGATGACGTTCACTGGGTATTCGCCATACCCATACTCTGTCATCGAATCGCCCCACTATGTACCGTGATTCGTTATTCCACACAACGCATTTCCACTGTTCAATCGTCCAATCTTTACGCTCCTTGCACGAAGCGAGGCGCCGTTTGGCATTACCGGCGTGATGTGTGGCTTATGAGCAACCGCACGACCATGAAACCCAAGTTTTCTCACCTCCCGCTTAACTCTCCACTTGCACTGGATCCTGATGCAGTTTGGAATTCCTGTGTGATGGTCTGGATAGATGTCTGCCTATTACACATTACGACCCATTACGACCCTCTTCAACTGTCGGCGGTCTCTGTCAGTCAACAGACGAGGTCGGCCTGTACGCTTTTGTGGAGTACGTGTCCCTTCACGTTTCCACTTCTCTATCACATCGGAAACAGTGGACCTAGGGATGTTTAGGAGTATGGAAATCTCGTGTACAGGCGCATGACACAAGTGACACCCAGTAACCTGACCACATTCGAAGTCCGTGAGTTCCGCAGAGCGCCCAATTCGCTCTCTCGCGATGTCTAATGTCTACTGAGCTCGCTGATATGGAGTACCCGGTAGTAGGTGGCAGCACAGTGCACCTATTATGAATAACGTATATTTTTAGGGTAGCTTTACTTTTGATCACATAATGTATTTATAAATTTTAACTATCACTTTTACGTTCCAGCGATAGCCACTATACCAGTGAATGATCTCTTTCGGTACTCAACAACCTGCGTCCGTAACCTTATCGATTTCACCTCTTTTGGTATAGTGCCAACCAATGTTCATTCAGTGTGTGTTTCGTTTCTGGCGTGAAGGGCTGTTTAAAAGTTTCATCCCCATTAATAAAATTGGCACGCAAAAGTCTGTCGAACTGTTTTGAAAACAGGCTAAACATTGCTGAGAAGTTCATTTTCGTATTTGCTTTCGGTCAGCATGATGAGGCATTCGTCTAGCATTTTTTCATTGTTAATTCAATGTGAACACTACCTATTTTTGTGTCTTTCGATATATGTTTGTGGTCAGCTATTTCACACATTCTCAAGTCTTGATCACACAATATCATGTTATGTTCTGTGTTGTAAACTGCGGCTAAAATTTGGGAACGCCTTTTCCGTGGACCATCTTAAAGAAAAGTACATCGCATTTCAGTTCAGCCACACAATCATAATTCTTGTAAATGAACGACCAGACTAGTAATAAAACGTCACCATATTTGGATGGGTTTCCATGATAAACCATAAAATACGCTTTTATGGCGGGTGTTCTAGTTTATCTATTCGGAGAAAAGATACATAGCAGGATACAAAAACTATAAAAACCCTTTTAAGGCGGGTATTCTAGTTTATCTATTTGGACAAAAGATACATGGCAGGACTGCTACAAAAACCCATAAAGTCTCAACCGTTTCGCATACAAAGGTGAGTCTTGTGTCACTTTGTTTCACAATTGCACCCAGTGTAACGAAAATAAAATTTCATTAACATGAACGTCATTCCTCTGCCACGATGATAAATACTGACACAGCCTTCAAGGTTCTGATAATTATTATTTTGTGTTGATTGGACCACAGGGTGAACTCTTCGCAATGAACCTGACCGTACTCAGGACGTCAGCAATAGTGGAATGCACTTACGCCTCGCATCTACTCTGAATGTGTTTCATCAACGTAAGAACTCACGTTCGCTGCTGGAGGACTGACCAAGCTCCAGGCTTGCCTGCCATAACGTGGATGCTACGTACCATCAATGGATGAGGTTGTGTCCTTCAAAACACTCTCTCCAACACCTCGACGTGAGACGGTATCATTTTGGTACACCCTACGTATGCTCTTTATGTAATAGATAATTTGGCTACACTTCGTCACATTACACGTACAGCATCCAATTAGACACATCCGACAACGTATTGGTGGACAGTTTGAACTCTGCTGGGGACACTGTCAGTGAGGTATATGAATGTGTTTCGAAAAATGGCAGCCCATTCTTCCCGGAGAGCCGGAACGAGAGAAGGTACTGATGTTGGAGACCGGGGTCTGTAACGAAGTAGACATTTTAACTCATCCCAGAGATGCTCAACTGGGTTCAGTTGGGGGGGGGGGGGGGGGTCTGGGAGGCCAGTACACGTCAGGAATGTTATTGTTCACAAACCATTGCGTGACAGATGCTGCTTTATGGCAAGGCGCGTTGTCATGCATATATAAACAACCATCGTTTCCGAACTCTTACTCTACCGTACGCAGTGCCCAATGCTGTAAAATGTGTTCTTATACTTCGCCATTAGGGTATTCTTAAGCGCAATAAGGGGAGCATACCCTAACCACGAGACACCCCCTTTGCCGTAACAGCACTCCCTTTGTACTTTACTGTTGATGCCAGGTAAAGTCCCCCAGGCATTCGCCCAACGCAAACCCCTCCATCGGACTGCCCCAGGGTACAGCGTGAGTCATCACTCCAAATCATCGCTTCCAGTCATTCAGTGCCCAGTGGTTTCGCTCTTTAAACCAACTCAAGCATCACTTAGCACTGACTGCAGATAGGTGTGACTTAATGAGGAGGTCCTCGACCATCGTACCTCATTCTTTTTAGCTCGCTACACAGAGTCTTTGTACTAACTGTACTGCTGATAACACTCTGAAATTCACGAGTGAATCATTCCGCTGATTTAATGCTATGTTTTACAACCACCCTCCGAAATAACTCATGATCCCTGTCAGTTGTACATGAAGACTGCCTAGTCTAGGTTAAGCAGTCGTTCTTCCACTTTTCCACTTGACAGTTACATGATCTTCAACATGGGCAGCTTTAGAAGGGTTGAAATATCCGTGATGCATCTGTCACCAATGACTAGTCCATTTTTGAAGTCACTAACACCCAACCTCGAGATGTCAGACACTCAGATCGGCACCAACCGTTGGATGCCGATAGAGTATCAACCAAAACTTCCATTTAGTTAGTACTACGTGCTGTAGACCAGCAGAACGGGCGTAAACGTTAATTAAAAGTAACATCAGTTATACAGAGCACAATAAATGCACAAATGTGAGTAGTAATTACTTATAGGTTATGTGACAAAATTGGTAGAGCACTGGATCGTCGTACTAAGGGCCCTGGGCTCAAATCCCAGTGAGGACCCTTTTTTTACTGTGTTATTCGTGAAAGTGATACATGTGACAACACGTTTGTACAAGTAAAAGAGCTGTTTGGAGTTTATAGCTTAGTTCTCTAGGCAGATACTTTCTCTTCATTTCTTTGAAAGTAGTAAACTTGTAGAGTACATTTGCAGTTTCACAGAATATACAGTTAGAACAGAAAAATAACGAAACAACTGCATCACATTTGCGGAAGTAATGGTAATAATAATAATAATAATAACACAATAAAACTAATAGTAATAATAATACATAAAATAATAAGATCAATAATAAGTATATAGCATTCAAAAATCAATGCAAACACGACCACACAGATCCACACACTCGCACACACTCACACAGTATCATTCATTCAGAAGCAAAGGCTTCACAATAAAGGTTGCGTTCTAAAAAGTGTGTGAAGCAAATTACATATTAGTTTCATGCGTAACCAGTGTCATTGTAACCAGTGGGGTTTGAACGCGGTATCTGAGGGACGACGCCCTCACGGTCCAACAATTCACCCACGCGAGATCAGCAAACAATTACTCACAGATACTCTTTTCCGGTGCTTTGTAGTTCTGGTGTTACTTTCAGTTAACGATTACGCGTGTTCTACTGGACGACAGTACATAACACGAACTAAATCGGTCTTTTGGTTAGTACTCTATCGACATACAACGTCTGGTACCGATCCGAGTGCTGACACCGGTGTGGGTGCGAGCTGTCTTGACAGTTCCAGTCTGCTGTTGCTGCTTCTCTACTGACAACACAATACTCTCCGCCTCCTTTTATAGTTCCGAATCTCACTCTCGTGACGTCCCTTGTCCAATGACGCGTTACATAGGGTGTTTGGATGCTTTGGATCAGGTAGGATACATCTTCCCGATTTGTGGAAGCGAGTCTATTAAACCTCTGCATCGACTCTCTCTTATAATGTTACTTAAAATCCGTCTTGATTGCAAATTTTTTATTCATATGACCGGTTTAGATTCATTCAGAACCATCTTCAGATCTGATATTTCAGTTACAGGAGTAACCCGTCCAAATCCAGCAACTTTCACATGCTGCGTCACATCAGCATGTGAAAGTTGCTGGATTTGGACGGGTTACTCCTGTAACTGAAATATCAGATCTGAAGATGGTTCTGAATGAACCGAAACCGGTCATATGAATAAAAAATTTGCAGTCAAGACGGATTTTAAGTAACATTATAAAATCACTGATTGCTGTTATCCCATAAGACATTATGTCTGATTTTGCAAAGACTCTCTCTTACACAGGTGAAGTTACAGGTACGCAGCTGTAGTGGAGAGTGTGTGCTGTGCCAGGCTGTGGGCGGTAAGAGCAGTAGTGTGGGAGTGGCCATGTTTGCGCTGGCGCTGCTCAGCTCGTGTGTACAGTACACGCTGAGCAGCAGTGGGGCTGACAACCTAGCCGCCCTGGGGTCGACCACTTCTGCGCTGCGGCCAGCGTGACTCAGACAACGATTACCCCGCACAACTCAGTTACTACCGTGAGGCTGCGCTCAAGCCTCTCGTTCCTGTCTTAACCTGCGAAAGTAGAGCACATTTGAAGATCACTTGTACTGGCAGTGACGCAGAGAATGGTTTAACGAACAGGCGGTTCCTGTGGTTGATGATGGCGGAGTTCACGAAGTGAACAGTCAGTCAGAAGCAAACGTCGTCGTAAGCGTCTGTAAACAGTGCAGGCAGCGTTCCTAATCCAAAACGGAAACATAGGCAACTCCAGTCGCTCTACTATCAGTGGCGCAAAATGGTTCAAATGGCTCTGAGCACTATGGGACTAAACTGCTGAGGTCATCAGTCCCCTAGAACTTAGAACTACTTAAACCTAACTAACCTAAGGACATCACACACATCCGTGTCCGAGGTAGGATTCGGATCTGCGACCGTAGCGGTCGCGTGGTTCCAGACTGTAGCGCCTAGAACCGCTCGGCCACTCCGGCCGGCTGGTTCAGTGGCGCATATCAAAGACTTCAGAGTAAAGTGACAACTGCCAGACGAGTGCGGGGCCACGGTATTTACAATCACTGTTGCATCTGTGCATGCATCCAACTGATGTCCCTGCAGCTCCAGTGATTCTCCGTGGGCGTGGTATGAAGCACAAGTATCTGTGATGTCTCCTCCATATGGACACTGTTTCTGGGAGAGGAATCCAATTCTTTGTCAGATAGTAAACTCTCCCCACTTTAACGCAAGTGGAGCTGGAAATGGTTTAGCCTGTGCCAACTTAATAGAGAACAGAGAAGTACTGAAATCCTCACCAGAGGTTCTCACTGTTTTCCTCATTGTAATCAGCCGGGGCGGATGTCGGCACTGCTGTGGAGTAGCCGGCTGGTCGACAGTATCCGTTACACTGCTTGGCCCTGCCTGCAGGTGAGAAGGTGCCAACCGGAGTTGCGATAGAGGTAACGGTTTAGCCTCCATGGGCATCTCAGTCCGAGAATGCTCAACTTCCATGTAGTCTGGTGTTGGTGGGAGCTGGAAGTGACCTACGACCTCCCAATTCACCTTCATTGGCTCCAATATGTTGCCATTTTCGACTTCCTGTTCGTGCCTAAAACGATAGCAGAGGTTGTAGTGGTACGAGGCAGGCTACTGGACATACTTGTCCCAGGCATGGTTACGCAAGTCATGCCTAGTCAGCTGCTGAGAGGGACACTTCATCTCGTGGAGCAGGGAACTGATTTTGATGCCCAATTATGTGTTCCGGCTAGCCACACAGGCATTTCCTACCCTCTATTGCCGACGACGAGTTCTTGTGTCCACCCGCTTCATGTGTGAGCCCATACGTGGGAGATCGTAATAAGGCGGAGCCTCAGGCACAGCAGGTTAGACGAAATCAACTCATACTTTTTGCCAGGGCTGGTCAGAATGTAGACAAAGACTGATACACTGCACCAGGGATGAGTGATTATGGGTGCAGCCCTGGCAGTTCTGCAGCGTATGTTCTATGACAACGCCAACACTGCGCCAGTACACACGACGTCACACTGATGACTTCATTCCACACATCCCCCCATGTGCAGTGTGAAGGAGATTCAACATGTGAGGGTGTGGTGTGGGCGGAATTACCAAGCGGCATTCAGATTCGTCCTTAGCAGACAATAAGATGCCAACAGTTGCATTGAGCCGGGTAACGAAAATATGTTCACTATGGTGGTTCTGTACCATTAGGCAGGTGCTCCGACCAACCATACTGTACAGCAGACAACACCCTCAGAGTAGCGGATCACATTCTGTTTCTGTTGCTACTTCGCGCGCCGTAATTGGGAATTCATCTTCGTTAGGTGCCTATAATGGATCTTGTGGTTATAGTTACTAACCGTTACAACTGTTGTGCTCTCATATTGTAAAGTTTCGATTAGGGATGAGGAGCTTGTGATTAGTACCATAGAGATACGCGTTAAACGTCTTGACTCCATATATGATAGCCAAAGCCTCTTTCTCTGTTTCACTGTGCCTCATTTAATGGGCTGTTCCGTACCATCAGCATAATTATGGGACATCACTGCACCAACATCTGTGGATTGCATTAAGCATTGGCTCAGATTGTATTCTGCTAGACAAGGGGCTAACTTAACATACTTTTTAAACGCACGAAAGTTTTCTGGCGTGACTCTCATCAAACGAATTTAGCTCATGTTTTATGCAGTTCATTAAGCAGGTAGGAAATCTGGGCCACGCTGAGAATAAATTTCGTATAATAATTAAATTTGCTCAGGAACGACTGTAGCTCTTTGAGTTTCTCATGAGCTGGTAAGTTACTGATTGCGTCCCAATGACCCTGTTTGGCGGTGAGTCCTTCTTAACTTTTTATACATTCATGAGACAAAACATTTTGACCCCTGCTTAATAGCGTATTTGTCCGTCTTTGGAAAAGAAAAAAATACATCACTGATGCTGCGTATCAGGGATCCGACAGTTAGTTGGTAAGTTTGTGGAGGTATGTGGAATTAGATGTCTACGCACAGGTCATGTAATTTGCGTAAATTACGGGCCGCTGATTTACATACGTGGTGATGGCGCCTGACAGCAACCCAGAAGGGTTCCATAGGATTTAAATCAGGTGAATCCCGTAGCCGAGACATCAACGTGAAATCAAAAATACGCTCCTCAAACCACTGTACCACGGTTTTGGCTCCGAGACACGGACAATTATGCTCCTGAAAGGAGACATCGCCATCGGGAAGACATAAAGCGTGAAGGGATGCAGGTGGTTCGCAGCTGTCAGCGTGTCTTGGATTACTACCACAGGTCCCACGCAAGCTCAGGAGAATGTCTCCCATAGCTTAATACTGCTCCCACCAGCCTGCTAGTCGCCTCACACCTCGATGATGGCGTTTGTGGAGACGAGTATCGACCTAGCGTAGCAAAATTGTGATTCACCAGGAGAGCCGACACGATTCCATAATCGACAAGCGAATCCCGAAGGTCCCGTGCCCACTTCAATCGTAATTGACGATGTCGTCGGGTCAACATGTGAACATGTAGTGGTGGTCTCCTGCGGAGCTCCATTTCAACAACGTACGATGAACGCTGTGCTCTGAAACACTTGTGTGTGGACCAACATTCTGCCCTTTCGGCAGAGATGCTACAGATCACCATCTATCCTACTTTATAAACAAGCCTCCGAACCCAATGTTCTGTGAAGAGTCATGGGCGTCCAACCATTTAGCGCCTAGTGGTAGTTTTACTGTCCTTCTACCTCTTTCCATAGATGCTCGCGACAGTACCACTTGAACATTCGACCAGCTACGCCGACACACTCGTTCACAGGGTCTGCGTATTTATAATCAACTTGTCGTCAAAGTCGCATATGTCAACGGATTTCCTCATGTGCACTCCATATCTTCGCTGGGGTGATTCCCTGTCAGCGTCTGCTCCGCTTACATACTTTTGTTAGTGTGTCACGTGCCCACAGCGCCACCAGGTAGCATCCAACATCGCGGTGGACAGTGGTCATAATGTCTTGGTTTATCAGTGCACATCCCAGGTATGTTACACTTGGCTCGAAGAAATTATATTTTTTGAGGCAACAACTTAGCCCGAAGGACTGAAGCAGCCCAAACAGCATCTGTAGATTTTACAGGTGCTGCTTCCGTCTGACCCGAGAAGTTAGAAAGTCTTCTAAGTAAGTAACCCAATCAGGTGTAGCATGGACGAGTTTTTCCAGGTATCTCTGAGATATTGTGGGAGCACTTGTGACTCCATATGGCAAGCTTTTATGTGGCAAACGGCATATTGATCGCTAATAACTATTTTGTCTAATTATCTATAGGTAACAGAAAATAGGCGTCAGCGAGAGCTATCTTGGGAAAACGCCACCTGACAATGGGCTAAGAATCCAAAAACTGATTCGTGATTAAATTTGCAGATCATATAGAAAGTTTTGCTCATTTAATATAACTGACAATTTTTACTTCCGCTGTTATACAGTTCACTTTTCCATCTGAAGCCATCTTCGACCCTCAGAACTGAATTTTATCGTGCCACCATTATGATTTACCAGTGTTTCGGAATCTCCTTGACATATCGTACAAGAACTCAGGAAGAAGTGCACTTTCCGTTGTTAGCTCTGAGCATTCCAGGGAATTCACAACTACTCCACGGGAGCTCGTAGCGACAGACAGATAATTCTATCCACACACAAGCTTCTCTCTCTTTCTGCCTTGTAAATCCACTTAAACGACCTTGATCAGTTTTGTCCTGAAGTCTTTTTTTTCTCTCTCATGCTTCTTCCAAAGTCTCTCTCTCTTCCTACTGCAGTTCTGGGTCAAGAAAATCTACAACAAACGCTACTTTCGCTTCAGTTTGCTTCTCTGTCGGTATTGTGATTTGTCTTTGCTCACTAATGAAATATTTTCAAATACGTAATTTTTAGAGTTGGAAGTAACAGTTGCAGTGGAGATAAAGGGTAGCGTCTGATACTGTGATGTAATATTGCCAACACATGCATAACCTTTATGTGGAAAACCTTTATGATAGATATAGATCAGAGAAGAAACTGGAATGTGTGATAATCAATAGAAGCAGTAAATTGATGCTATAAGCATGTGCTAATAGAAGGAACTTAATTGACGGGAAAATTTTCAGCGTTCCTGAACAGATGAAGAATCCAATGGTAACAGATCGTTCACAGGGGTCTACGTGTCAGATACGATTTCATACAGCATCGACGAGAAACTTGTAGTAAATACTAAGACAAAATTGTCACCGTGAACCTTCTTGATATTGTGTTCCACAGTAAGCTACAGTTGATCTTTAAAGCAGGTGCGACTGCTTTTGCCATCAACTATTCCTTAAACTTACACTCGATCTCTGTAGCACCGATGCACTCGTGATCTATTCATCATGCATTTCAAAAACTTTGGATTTGATTCCGTGTATACTCTGCGTGCGTCATATCATAAAGGGGATCTTTTAGATATTTTTTGCAGATGAAGTGATTGTTTTGCTGTGATATCTTGAAAGTGATGTCCATATTCTGCTGAAAAGTCCCGCAGTTCGTATGTATGCGATGTTGTCCTACCATTTGCGGTATTAATCGTACACAACGCTTTGTTTCTGGATAAACTTTAAAGCTGTACCTTGTAATGCCACTTCCTCGGACGAGAAATAAAAATCAAAAATTAGCTCCCAATACCCCAAAGATTTCCCCCCAAGTCCCAAATTCACAGAAAAGTGAATAAGCGACGAAGTTCCATTTATCACTGTTATTAGGACAATAACAAGTAATTAAATCAGGAATCTAAGACTTGACAATTTAGCAATCTACAAAATAAAGATTAAATTTCAGTAAAATTAAAATAAAAATCATACTAAATTGCAAAATTACCATAAATTAACATTCGCAAAGTAGAACCAACGATTCCAAAGAATACTCCGTGTGAGTACTCTTTGGGAATCTTGAGTAATGACTAAGTATAATTCAATGCATTGTCACTACGTTACGAGAGTTAGACGAAGCAGGTCCTATATTTGAATGCTCGTACATGTAGGCGCGCTTAGATTGTTTTTGAGATTGAATAATTGCGATCTATTATGACGCAGTAATACGATCTTCTGACTTCAAATATCACAGCACTGGAATTCGAACGGAGGACTTTTACCTGCTAGAATAAAGTGAACTTTTAACTAGATAACTGAACTAATCGTTACTTAGACAGTGATTTAGGCAATGAACACTGATAGGCAATTTTCATTCATAACAGCCAGTGGTTTATGGAACTTCAGTGATAGGTCCGAAGCATATTATTTAAATCCCCCTAGCACCTGGGAAAGTTTTCTTCTCAAGGCTCGGTTAGGAAGTGACTGATATTGTGCAATAAAACACCCTCTCGTGCCAAGTCGTGCATTTGTGATTTAAAATTCTATCAAATTACTGACATGAAACTCCCGAGTAATAATTACGCGCAGCGATAATATCTGACTGTAGCGCTCGGCGCTTGTGTAGGATCTTTGACTCAAATAACAAGCCCACTGTTATGATTTCTTAGATACTTGAAATTACGACCAGCTTGTAGGGAATTTGTTGTGGATGTGACTGTATTGGTTTTATCATTAATATTTCATAATTAATCAGTTAAACATCGATTACGAACGATTAATTACGATTCTTGGTGAATTAAATATCTCACGCACGTCGACATTTCGGTTCAGCACTGTTATTTTGTGTAACGTCGCCTTCGTAACTTGATAACGATCTCAACACTCTACCGGATGTTGCCGAGTTTTAGCCGAGGCCAAGTACAAATCAAACCAAATCATCAAGAAGAAGAGGCGTTATAACCTCTACATCTGCAGTTACAACCATCCTCTGCAATCTACATTACGGTGTGTGGCGGAGGATACTTTGTGTATCACTATCATTTCTCACCTTTCCAATTCCACTTGAAATGTATTCGCAGTTGACAACCGTCAGCTGTATACCGGAATGACGACGACAGCAAAATTCGTGCTGGACTGGGGCCCGATCCAACATTTCCCGCTGATCGCGAACGATCGACTTACCGTTACGCTATCCGAGCACACTGCAAAGACAGACCCAAACTCCCATATGTCGTTAACTATGTATCTAAAACCTGCACAGGGAAGACACTTCTTGAGTGAAAGTCTGTTGCCCGGTGTCTCCGAATAAATACGATATTGCAGTACCTGTGTTGGCATGTATGCATCTCCGAAGGAAAATTTCATCGTACCTCTGAACATGCATGACCAAAGGAACATAGCATTATATTTCTGAAGAATACATTAATTTAAATATTGTATTTGCTGTTCCAGTCGTGGATGGTTCACGGGAAGAACGATTCTTGGTAAGCCTCCGGAAAAGCAACATACTCGTTGACTCTTCTTGGAACGTAAGCTCTCGGGGCGTTAACAGTAGAACATATCGTGATTTAGAACGTCTCTCTCTCATTGTCTGCCATGGAGTCGGCTGAGCATCTCCATGACGCGTTCGTGCTTACTGAATCAATCTGTAACGGAATGTGCTATTCTTCTTCAGGTCATCTCTATTTTGTCTATCTTATACGGATTCCAAACCGACGAACAATATCCAAGGATTGGTCGAACGACAGTTTTGTAAGCTACCTCGTTTGTTGGTGAACTGCAGTTCATGACGGCTCTTTTTCATGAATCTCGGTGTGGTATTTGCCTTACCTAAAGTGAGGTCTTTTTGGTCTTTTCACTTCAAATCGCTCTGTAGGCATACACCCATATGTGAGTGACTGCTTCCAGTGATTGTGCTGTGTAACCACACAAAAATAGATATTTTTGCTTGTTTATGTGCAGTGCACTACATTTGTCTACGTTGAGGGTCAACTATCAATCTCTGCTCCATGCTCTAAGGCGCTGCAGTCATGGACTGTGCGGCTGATCCCGTTAGAGGTTCGAGTCCTCCCTCGGGCATGGGTGTGTGTGTTTGTCCTTAGGATAATTTAGGTTAAGCAGTGTGCAAGCTTAGGGACTGATGACCTTAGCAGTTATGTCCCGTAAGATTTCACACACATTTGAAAATTTTTTTCTATTCCAAGCGTTTATACTCTGCAGCTCTTCCTGCATCTAGCTACAATGTGCAGGAGTTATAACTTTTCTAAATACAATTGAAACATATGCGAAATTTCACACAAAATTTTCGACATTATCCATTAGATCATTTATATATATTGTGAAAATTAAAGTAGAACCAATATGTTTGAAAACAGTTTAGATTAGTTTACATTGTAACTACAACCTACGGGCCAAGATGAAATTGCGTTTGTTGAGACAACAGGGAATAACTTCCTTGGTACTAGACGGATCTGTAGCAGTAAAACTATAGGGAAAGACAGAGACTGGAAAACATCCAAGAGGTTGGGACAAGAGAGGAATGGTGTCTCAGGAAAAAAAAGGGGAGGGGGTGACGGAAGTCTCGCCTCCACCAAGTACAGATACATGCAGACGAAAGCTCTTCTTCCATTGCTTCGTGTGGTCGATAGTTTAGTCAATAATTAAAGTCAAAAGTGTTTTGTTTGTTTATAGCACCGATGGTAAGAAACCACTTGCGACCAGCATAAGAAGCCAGACATGGATGTCGGACAGAATAGCAGCACAGAAATATTTCAGGGTAATGCTAATGTGTACAAGGAAAAGTACGTCATATTCGCTGACGACACTCGTCAAGTGTCTCTGTTGGCTGAGAAGTGCGGCGTTCTCAAAATAGGAGCCATCCTGCTGAATCTTTTCTTACCTTTAGAAAGAAACGTATTTCGCTTAGACGAAGGAGCTCTATGAAATCTTAGTAAGATGTTAATTTTACGTGTAACTCGTTTAGTTTTGTGACCTGAATTGAAGTTTGTAAATTACAGTGATAGCTCTGTAAAAATGAAAAATAATACGTAATTTTGCGATACCTTTCAGAATTATTTGTACGACATTTCATTTCCCAACAGTATTGAAAAGGCACAATGTATAAATGAAAATACGGCTGTTAATACACTCCTGGAAATGGAAAAAAGAACACATTGACACCGGTGTGTCAGACCCACCATACTTGCTCCGGACACTGCGAGAGGGCTGTACAAGCAATGATCACACGCACGGCACAGCGGACACACCAGGAACCGCAGTGTTGGCCGTCGAATGGCACTAGCTGCGCAGCATTTGTGCACCGCCGCCGTCAGTGTCAGCCAGTTTGCCGTGGTATACGGAGCTCCATCGCAGTCTTTAACACTGGTAGCATGCCGCGACAGCGTGGACGTGAACCGTACGTGCAGTCGACGGACTTTGAGCGAGGGCGTATAGTGGGCATGCGGGAGGCCGGGTGGACGTACTGCCGAATTGCTCAACACGTGGGGCGTGAGGTCTCCACAGTACATCGATGTTGTCGCCAGTGGTCGGCGGAAGGTGCACGTGCCCGTCGACCTGGGACCGGACCGCAGCGACGCACGGATGCACGCCAAGATCGTAGGATCCTACGCAGTGCCGTAGGGGACCGCACCGCCACTTCCCAGCAAATTAGGGACACTGTTGCTCCTGGGGTATCGGCGAGGACCATTTGCAACCGTCTCCATGAAGCTGGGCTACGGTCCCGCACACCGTTAGGCCGTCTTCCGCTCACGCTCCAACATCGTGCAGCCCGCCTCCAGTGGTGTCGCGACAGGCGTGAATGGAGGGACGAATGGAGACGTGTCGCCTTCAGCGATGAGAGTCGCTTCTGCCTTGGTGCCAATGATGGTCGTATGCGTGTTTGGCGCCATGCAGGTGAGCGCCACAATCAGGACTGCATACGACCGAGGCACACAGGGCCAACACCCGGCATCATGGTGTGGGGAGCGATCTCCTACACTGGCCGTACACCACTGGTGATCGTCGAGGGGACACTGAATAGTGCACGGTATATCCAAACCGTCATCGAACCCATCGTTCTACCATTCCTAGACCGGCAAGGGAACTTGCTGTTCCAACAGGACAATGCACGTCCGCATGTATCCCGTGCCACCCAACGTGCTCTAGAAGGTGTAAGTCAACTACCCTGGCCAGCAAGATCTCCGGATCTGTCCCCCATTGAGCATGTTTGGGACTGGATGAAGCGTCGTCTCACGCGGTCTGCACGTCCAGCACGAACGCTGGTCCAACTGAGGCGCCAGGTGGAAATGGCATGGCAAGCCGTTCCACAGGACTACATCCAGCATCTCTACGATCGTCTCCATGGGAGAATAGCAGCCTGCATTGCTGCGAAAGGTGGATATACACTGTACTAGGGCCGACATTGTGCATGCTCTGTTGCCTGTGTCTATGTGCCTGTGGTTCTGTCAGTGTGATCATGTGATGTATCTGACCCCAGGAATGTGTCAATAAAGTTTCCCCTTCCTGGGACAATGAATTCACGGTGTTCTTATTTCAATTTCCAGGAGTGTACTTACACAGCTACAGTGAACTAGCGGATACTCCACTAGAACTACAAATCTTGTTACCATAAAATAGTGAAGGGAGAAAGCAACAATGAAAGAAAGAAAGGAGGAAAGAAAAGAAAGGGAAATAAGACAGAGATGAGTAAAAACAGCCCCCGGGACATCAGTGGTAAAAATGGGTTTTGTTGATAGTCACCGAGTCTTACAATTCGGTATGTTAGTCTACACCCCCTATGGTCCTTAGTTTCTTATCTGATTCCTGGCAGTGTAGCCGGTTGCCAATTTAAACCTAATTAGAGAAGCCCCATAAGGCTCAATTTCCACTTAAGTGTGCACAGTAATTTTATTTACAGTAGTTTGCTCCTGTAACTGACTCAACAATTCCTGTGGCTATACGGCGCCGTTACAGGTAACTATTTGTGTTTGTTAGGCAATTTGACATCAATGTAATGATTATGACCAGCATTATATTTGTAAATGCAGTCGTACAGTCACATTCCCGGTGGTCAATAGGCAGTGTTCTGGGTACATGTTGTTTTTGTGATGTTCAGTACGAAGTTTGGTTTCGTACTGATCTCTAGGTTAGTCTATACTGCTCAGGTGTCTTCATCTCTACACAACTATTGCAACCTACATCAGTATGTACCTGCTTACTGTTGTCAGACCATAGCCGACCTCTAAAATTATACGCTTCCTACTTTTATGAAATTTATGATTCCTCAATGCCTAAGAATGTGTCATACTGATAGATCTCTTCTTTTAGTCTGATTTTGCCGAAAAATCTTTTCTCCATTTCCATTGAGTATCTCTTCATTAGTTTCCCGATCTACTCATCTAATCTTCGTGTCTCTTGTAGCTACGACTTACTAAACTAGTGATTCGGTAATATTGACACTTGTTGGTACCTGCCTAATTTGGAATTTGAATCACTAGGTAGGGATGACAGGAATTAAGTTCCATATGCCATCCCACGCTAAGACTACTGAGTGACAAGAGTGCGTCAATATCAGAGGTGAGGACATTTTCCGGGTTTTCTATTGACTCTGTTATGTTGCGGTACGGATAACAGGTGCATTACAGTATCCTACTGAAATGGTGCGGGAATTGAAAACATACTCGAAAATTGGAGTTCGCTAGGCAGGACGAATGTTCTGAATAAAACGTCTAAACTGCATACAGATTCACTATGTAATTCTGGCAGTATATGCTCAATAAAGTTCATGTTTGGGGAGTTTGGTGGCCAGCGGAAGTGATTAAACTCAGTAGAGTGTTTCTGGAGCCACTCTGAAGCAATTCTGAACGTGTAGGGTGTCGTGTTGTTTGCTGGGATTGCCCAAGTCCGTTGGAATGTACAATGCACATGAGTGGACGCAGGTCATCCGGCAGGACGCTTACATACGTGTCACCTGTCAGACTCGTATCTAGACGTATCAGGGGTCCCACATCACTCCAACTGCACACGCCCCAGACCATTACAGAACCTCCACCAGCTTGAACACTCCCCTGCTGACATGCAGTGTTCATGGATTTATGAGGTTGTCTCCATACTCGTACACGTCCATCCTCTCGATGTAATTTGAAACGAGACTTGTCTGACCAGATAACATGTTTCCAGTTATCAACAGTCCAATTTCGGTGTTAATGGGCCCAGGCGAGGCGTAAAGCTTTGTGTCGTGCAGTCATCAAGAGTAAACGAGTGGGCCTTCGGTTCCGAAAGCCCATATCGATGATGTTTCGTTGAAAGGGTCGCACACTGACACTTGTTGATGGCCCAGCAATGATATCTACAGCAATTTGTGGAAGGGTTGCACTTCTGTCACTTTGAACAATTCTCTTTAGTCGTCGTTGGTTCCGTTCTTGCACGATCTTTCTCCGACAGCAGCGATGTCGGAGATATGATGTTTTATTGGATTCCTAATATACACGATACACTTGTGAAATAGTTGTACGGGAAAATCCGCACTTCCTCGCTACCTCGGAGATGCTGTATCCAATCGCTCGTGCGCCGACTATGACACCACACTCAAACTCACTTAAATCTTGATAACCTGCCATTGTAGCAGCAGCAACCCATCAAACAGCTGTGCCAGACACTTGTTGTCTTATGTAGGCGTTGCAGACAGCAGTGCCATTTTCTGCCTGTTTACATGTCTCTGTATTTGAATATGCATACCTATACCGGTTTATTCGGCGCTTCAGTGTATATCTTGAAAGAAATGGTTCAAATGGCTCTGAGCACTGGGGGACTTGACTTCTGAGGTCATCAGTCCCCTAGACTTAGAACTACTTAAACCTAACTAACCTAAGGACATCACACACATCCATGCCGGAGGCAGGATTCGAACCTGCGACCGTAGCGGTCTCGCGGTTCCAGACTGTAGCGCCTAGAACCGCTCGGCCGCCTCGGCCGGCTATATCTTGCATATCGATTAAATTAGTTCATGGTGTGTTCTTCAGTTGCGAGGCAATGTCGTTTGCTCCAGTTAATAATAATAATAATAATAAATGTATGCGCCTTAATGGCCGAGTGCAAGGTTTCAATTAGACGCCACTTTGGCGACTGCGTGTCGTTAACCCACCACTAGCTACCCTACCTAGTACAAAGGACTCACAGTTACAGGTGAAATCCAAACGAGGCGTCGTTCCTGGCGATTCCTCACTTAGTTGAGACGTGAAGGTTAGATTAATAGCAGATTAAAAATATCTGTAACAGGCCGGGATTCTATTTCACCAGGTCTCCGTTTCTTTGCACGTGTTTTACTGTTAGACTGTCAGGCGCCACGGCTATCTTAGATGACCTGTTTCGGTTTATGTCTTTCACTGCCCCACCATATTCATTCGCATTATCGTACCTCACACGTCATCTTCATCCACTTCCTCTTTTCCTCCACTGTTCTGGCAATGCCCCCACTATGCCCGAGCAAACACAGCGAGTTGCCTGCGTGCAGGGCGTGGCAGGCGTATTTGTGGAGAGTGACAGCGGCGGCCGCGGACCGGCAGACACCTGTGGTCGCCCATAAACATGAGCCTCACATATTCACTTGGCGGGCCCCGGGCGGAATATGTAAGCAGCCTCGGTCGGAGCTCGCCAAGTCAGGCGCGGACCAAGCGGATGGACCCGCTGTTCGCCGCTACGTGGGCATCTCTGTACCTACAGTCCGAGGCGTCCATATAACTTCTGACCCCTTAAAGATATTTGTAATTTCTTTTGACGTAGACGATTAGTGACCAGGCGTTCTCGATATGAGAAGCAACACGTTTTGACAGCTTAATTACTCACTGAAATGCAGGTAACACCTTATTAAACGAATCAATGTATTTTTTTTGTGACAGAGTACCAGATTTGTATGAGACAAATGACTGGCTCTTATACAGCAATCGCGATGTTGAAAAATGATTTTGCATAGCGACATGACAATTCTGTTGTCTATAAATTTATGCAGCTAATCAGTAACCTGCACGAGGTGCCGCTTCATGCATGCCACGCTATCCAAAGGTGCTCCACAACTATTTCCTACAACAACTTAACCCTAGACATACCAACGCATTTTGCATAACGCGCCTTATCAAGGAGGGCACTTTAAGCTCACTCCCGAAAAATGTAGAAGAGGCAAAATTTGATGTTTGTTGTTGACTTACATCAACAACATTTGTTTTGAAGATATTCCGTTGCGTAACTTCGGTCCAGAAAGCCCGGCCGGTTAGCCGTGCGGTCTGACGCACTTCTTTCCGGGCGGGAAGCCGTGCCGGTCCCCGGCACGAATCTGCCCGGCGGATTAGGGTCGAGGTCCGGTATGCCGGCCGGCCGCTGTGGCCGAGTGGTTCTAGGTGCTTCAGTCCTAAACCACGCTGCTGCTGCGGTCCAGGTTCGGATCCTGCCTCGGGCATGGATTTGTGTGATGTCCTTAGGTTAGTTAGGTTTAAGTAGTTCTAAGTCTACGGGACTGATGACCTCAGATGTTAAGTCACATAGTGCTTAGAGCCATTTGAACCATTTTGAACAGGTGTGCCGGGCGGTCTGTGGATGGTTTTTAAGACGGTTTTCCATCTTTCTCGGTGAATGCGGGCTGGTTCCCCTAATTCAGTTCAAAATTGTTCAAATGGCTCTGAGTACTATGGGACTTAACTGCTGAGGTCATCAGTCCCCTAGAACTTAGAACTACTTAAACCTAACTAACCTAAGCACATCACACACATCCATGCCCGAGGCAGGATTCGAAGCTGCAACCATAGCCGTTGCGCAGTTCCAGACTGTAGGCCTAGAACTGCTCGTCCACTAAGGCGGGCCCCTAATTCGGCCTCAGTTACACTATGTCGGCGACTGCTGTGCAAACACTTTCTCCACGTACGCATACACTGTAATTACTCTACCACTCGTACACTGGGGTTACACTCGTCTGGTGTGAGGCGTTCCCGTGGGGGGAGGGGGGAGGGGGTTGCACTGGGGGCCGAACCGCACAATAACACTGGATTCAGTGTGGGGTGGCTTGTGGGGTGAGTGAACTGCTGTAACCTGTTGTGGGGTTTTGAACCACTGAGGGCTACGGTGGGGACGAAGCCTCTCCATCATTTCTAGGTCTCCAGTTTGATATAATAGAATACAATACAAGGTCCAGAACCTGGAAATATCTTTTATCGTACTCTTATCAAAATCAGTTCACTTTCAGTAATGTGTCCCACCAATGTGGGGTACTTTATGCCATATGTGAAGAAAACTGGGGAAGTGATATGTACTCCTAAAACTTAAATTTTTGGTTTAACTAAAAATTTTGAAACATTTACGGAATTATTAGAAGAATTCATTAAAAAGATAAATATTTTTTCAGTTTTAAAATTTAATGTAAATGACTAAATTACAATATTTTCAAATGACGGGCGTAGAGTACACCACCTCCACTCCCTCTTTGTATTGCGAACATCAATTAAAATGACGATACAATTGAGGTGAGACGGAGTATAGAGAAGACCTAATATCAAATGGAAACATAATTTACAAACACATCTTGTAAATCTAACAAGTCATTGGTGTGCTGTGGGACCGTTGTAGAGAGAATTTTACTCAAATTTACTCAGGTCTTTTTATAATTAAAAAAAAATATATCTGCAAGGTCTTAAGTTGGTTGACGCTCCTTACATGTGGAAACAAAGACTATATGAATCACATAATATTAGGGTGTCCCAAAAAGAAAACCATGACAGATCGAACATTAAAACAGTGGCGTGCTGTGAATGTGCGAAGGCCACTACAGTGTTACCACTCCGTTGGGAACTTCAGTTGTCAGACTTTGGGTATTTCTGTAGAGATTTATCACGAAGTTAGTCATCTCCATAAGGTCAGGCACTCAAACGTTTAAGTCCAGACAGCGGAGAAATTTAGAACTTGTTGCAAAAATGAGAGTATTGCGTCAAAGAGTTGGGAAGTTTGGTGAATCAAGCGCCCGCAGACAGTCCCGCGCCGAATGTGTAGGGCACAGACTGGGAACAAGGCTGGCTTTGAGACAGTCGTGAGTAATGGCGTGTTGTGAGGCGGCCTTCATGCGAGCCCTGCTAGCGTCCCCCAGCACAAGGTTGTGCTTCGAGCGAGGCTCACACACTTCAGTCTCTTCACTTACAGCTTTCCCCTTCCCGCGAATCAATGCAGAACAAGCAGTGCTGCCATCCTGTTACTCTCACGTTGCAACTGCCGCTAACACTGTCATTGGTTCCAGGGTCGTGCCTGTATAGGTCCTGATCTTTACTGGCAAGTGTTCCAACACCCCCAGTTTATCTACTCAACAGTTAATATTCAGAAATCAGATAGAATAACGTACGGCAAAATGTCCATAAGGGTTTCTGCCGTCAAACGTCAAGGTTACATCGTTGGACACGCTAGATAAATGTCGTGTGACTAGGGCCTCCCGTCGGGTAGATGGTTCGCCGGGTGCAAGTCTTTCGATTTGACGCCACTTTGGCGACTTGCGCGTTGATGGGGATGAAATGATGATGATTAGGACAACAGAACACCAAATCCCTGAGCGGAGAAAATCTCCGACATAGTCGGGAATCCAACCCGGCCCCTTAGGACTGGAATTCTGGCGCGCTGACCACTCAGCTACCGGGGGCGGACGTCGGATGCGCTTTTCGGAAGTATCCCAACAAGAGAGAAACTGTACGCACACTGTAAGACACTTGATGTCAGACATCATGTGTCCTAGGTGCCACTTACAGGAAATCTTCACCACAGATTGACAAGCATTAAGCAAAATGTTGTTTGGTCACGGACGAGGAAAAGGTTGGCTCTAATCATCAGCTTGATCTCAACCTGTGTAGATGAACAAGTCGTCCTGCAGCCGTTCTGGTACTTCTTCACGGATTCTAATATATGTGGTACGCTTAGTCTGTTATGTAGTAAATACATGTCAATCAGATCAATTGACCTTCCAAACTACCTTCACCAGCAACGCTGGTACAAGAAAGGAAGCTGGATAAGAGGTACACCAAGCATTTCCAAGTGGACTTAGCGATGTCTCTCACGCCGTAGTAAAAGAATCAGTATCTGAACATTTTAAACCATCGTAGAATGTGGAAATAAACCGCCTTCGTTTTGAAGCTACTTTTATTTACATACAAATAGGATTTTATGTCAACTGTTATTTAAAATTATCATGCTTTTATTACTCCATTTTTAATTATATTATTAAGCCATTTCAACGCGTAGAAATGAAACTTCTATAACAAGAAACTAATCGGTTTCATTCCTATTCACATTAGATATTACGTTATTAATTATTTTAAAATTATTATTATTTTTATTATCATACAAATTGACTTTTAAATTATCGAATCATACTGAAGCGAAATTCATTTCGTACAAGTTTTATAGAAAGAGGCCTGTTACGTTTTTTATTTTTCAGGCGTCACATTCAGCGAAATTTAATTTAAAAATTTGTTACGTTATTACTTAAATGGACGTGTGGACGGAGTTATCACAGTCCACAGGACGAGTGTACTACAGAAGACACGTGAGGACTCTTTCGAGGACTTCCTACAGGAACCCCATCAAGCTAAAGTCTAGACCAATGGACAGGCCCAACTGGTGAACGCAGGAAAGGGCTGTAGGAGAGGAAAGAGGCCCAAATATGAATAGAAGAAAAAATATGGCTCAATGAGTAAGAGTATTATCTATGAAAGTTAAGGTCCAAGGTACAGGTCCTATCCGTCACAGTTTTAATCTAACAGGAAGTTTCACTATAGTTGATGCTAAACTGCTAAAAATATTGTCACCACCTCATCACTTACGTAGATTTTTTCAAAGATTGGAAATCTTTTTCTCACTATAAATATAACCACAGGAAATAGCTACAAAGACTCAACTGTTTTATGCAGGAAAACGTAAACTTATATTCTCAGCGCACTCCAATAGAGCTGGAGTCGCGTACGTGACAATGCTTTTTAACATTCAGTCTGTCGACTTGTCTGAATGCGTCACTCCAAGATTAGACAGTGCGCGAATTGCCTCTTTGCAACAAGAAGGATTATTTGTACAGGTAGGTGCCCACCGAAATGTGTTCACCAAACCGCCATTCGAACATTCAACAGCTCCCGTGGTAGCGCTGTCTCATAGTAATCGGCGGTGTCCAACAACGCCAGGTGATCACTGCTACCTATACATTATGGTTTGTAGATCACCAGAGTAGAATGCAACAGAACTGCATGCTGCCCTTTTCGGAGGCAACTGGGAGGACTGTATCACTTTCGTCCCTTAGTGACCATCACGACCAGTACCGGCAATCCTGTAGCACCATACAGGGTGAAGAAGGTGGGTACGTGAACATCGGTAATAGAACTGAAATATCGTAAATGCCGTTGGAATCTCTTCATTGATCAATGCGAGATGTATCTGGTGCCTGATGATCGTCGTAGAGAAGAGTAGGGGTGGCCAGCGAGATTGATCAAAACAGTGTGTTTGTTGAAAGGGTGGCCTGGACTGAAGAGTTGCACCACACGTTGCTACAAGTACATACGAGTATGATGAAAACCGTATGAAGTCCATTTAACACGAAGGTGACATTCGGGCATGTGGCGAAAATACTATCGCATGGTGGATGTTCACAAGACGTGGAATGGGAACCATCACACATCTGCCATCGTCTCCCACGAGCAAATGATTCTAGTCATGTACATCTATTTCCCGTAGGGTCCGGGAGACGTAATTTTAGCAAGACAAGGCACCAACTCATTGCTATTTGATCATGCCAGGGTGGCCTGAGTAACACTCCACGGTCTGGACACTGCTAATACGGTCTGCCAAGTCACGTGGTACGTATACAAGGGGGCCAGTCAAATTTCGGATAGCTATAGTGCACGGATGCCGAATACCTCTCATACATATTGAGGACATTTTGAGGGATGTGCAGTACCGGGTCAGGATCCTCGAACCTGTTGTCCAGCCCTACAGTCATGGTTTTCGTGATGGGTTCATCTTTGAAGACGGAAGTGGGGAAGCACACCGTGCACATTTCGAATACGGCTTCTTTCTGGAAGCAGGTATGTACAGAATGGGTTCGCAGTATCTGCTGACAAAAACCCGATTCAGCTTGGCACCAGCTGAAACGTGCAGCGCATCGTAGAAATAACCTTCTTCAGACATCGGATGGAATCTAAAGAGCCGCAGCTGAAGGGTGGGAGAGGCTATAACAGTAACGTTTCGATCACCTTGTGAAAAGCATCCCACGGTGTTGCCAAGCATGTTACAACGCACAGGGGACGAGCAGCACCGTAGTGAATGTTACTGAGCAACATATTTTGATTTCACAAGTGTGCACTTTCGGACAGACTGCCTTTATCTTCTCTTTCACAATAACACAACGTTTCTTCTGATTACGGCACTTACGCGTCCTGGCATGCGGTCCGTGAAACAATGAAAATATTGAGGAGCCCTCTGATTCATCACCACTGATCTCCTATCCACGATGACTGGTCAGTGCTAAGTTCAAGGCTCGTCCCGTATGTGCTCGACGGATCTGAGGCCGCGTGACTTGGCAGGCCACATTAGCAGTTTCATGAAAGTGGAGACTCACTCAGGTCACTCGTGCACAGTTAAGGAATGGAGGAGTGGTGCCTTGTCTTTCTTAGGGTACCGAGATTGGACGAAAATAGGAAACGCGAAAATATACAAAACATTACCATGCCTAATACGGTGCAGGAAACGCATTGACATTAAATACGACTGTCATTTCTGAATGTCGTCTTTATATACAACAGCATCATCCGCAGACAGCCTCATAAAACTTTCGCCGTTATTTGCTAGGTTATTTACATAAACTAATGTTCCTATTGTGGCGTCACCGCCAGACACCACACTTGCTAGGTGGTAGCCTTTAAATCGGCCGCGGTCCGTTAGTATACGTCGGACCCGCGTGTCGCCACTATCAGTGATTGCAGACCGAGCGCCGCCACACGGCAGGTCTAGAGAGACTTCCTAGCACACGCCCCAGTTGTACAGCCGACTTTACTAGCGATGGTTCACAAACTACGCTCTCATTTGCCGAGACGATAGTTAGCATAGCCTTCAGCTACGTCATTTGCTACGACCTAGCAAGGGGCCATTACCAGTTACTATTGATGCTGTAAAACATGTACCGTCAAGAGCGATGTTCACCATTTATGGATTAAAGTTAAGTATTCCAGCAGCTACGTACGTTTTTTGTTAGTCTCATTTCCTTGACCTGTTCCAGACCTCACGCCAGCCTGCGTGAGATAAAACGCGTGCCTTTCGGCTTCCTCTCATAGTGGGTTGGCTGTCTTGCCACTCCACAACACCTATAACACTTCCTAGGATTATGGGCGAAAGTCCCTTAACTTAAGGGTGAAAAAGCACACAGACAGCGTTTCTTGTACAACAGTATTAATTACGTGCCTGTTCTCGGATTTTTACGACTTCGTTTCACTAGAGTCCGCAAAAATACTATTAACTAAGGAAAGTAACCTTGAAAACTAAATATATTACTAAAAGCACCTAGTATTTTGTAACAACACTTGACAGGACTATGACATCGATAGCGTCTCCAAGTGCCCTGTGTCACATGTTCTGAAAGTAGCCTTCATTTAGTAATTAGTTGATAGATGTTTATATGCATGTCGTGGTATGCATATTATGGTATGCAGTTTCCCACATAAAAAGGAGAGATAGGCATTTCCGAAAATATAATCACCAAACGATAATTTAACGAGAAATGGGTACTCAAAGTCAGTTATCGTTATGATTAGGACCAAAATATTACAAAAAAGACATATTACAGTAGACAAAATAAGAAAACTTACAGTATGACAAATACAAATATTCAGCTCACAGAAGAATAAAGTATGAAATAACTTTTTTATTAGCTTCGTATAGAATGAACCCTCATTTAATTTCGATATAAAGGAAGCACGTTCTTCGAAACAGATAGAAAGAAAATGAACACAAGATTGTAGAATAATGAATTATACGAACAAAAATACAAAACATTAATTACCAGTAAACTAAAGAACAATTTTATGGTTTACTAGAATGCAATAGCATTCTCAACTATCATGGTAAGTGAGGGCAGAGTGAATGCAGCTGGTTAACTGGATCAGGTAAAGACTGAAATTGGAATATAATCAGTTGTATATGATCATTCAGGACCAGGCGAGAGTTTTGACCAATATTTTTATTGATCAAAGGTGCGTAAACTGATTAATTTTCCTTGTGTGTAGAACTGTGTTATCTCTTACCTGTGGCGTAACACCATATTTGTTGCCGGCCGCGGTGGTCTAGTGGTTCTAGGCGCGCAGTCCGGAACCGCGGGACTGCTATGGGCGCAGGTTCGAATCCTGCCTCGGGCATGGATGTGTGTGTTGTCCTTAGGTTAGTTAGGTTTAAGTAGTTCTAAGTTCTAGGGGACTGATGACCACAGAAGTTGAGTCCCATAGTGCTCAGAGCCATTTGAACCATTTTTGTTGAGTTTCTGCTGAGAGTGGGTCACGAAAGTTTTGAAAATTCCACACAAGAGCGAGTGTTGTTCTCTTATGTTTGCCTCTGTAGCTGAGTATTAGTTCTGCTTGTTGAACGTTAAATGACAGGTCATTCACATGAATAAGGAACAGCAGAGGGCCCAAAATTGAACCCTGTGGGACTCCCTTTGTGACAACTCCCCATTCACTAGAATTTACCACCCTCCCAACTTATTTGTGTTATTCAGCACAACTTTTTGCTTTCTGTTCGTTAAGTATGATTCAAACACAGCTGCGTGTATAGCCTTCCGTTCCACAACACCTGAGTTTTTCTGAGAGTGTGACGTGATCCACGCAGTCAAATGCCTTGGAGAGATCACAAGAAATACCAGCTGGCGATAATTTGTTATTTAGGGCACTCTCGCATGGTGGATGGGAGGAAGCAAGGAAGGAAGAATGGGTTTAACGTCCCGTCGACTTCGAGGTCATTAGAGACAGAGCACAAGCTCGAATTTTGTCAAGGAAGGGGAAGGAAATCGGCCGTCCTCTTTCAAAGGCGCCATCCCGGCATTTTGCTGGAGCGATTTAGGGAAATCACGGAAAACCTAAATCTGAATGGTCGGACGTGGGTTTGACCAGTCGTCCTACCGAATTCGAGTCCAGTGTGCAAGCCAATGAGCCACCTCGATCGGTATAGTGATTGATTGCGAGGGGTGGGATGGGGACCATCGCATTTCTGAAATGGTCTCACACCGGCGAACGATTCTTCCTGAAAGCGAAATGTACAGGAGTTGGACAGAAACATGGAAATACTGCGAGAAACGCATACTTGAACATAGATGCAGATGCAGATCAGTCTGCAGGTTGCGCTGTTGTATTTGACCACGAGTGGCACCGGTGTAATGTCCTCAAGTATCAGTCGTGCTCACAACAGTGTTCTGCGTAGCTGTAAATTCATTATATCGGCGCTAAGTGATTTCCAAAATAAGCAAATTGTTGGTACTCGTATGGTGGTTGCTTCCGTAACCGAGAGGGCCAAAGTGTTCGGCGTTTCAAAAGGCACTGTATCGATGATTATTTACACAGCAGACAGGAAAAGCGCAAAAACAATATGCACTAAGGCACAACGCGGACGAAAGTGTGTGTTGAGTAATCGTGATGGACGGTCCTTGAAGAGGATTGTGACGGGGTCGACTGGGGGCAGAACCGCACAGTAACCCTGAGTTCGCTGTGGGGCGGTGGTGGGGTCGGTGGATTGCTGTGGCCGGTTGTGGAATTGTGAACCACTGAGGGCTCCGGCGGGACGAAGCCTCTCCGTCGTTTCTAGGTTCCCGGTTTAATACAGTACAAGTACCCAACCCCCTTTCCCCCTTCGCCCGCTATGCATAAGAAGATAGGTTGTGAAGTATTGGATGTAAGTTTTAAGTATAAATATTTTCTTCTACGAAGTGACAGGAAGTCCTGTCAACATCCAGTGCTTCACTGATACCACGCCACAAGGTGTCGATGCTCTTATTGTAGCATACAGCGGCTTGATAAAATAATAATTGTGGATATTTAATATTATTCCTATTCCTTATTCCTCCGAAGACACAGCGGATTCTTTGTTTCACTATAAGTAATATGTAGCCTACGTTTCGTATTTATACAATAGTATAACTTCTGGGATGACCCCAAATGTAATAGCAACCAGACTGGTATGTGAGAGAAAAGGCTTCTTTGAACAGAAAAATCAGGAATGAAACGATTATGAGTACAGCTTTGATCATTAGCTCTGCGACAGTGAAAACAATAAAGTATCAGTAACTTTACCATGTAGCGCGCATTCGTGGTTAAGCAGACTGCGTATGGAAATATTTTCATTACAAATGGAAAATTATCGATATAGTTTCATTTCATGACGTAAGCACAGAGATTTCTCAGGTATTGTATAAGTGTGATGAAAAACTCTAATAATCGGGAAGTAATGTTAACTGTAGAAAAATTTAAACTTTCTAATAAAGACATGGAATAACCAGATGATTCAAATGGTTCAAATGGCTCTGAGCACTATGGGACTTAACTTCTGAGGTCATCAGTCCCCTAGAACTTAGAACTACTTAAACATAACTAACCTAAGGACATCACACACATCCATGCCCTAGGCAGGATTCGAAACAGCGACCGTAGCGCTCGCGCGGTTCCAGACTGTAGCGCCTAGAACCACTCGGCCACCACAGCCGGCTCCAGACGATTCCTTGGAGTGTTTGACATCGGTGTTATTCGCATGATTTTTTTACGAAACTGAAATAGTGATACATAGTACGCGAATACTGATAGTCGAATTATGTGATGCATTCACAATTATTTCGCATGGTAATGAACACGGCGAGGTATAATACAAAATACAAAATAGATGCTGATATCGCTAAATTGCTTTGGAGATTCAGCCACGAAGCGCATATCGTAGAATGTATTTGTTTACATGGCAAGTGTCTACACATGTTGAGGAATATCTGAATGTGTCAGTAACCAAATGAATGAATAAACATAAACAAAATTATTACTAAGTCATTTCCTCAGCTCTTTAAAGTTATCCTCCAGCACATCAGATAATTTGTGCATCCAACGCAGAGAAAAGGACTCAAGTGGTGTCCTGAACACAGAGCGACAATGTCCTTCACATTCTGTTCTGTGAATAAACGAGTAAATGACATAATATTTTGCCAAAATGCAAGTAAAACAGAAAGAGTATCTGTATAGGGCTTTGGAGTATCAAAGTTACTAACTCGTTGGTCTGTAATTATAATGTTCATCAGTAGAGTTGTCCTGAAAGTTTTCCATATTTGCATCAAACATCATCTTTCTTCTCGACGTTTTTCCTTCCAAATAGTGCCAAATTATCTTACATCACATGTCCTATGTTTTGAAATCGCACTGAGAACGGCAACTCTCATTACGATTAACGTCTATCGTTATATATACTTCCTCGATTAGTGATATGCATAACAGAATAAGTTATTAGCCACAGTGGAAGAATATCAGGAGAACTAGTATGTCAGTAATTAATACTTAAAATGAACTTCAGAATTTCTCCTGCATATTTCTGTGGGTCGATACTTGCGCTTGACTATTCTGACTGAAAATGTTTTGGGGACCTACTTATTGACGACCTTCATTGCTGAATTTTCAATTTTCACATTGAAATGTCGTCCCGGATACATTAGAAATGTGTTATGGAGATCAACCAATATTATTTGTATTATGTCTATGATGAGCTTGTCGTAGTAGATAGGGACACCTCAAACTGCCACTCTTACACTCTACAGACCGCTGCAGGTTATACGTTACCTTCCTCGTTCGTATGCCAGGTGTACCAAACCAACTGCTACAACGTACCCAAGTCCGTTAGGGAACTTTTAGTTATGAAAGCTAGCTTCAAATACCAGGTAAAACATCGAATGGAATTGACGTGTGGCTTACGTCTTTGGGAAAAGACAATTTTAATGGATTCCTGTTTTAGGTTTTGCTGTAGTTTATTGTGCTTACGTTTAAGGTACCTGTGTTTTGTGTTATTGTATAAAACATAAAATTTCCTTGACCTATGTTCTCTTTAACTTGAAGTTATATTAAGACTGCATGGACTGTTTAACAATTGTGTGGAATTTCAACGAATTACAGCGTCATTGTACACAACACTGCATAATCTCATTTGTGAAAATGAGTCCATTACGTTTAGATAATAAGAGAATACCGAATCCAAAAAACGTTAGTTATAAGCTGCGGCTTCTGGAGGCGTTTTGTTGCAACAGCACTGTTCAGTGTAACAAAAAAGCCACTTATCTCTTTCGCTCTGTTTTGGAATTGGTATTGCATAAACAATTCTAATTCTCAGTTAAGCAAATAGCTCACTAGGAAAGATCACTACACGCGAAACTCGAGGTGTCGAGTTCGGGTCTTGGTGCGGCACACAATTTTGATCTACCGGGAAGTTCCAATTCAGTTAATCATTCTATTAATATTTGCAGGTATTTGATTCCAGTGGTTCGGTTGTGCAGTTTGAAGTGGACAGTTTGAAATTAACTTTTCTTTTCTTTTTCAGTGAATATTTCATCGTACACTTAATACAGAGAGTATCAGGCATCAGACAACTGTAGTTCTATAATTTGGGAGGTTTTGAAGGAATAAACAGTACATAATTTTCTGGCGTTTCAATGATGTAGAATGTGGGTTAAGCATGTTTCATTCTTTAATTTAGTCGACCGTGCGTGGCAGACTTCTGTACCTACATTACAACGTTAAAAATTCAGCACTTTGTTCAACGTTATGAAACGACAATTAAATATTTCTTACAACTCTAGTGTATCTTTGTTTAATATCTGAGAACGCTGTAAACCTCACGAATAGGTCTTAAATTACTAAAAAAATTAAATTTGGAATTATGTATTACACGTATTAGATATGTGAATTATATGCTCCATGAATAAATTGCAGATTCCTATTACTTAAGAAGTTTATTTACAGAGGAAAACTCGTTTATACTGCGTTATCTGCAAGATCATTTTATTAGACAATTACAATTTTATCAATTGTTATACTGAGTAAATCAGATTTTCCAGCAATCGAGTTGTTGCCTCAAGCAAGAATTAACAGATTTTGGCCAAAATCTTCTTCCAGAAAGTTCACTTCACCTGCCATTGCTGACGTGCTTTATAACTTATTGAATCCCAATTTTTTAAACTTCTTGTACTTCCTCTGATAATGTCAGAAAATGTTTTGAGAGCAACGGAAATTAATCGTTGATCAGGCTATGTTAACTGCGTTTTTTTTAAAAAAAAATGTTCAAGCAATGCTGGAGCCCCTCCTATTGAGAAGCTCAAAGAAGGTAATTAATTAATCGTCAATAGAGCCTCTGATTTAAGAAAATTAGTTTGCAACGTATTAACTTGAATGACCACCCTACTAGCAACCACCATTTATAAATAACCAGTATAATAGGAACACGGGGCCGCCACAACGCGGTACAGAGCGAATTTTCTCATTACACTCGTGTTTGGTATGAGCTTGGTTCCAGTTCCAGTGCAGTCGTCATCTTTGTTAGCATCTCGCAGATTCTCTATATCAAATTGCTCGTCTGGGTCTGTTAGTTTCCAGATGTTTCCTTCCATATTTCGTCGTTAATCAGACCTCGTCGTCGACGTGGCATTAATTTCTAACTTGTTTTCCTTCTCTTACATGACGTCACCAAGTATTTTATCAACATTGCCGTAAAGTATTTTAGAGAGGAGATTGTAATCTTTTCTCTTTATTTCTAAGCGAATTAATTTATTTACAAGTCTTTTTCTTCATTTACACATTAAAGTTTGTTATGAAGACCATACTTTCAAGCGGAACTGTCGTACTGAAATACCGAGAGATATATGTAGTTGCACACCAAAAATGTTCAAATGTGTGTGAGATCTTATGGGACTTAACTGCTAAGGTCATCAGTCCCTAAGCTTACACACTACTTAACCTAAATTGTCCTAAGGACAAACATACACACCCATGCCCGAGGGAGGACTCGAACCTCCGCCGGGACCAGCCGCACAGTCCATGACTGCAGCGCCTCAGATCGCTCGGCTAATCCCGCGCGGCAGTTGCACACCACAATGGTCGAATATGATCGACTCTGATTACAGCCGTATATCGTAGGTACCCGAAAACAATATAGTGGAACAAAATTGTCAGTAGTAGGTTACTTTATATTACCATTAATAGAACAACTGAATACTAACATGCAAATATTTATAAATGTTTTTTCTAGAAATATGAACTGCTGTCTGAGCAGATGAAATATCGTAGCTTTCCTTTACGATATCGTCTGCAGGTCGTGGTCCACTGGTTAGAGTCTCTTTCTCGTAGATCACTGTGTCCCAAGTTCTATTCCCGGCGGAGTCGGTGACTTTCTTCGCTCAAGGACTGTGTTGTCCCAATCATTTCAGCTCATTCTCATCAACGTACAAGTCGCTACGGTTGCGTCAGATAGGAAAAAACCTTGGACCGGGCGAGCGAACAACTCCCGACCAACTAAAGCCATACCGGTACGATCTTTTCATTTATGACATTCTTTCTAACACTAGAGAGTACCACGAAGCTTTCAAAGAAATGCTTTCCTCCAACTTTTATCACTACGGTACTCTATGATGAAAATGTGATCAGTACAGACCGCTCTTTCAATATTGTCCTCCTAATGAAGCTATTTTCCCTCGACAACATCTAATATTTAAACAGGTTAGTCCCTTAAAAACACACGGAGAACGAGGATGACACGTTTTCGGCTATAAAAAGATAAATCCATCCATGATTTTTTGCAAATTTTTCGCAGTTCTTTAAAGAAGAGTATTTTCATGCATCTATGGGCATACGTAGTAAAATACGAAGTCTTTCTGATCTCATATTAATTATATTTATAAGAAATCGATTTTATCACTTATAATGGTCTAACAAATGTAATACCGATGGCAGTTGTTATAAGAATCCAGTGCGATACGTAATTCGAAGATTAGAACTCACATTAAGATGGCCAACAACAATCTGCTACTCAGCTAAAGCTGTTGGGTGTTGAAGATCCTTCAGAACGAATCCATTAACTACAGTTTGGTTCTTCTAGTTAAAAGAAAATAATTTAAAATTATTTGTTTATATTTTGCTAAAGGATATGAGTCTCTTTGCTGGCACGCTGAAATTACTGGTAAAAATATTGCTTTAATCACCACATTGTATACAAGAAACTTTAGAAAATACAAAGGACAGTTTAGATTTGAGTTCAGTGGTAATTCCCATGCACTAAAATACAAATAACTTACCACAATTTACTGTAGAAAAAGTGATTTATTTTTATATCTTTGCTTTCTTAGTACAAGCAACCATATTATTCACCTAGACTGCACTAAGAGGTTTACACATATTTTTCTGCGTCCCGCTTCAGTGCCTTGTTCTATCACCTTCTTTTCGATGCTCTCCATTAATTGCAATCAGATATGTTTGATCAAAACACTATAGAATGCGTTCCACAAGTGTTACAAAGTGATACCATGTGGTTCCACATAACCAGTATTTTGAAACCTAAGGCTACATTCTACTGGAGCCAGTTGTTGTTGAGTCCAGATTGCGGAACACAGTAGCGTTTGCTGACCATCTATCCGAGAACACTTACGCATTGCCAGTTGCACCACATAAAAATTACACACACACACCCACACACCCACACACCCACACACCCACACACCCACACACCCACAGACACACACACACACATACATAAAAACTGTGCTAAAGGCTACAATGTCTCGTAGAGAGGATTCGAATCCGGATTTGCTCGCTGCCGATAGTCTAACTGATAGTACTGTAATCCTGAAAATGGGAGATAAAACTGCTGACTACTTCGTTGATTATATATAGCAACTGGTTTTGGGTCGTGCGAGTTCTGATAATAATCTGTGTCGAAACATTCAATGTTTTAAAGTCCAATACGGATGATTTTAAATTAACGGCTCATCCGTTTGTACCTCTTCATAGTTTCACCTGATTTTTTAGGGTTCTGTACCTCAGCTGGTAAAAACGGAATCATTATCATGCTCAGGAAAGCGTTTCTGAAGAAGAGAAATTTGTTAACATCGAGTATAGACTTAAGTATCAGGAAGTCGTTTCTGAAAGTATATGTATGGAGTGTAGCCATGTATGGAAGTGAAACATGGACTATAACTAGTTTGGACAAGAAGAGAATAGAAGCTTTCGAAATGTGGTGCTACAGAAGAATGCTGAAGATTAGATGGGTAGATCACATAACTAATGAGCATTTACTGAATAGGATTGGGGAGAAGAGGAGTTTGTGGCACAACTTGACTAGAAGAAGGGATCGGTTGGTAGGACATGTTATGAGGAATCAAGGGATCACCAATTTAGTATTGGAGGGCAGCGTGGAGGGTAAAAATCGTAGAGGGAGACCAAGAGATGAATACACTAAGCAGATTCAGAGGGCTGTAGGCTGCAGTAAGTAATGGGAGATGAAGAAGCTTGCACAGGATAGAGTAGCGTGGAGAGCTTCATCAAACCAGTCTCAGTACTGAAGACCACAACAACAACAACATCATGCTCATCTTCCACATTTATTTTGTAAGATTCAGACATCAAGCCACATTCGGCTGTATTTTCTGTGATGTACTCAAAGACTCTGGAGGGAAAATGGATGACGTGTAGATATTTATTTATTGTTTTGCGCATCCTATCCCAATCCTCGTGTTTTCGCATACTGTTTTTTTAGATTTGTTTTGTGTAATGGATAATTTGCTTATGTTTGAGTTCAGTGTGGTAATCTGTGTGTCTATCTCCGAGTGTGTCGTCTGCTACATGTGAGGGGATGTCACGGATTCTGCCACTGCAGTTCCAAGTCGTTACCAACTTATGACCGCCATCCTTGAATATAGATGTCGAAGATGCAAAAAGAACTGCAGATGCATTGTGCCATGGTTGGCTACCCTTAGGAAGTCGAGCTCTCCCCTCCAAAAAGACCGGAAGGTGAGTGAATATCCGAAGGGCGCCATGTTAGACACTTCGTTGACTGTGGAGGAACGAAGTTGTGTTCTGTATGTGTTCTGAATGACCTCAAGAATGCTGGTACTGTATGTGAGATTTGAAGGTTAAATTAGCTACTAATGTGTTTATTTCACAGAAAATGCTTGCAGAGACCGCTTATTTTGAATTTGAAAACGTCTGGTAGCAGTTGATGATGAAATTGTTAGGTTAATTTATAGAGATAGTTCCATGTTCTATCCAAGATTAGATTATTATTCTGACACATTCTTTTCATGCGAAGTGTAGGTAATGTTCAAGCTGAATAAATCGCCATGTTTTTCAGAACTAAATGAAAGTGGCTCCCATATCGTCTGTCCGCTAGTCACAATAGATTCTTTCCCTCCATTTTATCCCACTATTCCGACGTTACGGTCGAAGAATTCAGTTGGCAGTACATAAGGTTTTTTGAATGCATAAGGGGGATGTGGACGACTTGTAGGCTATTTTTGTTAAGGGACTGACGGAGCGTTATCTTCATTGCTTCATTTGTTTTCCTTGTTAGCGTTATCCGTTGCACAGCTGAATTGATGCCCACCATAAGTAAGTGGAATTGTATAATCAGATAGGGCCGATGTTTTTCCGCATCATTGAGCGGAACACAGTAGCATTCACTGACCACATCTGCTATCTAGGGTATATGCTCCTCGATTCATTAGTGTGAGGGACTATATGCCAGATAGGAAATGATACCAGCGAATCAACTGATCATTCACCAATATAAAACCAATAACTGCAAACGAGTAATGACATCATTCCACCGGAATAAGGAGGGTAGTCACCTCTCCATAGGATGACTTTCTTGTCCCTCTGTCTGTGTGTCTGTCTATCTGTCCGACTGTTTGTACCCCTTTTTCTCAGAAACGGTTAGACGTACCACATCGAAATTTATGACACACTGGGCGGTGTAAAAAAAATTAAGCTTCCTCGTCAATGAAGTGAAAAGATACGGCTATTTAAGTCATATTTTGATATTCGCATCCTCACTCATCAAAGAGTGACCTAGAATCACGAAATTTTGTGAGAAGCAAAGTTTTTCAGTACGAATAGGGGAAATATCCGGAAATTGTTAAAGTGTAATTATCTCACATAATAAATAGTCCGTGAATTAAATTTGGAAATTCGCTGTGGTTCGAAGTACCAAATGTCAACATCCATTACTCAGTTTCTGTCATAATTTCGTCAAGATTCTCGATTCCGGTATGGATAAGCCCTCCTTCAGTATTTACGGAACCCTCAAATTTTTTAACACAAATTCCCCATTAATAATATATCGATGTTTATACATATAAACAGTTGCTTGTTTTATTCGATTTTTGTTGCTTCGCTTTATTACGCTACCCTTCACATTCTGAAGAAACTCTTTTTGGAGATGTGAAGCTAGTGTACTCTATTTCTTCCGGGTTGTAGCATTATGTATTGCGTTATTTACTCAATTTTAATAGGAATTCGTACCATTTATCTCTTAACGACTCATGAGGATTTCATATTATTCATACTACATTCTACTTAAGATAATTACCCATTCACACCCGGTTTTTTTCATTATGAACGATCATAAAAGACTAATCAGTTAATCAGTATAAGTCATCAGTAATCGTGTACTATTTTGTAACTTTAGTGGTCTTAGCAATACCACTCATTATATTTTTACTATTGAATATGCAGTTTATTAAAAAGTTTGTTAGCTGTTTTGATTTGAAGACTTTTGAGTACATTGTTTTTCAAACATCCTTTAATGGGTAGGTAAGTGTCTCAGTTAATCAACTGTCGCTCTCAACTTTAGTTCTATTTTTGTAGTGAGGAGTTCCTATGGCTTTAGATGGGATTCTAGGCAAGTATCGATATAATATTTGAATTCTTCTTTTTTGTGCTACAGCATTATTCTTTACAGTGCCGCATGATGAATTATGTCTCCATTGAGCGAAGAGAAAACATATACACAGACATGTGAGGGTTGTAATACAAATAATGCAAATCCTATGGCGCTAAAAAATAAAGTCACCCATTTTAAGAAACTACGTATCTGCCTGAGTCTAGGAGTCACTGCAGTACTGCTGAAAACGCAGTAAAGACGTAAATGTCTTTGTTTACTTTGCCAGTGTATTTGCAGATAGATGGGGTAAATACTGGGTTCAAAAATAGCGAGTCATTTATCCAGCTTCTTACAATTTGTACAAACAATATCTCCAGAAAAACCAAGGTCAGGATTTTCAATATAAATGTGAAATCTGTATGGATGTGAAATGTGGAAGTTTATCAGACATATCACAGAAACTTTAGTCTTGGGGGATTTCAAGTGTTACTCTGTGGAAGACGGCTGAGCAAAGAGCAGTTCGTCTAGAAATAAAAGCAAGTATATGGAGATAGTTCCGACACAATGAAAGGTGACTACACTGAGTAACAGCGCCAGAGATTGCGCCAAAGATTATTATTCAGCCACCTCCACTGGAGCAGTAGTAGTTTGGAGATTGTCGTGGGCAGTGCTTGTTGAGAGGATGTCGAGAGCAGTACTAGTTCAGAGGATGTCGTGTGCAGTTGTTGTTCTGTTGGGCGAGACAGTAGATGCTGTTCGGTTGGTGTAATGTATAGATGGAAGGTAAAAAAAAATTATTTCACATTTCCTTAATGACAATTTCTCTTGGTCACAGGTTCAGTCAACAAAGCGTCTGGCTCGCGTTCATGTATTAGACTTATAATTCTGGATTCTATGTGAAATTATAGTATTTCTTGTTTTCAATTAGTTCATTGTAATTGGTGTTTGAAATATCTTGCCGTATTGAGGAAGAACCGTGCCAGATACATGTACGTTGAATCACACTTCCACACACAGAACAGTTACATTTGTGCTTTGTTGTTTCGTAGCTTTTATAGTTGCAGGGGACTTAATTAATCAATTGTGTTAACGTAAATTTCCTTTCATTCTTTATTGTTATTTTATGCAGTCAGATTGCGTACGAATACTAGTCAGGGCCAACCAGTTACGAGACTTCGTAACCGGACACACAGCTACTAAAATTATTGCACTTTAATTAAGTCCCCATGCAACAGATGAAGGAAACTGACGCTGTTGCTGAAATGGAAGTGCTTAAATGGAGCGATACAGGTGGGAGAAAGCGTCGCAGACTAAGAAACGAATTGAAAATCCATTATTCACAAGAATTACAAAAAAAGAAAAAAAAACTTAATTCGAATACAGAAAATGAGCGAGTTGGCGCAGTGGTTGACCCACTGTGTGCGGATTAAGAAGAACCGCAGTTCATATGCCCGTTCGGCCATCCAGATTTACGGTCTCGGCTGCTGCCCTAGATCGCTTAAGGCCGATTCCGGAATGGCTCCTCTGACAGTGAGAATGAGAAGGCCGCAAGACCTTGCCCATCCTTGACCAGTCCGAGAGTTTGTGTACTCTGTCTGATAACCTTTTCATGGGCAGGACCCACTGATTTCCCATTCAATAGAAATTAAGTGCTAACAAACAGAAGCAGCGGGAGAACTATCGTAGACATCTTGCACTGCGTCAGGGGAGACAGAACCGACGGTGACCAACACGGTACTAGAAGAGGCTGACTCTGTTAGACTCTCGAGCAATTTGATACTAACTTAATTTCGTAGGAACGTAGTCGTACGTTCTTACAACGCTTAAGCTTACGTCTTCTTGTAATGCTAATGCTGCCACATATAGATGTCGTAAGGGGAGAAAGGCTGACATACGTTGCTCTTTAATATTTACTGTCATACAGTATGATGCATTATAGTAACTCGTCAAACCGAACTAAAGTTCACCGAGTCTAAAAGCATGTAACACAAATTATTTGTAGTGTGAATTCACGAATGACTAGCGGAATTCAGAGCACTGGGTATAACAGCTATTCTTCAATTCGTTGGACTACCATAAATGATTCATTCAAAAGTATTGCATGTACAAATATGATTTATGCATGCAGAAAACAGCTAAGTCCTCAGTCAGCATTAGGAGTGCAGTGCCTTGGAGAAACTGGCACAAAGTAAGAAAAGAGTTTTTGTGTATTGGATCACAAGAGGTGTTTATCCGTTACGACAATGTAACGTGCATTCGGAAGGAATTATGGAAAAGAACAGCCGCGTGCACAGAATATTCTGTTCTGGTGTCGACAATTTAGCGGCACTGGTTGCCTCTATAAAAAGAAAAGTAGTGGAAGACCAAGTGTGCCAGATGCAACTGTGAAGAGGGTGAGGGAAAGTTTCGTGCGCAGTCCAAAAAATTAACGATCCGCGAAATCCACCAACTTGGAATACCTTAACGAACTGTGTGGAAGGTTTTGCGATGGCAGTTGCATTTCAAACTATACTATCTGCTACTTGCAATAGATGAAATCCCGCGGCTTCAATTTTGCATCACAATGCTGGAAGGACTTAAGGTTGAAAGTTTCGCCTCCAATCTGATATTTAGCGACAATCTGGAAAGGTTCATCACCACAATGTGAGAGTGTGGGCCACTCCTCAATAATCATCATTGAATTGTGGCGCATGAACGAGATTCGCCTAAGGTTGATGTCTTTTATGCAGTGTCACATACAATGCTGCATGGGCCGTGTTTCTTCCGTGAGAAATCAGTGACGAACTTATCTCGGTACGTTGCAGTTGTGGTTGTTTCCGCAACTGACTGCTGATTCCGTCAATTTCATCTTCCAACAAGACAGTGTAACCCCTCATCGGAGTATCGACGTTCGTGCTACCTAAACGACGTACTTATATTGCTGGATTGGGCGTAATGGTGAAGGTGATTTGCCTGTATTCTCTGGGTCTCCTAGGCCGCCTGAGACTTTTTCCTTTGCCGGTCATTAGGGACCGTCTTTAGGTACCCCGATTACCAAGAATACAGGAATAGCTCAGAGAACACATCAATGCTGCTGTAATGACCGCCGGCCGGAGTGGCTGAGCGGTTCTAGGCGCTACAGTCTGGAACTGCGTGACGGCTACGGTCGCAGGTTCGAATCCTGCCTCGGGCATGGATGTGTGTGATGTCCTTAGGTTATTTAGGTTTAAGTAGTTCTAAGTTCTATGGGACTGATGACGTCAGCAGTTAAGTCCTATAGTGCTCAGAGCCATTTTTTTGCTGTAATGACCACCGATTTGATGTTGCTACATAAGCTATGGAACGAACTTGACTATCGTTTGGACGTGTGTCTGTGAGCAGAGGATCTAGAACATTAATTGTAAGGTGCAAAATGCAAATTTAGTGAGTTTAAGGTCATATTCATGCATCAGTCATATTTGTTCACGTAATGCTTTGGAAAATGTAGCTTTGAATACAAATGAATCGTTTGCAGTAGCCCTGTACTTAGTCGCTCGAAGTATTGGGAAGGGTATTTATGTAATGCCGTTCGTCGATTATTGAGACCTATGCGCTGGATTTTTCTACTTATGATCCTGGTAGGCGCCACTCATTCACATCGGCGGAAACTGACTTAGAGTAGACCGTCGATTGCTTCCATGGCCCCATGGGGTTGGAGAGGCGTACGTTCGCCAAACACCTATTTTCGTGTTGTGCGGCGGTTTACGCATGTGAAAATACTGTCTCTGAGACGTTGAAGATCCTTCCTAGAAGACACTGTTGATTTGGGGAAGTCAGTTCTTGTGTAATCTTCGATAGGCTGTGACCCATACATTCTGCGGCAGTTGTCATCCCACGTTCAAAGCTGGTCAATTCGCGACGTGCAGACAAGTTCACAACACATGTGTTGTAACAGACAGGTCAGATACCGCTGTATCTAATACGCAGTGCAGATAGCCGCAAAATTCGGGATTCATGCGTTGCCTATTATCACATGGGATAACCATTTCCTCGACTTTTGGTCAGTCAGTTAATTTATTAAAATACGAAACATCTCATAAACGACATCTATTCCATCAAAACAGCTCAATTTATAAAATCAACAGTAGCTTTAAGAACCTCGTCCATAAAGCAAGAAGTACCTAACTTTAATGCGTTATTCAATGACAGATTTTAATTAGCTTTCCGGAAAATATAAAAAGTTTACCCACTACTGAAGTACAGCCTAGAGAGAAATCTGAAGGATTTATTAGTGACGATCTCTTTCAAATCCATAGAGGCATTCTTTTTAAAAAATTTCTCTGATGCATGTAGTAATAGTAATATTCTATGGTATGACTCTCAGTATATACTCTGCATCGTACGTGCAGTAATGTGATCAACAATAGAAAATATTATAGCCGTTTTCCTTATAATTGTTGATTACAAAATTCTCTGAGTAATTTTATATACTTTCATATCTACACCTTTAATTCTATTAAAATTTACGGCCTGACAGGCCGTAATCCAAATATAGAACTGTTTAATGACGTTTCATCCTCGTCTGTGGAAGACATCCTCATAAATAAATAGGTAACTGCGTCAAAAGCTCAAGTGTGTCCCGAATTTATACAACACTACATAAAGGACCACGATTCGCCACTTGTTATGGGCTCTGAGAGTAACTATGGCTGACATATTTTTTTATTGGTGCATAGTCGGCAACTTACTAGTTTTCTCCGTTAAAATTAACATTGTATCTCTATAAAAGTGCGCATGATAATGCATCCCTTGGCTAAAACGCGTCTCACTAAATTTTATATCATGGTCTGCATTTTTTTAAAAACATGTTCCGCTACAGTTGATTTATTAGTTTGTGTAATGCTACAGTTCCTGTTATGATCAGCTGAGAGAGTGTTAATGCTTTCTGTGGTACCCACGTGTACTTGGCCACAAATACAAGGAATTTTACACACGACAGTTCGAAGAGAATAGCGATCGAGTATTTTTAATCCAGAACAATGTCATCAGCAAGTGATAATCACGCATTTGGCATTTGAGTTCTATAAATTCGAGACCCCCTTGAGGTTACGATACAGTTGCCGATTTATCTTCCAGGATGTATAAACATCGGTGAATAGTGTTATAAATTGTTCACGGCCTCTCTGTCGCATGTTTTGAGTGACGTAACCGGCCGTGAAAAGTTACATTGTGCACTTTTAACTGCTTATGATAATTGCTGCACTACGCAACAAAGCAAACTGTAAATACGGTCATAGCAGGTGCTAACTTGACCGCGTGACAAGGTGATGCTACGTTCCAGTTCAAAAGGAATGGCGACATACGTCTTCTCCAGCGAAGAAGGTCCTTTACGCTCTCTTCTGGGATGAGGAAGGGCCGATTTTCGCTTACTATCGGCAAAAGAGTGAAGCAGTGAACTGTGACCGGTACAGTGCAATGTTGATGAATGAGCTAAAGTCAGCAATACATAGCCCTCACAGGGGATTTCTGTCAAGAGGCTTCTTATCCTTCACGACAACGCCCGCCCCCACACCGCCGCTGCAACTCTTTCCGTCTTTCGGATATTAAGAGTTCAGGTTGTACTGCATCCCCCATACAGCCCTGATGTCGCTCCTTCGCATTACCATGTGTTTCGACCTCGGAAGGACGCTCTCATCTGAAAATGACGATGAGGTTAAAGAAGCGGTGCACTCTTGGTTGCGGGCACAACTGACAAGATTTTATTCGTATGGAACAGAAAATTTGGAGCACCGAACGAGAAGTCTATCGAAAAGGAGGGTACTTATGTTGAAAAATGGCATCTTATTTGTATCTGCAAATGAGATTTATGATTCGCAAAAATAGTTTAGTCGCCCTCATAGTATGCGTTGTTCTCTTACTGAGTAATCATGGAAAGTGAACGTGAAAAATGCTTGCTGTTAAGGTGCTGACGGAAAACATGACACAAACGTTAAGTTGAGCTATTCTATAGTGTACTGATTACATCGTACGAAAAGGCGCCGAACAGAGTGAGATTAAAGCATCTAGAAGCTAAGTGCACATGGTAAACACCCTGTCGACGATCTATAATAAGGTACTAAATTGCTGAAACAGTCCTCATTCACCTGGCCCAAGTTGATGATTGACAATCAAACGCCTACCAGGGACAACAAAAATATGATTTTAAATATTTCATGTACTGTATTTATAGACCAAATCTGAAAATTTACAACGTTGTTATCATCCGCTCGTTAAGAGGTATAATCGTCGTTAAGGATTTAACACAATAAGAAAAGTATTAATGTTATAAACTGTGTAAGGCTCTTGAGGTAAAGTAAATCACTGCACGGATTACTCAGGCTATATCCATCAGTATTTGACAATGACTGCACGTAGTAACTTGCAACAAACTTTTTCGAAACTTTTTCTCGCTGACACAAATTAATGAAGAGAAAAAAAATTATCACTCACTATATTTTCGCCTTTCATGCAGTAAAACTTTCGCGTCGGGCATGACGTTGTAACTTATTACCTTTTTACTACTAGCTTTACTCTCAACACATTTTGTGTGTAGTATCCAGATATACCACTGAGTGAACTTACAAAATTATGTCATTGTACGACATATAGTTCAGTAGATACGACGTCATAAACATTGGTGTGCGTGAAAAACTGGCTTTCTTTAAAACGGAGCGCAAATTACGCCGTCTGTACTCGTCCATACTTTGATAATGAGAGCGCTTAGTTAATTCCAGTAATCAGACCTTTGAAGCTGTGTGCAATTATTAGAAGAATCGAGGGTCGGTAAAGACTAATTTGTTATTATGTAGCAATTTCTGTGGTATTTTGAATGATACAAAAAATACCAACTTTGGAAAAATCTCGCAGTTTTTGTTGCATAGAACACAACTTCAAGCCTAGCAAACGAACTCTGATAAAAATTTTTCTGTGTATGAGATTTGTTTTTAAGAAGTGCCAGAATAAACGAGTCGTCATGTACACGAACGTGACGACATAATTTCGAAAGAAACATGCAACATTAATTCGATGTGAATAATGAAACATCAGAATTAAAAGTGTCAATCTTTTATTCGAACGTGATGTGGGTTGATACATATTAAATTGTAAGTAAATGTCGCCAAAAGTTTGTGAGGAGTGTTGTCAAACAAAAGTACCGGGCAATGTTTAATTTTTGTACTGAGTGGGCCATAAGCGAGTAGACGTGTAGAGTGTTACGCCGCTCGACGTGTATTGGGTAATACAAAACTGTAAAAGTAGATGTGCACACTGTTTTTACTCGTATGTCCCGTTAATTCAACGCGCCGCTTTACTGAGAACCTGAGGCGTGATAATCAACTCGAAGCATGCCATTTAATGTGTATAGCGTGTATACTTTTTCTAATGGCTCTGAGCACTATGGGACTTAACATCTAGAACTTAGAACTACTTAAACCTAACTAACCTAAGGACATCACACACATCCATGCCCGAGGCAGGATTCGAACCTGCGATCGTAGCAGTCGCGCGATTCCGGACTGAAGCGCTTAGAACCGCTCGGCCACGGCGGCCGGCATACTTTTTCTATTTGTTTTCTAACACCTTCAGAATTCACGGGATTTTCCATTTTTTGGGTCTAATCTAATGTAACCTAATAAAGATGAAAAGAACACAGTAGTTTTCCGTAGCGTGAGAGTAGTTAGAAAGACAGTTTGATACAGCTCGATGATCCGCGCGCAGGCTTCGGAACTGTTGATGGCAAACAAGTGTTGGGGGCGGACCGGGCTGGTCAGGCTAGAGCTGTTTGTCCGCCGTAATGCCGCAAGATGGGACGATAAGTGCCGCTACTTAACACGCTTTATGTCGCGTCATTCAGGCGCGCGCCCGCCGCCCGCGCTTCAATAAAAGCGGCGCCAGCCGCCGTCCGTAAGGAGTTCGCTGATCCGCCGTCCACCACCCACGCCACACACCACCCACGCCGCCCCTGGCCGCACACTTCCAAGAATCCTCTCGCACCCGGGGCAAATCCTTACTGGCAATACTCGCCGTTTGCAATTGACTGCGTTTCTCCTCCACTGCCTTTGCTTCCTCTTTTACTTCTCTGTGTTCTTTAAGCTCCACGAATAGCCGTTCGCGTCGTGGAATTCGTAAGAATGCAGCTGAGGCGTTTACCGGATACTATATTCACCTGTAACACTCTCCTTTCTTCTGCTACAGATGCAGCTCGTAATGGAACTAGTCAACGGTACGCTGTCAGCAATTAGTAAACAACATGATACTTTTTTATAAAATCACTACACGATCCAATAAAGGTCAATTTGCCGTTTTGTTGTAATAAAAGCGGTTTACAATTAATTGACACAAATAGAATGTTTCCAGGTATTTATATAAAGAATATTCATTTAAACAGAAACTGAATATCAGTTATATTATTTTTGTCATGTTTTAGAGACTTAATTATTTTCATGCACATTATTTATTTGTAAATTTTTCTACTATGCAATTACATTTGAAGCCAATGTCATTAATATTACTAATTTAAAACTGTCAAATTAACCGAAGAAAGGATTAATGTAAAGCAGCTACTTCGTCAATATTGTATTCTCTTTGATGTTAATATTATCTTTGTCACTATTCACCTGCTCGCAGTTGACGGGAAGTAATTCTACAGTGTGTTATGTTGCACTTGGATGGTTATATATATTATAAAGCCATAATTGCGCTGTAAGGAATTTGGTAGTTAATGTACAGTATCAAATATAAAAACGACTGCAGCAGATTATTTGACGTCCATAATATAAAATAAAACCTAATTATATTTCTCCAAGCAGAAATGTCCTTTTTCTAGTCACAGAGCAAAATAAGACGCCTAAATGCATCGAATGAAGATTCGATGTAAGAAAAAAATACTCAATCTTTGTAATAATCTCAATTTCATGAAAAATTCTACCTGTACTCGTATTTGATATCAGAGCTAGAACGCATTACGCAAACATGTGCGAAGAAGTAATTTGTGACATTCACTATATTATTACATGTTGAGGAAGTAGAAAATGCGAGTATAAGGTTACAAGCTCCTTCCCTATACTCTTATAGCTCATTTTTCAATATCAGTTAGAGTTTTCGTTTAGTGCTTACAGAGCAATCGTTTCTTTATATTAAAAAAAAGCAATGAATTATTGGCAATGTTTTTTTTTCCCGCACAGTGGCTCATTTTTAAACAAGAAATAACCGGTATTGGCCGATACCGGTCATTTTCAGATCATAAGAAGAAAGCAATTTGAAAAACAAAAAGAAAAAATCCACACCCTCAGATTCGTTTTCTGAAAGTGTGTGGGAGTAAACTGCAGCTTCCTTCTCATACCTGAAGCTGGTATGTGTCCGCCGAAGTAGGGAATTTCTTTTCGAAATTGGGCGTGGCTTTCTCGGAAAATGAATCATTTTCAAGAAGTACTGGTGACCTGCCCCAACTTTGCACAGGTGTCTGTGGCCAGACGACTTTCCTGGCGTGGCGGTAATAAATTATTTGCCGGCCTCTGTGACAGAGTGGTTCTAGGCGCTTCAGTCCGGAACCGCGCTGCTACTACGGTCGCAGGTTAGAATCCTGCCTCGGGCATGGATGTGTGTGATGCCCTTAGGTAAGTTAGGTTTCAGTAGTTCTAAGTCAAGAGGACTGATGACCTCAGGTGTTAAGTCCCATAGTGCTTAGAGCCATTTGAACCAATTTGAATAAATTATTTACACAAACCTTCCTCATGAATCAGCGGACCTATTCGTGAAAACCGTATCAAAGTCCCTGTAGTTGTTCATGACATTAATATTCAAATACAGACATAAAAATGCGGATTTAAATTATATTCAACGTGATTTAGCTGCCCCTATTACTGTGTTTTATGCAAAGTGCAAACTATTAGTCTTACAGAAAAAACGAACAGGACCTCCTTGTAAGAAAATTAATGGAGTTAAATTTTGTACTGGCGTCCGTTTTCGCGTAGAGGACGTAGATTTCGTATTATTGAAGAGAAACGTACAAAAGTGACTTTTAAGGGCGTTTTTCTGGAATAGCTTGAAAACCTTGGCTTTCAGCGTAAACGTATCCCTTACCGTACAAAATTACTTAAATTTACTACAAAAAGACACTGTTTATTCTTTCTGTAGGACTAATATTTTGCGCTTAGCGAGCGGAGGAATACTAAAAGCTTGAAGGTGGTACCTGAGAGCGTTGTGGGCTGCATAAAACAAAGCGGTAGGGGCAACTGAATTACTCTGTATATTTATAGATTTCAGATTAACGACCAAAATATCGTTAATTCTGTAATGGCTTTTCACGCTTATTCTGTACTTTCAATCGCAGTGTCGTTACTCCTTTCCTTTCACTAGAGCACGGTACTCCTTCACATGTACAAGGAAATTTTTTAAAAATATTATTCGTATGTTCATCGTTCGGCAAGTCTCAACAAGCAATTGGCAATAACAATCGAAACACATTACCAGATGTAGTATAAAACAGATTGCACAGATAAGGACTCCTCCAGACCCTAACGTATGGGAGAGAGTTTTAGACACATAGTCATCACGTCACCTTTTAAGTGACCAAAATTTTGTAATACTTTACATCTGTAGTAATGGGGCTGAGCCGTTGAACGCGTCCCTGAAGAATAATTACAAACTTGTAACGGCGTACAGCGGTGTCCGCTTGCACTACAAGTGAAACATTCAGTACCTACGTATATTTAATTCTTTTTGCATCACTGTATATTATTCACACAGTTATCTCCGCAAGTTCCTAGTTGCTACTTATTCTTCACAACCAGTGATTTGTAATTACTAATATTTCTCCCATTTAAACGTAAATATTTGTAATATTTTTGCTATTTTTGCATTTTTCCTAAGACTTGGTCTCAATTTTATGTGAATATACATCAATATACAGGGTGTTACAAAAAGGTACGGCCAAACTTTCAGGAAACATTCCTCACACACAAATAAAGAAAAGATGTTATGTGGACATGTGTCCGGAAACGCTTAATTTCCATGTTAGAGCTCATTTTAGTTTCGTCAGTATGTACTGTACTTCCTCGATTCACCGCCATGATTTCATATGGGATACTCTACCTGTGCTGCTCGAACATGTGCCTTTACGAGTAGACACAACATGTGGTTCATGCACGATGGAGCTCCTGCACATTTCAGTCGAAGTGTTCGTACGCTTCTCAACAACAGATTCGGTGATCGATGGATTGGCAGAGGCGGACCACTTCCATTGCCTCCACGCTCTCCTGACCTCAACCCTCTGGACTTTCATTTATGGGTGCATTTGAAAGCTCTTGTCTACGCAACCCCGGTACCAAATGTAGAGACTCTTCGTGCTCGTATTGTGGACGGCTGTGATACAATACGCCATTCTCCAGGGCTGCATCAGCGCATCAGGGATTCCAAGCGACGGAGGGTGGATGCATGTATCCGCGCTAACGGAGGACATTTTGAGCATTTCCTGTAACAAAGTATTTGAAGTCACGCTGGTACGTTCTATTGCTGTATGTTTCCATTCCATGATTAATGTAATTTGAAGAGAAGTAATAAAATGAGCTCTAACATTTAAGTAAGCGTTTCCGGACACATGTCCACATAACATATTTTCTTTCTTTGTGTGTGAGGAATGTTTCCTGAAAGTTTGGCCGTACCTTTTTGTAACACCCTGTATAAGTGGTGTGCTTTTCAATAAGTTGCAGAACATATGTTTTTATATTGCTTTTATCTTGAGTTCTGTTTCTCTTCCCTGACTAGTCAGGAGTTCATTTTACTCTCAGTTATCTTTATTCATATTCTTCGCCTTATTTATCCTGATTACCCACTCAGATTGAGACTGTGACCCTTAGGTCCTAGTTAGACATCCCGACCCGTCGATGAAAAGATTTCTACTCACTTCATTTTTAATGTAACACTGTTCAATTAACTATCATTTTCAACAAATACCTGTTGTTACAAGAATTGCTCCACAATACTTACTGACCGCCCGTAGCATTTTCGGATAAAGTACACAGTCAGTCTTGTAATGTCAATGTCAGCCGTTTTTGTCTAAGTTTGCAACATTAATGTTACTAAAAAATGGCTAGCAATACATTTCCGTGAAAGTGGTTAGTAGATTTACAGTTACTGAGCATGAAAATTGTTCTAATTATCGCGATAACAGTTGCAAGTGCTGTGACAGTTACAACTGTGATGCAAACTGAAACTCTTTCTCGCGTTATACAGCTGCAAGTATCTTCCTAACTCCTACCAAGAAAATACAGCTTTTTATATACGTAAATAACCAGCAGTCTAGCCCAGTTGTGGCGTTGATGTTCCATATAAACGGATTACACCGTTCAGACTACAGTGATGGGCTATACGGTAATTTTCATAAGAAGAGAATAACGAGAAGCCTCTTAGCGCACTTTTCTTTCTCGTTGCTTACGAAATTCTGTTTGGAAGAAGGCAAGATTTGGCACTGTGCAACGCCTTACTAGAACATCGTTCACGTTTCATGAGCTAGATGATTGTGCACGTTGCGTCGTAGCGATTCAAAGAATAAAACGAAGGAACGGATAATCGAACTACAGATTGCGTTTCGGGACATTTAAACACAGACTTATAGATAACCAAAAATTTCATATAAATAACAAATCTAACATCAGGACAAAAAATAATATATACTTTGTTCACTTCTGCTTTAGAAAGAATAGAACTAATTACTGAACTAGCCGAAAGACTTTAGCGAAGGGTGCACCATGAAAGGGGCATATGCCACCCTTACGGGACTGAAAATTGCAAGTGAATTACATTGGGAATAAGCTCTATCATTAACACCAGGCAATGAAGAGATGCCTGCTCAGCTGAGAACAATGTTGTAAGATAACTAACACGGTTAATGTTACTATAATATCCTAGTAACATTTAACTACATACTGTATAATTCTTGGGTTGAGGCTGGGTTGTTTGGGGGAGGAGACCAGACAGCGAGGTCATCGGTCTCATCGGATGAGGGAAGGACGGGGAAGGAAATCGGCCGTGCCCTTTCAGAGGAACCATCCAGACATTTGCCTGGAGCGATTTAGGGAAATCACGGAAAACCTAAATCAAGATGGCCGGAGGCGGGATTGAACCGTCGTCCTCCCGAATGCGAGTAGAGTGTGTTGGCATACTACCTGTCAATGGCCCTCTAATAGCTGCAACTCTATGTCTTATTAACTGTAAGTACAGATCCTCAATTCTTTGTTGATAGCAGAACCGTTTTGAGTACCCTTTTGGTTCAACAAGTTTCATTTTGCAAGTTGTAGTATGCTCTCAGTCTCGCCATCGCGTAAGCCTGTCGACATAAAAGGGGTTTTGTGTTCTTGCAGGTCTTCAAGAAAATGTCCTAGTAGATGGATGTCCTGCACATTTTAAATCTGAATGGTCGTTACTGCTTATTCAGTATTGGGTGAAGTAAGTAAGATACTCTCTGTTCCGTTCGATCCCGGATTGAACACTGGCAACTTACCTCCTTGCTGTTCTGTTTCATAGTTTTGTGTGGTTATTCTCAGTATTACGCGAAAAAGAGATCAACGGTACTGAGATGCAGTGCGCTATCAGTGATCGCGTTGAAAGCTTATTCCTATAGTTCCAGCAACTTGATTCCCCTATAACGCACCTCTTACCAGAAGCCGCTGACAGCCCCAGTAACACGAAAGTGGCTTCAGGCATGAAACCTCTAACACTAATTTTAAAATGTCAGTTTTGGAGATAATTTTCTGATAACAAAGGAATAATATCGACGCTACTAATATTGTCTTCTCATTGGTAGCGTTAGTAGTATCTTAGAGAAAACAAATAAAACCTGGACAATGGTTGGTGTCACCATGTCAAGAACAATGAATATTACAGTTAAAAATTGTGATAGTAACTTAAAATGTCTTAACAAGAGCGTTAATGTCCATTTAGTTGCAATATTAAAATTATGTGAATCATGAAATTATCGTTATTCAGTTCTTATATAATTAGCTTTCTATTAAAAAAATAAGAGCAGATTTGAGGAAATGGATCCATATAAATTAGGATTGACAGTCGATATCGAAGGTGCGTAAAGGGCGGTGCAAATAATCCCAGTGTTGTTTTATCGACAGAAGGGTACGACAGTAATGTCTGAAAAGGAATTGAAAAAGTGTCTCCTTGACAATTCCTTTTATTCCATAGAAAAATTTCTGTTATGGCAACGTGTAAGGAGTATTAGGTAGTAATTAATAATTCACATCTGTATATATAAAAAAATAAATTGCCTAGAAATATTCAGCACGTCACCATATTTACAAACTAATTTGCGATGTAAATATAAAATGACTCGTTTCACATCATTAAGACTTATCATGAAAAATGATGTATAGAATATGGAGGTAACTAACTAACAATAACTAGGAGATACCCGAAGAACGACGTCTCATGTTTTAAAAATTGCAAGAACTTATTTTCAGGGCGAAATTTACATATTTTGAGTGCACTAAATACAGCCCACTAAGACAGTCGTATCAATAACAGTTTGCACAAATACGTAATTATATCATTCTACCCAATTAAACATCTGCTAGCGGAAGAAATGTTAACACACGTCTCAATAACAAATTACGTTCTACCATCCGCTTTACAGTTAGTTCTGGCTAATAAATATAGCCGTAATGCAAACTTTCACCTGTCTTTACAAGAGTAACTTATGTTAAAGGAAGAGTCTCAGTTAAAAACTATGAAATTCGGCGACGTTTTCCGTTTCGGATAATTTCCCCTTGAATCAAAGCATCTGTCAGCAAGTTGTTGACGTTTGCTTTAAAAAGTAACGGTCTTCCGTCGATGTGTAAGTGCATATTTAATTCTATAGAGAACATAGAAGAGTGGTATCAATGCTGTCGTAAGTTACTTCCGATCAGATGACCAATGTAAGGCAGGAGTGAGTTGAATTAATTCAGTGTCTCGTGATAAACTGCAAACGCATTAGAATTACTGCTATGACATCTTCGTAAATACGTCCATTGTTCCTTATGTTAGCTGGATAATCCATCGTGTTTTTGTCGTCACAGTTTGACTCTTACTGCGCCTTAAGAAATCAACATAGTAACGTATTTCGCTACCGTAGTCTATTTTTCTCTAACTGTTAAATGTCTTGTAAACAGTAGGGTAAGCGGAGACGAGCCACCAAGTCATTTGCACAAAGACGTCAAAGACGCGTTAATATGTGACAGCTGTAGGTACAGAGCATTTTTGAGGAATACTTGATGTACATATAATTACGTATTTTACTGTTGTAGAAAGAGCAACGTTTGAATAGAATTCATGTTTACCATTGGTCGGAACTGATCTCCTAGAATGACTTATCTAGAACATTCAGATCATCGTTGTACGCTATCTTATTTGCATCTAGCAATGAGACTACTTACCTGGGAACGGCTGTAAACTATGGCTTTTGGATGTTGCGCTACAAAATATAATTGGGAAATGAGGAGCAATGAAGGGATCCATCGAGATATACAAGCTGTTCGGAAATTTCCGGTATAAACTTCTAGGACTTGACAGGGGAGTGAGTAGATAATATTTTGAATCGGAACCCACGTCCGGAAAGATCATCCAGCGACGCTACAGAGACATAAAGTTATAGGCGCCGGCAACTGTTACTTTATGCATATAAAGGGTGATTCCCTAATGAAGTTACAAACTATCAGTTTGAGGTAAGAGTCTCTGTACCGGAAACGAACGACTCGAAAGTTCCAAGCGGAGATCATTCTGATACCTCTGACAGCGGAATACATGTACCGGTACTCTTGTTGCTAAGAGTTGGGCTATGCAACTCTTAGAGGTGGTAGTGTGGAACGAAAACAGAAAAAGTGTCTAGTAAACACCGGCCCTAAAATGCATAACTGAGGAGGTGTAAGCCCTTGTTCATCTTCGCTAGTCTGAAACACATCTCCTCTATTGAACAAGTGCTCATAGATATTAATGTACGCAGTTTAGAGCCCATGTTTATTAGATATTATTCCTAATTTTAGTCCATGCTCCACCTCTGGAAGTTGCATACCCTACAGTACCTGTACATGTATTCCCCTGTCAGAGGTATCAGAACTGTTTTTGCTTGTAACTTTCGACTCGGTCTTTGCCGGTACAGGGACCCTTGCATCAAACTGATACATTTATTCCTCTCCATCACCCTTGAAAACTTGTAACATAATTACGGAATTACCCTGTATATACATCCGCCGCCTATTACTTTGACGCTATGTAGCATCGTTGAATGACGTTTCCGGACATGAGTTCCCACTCAAAATATTATGTTCTCACAACTTGATACAGATCGTAGAAGTTCGTAACGGGTGTATCCGATCACCCTACATAAGCCATATCGAAGGAAAAGGCAAAGAAAAGATTATTCCTTTTAGACATGTCTACCGAATGTGAGAGCACAGGTTAACAAAAATGTTCCTACACTTCTGAAAAAAAGTCATAAGGAAAGCCCTGAAATGCAGCCAATACAGAACAAGACAGCTTGGAAGACGGTGATAAATACTTGACAAAAGGAAGCAACAGGAGAAGTTGTGTAGCTGAAGCTGTCAAGTGACCGTATTTGGTCAGCGCAAAGTTAAGAAAATGCTTGCCTCAAGGGTCCTTGTCCACGACAACAATTCTTTCCAGAACAGCATTTTTGCGATCAATTGTTAATAACTGGGAGACATTTTCTACATAAACATAACGATCTTCTATCCTCCCTGGGCACTGCTGTATTTACGTAGCAGACGAAGCATTTGAATTGCATAATAACGTACGAGTGTCGTGCCTTTGATGCCCTATAAGTTTGTCGACTTTTTGACTAACACTTCAGTAGCACGCGGAGGTCTGTATAATTGGCAAGACTGACAGTAAACCATTTCCCATTGACCATTGAATGTCATTTCAGGTTTTGCGATAAGAAATTCTTCAAAATCTCATCCATAAGAAAAAAATTACTCAACACGTTACATGTCTACTTGATAACAGATGTAGACAAGAAAGTAAGAAACTCTTACGTTCACAGGCAATAAGTGGTGATGTGTCAGTACACGTTGTCACAAATGAATTCGCTGATCACTATGTTTCCGAAACTGGTGACATGGAGATATATAAGTAATTGACGAAATGACATTCCTAAATATTTAGTCGATTTATTCCATGGGCCCATAACTAGTTTTTGAGAAGTAATGTTCAAACACGCAACTTGCATACCGAACTGTTCAGACCTTACTGTTGTAACGGAACTAGCCAGCGCGTGGGCACGTGGACAGATTAAAACCCGTCCCACTCACAGAACGGAGCGTTGTCTGGTTGCCGCCTCCGCGGTGGCAATTCGGTGCGGCATCCGGAATCTGCTCTCGTGTTTTGCCGTGACGGCTCGTGGACTATTTATCACTACTGGCGCCAATAAACTACCAGACAGGCTAACGCTGGAATTCTTGTCAGGGACGAGGACCCTTACCGAACCGTACTAGTGGAATAAATGGAGCAAGAGAGGCAGTGTCAAACTTCAATCGCCAAGCGAGCTCATATCTCACGTATTCATGGAAGCGAGGTTCAGATTGTCCGAAGGCCATCCATAGTTGCTTTCAGTTTCCCTAAATCGATTGACGTGAATTCGGGGATGGTTCCTTTTCAACACACAAACAGTCAATCTTTTTCTCCCGCTTCCCTTTCAAGCAGTGGGTGTTGGACCGATCCGAAACCAAAGGAACTCAACAAAACTATTGTCTTCCACTGCCTAGTGGCCCTCTGCCTTCGCAGTTTTCCACTTGACTTGAAATGTAATGTTTGTCACGGCAAGCTCTCAGAAGGCATCCTTTTGATGTAATCATATGACGTTTCGGTTGTGTCAAATCTCTTTGTTGTTTATATGTGTAGTTGTTGTCTTAGAGAGTCACTCAGCATTCTCTCTTGGCGTTAGTCCAAGAAGTGACCGCATTAACCTCATGTCAGCTACTTCAGTTCTTGTTCATCTCCTTGTCGTAGGATCCAATTTTCACTACCGTCTATAAGAGCAAGTTTAGAAGATACCACGCTATCTTATTGTTATCTCTATCCTCATAGTCCTACCAATATATTTCCTTATCTAAACATTTGTAGCTTTACATTTTCGTATATTTTGAACCAGTTATGAATTAGTTTCGTATATTGATATCTGCGTCCCGAGATAATCTGTTGGTTTATTTTGTCGTTTACCACAGTTTCTTTCTTATTATGTTTCCCTTCCATTGCCTTAATTTTGTTTTATTGACAGATGTAACCACTTGATAAGTTTGTAAGACTTTATTCAATTGACACACATTTTATTGTGAAGTGCTTTCACTGTCGACTAGGAGAATCTGGTCATTTGAAAATAAAAGAGTGTTCCTAAATTTGTTCCTTCCCACGTCCATTTTCTACAGGTTTTTAGAATTCTATTCTTCTAGAATGTTATTGATATCGGCCCTTACACAGTGATTAGAAACATTATGAAGCGCTAGTAAGGGTGTTGCGGGGTAGGGTGTGCAGAGAAATAATTGTTAAGAAAAAAATTTGATTCGTTGCCCCATTTTCGAGTCAATTAGCTTTCAAGTTAGCCATTCAGGCGGTTGCGCGCGCAAATTCAAGCGGTCCGAGACGGTGTCGCCAAACGTGATCTTCGTTTGGTTTCCTAAACCCAAACAAGACAGTGATACAAAAATTGAACATGGGATGGCAGTAAGAACCCGATCCAAAGTCTGAGCAGTCTCGTGCGCTGTCATCAGTGCTATGAGAACAACGGACACTAATTGTATCTGGCAGACCGCTTGAATATGTGCGCGCTACAGCCTAATGGGCTAACTTCAGTGCTAATTAACCAAGAAACGTCGCAACATCTCGAATATTTTCTTAACAATTATTGCTCACCACAGTGTACCTTGCACCACGCTTATAAGCCTTTGTTGCTTACCAAACTGCATATCTCTAAAAGAATTGTTAAAAGATTGCTCCGTTGTCTTAGTCCCTGGATTACAGTCAATAACTTTTCGTTTATACTAATTTTGGTTTCGTATAGTGATTTAGTGAAATTCAACACATTTAGGAGTTCATTGTACTCAGTGAGTATTTCCCAAAATTTCATGCTACTTTCCTTATCGTAGGAAGAGCGCGAATAGTGACTTGTCGAATTTTTCTCTCTTCTATTAATTGTTTTGAAGCAAATGTTGCATCTGCACGTGAGCTGCTTTTAGGAGAGCCGCATTTCTGCCCTCGTAGAAATGTTTCTGCTATTGGCTGGAGTTTCCTTTTAACGAAAGATGAATATCCTTTGTAAACAGGATTTAAAGTGGCGATATCCCTCTAATTTGTTTGTACGTATAATTCTTGCTGCCTTGCATTCCTCTGGAATTTTTTCCAGGCACCAAGTATGATTGAGCAACTGCATAAATAACTTTTCCAATTAATACTGGAATTTTTTACGAGTTCCATATTTATTCCATATGTACCTGTATCCTTCCTGTCCCTGGCCTCCTGGCCTCAATGAGATTGCATTGTGTACTTCAACTTTCACGACACTGGTATCTTAGGACTCATCTTCCTTCTAATCCTATGCCCTATCCATTCATCTTTCTATACCTTTATCGATCTCCCCTTAAATTTCCCTTCTTTTTCTTTGCTCAGTTAATAAAGCAAACTTGCAGAAACTCTATGTCAGTTACGTTCGTGGAAAGCGGATACGAAGAAGAAGCTTGATAAAAGCCTGCATGTACCGAGATCGAAGGAAAGAAAATTGCAACGGCAGTAATAGAGCTCTAAATTAGAAGGCGATCTTGATTCAGTTGACAGCCAAGTGAGACTAATTTCACCACAAATTTAGTGAATTAGAGTAGAGCTGCTGGTACTCCACGCTAAGGTACGAGTGAAGCGGATGAAATGAATATCTTGTCAGCGCCCGTGTGTTTTCTGGCTCGAAATACATCTAAGCCGGACAATCAGTAATGCTTCTGCAAACTTAATACTTGCCTTCTGTTTTATCTTAGAAAACAGAATAGTCAGAATTCCGTATAGTGTTTTCGTTAACTGTAACCAGGCTTATGGAGTTGTAGGCCTAATTTCAATGGCAGATAATTGCTTAGGTGAATGCTGATACAGACTGTTTTATGACTTCGTACTTACTTCTATTTGTGCTGATATTAGTTTTTTTTATCATCTAGGGCATCCACATTCTACGCAACTCTGTTAATATCACATTTAAATGAGTAACATTGTATTGTGAAAGATTGAGAAGATTGTTAGACAGCTCTTTCTCCCGTTACAAAATTATGTTTTGGAGTAGAGTTTGTAGTTCGATATATCAATGGAAATACAAATTGCCAAATATAAAAGATTATGTCATAGAAGTCGAATAGGAGCTAATGAACGAAATAGTAGTACCGGCTCAGATGCTATAAAAGTATTTCATAAGTGAACTACTACAAAAAATGATAGTTCCCTACCCAAATAATATCTATTGCACTCTGTGGTAATATATAAACTAATTCTAAGACGATAGCAGCTGCAAATAAAACTAATCCATCCGGTTATATGTTATTCTCGCTTCTTACATTTGTGACTAAGAGAGGCAAAAATTTGAATTTTAGTATTGCTTGTACTGAAGTAAATGCAATCAATTGTCTGTTTTACTCCAATGACAATAAATGAGTCTATTAATGAAAATTATTTCTGCATTTGAAACATGTTTAAGGATCTTCCAAAAGCAACACTGGAACATAATGATTTTTTTAATGAGGAATTTATGATTTATAAATATTTGTAACGTAAACTGAGTACTGCCCAAGGGTGGAGTCTCTGCACTATTTTCTTGGGGAAGATCGTACGGATGTATAAAATGGGTAGTGTAATTGAAGTAGTTAATACACTTATTGTATCTACAACGTATATTCATTAAGAGAGGAGCTTAAGTGTAGGGAATTAGGAAAAAAAATTGAACAGTCAGCACGAAGAGTGACTGAAGTTCCGAAACTGTACTGTGAAACGTATTTTTGTGAACACAAATGCTGAAATGGTAAAAACTTGATGGAGGTTATTATTCATACCGTCTCTGGCTATCAAACTGTGACACTCTACCATACATGAAATAGAATGTTTTAAATTTCGTTGCGACAAGTCTTTCAGAAAATAACGAAAATTAATTTTAATCAATAAACGCCCTTGAAAATACTTTATGTATCTTATAAATTATTGCCTATTGATAACATCTCCGTGATGGCTGGGTGTTGTGTGCTGTCCTTAGGTTAGTTAGGTTTAAGTAGTTCTAAGTTCTAGGGGACTGATGACCATAGATGTTAAGTCCCATAGTGCTCAGAGCCATTTGAACCATTTTTGAAAACATCTCCACTCGGAATTTTGTGCAACTCAACAGCAATTCAGTTTTATTAAAAGTTATTTATTTATTTTAAATATATTTGCGATTGAAACACATAATCAGTTTTAACTTATTATCGAAAACAGTATGTCAGTCCTTATTAATATGCAATTTATTTTGACAATCTGTTACCAGTCAAGTCTGACTGATGGCGCAGCATCACACACCACCACTTTATCAGTGTCGATGTTCTAGTTTTATGAGCATAATATTCCATTTACATAAAATTTTACTCGAAGCATTTCTAAAGCTACGGGTTTTATGAGATTGTAACACACTCACAAAGTGTCAAACGCTGTGAAGGTCTCAGGAACATGCACAAACAATTACTTAATATTTTATTCTTAACTGATATATGGTTTTGTGGCAGCCGATAAAAATTATTTCTCGTCATTGGTGTTCGATTCGCAATATGAACAGCAGGAAGTACTTACCTGTTCTTGCTATAATTATTATGTTTTGTTTCCATTTCCAGAAAATAGGCTAAACCGTATTTAATAATATTATTAGACTATATAATTCATTACTTTCTTCATTTAAATAAAAATCGTCTTATGTGTGAAAAGGGCATAAATGGTGACTTCTTTAGAGCAGAAAAACTTTAGCAATCTATGTGTTTTTAACCGTTAATTATAAAATTGTTCTGCCGCGCTGCGTTAGAAAAGTCCGTTAATACAATGGACGGTCAAAAAAGTTTCAATCTGAGGGCGTTGCCGCAGTCTATAAGCATCGTATTGCGACTTCGATGCCCGTATATAAGCACTGACACGTATGCAAGTGATTAATGTGGCTTTCGTGCATTTCGGACGTGCGTGCAGTAAATGCGGAAAAAGAACTATGGTGACGTTATTACCAAATGGGTATAAAGTGAACCAACGTGCTGCTATTCTTTTCTTGGCTGTCGAAGGACAAACATCGGTAGACATCACTGAAGAATGACGTATGTATCCGGGGCAGTATGTCTGTCGAGAACCACAAGGGGTGCTGTTGCTTCATGATAACGCACGTCCCCATATCGGAAAAGTAGTAATGCAGAAGTTACACCAACTCAAGTGCACTCGAGGACCCGTCCTGTAGTCCTGATCTCTTCCCATGCGATTATCAGTCCTTCGGTCACTTAAAAAAGGCCTTGAATGGTCGGCGTTTCCTGTCCGATTAGGATGTGCAGCGGCCAGTTGCGGGCTTCTTCACGCAGCAGGACACGGTGTTTTAGCAAACGAGTGTCTTCATCCTGGTGAGTCGGTGGGACGATTGCCTCAAGGCTCACGGCGATTTTGACTGATTGACCTACCGACGCAGGACAGCATGGCCTTCGAATGGAAACTTTCTGATCGCTCCTGTTTGTCGGTCGCATGCGGAAATGTGCTTATTTATTCGAATTGAGGTATATGTACAATTTTTTTTGTTAAAACATTGTCAGTTAGGAGACGTATTGAATGATGAACTCTGTCAATAGTGTCAAAATTTACCAAGTCATCATTCTTTAAACAACTTACGGGAATGCAGCCGGGGGACGTTTTCAATAAATGCCTGCATTTCCGGAAACTCATGTTTCGAATTTAGCTTCAGTGTTTGAACTGCTAAAGTGGGAAAAATAGTAGGACTGCATTCCACCAGTCTTTTGAAAACACAAAATCTTTTTTTGGTGTTATTGATTTACAAAAGCAGGAGTAACGGAGCCGTATAGTTAACTGAATCGGCTGGGCGGTCGCTGCGCAGTTGTTTGTCTCTAAAATGTGTGCTGCGTTTTACGCGTTGCTTTCGCTTTTATGGGCAAATTACACTGTTCTGTGACTTCTGGTGGATGGAGGAAAATGGCATCAGAACAATAAACCTTAATTTGTCTGATGAATGAGTTTTGTCAAGAGCTAGCGATCAAACGCAAACGCTAGACCACTAGAGCACAAAATGTATTGTGATAATATTACAGAACAGCTATTAGGCGCATTTATAAGGCTAATCCTGACGATGTGTCACTGCACCGCTATTCTTACGACTTCACAGTTTTTTTTGCACAGTACGTTGTTCTTTCCCGTGCGGTACTTTGCTGTCTTTGTGTGCCACACTAGGCACCGATAAAGCGACTCGCCGCTACTGTTTTTTGCCGGTAGAACACTATACAGACGTAATACTTAGGCCTTACATCTGTTCGATGGAGTTTCGTGCTGAAGCATGATATTCAGCATTTTTCTCAACAAGCTTGTATAGCTTGTACAGCTTTCATCAGTTATCAACATGGGGTGTAACTGTGCAGTTGCTGTATATTTCCTGTGTGTACTCCAGAATATAAGGCAAAATCTACGTAGGCTTCGCCCTTCTGTAGTCTATGCGTTAAATACATCAGATTGTTACCTGCCAACTGAATTAGACTGAAAACGCCATTCATTCATTTGTGACAAAAAGAATAACGTTCAAAAGGAAAAGCCATATCCTTCGGATAACAAATAAGAGAAATACCTTTGGAAGCTACACGTTCGAAATATCGATCTAATAAGTGCTGAATATTCAACAACTATGGCGGAACCTCATCAGATATTTGATATACGGTGAACAGTTCCAAAATGCACGAAGATAAACAGAAGGAAATCCCCCGGGTGCCTACATCGTGCCACCAAACTTCGAATATTTGATTTCTGTCCGCACGCGTTAGTTAACATGGCTAGGCAATCGAAACTCAAATTAGAGCCCACATTTTATTGTCAAGGAGAAAAAATGACTTTTACAACAGTGAAAACTGTCGACATCCACATTCCTGCATAGCTGAAGTCTCCGAGCGACAACATGAGCCTTACTACAGTAATTACGTAGCAGTTAGCTACCAGTAAAAAATGGTTCAAAAGGCTCTGAGCACTATGAGGTCACCAGTTCCCTAAAACTTAGAACTACTTAAACCTAACTAGCCTAAGGACATCACACACATCCATGCCCGAGGCAGGATTCTAACCTGCGACAGTAGTGGTCGCGCGGTTCCAGACTGAAGCGCCTAGAACCGCTCGGCCACTGCGGCGGCAGCTACCAGTAAGTAAGTACTGATAAGCTTCAGTTAACTACAGACAATTCGTATTTCGAGCATCGGGCACGTGCGATTGCATCTGGAATCATTTAAGATTTTGAAGCAGTTTCATAAGCAGACCCTTCAGAAAATAAATCTTTCTTCAGTCTGAGTGCTGGGAAAAAAAATACCTTCACGATATTCATGCTATGGCGCAACATCGTACACCCATGAGGAATTGTGTTAAGGTAAGATCTGATCTGTAACAAGCAACTAATGTTGGGATTCTTTTGGACAGTTGTTCAAAAATGGTTCAAATGGCTCTGAGCACTATGAGACTTAACATCTGTGGTCATCAGTCCCCTAGAACTTAGAACTACTTAAACCTAACTAACCTAAAGACATCACACACATCCATGCCCGAGGCAGGATTCGAACCTGCGACCGTAGCAGGACAGTTGTGGGACTGTATAGGCTTAGTAACCGAGTAACTGATAATTGCGTCGGTGGTTCATTAGCATGATTTCCAATCCTCACCTACAACGAATCCCAATAGAATTAAGGCCCTAATGCCGAAAATTTAACAGTCGGTAACATTTTTTATCTTCACTTGTATCGATTAAAGGTTCATATTTCATTTTTTACACTTATTCAAAGTTGGCGTTCGAGCAGTACATTGAAACAAGTACTGTGCTGTTTATGTTACAAATTTTTTGGAAGTAACAACTTGCTTATTACTTATTTTGTTTTATAAGATCCTGACAATGGAATCCCGTATTTGAAGCTATTTACTGCCATATCTACTAACTACAGTGTATTAACAATATTTCGTTCAGGTAGTTTAGACACATGCGTAATTACTGCCGAAATGTATTACACAAATGAGAAGACGTTATTAAAATGCAGCCTTGCAGCAGTATTGCAGGACGGTTGTTGCCACTTCATTATGTTACAATTCTCATTATTAAGTGTCGATTCATTTGTATTACCCACCAGTAAACTTGCTTTACCTTCAAATATTTTATTTCATTGCTAAGAGATATGCCGCCGGTTATCCTTGAAACACCTGATGCAAATTTTGATGAGTGCGAAAATGACTTCCTCTAAACGAAATTTCGACGTAGGCGGTAATGAGTCAAATGTAAATATTCAATGAAAATACTGGCACCACTTATCTCCCTTCGGCTTGCTTTACCAGATAAGAAGATGTTGTTTGAGGTGGTACAGAAGTACTAATGTAATGTGATGCAGATTTTCATAAGAATGTTCTATTTAGTTTTTGATCAATTGAGAATAATGTAGAAAAGAACTATGAAAGTGGTGCATTATCTAATACAGTCAGTAAATCAGGTACAAGAATTCCTTCAGTAGTTAAAAGCAAAACAAAGGATTATAATTGAAGTAACGATTGCGCTGCAGCTTTCATTTTGATAACATTTTTAATTCGAGAGCACGTTCTCGCTCGTAAATGAAAACAATTTATGACTAAAAGCAAACTAGATACATACACAGAAAAACGATTTTACATGCTGAATGTGGAAAGAGAAATTATATGTTTATATGACTTACGCTTGCTGTCAATTTCGGAAGCCCTTTATTGGCATCTAAGAAAGAAATATTTATATCGTAACTAAAGTAAAGCTGTTTTCGACCGGAAGGTTGTCCTCAAACCAAACTATTTTACTAATCACGGCCTTATCGTAACTGTGAACTGACTTTTTCAGTCAGGCTATCGGAGAAGAGACACAGTTTAATGTGTAAGCCAATCGACGTTCTGTCTTGGAATTTTTCGTGCACACAGAACACTGACAGCTGAAGGAACGACACGTACTAAAACAAATCCTGGAATCGACCGCAGGTGAAAGTCTACACATTTATAGTGATAGTGTGAGACTTACCACTTAGCGTTCGGATTATTCATTTATGGCGAAAATTTAAGAAATATCTTGCACCGAATCATAATTAAGATATCAGTTACGTACAAGAGCAGCGCTTGCTATAACTACAACAATGTAGAAAAAAGTCTTACAATGAAAAGTAAATAAAGAGAAATGCCACTAGATTACTTTATGAGACGATGGTAACTCAGAAACCAATAATCAGCATATTATATAGGCTGTATTCTGAAAAACACAATAACATTTTGGTGAAAGTAAGAATTAAAAATTGAAAGCTGCGCCATCGCTTTACGTGTTGACACACTCTGTTTCAAAATGGTGACTGTGCCATGTAGCACATAAAACAAAAGTCTAAATTACACTTACTCTTAAAATCGAAAGACGGGGATTCCACTCTCTAGTAATACAGGGAGCAGACGACGCAGTTGATGTGGGCTGAATGTACTTTCCTTCTTGCATTTAAAAAAAGTCGAATGATTTTCTTGACTCCAAGAACACGAAAACTTCGATTCAATTTGAAAGTACCACATACGTAATCAGTAAACTGTAACTGCTCAAAAGAATATTATACCGATAGCAAACATATTTCTAAGAATAATGGCGTTACGAATATAATTATTGTGCTGACATTGCATTTAACATGGAAATAAGGTATTTCGATATCATACTGTTTTGTGCTGCAGTAAGTGTTCCAGATGCTTAATTTTAACGTAATGTATCGGGCGATTTGCCCCAGTGGTTGAAACCGAGGATTCTTCTATTATAATACTTCGATTGTTGATCGAGGAGTGTTCAGAGGTCATACCTCTTGAAAATAAGACTAATAGTCCTTCGAAAAAATTGTGTAGAAATAAGGAAATGCTGCTAAGGTTTCTTTTAAGGCACACTTAACAGTAAAACAGTACAGCATTTACATAGTCGTAATGTCTAGCGACTTATTCGGTATCAAGTTGACGGCTAAGGCAATAAATCGTAGCAATCAGCACAATGCAGACGGTGATAGCTACCTGAAGCAGGGACTGGCTACAGTCAAAGTTCAGTGCACAGAGTTAAGGCTTTGTTGAAACGACGCCTTATCACTAAGACTATTAACATCTAACGCCGAAGAGTAACCCGCTGTCATTGACAAGAGGCAATTAGGTGCCTCAGGAACGAAGGTATATCTCGTAAGAACAATTTATGCATTAATCGGGTTAGTTGTAGTACTCCGAGTAGTTTCGGGCCCTGATATAGTGTTTCGAGAGGCAGTATGTCAGAGCAGGTAATACTAGTTGCACTTAACGAAACTCAAGTCTGTATATGAAAAATAATTCTTCCAATAAAGAGTTCGGTTGGATTAGATAATAAAAGAAATTGGGAACATTGTGTGCAGTTTGGAGAAGGGAGTAGAGCATACATGGAATTGCGACTGTTTTCCTTGACTATACCTGAAGATAGCTTACCGGGTAAAAACAGAAAAACAGAACTGAAAGACCTACAGAGTAATCATTTGACACACACACACACACACACACACACACACACACACACACACACACACACACAGGGACATGCAAGTCCCGGATATCAGACCACCTGTCGGACAAAATATCCCATTAGAAAAAATGACGAGCAATCATTTATACAGCACAATGGGGCACGTTGGCTTTGCTTGGATTTATTGTAATAGGTACGCCTCGATCCAACAACAAAGGCGGGCAACGAATTAAGATAGAACATGTTACAGCAGTAGTAACCGATTCCTTCGAGTATCTTAGGCCATGAAATCATGAAGTTTATTTCAGTCAATGTTAACATAAATTGTTCAATAGCTGTATCGGTTTAGACTGTCTAGTCATAGCCAATATCCAATAAAAACTTGTGCAGTACTCTAGCAGGAGTCTCACCGAAACGTCGCCTCCTAGTATGCTTTGATGCAGCTAAGAAGTATTTACGATCTATTGATTATGACTAGTGATTTACACGTGTTGTTTGCCAAAAGGTCCTATGTATAATTTGGCACACAAATCAGTAGACTATTTTGCCGTACCACGTTGCCCAGATGCACCACCTGTATGCTGTTTGGAAGTGGTACCTAGAATCATAAAAAATATCCCAAGTATCTGGAGATGACACTTCAGCACACCCTCAAGTACAAATAACACCTTGAAAATACCGCAGGAAAAATATCAACTCGAAATAACATCATTCAGAAACTGTGTGGGGCTATTTGGGGAGCAATTGGAGAAACTCTTCGTATCTCATTGCTTGCTTCAGTATTCCGTGTAGTAGAGTCTTGTGACCCGATATGGATCAAAATCTGTCATTACAAGCTTTTTGACAGGCAGCTGAATACCACCATGAGACTGATCTCTGGGACTATAAGCTCTACACCTACGTATAGGCCTTGCGGTTCTAGGCGCGTCAGTCTGGAACCGCGTGACCGCTACGGTCGCAGGTTCGAATCCTGCCTCGGGCATGGATGTGTGTGATGTCCTTAGGTTAGTTAGGTTTAAGTAGTTCTAAGTTCTAGGGGACTGATGACCACAGATGTTGAGTCCCATAGTGCTCAGAGCCATTTGAACAATTTTTGAACCTACATATTGGCTTCCGGTGTTGTGTGAATTTTTACCTCTGGAGATGCGTAGAAAAGATTCTCTCCAACACGAATTTAGAAAAATCATCGAAAATCCACGTCTACTAGCCCACGAAAATCTTCCACAATTGAACCGCAAACGTTTTAAGTGACGGAAACCGTCGCTACGTCCATCTAAATAACTCTAAAACGATTGTTACAGATCAAGAGAGTATTGGACGTGTGACTGGAATACAAAAAACAACCGAACCGCTAGAACAACGGTTGCAAAGCTGCAACCTGAACATTCCGGGAAATGATTTAAATAAAGACAGTGGACGGCATTAAACCGGACGCGCACAGGGCATAGCAAGTGCCTAGATTCACTACATAAGTGCCACGCTGACACATTCCATTCAGCATTTCTTTGCAGCGAAACTCCTTTGGACTCTCATAACCCTCCCGCCGGAGGTTCGAGTCCTCCCCCTGGCATGGGTGTGTGTGTTGTTCTTAGCATAAGTTACTTTAAGTAGTATGTAAATCTAGGGACCGATGACCTCAGTAGTCTGGTCCCTTAGAAATTAAACACATTTGAACATTTGACTCTTATAAGGGAAACTGAACTGACTTCCTGGAGGCATCAGCACGGGTGCTGGAAAGGAATGAATATCTTTACGTAGACATACATATTCTTAAACGTCTACAGTGTTTGCTTTTTATGAAATAATATATATAGCAACAGTCACATGTTACTAATATTTTATTGGCACGGCCCGTTTCGGCAGAATGCTGCCATCTACAGGTCCATTTACAGTTTTACAGTGTAATGAATGTGAAGTGAGGTTAGTTTCCTTTTTTGTGTGCCTATTCCGCAAGATGAATATGTCATATACACATTATAACATATTTATTTTCCTTAACAGGCGTCTTTTTCGGCACATAACCTCGGTGGCACACACAGAAAAGAAAACTAACTACATATTATTTACAATGTGAAAACTAACTATACATGCACCTGATGATGGCAGCATGTTGCCGAAACGCGTTCTGCTAATAAAATAGTAGTAACAAGTGACTTTGTAGTATATATTAGTTCCTAAAAATCTTACAATATAGTCGCAGCCCTCAGATAACATCCTTATAACATGATTAAATTTAAATATATGTTATTTGTGAAAAATGTCAATTGTTTTACCCTTTTGTGCAGTTTCCTGTCTATTATGTCCATACTCCTATTTGCATGTAATGTCATAGGCTAAATGAACCAAATATGACTAATCAGTCGAAATGGATACAGTTATTAAACAGTTTGTGTGAGCATTGACTAAAATTAGTGTCATAGTTAAAGATAATGTGCCTCCTGAAGAATTTTTTCAGTAAAATGGGAAATATGAAACAGTTAACACAGTTGGGTTGGGGGCACACAAAACATCTTTATCGAGACTGGCTGAGAGAGCCTACGCACCTATAAGGTTATTAGATTTACCTAGTACGAGGATGTTTAAAAGTGTATTGCTTGGACCACGAGCGCAGTTCTAGTTGTGGGTGGATGTCTGTTGAGGTTACAAATTCTTACTGGTATATGGAAACACCACCTCAGCTGCTAAAAAGAAATACTTCAATTTCTTTATCGCTTATGGTCACTGATATCTTCAGGTGATACGTGTATCGGACTTAGGTGAGCGCTTAGTTACACACGAAAATGTTTCATTAGCATGCGTTTTTATGCCTGGCCTCACGAGAACTGTTGACACTGTAGGATAATGAGAGAGAATCAAGGTGAAGCGAGCCAAACTGCTGATTGTCACTGCGGGTTCTGTTCAGTTTTCCGCAACGTACATGTGTACGAAATGTTGTTTTCTTGTGGACAGGCATAATGTATATCTGGCTCACTTCGGCTTGGTTCCTCATTACTCTATAGTGGTATTTGTACTCGTTATTATTCTGTGAAGGCTATTCAGAAAGTAAGGTCCGATCTGTCACGAAATGGAAGACAGTGAAGTCAGAAGTGTTTGATTTGCAACAGCTGGCTACAACTTTCAGCTACTTCTGTATACAGTCGCCGCTCCAACTTAGGAATTAGTCGTACCATTGTACGAACTTCCTAAATACCCTCGTCATAGAAGGCTTCCGCCCATGCTTTCTGTCACTTGTCTCGTTGGTCTGCAGTTCATTCTCTGTGCCGAAATGCTGTCTTCATTGCCAGCAGTTCAGGTGAGCAGAGATGAAAATCAGAGTGAACCGAATCTGAGCTGTATGGTGGATGATCAAACACAGATGCTCCTCATTGCTCCTGCAGTGTGCTGCTGAGAATTGAAACGTAGTAGAAACGCACGACATTTATGTTATGTAGGGTTGTATGAAATCAGGCGAAACCTCACAGGAGGCGCCTATACTTGGCGGGAGCCACTGTTGTAAGTGTCTTTATGTGCTCACTGTGTGCTCAGAACTGAAAAGACCAACTAGATGCAATCGACCGGCATGCTAGATACACTGCCAGCACATCTGCGCAAAGCTTCATCGGATTTTCACTGTTTCGATTTCGCGACCTGTCGGTCCTTATTTTCTGAAAAGCCCTTGGCGGAAAACCCCATCCTACTTAAACGACCTGTCAGCTGAAGTAAGCGTTAGTTAAAGATTGTTGTTACCAGCAGCTCGGCTTGTATTTACGTATACCTTACTTCAGTAACGGCTGTAGTAGCACAATGGAGAAAAAGCGTAAAATTGTTCTGCGCCCAACGTAAGTTCACTGGCACTACTAATGAACTACGGAGAACTTGGAAGACCCGAGAAGCTGTTATCTCGGATCGGCGATGGCAAAACTGCTTTCACTGGACGGAGAACGTGTCTCGATCGGGAAACGCGGCAGAAGACGGTCGGCGGCGGCACCGTCTTGAGGAGGTGGAGGAGGCCCGGCCAGGCTCGACTCGCGACCGCGGCCCACGGCGACTGCCGGCCAGCGCGAGCCGGCCCCACAGCCTCCTACGCACGGCCGACGCCGTAAATTGATCGTATTTAGCGGCCGCCGTCGGAATAGGCTACCTTCAGAATTGGGTTTAATTTGGGGCGCGGCGGTCCTAACTCAATTTAATCCCTTAGTTCACCTATCAAAAGGGAAGTTCCTAATGAGCGGGCCGGAGGAGAGAGCGGCGGCAGTGGAGGCGCTGGCGGCGGCGCGGCAGAGGGAGAGAGACAGGCAGAGAGAGAGCGTAACGCAATTAGAGCGTGCCACTGGAACTCACCGCCGCCGCTGAGGCTGACGGCCAGGTTGTTGAGCATGGCAGGCGCGGCGCTGCTGGCTCGGAGGCGCAGGCGGTGCTAGCTGGCTGGCGGTGCACGCGGCCGCAGCGCAGGGCACACTGAGCCCGCTAATGAGGCCGCCGTCTGCTGCGCCGCCGCTACCGCCGCCGCTGCTGCCGACGCCGCCACCGCGGGCACCGCAGCCGCGGGCCCGCCGACGCGCGGGGGCGGGCGGCGGCGGCCACGCCGGCCAATGGCGGCGCATCGCTCCTCCCCCGCGGCGCGCAGGGGGCGGGGCCCGCCACACGCGACCATTGGTGCCCGCCGCCGCCGCCGCCGCCTCCGCGCTGACTTGCCGCTTCTTCGGCCGCCCGCCTGCCTTCCTGTCTCGCTCGAATTAAAAAAATTCCTCCTCCTACTCTTCTCCCTCCTCCTCCTCCATCTCCTCCTCCACCGACACCCAAGAACGCCGAGGGGAGAATATCGAATAAAAAAAGAACAGAACAGAGGAAAAAAAAGAGAGAGGGCGAGATCGAAATTCGAAGCTTTCGCGTTCCTGAAACCGGCTCTCTCTCCATTTCCGATATGAGCCCGCGCTACAGGAAATTAAATTCAAAAGAGGCCGTGTAGGCACTTCCCGTCCGCCTCTCGAGGCACGTTAGCGCTCTAAAGGCCAGCCTTCCTTTTCCCCCAAGGCCCGCTCCCGCTGTTTCTGCGAAAGCAACAACTTCGTAATTTGCTGAGGCGCACTAGACGCGCGCCCTTATCGATACGAACACTTGGCTCTACGTAGATTATATTTAAAGTGTCTTTTATATTGCGTTAGTTTCCGGGTTATCAAGAGTAAGAGGAAGCGCACTTCGTGATGGAAATAACGCAAACGGTGGCTGTCGTAACAAATCTAGATCTCTAACCGATCGCCCCTGCCATTGTGCGACGTGTTTTGCAGAGAGCACAGTGTGTCAATACTACTTAGTCCAATTAACTACCTTCATGCCGTAGGACAGTCACCAAAAACGTCTAATGTCAATTTTGAAAAAATCTGGTCAGTAGTTACCATTTGTCTCGACTGCTTGTTATGAATGATATTTAGTTTTAAGAGATTAAACGGTGGTTTCTTGGAATACGACAGCTATTCGGGAAGTAAAGTACGATCGGGTTCGACATGAGAACCACAGTGAAAATTGGAAGAAGCTTTTCACACATGTGTAGGGCGGTGTCTCTAGTATGCTCGTCGATTGCGTCACGTCGCTGTTTTGAGTTCTGAGCGCCCAGTGCGCACGTAAATACGCCTAGAAAATAGTATGTTGTATGTTAACCGGGGACCTAGAAACGACGGAGAGGCTCCGTCTCCGCCGCAGCCGCAGTGGTCCACAACCCCACGACGACTACCGCAGTCCACTTCACCCCTCCGCCACCCCACACCGAAACAAGGATTATTGTGCGGTTCGGTCCCCGGTGGACACCCCCCCACCCCCCGTCCCACCCAGGGAACACCAGACGAGTGTAACCCCTATGTTTGCGTGGTAGAGTAATGGTGGTGAACCCGTACGTGGAGAACTTGTCTGCGCAGCAATCGTCGACATAGTGTAGCTGAGGCTGAATAAGGGGAACCAGCCCGCATTCGCCGAGGCAGATGGAAAACCGGACCTCGACACAAGTCCGCCGGGCAGATTCGTGCTGGGGACCAGGCGCTCCTTCCTGCTCCGGAAAGCCGTGCGTTAGACCGCTCGGCTAACTGAGGCGGCTAGAAAATAATACTTTCCACCAACTACGTGTGCCTGCGGGGAGATGTAGCCCGATTTCATACAGCCTACAAAACGTAACTGCAATGTATTTCGCCGCGCGGGATTAGCCGAGCAGTCTAAGGCGCTGCAGTCATGGACTGTTCGGCTGGTCCCGGCGGGGGTTCGAGTCCTCCCTCTGGCATGGGTGTGTGTGTTTGGATAATTTAGGTTAAGTAGTGTGTAAGCTTAGGGACTGATGGAAAAAATGGCAGAACTACTTAAACCTAACTAACCTAAGGACATCACACAACACCCAGTCATCACGAGGCAGAGAAAATCCCTGACCCCGCCGGAAATCGAACCCGGGAACCCGGGCGCGGGAAGCGAGAACGCTACCGCACGACCACGAGCTGCGGGCGGGACTGATGACCTTAGCAGTTAAGTCCCATTAGATTTCACACACATTTGAACATTTTTTTGCAATGTATTTCCTTCTTCGTGTCAATTCTCGGCAGCACACTGCAGGGGCTACGAAGATGCTACTGCAGCGGTTTCGAAGGGAAGCCTATCGTCGCCCACCATACAGTCCGGACGTGCCCTCCTCTGATATTCATCTCTGCTCTCACGAACCGTTGGATATCAAGGCACAATTTTGGCACAGGCAACGAGCTGCACGCCGGCGTAGAGAATTGGCGGAAAGCACAGGCCGCTGCCTTGTATGAAGAGGACAATAGAAAGTTGGAACAACGCTAAGATAAATGTGTAAGTTCGAGCGGCGACTATGTACAGAAGTAGTTGGAAGGTGTAGCAAACTGTTGCAAATAAAACATTTTCGATTTTCACTGTGATTTCCATTTCGCAACTGATCTGACGTTACTTTCAGAATAACCCTCGTAGATTTACATCCGACCCCTTTAAGTCATTGTGTGACGTGTGTCGCAGAGAACACAGAGTACCGGTATTAGTTAGTCCAGTAAACTATCTGGATGAGCTCCGACAATGACAAAAAGCATCTACTAACAATCTTGGTAAAATCTGATCAACAGCTACCTCTTGCTTCCGACTACTTGTTATGTGCGATATTTAGGGGTTAGACGGTGGTTTCTTGTTCTCCCAGTAACTAATTTTGTTCGACACCGGATAATGATAGCACGAATTCCTTCTTCAATATACATACAATTACAGTTTGTGTTATACAACCTCCATTAGTCACGAGACTGCAGGTCTAGTTTGATACCAGCAATAAATAAAGAAATAAGTGAACATCCACGAATGACAAAAGAGTGTATAAAATATACTGCTCAAAAGAATTACAGAAACACATATATCAAAGTCCGGTATGCGAAATCTGTTTTTACGCAGGCAGTATCTGTGGTCTTATTGCATATCCTGAGACCTTCCCTTTCAATATATGCAACGACTATTCATTCGCCATCTATCGACTGTCTTATGCGTTGCAGAATCAGTTGACCCCTCAGAAAGAAGTCAGTATCGGTGTCCCAGTGTTCTTTAGTGAGGTATACCGGCATCAGTTGTCATTTGTGGACGTAGTATTGAACCAAGCACATGCAATACGACATCTTAATGCAATACAAATTGCAACGGCAGTGTGTTTGATACGAGAAGGATTGATTTTCCGTCGTGTTGCTCCAGATGCCAGTGTCATCCGTAGGTTATGGACACGCTACAGGGGTGCAAGACAGTACACATGGCGAGTTGGAAAAGGTCATCGACGCATTACAGCCCGCGTAGAGAGCAATATTTGAGTGGTTCCAGGAGTAACTCAGGGGAGTGTCGTATGAGCGTTGCTATTCACAATATACATAAATGACCTTGTGGACAACATCGGAAGTTTACTGAGGCTTTTTGCGGATGATGCTGTAATACATCGAGAGGTTGTAACAATGGAAAATTGTACTGAAATGCAGGAGGATCTGCAACGAATTGACGCATGGTGCAGGGAATGGCAATTCAATCTCAGGTAGACAAGTGTAATGTGCTGTGAATACATAGAAAGAAAGATCCTTTATCATTTAGATACAATATAGCAGGTCAGCAACTGGAAGCAGTGAATTCCATAAATTATCTGCGAGTAGACATTAGGAGTGGTTTAAAATGGAATGACCATATAAAGTTGATCGCCGGTAAAGCAGATGCCAGACTGAGATTCACTGGAAGAATCCTAAGGAAATGCAATCCGAAAACAAAGGAAGTAGGTTACAGTACACTTGTTCACCCACTGCTTGAATACTACTCACCGGTGTGGGATCCATACCAGATAGGGTTGATAGAAGAGATAGAGAAGATCCAACGGAGAGCAGCGCGCTTCGTTACAGGATCATTTAGTAATCGCGAAAGCATTACGGAGATGATATAGAAACTCCAGTGGAAGACTCTGGAGGAGAGACGCTCAGTATCTCGGTACGGGCTTTTGTTGAAGTTTCGAGAACATATCTTCACCGAGGAGTCAAGCAGTATATTGCTACCTCCTATGTATATCTTACGAAAAGATCATGAGGATAAAATCAGAGAAATTAGAGCCCACACAGAGGCATACCGACAATCTTTCTTTCCACGAACAATACACTGGAATAGAAGGGAGAACCGATAGAGATACTCAAGGTATCCTCCGCCACACACCATCAGGTGGCCTGCGGAGTATGGATGTAGATGTAGATGTAGACATATCTGCATTGCGGCGGCGTAGAGCTACGGCCAGAGCACTGAAAGACGATCTCAGAACGGCCACAGGAGTCGCTGTGTCCGATTAGACTACAGAGAACAGATTACGAGAAAGGACCTTACGAACCAGAAGTGCTGTTCGATTACCCAACTTGACCCGACATCTCGCTTCTCGCCTTCAGTTCTATCGTTCCAAAGTGAACTACCAACTTCGTCACCAACGAAACGTGTTATTCACAAACGAGTCCAGATTTCCTCTGAAATTAGGAGATGGCCACGTTCCTGTTTGGAGACGCCGTGATAAGCGGTATCTGCCAAGTGTTCGCCAGGAAATCGACTGATTCGGCCGTGATACTGAGGTGGTGTGGGGAAGTGTCAGTGTTGACAGCCGTACGGACCTTGACATTGTACATGGCCGCTTTGCCGCCTCGTGGCAGCTGCACTAGGGAGTGGCTCCTTCATTCCTTGACAAGCACGATAATGCCAGGGCCCAGGGATTGAGACAGCAGGGATATCTTGCGAACCCTCGACATTGAAGTAGTGGAATGACCAGCGGTGAGTCCCAACGTAAGCCCCATCGAGAATGTGTGGGACATGCTTGACAGACGTGTTCGAGGTCGTCCTGCTCCACTACAGATCCTCCAAGAATTCTCAAGGGCTCTCGTTAAAGAAAGGGGAAGATTACCACAGGGTGACTTCCGCAGGCTTATACGGAGTATGACATTTAGGTGTCAAGGAGGGCATACAGAGCATACATATTACTGAAACTCTGAAAGTCTAGGATGACGTGACGAACGATTGTTTCCACTTTAAGTAAGACACGTAACGAATATTCCTGTTCTTGTCATTAAATGAATGAGGCTGTAATGATGTTTTCTTGTGTGCTCAATCTTTGAAAGATAAAGGTACAATTCGGTATCATAAGCATTCATTAATTATTGTCCAGTGGATTATGACACACGCCCAAAGTCATGTTTGTCCTATTCTTCTGAACAGTGCAGAGCCCATATAAGGACTGCGGAAAGTAAGTTACACATGTCCTCACACGCTGAGACCGTTTTACTACAAGAGTGACGCGACTTTACCACACGATGTTCGCCCGCTTTTGCAACACATATACCAGTCGTATCTGCATGACCTAAAACGTTGTCTCCAAAAGTTGCTTCAAGATTTAGTGTCTTTTTGCGGCGGTTTTCGCAAGCTTAAAACACCATTTCTTCCAGACCTACTGCTCTTTCAAGTCAGCTATCGCGAAAACGAAACTTACGGTAACATGAAATTGGAGACATGCTGACCAATAGGTAACCGAGCTACTCAACTCGCAGCCACTTGCCATGCTGACGTATGGAGAGACGGCTGTTGGTGTTGCAGTGGAAAAAATGTTCAAATGTGTGTGAAATGTTATGGGACTTAACTGTTAAGGTCATCAGTCCCTAAGCTTACACACTACTTAACCTAAGTTATCCTAAGGACAAACACACACACCCATATCGAGGGAGGACTCGAACCTTCACCGGGACCAACCGCACAGTCCATCACTGCAACGTCTGAGACCGCTCAGCTAATCCTGCGCGGCGTTTCAGTGGACTCGTAACCATTTACGCGTCTAAATTCGGATTTAGAGAACATTTGGATACGTCACTGTAATAAGTATATGGCTGTATGGTCAGCATAAACAAGTGCCAAACTGAATAACACATCCTCGTAAAGAGTCACCAAAATAAAAGAGGTCCTAAAACTGCATACGAAACTCAATACTTAACGTTATGCAGTTGCTATTTTACATGGTGACGAGGGTATATGATGAATGAAAACGTGCGTTACATAAATTCGAACCCTGCTAAAGACTGAAGAAGATAAAAAACTGAGGCTCCAAATGTCCCGACATGGATTCATACGGCAATATCCTACAACACTAGGAGGTCCGTCTGGCAGGTTTACCTTACGACCAACAGATATTCTGTATGGATCAGGTAGTGATAGAGGGTGGAGCAGGGAACAGTCTAGATATGGACGGGAAATATGATGTAGGTGGTGACCTGGTAATGGTTGCTAGTCAAACTGGTGGCACTAATGTGCATTTCGGGCAAATGTTTCAGCGTCGTGATCGGCCTCATTTTAATCCGGCTGCTAGGCGCGTTAACATGGGTCTGGAGAGGGCGCTGATGGCAGATGGTATGGGACACATTTCAGTGGCGCCAGTTGGCTCTATCAGTAGATCGAGTTTCAATAGGCATGGTCTGGACCTCAATAGGTATGGGAAGGGGAGGCTGGTTAAGCTTATAGGTGACAGGGTAGTGCATGGTGGTGCGTTCAGTCGTGGAAAAATTCCTGTAGTAGTTGGTGTTAGAGCTGCACCTTTTTTAGATTTAAGTCAGATGATAGGTATGCCCAATCAAAGGAAGTCCCTGTAACTAAGGCCTCACCTTCAGAGGATTCTATGTTTCCAAGTAGAGAAGTAATTAGCATATTTCATCAAAATATAAGAGGTATTAGAGACAAAGTTAGTGAACTGATTACAGATGTTGACTCTGAAATTATTGGTATGCCGAAACACCACTTAAATAATTTGACAATTCAGAGTCTTCCTTTACCACAATACAGATTAGGTGGCTGTTTTTCAAGGAGTTTCTTGCGGGGGGGGGAGTGCCTATGTACGTAAAAAACAGTATTCCATTTAAGCCCATAGATGTATCACGACACTGCACTGAACAAATATTTGAATGTTTTGGAGTGGCAGTTGAATTTATGGAAAGTAATCTTTTAATGGTTGTTGTTTATAGGTCTCGTAACTCTGACTTTAGAGCATTTCTGCTCAAACTAGACAGGGTTCTTGATTCACTTTGTAGGAAGTACCAGAAATTAGTTATAAGTGGTGACTTCAATGTAAATTTTGTATATGATGGTGCAAGAAAAAGGATGTTGGTAGATATTCTAAATTCATATTATCTGATGCAGATTGTGTTTTCTCCAACTAGGGAGTAGAGGGGCAGTAGCACAACCATAGACAATATTTTTATTCATTCTTCAGTACTAGATGGACATTCTGTTAGTAAAAGGATGAATGGCCCTTCAGACCATGATGCACAATTTTTAACACTAATAGGCTTTTGTACTAAACAAATGTCACATATAATTACAAACTATGTAGCAAAGTTAATCCAGCAGGAACAGAGAGATTTTTGAACAAAAAGGGAGAAAGGGATAATGTAGACAATTTTAAACCTATTTCTATGCCATCGGTGTTTGCTAAAGTTATTGAAAGGGCTATGTATGTAAGGCTCTGAGCACTATGGGACTTAACTGCTGAGGTCTTCAGTCCTCTAGAACTTTGAACTACTGAAACCTAACTAACGTAAAGACATCACACACGTCCGTGCCCGAGGCAGGATTCGAACCTGCGACCATAGCGGTCGCGCGGTTACGGACTGTAGCTCCTAGAACCGCTCAGCCACTCTGGCCGCTTATGTATGTAAGGATAATTGATCATTTTATATCAAACAATTTGCTATCAAATGTACAGTTCGGCTTTAGGAGTCGTTTAGCATCTGCAACTGCTGTGTGCTCCTTTCTCTTTGAGGAACTGGATGGGTTAAACAAAAAGCTTTCGAGCGCTAGGCATATTTTTTTTATTTAACTAAGGCGTTTGGTTGTGTTGATCACAAAAAAATTGCTCCAGAAGTTGGACCATTGCGGAATACGGGGAGTAGCTCACAATTGGTTCACCTCTTACTTTAGCAACAGACAGCAAAAGATCACTATTCACAATGTTGAGAATGCCTGTGATGTGGGGGTCTTACTGGGGTACAGTCAAGTGGGGGTGTTCCAGGGATCAGTGCTGGGGCCACTCCTATTCCTTAGTTATATAAATGATATGCCCTCTAGTATTATGGGTAACTTTAAAATATTTCTGTTTGCTGATGACACTAGCTTGGTAGTAAGGGATGTTCTGTGCAACATTGGCTCGGTTTCAGACAGTGCAATTTTATGTGCAACAACATGCAAGTTCATTGCTCGAAGAAGTTTTTACAGTTTCTAACACGCAATTAAAAAAAAAAAACAAAAAAAAACCTGGCGTTTTAATTTCACAGTGTGGGCACATGATTAGTGAAACTAATCAGTTCAAATCGCTAGGTATTCAGTTAGGTAGTAAACTGTCGTAGGAGGCCCACGTTCAGGATCTTGTTCAAAGACTGAATGCTGCCATTTTTACTATTCGAAAGGTATCTGAAGTTAGTGATCGTTTTACACGACAATTAGTCTACTTTGCTTATTTTCATTCGCTTATGTCGTATAGTATTATATTTTGGGGTAACTCTTCCCATCCTAAGAGGATATTTTTGGCTCAGAAACGGGTAGTTCGGGCAATAAGTGGTGTACGTTCACGACCGTCTTGTCGACCCCTGTTCACGAGTCTGGGGGTTTTGACATTGGCCTCTCAATATATATATTCCTTACTGTCATTTCATGTTAACAATATTGGCTTATTCCCAAGAATAAGCAGCTTTCACTCATTTAATACTCGGCACAAACCAAACATGCATTTGGATCGGACTTCATTAATTCTTGTACAGAAAGGTGTGCAGTATACTGCTGCATCCATTTTCAATAAGCTACTGCTCGAATTCGAAAATCTTAGCAGTAATCCACGCGCTGAAGCATTCATTTCCTCTAGCGTCACTCCTTTTATTCTGTCGAGGAGTTCCTTGAAAAATTTAACTGATTCTTATTGTATTGTTGATTGCGTTTACTTAAACTTATGGATTGACGTTTTTCGGGTTCATAAACATTTTATTTTTATCTGTTATTACTTTTATGTTGTAATTTCATTTAATGACACGTTCCATGGTCTTGGAGATTTGCTTCTAAATTTGGTCCTACGGAACTTGACGTGTAAATAAATAAATAAAGATGCAAGTCATTCTTTATAACATTATGACATGAAGGATATTTTGTTTCCACTTGCAAAGCTAGACAGTTCATTTCTCTGCAGGCTATCTTTCACTTGAAAATTCTTTTTCTGGCGTTCGGCTCTTCCCGAAAAATTTTCTAATGACCTCTTTGCAGTTTAGATTAAGTCTTTGTGAAATACCACAAAACACGAGTTTCAGCTGACTGACAACCTCTTTCGGTAAGCTGCGAAATAAACTGATCTGACAAAAGTCACATGATACCTCCCAGTATCGTGTTGGACCTCCTGTTGCCCGGCGTAGTACAGCAGCTCGACGTGGCATGGACTGAACAAGTCCTTAGAACGAAATTAGGATTATATTAATACCGGCAGCTGCTCACGGGCGTTGATACATATCAACGGGGACAGGTGAAAATGTGTGCCCCGACCGAAAGAACAGACTCCATATCCATATAAGTATAAAGTGGTTGGAAGTCCCCAGCAGAAATATTGAGCAATGCTGCCTCTATCGCCGTTCATAATTGCGAAAATGTTGCCTGTGCAGAATTTTGTGCACGAACTGACCTCTTGATTATGTCTCATATACGGTCGATCGATGGGATTCATGTCAGGCGGTCTGGGTGGTCAAACCATTCTGTCGGACTGTCCAGAATGTTCTTCAAATCAATAGCGAAAAACTGTGGCCCATTGACATGGCGAATTGTCATCCATAAATATTCCATCGTTGTTTGGGAACAAAATGTCCATGAACGGCTGCAAATGGATTCCAAGCAGCCGAACATCCAGTTTCTCCCATGTAAACACAGCACGCACCAATACGGAGGCCCCACCAACTTGCAGAGTGCCTTGTTGACTACTTGGGTCCATGGCTCATAGTGTGTGTGCCACACTCGAACCCTACCATCAGCTCTTACCAACTAAAATCAGCACTCGTCTGACCAGGTCACAGTTTTAGTGTCATCTAAGATTCAATCGATATGGTCACGAGCTCAGGAGTGGCGCTGCAGGTGAAGTCGTGGTGTTAGAAAAGGCATTCGCATCGGTCGTCTGCTGACATAGACCGTTAACGCGAAATTGACCCGTACTGTCCTAAGAGACACATTGAGTTCTGCGTTTATTTCACTCACTGTTATTGTCTCTTAGCACTGACAACTCCATGCAAACGCCAGTGCTCTAGATCGTTAATTGTAGGTTGTCGGTCACTGCATGGTGAGAGATAATGCCTGAAAAGTGATATCCTCGGTACATTCTTTACTCTGTGGACCTTGGAATATTGAATTTCCTTAAGATTTACGAAAGGGAATGTCCCATGCGTGCGCATGTGTGTAGCTCCAACTACTAATTCGCGTTCAAATTCTGTTAATTCCCGCTGTGAGCCATAATCACGTCGGAAACGATTTCGCAAGAATTACATGAGTGCAAATGACAGCTCTGCCAATTCACTGCCCTTTCACACGTTGTGTATGCGATATTACTTCCACCTGTATATGTGCACATCGCTGTCCAATAACTTCTGACACCTCAGTGTACTTCACAGGCTTTCGCACGAATAGGGCATGAAACTGAGACATTGAGCCGTGCACGGCTCGCGTTTATCCCATTTTTGTTTATCATCTTCTATTACGGCACTGCCGCCTCGTTTTCTTATTCCATTTACTGGCGTCACTAACTTGCTGCCTTACTTGCCTATGAGTGGCAGCAGCAGCGCGTATCGATAAGTGCACTGACGTACCATCTCTGGAGCGACCGATAGTATTTCCGGGTCGTCGTGTGTCTGCCAATCAGCTCGGGACGGAGAAGTAGTGAAGTCGGGAACGGAGCGCCGGTGAGGCGCGGACGGCCAGTGCTCGCCGACCACTGGCGACAAACATGAGCTGTCTGACGGAGGGAGATTGGAGCGGAACGACCGTTGGTTGGTCGTTCGGTTGGTCGTCTCATCGGCCGACGTATGCTTAGTCCTTTCACCGTTTCCGGACCTGGGTAGTTAATTGGTTGGCATGGAGCAGCGAGTAAATTTCCGCGGCGCGTTGTTTGGCTGGGCCCGCTGGCGGCCTCTATGAGGTGTAAGAGTGTGTGGTGCTGTTCCCATTGCCTCGAGGTTCTTGGCTCACCGATACTGGACATGAAAGTTGAGTTTTGACTTAATCTACCAGCAAGTCACGACTGTTCACATTGTGTCGTTCGGAGTTCATTGTCGGCTGTTGGGATATTCCCGCAAGCAACTAATAAATAAAAAAAAACCTGATGTTGTGTTGTTTTAAAAAAAAAAATCTTTGGCTCTTGTAATGTTTGATCAAATAAAAGGTTGTATGTTCGAGTGTAACTGACAGCCGCTTATTTTGGCCCCTTTCCACAACTTAAACTACCTTTCCTGTCCTACGGGTTTAGCTGGGCATCTCAGACATCATTCTAACGTTGCAAATCATGAGTAGTAACAGTTTAAGAGAACATAAATGTTGGATTTTCACATCTCTCTGACTCATTACAAACGAAGCACAAAATCAGTAGGACAAAGAAGAAATATGGATTCACCCAGTTTTGAAGGGACCATCCCGTCAGTCGCTTCAGGTGATTTAGGAAAATCACAGAACATTTTAGGAAACAAGGCTCCCGGGCACATATTTTCATTTCACTTCTCACATATAACTGTCCAGCGTTTACTTCGCACTGTAGGTGCCGGCCGGAGTGGCCGAGCGGTTAAAGGCGCTACAGTCTGGAACCGCACGACCGCTACGGTCGCAGGTTCGAATCCTGCCTCGGGCATTGATGTGTGTGCTGTCCTTAGGTTAGTTAGGTTTAAGTAGTTCTAAGTTCTAGGGGACTTATGACCACAGCAGTTGAGTCCCATGGTGCTCAGAGCCAGCACTGTAGGTGTGTCAATACTAGTCACTCAAAGAGCCCCTTAGCAAAATTTGCCACCCATACACCGGTCTTTATATTCAAAATTTGTCATACAACCTCTCGACTAACTCTTGAACTAAGTTGATCATCAGCGCTTTTTCTTCCTTTTGCACACAGAATGGCACTTTTAAACAACGATGAATACTTTGGAGAAGAAAAACTTAGCCGAGATCGCTACAAAAAGTATATAGTAGATAAATAGTTTCTATAAATCTAATTTACCATCTTCAGATGTGTAATAATATTTTTGATGATTTCTTCATGACAGAATACTACTGATAATCCCACCTTTCCTTGACATTATCGCTAAGTCAGCGACAAATACAAAGAAAAAAATATATTTTAAGCTTATTATAAGAAACAGAATTTAGAATAAATGCTAAAAAAATTTTAATAAATTATTAAAATCAAAATACAGTGGTGTTCAATCCAGTATCTGAAGCCAGCGCAATCAATCTGAAAATTACACCATTATAGTGCTACGCATCACATATATTGCACCAAAAAATTTTAGGCGATGTGATAGCCTATAATAGGACCTTAAGAACTACGTAGAATACCAAGAGAAAACAGTCAAAAATAATTACAGTAGATACAGGATGGTATTCAATTGTTAGGAAGTGGAAATTTTTCAGATCCTAACCTTTAATCCTTCGGGAATTATTGGACAATGGTTTGACGTGGAATTCGAACTACTTTAGTTTGTATACCGTCACGTAGAAGAAGGTATAATTAGATGAATGACAAACACTAACTTCACTTAACGAAGGTTTATTCAGCACTTGCACATATAAGAGCGCTGAGCGAACTGCCTCCGGCCAGAACACATACGGTATATACACAGCTACAGAACATCCCAGTAAAATGATTCTTGATATTTGTGGGTACTTCTAGAATGTTCTCGAATCGAATATAGAAATTAAAATTGTACAATACAGGTAAGTTTTGAACTCACGACCCTCCATGCAATAGTTCAGCGGCATAACCCTCCACCACGTTGCTAATCAGCTTCTTCTGCGAGCCCTGCTTAAGAGAACAGGGTCTCGGTGTCACGTCCTCCTAGTCCGCACACTGCGACTGCCGATGACTGATGCTCGCCCTGGCGGTGATATTCTTAGAGCTTCTTTTGCCACTAGTATCTTCGTTGCCTTTCCGCTTGTTGCCTATCGCTGGAGCTTCGAATTTACCCTGGGTGGCAGGATACTTGTAGGGCTTCATTCGAAGGACGTGGACCGTATCTCTGATCTTTCGTCTTCTTGTGCCGGGGTCGAAATCTTCAGCCTTATAAGTAACATGAGACAATTGTCTTACAACCTTATAAGGTCCAAAGTAGCGCTTGAGGAGCCTCTCAGAGACCCACCTTCCAAACAAGAGAGTAGATCCAGACTAGGTCACCAAGCTGGTAGACAACAGGGCGGTGGCTCGCGTCATACCTTCGGCGATCGTTTTCTTGAGCCTGCAGCGTGCGGAGTCGGGCTAATTGCCGAGCTTCCTAAGCTCTAGTTAACACCTGGCCGATATAGTCGTCATCCACGTCATCAGGATGTAACGGAAACACAGTGTCCACCGTCGTCGTTGCCTCACGCCCATGCACCAAGAAAAATGGCGTAAATCCTGTGGTGTCTTGTTAGACGGTGTTGTAGGCAAACGTTACGGTAGTTAGCACCTCATCCCATTTGCTCTGCTCAACATTGACGAACATTGACAGCATTTCGGCCAGGGTCTTATGAAGGCGTTCAGTAAGCCCGTTAGTTTGCGGATTGTATGCAGACGTCATATGATGAGTAATGTTGCACCGACGGTTTATCTCTGTCACAAGATTCGACTGAAAAACTTTCCCTCGATCCGTAATTAACGGCCTTGGGGCTCTGTGTTTTAATACAAAGTCTTTTACGAAGAATTTGGCTACCTCGAATGCTTTGGCTGTTTTCACGGCTTTTGTTAATAGCAAAGCGTGTAAGATAATCAGTGCAAACAATAATCCATTTATTGCCACTGGGAGACGTTGGAAATCGTCCGAGGGGGTCGATGCCAACACGCTGGAAAGGCATTTCGGCTGACGGAATTGGTATGAGTCGGCGAGGTGGTTTCTGAGGAACTGCATTACTCCTCTGGCACTCTCGACAATGCGACACATAGTGACGGACACTCCTAAATAAACAAGGCCAGAAAAATCTCTTACGGATCCTATCATATGTCTTAATAAATCCTAAATGTCCGGCCTCAGGTGAGTCATGGAATTTCTGTATAAATCTAAGCGCATGTGTTTAGGAATCACTGGTAGCCACCTCTTTCCAAACGGATCAAAGTTTTTCTTGCAAAGTAATCCATTAACTACCTTAAATTGTCCTTTTACATCCTCTGACCGATTTAAAGCAAGCATAATTTGAGATATCTTAGAGTCCTTTTTCTGCTCAGCAGGGAGATCCTGGAGTGCAGCGAGACAGTCACTATCTTCGTCAAAGTCTTGATGGTCTTGCACAGGGTTTCTTGAGAGACAATCGACATCTTGGTGTTTTCTTCCACTTTTGTACATTACGGTAATGTCACACTCTTCAAGGTGTAGTGCCCACCTGGCGAGTCGTCCTGTTGGATCCTTATGACCTGTCAACCTACAAAGTGAATGATGGTCTGTAACAATTGTGAATGGCCTCTCTCATCATACAGGCCAAATACAGGGTCAGTCGTCAGAGCTATTCGCAGCACATCGAAAGAATCTTGTTGAGCACCACCCCAGATAAATTTAGCATCTGCTTTTAACAACTCTTGGAGTGGCCTGGCGTTGATAAAAAAGTCTTTGATAAAACGACAGTAATAAGAACATAATCCGAGGAAGCTTCTCATATCTCTAATATTTTTAGGAATAGGAAATTCTGTTATAGATCTCACCTTTTCTGGGTCTGACCGCACACCTTCGTTTGACACAAGGTGTCCAAGTATTTTGATTTCTTTTGCTAAAAAGAGACACTTTCTTGGATTAAGTTTTAATTGGTTCAAATGGCTCTGAGCACTATAGGACTGAACTGCTGAGGTCATCAGTCCCCAAGAACTTAGAACTACTTAAACCTAACTTACCTAAGGACATCACACACACCCATGCCTAAGGCAGGATTCGAACCTGCGACCGTAGTGGTCGCGCGGTTTCAGACTGTAGCGCCTATAACAGCTCGGCCACACTGGCCGGCGATTATGTTTCAGCCCGCCTTGTTGGAAACTCTTAAGAACGGCCCTCAGTCTTTTTATACGTTCATCAAATGTCTCTGAGAACGCTATAATGTCATTTAAATAACAAAGACACTTGGTCCACTTCAGGTGCCTTAGAAGGTTATCCATCATACGTTCAAAAGTTGCTGGTGCATTACACAAACCAAACGGCATTACCTTAAACTCATACAGGCCCTCAGGGGTGATAAATACAGTTTTCTCACGATCAGCCTCATCTACTTCGATTTGCCAATATCCTGAGTACATGCCCATGATTGAGAAAAACTTAGTCCCCTTCAGACAGTCTAAGGTATCGTCAGTTCGTGGAAGAGAATAAACGTCCTCATTAGTTATCTTATTAAGCTTCCTCTAATCAACACAAAAGCGCCAACTGCCATCCTCCTTCCTGACGAGGACCACTGGTGACGACCATGGGCTCTGCGAACGCTGAATGATGTCATTCTTCATCATTTTCTCTACCTCGTCTCGAATTATTCAACGTTCCGTTGCTGACACACAGTATGCTCTCTCCAATACTAATCCCGTAGTACACTGTCGATTTGTTTAGTTTGCTCTTCCCCTGTGGATTTAAACATTCAGAGAACTCTTGAAGAATGACAAGTAGCTTCTTCTGTTGTTCCTTAGTGAGATCTGGTGATAGTCGAGCTAGAAGATCTTATCTCGTAGTGGTAGCGCTAATTTCGTTCGCAGACTCAGCATAGGAGATTTCTATGATGCTCAGCTGTTCTTCAATTAACGGCTCAGCATTTGCTACGCACATGCGTCTTGGAAGGATCTGTGGTTTTCAGCGACAGTTAACTATCAATAGTTCACCGAGTCCGTTCTTAAACGAGACGAGACAGGCTGGGATCACCAAGTTATTCTTCAGTGGTATGCTTCTCTTACATTCCACTACAAGATCAATGGGTTGATGCATGACATGACACGTAACAGTTACATTTCTGGCGCTGACTGCAGGAATGATCACTTCATCCAGCACACATAGTCTCCACACACTCGGATGCACGTCTTCCTGTCCACAGTATCTCATCCCGTTTAGCATAATCTTCGAGAAACCACAATCTATAATTACCTGAGAAGCTTTCAAAAAATCCCATCCGAGAACGACGTCTTGACTACACTCTTGTAAGACGATGAATTCTAAGGGCTGTGTATGGCCACTTATACCCACACGAATTGTACATCTTCCTGTAGGTTTTACATATTTCCCATTAGCCACCTTCAGCAGAGATGTTTTGCTGTTGACGAATATGGTTTTTTTCTGCAAATGGCGACGTTACTTCTCCGAAATGACTGAAAATGATGCTCCAGAGTCCACAAGAGCTTGGGTTGGTCGGCTATCCATGAGGATATCGACGTAGTTTCCTATCATTTTTGTAGTGATCTTCGGCGAAGGATTTTTCTCTTCGGCGGCCTCATCTCCAAGGAAGGTCACACCCTTTAGTTTTCCAGGTTGCGGCGTCTAGGTTATCGGCTGGAGCTTCTAAACGGCAATGGAGACCTTGATCGGCGTGTTGGGGAGCGTCCTCTCAAGCAGCTAGCTTGCGGCGTTGGTGACCAAGTCGTCCTGCACCCACATCTTCTTGTTCATCTTCGCGTCCCGGAGTTGGCGTCGGCTAAGATCGGTCTGCTGTCTTCTGGTTGGTTATCCTGGGTCCTCCAGACGTCAGTCTTCCTAGGTGCCGAAACAGGTTCCTCATGCGGCATTGTAGGAACGTAACTCCGCCTGGGTCTCGTCTTTTTCACCGTTTTAAAGGGAAATGAAGGACGAGAGATTGGGTTTAATGTCTGTTCCACTTCCTCCCTTACGACCTCTTGAAGCGTCTCGGGTTTTTGCTCGCCGTGCAATCCAAGTGCCTTCTGAACTTCCTCTCTCGCTATCTGACGAAGAACACTTATGAAATCAGTTGCTTCCTCCATCACAGACATCAATACATCATTTGGAAGCCGTTCAAACTTCTTGCGTGTAATTCTTCTTTGATGCATTGTTTCGATATACTGGCACCATTTTATGAAGTCGTCTGCTGTCGGAACCTCCTTCAGGAGTAGCGCTTGATACATGTCCTTAGCAACACCCTTCATGAGATGTGTAACCTTATCTTCCTCTTTAATTCTAGGATCCATTATTTTACACAGCTTCAAGACGTCTTGAATGCAGGATGCTGTAGTTTCTCCTGGACGCTGTGCCCTGCACTTTAATTTATCTTCAACCCTGCACTTCTGTCGTTGTGCGTCACCGAAATATTTGCGCAGTTCCGCCTGGAATACTTCCCAGCTTTGAACTTCTCCTCGTTGTTCTCATACCATTGCTTGGCAGTGCCCTCCAAAAAGAGAAATACGTTAGCCAAACACACGGTGTCATCCCATTTGTTAAATTTGGCTGTACACTCTTATATCTTCAGCCACTTGTTTGGATCTTGGCCACCGTCACCAGAGAACCCGGAAGGATGTCTCATGTGGTGGCACACAGCTGCTGTCATTCAAAAAATGGCTCTGAGCACTATGGGACTCAACTGCTGAGGTCATTAGTCCCCTAGAACTTAGAACTAGTTAAACCTAACTAACCTAAGGACATCACAAACATCCATGCCCGAGGCAGGATTCGAACCTGCGACCGCAGCGGTCTTGCGGTTCCAGACTGCAGCGCCTTTAACCGCACGGCCACTTCGGCCGGCCTAGCTGCTGTCATTATGACGTCCTCTTCTTCTTCTGTCTCCGGTAGATTGCGATCTGTTGAATATGGCTCGAACTCGGGTTTCTCACCACATAAACGGCGGCTCTGTCGTGGCCTGATGGGAGCCACTGTGTCGTCGATAATGTGCGCTATCACAGGTTCCAATACCCAGCGCCTCCACCAGAATAATGCCACGTAGAAGAAGGTATAATTAGATGAATGACGAACACTAACTTCGCTTAACGGAGGTTTATTCAGCACTTGTACACACAAGAGCCCAGAGCAAACTGTCTCCGTTCAGAACACATACAGTATATATACAGCTACAGAAGATTCCAGTACAATGATTCTTGATATTTGTGGATACGTCTAGAATGTACTCAAACCGATTAAAGAAATTAAAATTGTAAAGCCCAGGAGAGTTTTGAACTCGATACAACAGTTTAGTATCGTAACCACTACACCACAGTGCTACTCAGCTTAGTCTGCGACAGATGATGGTTTCCTTTATACCTTTTAGATAGAGGACTGTTGCATGCTGATGCTAGGTTGTTATTGTGTCTCACATCCAATTTGTCTGTTCTATAATAATTCGAACAATACGTTGGGGAACGTAGACCTGGAGCTGCACTGCTGTATAAACGAAAGATTATTGACTATTTCTTAATATCCTATTTAATCTCATTCTCTAGACCGAACGAAACATATGCTGTTGTTTAGGCAGTTGGATGTCTCGTATTTTGCTAATACTCCTTCAGTATTTTTTTGTTAAATGGTTTGAACGTAGACATCGAGCTACATAGCAGTACATACGTCGCATAAGTGGCGATATATTTCATATGTAGATAGCTAGCAAGGTTATAGCCTTCTAATCTTCAGATAGATATTAAAAAAACATTAGAAAGATTAGCGGCGGAAAGGAATCTTACAGAAATTCTTGTCAGGAAGGAAGATGTACTGTTGAGGTTACAGCAGAAGTTAACTTGGCGTCAGAGGAATAAGTGGACGTGGTGTATTGATGACAAAATGGCATGAACCACTCAAATGGGACATACATATATCGATAGCACTGGCGTTTTGTGGAGTTTTTTTCTAGGGGGTTCACTAGAAGAGGGTCTACGAAGTTTCAAATAACTAACACAAAAATGCAATAAATAAATAATTGCTGTACTCATTAAGAGCCGAGACTCTGTCACTGAAGCATTTTTTCAAGACTAGGGTGCTGCGTTTGAAATCTTTCTTGATGGAGAGTACTGCTATTGCTGTTAGTTTGTCTCACAGTACTTTGCAGAAATGCTTTTATTCTCTTCAGGTTAGAGAAAGAACGCTCACCTCAAATGATGTCGCCGGTATGGCAACACCCAGTTCCACGAGTTTCACAAAAAGTCTTCCTCAAATTATTTTAGAACAGGAATTGCAGAAGTGGAACAGCATCTGTGAAAGCTCTTAACTCGTTCCTCGTATATAGTGTCTGAAATACTGTCTCAGTCTATTTCATTAGGGAGAGATGTATTTTGCAAGATCTCTGCAGCAATGTTTGCAGAAATTGATTTGCACAGAAAACAAATTTTTCGGAATTAAGTAAATTTGCACTAAGAGAAAACGTATCTAACAACCATGACAAACTGTGAAAATATCATTGTCTTATCTCTGATGACTGATACAAAATCAGTGGCACCAATTTTCTTTCTGATTCAGTTATGGTAAACATCGAACATATAAGAAAGCAAATCATTCTGAATATGTTCGCATGTGCCTTTGAAAACAGTACCCTTCGAAAGATGATCGCTAAGCCTACCATCCAGTCCAGCAATGAAATTGAGAAGATCGCTGAGAATTCCGGATTTGATGGGTCATGTCCATGAGGTGGGAGCTCAGAGACACCACAAATTTTAATACAACACCCAATCTTAGAGGGTATGTAACGATATTTGAGTATCTGATCATTGTGTCTTTCAACTGACTACCTATAAGCACTATCCAGTTGTTGTGTAATATTCCATTTTCCAAAAATATTGAGCTCTACCTTTGGAGTCATATATGATTTGAACCACTCACATTTTTATTTATTTATTTTTTTATCTTCTGGGATAAATGTCAATGATCATCAGCACATCCAAATCGTTTCATACCCAGCATTTAATTTGGAAAGCAACCTACATTGAAAATAGTACAATTCGTTTGTGATATCACAACCACATAATCCAATCGACCTTCTCGTAAATGTTTGGTCTGAAAATTCTTAGAATTTCTTTACTTTTACTTTTAGTTTTCTTGAACAACTTAATTTCCGGCGTCAGTCTCCTTCAGTCCTTGCAACGGAGCTTATCTTCAAGCGACAGGGAAAAAGCGAATCAGTTTCCTAAAACTATGCATTGAAATATCACACGTATTGACTTCTTATTGTAGACACTGCACAACTGAGAACTGTGACTTCAACCTCACAACCGCATATCGAATCTTCTTGGGTGACAAACAGCAAGAGGTGGTCACGTTGTTGGTAACTTAAGTGCAACAAACAAGAGAAAACTAATGCCTGCCGTTGCTGACTAGACTCTTGTTGTTTTATCATTTTTAGTAATATACATGCTCAAAGGGGATCAGATATAAATTTCCGACTCAAGATCTGCTATTTATGTGTCACGTTGGTGGAACAACTTGGGAGAAAGAGGAATCGCGTTTCGACGAGGTTCAACAGCAGGACGGGAAGTTGAGGCTCCTGGTGGATACACGCCTGAGTGTTGCTCCAATGCTCAGAATAGGAAACACTTGCTTCCCCCTCTCAACGGACTCAGAGGCTGGAATGTGATCTTCCAGAGTGCAGAACCGGATTTTGCGCACTCGTCGGGCCGAGCATGTGAGAGTCGATCGCCAATTTCAAACACGATTGTAGACGTCGGCTGGGAGTTTCATATATGTTACTAAATAATTTGTCTGTCACCGAGGCAGGAGAGTGGATAACTTTAAATGTAAAATCTTTATGCACTGTAAAATTCTATCATACGCGAATATTTCTATGGGGATTCACTGTTACGTTGCGCCACAGGCCGAACAGCTGCTGGTCGTTATTCTAGGGTACAGCTTCGTGATTTTCTTTGCCCTGCCGCCAATATAATCGTTCTGAGTGGTTTTCTGGTCTGGGCAGACCAAATACTTTTTCTACACTAAAGTGAAATACTATAAAAGCGAATACAAAACTTCAACACCTGAAGGATGGATGGCAAATAGTTTCTTAAGATCAAATATGGAAGAAGAAGAAACGCAAACCTAATTGAACCAGGCGGTAATGAGTTGAGATTGTCGGGAAAAGACAATGCTTTCAGAATAGCACAAGTAGCTCGTCTATATGCCGATTTCGTTTCAGAAACGGAGCAGAAGCACTGTTGTGTGTTTGGAACGGTCACAGAAGTTCAGTAATAGGCAAAGAAAGAGCCTTTCTTCCCTGCACTGGTCGAATATTACATAACTGCAATTTGTCTGCGAAAGATACTATCTGTTACATAAATGTAAGATGTATAAAGGAGTTCTGGTAAAGTATTTGTGAACAAAATTAGGTGAGAATATCATTGATATCGAGGGTATGCAAAGATGCACAAGCAGTGACACGTTTGGTGTTCTTAGAGGGAATGTCGGCAAATTTTAAGAAACCTGAACTTTCAGACGCTTGAAAAACGTTATTAACTAACTACCAGCATCATCTTTAGAAAATCTGAAAGAAAGCAGCTTTCAGTAGGTAATGTAGTAAAACGGTATATTCTCTAACATTCTCCACCTTGGGAACTCGTGGAATACAGCTACATTAGTCAAGAGACAAGTAGTTATACTACACTCTTCCATAGAACAGTACGATAACAAGTACTACTTCCATTTTAATAATCTATAAAATATAGCCGTAAATATAAATTACTGAAGTGGCTCAATTTCTACGAACAGTAATGGCTTTCATATTTCCCATATTCTGACAAACCTTTCTCTGTACGTACATTTTGCAGCAATAAGTGGACCTCACAAAAGATCACACTAGAGGCGTTACTATAGACAATAAGATGCTGATTACCAGCCCGTCCATTCTGACCAAAATTGTTCAAAGTTCGGCCGGCTGGTGTGGCCGAGCGGTTCTAGGTGCTTCAGTCTGGAACCGCGCGACCGCTACGGTCGCAGGTTCGAATCCTGTCTCAGGCATGGATGTGTGTGTTGTCCTTAGGTTAGTTAGGTTTGAGTACTTCTAAGTTCTAGGGGACTGACGACCTCGGATGTTAAGTCCCATAGTGCTCAGAGCCATTTGAACAATTTGTCCAAAGTTCACTCATCTTTGGAAACGGGTAGACATTGATATATTTGTTCTACTATGTGCTTCAAAAACCGCTTTACATGTGTTATCATGTTTACAAGACAAAAAGAGAATTTCGTGTTTTCGATAAGTTAGACAGATGGACCCAATAGGAGCAGAAGTCAGAAACAGATCCGTCTACGCTGCTTCTAGTATTTTGGAAAACAATGATTTTTCTTCCCGTTGTCACTGTCAAATCAAATTACACTGTAGAGCCAAAGTAACTGGTGCACCTGCCTAACATCGTGTAGGGCCCACGCAAGCACGCAGAAGTGCCGCAACACGACGCAGTATGGACTCGACTAATGTCTGAAGTAGTGCTAGAGGTACTTGACACCATGAATCCTGCAGGGCTGTCCATAAATCTGTAAGAGTACGAGGGGGTGGATATCTCTTCTGAACAGCACGTTGCAAGGCAACCACATATGCCCAATAATGTTCATGTCTGGGAACTTTGGTGGCCAGCGGAAAGGTTTAAACGGAGAAGAGTGTTCCTGGAGCCACTCTGTAACAATACTGGACGTGTGGGGTGTCGTATTGTCCTGCTGGAATTACGCAAGTCTGTCGGAATGCGCAATGAACATGAATGGATGCAAGTGATCAGACAGGATGATTATGTACGTGTCACCTGTCAGAGTCGTATCGAGATGTATCAGGGGTCACATATCCCTCCAACCTAACACGCCTGTTACAGAGCCTCCACCAGCTTGAACAGTCCCCTCCTGATATGCAGGGTCCATGGATTCATGAAGTTGTCTCCGTATACGTACACGTCCATCCGCTCGATACAATTTGGCACGAGACTCGTCCGACCAGGCAATATGTTTCCAGTCATCAACAGTCCAATGTCGATGTTGACGGGCCCAGGCGAGACGTAAAGCTTTGCGTCATGCAGTCATCAAGGGTACACGAGTGAGCCTTTGGCTCCGACAGCCCATATCGATGATGTTTCGTTGAATGGATCACACGCTGACACTTGTTGATAACCCAGCATTGAAATTTGCAGCAATTTGCGTTAGGGTTGCACTTGTGTCACGCTGATTCTCTTCAGTCGTTGTTGGTCCCGTTCTTGCAGGATCTTTTTCAGGCCGCAGCGACGTCGGAGATTTGATGTTTTATCGGATTCTTGATATTCACCGCACACTCGTAAAATTATCGTTCGGGAAAATCCCCAGTTCATTGCCACCTCGGAGATGCTGTGCCCTATCGCTCTTGCGGCGACTATAATACCACCTTCAGTCCGTCTGCTTAGCTGGTAGAGTAATGGTGGTGTACACGTGCGCGGAGAACTTGTTTGCGCACCAATCGCCGACATGGTGTAGCTGAGGCGGAATAAGAGGAGCCAGTCCGCATTCGCCAAGGCAGATAGAAAAACCCCTAAAAATCATCCACAGACTGGCCGGCTCACCGGACCTCGACACAAGACCGCCGGGCGGATTCGTGCCGGGCACCAGGCGCTCCTCCGCACTCTGGAAAGTCGTACCTTAGATCACACGGCTAACAGGGCGGGCAGCTGGATGGTAACGTGCTCGCCTCCCATGCAAGCGAGCCCGGGTTCGATTTCCGGGCGGGTTGGAGATTTTCTCCACTCGAAGACTGGGTGTTGTGTTTTCCTAATCATCATTTCATCTTCATCACCGGGTCGCAAGTAGCTCAATGTGGCGGTTGAACTTCCCCGAATAGGGGCCTCCTTGCCAACGATGCCATAAGCTCATTTCCATTTTTATCACGTTCAGACCCATTTAAATTTTGATAACCTGTCATTGTAGCATCAGTAACCTGTCTAACAACTGCGCCAGACACTTGTCTTATATAGACGTTGCCGACCGCAGTGCCGTATTCTGCCTGTTTACATATCTGTGTATTTGGCTATACCAGTTTCTTTGGCGCTTTAGTTAAAACTGACCGTCGTCCCAATGGGTCAGCAAGCACTGGTTAGACGGTGCTATAGCGCCAAGCCCATACAGTATATTCCATCCAGCTATAATATTACCGAGTTCACACGATAATTTAAGCGCTAAGTGACGTGAACCATGGTTCGTCCTGTATGTCTGGGACTGCACATTATTGGGGAAGAGCTTCATTCAAGAGAAGTGGTTCAGCTAACTATATACAATTTACAACGAACGGAGAGAAAATTCACGTTTTTCTTGCCTTATTTTACGTGGTCCAGTCACATTAAAGTGGCCATCTCCTACGTACGACGTCAGCGTGCAATAACCACTCACAGAGGGCAGGTGACAGCGCTAAAGTGGAAGGTATACAAAGCGTGTCGAAGGGACGTAGAAAACAGTGCAGCCGTTGTCGTAATGCGGAAGCATTTAACTGACGTCCAAAAGCGCTCGTCTATTGGTTTGGGCCAAGGTTGTAAACATTTCTGAAACAGCTAAGTTTGTGATTTGTTTGCATGCCAATATGATTAAAGAATCGTTGTGAATGGCAAAATGGCGCAGTCCAAAACAGACATCGAATCAAATGTGGTGCACCCCTGGGTACAGATGACACTATTGAGCAACTGACCGTCCAGACGAACCAAGAGCCTAACAGTGGTGTCTCCTCAACGACCATTCAGCGAACATTGCTGCGTATGGACCTCTGCACCATGTACCTTGTTAATATACCCATACTGATTGCTGGTCATCAGCGACAAAGGCTGGAATTTTCATGCCAGTGCTGCTGCTGGACGTCCACTGAGTGACGACAGCTGGCCTTTTCAGATGACACATGACCACTGGCGTGTACAGCGTGAAACATCTGAAAGCAAACACCCTGCAACAATCGTCATCCAGGCTGGATGATCCCTGGGTGATCTTGTCATTTTGAAAGACACAATGGACCAACACAAGTATGTTGGGGACCATGTCTACCTCTAAACGCAGTTTGCTTTACCTCATCACGATGGCGCCTATCGGCATGACAATGCAATGAGTCACACAGATCTCACTGTATGAGCGTGGTTCAAAGAGCACCAGGACGAGTCTACCTTACTCCCTTGGTCACTGTACTCCCCCGATTTAAATCCAATCGAGACTCTGTGGGACCACCTCCATCAGCTGTTCGCGCCATGAATCCTCAACCGAAAACCTTGCGCAGTTAGCCTTGGTACTGGAGACCACTTGGTTCCACATCCCTGTTTTTACCTTCCAGAATGTCATTGACTGTCTTGCTGCAGATCTCTCAGTGGTCCGTCTTGCAACAGGTTTTTATTCGGGGCTACCACAGATGGTCACGTTAATGTGACTCGGCAGTGTAGTTTCTTATTAATTTCTTGCTTCAGTAAAATGTAGCATGGATCCTCTAACAAAGCGAAAACTAAATCCATCCTCCAGATTTATCTATTTTAGGCACATTTCCAACGCTAAAGGCTTGAATGTTTGTAAGACCCTGGACGTCGATCACAGGAAAAGCTGAAAGATCTGGGTTTATTTAGTGGTACCAGACAAAGCAACTGTAAGACTTGCGCATTGTATGGTAATTTTGCTCAATTTTTCTGTATTGGTGAGAAACATTACACTATGGTCGCCTGCTTTATCGACCTCTTTTGCAGGAGCTACATACGTGGATGGACTTGACTAGAGTAAGGCTGAGCTGGATAGAGGAGGGCAAGCACAAAGAGAGGTGGCAGGAGACGATGAATAGGGAGAGAGGGGCAGGAGGGGGTGGACAGAGGGGATCAGAAAGAGATCAACAGAGGGAGGTAGGAAGCAGAGGAAGCACAGAGAGGGAGCTGGAAGGGATCGATAGGGAGGTGGGGGAGGAGTATAGGGATAGGGGCAACAAGCAGGGGAAGGTGGACAGGGAGGGGAGCAGAAAATGGTGAGAGAGATGTGGCAGAAGGAGGTGGACAGAGAGAGAGGGGTTAGAGGAAGTGATGGAGAGAGGTGAAGGAGAAGATGGATAGGGAGAAAGGTGAAGGACAGAGAGAGGTGGAGGAGGAGTTATACAGAGGAGAGGGGAGATGGTCAGAGAGAGGGGAGCAGGAGATGGACAGAGAGGGGGAGAGGGGAGAGGACATATGCATGACACAGGTAGAAGGTGTAGAGGTGTAGTGAGCAGGTGGAAAGGAAAAGATGCGAGGAGGAGATGGACAGAGAGAGGGGGGAGGAGGAAATTGGAGAGTGAGAGAAAGAGCGAGAGAGAGAGAGAGAGAGAGAGAGAGTATTGGCATACCTTGATGGGACTGCACATGTGGATGAGCAGGACTGAGCAAGGAGAGTGGGAGGTGATGGGTTTTGAGGGAGGGTGGAGGATAAGGTAGACAGAGAGAGGTAGCGAAGGAGATGGGCAGACAGAAAAGGGGCTGGAGGTGATTGACAGAGGGAGGGGGAGGAGAAGATGGACAGGGAGACAGGAGGAAGCTGAGATGGACAGAGTGAATGTGCAGGTAGAAAAGAAAGAGGGGGAGGAGGAGATGGGCACACAGAGGGAAAGGATGGTATGGCAGAGGGAAGATGGAGGAAGATATGGTTGGAGAGAGGGGGTGGAGGAAACGGACAAAGTGAGGAGAGAAGAGGAGAGGGAGAGACAAGAGAGAGGGGGGGCGAGAAAGACATGGACAGATAAGAGGTGGGAGGATGACGTGGACATGCTTTTGCACCATTTCGGAGGAACGGTAGGCACCTTCGAGCTTTATTTCACAGTACTACGTCGCAAAGGAGTAAAGTGCCGAGCTTTCAAAACAGTGGCCCTTATATTCTTTTGTGCTGTGTATTTTGGTTCTTTAGACCAATTTGAAGTATATTCATATCTTAGAGGCTGCTAGCTACAAAGTGCACCGGATAAATTGTTCTCTTACTGGATTTTAAATGGTGATTTTTTTTTTTTTTTTTTTTGGTCATCAGTCTACTGACTGGTTTGATGCGACCCGCCACGAATTCCTTTCCTGCGCTAACCTCTTCATCTCAGAGTAGCACTTGCAACCTACGTCCTCAATTATTTGCTTGACGCATTCCAATCTCTGTCTTCCTCTACAGTTTTTGCCCTCTACAGCTCCCTCTAGTACCATGGAAGTCATTCCCTCATGTCTTAGCAGATGTCCTATCATCCTGTCCCTTCTGCTTATCAGTGTTTTCCACATATTCCTTTCCTCTCCGATTCTGCGTAGAACCTCCTCATTCCTTACCTTATCAGTCCACCTAATTTTCAACATTCGTCTATAGCACCACATCTCAAATGCCTCGATTCTCTTCTGTTCCGGTTTTCCCACAGTGCATGTTTCACTACCATACAATGCTGTACTCCAGACGTACATCCTCAGAAATTTCTTCCTCAAATTAAGGCCGGTATTTGATATTAGTAGACTTCTCTTGGCCAGAAATGCCTTTTTTGCCATAGTGAGTCTGCTTTTGATGTCCTCTTTGCTCTGTCCGTCATTGGTTATTTTACTGCCTAGGTAGCAGAATTCCTTAACTTCATTGACTTCGTGACCATCAATCCTGATGTTAAGTTTCTCGTTGTTCTCATTTCTACTACTTCTCATTACCTTCGTATTTCTCAGATTTACTCTCAAACCATACTGTGTACTCAGACTGTTCATTCCGTTCAGCAGATCATTTAATTCTTCTTCACTTTCAGTCAGGATAGCAATGTCATCAGCGAATCGTATCATTGATATCCTTTCACCTTGTATTTTAATTCCACTCCTGAACCTTTCTTTTATTTCCATCATTGCTTCCTCGATGTACAGATTGAAGAGTAGGGGCGAAAGGTTACAGCCTTGTCTTACACCCTTCTTAATACGAGCACTTCGTTCTTGATCGTCCTCTCTTATTATTCCCTCTTGGTTGTTGTACATATTGTATATGATCCGTCTCTCCCTATAGCTTACCCCTACTTTTTTCAGAATCTCGAACAGCTTGCACCATTTTATATTGTCGAACGCTTTTTCCAGGTCGACAAATCCTATGAAAGTGTCTTGATTTTTCTTTAGCCTTGCTTCCATTATTAGCCGTAACGTCAGAATTGCCTCTCTCGTCCCTTTACATTTCCTAAAGCCAAACTGATCGTCACCTAGCGCATTCTCAATTTTCTTTTCCATTCTTCTGTATATTATTCTTGTAAGCAACTTCGATGCATGAGCTGTTAAGCTGATTGTGCGATAATTCTCGCACTTGTCAGCTCTTGCCGTCTTCGGAATTGTGTCGATGATGCTTTTCCGAAAGTCAGATGGTATATCGCCAGACTCATATATTCTACACACCAACTTGAATAGTCGTTTTGTTGCCACTTCCCCCAATGATTTTAGAAATTCTGATGGAATGTTATCTATCCCTTCTGCCTTATTTGACCGTAAGTCCTCCAAAGCTCTTTTAAATTCCGATTCTGATACTGGACCCCTATCTCTTCTAAATCGACTGCTGTTTCTTCTTCTATCACATCAGACAAATCTTCACCCTCATAGAGGCTTTCAATGTATTCTTTCCACCTATCCGCTCTCACCTCTGCATTTAACAGTGGAATTCCCGTTGCACTCTTAATGTTACCACCGTTGCTTTTAATGTCACCAAAGGTTGTTTTGACTTTCCTGTATGCTGAGTCTGTCCTTCCAACAATCATATCTTTTTCGATGTCTTCACATTTTTCCTGCAGCCATTTCGTCTTAGCTTCCCTGCACTTCCTATTTATTTCATTCCTCAGCGATTTGTATTTCTGTATTCCTGATTTTCCCGGAACATGTTTGTACTTCCTCCTTTCATCAATCAACTGAAGTATTTCTTCTGTTACCCATGGTTTCTTCGCAGCTACCTTCTTTGTACCTATGTTTTCCTTCCCAACTTCTGTGATGGCCCTTTTTAGAGATGTCCATTCCTCTTCAACTGTACTGCCTACTGCGCTATTCCTTATTGCTGTATCTATAGCGTTGGAGAACTTCAAACGTATCTCGTCATTCCTTAGTACTTCCGTATCCCACTTCTTTGCGTATTGATTCTTCTTGACTAATGTCTTGAACTTCAGCCTGCTCTTTATCACTACTACATTGTGATCTGAGTCTATATCTGCTCCTGGGTACGCCTTACAATCCAGTATCTGATTTCGGAATCTCTGTCTGACCATGATGTAATCTAATTGAAATCTTCCCGTATCTCCCCGCCTTTTTCAAGTATACCTCCTCCTCTTGTGATTCTTGAACAGGGTATTCGCTATTACTAGCTGAAACTTGTTACAGAACTCAATTAGTCTTTCTCCTCTTTAATTCCTTGTCCTAAGCCCATATTGTCCTGTAACCTTTTCTTCTACTCCTTCCCCTACAACTGCATTCCAGTCGCCCATGACTATTAGATTTTTGTCCCCCTTTACATACTGCATTACCCTTTCAATATCCTCATACACTTTCTCTATCTGTTCATCTTCAGCTTGCGACGTCGGCATGTATACCTGAACTACCGTTGTCGGTGTTGGTCTGCTGTCGATTCTGATTAGAACAACCCGGTCACTGAACTGTTCACAGTAACACACCCTCTGCCTTACCTTCCTATTCATAACGAATCCTACACCTGTTATACCATTTTCTGCTGCTGTTGATATTACCCGATATTCATCTGACCAGAAATCCTTCCTTCCACTTCACTTCACTGACCCCTACTATATCTAGATTGAGCCTTTGCATTTCCCTTTTCAGATTTTCTAGTTTCCCTACCACGTTCAAGCTTCTGACATTCCACGCCCCGACTCGTAGAACGTTATCCTTTCGTTAATTATTCAATCTTTTTCTCATGGTAACCTCCCCCTTGGCAGTCCCCTCCCGGAGATCCGAATGGGGGACTATTCCGGAATCTTTTGCCAATGGAGAGATCATCATGACACTTCTTCAATTACAGGCCACATGTCCTGTGGATACACGTTACGTGTCTTTAATGCAGTGGTTTCCATTGCCTTCTGCATCCTCATGTCGTTGATCATTGCTGATTCTTCCGCCTTTAGGGGCAATTTCCCACCCCTAGGACAAGAGAGTGCCCTGAACCTCTATCCGCTCCTCCGCCCTCTTTGACAAGGCCGTTGGCAGAATGAGGCTGACTTCTTATGCCGGAAGTCTTCGGCTACCAATGCTGATTATTTATCAAAATTTAGGCAGTGGCGGGGATCGAACCCGGGACCGAAGACGTTTTGATTATGAGTCAAAGACGCTACCCCTAGACCACGGGTTGATAAAACATCTTTGATTTTGTCCTGCTAAAGAGCGATCTCATTATACTTGATTAATTTCAAGAATCCACTGACGAAATCTCTTATCTGCTACTGCGTCCACTGTGAACAATAAATCTGTTTGAACATTCTTATGAATTGTTACTGAGCTACATACATTAATTATTGTAGAATGTTTATGTTCCACCTTGAAAAAGATAAAATCATTCGAAAGGAGTCAATAACGTGTCTAATGCTTACCATTTCCGCCCTTGGGAATCGTTGTTCTCTTCCACATAAAGAGTAGTGTGAGTACTTATGAAAATTTTGTCAGTAAATCCTCTCGACGTCGGTAGGGGGCACAAATTGTGAGGGAGTAATGTTTCACTTGGCTTGGACATTTTTTAAAGTTTTTGTGTGCATTACTTCTAAGTTGATGCGACGTTAATATTTCTCGTTTTCAGTTTTCTATGCTGTAAATAATATGCTAAATTATTTGTGTATACCTCTTATAAGTACTAACTGTTAGTACTTTACACCTTTCTTCTGTATTTATCACTAGGAACGGAATACCCAAAGACACAGACTACCGAGTGCCTCTGTTATATCGACTGATGCCACGGAGAAAGTAACGCACACTATTAAACAATATATTATGATCTACTTACCTTCAGATTGAGAAGATCTAGCTCGTCCAGAGAGAGCATCTTGTGATACCGACATATCGAATATGTAAATAACAAATTACTCGAACACTAAAACTCTGCGATCCACCACATGCATGTTTCGGTGTCGGTGAAACTCTGACTCTTCTGATCCCTGCAGGTCTTTAATAGGCATTGTACGAGTATTTCACTATGGTAGTATATCCTTCATGAATGTTCCCAAATATGTATTAGTGAAATTTGAAAAGCTACAATTCAGGAAAATAAAAACATTCTCTGGTGCAATCTCGACATTTCCGACTAACGCGGACCGTGTACGGGGAAGGAATTGCTGGTATGCATTCATCGACAATTCAAGGTAAAGAAATTCTTATCACTCAGACACATGACTGTCAGGAAGATACAGCAGTTAAATCAGATGTACCAGCATTAAAATGGGAATCTTACTCATAAAACTTCTGATAACAATCCGTCAGCAGCTCTGAACACAATTACATTTTTTCTTATAGGCAGACTGTATACTAGAACACAATTATCCCCGTCTTTGGAAACAATTTCTTTTACACGTCCTCGGTGATAAATAGTGTGGAAGACAATACGGTAATTGGGTCCGTTTTAGAATATCGTTTCCTCACTCACGTCCATACCCAGTCAGACGATTTCAAGACTGCTGAAGGAACGTGATATGGATTTCACTGTCTACTGATGAACACTGAGGAAAGACACACTTCGTCTAATGATGATGTTACTTCTGGTATAATCAATAATTTACAAGAGATTTACACCCTAACAGATTACAAGAAGCGTCAACATTGACGTGAATTTTGTGTGAGATAAATGACATGTTGGTATCACAAGAAAAATATCCGGCACAGACGCTAAAGAAAAATTTGCGCTAGGAAAGGAAGTAGACAGCTTTGTTGCGATTTCTTTCCGAAAACATATTAAGCTGAGGAAGATAGAAAAAGGGAATGGACATCATCAAAAAAGTCAAAGGGAGATTTTATGTGTGTACATAGCAGAACTTGCAGGGGAGAGCGTGATTTGACGCGGTCGAAACGAGTGAAGAGCATCAAAGCTTCCTATTACGTATAGCGTTTCAACATAAATGCTATGCTAGTCGTCTACACGAAACTCACCCATTTAGATTCTTCCATGTGTGATCGTGACAATAAAAACAAGCTAATATAAATCAAATCAGTATCTCGTCTCCTACCTTCCAAACTTTACAGAAGCTCTCCTGCGAACCTTGCAGAACTAGCACTCCTGAAAGAAAGGATACTGCGGAGACATGGCTTAGCCGCAGCCTGGGGGATGTTTCCAGAATGAGATTTTCACTCTGCAGCGGAGTGTGCGCTGATATGAAACTTCCTGGCAGATTAAAACTGTGTGCCCGACCGAGACTCGAGTCTCGGTCGGGCACACAGTTTTAATCTGCCAGGAAGTTTCATATCAGCGCACACTCCGATGCAGAGTGAAAATCTCGTTCTGGTAATATAAATCAATTTGAACTAAAGAGAGAAGAAAAAAAACGGAATTATACGTGAAATTAAACAAAATAAAGGTACCAATACCAGCCTCCTTACAGCCGTCTTACATACGAACGATATAATGACATGAAACTACTAGCAAGACTCTATAAGATCCCATATGTAGTTTCGTTTTATGGCTTCTATATGCAGAGTTTAAAATTTATGTCATGAGAAGGAGCACCAAAGAGTCCGCTAGTGATATCTAACTTACCGTAAAAAATTGGTTATAAACAAAAGAAGGTGCTGCCTTCACTTTTTTTGTGTATTGCACTATCATTCTTGTTCCAGCTACCATTGAGTAAACATCAATTAATGATATACTGAATTCATTGAACGTTTATCTGGTCTACTTATTTTAAAGCCAAACCATATGCTATGTAAATATCAGCTTTTGATTTACAGCTAATACGTGCAAGAAGACGCAAAATTTTAGAGGTGCGATTTGTCCTCCATTGGCATAATATAAAATGCTAATTTATGAAATCATTTTCCTCTATGTGCACGCCAAAGAATCAGCAGTCTCTCAGAAACTATTCCGGGCGTTTAAATAATCATATGGCATAACGTGACTGACCGATGGCGTTATGCGTATAATTTTAAAAATTATTACATTCCACGTCTTTAACTTAGTGAATCCTTCTACTATAGGTCTGAGGTAAACTACAGTGATGAACATCGGCACTCTTTGTGAGTCATATTCTTCGCGGAGAGAAATTGTTCCAGGAAATTTAATGGTTGACCCCTAAGGGAGCGAAAATAATTTCAATATTTATTCTTTACTTCCTTTAACTTCCTTCCATCTTCCTAGGTATAGGTAAACTCACAACTCACACATCAATATACGAGTATGAGCGCATTCTGTTCTCATTTTGGAACTTATTTCATTAGGTACGTATTCGAATATATTTGTATATAACACATGGATATTATGGAAAAAATGTAATTTACGTCGACATGAAATCAGTTACAGCCGATAAAATGGTGGTAGCCATCAAAACCAAATAAGAAACCATTCATTGCTTGCTGTTTACAAATGAGCCTGCACAGCAGTCGTCTAATTATACATATGGCCTTATTGAGGTCTGTCGACATTGCAAAGAAAAGTGGGAAACGGTCGTGGGACTGCTGCAACGTAACGAAGCAAGTGAACAGACAGACAGACAGTTTGATGCTAGATGTTGCGAAATCGTTGAAAGGTGCATGCGGTCAGAGGTGGTTGGGAGCGTCTGCCAGGCTGGGCGGAGGTCAAGAGGACAAACCAGTCTATTGTAAAATGGCGAAAAAGAGGCGACTTGCAGAAATTCCAGCACCAGACTGGTGACGGTGATGGCCGGAAGTTCGCGGTGCTTAGAGCAATGGACTGTCCTTACTCGCCTGCCCAAAACGCTAGTAACTGTTGATTTCATCGATATATAATCGATCTCTTATATTTCCTACACATACAATACTCTGCTTATCGCTATGTCGATTTTTAACTTGTACGAGAGGCATTCAATAAGTATTGCAATACTTTTTTCCTTGCCCAGTTTCGGTTGAAAAAATGTGGAATTTGTTGTGGGACATCGTTGAATATTCCCACTATAGCCAGTATGGCTTCATCAAGTTCCGACTCACGGCGGTGCTATATACAGCCTTCGAAATGGAATCTGTAACGGAGGTGCGTTCTAAGCAGAAGGCTGTCATGGAATTTCATTTGGTGGGAAACCAGAGCATTGCCGATTTTCATAGGTACTTGCAGAATGTCTACGGAGGCATGACAGTGAACAAAAGCACGGTGAGTCGTCGGGCGAGGAGTCTGACATCACCGCAACGTCGAGCAAACCTGACCGATCAACCGCGTGGCTGCCAGCCGAATGCAGCTCCGAATCGGAAACAAAACGGCAGTCTATGGAATGGCGCCACATCATCTCTTCCCCGAAGGAAAAGTTCAAAGCCGCACCCTCAGCTGGTAAAGCTGGTCTTCTTCGACTGAAGGGGCTACTCTGTTTGATGTCCTCCGTCACGCTGTAACGATCAACTCTGAATGGCACTGTGCTACCCTCAGGAAACTGAAGAAACGAATTCAGCATGTTTCTCGCTACAAAAGTGGGAACGAACTTCTCTTTCTCCATTACAAGACAAGACCTCACACAAGTCTGCGCACCCGAGATAAGCTCACAAAACTTAATTAGACTTTTCTTCTTCATCAACCCCACAGCCCCTATCTCAACCTTTTGACTTCCATGTGTTTGGCCCAATGAAGTATGCACTCCGCAGGAAGCAGATGTGGGTCATGAGGGCGATATTGATGCACCAAGGCGTTGGCTTCGACGTCAACTAGTAGAGTGGTAGCATGTGGGCATACAGGCGTAAGACCGTCGCATTGAACGGAGATTATGATGAAAATAGGGTTTAGCAGCCAAAAGATTGGGTAATCATTTGGCGTATTGGAATCCCGAATAAAACCAACCTGCTTCCAGAAGAAAAAGTGTTGCAGTACTTAGTTAACGCCTCTCGTATTTTATTGGAATTTATCTCCTTACACAGTTTTAATCTTTTTTTCTTTTTTGCCCCTCAGAAACTGTTCACTCTACTGAACCTTTCGAGGCCAAGCCGCATATTCTAAGACGGATTAGCAATTGTCATACTGCTTGTCTCTTTCTACACTAAAGTTTCTCCACAGACTACTTTCTTCATCTACTTTCTCTAATGCCTCTTACGGTCAAATAATTTTTGCATCCGTGTGTAGAAATGGATTTTAAACTCTTCCATTCTTCGGTTCCTATTTATCGTTGTGGACGTTTTACTAACTTAAAATGGAGCACTAATTTGTATACTACCGCGAATTTCTTCCTCAAAACCTTATTACTATTTTAAGTCACTATATGTTTTTAATCTGATCTTCCGATGCCTCCACCAGTCTGGCCATTTTCTTTTCTAAAGATCAAATTTTGTATTTTTGCATGTACTACTTATCTACAAAACTGATGTTTGATACGACATTGTTGCACTTCCACCTTTAACTTCGTTTGATTCATTCTCTTCATAACTTATGTGCTCATACGATTCAGCGGCTGTTTTCCATATTTTGTGGAATAAAAGATTTTTCGTTAATATATATTCCTCTTCAATTTCTATTTCTGCTTGAAAATTTTCTTCATTCATTCCTTTCGTGACATACTGATAAATGTCAAAGGGTATGATCGCTAGACAAAGGCAACTTTTCGTACGTTGTGTTGTGGGTTATTTTTGACGATTAAGGCTAATATGAGGAAACGAAGACTCTCGCGACATGTTTATGAAGTATTTTCATCTCTTTGCATTATCACATTAGATTAAAATTTCGAACTTTAGACAGCTTCCTCCATGATCTTCGTCAGGAGCAACAAGACGATTAAGGTACGCCGGACGCATTGCCCGAGCGGTTCTAGGCGCTTCAGTCTGGAACCGTGCTACCGTTCGGTCGGAGGTTCGAATCCTGCCTCGAGCATGGATGTGTGTGATGTCCTTAGGTTAGTTAGGTTTAAGTAGTTCTAAGTTCTAGGGGACTGATGACCTCAGACGTTAAGTCCTATAGTGCTCAGAGTCATTTGAACCATTTGAACTATTGAGGTACTCGTCTAGACCACAGATTTACGAAACTGTCAGCAAACTAAGCCCATTATAGGCTCCCAGTAGTTCCTGGTTTGTAGAAATTTGTAGTACGAAGGCTGTGCGGAAAGCAAGGTCTGATCGGTCGCGAAACGAAAAACACAGTGAAAATCAAGCAGTTTTCATTGGTAACAGTTAGCCACACCTTCCAGCTACCTTTCTAAATAGTCACCGCTACGACTTATACATTGGTCTTGGCGTTGTACAAAATTTCCAGTACCCTCGTCACAGAAAGCAGCCGCCTGTGCTTTCCGCCAATTCTCTACGCTGGTCTGCCTTTCGTTGCTCGTGCCAAAATGTTGTCTTCATACCCAGTGGTTCATGTAAGCAAAAATGAACAATGGAGGGAGCCAATCAAGTGTGGTATTGTGGGTGATCAGACACTTCCCATCGAAAACGCTGCCGGAGCGTCTTCATTTTCCCTGCAGAGTGCGACTAAAAATTGTCTTGAAGAGAGAAACACATTACACTTACGTTATGTGGGGCGAAATCTCTCACCAGATCCACATACTTGGCTGGAGACACTGTTGTTTTAGGCATTTCTGCGTGATCATTTTGCGCTCTGAACTGAAAAGAGCGACGTCAAGCGATCGACAGGCACACTAAAGACACTGCCCAACACATCTGTGCAAAGTTCCATCAGATTTTCGCAGTGACAGTGGTTTCCATTTCGCACTTAATCGGACCTTACTTTCCTTACGCCTCGTATATCGGCTCAGATTTCAACAGCATTATAAAGAAGACAATGAAACATATTGTTCTCGGATTTCCGATTTCAAAGCTCTTAATCAAAGCTGTTGCTGTTGATGCCAAAACGAATAGAGCCGTTGGTCATATATCTATTGTCTAGTAAGAGATGCTGTCATCTGCCTAGCTCCTGATGCAGAGAGTCTGCCATTAGCATTCAGTTATCGTTAGGGAAGATCCTGGCAGTAGAAAGGTCATATCAAATACTAATACCAGTATCGACGAAGATACGACAATAACTAAAGTACGAAAACAATCGCGTTATGCACAGAGTCACAAAGCTGACGTTTGGAATTAGTTATCATCGCGTCTATGATCTAGTCCTTAGGCACCTGTCGTAAAAACACCTATGAGGTGTGCAGTGTTGTCAAAGAAATGGAGTAGTTGCTCCTCCTCGACAATGCTGTACTATTCCAAAGCGTCCTTTGCAGTCACGCCAGTTTTGTTCTATCGACACACCCCTAGGAGTTGCCCATACAGTTTTGATGCTCACCAACACTACCACAGAGAAAGTTCCTGTGTCCAACCAGGAAAACACTGCACTAAACAGACTGGTACTGACGCTGTCAGTGAACATTATTTCAGTACACTCTGAAATTGGTGTGGAGGCTCAGAGTATTTAACCAGTGAAGACATAAAAGAGCATCTACACCTTCCGATACTCTGAGATAATGTTGTAAATATCTATAATATAACTAAAATCTGTGTAATCTCTCCGTTATGAATTTGTTAAAAAAAACAGATTCTGGGTCCGGCTCATCTTCATGTATCTTTATTTTACTGGCACCTCTCCTGTCTGCACGGAAAGCAGAAGGTGGTTTTGGTTTATCTCTGTTTAACTTAGGGTAATTACATGTGATTCAAAACTACAATGCTTTTACATACTACTATCGTTATCGTTATTACCCATGAACCATGGACCTTGCCGTTGGTGGGGAGGCTTGCGTGCCTCAGCGATACAGATAGCCGTACCGTAGGTACAACCACAACGGAGGGGTATCTGTTGAGAGGCCAGACAGACGTGTGGTTCCTGAAGAGGGGCAGCAGCCTTTTCAGTAGTTGCAAGGGCAGCAGTCTGGATGATTGACTGATCTGGCCTTGTAACAATAACCAAAACGGCCTTGCTGTGCTGGTAGTGCGAACGGATGAAAGCAAGGGGAAACTACGGCCGTAATTTTTCCCGAGGGCATGCAGCTTTACTGTATGATTAAATGATGATGGCGTCCTCTTGGGTAAAATATTCCGGAGGTAAAATAGTCCCCCATTCGGATCTCCGGGCGGGGACTACTCAAGAGGACGTCGTTATCAGGAGAAAGAAAACTGGCGTTCTACGGATCGGAGCGTGGAATGTCAGATCCCTTAATCGGGCAGGTAGGTTAGAAAATTTAAAAAGGGAAATGGATAGGTTAAAGTTAGATATAGTGGGAATTAGTGAAGTTCGGTGGCAGGAGGAACAAGACTTCTGGTCAGGTGACTACAGGGTTATAAACACAAAGTCAAATAGGGGTAATGCAGGAGTAGGTTTAATAATGAATAGGAAAATAGGAATGCGGGTAAGCTACTACAAACAGCATAGTGAACGCATTATTGTGGCCAAGATAGATACGAAGCCCACACCTACTACAGTAGTACAAGTTTATATGCCAACTAGCTCTGCAGATGACGAAGAAATTGAAGAAATGTATGATGAAATAAAAGAAATTATTCAGATAGTGAAGGGAGACGAAAATTTAATAGTCATGGGTGACTGGAATTCGAGTGTAGGAAAAGGGAGAGAAGGAAACGTAGTAGGTGAATATGGATTGGAGGGAAGAAATGAAAGAGGAAGCCGCCTGATAGAATTTTGCACAGAGCACAACTTAATCATAGCTAACACTTGGTTTAAGAATCATGATAGAAGGTTGTATACATGGAAGAACCCTGGAGATACTAAAAGGTATCAGATAGATTGTATAATGGTAAGACAGAGATTTAGGAACCAGGTTTTAAATTGTAAGACATTTCCAGGGGCAGATGTGGACTCTGACCACAATCTGTTGGTTATGACCTGTAGATTAAAACTGAAGAAACTGCAAAAAGGTGGGAATTTAAGGAGATGGGACCTGGATAAACTGAAAGAACCAGAGGTTGTACAGAGTTTCAGGGAGAGCATAAGGGAACAATTGAAAGGAATGAGGGAAAGAAATACAGTAGAAGAAGAATGGGTAGCTCTGAGGGATGAAGTAGTGAAGGCAGCAGACGATCAAGTAGGTAAAAAGAAGAGGGTCAGTAGAAATCCTTGGGTAACAGAAGAAATATTGAATTTAATTGATGAAAGGAGAAAATATAAAAATGCAGTAAATGAAGCAGGCAAAAAGGAATACAAACGTCTCAAAAATGAGATCGACAGGAAGTGCAAAATGGCTAAGCAGGGATGGCTAGAGGACAAATGTAAGGATGTAGAGGCTTATCTCACTAGGGGTAAGATAGATACTGCCTACAGGAAAATTAAAGAGACCTTTGGAGATAAGAGAACCACATGTATGAACATCAAGAGCTCAGATGGAAACCCAGTTCTAAGCAAAGAAGGGAAAGCAGAAAGGTGGAAGGAGTATATAGAGGGTCTATACAAGGGCGATGCACTTGAGGACAATATTATGGAAATGGAAGAGGATGTAGATGAAGATGAAATGGGAGATACGATACTGCGTGAAGAGTTTGACAGAGCACTGAAGGACCTGAGTCGAAGCAAGGCCCCCGGAGTAGACAAAATTCCATTGGAACTACTGGCGGCCTTGGGAGAGCCAGTCCTGACAAAACTCTACCATCTGGTGAGCAAGATGTACGAAACAGGCGAAATACCCTCAGACTTCAAGAAGAATATAATAATTCCAATCCCAAAGAAAGCAGGTGTTGACAGATGTGAAAATTACCGAACCATCAGTTTAATAAGCCACAGCTGCAAAGTACTAACACGAATTCTTTACAGACGAATGGAAAAACTAGTAGAAGCCGACCTCGGGGAAGATCAGTTTGGATTCCCTAGAAATACTGGAACACGTGAGGCAATACTGACCTTACGACTTATCTTAGAAGAAAGATTAAGGAAAGGCAAACCTACGTTTCTAGCATTTGTAGACTTAGAGAAAGCTTTTGACAATGTTGACTGGAATACTCTCTTTCAAATTCTAAAGGTGGCAGGGGTAAAATACAGGGAGCGAAAGGCTATTTACAACTTGTACAGAAACCAGATGGCAGTTATAAGAGTTGAGGGACATGAAAGGGAAGCAGTGGTTGGGAAGGGAGTAAGACAGGGTTGTAGCCTCTCCCCGATGTTATTCAATCTCTATATTGAGCAAGCAGTAAAGGAAACAAAAGAAAAATTTGGAGTAGGTATTAAAATCCATGGAGAAGAAATAAAAACTTTGAGGTTCGCCGATGACATTGTAATTCTGTCAGAGACAACAAAGGACTTGGAAGAGCAGTTGAACGGAATGGATGGTGTCTTGAAGGGAGGATATAAGATGAACATCAACAAAAGCAAAACGAGGATAATGGAATGTAGTCGAGTTAAGTCGGGTGATGCTGAGGGTATTAGATTAGGAAATGAGACACTTAAAGTAGTAAAGGAGTTTTGCTATTTGGGGAGCAAAATAACTGATGATGGACGAAGTAGAGAGGATATAAAATGTAGACTGGCAATGGCAAGGAAAGCGTTTCTGAAGAAGAGAAATTTGTTAACATCGAGTATAGATTTAAGTGTCAGGAAGTTATTTCTGAAAGTATTTGTATGGAGTGTAGCCATGTATGGAAGTGAAACATGGACGGTAAATACTTTGGACAAGAAGAGAATAGAAGCTTTTGAAATGTGGTGCTACAGAAGAATGCTGAAGATTAGATGGGTAGATCACATAACTAATGATGAAGTATCGAATAGGATTGGGGAGAAGAGGGGTTTGTGGCACAACTTGACCAGAAGAAGGGATCGGTTGGTAGGACATGTTCTGAGGCATCAAGGGATCACCAATTTAGTATTGGAGGGCAGCGTGGAGGGTAAAAATCATAGGGGGAGACCAAGAGATGAATACACTAAGCAGATTCAGAAGGATGTGGGTTGCAGTAGGTACTGGGAGATGAAGAAGCTTGCACAGGATAGAGTAGCATGGAGAGCTGCATCAAACCAGTCTCAGGACTGAAGACCACAACAACAACAACAACAAGCTGATTTTAAATTTTTATAGCTTTGTATAGGTGAGTGAAGAACAAAGTTGTCAGTTACTCATGTTGCTGTTTTTGTTGTGGTCTTTGGTCCGAAGATTGGCTTGTTGCAGCTCTATGTGTTACTCTATCCTGTGCAAGCCTATTCATCTTCGAGTAACTACTGCAACCTACATCCTTCTGAATCTGCTTACTGCATTAATCTCTTGGACTCGCTCTACGTTTTTTGCTCCCTACACTTCCTTCAAACACCAACCTGGTGATCGTTTGATGTCCCAGAACGTGTGCTATAAACCGATCCCTTCTTCTAGTCAGGTTGTGCCACAGATTTCTTTTCTCCTGAATTATATTCAGTACCTCCTCATTAGTTACGTGATATACCTATCTAATCTTGAGCATTCTTCTGTAGCACCACATTTTAAAAGCTATTATTGACTTCTTATCTAAACTAATTATCGTTCATATTTCACTTCCATTCATGGCTACATTCCATACAAATATTTTCAGGTAACACTTCCTGACATTTAAATTTATACTCGATGTTAACAAATTTCCATTATTCAGAAACGCCTTTCTTGTCATTACCAGTATACATTATATCTCCTCTTTACTTCGACCATCACAGTTATTTTGCTGCCCATAGCAAAACTCGTCTACTAATTTAAGTGTATCATTTCCTAATCTAATTCCTTAAATATCGCCTGATTTAATTCGACTACATTCCAATTGCCACGTTTTGCTTTTGTTGATGTTCATCTTATATCCTCCTTTCAAGACACTGTCCATTCCGTTCAACTGCTCTTTCAAGTCCTTTGCTGTCTCAGAATAACAATGTCATCGGCAAGCTTCAAAGTTTTTGTTTCTTCTCCGAAGGCATTAATTCCTTCTCCAAATTTTTCCTTTGTTTCCTTTACTGCTTGTTCAGTATACAGATTGAATAACATCTGGGTAGGCTAAACCCCTGTCTCACTCCCTCCTCAACCACTGCTTCCCTTTCATGCCACTCGACTCTTAGAACAGCCATCTGGTTTCTGTAAAATCTGTAAACAGCCTTTCGCTCCACATATATGCTTCTAAGTCTTTACATTAGTCCTGTAGCCATTCGCGCTTAGCCATTTTGCACTTCATCTTAGTCTCATTTTTTAGACGTTTGTATTCACTTTCGCCTGCTTCATTTACTGCATTTTTATATTTTCTCTTTTCATCAATTAAATTCGGTATCTCTTGTGTTACCCAATGATTTCTGCTAGCGCTCGTCTGTTTACCTAATTAATCCTCTGCTGCTTTCACTATTTCATCTCTCAAAGCTACCCATTCTTCTTCCACTATATTTCTGTCCTTGTTAATCATTCTCGAATGCTCCCTCTGGAGCTCTCTACAACTTATGGTTCTTTCAGTCTATCCACATCTCATCTCTTTAAATTCCTACCTTTTTTAAATTTCTTCAGTTTTAATCTACAGCTCATAACCAACAAATCTGGTCCAGAGTCAACATCTGCCCTTGGAAATGTCTAACACCTAGGAAAACTACTACCAGTTAACACACTCTCCCTTACAATCACAGCCAAGAAAGTTCCATTGTGGCCCCATCAGAGCTATCTTTTCCTTTCACTCTCCTACTTTCCCTCCCCACCGCCTGCAAATTATTATTATTAGATCCCAGTACAGTAGACACATTTCACCTTCATTGTGGACATTATCATTTCATCAATCATCACTTCCAGTCTACCACAAAGTCATCATTTCTATGTACCTTTCAATAGTAGTATGAAACCTGCTGTACACATTAAAAATTAGTTAATTGTCATCTGTGTATAGTTTGAAAGCCAGAGATGATACACGCTATTTCACGGTACTGAATAGTATCCCTACATCTTCATACCGACGAATGATACTCGCAGCAATAATAATTTCCAAATTAAGAAGGTAGCATCGTAAATTAATATATTAAGTATAGATATTTTGTGCGTCGTTTTGTTTTATAGTGTATATTGGAACCCATATTTAGGGATGAAGTGCGTCTTTAGCATGAGATGGCAATCGCACCGATTTAATGAGATGCAATATCTGATCAAAAGCGGTAATAAATAATCCACGGGTCGCCATCAAGCCCTGGAGATATACAGTGTTTCCAAGAAAATTATGGCAACAATACAGTTGTAATAGAAAAGAATAGAGGAACTTCTGCGAAAGAGAAAGCTATTGAATTGTGAAGTACTACATCTCAGATTTTTACAAGTTGTTGAAATATGGGCGAGTGTATTCAGTGTTAGACGATGCTTGGTGCACAGTGTTAATTTTTGAAATGCGGTGTAGAGAAAATAACATTTTTAAGTTTAAAAGCATAAATGCAGATTCGATTATAGAGTCCTGCAGGTAGACGTGCAAAGCACACCGTCAAACTACTGTTTAATATAACTAACAGCAACGTATGTTAGGCGCAGCAACTATACTACAAGCCACAATCATTACATGAAATATTTTACTTGATGCTGCTGTTGCGAAGTGTGTTCGATTTTGTCTGAAGAGTGTCTTTATGCATGTTGGGTTCTGCCCATGTGTGTGGTTGATATGGTTGCAGCCATGAACTGTCATTGCGAGGAAATGTGCAACTCGACCGTTGTTTTCGTGTCTAATACGCAACACCACAAACAAATTTCTTTCGCTGTGCTGTAATTGTTATTAACTTTTCTTTCGATTAAAGGTTATAGTGGTCTTCGGTCTAAAGAATGATTTGATTCAGCTCTCCATGCCACTCTATCCAGTGAGAGCCTCTTCATTCCGAATAACTGCTGGACCCTACATCCTTCTGAATCTGCTTACTGTACTCATCTCATTTGTTCCCTCTAAGATCTTTATCCCCCCACCCCCACGCTTCACTGGAACACTAAACTGGTGATCCCTTGATGTCACAGAAAGTGTCCTATCAACTGATGCCTTCTTTTGGTCAAGCCGTGCCGCAAATTTTTTGTCTCCCCAATTCTATTCAGTGATTCCTCATCAGTTACGCGGTCTACCCATCTAAGCTTCAGCATTCTTCTGAAGCACCACATTTCGAAAGTTATTTTCTTCCCGTCTAAACTGCCTGTCGCCCATGTATCACTTCCATACATGGCTACTTCCCATACAAATACTTTCAGGAAAAGACTTCCTAACAGTTAAGTATATAATCGATGTCAAAAAACTTCTCTTCTTCAGAAACGCTTATCTTATCATTGCCAGACCACATTTTATATCCTCTCTGCTTCCGCCGTCATCACTTATTTTGCTGCCCAAATAACAACTCATCTACTACTTTAAGTGACTCGTTTCCTTATCTAACTCCCTCAGAATCACCTGATTTAATAGGACTACTCTCAGTTATCCTTGTTTGCTTTTGTGTGTTCATCTTACATCATCCTTTCAAGACATTATCCATTTCGTTCAGCTGCTCTTCCAAGTGCTTTGCTGCCTCTGACAGCATTGCAATCTCATCGGTAAACCTCAAAGTTTTACTGTTCCTTCCTGAACTTTAACTTCTATTCCAAATTCTTTGGTTTTCTTTGCTGCTCGCTCAATATACAGATTGAATAACATCGGGGATAGACTACAACCCTGTCTCACTCCTTTCTCAATCACTGTTTCCCTTTCAAGCCCCTCGACTCATAACTGTCGTCTGGTTTTGTTTTGTATCGTATTAAACCGGAGATCTAGAAACGACGGAGAGGCCTCGTTCCCCAGTAGCCGCAGCAATTGGCGACATAGTGTAACTCAAGCGGAATAAGGGGAACCAGCCTGCATTCGCCGAGGTAAATGGAAAACCGCCTTAAAACCATCCACAGGCTGGCCGGCACACCGGACCTCGACACTAATCCGCCGGACAGATTCGTGCCGGGGACCGGCACGCCTTCCGGCTTGTGAAGCATCGCGTTAGACCGCGCGGCTAGCCGGGCAGGCTATCTGGTTTATGTACAAGCTATAAATAGCCTTTCACTACCTGTAGTTTATCCCTGTTACATTGAGAATATCAGAGAGAGTACGCCACCCAACAACGTCAAAACTTTCTCTAAGTCTGGATATGCTATAAATTTAGGTTTGCGTTTCATTAACCTATCTTCTAACATAAGTCGTAAAGTCAGTATTATCTCGCGTACTGTGTGTTTCTGTAGTTCTCCAGAACATTACCTGGAATAAGGGGAAAGAATATGTATGGGAGAAACAATCTGTCTAATGCTTTAAATGACATGCTGTAGCAGTTAAAGACAGACTGCGAAAAAGTAAACGAATGCACATTTCCACAGCTGAACAGAGCACAGCATCTCCTTTCCCGCAGCTCGTTTTAACAGGTAACCAGCACATTATTGTTAAAAAAAACTTTGCCGGAATTTAAATATTAGTAAACCCGGAAAGACGACACCATTTGTCACATGGTGGATAGTAGATGAACTGATAATGGTTTCAACCTCTTCCACCAGCAAATGGCGTAGTGACATGGCTACCAGAGCGCCATATGTGTCTACCATTTTACAGAGAATGATCACTGCCAGAAGGCTCAACCCTTCCCAGATCACGAACTTCGCTCCGATGTACAGGGTGGTCCATTGATCGTGACCGGGCCAAACATCTCACGAAATAAGCGTCAAACGAAAAAACTACAAAGAACGAAACTTGTTTAGCTAGAAGGGGGAAACCAGATGGCGCTGTGGTTGGCCCGCTAGATGGCGCTGCCATAGGTCAAACGGATATCAACTGCCTTTTTTTAAATAGGAACTCCCATTTTTTATTTCATATTCGTGTAGTACGTATAGAAATATGAGTGTTTTAGTTGGACAACTTTTTTCGCTTTGTGATAGATGGCGCTGTAATAGTCACAAACATATGGCTCACAATTTTAGACGAACAGTTGCTAACAGGTAGGTTTTTTAAATTAAAATACAGAACGTAGGTACGTTTGAACATTTTATTTCGGTTGTTCCAGTGTGATACATGTACCTTTGTGAACCTATCATTTCTGAGAAAGCATGCTGTTACAGCGTGATTACCTGTAAATACTACATTAATACAATAAATGCTCAAAATGATGTCCGTCAGCCTCAATGCATTTGGCAATACGTGTGACGACATTCCTCTCAACAGCGAGTAGTTCGCCTTCCGTAATGTTCGCACATGCATTGACAATGCGCTGACGCATGTTGTCAGGCGTTGTCGGTGGATCACGATAGCAAATATCCTTCAACTTTCCCCACGGGGACGTCAGATCCAGTGAACGTGCGGGCCATGGTATGATGCTTCTACGACCAATCCACATGTATGAAATATGCTATTCAATACCGCTTCAACCGCACGCGAGCTATGTGCCGGACATCCATCATGTTGGAAGTACATCGCCATTCTGTCATGCAGTGAAACATTGAAACGTCCCCTTGGAAAAATTTGTGAATGACTGTGCTGGTAAACCCCTTACGTTATTTGATTTTCAAACAGCTGAGCAAAAGTGAACGTACTCAGACATTTCTCACTTTACTTATTCTGATCATCACTAACCTGACACACAATATTTTTTAGCGCAACGCAATCTGACTTTCAATAATCCCTACAACAGAATGGCCCTGACTAACAATAACCTATACCTTTCATGAATCACTTACCTCCCAAAAATCTTCGTTACTCGAACAACTGCAATACAGCTAGCGCCAATACTGCCAGCTAAATAAAAGATTCTAATTACTGAAGGCACCAACTACTGATAGGCATAGTTAGCAAATGAAAGATTTTGATAGAGAACAAACAATGTATTTACCTTAATAGTGTTCAAAAGTCATTATATATATATATATATATATATATATATATATCAGTTCATGGCATCCAGTCTTACAAATTTACTCTCTCTGATGGACACACTTCCAGATCGTCCGCTCTCAAAACTCCGACATCTCACTCCCCACATCCACCACTGCTGGCGGCTCACCTCCAACTGCGCAACGCTACGCGCTGTTAACAGCCAACTGCCCAACACTACAATATTCCAACAATGCAAACCAGCCACAGACCGCACACAGCACAGTCAGTGATTTTCATACAGAGCGCTACGTGGCGTTACCAATATAAAAACCTAAACAGCTTACTTACAACATCTTGTAGTAACATCGGTAGAACATTACGTAGGGAATCAGCATACTTTGCACCATTTAGATTGCCATCGATAAAATGGGGGCCAATAATCCTTCCTCCCATAATGCCGCATCATAAATTAACCTGCCAAGGTCGCTGATGTTCCACTTGTCGCAGCCATCGTGGATTTTCCGTTGCCCAATAGTGCATATTACTCGGGTTTACGTTATCGCTATTGGTGAATGACGCTTCGTCGCTAAATAGAACGCGTGCAAAAAGTCTGTCATTGTCCCGTAATTTCTCTTGTGCCCAGTGGCAGAACTGTACACGACGTTCAAAGTCGTCGCCATACAATTCCTGGTGCATAGAAATATGGTACGGGTACAATCGATGTTGGTGTAGCATTCTCAACTCCGACAGGTAGTTCTACCTCAGTGCCAGTGAAAGCCGTGTGTTGGTTAGAAAGAGGCCTGTTGAGAGTCGGCAACCAACCTGTCTGGGTGCTAAACGCATTGGTCCTACACCCGGAGCTATGGTCCCGAGTGCGAGTTCGTACGACAGCAGGAGGACTGTCGTGGTTATGTCACCCTTGCTGCAAATTTGTACATCAATCTGGTCATTCGATCTGTTGTGCTGCCATTCATGAACATCATTCCAGGAGATGTTTTACAACAGGGTAACACTCGCCGATATACCGCTGTTGTAACACAACATGCTGTGCAGTGTCGACATGTTGCCTTGGCGTGCTCTATCACCAGATCTGTCTCTGGTCGAGCACATATGGTTCATCATCGGACGACAACTCCAGCGTTATCCAGAACTCGTATTTACCGCCACTGTACTGTCTGACTGTGTGCATCAGGCATGGAATTCCATCCCACAAACTGACATACGGTACCTGTTCAGCAAAATGCATGCACGTTTCCAGGCTTGCATTCAACATGCTAACGCTTACACCGGTTACACAGGTCTGCAAAAAATATTTTTTGGAAGTTGTTTGAAATTCGATAACTGACATTTTTTGTACTTTACAGCGCTGCTTTCAAAAATGCAATCCTTTTTTCTATCACGTCAAGCTTTCTCACAAAAAAGAGAGTATTTTGGGTATAATAACAAAATTTAAGCAATTTATCAAATTCTTTCCAACGTTATAAACTTTTATTTTATTTATAAATCATGTTCTAAACTACATTTCCAGTACATTTCCATTTCTCTTTAAGCTCATACGTCCTTATAATAACGCTTTCGCTTTCTGTCGAAGCTTCTTTTATCTCTTTTCCGGCTGTGGACTCGTTGAGGATCATCTCTTTTTATCCAGGAGTAGTCGGCTATTATGCTGACGTTTCATCTTCCTTGATACATTCTTTCCATTTCTTTGATGTCTTGGTGGAATCTTTCGATCTGCTCTTCACTTACATCACCAAGGTTTGCAGGGAAGCAGTCAAGATGTGAGTGGAGAAAATTAACTTTAATGCTCATGTTATAGCCCAGCTTCTTAAAGCTGTCGAGCATGTCTGCGACGATTGTCCTGTAGTTTGGATCTCTTTTTTTTACTTTCCTAGGAAACCGGTAACAACTCATTTAAATGATGTACATGCTGCCTTTTCTTTTGTTTCCATTTTGCCCACAAAGTTGGGATCTGTCATTAGTTTTGTAACGCCTGGTCCGACAAAGATTCCTTCCTTTAGCTTTGCCTCGGATAGACCAGGAAACTGTCCGAAAAGATATCTGAAACACTCCCCTTCTTTTGGCAATGCCTCAACAAATTGTTTCATCAGCCCCAACTTAATGTGAAGTGGTGGAAGTAACACCTTTTTGGGATCCACAAAGCTTTTACTCTCAACATTTTTAACCCCTAACGGAAAGCTTTTTTTAATGTAATGTTGTTTTCTGTCCCTACTGTCCCATTCACAGAGAAAGCAAGGGAACTTTGTATAGCCACTTTGTTGACCAAGCAGCATTGAAATCACTTTTAAATCACCACATAGTGTCAATTTGTGGTCTGAATAGCAGAGTTTGCTTAAAACCAGTTCAAGATTTTCGTAACATTCTTTTAAGTGAACTGAGTGTCCAACTGGTATAGACGAATACTTATTGCCACTGTGTAGAAGTACTGCTTTAAGGCTTCTTTTTGAAGAATCAATAAAAAGTCTGCACTTATCAGGAGCATATTTGATTTTGAAACGTCCAGGAACATCACTGAAAACCACCAGGTTACCTTCTTGAGAGAGGAAGGATACGAACTCCTTTTCCCTCGATCGATACCAAGAAAAGGATGGACCGAAGCCAACATAGTTTATCTTTCACTCTAGAACCTAAAACCTCTGCCGATTCTCTAGAAAGGCCTATGCCTCTAACTAAATCGTTCAGTTCCGATTGTGTGAATGGTATGGGATCGGTTGTGCCAGGATCGTAGCAATCTCTTGTCTTCTTCACTATCATCTTGCTGAGCGAATGGCTCGTGATCATCTATATCATCCAAAGAATCTGGAGAAGAGCGTATTGGTACTTCAGGTCCATGAGGAACAAGGCGAATGGCTGATTGAATATTAGGGTAAGAAATACCTCTTTTGTTTTTCAAATTGATACCTCGTTCGTTGCAAGAACAAAAATAGCAGTCATCACTATGATTTTTGGGCTCCCTCCAAACCACTGGTACTCCAAAACGTAAGGACTGCTTTTTACGTTGAAACCATTGCCTCACTTGAAACTTCCTGGCAGATTAAAACTGTGTGCCCGACCGAGACTCGAACTCGGGACCTTTGCATTTCGCGGGCAAATGCTCTACCAACTGAGCTACCCAAGCACGACGCACGCCCCGTCCTCACAGCTTTACTTCTGCCAGTACCTCGTCTCCTACCTTCCAAACTTTATAGAAGATCTCCTGCGAACCTTGCAGAACTAGCACTCCTGAAAGAAAGGATATTGTGGAGACGTGGCTTAGCCACAGCCTGGGGAATGTTTCCAGAATGAGATTTTCACTCTGCAGCGGAGTGTGCGCTGATATGAAACTTCCTGGCAGATTAAAACTGTGTGCCGGACCGAGACTCGAACTCGGGACCTTTGCCTTTCGCGGGCAAGTGCTTGGGTAGCTCAGTTGGTAGAGCACTTGCCCGCGAAAGGCAAAGGTCCCGAGTTCGAGTCTCGGTCCGGCACACGGTTTTAATCTGCCAGGATGTTTCATATCAGCGCACACTCCGCTGGAGAGTGAAATTCTCATTCCGGCATTGCCTCACTTTTTCAACACACACTGAACAAACTTTGTGTGGGGCCCAAGGCTTATCTTGATCACCTAACTTTATATCAAAATAGGCGAAATATACTTTTTCAACAAAATCGGAAGTGTTTCTTTGTTGCTTTTTAACAGTATAGTTACCACAAATGTAGCAGAAGCAATCTGGAGAGTATATACATCCTCTGGTAGCCATTGTCCATTGTCCATAAAACAACTTCACAACACAAGAAAACAGAAGCTACTTTAAAGCACTAGTAACAACAACACGCGAACAGCACAGAGTGAAGAAGTACTGTGAAGGACAATAGCTGAAACTCACTGCCTGGTGATGGCGGGGGAAGGGGCACCGTGACAGACAAGCCCTGTCATGGAAATACTGCTGGTTTCTCCTAATTACTCTTTATTTTACATATATATCTAACAGTTTATGGAGATCCTAAAAACCAAAATTAAAACTCACTAGAGTGCTGAAATATCGAAAAAAGGTAAAACTAGACAAGCAGTTTGTGAAATAACTGTACGCGATGGAATTTTTCCACTATTTTTCCCGAAATCAGCGTTGAAAACACTACAAAAATCACTTATTAAATTTGAAACAATTTTTATGTCGCAGACCTGTGTTATCAATGTACCAGCATTTCACTTTTGCAACGGCGTATCTCGCGCTTACATTAACGTGTGATCTTGTAATGTTAATCACTTAAATATATTACCTAGGCAGTTGTATTCCAGAAATCTCATTACTCTACATTAATCGTTTTTTGGTGTTGTGATTTTTTTTCCGTCAGTGTATATTTAAACTTCAGAAACTTGAAAAAAGAAATGTGAATTGAAGGCAGCTCACTTTCAAACATTTAGAAAGACCAAAGAATGAAATAAAAGACCACGCGAAACAAATGGAGCCTATAGTTTATTTCAACAAATGACAAAACTGCCCTTCTCTATAGGTCAGTTTTCCGTGGACGTATATTGAACGGGAACACGTGCTGCGTAAGCTGTAGAATAGCCTTCACTGTAGCTCTGTGGACGCTGCACCCTAACCTTCCGTCTCCTGTCCTGGGTGGTGTGCTGGGTTTGTTTCTTGCAGCCGCTTCCACGTCCAGCTGCATTTTCGGCGCGGCGCCGACCGGCCGCAGCTGGGCTGGTTGTGTGGGTGCCGTTCATAATGTACGGACCCTGGCCGCGGGCACGTCCGCCACGTCATCTGCGGAAGTCTGCGGCAATTAGCGAGGCTCCGGCAGCGGGCGCGCTGCGGTGCAGAATTCACACAGCACTGCCCCTCCGTCGCTCTGTGCCTCTGAACTAGGGACGGGAAAAACCGACCAGTTGAGACCGATACCGGTATTTTAGTTCTGAATTTATTTGGTCCCGGTTTTATTTTTGACAAATAACCGGGTAAAAAGCAGAAATACTCTACATCTACATCTACACCTACACGATTACTCTGCAATTCACATTTAAGTGCTTGGCAGAGGGTTCATCGAACCACAATCATACTATCTCTCTATGATTCCACTCCCGAACAGCGCGCTTGAAAAACGAACACCTAGACTTTTCTGTTAGAGCTCTGATTTCTCTTATTTTATTTTGATGATCATTCCTACCTATGTAGGTTGGGCTCAACAAAATATTTTCGCATTCGGAAGAGAAAGTTGCTGACTGAAATTTCGTAAATAGATCTCGCCGCGACGAAAAACGTCTTTGCTTTAATGACTTCCATCCCAACTCGCATATCATATCTGCCACACTCTCTCCCCTATTACGTGATAATACAAAACGAGCTGCCCTTTTTTGCACTCTTTCGATGTCCTCCGTCAGTCCCACCTGGTAAGGATCCCACACCGCGCAGCAATATTCTAACAGAGGACGAAAGTATGTAGTGTAAGCTGTCTCTTTAGTGGACTTGTTGCATCTTCTAAGTGTCCTGCCAATGAAACGAAACCTTTGGCTCGCCTTCCCCACAATATTATCTATGTGGTCTTTCCAACTGAAGTTGTTCGTAATTTTAACACCCAAGTACTTAGTTGAATTGACAACCTTGAGAATTGTACTATTTATCGAGTAATCGAATTCCAACGCATTTCTTTTGGAACTCATGTGGATCACCTCACACTTTTCGTTATTTAGCGTCAACTGCCACCTGCCACACCATACAGCAGTCTTTTCTAAATCGCTTTGCAACTGATACTGGTCTTCGGATGACCTTACTGGACGGTAAATTACAGCATCGTCTGCGAACAACCTAAGAGAACTGCTCAGATTGTCACCCAGGTCATTTATATAGATCAGGAACAGCAGAGGTCCCAGGACGCTTCCCTGGGGAACACCTGATATCACTTCAGTTTTACTCGATGATTTGCCGTCTATTACTACGAACTGCGACCTTCCTGACAGGAAATCACGAATCCAGTCACACAACTGAGACGATACCCCATAGGCCCGCACCTTGATTAGAAGTCGCTTGTGAGGAACGGTGTCAAAAGCTTTCCGGAAATCTAGAAATACGGAATCAACTTGAGATGCCCTGTCGATAGCGGCCATTACTTCGTGCGAATAAAGAGCTAGCTGCATTGCACAAGAACTATGTTTTCTGAAACCATGCTGATTACGTATCAATAGATCGTTCCCTTCGAGGTGATTCATAATGTTTGAATACAGTATATGCTCCAAAACCCTACTGCAAACCGACGTCAATGATATAGGTCTTTAGTTCGATGGATTACTCCTACTACCCTTCTTAAACACTGGTGCGACCTGCGCAGTTTTCCAATCTGTAGGTACAGATCTATCGGTGAGCGAGCGGTTGTATATGATTGCTAAGTAGGGAGCTATTGTATCAGCGTAATCTGAAACGATTTTCCTTTTTAAATAAACATTTTTAAGAAAAGAACAAGGATTCTTCTACTTCTTTCGAATTACCCATTTGCAGGGTACGATGAATCAACTTTGGCTGCTCTTCATTGTATCAGATTTCCTTGGTTTCCAAATTTCCTTCATCCTTTTAGAGTCTACTTTCGTCTAGTTGTTTTCTTTCTCTCCTGAAATTCTGCCTTTTGAACTGCCTTTCTGAAATACACTACTGGCCATTAAAATTGCTACACCACGAAGATGACATGCTACAGACGCGAAAGTTAACCGACAGGAAGAAGATGCTGTGATATGCAAATGATTAGCTTTTCAGAGCATTCACACAAGGCTGGCGCCGGTGGCGACAACTACAACGTGCTGACATGAGGAAAGTTTCCAACCGATTTCTCATACACAACAGCAGCTGATCGGCGTTGCCTGGTGAAACGTTGTTGTGATGCCTCGTGTAAGGAGGAGAAATGCGTACCATCACGTTTCCGACTTTGATAAAGGTCGGATTGTAGCCTATCGCGATTGCGGTTTATCGTATCGCGACATTGCTGCTCGCGTTGGTCGAGATACAATGACTATTAGCAGAATATGGAATCGGTGGGTTCAGCAGGGTAATACGGAACGCAGTGCTGGGTCCCAACGGCCTCATATCACTAGCAGTCGAGATGACAGGCATCTTATCCGCATGGCTGTAACGGATCGTGAAGCCACGTCTCGATCCATGAGTCAACAGATGGGGACGTTTGCAAGACGACAACCATTTGCACGAACAGTTCGACGACGTTTTGCAGGAGCATGGACTATCAACTCGGAGACCATGGCTGCGGTTACCCTTGACGCTGCATCACAGACAGGAGCGCCTGCGATGGTGTACTCAACGACGAACCTGGGTGCACGAATGGCAAAACCTCACTTTTTCAGATGAATCCAGGTTCTGTTTACAGCATCATGATGGTCGCATCCGTGTTTGGTGACATCGCGGTAGACGTACAGTGGAAGCGTGTATTCGTCATCGCCATACTGGCGTATCACCCGGCGTGATGGTATGCTGGTATGCGGTGCTATTGGTTACACGTCTCGGTCACCTCTTGTTCGCACTGACGGCACTCTGAACAGTGGACATTCCATTTAAGATGTCTTACGACCCGTGGCTCTACCCTTTATACGATCACTGCGAAACCCTACATTTCAGCAGGATAATGCCCGACCGCATGTTGCAGGTGCTGTGCGGTCCTTTCTGGATACAGAAAATGTTCGACTGCTACCCTGGCCAGCACATTCTCCAGATCTCTCACCAATTGAAAACGTCTTGTCAATGGTGGGCGAGCAACTGTCTCGTCACAATACACCAGTCACTATTTTTGATGAACTGTGGTATCGTGTTGAAGCTGCATCGGCAGCTGTACCTGTACACGCCATCCAAGCTCTGTTTGACTCAATGCCCAGGCGTATCAAGGCCGTTATTACGGCCAGAGGTGGTTGTCTTGGTACTGATTTCTCAGGATCTATGCACCCAAATTGCGTGAAAATGTAATTACATGTCGGTTCTAGTGTAATATATTTGTCCAATGAATACCAGTTTATCATCTGCATTTCTTCTTGGTGTAGCAATTTTAATGGCTAGTAGTGTATGTTCTGTTTTCTATTGTGTATATTGTTCAAAAAATGGTTCAAATGGCTCTGAGCACTATGGGACTTAACTGCTGTGGTCATCAGTTCCCTAGAACTTAGAACTACTTAAACCTAACTAACCTAAGGACATCACACACATCCATGCCCGAGGCAGGATTCGAACCTGCGACCGTAGCAGTCGCGCGGTTCCGGACTGAGCGCCTAGAACCGCTAGACCACCGCGGCCGGCAGTGTATATTGTAATTCCAGCGTTTTCCATGTCCTTTTCAGTCTCTATGAACCACGCGGACTTGGATTTGTATATTTTGAGTAATGTGAATATCCGCTTGGTTGGTCTGATGTTATCCATTCTGAATATATGTCGAAAAAACTGTAGTCTCTTCTTCCTCATTACATCAGTTAGTTTTTCAGTTTTCAAGTATAGCTCTCTGTATGGTCTTAACCTTTATTCAGCAATATCGTTTCTTTTAGCTCCCAGTATTTTCCTTAAAATTCTTCTTTCGACCTTCTCTAGTTTCTCAAGATCTCCATTTCTTGTTAGTTTAAGTGTTTCTGCCGGATACAGAGCTTCAGTTCTGGCCAATGTTTGATAGAGTCTTAAGTTCGTTTTCCAGGACAAGGATTTTTTTATTATAAGCGTTTTTGGTCATATGAAACACTCTTTCCATTTTGTGCGCTCTGGTTTCTGAAGCTATCTTTTCTTTTGCATTGTATATAATCCACTCTCCTGGGTAGTTAAGGGAACCTTTTTTGTGTATTGTATTATTGTCAACTGGAATATTTTGAGGAGCATCTCAGTTGTTTGTCATGAACTTTGTTTTTTCAAAGGATATTTGTAGTCCTACTTTGCAGTTCTCTTATTTGTTTTTGGGCGTTACTACTGAATCTATAATCAATGCCATGTCATCTGCGAAGGCTAAACGGTCGACAGTGGCAAGGACTATTATGTGAAAAATTTGCTTTGCTTTGAAATATTGCGTTAGTGTAGAAAATGTTAAAAGCCATCGGTGATAGTTTAATGGCAATGCCGACAGAAACGAACAACAAACACATGGCATAAGAATTCATACAGCACGGCTGACACAATAATGTTCTAGTTAACATGTGAGCTGGCCTGTTAAATGATACGCGTGTACTTGCAATGTGCAAGCAAGTCTTCCCCATCTGGTCTCTGCGGTAGTTTCTCATTGTAGTCATTGCTTATGAGTTGTATTACAGATTGGCACCATCAGTAGTCTGAATGTTTTACGAAATGTAGTATCAGTGACATACAATGCTCCATTTGCTTTGAAGAGACTGAAGACGGGAGGAGCCACAACAAACTAGGGACATCATATGAGGAGAAAACTAAAAGTTCATTCGTAGTTTACAATAAAAATAGAAAGCAGCTGATCTGTCTACTGTGTCTACGTAACATGCCTGTAGCCCTTAAGAACGAACAAATTAACGCGAAAAACAGAGTCCTTCAACACCAGTTTTCACCCTTTAGCACTGACCAATCATAAAGTCCAAATAGTGGTATGATCCCCGATTAAAACATGGTTTTTGTGCACAGTTTCGAAAAACTAGTATCTGTAGAATACTGATAATTTTGTGTAGTATTCAACCACTTATCGTTTTTCGAGAAAAGCAGCGAACGGTGGAGAGACTAAGTTTTCTTTTATATTCTTATTTAATTTAATATTTGGGTTCTATGTGTCTTGAAACTGACGGAGTCAAAATCTGTCAGTCTTTGTTTGGTTTCTGTGGTTATTACAGATAATAATAGGAATAAAAAAACCGAAAGTCAGTTATTTCAGAAACCGTTTATTTTGAACGGTTTTAATAGTCCGGTTATACTGGCGTTGAAGAAATCTAATATAACTGAAAACTGTTTGTTTCAGCTGTAATCGTCATTCTTACTTTGCAGCCACCGCTCACGGATGCTATGTACAGAAATTATAGGGTTAAAATAAGCCTCAGGTACCGGTTAATCATTTCTAGTCTAGTGAAGTGGCAATATTGTCTTGAAAGTTGATTGCAGCTGTGTGTTTGTGCGTCAGTTGTTGTGAGAAGCTCGTATTGTTGAGTTGTTACAGAAATGGGGCAGTTTGCATAAGACCAGCGAATTGATATTATGGAATGTTACATTAAGACAGCCTCTTTCAAGGAACGTGAAGAAGTGTTTCAAGAGAAGTATCCTGGTAGGAAACTCCCCACGACCAGCACTATTCAAGATCTGTACAAGAAATGGACGGCTGTAAGATCCGTTCAGAATGTGCAGAGGAACAGGCGCCCGAGAGTGAGGGCCTCTGAAACTATGGACAGAATTCGCATGGTCATTATCAGAGATCCCCGTAAGTCGGTAAACAAGTTATCACTGCGGGTCGGTTTATTTCATACAGAGTGTCATCGTCTACTAAAAGATATGAAAGTAAAAGTCTGTCGTATGAGTGTAGTGCAAGAGTTGAAATTTGAGGAGCAGGAAAAAAAGAGTTCATTATTGTAACTGGCTGTTAATGTCAATTTCTAACGGTAACTAGGACCTCTTGCTTTAGTTCATGTCAGATGAGGCCTAGTTTAATTTGTCAGATTGTGTAAACTCCCAGAATTGCGGATAGTGGTAGCAGGACAATCCACATATTCTGCATGGAGAATCTCTCCACTCATAGAAGTTAGGTGTTCGTGCGTTGTCCGGCATATGCGTTATTTTTCAATTACACCTTATTTTTCAATTACACCTTAAACAAGTTCCAGATATCTAGAGATCTTTGACTCTTTCTACATACAGATAACAGATGTATAAAAGCCGAATGCAGTATTCCAACAAGATGGAGCAACTGCTCAAACATCAAACCAAAGTATGACCCAAATCGCCAATGTGTTCCCTGAAGACAGACTTGTCACTGGAAGCCTTTGGCCTCCAAGGTCCCCGGATTTTTATTTATGAGGGAAACTAAAAAGTAAAGTGTATGCTGACGATCTTTGCACAATAGAAGATCTTAAATGGAACATCAGTGGCGAATTTACAGCATCAAGCCAGCAGGATTAAAGCTTGTTGCTGGCAATGTCATCACACGGAGTCAGCAATGCCAGGATGCTGATGTCCACCACTTCCAAAATCTCTCATAAACAGATAACTACATGTTTTAACTTTACTATTATCTAATCCATTTTAGTTAGCTCATTGCTAGTTAAATCTCGAGAGTGAGGTGATCCATGTTATGTGGGACACCCGTTATTACAGCGACCAATTGCAGAGTACAAATAGTTCTTTACAACTTGTACAGAAACCAGACGGCAGTTATATGAATCGATGAGCTTAAAAGGGAAGCAGCAGTTGAGAAGGGACTGAGCCAGGGCCGTAGCCCATACCCTAAGTTGTTCCATCTGCACAATGAAAAAGCAATAAAGGAAACAAATAATAATAATAATAAACTGGAGACTGATTAAAGTTCAGGAAGAAGAAATAACAATTTCGAAGTTTGCCGATGACATTGTAATACTATTAGAGACAGCAAAGGACTTGGAGGAGCAGTTGAAACTATATATGAACACCAACAAAAGCAAAACAACGGTAATGGAATGTATTCGTATTAAATCAGGCGATGCAGAGGGAATCAGATAAGGAAAAGAGAACAAAAGTAGTAGACGAGTTCTGTTATCTTGGCAATGAAAGAATAAATGATGGCCAAAGTAAGGCGAATATACGAGATCGTACTGAAAAGTAATGACTCCGAATGTTTTATGAGAAACCTCTTAAAACTTTTTAGATAAAACTGACGATATTAATATTCTACATCTTTATTCTTCATGTTTAGGTATCTGCAGTCTTTCACTGCTAGAGAGATCCGAAAGGTAGCATGTAACATGGCAGTGTGTGTGTGTTTGTGTGTGTGTGTAACTATGTCAGTGCGTGTGAAACATCGTGCTGCAATCGAGTTTTGAATTCGAAGAGTTCGTTCACACAAAAAGCACCCTCTCCTTCTGCATGACAATGTCACTCCACACACGAGAGCTGCGACATCTGCAAAAATCATCCTCCACAGCGTCCTGAGATGGTTCCATACGAGTTTCATCTGTTTCCAAAACCAAGAAAATCTCACTATGATAGTGATGAAGTGGTGCAAGCAGAGGTGAGGTTGTGGCTCCGTCAGCCCGCATCTCGTGGTCGTGCGGTAGCGTTCTCGCTTCCCACGCCCGGGTTCCCGGGTTCGATTCCCGGCGGGGTCAGGGATTTTCTCTGCCTCGTGATGGCTGGGTGTTGTGTGATGTCCTTAGGTTAGTTAGGTTTAAGTAGTTCTAAGTTCTAGGGGACTGATGACCATAGATGTTAAGTCCCATAGTGCTTAGAGCCATTTGAACCAATTGTGGCTCCGTCAACAAAGTCAAACATCCTACAGTGGCGTTATTTACAAACCTGTGTCTAGTTGGGAGAAATGTGTTCGTCGCCAGGACTACTGTGTTGAGAAATAAATAAATAGACATGGAAAATAAAGATGCAAAAAGTTAATTACATTTTTTTATTAGAAAGCTTGAAGAGTTTTCACACAAAAAATTACTTTTCAGCACGCCCTCGTAAAATGTAGACTGGCAATGACTAGAGAAGAGTTCCTGAAGAAGAGAAGTTTGTCTACATCAAATGTGGATTTAAGTGCCGGGAAGTGATTTCTGGAGGTATTTCACTGGAGTGTAGCCTAGTACGCATGTGAAACGTGGACGATAAACAGTTCAGACAAGAAGAGAATAGAAGCTTTTTAAATGTGGTGCTTCCAAAGACTGCTGGAGTTTGGGTGGGTAAATCATAGCTAATGAGAAGGTACAGAATAGAACTGGGGGGCGGGGGGGGGGGGGGAAGAAATTTGTGACAGAGCGTGACTAAAAGAAGGAATTGGTTGCTAGGACACGTTCTGAGCCATCAAGGGATTACCAATTTGGTACTGGATGGAAGTATGTGTGTTTGGGGGGGGGGGGGGGTGTAAAAACATTGTAGTGGGACGAAAAGATGAATACAGAGTAAGCAGGTTCAAATAGATGTAGGATGCAGTAGTTCAATAACTATTTGGAGATGAAGAGCCTTGCACAGTATAGAGTAGCATGGAGAACTACATCACATCAGCCTTCGGACTGAAGACCACAACAACAACAGGCACTCTTCGGAAGTAACTCCAGGAGAAACGTCAGAAAATACAGGGTGTTTCAAAACTATCCTTACAAATTTGACCCCGTATATTTCAGAAAGGGGGGGGGTAGGTAGAATGGTATGGTTCGCGACATAATGTTCAACCAGACACGTAAAGTTTAAGTAGTCGCTTACCAGAATTAAATGGGTGCGCTATCTGTAAATAGCAGGATATTTAAGCGGTATTCCAGTTTCTCCCTTGTCCGGCCTAGTATTTCCTCGTTAGCGTGTGCAATTGCTGCTGTGATGCAGGACCGACACGGAGGTCTGGCAAACAGCGGCCTTCACAATCCCCCGAAGACAAAAATCTAATAGGCGTACGTCTGGAGATCTTGGAGGCCAGGAAATGGCTACTCCTCTCTTAGTCCAGCTACCTGAAAATGTGTTGTGCAACGCCTTCCTAATGATCGAGTCCCAGTGAAGAGGGAAACCATCTTGCTACAGCACGATATCAGATTGCAGTTCTTAGACCTGTGAAATGCAAACTGTTCCAACATGTCGAGATAAACTGTCGAGCTTACTGACACCTCGGGGAAAACGAAACGATTCCACCGTACGATCACGAAGCAGACCACGCCGCATGTTACCTTTGGACTGTCACACAATTTTCATGCTAAAGTGGGGGTTCACAGAGCCCGAACACATGAAAGCAAGCTTCTTCCATGCGACTCAGAATCTCAGTTGCGAAGGATTTGCGCTTTGGTATCACTAGGTTGAAATACATGATGCAACTACACCTTGTTAGCATGAAGCTTGTCTCTGGTGTAGCATCCTGTGTTCCGTAGCAGGAGGTAGTTGCAACTGTCGTGACGCTTCATGGATTGATTTGGTTGGGCTTCAAATAAATGCTTGTTGCGTTCATTCGATGTCTGTATCACTCGTGCTCGGACTCTCAGAACTCTTTCTCTTCGTCATATTTCCGTATTCTTTGAACCCTGTGTACCACTGTCTGTTGATATGACGTGACGGTGGTGTGCTTCTGTAACATGTCCGGAAGTTCCGTTGTAGCTGGATGTGTGATTTTGTGCGTATTAGCCGTTCAATACACTGCGCCATAAGCTGTGTGGTGGCCATTTTCTTCACCAACCAAGTGAACATTATAATGCAAACCATAACTTTCTGCCTGTTCCGATTTGTGATCAAAGTTGTGGAGATCTTTCGAAACACCTTGTATTTTTGTACATGAACACACCTACGTGCAGACTGTCTGGGCTGCAGACGTAGACGTAAATGTTTGGTACAGGTTTACTCGGCTGAATTTTTCAGTAGACAGCTGACATAAATTAAGGCAATGGACTGTTAGACTTCGCGCTCCCTCGTGTCAGCTCCCAGCTGCTCTCGGCAAAACGTGTGGTACTTCAGCTGACGAATCGTGTATGACTTATAAATGAAGGATTAACGGAATTTTGGCAGACTGAAATCGATTTAGTGATAGGCAATATCTTACAAACCTCATTTCATTCAAATCCGGACCCATATAACGTCGAGTATCGATATGATAAAAAACAGCAGTGCAAAAGGGTCACTTTCAGAACTGAAATATCCTTCGTCGTTGGCGGGAGGACTGGACTGGGGTGCACTCAGCCTCGTGATGCCAACTGAGGAGGTACCTGATTGAGAGGTAGTGGCTCTAAGGACGAAATGTCAACAACGACCGCGAGTGCGGTGTGCTGACCCCATGCTCCTCCATGCCGCATCCGCTGATGACACTGTTGGCTGAGGATGATAAAGCGGTCGGTCGACTATCACGTGGTCCTCAGGGCCTGATCGTTGAGTTTCCTTTAGGAGTTTCCTTAGTATCAGTCATGGACTGTGCGGCTGATCCCGGCGGAGGTTCGAGTCCTCCCTCGGGCATGGGTGTGTGTGTTTGTCCTTAGGATAATGTAGGTTAAGTAGTGTGTAAGCTTAGGGACTGATGACCTTAGCAGTTAAGTCCAATAAGATTTCACAATCATCATCTTCCTTAGTATCCTTCGTATTTAATCAATGGTACACAGCGCCACCTTCCAGGCATTCCAGCCATCTATTGCCGCCTAGATGGCTTTCGCAATAAGGCACCGATTTCTACTTCCGCGAGAAGACTGTCAAAGCGTCAGATTCATCCGCTGCCAGTGATATTAGCTGCCGCAGGGTACGCTGATATTTGGAACTATTTTCTTCTTTGCGGATGCAAGATTATTCCTCCAGCCGCGGGATACATAACAGTGCGTGGCCACTCTCATCAGTTCACTGACACTGTAATTACAGTGCAGCCCGGAGCAGTTCACCGCGAGTTCACATCCCACGTTATACAGTTCTACAGTTCCAGATCAGCCGACGCTATCTTGATTCGCCACCGAGTAGCTAGCCGCTACATAAGAATACTCGTCCGACTGTTCAACGATGAGTGTCTAGTGAAATTATTAATCAGAGACAGAAACGACTGACTCAGATACACCAGTCCTGTTAAATATTTTTAGATTAGACAGTTATCTTCAAAGTGTTAGGGTAGTCAGCGTTTTAGACTTTGAATTCGGGGCTAATCTACCGTCAGGACTCTAAGTTCAATATAACTTATTCCATAAATTTATTGTTTTATTACTGATCTCATTTTGTGTTGTCCTTTTTATGATGTTTTAGAGTACTGTTTTTACATAAAATTCCGTAGTGTCCAGTCTAGCCACATTGCACAGCAGCTAAATATCTGTAACTGGAAATCAGCTTCGTGCCTAATGTTGGTCTGCGGTAGGGATGGCGGTTATCGCTGAAACAAACCGATTTTAGGTTATATCTTTCCTTTTTCGCGCCAGTTTAATTCGACTGTTACAACAGATCAAAATAACCGGTCTCTGAAATAACCGATTTTCGACTTTTATTCCTGTTATTTCCTGTGAGAAATGTAGAAATCGAACAAAGATTGAAAAATTTTGGCTCACTCAGTTTCAAGATACGTAGAACAAAACATTAATTTAAACAAGTAAACAAAAGAAAACTTAGTCCGTCTGCCGTTCGCTGCTTTTTCTAAAAGTGATAAGTGGTTGAATACTATAAAAAACGCCAGTTTCTCCTACTGACACTAATTTTTTGAAACTGTGCTCACAAATCAAGTTGTAATCGAGAATCATACCATTATTTGGGCATTACGTATAGTCGAAGCTGAAGGGTGAAAACTGAGATTAGAGAACTCTATTTTTCATGTTATTTTGACCGTTTTCAAGGCTTACGAGCAGATAAAGCCATTTATGTAGACACAGGCAGCAGGTATGTTATTTTCTGTGTTTATTATATACTATTAATGAATTGCTGTTGAATTTTTAATTTATTACTGTCACTAAATTTCTTCTTCGGTTTTTTAAATGGAATGTTACTAAGAAATAAAAAGCACGTTATAAGAACGGCAATCGTGTATAGCAAATGAAGCATTGTACTTCCATGCTATGTCACTTGGTAAAAATATTTCCAGACCAAGGTTAGCGGCATTTTGCAATACAACGGATGTCCAGCGACTACAGCGAGGAAATCCCACTTAGATCAGGACGTGTGAGCAAGTCTTGTACACTGCACATACCGCGTACCTTACACCACGACACACGGGAGCAGGGACATTATTGTCTCAGCAGTACTGAGCTAATTCTTACGCCTTGTGTTTGTTGCTCGTTTCCGTCGGCATTGTTATTAAAATAGCTCTAATTGCTTTTCCCATTTTGTGTATTAATGCGTTATTTCAAACCAATGCAAACTTTATGAATAAAAATCAGTCCTTTTTTAAGGAAAGGTATATTTAAGAACGATAAATTTTAGCTCTGCTGCTATCGTTAACTGATATTGCGGTTTTTTTTAAAAGGAATGTTACTAAGAAACAAAAAGCACGTGTTGTAATCGAGACAAAACAAATATCGAAAAATACCGATTATTTAAAACTAAAATACCGGCATCGGTTATAATCGCTCGGTTTTCCGTACCCCATTTTTGCGGAGAATAGATGTAGAATTTCTACGTTTCTTGTCGAGTATGTTGTACGAGAATCTATGACCTAAAATTCCACATTAATGGCACATACCTGTACTGTAAACAACTTAAAAGGAGGCATTCCACACTGAGCCTGTACAGGGTATAACGGCTACAAGTGAAGATATTTTTATGTGTCGTACCTTAATGGGTAGCTACACCATTGTATTGGGCATTTTCGTTTCTGCATCGAACAGTCTTTCCACGAACACATCACAAACTTTACGTTCTGATGGTTTGTGCATGGTCCACTAAGTGGACTAGGCCTCTCAGTATAGACTAACCGTTATGCGTCCACGTGTCAAAACTTCAACTCCTTGCCTGCTGCCAAAGGGAAAACAAACATTAATGGCCTGCTCGTGCCATGTGTACTTGGAGGTGCTAAAAATGGTTCAAATGGCTCTGAGCACTATGGGACTTAACATCTGAGGTCATCAGTCCCCTAGAACTTAGAACTACTTAAACCTAACTAACCTAAGGACATCACACACATCCATACCCGAGGCAGGATTCGAACCTGCCACCGTAGCAGCAGCGCGGTTCCGGACTGTAGCGAATAGAACCGCTCGGCCACCGCGGCCGGCTTTGGAGGTACTAACCAACTTAAAAAGTACTACTCCTAATGTCTATAATTACTAGCGTGCAAATGAAATAAATTGCAAATACTGTTGTAATCTTGTCCAGTACACTGTCCACATTCACCAGTAGAAATATCTGCATTTTTACCCCTTGCATCCTGTACGACTGTGCGATCCCAGTTCTGACGAATCCTAAACGGAAGCCAATATTAAGTCATAGGAAATCTGAAAAGTGCGTTGGTGATCTTGCTCATCACTGAGTCACGAGCAACAGCTGTTGCGAATGACTCTAGCGTGAACAGCACTCAGTGCCACCAATTCACAACGAAGCTTTATTGTATTCCATCGGCCGCATGCTATTTAACGAACTTTCCCAAGTGCAGTAATGGATGACTTCAAGTACCTAGACGACAAATGAAAGAACAAATAAAACTCTCATCCACCAACAAACCCACCCACCCACCCCCACCCACACTCCCACCCACCCACCCACACTCCCACCCACCCACCCACCCACACACACACACACACACACACACACACACACACACACACACACACACACACACACACATACATACACGCTCGAAATATCAGGATGATTTTACTAAATGGGGAAAAACTTCAGGAATTTAACCACGAGAAGATAAGCAGCAGAAACGGATGGACATATGACTGGAAATGCGTGCCAAGGGAGGTTGACCCACTTAAAGATGGAGGTAAAAGGTGCTGACCACTGCAGAACGTGACACCAAAATCAGCAGCAGACAGGTGGCCCTTCAGAATGAGGTAAGCAGGACGACCATGTGGAACATTCTCCACGATAGTTGACATTATCCGTATCACCTACAATGTGTTAAAGCCTTTTTAACTACGAACTTGCCTCCGCAGTGACGGTTTCGTCACTAGTTAGTCGCTCAGGCCCCATGCAGTGTCGTAACTTATCGTTACTGCAAGAGCCGGTGTCTCGAAGATTCCTACGGGCTCCGCGATTGACGCTGTGAACATCGCCACCAACGAAGAATCTCCAAGCCGCCGACCAATGAAGACCGCGTGGACGGTGTCGTAAGCGGCGGGCACCTGGGCATCAGTCTTCTTGTTCAAGATTACTTGCACGTGCTAGTTGGTGCTGAGCATTACACCGAGCTGTTGATAGCTATCTCTGCCGGCGAACACTCAGTATGCTTAGACGCACGCCCGTGTCGAACCTGTGCTTATAGCTAGCCACAGCTGCCACAAGTTATCAATACTGTAATATTTCTTCACCGACAACTTGAATACAATTTATTTAAAGTGCACTTGTGTCAACTAATCTTTGATTGCCTGTCCTGATTCCTATGGCGATAGATCCCTTTGGCCACCTTCCACCTACTTATCATTACTCATTAGCATTGAGGATATAACATTTGGCTCCTACAAACATACCGGCTACCGACTCGCATCATAACGTGAAACACCAGTACCGATAGAATATTTTCAACTTGCCGGGTGGGCTCTCATTGAAACCTACTACACTGTCAAAGAGTTCTTATCACCACCTTCAAGCCGGTGTGCCTCCCTTGGAAAGCATTTCCAGCCATATGTTTAGCTAACCTTTATCCTTCCTGGTTTTCTGTCTTTCTCTCTCTCTCTCTCTTTTCCTGACAAAAAACTGAATCACCCAGAAGACATGTTTGGATGTCAATGTTATTTCGTACATATACACACCAGTGGCCTGTAGTGGTTGTGTTCGTGTTTAGTGTTGTTGTCAGGTGTTGTATTGTATATATGGAGTGTAAACAGTGTTATAAATCGAGTGATTATTGTGAAGGACACGCAGATGCCCGTACTCGTGTGTGACAACGTTTTCAGTACCTGACATAATCTGATTGGGGCTCCCTTGTGGGTCTCCGTTTGGCCAGCTGGTCGAATGCGACAGTGATCCGACATTGGACTGTATGGAAGTGAAAGGGTAGGCATATTAGTCTCCAAGAATATGGTCGATCACGTCTGAACACCACAAGGGAGGAATGCCGTATTGTTCTTCAAGGCAATTGTAGTCTCCTCGCCGGCCGCTGTGGCCGAGCGGTTCTAGGAGCTTCAGTCTGGAACCGCGCGACCGCTACGGTGGCAGGTTCGAATCCTGCCTTGGGCATGGATGTGTGTGATGTCCTTAGGTTAGTTAGGTTTAAGTAGTTCTAAGTCCTATGGGACTGCCGTCTGCTTCACGTCTGCTGTGCAGCGAGCTACCTTAATTTAAGTATTAACTGTATTTTTCTTACTTGTCACTTCTTCTTCCGTGTGTATTTGCTTTTAGGAAGCTTTAATTGTCTGGTGCTATTAATAGTGTTCCATAGATTTCGTGTTTGTTTTGAATACAGTCAGAGAGTCCCTTTAGTCAGCCATAGTGCCAGTAGAGTCAGTGTCGTCGTAACTGCCGTCTGCTTCACGTCTGCTGTGCAGCGAGCTACCTTAATTTAAGTATTAACTGTATTTTTCTTACTTGTCACTTCTTCTTCCGTGTGTATTTGCTTTTAGGAAGCTTTAATTGTCTGGTGCTATTAATAGTGTTCCATAGATTTCGTGTTTGTTTTGAATACAGTCAGAGAGTCCCTTTAGTCAACCAAAGGGCCAGTAGTGCTAGTGTTTGTTTTCAATACAGTCCAGAGACAGGTAGTGCAATTTTCATTGTTTTCTACAAGAAGTGGCTAGCAACCCCAGTTTAGTGAATAAACAGCCGCCTTTAGTGAATTAGCAGTCAAGTTAAAGGTTGAACAACTCTCTTCAGTAAATTGATTCCTTAGGATCGATAGGATGTGTGACTGCTGTGTACGGACGCAGGAGGAGCTGGGCACTGTTCGCGAACAGCTGAGCGTGTTGATGGCCGCGGTCAGCCGTCTTCAGGCTGCTGCCTCGGAGTGTAGCGGCAGTGGGGAGTCTGGTGCGTCGCAGGGTACACCCCAGGTGTTACATGCTTCACACACTGTCCCTGCTGTCGAGACATCTTCGCCGGTACCGGGCGCGGTTGGGCCACCCTCTCCCCAAGGGGAGTGGCGGGTTCAGCGGCGTTCGCGGCGCACGAGGCGGAGGGTCAATGTGGAGGCTGGCCGTGTGGCATCGCCCGCTCTGCCTGTGAGTGGACATGTGGCTGCTCCTTCAGCAAGGTCCGAGCAGGCACACAGGGGGAGGGATTTATTAGTTATTGGGAGCTCCAACGTTAGGCGGGTGATGGAGCCCCTTAGGGAAATAGCGGAAAGGTCGGGGAAGAAGGCCAGTGTTCACTCTGTCTGCTTGCTGGAGGGTCTCATCCGAGATGTGGAGGAGGCCCTGCCGGCGGCGATAGAGAGCACTGGGTGCACCCGACTGCAAATTGTTGCTCATGTCGGCACCAATGACTCCTGCCGTCTGGGTTCAGAGGTCATCCTCAGTTCGTACAGGCGGTTGGCGGAATTGGTGAAGGCGGAAAGCCTCGCTCGCGGGGTGGAATCAGAGCTAACAATTTGTAGTATCGTTCCCAGAACCGATCGCGGTCCTCTGGTTTGGAGCCGAGTGGAAGGCTTAAACCAGAGACTCAGACGATTCTGCGGAGATCTGGGGTGCAAATTTCTCGACCTCCGCTATCGGGTGGAGAAATGTAGGGTCCCCCTGAATAGGTCAGGCGTGCACTACACGCCGGAAGCGGCTACAAGGGTAGCGGAGTACGTGTGGAGTGCACATGGGGGTTTTTTAGGTTAGAGAATCCCCTCCCTAGGCCCGACAAGACGCCTCCTGAGACGCGGCAAGGTAGGAGTAGGCAAAATGCAACAGGGAATAACAATATTAATGTGCTAATAGTAAACTGCAGGAGCGTCTATAGAAAGGTCCCAGAACTGCTCTCATTAATAAACGGTCACAATGCACATATAGTACTAGGGACAGAAAGTTGGCTGAAACCAGACGTAAACAGTAATGAAATCCTAAACTCAGATTGGAATGTATACCGTAGAGACAGGCTGAACAGTGAAGGGGGAGGCGTGTTTATAGCGATAAGAAGTGCAATAGTATCGAAGGAAATTGACGGAGATCCGAAATGTGAAATGATTTGGGTGAAGGTCACGGTTAAAGCAGGCTCAGACATGGTAATTGGATGTCTCTATAGGCCCCCTGGCTCAACAGCTGTTGTGGCTGAGCACCTGAAGGATAATTTGGAAAATATTTCGAATAGATTTCCCCACCATGTTATAGTTCTGGGTGGAGATTTTAATTTGCCAGATATAGACTGGGAGACTCAAACGTTCATAACGGGTGGCAGGGACAAAGAATCCTGTGAAATTTTTTTAAGTGCTTCATCTGAAAACTACCTTGAGCAGTTAAACAGAGAACCGACTCGTGGGGATAACATATTAGACCTTCTGGTGACAAACAGACCCGAACTATTTGAAAAAGTTAACGCAGAACAGGGAATCAGCGATCATAAAGCGGTTACGGCATCGATGATTTCAGCCGTAAATAGCAATATCAAAAAGGGTAGGAAGATTTTTCTGTTTAGAAAAAGTGACAAAAAGCAGATTTCAGAGTACCTGTTGGCTCAACACAAAAGTTTTGTCTCAAGTACAGATAGTGTTGAGGATCAGTGGACGAAGTTCAAAACCGTCGTACATTATGCGTTAGATGAGTATGTGCCAAGCAAGATCGTAAGAGATGGGAAAGAGCCACCGTGGTACAACAACAGTGTTAGAAAACTGCTGCGGAAGCAAAGGGAACTTCACAGCAAACATAAACATAGCCAAAGCCTTGCAGACAAACAAAAATTACGCGAAGCGAAATGTAGTGTGAGGAGGGCTATGCGAGAGGCGTTCAATGAATTCGAAAGTAAAGTTCTATGTACTGACTTGGCAGAAAATCCTAAGAAATTTTGGTCTTATGTCAAAGCGGTAGGTGGATCAAAACAAAATGTCCAGACACTCTGTGACCAAAATGGTACTGAAACAGAGGATGACAGACTAAAGGCCGAAATACTAAATGTCTTTTTCCAAAGTTGTTTCACAGAGGAAGATTGCACTGTAGTTCCTTCTCTAGATTGTCGCACAGATGACAAAATGGTAGATATCGAAATAGACGACAGAGGGATAGAGAAACAATTAAAATCGCTCAAAAGAGGAAAGGCCTCTGGACCTGATGGGATACCAGTTCAATTTTACACAGAGTACGCGAAGGAACTTGCCCCCCTTCTTGCAGCGGTGTACCGTAGGTATCTAGAAGAGCGTAGCGTTCCAAAGGATTGGAAAAGGGCACAGGTCATCCCCGTTTTCAAGAAGGGACGTCGAACAGATGTGCAGAACTATAGACCTATATCTCTAACGTCGATCAGTTGCAGAATTTTGGAACACGTATTGTGTTCGAGTATAATGACTTTTCTGGAGACTAGAAATCTACTCTGTAGGAATCAGCATGGGTTTCGAAAAAGACGGTCATGTGAAACCCAGCTCGCGTTATTCGTCCACGAGACTCAGAGGGCCATAGACACGGGTTCACAGGTAGATGCCGTGTTTCTTGACTTCCGCAGGGCGTTCGATACGGTTCCCCACAGTCGTTTAATGAACAAAGTAAGAGCATATGGACTATCAGACCAATTGTGTGATTGGATTGAGGAGTTCCTAGATAACAGGACGCAGCATGTTATTCTCAATGGAGAGAAGTCTTCCGAAGTAAGAGTGATTTCAGGTGTGCCGCAGGGGAGTGTCATAGGACCGTTGCTATTCACAATATACATAAATGACCTGGTGGATGACATCGGAAGTTCACTGAGGCTTTTTGCAGATGATGCTGTGGTGTACCGAGAGGTTGTAACAATGGAAAATTGTATTGAAGTGCAGGAGGATCTGCAGCGAATTGACGCATGGTGCAGGAAATGGCAATTGAATCTCAATGTAGACAAGTGTAATGTGCTGCGAATACACAGAAAGATAGATCCTTTATCATTTAGCTACAAAATAGCAGGTCAGCAACTGGAAGCAGTTAATACCATAAATTATTTGGGAGTACGCATTAGGAGTGATTTAAAATGGAATGATCATACAATGTTGATCGTCGGTAATGCAGATGCCAGACTGAGATTCATTGGAAGAATCCTAAGGAAATGCAATCCGAAAACAAAGGAAGTAGGTTACAGTACGCTTGTTCGCCCACTGCTTGAATACTGCTCAGCAGTGTGGGATCCGTACCAGATAGGGTTGATAGAAGAGATAGAGAAGATCCAACGGAGAGCAGCGCGCTTCGTTACAGGATCATTTAGTAATCGCGAAAGCGTTACGGAGATGATAGATAAACTCCAGTGGAAGACTCTGCAGGAGAGACGCTCAGTAGCTCGGTACGGGCTTTTATTGAAGTTTCGAGAACATACCTTCACCGAAGAGTCAAGCAGTATATTGCTCCCTCCTACGTATATCTCGCGAAGAGACCATGAGGATAAAACCAGAGAGATTAGAGCCCACACAGAGGCATACCGACAGTCCTTCTTTCCGCGAACAATACGAGACTGGAATAGAAGGGAGAACCGATAGAAGTACTGAAGGTACCCTCCGCCACACACCGTCAGGTGGCTTGCGGAGTATGGACGTAGATGTAGATGTAGCCTGACTAGTAAATTACCGTCCCATCCGTAGGCTACTATTACCCCCACAACACAAATGGCTGCACATGTAGTGGTGATGAATGATATCGCATTATGTTCAGTGATGAATCAAGTTTCTGCAGTGCCCTGGATGACCACAGTTGGGGAGTGTGGAGGCAACCAGGGGAGGGGCACATTCTTCCAATGTTGTGTAGAGGGACAGTGTTCTTAGACATGGCGTCGTGGCGTGACAAATCATGGAGTATGACTTCAGATTCCAGGTAGTAGTGATTGAAGCAACTCTGTTGGCACAGTGGTACATCATGGACATCCGGCATCCTCTTGTGCTACCTCTCGTGCGACTGTGTCGTGGTGCCATTTTTCAATGGGACTGTGCAGATCTACATATGGCACGTGTCGGTATAAACTGTTTGCATGATGTTGGGGTTCTCCTATGTCCAGCAAGATCCCCAGATATGTCACCGATAGAACATGTTTGGAACTAACTCGGATATCCACTCTGTCCTAGTGATAGTATCCAGGATATTTAAAAAGGAGTTACAACAGCTGTGGACCAGTTGCCTCAGCAGATCGTGGTGAAAGACTGCAATTTGCCTCTGTTAATAACGTCAAGTTAATTTATTGTTGTTATTACTCACTTCGGAACATGCTCATTCAGCCATCTTAACAGGGGAATGTGATATATGACGATGTGAACGAAGGTAAAGAGAACACAACACCCAGTCTCCAAGCGGAGAAAATCCCCGCACAGACTGAGAATCGAACCCAGGCCCTTTATTTCGCAATCCGCTGTGCTGACTGCCCAGCTACTAATGCGGACATCGTGTTGTTGCCCTGCGTCCAACTGCGATCTTGTAGACCACGCAGCTCAAAGGAAGGATAGCAAATAAAGGGCTAGAGAGAAAGTAAACAGACAAACAGGCCGCATCGCACAACAAACACAAGCAGGGGAATTGTCATACGTTTATGAGACTGATTATAAATATTTATTCCTTCGCGACTCTTCCAAATTAATTATTTTCAAAAGCATGTTTACTTAACAGTTAGCTCTCTACTGACCTGGAGGATTTTTATGTGTTTTTGGTACATACTAATTCAACTAACATCGAAGATTACTAAAAATTGTACCTGACTATATTAGGTCGGGTAGTATACGACAGCAGATTGTATCGGATAAAAGCTGTTTTTGACTCTAGCGCTAGTGAGAGCCCAGCAACCGCGTGCCCGTTGCCCGTGGTCCTCACGCAACTGCGGTATGCGAGAGAGAACGCGAATACGCTCCACGAACGTTGGCGGAAGTTACCGAAGATTACTGATGCTAATGACAAAAGCGCGATATCGTGTGCATGTGTGATGCACTATGCTTGGCACCAGACTTGGATGAAATTTATGCGAATTACGATTAACGAACACGGATATAAATTACTATTTGTTATTCATGAATAACAAGCATTTTTTGATACACTACTCACTGACAGGAATAAAACACAATTTCGTCATCTGTGAATAAAAAGTCTTGACGATAATTCATAAATCGGAAAACGAGTTGCATTTAGTGTTCCAAGTGTTTGTCATTTACTAAATGAATGTACTTTCCCCTCCTTTTAAATTAGTTTTCACAACAGCTCTTTCTTTTCAAACGTCTTATCAGGAACTTTATTTGATCCACGGCGATTTACCGTTGTGACGCTAAAGAGAATACGTTGTAGACATGCAATGCACTCTGAATTCATCTTTAATAATGACATTGATGTAGGACTTTCAGCTTACAATCTTCTCCGCAAAAACTGAAAAATCATAAATTCCGTTGTAGGTTTTGGCAAATAATTCGTTGTGACCCCACTTTAACTTCACTTTAAATCACACTCCAAATAAAATCTTCTTTTTACATCATAAAGTAAATCAAAACTCGTGACCCAATTTCTATGGTTATTATATGTCTTACGTTTGCCGCAAGCCTCCCTTGGCTATGGATAGCAATAGAGATGAACTATTTGTGGGTAAGATTTTCCTGCAATTATTGCAGTTGGTATAGAAAGGCGAAAAATGTCTTCCACTCGTTTCTTGGCAATTTCGCGATGCGCAAGTTGCAAGTGTGCCGCAGTATTACTTACTCCTTTACATACCTGAACCCAGTGTTTCTTCTGAAATTTTTGAATGTAAAAGTTCTACGTAACTGCGTAGACGGATGTCGGATCGAAAAATAATTCCATATTCTGACGGCAAGGTTACCCAGAATTAATTCTAAAACACCTTGGATGGCTTTGGACGTCTAGCTGCTTTCCATAGACGCTTTAGGAGACTTAAGATTAAAAGTCTGGTAATGTTAGTCGTTAGGAACCACTGTGTTCTTGCTTGGGTCATTCATTTTCTATCACTACAACTGTAAGGTGGCTATAATTTCGCACCTTACAAGCACCCTTCCACATACTTTGCCGTGATCTACAAACACAATTAGGTATCATGTGATAGGTTGTACATTGTATATATTTATATAGAGGAGACTGACTTTGTCACGTACGTCTTATATATAATTGTTAACGCTTATTGCATGAAAAGTGACGGAGTGTCTTTATTATAAAAACGGCATAATTAATGATTGCCTATACTAGTAGAGGTTGGAACGCCAGTGGAAATGAAACGGCTGGCGGAACTGAAGCCATGGGTGGAAGGCCCATACAGGTGTGTTGGTCCAGCTTAAACACAGGACGGACGTCGTAGCGCCTAAGCGCTGGAGCACAATAGAGTGGCGACCGGTCGGTTTGTAGCCGAACCGGAAGGATTATACTTCGGAAACGTTGAAAATCTTGGACGCAGGTGAGAGGAACGAAGAAGAGACACCTCGGAAGCCGTGCAGGCTGTGTTATTTCCAAGGATTTTTACTCAGAAGCGTACCATTGTACGAGTATAGGTTTTTCCTCGCAAACTTAACGCGCTGGACGACAAAAGACTAATATATGTTTGATCGGCGTTCGGAAGAATCTGTAGAGAGCGAGAATATTCCATGGTTTCGGGAATATGATTCGTTTTCGGAATTACGATGGTCGGGAGCCAAGCCTTGTTGGGAAGCCAGCGCTGGAGAGACGCGCTCTTCTGTTGTGAGCGCAGCTTTGTTGGTGCAGGTAGACTTGCTGTCTTTGCTCTCAGGAGAGTTTATAGTTAGAACAGTTAGGCACTGTACTGTTGCGAAACTAACCTCCGGGTTGGAAATCGTAGTTGAGTACGCAGCGTTCAGTAATTGAGAGTACTTCCTCTGCCTATACTTACGTTGAGACATTATCTGAACTCCGTCCTAGTGGTTGGGAGTTCGCGTTTCTCGTCTGTAGAACACAGAGAGGTGAAGACAGTATTAATTAGTCAGAGGACGGCCTTCTGCCATCCTAGTGTCTGAAAGAGTTTATTTTGTGGCTGGAGTTCTTCCATCGACGCAGACGTGTACGGGAACCAGCACGCCTATATACCGGACACAGTACATATGGTGATATCGCAAATTGATTCAGCTTATTAGGGCTATACAGATAAATAGCTCTGATCATGTTAGTTTATTTCCACTGAGGTTCCACACCAATGTAGATCATCTTTGAAAGTACTATCTTCTAGTGTTCGGTACGTAGATGATGTCAGTAATTTCGCGTTATTGATATTATTTCGCGCAGCCATAATAAGGGGCAGAGTTGGGCAATTGATTAGTAATTTTACTTAGGAAATGTAAACTTTGTAATATAAGGTTTTTTTTAATCTACAATAAATATATAAGCAAGAACAACGTTTATCATTTAGTAGGATTAGTTGCCTTCATCATTCATTTATGTTTAGATTGTAATTAATAGAATTAAGAGATCCTAAGATCTACTTCAAGAAGTAGTCAGACAGAGCCAAATCTTTATTTTATCGTTTATTATTATCCGTTGCGCACATTCATTTTACTCCCGCCTGGAGCAGCATCTTGGACAACCACGATCGACTAAGTACATCAAGGAGACACGCATATTCTATTGTGTTATCAATTTAAGAAATGTGCTGAAAACTGAGAGTTTTTGTCAGCTACATTCTTATCTTTGGCTGACTGCCCTAGAGTTTTCGTGTCATGTTAACAGTAGGAGGGAGAGACGTATTGGCAGGTGCAGAGACGGTTGAAGGGGCTGAATCTGTAGTGTAAGGACTGTAGTATACAGAGAAGTTGCAGCATTAGAAAATTGCAGCGAAATGCAGGAAGATCTGCAGCGGATAGGCATTTGGTGCAGGGAGTGTCAACTGACCCTTAACATAGACAAAGGTAATGTATTGCGAATACATAGAAAGAAGGAACCTTTATTGTATGATTATATGATGGCGGAACAAACACTGGTAGCAGCTACTTCTGTAAAATATCTGGGGGTGTGCGTACGGAACGATTTGAAGTGGAATGATCATAAAAAATTAATTGCTGGTAAGGCGGGTGCCAGGTTGAGATTCATTGGGAGAGTCCTTACAAAATGTAGTCCATCAACAAAGGAGGTGGCTTACAAAACACAAATTCGACGTATACTTGAGTACTGCTTATCAGTGTGGGATCCGTACCAGGTCGGGTTGACAGAGGAGATAGAGAAGAACCAAAGAAGAGCGGCGCGTTTCGTCGCAGGGTTATGTGGTAAGCATGATAGCGTTACAGAGATGTTTAGCAAACTCAAGTGGCAGACTCTGCAAGAGAGGCGCTCTGCATCACGGTGTAGCTTGCTGTTCAGGTTCCGAGAGGGTGCGTTTCTAGATGAGGTATCGAATATATTGCTTCCCTCTACTTATACGTCCTGAGGAGATCACTAATGTAAAATTAGAGAGATTCGAGAGCGCACGGAGGATTTCCGGCAGTCGTTCTTCCCGCGAAGCATACGCGACTGGAACAGGAAAAGGAGATAATGACAGTGGCACGTAAAGTGCCCTCCGCCACACGCCGTTGGGTGGCTTTCGGAGTATAAAAGTAAATGTAGATGTAGATGTAAAGCACTAAGAAGGGCGTCTGCGGCAGCCCATAAAAAATTAGTGGATTGTAGCATGCGCAGCTGGGCCGCTGTGATTTCGTGCTTCCGGACTATCAGTTGTAGATAGGCTGTCTCATGGAAAACTACGCGGACTACCTCGGCACGCCTCACGGCCGATACACACCCGCACCGAGCGCCACCTATCCGCAGTTCCTGTCCATTATGTTCCCGTTCGCTACTCAGTGATTGCCACAGGAGGTCAGATGTATTTGTGCATTCGCAGTGTAGCACGTGGATCCATTGCCCAGCTACGCTTATCAGTTATACACTGAAGCGTCAAAGAAACTGATATAGTCATGCATATTCAAATACAGAGATAGGTAAACAGGCAGAATACGGCGCTGCGGTCTGCAACGTCTATATAAGACAAGTGTGTGGCACAGTTGTTAGATCGGTTACTGCTGTTACAATAGCAGTTTATCAAGATTTAAGTGAGTTTGAACATGGTATTATAGTTGGCACACGAGCGACGGGACACAGCATCTCCAGCGTAGCGATGAAGTGGGGATTTTCCCGTACGACCATTTAACGAGTGTACTGTGAATATCAGGAATCCGATAAAACATCAAATCTCAGACATCGCTGTGGAAGGAGAAAGATCCTGCAGGAACGGGACCAACGACGACTGAAGAGAATCGTTCAACCTGACACGAGTGCAATCCTTCCGCAAAAATGTGCAGATTACAACGCTGGGCCGTCAACAAGTGTCAGCGTGCGAACCATTTAACGAAACATCACAGATATGGTCTTTCGGAGCCGAAATCCCATTCGTGTGTCCTTGATGACTGCACGACACAATGCTCTACGCCTCCTCTGCGCCCTTCAGCACCGAGACTGGTTGATGAGTGGGTACATGTTGCCTGGTCTCGTTTCAAATTGTATAGAGCGGATGGACGTCTAGACGTATGGAGACAACCTCATGAATCCACGGACCCTGCATGTCAGCAGGGGACTGTTCAAGCTGGTAGTGGCTCTGTAATGGTGTGGGGCATGTGCAATTGGAGTGATATGGGACCCCTGACACATCTTTGTACGACTCTGATAGGTGACACGTACATACGCATCATGTCTGATCACCCGCATCCATTCATGTCCATTGTGCATTCCTACGGACTTGGGCAATTCCAGTAGGATAACCGACACCCCACATGTCCGTAATTGGTACAGAGTGGCTTCAGGAATACTCTTCTCAGTTTAAACGCTTCCGCTGGCCACCAGATTCTCCAGACATGAATATAATTGAGCATATCTGGGATGCCTTGCAATGCGCTGTTCAGAAGAGATCTCAATCCCCTTGTTATCTTACGGATTTATGGACACCCCTGGAGGATTTATGGTGTCAATTTCCTGCAGCACTACTTCAGATATTAGTCGAGTCCATGTTACGTCAGGTTGCGGCACTTCTTCGTGCTCGCGGGGGCCCTACACAATATTAGGCTGTTGTACCAGTTACTGTGGCTCTTCGGACGTGTCCGAAAGAACAGACACCACGCCGAATTCGCAGCTGTGAAACATTATATGTAAACTGAAGGGGATCACCGCTGCCAGCTGCAGCGGGACATTAATCGGAATCATTGGCGACGGGCGAGAATGTGCACCGGACCGGGATTCGAGCCGGGACCTCCTAGGTAGGCGCCGTAACCACTGCCCCATTCGGGACACAGCGTTGTCGCAACTGCACGGACTGTCTCGGCACGCTTGACGACCGACCCTCACTCCCACCTAGCGCCACCTATCCGCAGTGAGGCGTGCCGAGACAGTCCATGTAGTTCCGACAACACTGCGTCCCGGACGGTGCAGTGGTTACCGCACCTGCCTGGTAAGCAGGAGGTACAGGGTTCTAATCCCGATCCGGTGCACGTTTTCGCTCCTCGCAGCTGATTGCACTTAATTTCCCGCTGCAGCTCACGGCAGTGATCCCCCTTCAATTAACATATTATAGCCGTCTCTTTCTGGCACATTATTTTGTGATACACAGCTTGAGTTTATTACGGAAATTCCAAATTCTTCTCAAACAACCGTTGGGTAATGGAAAATTCTCCGTACTCCATTTATTTTCCAAAGTGCCAAAAGTGAATTCTGTAAACCGCCTTGTTCGAGACTGTCGATTTTTTAAGGTTCTTTCATTATTTGTGGCAACGGCCTTGCCGCAGTGGATACACCGGTTCCCGTGAGATCACCGAAGTTAAGCGCTGTCGGGCGTGGCCGGCACTTGGATGGGTGACCATCCAGCCGCCATGAGCTGTTGCCATTTTTCGGGGTGCTCTCAGCCCCGTGATTCCAATTGAGGAGCTACTCGACCGAATAGTAGCGGCTCCGGTCATAGAAAACCATCATAACGACCGGGAGAGCGGTGTGCTGACCACACACCCCTCCTATCCGCATCCTCAACTGAGGAAGAAACGGCGGCCGGATGGTCCCGATGGGCCACTTGTGGCCTGAAGATGGAGTGCTTTATTATTTGTGAAACTCGTCCCTCCATAATAACGCATTACATTTTCAGACACACCAAGCTCTTCGTCTCCGACGATGACCTACGGCATCGGTACTCTCTTGTTTGATATGGGACATTTCTCTATTATTAATAAATATTTACTAACGAGATTCTCTTGGAAAGTGTATTGCATAAAAATAAATGAATCACTATATTTTCAGTATAAGGCCGTTGTGGCCGAGCGGTTCTAAGCGCTTCAGTCCCGATCCGCGCTGCTGCTACGGTTGCAGGTTCGAATCCTGCCTCGGGCAGCCGGCCGAAGTGGCCGTGCGGTTAAAGGCGCTACAGTCTGGAACCGCAAGACCGCTACGGTCGCAGGTTCGAATCCTGCCTCGGGCATGGATGTTTGTGATGTCCTTAGGTTAGTTAGGTTTAACTAGTTCTAAGTTCTAGGGGACTAATGACCTCAGCAGTTGAGTCCCATAGTGCTCAGAACCATTTGAACCATCCTGCCTCGGGCATGTCCTTAGGTTAGTTAGGTTTAAGTAGTTCTAAGTCTAGGGGACTGATGACCTCAGATGTTAAGTCCCATAGTGCTCAGAGCCATTTGAACCATTTTAAAATGACGGAAAAATAATTTTTATAATCATAGCAAAGTATATTTGTTATGACGAAAAAGACATGACATATGCCACGACTGTCTCGCTCGGCTGATCTGTCACGACTGACCCCCAGCTGGCTGACTAAACTGGCTGCTCAACATTGCGGCTGCCTAGTGCGTTATAGCCCAAACTGCTGAGGGCGTCCACCTGTAAGCAGTTTTTGTTTCATTTGTTACGCTGTAAATCAAGTAAAGTTGTGCTCTACTTGAAGGATGGTTTTAGCGTGCAATGCTTTAATAGGTGTGGTGATGTGCCCTTGACTTCCTCCCACATCTTAACAGACTTATACAGCCAGTTAGAGGGGGATCTAAATCTCAACATGTACCCCGAAATACGGTTTAACTTGACTTCGCATTATTGTAATTATTATAGGTGAAAGAAGCGATGAGAACAGAGAAAATCGTAGGACCAATACGGGATCGAACCCTGAGGCTAGTTTTATAGTCTGGAACTTTAGCCATTAAACCACAAAGGCATATTTGTGGACAAAAAAGTTATGTTATTTATCAAACACCCCAAACTGCTCTAGGCCAAGAGAACGAATACTAATCCTGTACAATAAGTAGACGAATCAAATTCAGTGACTTACATGTTATTCGTTATTTGATTTACAGATAACTGGTTGGTGAGTAAATTTGTTTGAATGATCTACTTCTTCGAATAATTGTCCAGATGGAAATCTGTTCGATTAATCCCAATCTCTGTTCACCATTACACTTTACACTTCCTTTCTCTTTCTGTCCATATCATCAGATATAAAGAGTCCTAGTAGTTCATTTCCTCTGTTTATTCACCATAGCCTATGGTATAGCTGGATTGAAGATTTTTGTTGATTATAAACAACGTTGATAATTATAGTCTGTTGTCACATCCCTCGACATAAATCTTAATTTTCTTCTGTTCAAAATATACCTAAGTGACAGTGGAATTTTAGCAGCTGACTGAAAGCGAGCATTAATTCATTAGCTATTATTTTACAGAAATATAATGTTCCCAAACTGAAGCAATGACCTTCAATAACATTCGATATTCGGTTGTCACTTAAGTTTTCCTTAACCTGTGGTAGTACTTGGTGAAACCCAGGTATACAGAACACACCTTCTCTGTAGAAGACACGGAAAATCGACAGCCAAAAAGCAATCCTAATTTCAAATGCGTTTTAACAAATGACAGGCCCATTAGTGCTACTACGTTGTGTCGAAGATATATAGATAGTCTATGTTTCCTTACTCACGTTACAAGGGCACGTGGCTGTTGCTCGTCGCTCCGTGAGTGAGCGTCGCGTGATATCGAACTGCCAACCGCATATACCGTGCATGGTAGCCGTGCAGTCTGGGCCGCCTTGCCACGGTTCGTGCGGCTCCCCCTGTCCAAGGTTCGAGTCCTATCTCGGGAAGGGATATATGTGTGTCGTCCTTAGTGTAAGTTAGTTTAAGTTAGAGTAAGTAGTGTACATGCATGCATGAGAAATAATACTCCCTTTATTGTAGAGTACGTTAGAGTCTAGTAGAAAGCATTCCAAAGTTTGCATGTACTAGAAGCTCGTCATTAACATTTTTCACATCACCTTTATATCCAGTTCACTGTTGGCAGAAAAATTCATATGAGTAATTCATCAATATACTACGTCAAGATATGAGGACCTAATGCCATAGAGTCCACGCATGGTGTTCCACCTGCTGGAACATGGTTAGGGAAATATTTTGGAGGATACTAAGCAACTTCTTTTCGTTGATCCCTGACCATTAGCAGGTTGCAGAGCACTGACATGAAGTTCTTTGTTACCAGTGCCTTTCGGCAACGAAACTAGACATTACGTCATACGAAAGCCAATGATGCAATTTTTGGGCTGTATTCTTGGAGCCTGTTACCACTACTTCATCTTGTCATGGAGGGACGCTGTATCTATGGCTACAAAGTACTTTAGTATCAAATGCCGTAACTAAGAAAACGAAAGAAATAATTTTAGAAATTTTGTCTCTAGCAATGGAATTAGTTGCGTGTTGAAAAACAGCAATCCAGCAAAAACGATGAATGAGGAAATTGGTGGTAATTTATCAAATAACAGCAGCTGGTGATTGAGATGACACTAAATCTCTGGACTGAATGGATGCAGATCAAATGTTTCGTAATAAACTTGAGAATGATACGATGCGTGACATATTCAGACTACTGTACCGAGTTTAACCTTTACGGAGTATTTTACTTTGAAGACATTGTACGTATTATACAGTATTTAATTTCATTAATGTACTCGTTTGAAACAATGGTCACCACAGCAGCACTCTTCATTAATGGTAAGAAACTTATTCCATTATGATTTTATTAAACGTACAAAACAACATCAATATTTATTTAGAAATTCATATCTTCTGCTATTATGCCTCGAAATCAACAACTGTGGCTTTTTAACAACGCGATTGTTTAGAAGATTATGGTAGTGCCACGATCTGCAAGTCGAACTGCAGCTGTCTGTATGTGCTCATGAAAGACCATTGCACTTGGCGGCCGTGACGTTAAAGTTAGGAAACAAATGACATGTCACTAGAACACGAGTCTGTGCCATAAGAAATTACTGCATTGGATATTCCACAATTCTGCAGAAGAACAAGACGAACTGTTTCAAAAGTAGTGCGAAAAACGGTGACACTTCTGTTGTATCATTTTAGACTTCCATTTGGCTGATTAAAAATTGATTCAGCTTTATTTTCACGTATTCCGTAGTCTTTCATTCCATTACATGTGACAAACTAGTGGCATGAGATGTACTGGAAACAGAAACTTTAATATAAGTTTTAAGAGAACATGCTTCCATGCTGCCACCATCCAAAATAAGTTTTTCCACAAGAGAAAATTGACAACATGTCATGCTCAGCACAAGCAAAACGATTCTATACTTGAGAATAGCAATCTGACGATGAACGTGTCGGCTCGATATTTGTAACTAAGCAATGTGCTCTGAACAAATATCATTTTTGTCAGTGGTTGATTGTTATTACTCTAGTTATTTTAAAGAAAGGGTTTACCAGCGGGGATGACGTGACAAGTAATAGCCCCTATAAGGTGGAACAGGTCCTTTAAAGTGCTTTAGTAACGCCAGGGTTAGTGACCCTTCGTGAACGAAAAAGTTACTTTTAAAATACGGAAAAACTACAACAAACGGAGTGTGCTCCGGTGCGAGGCGTGGAATTGTGCTTTGTCCTTTTCCCGGTTTTCTGGGCGACTTTTTCCTTTTGGTGAACGTATGAGTGCTAGACAGGAAGTGACAGCTTCTACTAGAACGAAAAACTATAAGCTAGCTGGAGGCAGAACGAAAGATTCTAGGGCGAGATATAACTGAAGCAAATAAATTCAATTTGTTTCCATGGAAATATGAGTGTGGTGATTTTGTGTGACTGTTTTTCTACTTACTTTACCCTACATCTTTGTTTTATTATCCAGGAAATTATCGACGGGTCCTGCTAGTTGTCAACTGTTAACGCTGAGTATACCGCGTGAGTCAAAAAGAACTTTACAACTTTGTAATGATATAGAAATGCCGCGTGGGGTAGCCGTGCGGTCTTTGACGTCTGTGACGGTTCGCGCGGCTCCCCCGTCGAAGGTTCGAGTCCTCCCTCGGGCATGTGTGTGTTTGTTGTCCTTAGCGTAAGTTAGTTTATGATAGATTAATTAGTGTGTAAGCTTAGGGACCGGTGACCTCAGTAGTTAGGTCCCATAAGACCTTACCACAAATTTCAAAAAATATAAAAATTTATTGAAATGACTTAGAGTCGGTAGATGTGTCGTTTTGTAGCAAACAATTTCAAGTTTCACGTAAGTGTCAAGTGCTAGTTTGGTTCACTGTGGCTAGCATTTGTGATGTGGCAAACATGTCATCGGTAATCAGTTTCTTCTTGTATTCGTTGCAGAAAATCGGGCTAACTTAAGCAACGGCAGTGTAGATTCGATTTTTCCGGTCAGTTAAATTGTTTGATGGGGGAGGAAGATACACACGCAGAGAAAGAAATCTAGTTGTGTCAAGTCTGGGGAGCGAGGTGGCCATGCGACTGGCCCTTCATGGCCAATACACCGACATGGGAAGCGATCATCGAGGGAACTTCGTACTTCCGTGAGGAAATGAGGTGGTACATCGTCTTGCTGGTATTAAACAATCCCATTTCGGTTATCTTCATCGATTTTTGGGATTAAAGGGTTTTCAAGTATATTCAGAGACACAACACCAGTGGCAATTTTCTCATGAAGAAGAAAGGACCGTACACTTTCAATTTGCTAAGGGCACAAAACACATTAGCTTTGAGGCTGCCACAAACGTGTTCCAGGGTTGCATGTTGATTTTCGCTGTCCCATATTCTGCAGTTGTGGGTGTTCACCATGCCATTGATATGAGATGTTGACTCGTCGCTGAAGATTATTGTGTTCAAGAATATCTCGTCGTCCTCTATTCGATGCAACATTTCAGCACAGAATTAGCTGCGTCACTAATGTGCAGTGCCTTTGTGAACCCGTATTGTTTCAAGAGTAAACGGATACGCAGTACTCGCCAAACAGTCTTCTGTGGAACACCAGTCTCGCGAGATGCACGCCGCGTTGATTTTTGTGGACTACGGGCAAAGCGCTTCCTAACCGGTTCCGACATAGTCATCAACAAGCGGGAGACCTGGTGATTTACCATGTCGCAGTGAACAACCAGTCTTAGTAAAGTTCTTGTGCCAACAGTAAATTGTTGACCTGCTTCGAGCTTCTTTAGCGAATTTCGGCGCGAAATTTACGCCGAACAATTGTTGCAGAGTTCGTTTTATGAAACCCAAAACTCACAACAAACACGCCGTGCACCAGTGAAAGTAGCCATTTTAACTGTGCACAGATCTGAAGCTCCTGGTGGCGCAGAGGGGCACTGATGCACTATGTGAACCAAACTTCAGGCTATTTGCTACAAAATGACACACGTATCGATTCTGCAAGTTGTCACATTAAACTTTTTGACGCAACATGTATCCAGTTCAGTTGTCTCCGAGTCTTCCTTTGGTCTGTTAGACAGCTACAAAGCTTTAATTATTGACTCTGGAATAGTGAAATGTTTATCACTGTCGTGCGGTCTTAGTGAATCTAGCGACCACTACTTTAGACTGGTTTCAGTAACGTGTTAGTACAGAGGTTTAATCCGGGATCTCTTGATTAGCACACCGTAACAAACAGTGTGTAGATTCTGGTTGTGGTCGCGATTGAGATTTCGCGTTCTGTCCCGGAAGTTCCGAGGTTGAACGAAAGGGACGTTTCACACGGTGTAACACTTCCCATTTCGTAAAGTTATATGATGTCCTATAGGCGACTGGGCCCTATTTTCATCATGTCTGCCCTTTATTAGCCTATTTTCATAACATATTTGTCACACAAGAGAATCTGAGTATTTTTTGGTGGAAGCAGGATGAGATTAAAGGGGGACGCAGAGGTGGGGGGGGGGGGGGGGGGGGTTGTGCAGGTGAGCGGCGCGTGCGAGGCGCCTGTGCTGATCGCCGGGGCAGGCAGATAGAAGCTGCAGCAGCAATAAGCTGCTCGGATAACATCGTCATAAGCCCAGACGGCCCGTTACAAAGGGCAGGCCGCCCCCACTCCTCACCCCCTCCGCGCCTCCACCAGGTGCGCGCATTAATAAAACCAGCCGGCCAGCCGCCTCAGATTAAGCGGCCCTTTGTGGAACAGCTGAGTCACGTGCAGCTACACTGCGCAGCGGGTATACCACCAAGCGACCGCGCATGGATGGCACAAAGTAATACGAGGACACTCCTAATATTGTATAGGGCTGCCTCCGGTATTCAGAACTGAGGGAATTCTACTCGGAATAGACGTGCATACATTGTGGTCGTCAATGAACCTTACAACTCCCTCAAAAGATTCAAAAGTATCCACACACCTGGCTGAAAATGACTTACAAGTTCTTTGCGCCCTCCATTGGTAATGCTGGAATTCAATATGGTGTTGGCCCACCCTTAGACTTGATGACAGCTTCCACCCTCGAAGGCATACCTTCAATCAGATGCTGGAAGGTTTCTTGGGGAATGGCAGCCCATTCTTCACGGAGTGCTGCACTGAGGAGAGTTATCGATGCCGGTCGCTGAAGCCTGGCGCGAAGTCGGCGTTCCAAAACATTCCAAAGGTGCTCTATAGGATTCAGGTCAGGACTCTGTGCAGGCAGCCCATTACAGGGATGTTATTGTCTTGTAACCACTCCGCCACAGGCCGTGCATTGTGATCAGGTGCTCGATCCTTTTGAAAGATGCAGTCACCATCCCCGAATTGCTCTTCAACAGTGGGAAGCAAGAAGGTGCTTAAAACATCAATGTAGGCCTGTGCTGTGATAGTGCCACGCAAAATAACAAGGGGTGCAAGCCCCCTCCATGAAAAACACGACCACACCATAGAACCACCGCGTCCGACGTTCACCGGGCATTCGCCATACCCTCACCCTGCCATCGGATCGCCACACTGTGTACCGTGGTTCGTCACTCCACCAACGTTTTTCCACTATTCCATTGTCCAATGTTTACGCTCCTTACACCAAGCGAGGCGTCGTTTGGCATTTACCGGCGTGATGTGTGGCTTATGAGCAGCCGCTCGACAATGAAATCCAAGTTTTCTCACCCCCGCCTAACTGACATAGTAGTCCTCTTCAGCTGTCGGCACCCTCTGTCAGTCAACAGACGAGGTCGGCCTGTACGCTTTCGTGCTTTAGGGTGTCCCTTCACGTTTCCACTTCTCTATAACATCGGAAGCAGTGGACCTAGGGATCTTTAAAGTCAGTACCGCCATTAGAATGTTGTTTATTTGCAGTGTTACATTTATATGATCATGATTTCGGCTTTAAAGTGCCATTATCATGAGTTTTAATGTTATACAGTGCCTAAGATGGCATAATGTCGTATTTAAAATACACTATTAGACGCATTGTCTAAGGGCCAATATTTCTGGTAAAAGCCTACTGCTTTGTTGTATCACTGGGTATACCATCTTCTTGATAAAACAAAGCAGTAGGCTTTTACCAGAAATATTGACCCTTAGACAATGTGTCTAATAGTGTATTTTAAATACGACAGTATGCATGCCATCTTAGGCACTGTATAACATTAAAACACATGATAATGGCACTTTAAAGCCGAAATCATGATCGTGTAAATGTAGCACTGCAAATAAAAAACAATCTAATGGCGGTACTGATTTTAAAGAAATATATTATGACTGTGGCCCCACATTATGAAAAAATCATTGGACCTAGAGATGCTTAGGAGTGTGGAAATCTCGCATGCAGACGTATGACACAAGTGACACCCAATCACCTGACCACGTTCGAATTCCGTGAGTTCTGCGGAGCGCCCCATTCTGCTCTCTCACGATGTCTAATGATTACTGAGGTCGCTGATATGAAGTATCTGGCAATAGGTGTCAGCACAGTGCACCTAATATGAAAAACGTATGTTTTTGGGGGTGTCCGGATACTTTTGATCACATAGTATAATGTTCACATGCAGCGAAAGTGCAGCCCGCGGAAGATGTTACATTTCACTAATTAGGGTAACAAACCGAAATACTCACAATTGCATTATTTCGATGGAACGAGCCTTCAAAGACAACAGGTCTCTTAGTGGAAGGTCGAGTAATATCAAACATGAAAACGTTTTCGGAATTATAAAATTTTCTGAATATTATATTGGAACATTTCTCATGCAAGACAGTAATAATATATGTTATTTGATATAATTATAAAACTCGATTTCATGAAAATATAAAAACGTAGCAAATTAAGCAGGCGAATGGGAATTCAAGCGTCTAAAGAAATGAGATTGACAGGTATTACAGAATGGGTAAGCAGGACATATGTAAGGATTTAGAAGCATATTTCAACATGGGAAAGATAGATACTACTTACAGGAAAATTAAAAAGGCCTTTGGAGAAATCAGAAGTAGCTGTATGAATATCAAGAGGTCAGATGGAAAACCAGTACTAAGCAAAGAATGGAACGCTGAAATGTAGAAAGAATGTAAACAGGGTTTATATGAGGGAGATGATCTTGAAGATTATATTATAGAAAGGTAAAGGTACTTAGTTAAAGGTGAGATGGAAGGCATGATAACGCGTGATACATTCGACAGAGCATTGGAAGACTCAAGTCAAAACAGGCCTCCTAGAGTGCACGACATTCAGTATGAATAATTGGTAGCCTATCAGATCTGATGAACAAGATGTGCAAGACTGGTGAAATACCCTCATACTTAAAGAAGAATGTAATAATTCCTGTTCTAAAGAAAGCAGGTGCTGACACGAGTGAACATTACCGAACTATCACCGTTGCAAAATACTAACACGAATTCCTTACGGAAGAATGGAAAAACTGACGGAAGCCGACCTTGGGGGAAGATCAATTTGAATTCTGGAGGAAAGCAGAAACACGCGAGGGCATACTGCTCCTGCGACATCTCTTGGAAGAGAGGTTAAGGAGAGTCAAAACTACCTTCATACCGTTTGTAAACTTAGAGAAAGCTTTCGACAATGTTGACTGGAATACTGTCTTAGAAATTTTGAAGGTAGCAGGAGTAAAGTACAACCAGACCGCAGTTACAGGTACCAAGGGTCATGAAAGGGAGGCAGTCCTTCAGAATGGAGTGAGACAGGCATTCAGCCTACCCCCAATATCATTCAATCTGTGTGGTGAAGGAAACCGAAGAAAAGTTGGAGTAGGAATTAAAGTTCATGGAGAAGAAATAAAAACTTTGAGATTTTCCGATGACATTGTAATTCCGTCAGACAGCTAAGGATATGGAAGAGCAGTTGAATGAAATGGACAGAGTTTTGAAAGGAGGATATAAGATGAACATCAATAAGCAAAAGAAAGATAATGGAATGCAGTCGAATTAAATGAGGCGATGCTGAGAGAACCATGTTAGGAAACAAGGCGCTTAAAGCACTAGATGAGTTTTCTTATTTGGGAAGCAAAATAACTGATGATGGCCGAAGTGGAGAAGATATAAAATGTAGACTGGCAACGGCAGGAAGTGAAATTTGTTGATATCTAATATGGATTTTTAAGTGTTAGGAAGTCTTTTCTGAAAGTATTTGGAGTATAGCCACGTATGGAAGTGAAACATAGATGACAAACAGTTTAGCCAAGAAGAGAACAGAGGCTTTGTAACTGGGATGCTACAGGAGAATGCTGTAGATTAGATTGGTAGATCAGGTAACTAATAAGGAGGTACTGAATAGAATTAGGGAGTCAAGAATTTTGTGTCACAACTTGACTAAAAGAAGGGCTCAGTAGAGACATCAAGGGATCACCAGTTTAGTTCTGGAGAGAAGTGTGATGGAGGGGGGGGGGGGGAGGGGGGGCGGGTAAAAATCGTAGAGGGAGGTAAAGAGACGAATATAATAAGCAGATTCTGTAGGACTTTAGCTGCAGCAATTATTCGGAGAGGAAGAGGCTTGCACAGGATAACAGTTGCATTAAGAGCTGCACCAAACCAGTCTTCGGATTGAAGAACACAACTACAACAAAAATACACGTTCATTGATTTTTCAAATGATTTTTCCACCTGTACCATTTAGTTTGTTTAAATCTTTGAAGGGCTCTACCGGAAATCAAATTTTAAAGAGTAAAAAAATCATTTTTGTTGCAAAACATTTTTAATGTAATCGTAAATAGTTACAGACTTGAACTTGTACATCAGTTCACGTAATTTTTGAAATAATCTGTCAACTTATTCCCTACTGAAACATGCTGTTCGCTGTAAATTCATGTATTTATCTGTCCTCACCCTTAAGTCTTCATGTATTTTCGTAAATACATCATAAAATTCTTTACTCCCTTTTATTTTTGTGATGTTGAATGGATTCTTTTTTCCAGTTGCTCTGCATATTTGTACTCTACTTTTAAGAACTCATCTGGCCAGCTATCTTAAGTTTTAAAGTGATCATTCCATCCTGATTTCTCTTCATCACTGAATGTTCTCCGAAAGAACTCTTCTAACTTCCTAAAGCACGTTTGATATCCACCTCTTGTTTACCGCTTAAAGTGTAGGACTGGCTTTTCATGAACCCTGAGTTCTTCTATGGCGTCCTCCTGTTAGTTTAGCCTCATTTATGCCCTGACTTCAACGTCTTTGCTGTTTAAAAATCTGACAAAATTTAAGTTTTTATGCTATATGTTTTGTCTTGTACAATCCGAAACTTTTTTGTCCGAAACAACCCAAACGTACCATTATCTTAGTTTATCATTTCCGTTATTATTATATGAACTAGACATTGTCACATTCTATAACATGGAGATACAATAGAATGATACAATAAAAATTTAGTATTACTTGCAAACAAAACACGACACTCCAAAGTTATGTAGGTACATCAGAAAACTCGCTAAGAACAGATTATTTGTTCCCACTCCGAAACGAAGTGTTGTTCAGATTAAAAATCACATGGGTGCTCTTGTTCCTCGACGGTTGACATTGTGATAGCGCGACTGGTGCTGTCGAGAGCACTTCATTCGCATGGCGAACCGGCGTGAGCAGCGTTCGTCTACGTCACTCACTATGCAAGCGCACGTGGAAGTATGCGGCTGGAAAAAAATTGGAAATATGTGGTAAGCGACCGCTACATTCGCAGGCTCGAATCCTGCCTCAGGCATGGATGTGTGTGATGGCCTTAGGTTACTTAGGTTTAAGTAGTTCTAAGTTCTAGGGGACTGATGACCTCAGCAGTTAAGTCCCATAGTGCTCAGAGCCATTTGAACCATTTTTTTATGTGGTAACTTCTATGGGACCAAACTGCTAAGGTCATTATCTGTGTGCAAAATGTCAGCTGGGTTTCACATGTCCGACGACGCCCGAAGTTAGCACATCAGAAAAAATAGAATCACGTGACATCTCAGCTTTTGTTGTCCTGTCGTCCTCAGTTTCATGTAATACAGGGTGTTTCAAAATAAACATACAGGTTCAAGGCTTTGTAGCACATATTAAATTCACCTTACAATTATAAATAATACACCAAATGAAAGAGAAACACAAACTGCTTTTCTTACAATTATTCAGTGTGAACACCGATCACATATCGAGTCGATAGGCGAGTTGTTCTGAAACCTAGACCAAAGTGTCAGGAGTAACTATTGTAATAACGCTGTATCAAAAGTCGGATTGATCAGCTGGTATCGGCTGCACAAACACATGATCACATCAGATCGTGTGTGAACGTGGAGGTCATGCATAAAATGCTGAGTCAATCGGTCACTTGCCCCCAATCCACCGGTTGCATAAAACATCGTTTAATCAGTCGCGTACTGAGTTACGCCAGTGAGGCGGCGCGCCATCTTGCTCCCAAATAAAGATGTGTTGTTCAACTTCTTCCCATTGAGGCACGGGCATAACTGTAGCACATCAAGATAAGAAACATCAGTTACAGTTGATTCACCGAAAAAGAATGGTCCATAAACTATCCGCCGGGATATTTCTTGGGGCTAAGCGTGGAAGACTCGCACTCGTTCAACACGTTTCTCAGTCACCCTTTGTAATTCCATAATTTTGCCATTGCGCACACGTGTACAAACAAAACTGTTTGATTTGCTCTTTCATTTGGTGTACTATTTACAATTGTAAGTTGAACGTGTAAGTAGGCTGTTTAGGTTTTCTTATTGGTAACGCCACGAAGCGCTCTGTGTGAGAATCACTGGCTGTGCTGTGTGCAGTCTGTGTCTAGTTTGCATTGTTGTCTGCCATTGTAGTGTTGGGCAGCGGCAGCTGGATGTGAACAGTGCGTAGCGTTGCGCAGTTGGAGGTGGGCCGCCAGCAGTGGTGGATGTGGGGAGAGAGATGACGGAGTTTTGAAATTTGTCATGAACTGCTATATATATATATATATATATGATGATATCAAGGTAAATACATTGTTTGTTCTCTATTAATATCTTTCATTTGCTAACTATCCCTATCAGTAGTTAGTGCCTTCCGTAGTTTGAATCTTTTATTTAGCTGGCAGTAGTGGCGCTCGCTGTATTGCAGTAGTTCGAGTAACCAAGATTTTTGTGAGGTAAGCGATTTGTGAAATGCATAGGTTAATGTTAGTCAGGGCCATTCTTTTGTAGGGATTTCTGAAAGTCAGATTGCGTTGCGCTAAAAGTATTGTGTGTCAGTTTAAGGACAGTCATGTATAATTGTTCAAAGGGGACGTTTTATATGTCGACCCTTAGCCGAGGATACTTCACTGGAATCTTCTGATTTTTTTCTTGTAGTTTGTGTAATTAGTGTAGCTATTGTTTATTGCTAACGCGTAATTGTAGAGAGAATCTCTTTTGTAGTTGCAGTCTTTCATTGTTGTACAGTAAAACAGTTGTGGCATGCATGTAAATTTGCACCAAGTATATCGCAGCTGCGCTTGCAATTAACGAGATATTATTTTCAGTGCTATGTTAATGTGTTCTCTTATTGTTGCTCTTCAAATTGTGCTTTTCTGTGTTATCGTGTGAAATATTGTGACAATAATGGCGTGTGAAAAACGTAACACTAGGCTCCAAAGTAAACTGAGAAATAATAGTGACGACGAGTGTAGCTTACCAGCACCGCTGTGTAATGAATTAACAGACATTCAAAGTAGTAATTTGGTAACTGTACATAGGGAAATGGAGCGGGCGTCAAATAATGGTGTAGACAGTGAAACAGGTAGTGAACAGGGAAGCATTATCGATCGATCGGTCGGCAACAACTCGCCTCAGGAATCGGGAATGACAGAACACAATATTGCAAATACTGTAGACTCAGGTTTTGAGTTCTCACCGTTTTCTCAAATGAATCAAGAAACATTTTCTGCTTGTCAAAATGTGAATGTTGCTGGTGCAACTCCACTGCCGAAAAGCACTGAGGAACATGTTTCAGACACCAGTGCATTGTTATTACAGTTAATGCAACAAATGGGACAAAGGCTACAAAAATTAGACACAATGGAACAAAATCTTCAAAAGTTAGACACAATGGAACAACACCAGAGACAAACACAGCAACAGTTAGACACAGTGGAACAAAATCTCAAAAAGTTAGACACAGTGGAACAAAATCTCAAAAAGTTAGAAACAGTGGAACAAAATCTCAAAAAGTTAGACACAGTGGAACAAAATCTTAAAAAGTTAGACACAATGGAACAAAATCTTCAAAAGTCAGACATCACACTTGAAGAAACACGTGAAGATTTAACTACTGAGTTACATAACATTGAATCGAAATGTCAAAAAGTCTGTAATGACGTAAAAACACAAATTTGTGAGTATTTTCAACCTATTTTTTCGCGGCATGAAAATGCATTACAGAATCACGAAGCAGCCATAAAAGAACTGCAAACCATTGTTCATGAAAATCATGAGACCTTGTGGGCTAAAATTGACTCAATTGCATCTACCGATTTGGTTACGCAACTTGCAAAAACTCATGAAATCTTGAAGGACACAGTAGATTCGGTTTCAACACAAATGGACACTCTGAAACTTGGTTCAGAAAAACACTGAGGAAATGTGTTCACTATCGGAGAAAGTAGCCGAACTTTCGGATCAGGTCACTAATCTACGAAGTTAGATGATGATCTGAATGACACAAGACCTGTAGCCTTCACTGACACAGAAGAATATGAACAAATTAGAAAATTCAAACAAAATCAAAATCAAATCAATACACAGTACAAAAGTGAAATCCGGGAAGTACAAGATCAGTTGACGCAGGTAATACAAGAAATACATATTTCAGAGGACACTCGCGCTCCAACACGGGAAGAGGGACTTAGAAATATGGAAAAGCCGCAAAATAATAACACAGGGCATTTCGGAAGTTATGAAAGAAATTGGCAATGTGCACCGAATTTTGAGACGGAACGGCCGACACGACCTAACAATGACCAATATGCGACTCGCCGACATGATGATTTTACTATAATCTGTACATTACTATACGTAAATTCAAAACATTTAAGAATTCTGGCAACGACATTCATCCACAAGCATGGCTCCATCAATTCTCTCATTGTTTTCCTCCCAACTGGTCGTTAGAACACAGATTAGAATTTATGTGTGGCTACTTAGAGAATGAACCAGCTGTAAGAATGCGATCGGTCATTCACGATTGTCACAGTGAAGGAGAATTTTACCATGCCTTCCTCTCAGCATATTGGTCTCAAGCTACACAAGACCGAGTAAAACATAGCATCATAATGATGAAACGTTTCGAACAATCTGAATTTTCCAGTCTTATGAAATATTTTGAAGACATGTTGCATAAGAATCAGTATCTTTCAAACCCATACAGCCCCTCAGAACTCATCCGCATTTGCTTACTCAAATTGCCTGAACATTTACGACACATTATTTTGGCAGGGCGTTGCAAAGACGACATTGAAGCTTTTCAAGGACTCTTACAAGAATTAGAAATTGACACAGACAGTCGCGGAATGCGAAAACAGGAAAACAATCACTACAGGTCACATGCGTCACAATTCTGTGATGACAGAAGCAATAACTGGACACGACAAGCCCATTCTTACAACGTAAATCGTGACCAAAACAGACACCACCTGTATGACAACCACTGGCAGAGTAATAGTTACAGAGAAAGATCGCATTTCCGTAGTAATGAATATGACAGAGACAATCATAGAAACAGACAATTTGGCAACCAGAACTATTATTATCACAGGAGACAGAATAACTTCAGACGCAACGGTCCACCGTGCAGTGATAATTCAGGGAGAAATTCTCCACCACTTAACCGACAAGAAAGAAACTGCAGGAACTACCGACATGACGACAGACGATATAATCATAACGACAGACCTGAATTTCATCAGAACTGGCGGGATTTAAACAGGGCTGGGCCCTCTGGGCAAGGTGAATTTGTAGAAGTTAGACCTCCAAATCCCAATAACGACGCGCGCCAACAAAGGAACAGACAATGACTTGCACCGCAGGCAGCCGCCTGCGCCGGCTGGCTCAGAGAAAAATAACATAGACGCTAACCTTGAGAAAAATTTTAGCACTCCTCACCGACGTATACCGCATGATAATTCCGTTCAAGTTGAAACTCTGAGTACTAGGAAGAGTAAAGGACTGCACCACGTTTCTCATGTAAAACCATTTATTGAAAGATAATCTGCTTTTTAACTTAGTCTTTGCCATAAAATTTTTCACTTCACATTTCTAGTACGCCTTGTCAGACTTAGAATCTGTTAACATACAACAATGTTTGAAGTTAAATATCCAGCCAAGAACCAAGAGAACTTATTTAAACAGAAATTACGAATGTATTGTTATTGTGAACAGACGACACAGTGGTTAGTTTATGTGACAGCTACACGATTTTATCACGACGCTACTAATGAGTGACAATTTACAATGTTGCTTTTGCGGTGTATCTGTTTTATATCTGCACAGTTTTCTGAATTCTTCTGGAAAGTAAAACACGTTTTAGTAGTAACTTTTGTGGTATAGCAACAATGAGACAGCCTTTTTCGTGGCACAACAATACGTTACTGTACAGTACTTTCTTCATCATGCCAATAAGCGTAATAACTAAGATATCAATACGCAAAGCATTTCACTTTTGTTTATCATGAGGTAAGTACATTGACTTTTGCGGAACTTAGCTTTCGGAGGACGATAACTACGACACTTCCACAGAGATTATCTTACAACAAGTCGCACAGTTTAGCGCTACAGAACACGCATTTCAGTGATTAATTTTGTACTTAAAACATTTATTTTTAAAAATTTTTGAATTACAAAGACAGTTTTCCGTGATACATTTCATTCCATTGCTGTAACCTGTAACACCTGAGGGTATAATTACATTAATCCTCAGATGGGTACACGCTTACTTTGTGCACCATGTGTTTGGCAAGCACAAGGAGCCCTAGCTAATATGGTATTTGCTTATACAACTTTACACATCGGTACCATATTTCTTTAACACATAATTACACAGCTATCTGATCATTTAACTGAGAGAGACAAACTTTTTTACTACATCAGTGACACATGTTTACGCAATTTCACATTTGGGTAACTTCACACTTATGAAATTGTATTTTGCCTGTACTTTGTGAACTGTTCATATTTTTTCGGACCCATTGTGATATTATGAGAGCTTTGAATGATATATTTGGTATGGGATCACGATTTTTAAAGTAAGTTTGAGGCAGATGACACTTTTGACATGAGCAGAGAATTTTTTTAGGTTTTGAAATTATTGGAGGAAGCTATGACGATTTTGAGAGTTGACTGAGGTGTTATGATGTTATTATTACGATGATGATGTGTATTATGCTGTTGCCATATGTTTATGATCAATAAGCTGATGCTATATGAGTTATTTGATTATGCTACGTATTTCTTATGATGAAATATTGAAGAAGTGTCGACGAATATTTATATGTATAATAAGGTAAGGAATAATGAGTAGTGGTTAGGGACTCTGGTTTGTGAAAAAGGATGTTGGAAACCAAGAATCGTACTTTAAGAGTTATGAAATGTGTGTAAATGCGTGAATGTATCACAATGCCGATGAAAACTTTTTGAACACTGTTATATTCATAGGATTTTGTTTCTACACATTTGCAACGCAAATTCTCGACCTGTGAAATATTTTTATATGAGACTGTCACTGTGGCGGATACTGCCATCATAAATATTTCAGCAAGAAAGGTAAGTGACCTTGGCGTAATGTGTTTTGGGCGCCCAGCTGAGAGGTAGTCATCTGACAAAAGAAAGCCATTAGGTGGAGAAAAAAAGAGGCCATTAACCTCGCCATTGACATTCCTTTAGAGAAAGCATCGCAAATACGACACGGTCATTACTTGGAAAGATACATCTGCACACCTGATTATGACAAGCGTCTTTCTACGAGAGTTGAGAGAATTTCTACTAACTTATGAAATGCTTCATGACTACTGAATGATATTTTTATGCTTCACTTTGTACAAAGTTGCTTATTTTATTTGATATCTGTTTTCCAGGTGTGTTGCATCATTGCTTTTATAAAATAAAATTAAATGCATTTGCTAATGTGAACACTTTCTGTCAACAGATCTATTAAATAATTATTTTATGATACACATTCTTCGAAAAGGAGCTCTTGGAATGGAAAGAACAATAAGAAGGGACTAATAACAGTAATTACATATATAATTTTCTTTTCTAGTACTTAGTAATTTTTTTAGAATTAGTTTTTGTGGTGCACCACTTTAATTACATAGACATTAAGATGGGAATAGACATTTCCCTTATCTGCATTGTTGTCTTTAGTGCAATATTTTTTCTGCTTGAGCTTTGTCATGCTTAGGTATACGTTATAGCATTTACTGCTGCTGTTTGCCAGGCATAGTGCTACTGAATTTTAATTTATGTTACTCTGCTAAGCCAGATTTATTTTTCTTGTTTGCTGCACATTGCCTTATATTAGTTGTAATATTGCAATTGCTTTGCTAATTTCTATAATGCTACTTGCTTTGCAAATTTGAATTTTTTTGTCATTGCTGTTTGTGTTAATTGTTTTGTGCTGCTGCATTGCCTCGTCCCTTACTTTAGCATCTGAGCTCAGTAGATTTAAGTTAGCTTAAGAGGGGGTAGACTATATAAGAGAATGAGTTGCGATGAATTGGAAGAAACGCATTGAGAAGATATAAGAAACAGATTTGGCAAAAATGAGTATTGTGCACTGAGAAATAACTATTTTGAAATAAATATGAATAGAATACAGAAAGCAGGTATAGATAGGACTTTTTGGAAATAATAATGAATGAAGGGAGATCTCCAAGAAGTAAAGAAAGTTTTGTTTGCAAAATACTGCAGTAAAACAAACCCTGTTCTTTCCTTTTGTATTATTATGCTATGTGTTTGTGTACCCTTGTGTATTTCTTTTCTTCCTGTCTTAATGTGTTTAGCTAATAAGAGTTATGTAGTTAGTTTGTAAAGATGTTTAGACATTATTTATTCTGTTTTGTTGCTCATATGTGGAGGTGATGTTTCAAAAGTTATTCTGATCTTTATGTATTTACTTATGTCATACTTCGTGTAACACTGATGTATATGTTAGTTCGATTCTTTTGTAAAGCCTGTACCACAAATGTTATCTGTATTGTTATGTTCTTTAATGATGTGTTTTGTACCTTTGTTACTGTGTTCTTATGTTATAAAATTGTACTTAACACCAGTTCATCAAATTAAGTAACTTGTAAGTTCCATTTCACTGCACACATTTCTGTTGGTCATAGTATATGGACAATATGTGAGAAGTAGGGACTGTTAGTGTTTGCACGTGTGTTAATAATTCAGCAAGGGACTGGATAACAGCATTGCTGGTTCTAAGGACAATTCCAAACACTTTGTGAGTGCACAAGTGGTGGTTACGGACTCGCTATATTATCTGCAAGACTCTTCAATGGTGATTGTGTACCTGCACAGTCACAACAGATGGCTGCTGGCCATCTCTACAAGGACTACAGTGGGTCTGCATCTTTGCTGACTCACCAATACCATTATTTCTACAAGGACTACAGTGAGTCTGCATCTTTGATGGCCCACAAATACCATTATTTCTACAAGGACTGCAGTGGGTCTGCACCTATGGATGATCCACCAATACCATACTCTCTACCAGGACTACAGTGGGTCTACTCTGTGATGACCTACTTACCAGTATTCTTCAAAACATCGAATGACTCTGCTGTGGGTTTGCTCTGTTGTGGCCTATTACCTGTCTGCATGTCAAGAGTCAGCACTGTCTTTCCATTGGAAGGACAACACTACTTCTTCAAGACTGCGTGGAAATCCACTACTTCCGTGTGCGTTTTCTTTTCCTGCTCAGACATTGAGAAAAAGAGAGTGCAATTTTACTGTGATGTATGATCACGACTGTCTTTATTGACTGTGAGAAAATTTTAACTTTTGACCAACAATGTATCATTAAGTGTGTGCATTTGATATCTTTGTTATTGTAATTATGAAAAATTTTATAAAATCATTATTGGCCACTGGGCAAAACAATTTGTAAAATTTTTTGTGGGGAGCATGGGGGCTATGTAAGTAGGCTGTTAGGGTTTCTTATTGGTAACGCCACGTAGCGCTCTGTGTGAGAATCATTGGCTGTGCTGTGTGCAGTCTGTGTCTAGTTTGCATTGTTGTCTGCCATTGTAGTGTTGGGCAGCTGCAGCTGGATGCGAACAGCGCGTAGCGTTGCGCAGTTGGAGGTGAGCCGCCAGCAGTGGTGGATGTGGGGAGAGAGATGGCGGAGTTTTGAAATTTGTCATGAACTGCTATATATATATATATATATATATATATATATATATATATATATATGATATTAAGGTAAATACATTGTTTGTTCTCTATTAATGTCTTTCATTTGCTAACTATCCCTATCAGTAGTTAGTGCCTTCCGTAGTTTGAATCTTTTATTTAGCTGGCAGTAGTGGCGCTCGCTGTATTGCAGTAGTTCGAGTAACCAAGATTTTTGTGAGGTAAGCGATTTGTGAAATTCATAGGTTAATGTTAGTCAGGGCCATTCTTTTGTAGGGATTTCTGAAAGTCAGATTGCGTTGCGCTAAAAATATTGTGTGTCAGTTTAAGCACAGTCATTTGTAATTTTTCTAAGGGGACGTTTCAAATGTAATAAATGCTACAACGCCTTAAATCCGGTATGTTCATTTTGAAACAACCTGTATTATGTGTACAGCTGTCACTTTTGGTCAGTCTGTTTATAAATGAATAATTCTTTGAAAGGCATCATCAGTTGTCTCATATACATATTTTATGTGTATACTAATTTGTTTTACGTACTATACGCTGAAAATTCAGGTTAGAAACAGTTCTGGTACTTTCTAACTTACTACAGTGTAATGATAGTCTAATTTTTATACTTACAGCCTTTGAAGGCGCAGATCTACATGAATGTTCACATTGGTGGTTTAAAATTGTTCTTGTGCTCTCTGTCTTTCAAATTATCATTAGTAAGTAAAAGAAAATCGAACTACTATTATGTTACGGTGAGTCAAAAAATGCCAGATCTGTTTCTAACCTAAACGTAAAATGTCTAATATGTAAAACAAAATAGTGTAATCATAAATATTGTACATATTTCACACCAATGATGGTGTATTTCAAAAGACAAAGGTAAAAAGCGTGCGACATGATAAAATTGATTTCATTCCGCTACAAATAGACGTAATTAATGTAACAGTTATCAACATAAGACTGGCGTGGACAAAGACAGACAAAACAGACAAACCAAAAAATCTGACTGCTGTTACGTGTGGGCATTACCAATGATTATATACGTCTACTCCATACCATTTTTTTTGTTATGTAATGGCTGAGCCACTAACGGGTTATCCTAAGGCTGCACGCTTTTTGTCTCGAGTTCATCTATCTTATCGCACGTTTATCTAAATTTAAGATCGGTTGCTCTTCGCTGTCCAAAACGGATACTTTGTTTGAAACACCCATATATGCCTGCTGTTAAACAACAGTAGTAATTTTCTGCTTGAAACGGAGCAGTTAGAAAACAGTCAAAAGAGTACTATTGACCCTGGCTGAGAGATTACAAGTAGGAAGAACGTATTTCCTGTGTCTCGTCCTTCCTGCAGTCTGTACCTTACTTTGGTTCCTGTTAACCACTTACCGTCTTGAATGACGTATTACGTTCTATCAGTCGAAATATTTTCACTGTTTTAGTAGTTTTAATGGTAAGAATGATTCTAACATTCATTTTAACTTCTAATTTTCACACTGAAAAATATAAGCCTATTTATGTAGCTATTAGGGGACGGATTACACTACATTACATATTTTTTCAAACATCTAAAATATCTGTGTCAGTTGGTATGTATACCGTGTAAAATCACCCCCTTCAATTTGCTTTTCTTGTGTAAACAAGTAAAAGTTTCGTTTGAAGTAAGGGTGCAATAATACTTTCATCTGAAATGTTATAGTCAGAAACAGCTACGACTACAAAGACTCCAGGAGATTACAATTAAAGATAGAAATGGAACAGGAACTACATCAATGGAATACATGTATCACCTGGTTTCTCTATCAATCAATGGTCTTGCGGCGATATGGCACGATAACACCTTCTCAAGCTTTGAGCCGCGACAGGTGGTTGAATGTCCATAAATTACGCATTCACCTCGTTTCCGTTATTCTAGTAATACCTCTTATAATAACAATAATAATAATACTAATAACACTTTTAAATTTTTGTAATATGGCGGTACAAATTAATGAATTCAGTCTTACGCCGGCCCACGCTCTTTCAGTACAAAAAATCGAAATCGTCTGGTTCTCGTTTCAGCTCACCTCTTGTTTCGGTAACATCTGCATGTTACTCTGACAGCGGAATTAATGTTTCAAGTGTGCTCTTTGACAGCGGATATAGAGTAGGAATATGTATGGAGTGAGTATTCAGATGCGCAGATCAGAATTTTTGTCGCCACTATACACTGACTCTAAAAACCGCGTGAGTATGCAGATTTTAAATGTTATTACATCGCTACTACAGAGATATATTGTTCTAAAGTACCGTGGATTTTGTAGGCATCTTAATAATTTGTGTTCGATATCTGTAACGAACAAACAAACCCACTGACCGCACAGGCCTTGAATTCGCTTAAAATTTGAAGAGATGAACGTGAGGGCATTTCGCTTATTGGCGAAAAAGGTCGCAGCTCAGAAATCGCTATTTTTTTCTGGAAAAGATGGGATGGATGCCGCTGTATTTTAGATTTAATCCTGAAATTTAGCGTGTTGTCGAGTCTCTGTTTCATTAAATTATGCTTCGAGGGGCACTGCGAATTGGCTCCCTAGTACGCAAATTTAAAAACGTCCCCACAAATATCGCATTTGTCACTATGGCATATAGCAGATTTGCAGTTTATCGTACTATTAAATACTTTCGGGAAGGAAATTCTCCCATTTTTACTTTCCACTACGGCATACTTAATCTGCATTGTTTCTCGTGAAAACTAAAATATTAGCCGTACATACCCATTCTCCATGTCCTAGGTACTGCTACTGCTACTACTACTCCTACTACTACTACTGCTACAGTTTGCTATTAAACTAGTTTAAAATGAGCGCAGTGATTTGGAGATAAGTAAAAGCCAGAGGAAATGACAGTCTTTCATACCCAAATCACATCTGCAGTTGAAAATAGCTCGAAATGCGTTTACGTGCAACAGATAGACTGTTAGTATGCTCCCAAACTTTCAGACTTTATGTAGACTTGTCTCGTATATATCTGCCCACATAGCCACATAAAGTTTAATGAGAGCCTATTTGTAGAGAACCACTTAATGATTTTCTGAAAACCATCGTTTACAATTTCACCAGCTAATTCTTGTCTGTTGGGTGTGACGGCTATACTTGTATCATCGGCAAAAAGTACCAGCTTTGTATCTTCGTGAATATAGAATGGCAAGTCATTAATATATATTACGAACAGCAGAGAACCCAAGACCGAATCTTGCGGCACCCCATTCTTGATTGTTCCCCAGTTTGAGAAATCAACAGTTTTTTGTATATTATGTGAACTGCTTATTTCAACTTTCTGCACTCTTCCAGTTAGGTATGATTTAAACTATTTGAGCACTGTCCCATTCATACCACAGTACTTGAGCTTATCTAGAAGTATTCCATGATTTACACAATCAAAAGCCTTTGATAGATCACAAAAAATCCGAACGGGTGACTACCGGTTACTCAGAGCTTTTTCTATCTCATGTTTGCTTGTAAAATTACACCGCTGGGGACTGGCGCAGCATTGAACTATAGCTGTTGGCCAAAAACTGACGAACAAGCGGTGAAGTGTGAGCCACAAATTCGGGCGTTTTTTTCGTCTTGCGTCACAGAAACGGCGTTGAAGTTGTAAGCATTGCTCCTTATTAATGGTCCGAGCTTGTGATAAGAATTCATTGTGCACTACACCTTTGAAACAGAACACGGTGTGCATAACCTTCATATTTTACAGCATCTGTCGAGCCTTTCTTCGGTCTTTGCGATGCAGAATTCTTCCACTGGGACGACTGAGCCATAATTTCGATGTCATATCGGTAAACACATATTTCATAAATTATTGTGGCACATTTCAGTAGTTCTGCGGCATTGTTTGCCTCATCTAGTGAATCTTGAACAACACGCTTTCACTGCTTTTTGTTCATAATACAATAATTTTGGAACAAATTTTGCTGTCACACGTTTTATACGGAAAATACCAGAAAAAATTTCATGTTATGAGGCAGATGATATGCCGACATAATCATCGACTTCTCTGATTGGGATTCGGCGATCGTTCAAAATTATTTCTTTCATTTTTTTCACGATTAATCGGTTGGTGATGGGCGTCCGGGGTGCACGTCGTCTCCAAAATCTTCGTGGCCTTTTCAAAATCCTTATATCACTCGTAAACCATCTACAAAAAGCATGTAACGCTTTTGACAGCTAACAACAGACTAAATATCCAATATGGCCAACACTGCGCCGATACATTGTAATGCCTACCAACATAGCAACGAAAAAATTGCGCGAATTCGACTAGAACAAAACGCTAAGTTACAAAATTCTCGCTATTTTTTAAATAAGACATTTTTATATTTTTGAACACATATAAACTAAAATATATCATAATACATAAAATTGGCGCTTTATGCTAATTACATCTCCACTATACTACAATATCTTTCTAATTTACTCTGAAAAAATATTTGTGTATTTGTAACTGCGTCACACACTTCTTCTTTTTAAAGTCTCGCTTCAGCAGTGCGTTATATTCTTGAACAAAATAGAGTGCGAAACAAGGATAACCAAAACCTTTTCTTCGCAGAGTGTTCATTATTGCTTCTGTTTTGTGTACTTTCTTCAATGAAGTTATACAGTAACGATTAAAAGTGTCTATAACTTTTCAATTAATTGAGATAGACTAATTATGAATCTTTATTTGATAACCATCAAGTATAGTGACTTTACTTGTCTGTGATTGATGGCTGTTGTCCAGTACCTGTTTCATCTTTGATGTCTTCTTTGGGACTGATGACACATGTTACAGTGTACACTGTCGAAGGAGATCTAGCGATCACTTGTATTATTATTTTAATAGACGCATATTACAGAGTACACTGTCAAAAGAGATCTAGTAATCATTTGTATTATTATTGTAATAGTTCAGTTTCTCTAATGAAGCATACTACAGACTTTTTTTTCTTTTAACAAAAAGCAAGTTCCAATTAACGTCGACATTGACGTTATTAGAAACGTCGCTATAGATAAGTCCGAACCCTTACGAATTATGTTTTAAGGTTGTGAACGACGTCTTCCTTGTACCAAGAGGCCTCTGTTATTGGACGAGATAGACAGACACATAAATAGGCGTACAGGAAGACAAATGCACGTTATTATCACCAAAAACTAACACGAGGGAAAGAAAAGAGAGCAGCGTATCAAATACACTTTTAAGTTAATATTCTCACTCAGTGCCTGTAAAAAGTGAAATAATAAAGCTAAACTTTGACATTTTAACACGTATAATGGTGCAATAATTTTATTTCTAATTTTATGTTCCCTGACGATCAAGTTATCAAATCAGCCAAGGGGGAAATTACACGAGGATTTTTAGCACTATACATGGGCTTCCATGTGGATACCTGTCACGCCACAAACAAGCCCTCAACTTCTAGGTTCCGTATACGCTTGGCAGTCGTGGGATCCTGACCAATAGAAACAGCAGTATCGTGGAACAATAAATCTTAGCCCCGGTGGGCCATGATGAAGTCGCTGTCGAATTCCAACACGTGCTGTTAGAAATATCTCCTTGAAACGTGCCTAAGATGTTCTCCGTTAACCTTGTAATGAGGTACTGAACGGTTATTTCTCTTTGTCATAGGTATTATCTTACATTTATCCGCATCAAACAGAGAGGGTCCAGGGAAGGACAGATTGTTTGGTAAGTGCGAGAGTGTCACACAGTTTCAGTGACGCACTTGACGGACTCTTATGTCACTGAACATTAAGTGGAATGATGGAGGGCTAGTCTGAATTTCACGGAAGAAAAACGACAGAGGATGTGGTAAATAGTGAGCCGAACTGCTCCTTGCTACAACACATAAATATGTTGCTGCAATGGTGGTAGAGATCTATGATGCTTTCGACAGTCTATGGTCGTCTTTCTTGTTATGTTGGTTGCATTAGATGCAATGCGCGAGGTCACCGTATGATGGTTTGGAAGACAAACGCAGAATTCGGATGGTGATGAACATGTAATTTCCTGAGACACTACTGAGTAAAGCAATAACCAAGTTATGTCTACGAAAGTTCGATAAAGGGCGCATCTTTTGGAACATTTACATGTAGCCACTACTCGTGACCTTCAAAACGAGGATGCTTCTCAGCGGCCGGTAGTGCTTGGAGGGGAGGGGAGGGGGGGGGGTGAGTAGCAGTAGAACAGAGTTCAGAAGAGTAGAATAGATCAGTTTTGGAATATTTGGGACCATAGTGCAAATGAGCAAATCTTGCGATTGATCCCAAAAACAAATAATCAAGCGCTAAACGAGCATTGAAATTGAAATCTACTTATTCATACACAAGTTTCATTGGTATGCAGACAAACCGAATCCAGATGTCTTGAATTACAGGGTGATTCCATGATAATGTTAAAAATTTTCAGGGATGATAGGGAACGGTAAATATATCAATTTAAGGTAAGGGACCCTGGTCCAGAAACGACCGAGTTGGAAGTTAGAAGAGAAAATCTTTATATGTCCTACAGTGGAATACATCTGCCAGTATTGTTTTTATTAATGCTGTAGATCAGGCAATCCCGACGAGCACTTAGGTGCAGAGGTTGGGAACATAACTCAGCTAATCCAACGCACGTGGCGTACCGCATACAGAAATGAGTCCTTATGTGAGTAGTCATTCACCCTGGCATTGAACGGTAAAGTGGTTGGATGTCCAGATGATTGGAAGGACTGCCCATAATGCTCCAAACATTGAGGAGATAACCAGCGACCTTGGTGGACAAGGTGGGGTTTGACAAGCACAAAAACAGGCAGTTTAAACTATCGCCATGTGCTGGCGGGTATTATCCTTTTGGCATATAAGCCCAAGAGCAACAAAATGGGGAGTAGAACATCGTCGAGGTCTCGCTGTGCGGACAGCGACTAAAGGGACCCTACTATGAAAAGAAATAGTACCCATACCATCACTCCTGGCTTTCAGACCTTATAGCAGGCGAAATTCCAGAGTGTCTCCAGACACGTCTTCAATGGTCATCGGGTTCTCAGTTCCAAGTGAGACTCATCACTGCGACACTTCTACTCGAGTCAACGAGATTCCAGACCAAACACACGACTTGGGACGCCCTGGATAGTGGTGGGATACAAACCTGACTGTAGCCCGCTGTATGGCCCGACAACCAGGAGCGATGGACTGGGGTGCCATTTATTTTCATAGCAGGACCCACTTGGTTGTCATCCACGCCACCCTTACAGCACAGCGGTACGTCGACGATATTCTACTCCCCGTTTTGTTGTCCTTCATGGCAAACCATCCTGGACTTATATTTTCGCAAGTTAATCGCCGCCAACACAAGCCGAGAGTTTCTCTTCATGTCTTAGAGTTTACCAAATCCTACCCTGGCCAGTAAGGTCACCAGATCTCTCCCAACAGAGAACGTTTCAAGCATCATGCTCAAAGCCCTCCAACTGTCTCGGAATTTAGACGATATTATGCGCCAACTGGACAGAATTTCGCATGATATCCCTCAGGAAGACACCCAACAATACTACCAACCTATGGGAAACCGATTAATTCTTTGCGCAAGGATCAGAGGTGGACCAACGCATTATTGACTTGATCAATTTGTGACGCTCTCTCTCTTGAATAACTCCTCCAATTTTTCTGAAATTTTAGTCATTTGTTTGTTTGTTCATGTACATTACATCTACCGATTTCTGTCTCATTCGGATAATTCCTTCGTGGTACGTCTTGTTTTTCGCAAAGTTAACCTCGTAAAACCTGGCAACGGTGTAGGAAGAGTCCAAAGAAGTATTACAATCAGAAGTTCCGGGGAATTTGAGGCTAGTGCTACAAAAGAGTTACTGACTAGACTGTAGGCTTGCCCACTGGACTTGGAAATTCGACAAAAAGATGCAAAATATTGGTTAAAATGAGGAGAATTACAAAATGTATACGCCGACACGGGACAATCGAATTTCAAGTAAAATGTCTCACCTGTACGGGAATATACATAATGGATGTACGAGTACAGGTTGTAGAATTATGGTTGACGACGTGTGCTAGTTTGGGCATGACCCAGAGTTGTGCACTGATAGCCAAATGGTAAGGCGACCACGATAAGCGGGAAATACGGGTTCGAGTCCCCGTCCGGCACAATTTTAATTGTCATTATTCCATTCTACAGCTGATTGTTGTCCATATTCGCAATTGGGAATACATTTAACGTATTACAAAATTTGACTGATAATTCGTCAGGCAGAATTTGGCTTGCTGGAAATTAAATACAACATCGATACATTGCAGAAACAATCGGAAACTTCTCAAAGAAATACGGAAGTCGCGCAGTTATTTGTTGTATGCAAGAAGACTAAAATTTAAGTTTTTCCAGCTAATATTTTCTTACTGTTTTAATGGCCCTTGCTCATCATTATTACGTAGGACAGGAAAGAGGGGAATATGAAATTGTGAATCTGCTATCCCTGAAGCTACGAAATATTCTGCAATTTTTAAGTATCCTATGTATGACGATGTGACCTCTAAGGCAACACAGGCACTGGTAAGTATAAACATAAGCTAAATAGTCGGAGACGATGATAAACGGAGTACACCTTAGCGATGTGGCAGACACTGTATTCAACAAGGGTTAGGATGAAGTAATGTGGCAACGAATTTAAGTACTGTGCAACTAATGACAATTACAGGAAGTTTTATGGTGGTTACTTGTCATCCGACGAACACACTGCATGTCAATAGATGGGCGCGAGTAGTAGGTGTGACTCGACCACGGTGATGTCAGTTTCAGCTGAAGACCGTTATTTTGTTCCATCAGCTTGTTTTGTGATCATGGTGGTGGCGATGATGATGATCATGATGATGTGCGTGTTCTGCCATTAGGCAGGTCTACTGCTCTTCTCCAGTCCTCCCAGTTTTCGCCATCCTTTTTCGTTGCAGCGTATGATCATTTATCTTTTCCAATTAGTTAGTATTTTCTTCCTCCGGTTGTCTTCCCATTCACCATTCCTTCTAGAGAATTATTTATGATGTAGTTTCTTCTAATCCAGTTTCATAGACAATATTTTACCTCTTCTTGTTTCCAGTATTAATTCTTTTCTTGTAATAGGAGGAAGGATCATCAAATGGTGTAACTAAGCGAAACTGTAAAAGCAATTACCAGTGTGTTAAAAGAACTGATAGCCATCTGAGAGGAGTAGTATGGAATAAAGATGGATGCAAAAAGACTCAGAAAATGATTTTTGCAAGGCAAGTAAAGAAGATAAAAATGAAAATATGTGATTAGTCAGTGGCACAAGTTGATCCTCAGGTACCTAGCATGCGAAATAACCAGTAACATGACATGTAATGAATGAAACGAAAATAAGGACAGTTATTGCAAAATAAAGTTTTTTGAGAGGGGTAAAGTGATGTGTTTCGCGAGGAATGTTGCCCCGTACAGTGCTGAAACATTGACACTATGACAGAGAATTGTTTTGGCAGAAAATTTAGATTTTTAGCGGGTATCTGATTGGATAATGTATGAAAGGTAAGCTGTCCACAAACCGAAGGTTGGATTGAACACTACAGTGCTTTCCTAAACATTGCCCTGCAGAAGGTGAACCTGCGAACTGACTTACCGAGCAGCTTTTAGGGAACCTACAATTGAAAACCCGAACCATGCTGATATTTGGCATTTTTTCACATACTCAAATCACTGCCAGAGGAGAATAAAGAGGTAAGAGACAGAAATCCCCCTGGATCGACTGGTGATTGTAGATTTGACCTTTGGATTTGTAGTCTGACACTTTATCGCTGACCTAACCTGCAACACAACATAATGTACATGGTCCAGTCACATTTATGTGGCCACCGCCGATGTTCAACGCCAACGTGCAATAACCACTCGCTCATGGCAGATGACAGAAGTAGCAATGTAGGGTACATAAAGCGTGACGGAGGGACACGGAAAACAGTGCAGTCGTTGTCGTAATGCGCAAACGGAGCGGTTTGTTGGACTAATCACGCTTTATGCTCCCTGGGACAGATGGCCATTTGCGTGTACGTTGGAAAGCGTTGTGGTTTTGGGAATGTTTTCGTGACATTACCTGGGTGATCTTGTCATTCTGGAAAGTACAATGAATCAACACAAGTCTGCATCTATCCTCAGGGACCATTTCCACCGTTACATGCAGTTTGTGTTTCCTCCTCACGATGGCATATACCAGTAGGACAATGAAATGTGTCACACGACGCGCAGTGTGCGTGGATGGTTCAAAGAGCACCAGGATGATACCTTATTCCCCTGGCCACCAAACTCTCCAGACTTAAACCAAATCGCGAATCTGTGGCAGCACTTCGATCGGACTGTTCGTAGCATGTATCCTCAATCGAGAAACAGCGCAGCCGCCCAAGGCGCTGGAGTCGCCATAACTCCACATCCCTGCTGGCACTTTCCAGAACCACAATGACTCTCTTTCTGCAAGTCTCGCAGTGGTACGCGTTGCAAAAGGTGGTTATTCAGGCTTTTGATGGGTGGTCATGTTAATGTGTAGGATATAGTTTAGTGCTAGTAACTTGAGGAATAGGCCAGGCATCGAAGGGCCGAGAATCTACCTATTGCCGGACAAAGTGAATGTAGATGTAGATAAACAGAGGTAAGGTAGTAACAACTATTGAAGCAGAATAGGTGAAATACATAAATAAGTAAAATTTAATATTGTAGAATAGGAGGAGTTGTCAGAAATCTTCTTAGATACTAGGTAAGGATTTCATATAACAAACAGGAATGAACAATTAAATGAATAGTCTGTTCCGCCCAGTTTTAATTCACACACATTTGAGGTTGTGACGTTTACTGTTTTTGGTAAGGTAGTGAGGGTCATCAAAATGACAGGCGGTATCTTAGATGAAATTGTCTTAATTACACCGACGGAAATGGAATGTGTTACACCATGAAGCACCAGCCCAGTGTGCTATTTGCCACAGTCACGTCGATTAAATATCTAGGCCTAACGCTACAAAACGACATAAAATGGAACGAGCACGTAATGATGGTAGCAGAGAAAGCAAATGATCGAATTCAGTTTATTTGGAGAAACTTCGGGAAGAGTGGCTCATCTACAAGGGAGGCCGCGTACAGCGTACTAGTGCTACCCAGTCTTCAGTACTGCTCGAGTGTTTGCGATCCCCACTAGGTTGGATTAAAGGAAGACATCGAAGTAGTTCAGAGACGAGCAGCTGGATTTGCTACCGGCAAGTTAGCATAAGTATTACCAAGACGTTTCGTGAACTTAAATGGAGAAAACACGACCCTCTTTTCGAGAAACCTATTGAGAAAATTCAGAAAACCCGTAGCTGAAGCAGTCTGCAGAACGATTCTATTGCCACCAACACACATTTCGCGTAAGGACCACGAAGATAAGATACGACAAATTAGGGCTCATACTCAAGCTTATAGACCACTTTATTTGTGCGTGGATCAGGAAAGGAAAGGACTGGCATTGTTGGCACCCGAAAACAAGTACGGTGGCTTGCGAAGTATGTATGTAGCTGTAGATACTATTTTGTGGAGATGTTCAGATGTTCATCCCATTACTGGTGTTAAATAATTAAGTTTTCATTACATTCGGAACTGATGCTTGTCATTAAAATCAGTATGAGGTATGACCATCACGGGCACAGATACATTTTCGTGTTCGTTGTGGCACGGAAGCAAACAACTTGCAAATGTCAACTCGAGAAATTTCTTGCCTTGCCTGAAACACATGCTTCGTCACCTCATGAAGACTGCTGATTCGGAGCTAGTATGATTGTATACGTCTTCCCATTGATTCCAGACACGCTCTATGGGTGACAGATCAGGAAACTGGGTAAATCAGACAACGATCTGTACATTTCTCAAGGCGTTTGTGGTGTGAATATGTGGTCTGGCGTTAGTCTGATGAAATATGTCATTTAGTACCTGGTCACGAAAAGTATGGCAAAGAAGGTTTACCGTGCTTCCCACATGCAGACGAGCCTTCAATCTCCAAATTAGTGCTGTTGTCTTATCCAACAGTAGCCCATCATCATGATTTCAAGTGTTGGAGGGGTATGGATCTCGAGAAAGTGTTGGAGCGATATAGGTCTCGAGCATCGCTGCTTCCTGTAGTAGTAGTGGCAGTAACAGTAGTAGTAGTAATAGTTTTACTCATACTTGGATCTCTTTAACAAGGGTGTTGGAAATGCCACAGTATTACACTTTAAAAACAACTAATGTAACATAATTTATACAGGGTTGTCAGAAACTGTCTGAAAAGCTTGTGTGTTGACCAGATATTGTCCTGAAAAATAATTGTTAAAAAAAAATTCGCTGCGTTCCGCCGTTTCCGATTTAGCCGCCATTGAAGTTAGACCAAACTGTCGCAGCACGCACAATTTCTAGCAGCGTATCCTAGAGAGTTTCGCCAAACGTATTCTTCCTTTGGTTTCCTCAAACCGAACAAACTTAGTTTTTTTTCATCTAGCTTAAATTCATCACTTCAGAAAAAGGTAATGCGCATTTTCAACAATCGGTAACTCACGGGGCCAGAGATGTCAGCTTTTTAGCTCGTGCAATTGCGTGAACTAGCGCCCGCAACGACCTGATTGGCCAACGTCAACAATAATTGAATCAGAAACGGCGGAACGTATCGAATTTTTTTCTTAACGTTAACTTATCAGCCAAACTTACCTTGAAACACTCTTACAAGCACTACACACTGTTTCTGAAGCCGGCCGAGGTGGTCTCGCGGTTCTAGGCGCGCAGTCCGGAACCGCGCGACTGCTACGGTCGCAGGTTCGAATCCTGCCTCGGGCATGGATGTGTGTGATGTCTTTAGGTTAGCTAGGTTTAAGTAGTTCTGAGTTCTAGGGGACTGATGACCACAGCTGTTAAGTCCCATAGTGCTCAGAGCCATTTGAAAAACTGTTTCTGATCACCGTGTATATACACGTATTTACATACTTACAGATCTAGTTTGACATGTATGAGGCAGATAGTTGCTCATGATCTTATAGTAGGAACCATTCTGGTATATGCACGAAATAATTTGTAGAAACCATGGAAAATCTAAATCGGGTTAGCCGGATGAAGATTGGAACCTCCGTCTTTCCGAATACAGGACCAGTCTGTTTAAAACGGAGCTACCTCATTCGGTTTATCACTAGCGTACACTGTTCATTCCTTTCTCACTACCATTCATTGCATACACTATACACATGATATTTCATAGAGTAACACTACGCACACTATCAGCTGGCGCCAGGGCCATAGTGACTACACTGAGGTAACGAAAGTCATGGAATACTTCCTAATATCGTGTCGTACATCCTTTTGCCCGGCGTAGTGCAACAACTCGACGTTGCATGGACGTAACAAGTCTCCCAAATCCCGTGCATGGATATTGAGCCAAACTGCCTCTATAGCCGTCCACAGTTGCAAAAGTGTTGCCGGTGCACGATTTGTGCATCAACTGGCCTCTCAATTATGTTCCATAAATGTTCGATGGGCTTCATGTCCGGGAACAGAATGGCCAAATCATTCGCTGGAATTGTCCAGAATGTTCTTCAAACCAGTCATGGACATTTGTGACCCGTGACAAGGCTGATGGTCATGAGAACATAAAGTGCATGAATGGGTGCAAATCGTCACCAGGAAACTGAACATAACCATTTCCAGTCAATGACCGGTTCAATTGGACCAGTGGAACCAGTCCACTCCATGTAAACACAGCCCACGTCTTTATGGAGACACTACCAGGTTGCACAGTACTTTGCTGACAACTTGGATCCATGGCTTCGTAGGGTCTGCGTCAAACACGAACTCTACCATCCGGACTCATCCGACCAGGCCACAGTTTTCCAGTCGTCTAGGGTTCAACCGATATGGCCACGAGCCCTGGAGAGTCGCTGCTATAAATGTCGTGCTGTTAGCAAAGACAGTGGCTTCGGTCGTCTCCTGCCATAGCCCATCACCGGCAAATTCCGCCGCACTGTCCTAACGGATACTTTCGTCACACGCCCCACATTGATTTCTGCGGTTTTTTCAGGCAGTGTTGCTTGCCTGTTAGCGCTACAACTGTAGGCAAACGCTGCTGCTCTCGGTTGCTAAGTGAAGGCCATCGGCCACTGCGTTGTCCATGATGAGAGGTAATGCCTGAAATCTGGTACTATCGGCACACTCTTTGCACTGAATTCTCCAGCGGTTTCCGAAATGCAATGTCCTGCGCGTCCATCTCCAAGTGCCATTCCGTGTTCTAGGTCTGTTAATTCCTGTCGCGTGGCGATGATAACGTCGGAAACCTTTTCATATGAATCACCCGAGTTCAAATGACAACTCCGCCAATGCAGTGCTTTTTATACCCCGTGTACGTGATACCGCTGCCATCTGTATATGTGCAAATGGCTATCAAATGACTTTTCGTCGCCTCATTTTAGCTACCGCAGCTTGTCATTTGGTGGCCTGAAAAACTGAGTCATCATTGAGTCAGTCGAGGTAAGTCGAGCCAAGTCAAGCAGAAGGCAGTAGCAAGTGTAACACAATTAAATTCAGGACGCTAACAATTTAAGCTTTTGACAACGTTGACTGGAATACTCTCTTTCAAATTCTGAAGGTGGCAGTGGTAAAATACAGGAAGCGAAAGGCTATTTACAATTTGTACAGAAACCAGATGGCAGTTATAAGAGTTGAAGGGCATGAAAGGGAAGCAGTGGTTGGGAAGGGAGTGAGACAGGGTTGTAGCCTATCCCCGATGTTATTCAATCTGTATATTGAGCAAGCAGTGAAGGAAACAAAAGAAAAATTCGGAGTTGGAATTAAAATCCATGGAGAAGAAATAAAAACTTTGAGGTTCGCTGATGACATTGTAATACTGTCAGAGACAGCAAAGGACCTGGAAGAGCAGCTGAACGGAATGGACAGTGTCTTGAAAGGAGGATATAAGATGAACATCAACAAAAGCAAACAAGGTTAATGGAATGTAGTCGAATTAAATCGGGTGATGCTGAAGGAACGAAATTCGGAAACGAGACCCTTAATGTAGTAAATGAATTTTGCTATTTAGGAAGCAGTATAACTGACGATGGTCGAATTAGGGACGATATAAAATGTACAATGGCGATGGCAAGAAGAGCGTTTCTGAAGAAGAGAAATTTGTTAACATCGAGTATAGATTTAAGTGTCAAGAAGTCATTTCTGAAAGTATTTATATGGAGTGTAGCTTGTATGGAAGTGAAACGTGGACTATAAATAGTTTAGACAAGAAGAGAATAGAAGATTTCGAAATGTGGTGCTACAGAAGAATGCTGAAGATTAGATGGGTAGATCACATAACTATTGAGGAGGTTTGGAATAGAATTAGAGAAGAGAAATTTGTGGCACAACTTGACTAGAAGAAGGGATCGGTTGGTAGGCATATTCTGATACATCAAGGGATCACCAATTTAGTATTGGAGGGAAGCGTGGAGGGTAAAAATCGTAGAGGGAGACCAAGAGATGAATACACTAAACAGATTCAGAAGGATGTAGCTTGCAGTAGGTACTGGGAGATGAAGAAGCTTGCACAGGATAGAGTAGCATGGAGAGCTGCATCAAACCAGTCTCTGGACTGAAGACCACAACAACAACATATGAGATGATGAACTCAGAATGAGACGTTCCACCAGGTGGTCTAATGATGTTCTGGCATCTACATGACCACTACAGTCAGAAACTAGAATCATCGCTGAACACCACAGAATGCCACTCCGTCTCTCATTTGATTCTGGCTCTGCAATGCTCTCTTTTCTGTGGTATGGTGCCAACAGGATACTACGACCGGCAACTCGAGATCTCAGCCGATCTTCCAGTAATCCGTTCCCGCTGCTGTATGATGATACATTTCCTGAAAACTCTGCATTGATTTCAGCTGTAGTCATTCATCTATTCTTCAGCGCCAGTCCAAGGATCCTGCGATCTTCTCGTGGTGTAACGCGTGAGAATGGGCTCGTCTTTCCCCACTGTTTTCCTGAGTTCATCTCGTGACCACTCGTTCTGCAGCCAATACACTTAAGTCAACTGTGCGACCTATGGGTATGACCCAGTCCCTCATGCCAATAATTCGACCGTCCACAAAGGGAGATAAACGGGACGTGCGCGTCCTCTTGGAACGCTGTGTTATTGTCTCCACTTGAAAAACTCGAGTTGTTACACACACGCTATAATCATTAAGTAATAATAGCATTCTTGGATAAATTTTAGTGTCCGATTCCACTTCTCGGCTTTGAGCAATGACGTCATACCAGAGGCAAGGACGCTACGTAGAGGAAATCGTTGAAAGCAGCGGATGATATTCGTAAGCAAAGGAATATAGTATAGGATAAAATTACAATCACAATTCACGAAGCTATTTATTTCGTTGCTAATTATGTCGAAAAGAATTGAAGATAACGGAAATAAACAAGAACAAAACAAAAGATAGATATACAGGTGAGAAATAAATTATTGTCGTAATTTACGCGAGTAAGAAAACCGCACAGAACAATTAAATTCCATTATAATATAGTACATGGTGAAGTCGTAATATTATAAAATAGCGTTATTTTATAACAATAATTATATAATCTAACGGGAATACCGTGGGAAAATGGAGGTTGTGGGCGGGCAGTAACTAAAATTTTACACAACAATGGGAAAATGAAATAAATAGTAACTTGTATGAAACAGTAGCACGAAATGTGGAAAAACAAGCACGGAAGTCCTAAAAAAAAGCCAAAGTACAAACACAGAAAATTCAGAAAAAGTAACAAATATTGGACTCGATAACTAGAATTGACCCATAAACATTAATTATAGTTACCGATTCCAGTATTAGTTGCTTTTTCGCATTACTTTAGAGAGCAATTACAAGTGTAGATACCCTATTACATTTCAGTGCACACAGCTCCTCGGAAAAGCGATCTAAATAATGAACCACGGAATGACTGTAATAGGTATCTAGAATTCACCTGTATAACTTAATTCTAATGGGCGATTCCAACATTTGTTATTTTTTGTGAATTTTCGTTAGTTGTGTATTGGACTTACGCTTAGGATTTCTCTGTCGGTTTCTCCGCATTTGATGTTACGGTCTTTTTATGCTTCATGTATGTTATTATTTAATTCATCTTCCCGTTGTGTTAAATTTTAGTGTCTCCCCTCCCAAACACTCCACTTTCCTGTGAATGTCCCGTTAGATTCTCTAATTATTATCAAAAATTAACGGTATTTCACAATATTTTTTTTACGACTTTATATGCGCTATACTGTAATTGGTTTAAAGGTTCTCTGTACTTTTCTTACTCGCATCAATTACAATAATGTTTCTGTATATTTCTGTTCGTATTTATTTTAGTTATCCTCAATTCTTTTCGACATAATTTGTGGCGAAGTGATTAATCACAAGAACCGTGATCGCAATTTTATGACGTGCTACATTCGTCTGTTTACGAATATGATCAACTGCTTTCAAAGATTACCTTTGCCTTAGGTATGACGTCTATGCTCAAAGCCGACAGGTGGAATTGGACAATAGAACTCTTCATGTGTACCAGTTACCTTTTTATGTACAGAAAATGCTGAAAATAAGCTAGTGCAAAGATGATATTTTAATCAAGATTTTGCATTTGCATGGAAATACTAGAGCATCGACTTATTATTGCTATATCACTGTTCATTGTGTATCACTTTCAATTTCCGTCAATGTATACCAAAATTGGTGCACCTTAACTGAAACTCCTGAAAGAGGATTAAGAACAGACCTGGAAGTGTTTCAGCGCTGAGTATTTTCGAGCAGCGAGAGGTCCCCGCCTGGGGCACTTCCCAGAGGCTGAGCCTGCAGCGCGCCGCTGAGCTGTGCTCCATTTTTGATGCGACGCCAGGTACGCCTCTGCCGCCGCCGCCGCCGCCCCCACGGCTCGCAACATATAACAACTGAACATTATTGCATTCCGGCCCCGCGACTTGCTTAGCAGCGGCAGGGCCGGTGTTCCAGCAGCGGAGGCGGGCGGCAGCAGGCGGGAAGCGGCAGGCAGCGGCAGCGAGTTTAATAACCAGCGGCGCGGAAGCGGGGGGCGGGCGCCGGTGGGCGGGGGGTGGAGGTTGCGTCGAGCGCGCGTCGAGTGGCCCTGCGTGCGCCCCCGGCACAGCGCGGCCCAGCCATTCTTCGCCAACGCCAATATTGTGCTTGCCTCTGCGCGACGGCCCGCCTCAAATGTATAGATTAATTTGTGTTTCAGGTAATCTAAAGGGAATGTACGCCCCCACCGCAGTGCGCTCCCAGGCCGCCAGCTAGCTCCGCGCGATATGAGAATGTGCTCGCGAGCTTCTGCCGAGTGCTCGAGGACTTATCAAGAAGCGGCCGCCTGCCCCTAGACTTTAATGGCCATATACAAGTTTAGTCATTCTCTGTGCACAGACTAAGCGCAACTTTGCGTTTGTGATGATACTGCGCCATTAACTGACTGAATTTTCTAACATCCTTGCTTGAATGCACTTTCCAGTTCTAGGAAATGGGTACTGTATGTCATCAACTATTGAGACGAGTAAACTGTGATTATGAACCATTTCCTACATCTACATTCACAGTGTGAGGCAGTTTAGCCGACGCAACCCGAAATATGGGGTGGCTCGGGACAAATAGTATCGTAAATACCAGTAAACCTCCCAGCTCTTAGACTTTAACACTATGGGTACCAAGCCCTAACATAGCTCGGGCCGCAACTTTGTAATAAACGGACCTCCCCTGTGAATAGGTACGACCACTGTTTTTCCGACGCGCGAGGCACTTATCGCTCGAAAACTGGACTCATTTTGCATTAGATTAGATTTAGTTTTCGTTCTACTGACCCAAAAATTAAATGACTCTCGTGAGTGTGGAACATGTGAGAAAATATAACATGCAAACATAGAACATTTGAGACTAATACTTCCCGGATCTTTTGTCAGGATATTGTCAAAATATGTGAATACGTTACACCACTAAAAATTTTAATATTTACAGAATTAACACTCTGTCAGAATTAAGCAGTTATGATCTTTAAACAAATTTATCATAAACAAAATACCTAATCTTGACTGTTGTGACCGAGTGTTGTCAGAACTGAAATCTAACAGGCATTTTTACTTAAGCTGGTCTTACAGTTTCAGTTAACATATGCATCTATAGAGTAGAAGGAGTTGCCTACCACAAAATCGTTCAAGCTCTGTTTAAACTGTGCTTTATCTTAAACCAAGATTTTAATGATTGCTGGCAATTTATTGAAAACATGTGGCCGCGCGGGATTACCCGAGCGGTCTCAGGCGCTGCAGTCATGGACTGTGCGGCTGATCCCGGCGGAGGTTCGAGGTCCTCCCTTCGGGCATGGGTGTGTGTGTTTGTCCTTAGGATGATTTAGGTTAAGTAGTGTGTAAGCTTAGGGACTGATGACCTTAGCAGTTAAGTCCCATAAGGTTTCACACACATTTGAACATTTGAAAAAATGTGTTCCTGAATATTGGACCCCTTTTTGGACCAAGGTAAGTGATTTTAGGTCTTTATGTAGATTGTTCTTATTCTTGGTATTGATACTATGTATTGAGCTATTGGTTGGAAATAGAGACATATTATTTGCAACAAATTTGGGGAATAAATACAGGGTGTATCATAAAAAAATCATCTGAATAAAATAAGGCCATAACTATTATGTTATTTGAGATATGTGCGTGAACAACATACTGTTGGAAAGAGCGAGCTCTCGAGGTTTACTCGGTTGCCACTAGGTAGCAGCAGTGTGCGCCCACTTCAGTTCTAGTAAAAATGGTGTCAGGACAATAGAAAACCTTTTGTGTTCTACGTTTTGCGCAGTGCGGGTCAGTAATAACTTTTCAGCGGGACTTTCGTAGTAGGTATGGTATGGATTCTCCTACAGCTCAGAGCATTAGACGACGGCATGAATACTTCTGATAAACGGGTTGCTTGTGTAAAGGCAAATAACCGGGCCGTCCCCAAGTGTCTGACACAGTCGTCGGACATGTCCGCCATACTTTCACGAGGAGTTCGCAGAAATCCGTTCGCTGTGCAGCTCGACAACTCATGGTTCCCCCAAAGTCCGTCTGGCGTGTGTTGCATCGGCGTTTACACATGAAAACATACAAAATTCAGCTACTGCAAGCTCTTCGTGAAGGTGACAAACAACAACGTGTGGAGTTCGGTGACAGTTTTCTTCCACGCTTAGTGTTTAGTGACGAGGCAACATTCCATTTAAATGGGAAGGTGAACCGTCATAATGCGAGAATATGGGGTACGGAACAACCACATGAAGTTGTACAACATGACAGGGACTCTAAAAAATTTAATGTGTCTTGTGCAGTTCCATGGGAAAAGGCGTATGGCCCATTTTTCTTTGCCGAGAACACTGTTACACGAAGCATATATCTCAATATGATTGAGAACTTTCTTTTCTCACAGTTGGAGACTGATTCGAACGACTTCATTTACCAACAGGTTGGGGCACCGCCACAATGGCATCTGCAAGTGAAGGAATTTTTAAATCAGATAATTAGTGAACGATGGAGCAAATGATTCATCCTTACATTACTGGTCTCAAAGGTCACCCGACCTGACTGTATATGATTATTTTTCGAGGGGGTTTATTAAAGGCTCTGTTTATGTACCTCCGTTACCGATAACAGTGAATGAACTGAGACATCGCATAACAGCAGCCGTGGAAGCTGTAACTCAAGACATACTCGCTGCAGTGTGGGAACAATTAGAATACCGCATTGACAAATGCCGTGCATCTCAAGGGGGGTATATTGAACATCTATGAGAAGGTATGAAAAAAAGCTTTTTGATTTTCCCATTCACTATGTTTGTTAGCTTCAGAAATATAAACGTGCCAAATAATATGATTCTTTTTGATACACCCTGTATACTGAGAAGCGGTGGTAAGTATGCGCAGCTCCTCAAACAAGTATCTACAAATGTTCCTGAATTCACAGCACAAATGAGTCGTATCACACGCTTTTACACCCTAAAAGGTTTTGCTCGGTTTGTCTAGTTACCCCGTATGACGTAACAAAATGAAAGTAAACAAAGTAGACCAGTTTTTTATATTTACATCTGTTGCATCTCACATCATTCGTACTTCAAATACAGACTTGTTTAGGAGCTTCAGCAGTTCTGTAGTACGCCCTTCCCAATTTGATTTATTATCGAATTGTAATCCCAGAAATTTAACACTGTTAACTTATTCTATCTGCATATCTTCATATTTGTACATAAGCCGGAAGGAAATCTTTTAATGACTGGGTGTTGTGTGATGTCCTTAGGTTAGTTAGGTTTAAGTAGTTCTGAGTTCTATGGGACTGATGACCATAGATGTTAAGTCCCATAGTGCTCAGAGCCATTTTTGAAATCTTTTACAAAAACTGTTTCAAATGGCTCTGAGCACTATGGGAGTTAACATCTAAGGTCATCAGTCTCCTAAAACTTATAACTACTTAAACTTAACTAACCCAAGGACATGACACACATCCATGGCCGAGGCAGGATTCGAACCTGCGCCCGTAGCAGTCTCGCGTTTCCAGACTGAAGCACCTAGAACCGGCCTGCAAATCTTTTACAGCTTCTGAACTGCATGTTTTGGTTCTCAAAGTTTATTGATAGTGAATTAGCTTTAAACCATTTATTAATGTCAGCGAAAATCTGATCAGCAGCCATTTATAAATCCTTACTTGACTTGCAATTTATTGTAATGTTTATAGTATCTGCAAACAAAACTAGCTTAGCGTCTGACAATGTAACAGACGAGAGGTCAGTAACGTGCGCAACAAAAGATGGAACTTTGAGGAACATCACATGTAATTAATTCCCAATGAGATGAAGTCTGATTGTTTACTCTTTAAGTATTCCGCTACAATACCCTTTGGTTCCTATTAGTTAGGTAAGAGTCGAAACACTTTGCAGCAGTTCTAGTGCCAACATAATACTCTAATTTACTTAAGAGAATGATGTGATTTACACAGTCAAAGGTTTTTGTCAGGTCACACCCTCTAATTTGTTAGCAAATAAATTAAGTACATTCTCTACATAGGAAGCCTTAAGGAACCCAAACTCTGAGTTTGCAGTCAGATACCTAAGAAGACGCTTGAACACAACCTTTACAAATATTTTTGAAAAAACCAGCAAGAGTGAAATTGGTCGATAGTTTAACGACATCTCGTTATTCCACTTCTTGTAAAAGAGATTAATTTCAACATGTTTTAGCCAGTCTGGAAGTGTTCCGCTGAGAAGCGGTTGATTACATAAATAGCTTCTGATGGAGCTCAACTCAGCTGAACACTCTTTGATTAACTTCAGTGAGATGTTATCATGACCGCTACAATTGCTTCATTTTAAGGATTTTATGATGGATGCTACTTCTCTGGGAGAAGTGTGCGTCATTTCTGTTCCGTATGAGAAGATGTACTGACGTCTCGTGACCTGCCCCTTGACTAGTGCTGCCTTCTGTCGCCAATTTCTAGAATTATTTCGGTAGAAACGTCAGCAAACTTAGCAGCTACTGTCTTGAATGGCTTAGCCAATTTGATCGTATTGACATGATTTCATGCGAGTACTCATTATGTTTCTCAGTTTGCTCTAGTTCTGTTGCAAATGCGTCACGGTTGTTGAGCGAGCAAGAAGTTTTGGAAGCTCAAGAGGAAGAAACTACTCAACAACTCACTTCGCACTTTTTTCTTGGGAGACAAACTATACTGCCTATCATAATTCTTTTAAAATTGATAGTCTATCGAAAACCTAAAATAAATATGAAAAATAAATCATAAAACTTGGCCCTTTTTGAAATGTATTATTAACATCAATTACATATGTGCCACCAATATTTTAAAAACGGTGTAAATGGCCGGTTTCCCAGGCACAAATTTCCTTCTAAGCGACCAGTCTCCAAAATGTTAACCACTAAATCTCTCAAGTATAAAACAGCTTCGAAGTCTCATTACTTTAAAAATGAGCTAATGAGTTAAAAATTATACGTGAACCTTGTAAGCGATAAACAGTTTACAAAAGGTATGAAATAATGATTTAAGTTGCAGGAAGTCGCCAAGTGCTCTCTTTATCAAACAGTGTCTGAGTAGAGTCTACGTAATTTGCATTCCGTTTTGAGCAAAAGTTAGTTTTCCACGCATCTCGATGTTTATGATGTCATATCTACATACTACGGGCGTACATTGATACCATTTTGCAGGAAAATTTAATGGTATATATGTATACTCTCCGCTAAATGTTTTACGAATAGAATCAGGAGTAATGAAGCCATAAACTAAAGCGTCATGCCGGATGCTCAAGTTGTGCTGCATGGACAGCGTAAACGTAAGCGATAAACGTTTTTGTTTCGTTATTGTTTTGGGGTCTCAGCGAGGAAAAGTTTACCAAATATTTGAAATTATCTTAAAAATTTGTTGCCGGCTGGAGTGGCCGTGCGGTTCTAGGCGCTACAGTCTGGAGCAAAGCGATCGCTACGGTCGCAGGTTCGAGTCCTGCCTTGGGCATGGATGTGTGTGATGTCCTTAGGTTAGTTAGGCTTAAGTAGTTCTAAGTTCTAGGGGACTGATGACCTCAGAAGTTAAGTCCCATAGCGCTCAGAGCCATTTGAACCATTTAAAATTTGTTGGAAGTCGCTGAGTGCTGTCATCATATGTTGGAGAAATATAGTTCAGGTAATTTGCGCACTGTGAGTCATCTGCCACGAGACATTACAAAATTTCCTTCTCTAATACTTCCGTTCCTGTGTTAAACCTGTAACATAAGATTATACCTGTTGATGAGAATGTTACGAGATCATGCAAAATTTTAAATTTTGTCTGTAACTATGTGAAATACTGAAAATGAAGTTTTCGATGCTTCTGGAAGCCGTTAGATAAGCAATCTCCAACTGCGACCGGGTGATCCTGCACCGGGTTAGTCGTTCAGTAATACCGATTTCAGTTGGCGCTAAATATTCCATATAACACATGGCCAGTTTTTACCGGTGAAAAAAAAAAGAAAACAGAGGTGGAGCTTGCAACAGAGATAAGGTCGTTTCACATGGTTAATTACCGACTGTCGTTTTGATTTTTAAGTTGCGAAGCTTTGATTCAATTTACATTATCAAATTTTTCAAGTGTGATTTTAATTGTTCATCAATTCTACTATATCGTTTACTATTATTGCCCTTATTTACAAAGGCTGAGTATTCGACAGGTATTGGTGTTCGGATTTTGCAATGTAAAAACTGCTGTGCCTGCACAGAAGTCGGTAGACCATTTCCTGACAGAAGAGTTTCAGATTTAGGAGTGTTTTCTCGTGTTTTCACTAATCGGTGTGGAACTGATGTGCCCATCAGTCATATCTCAACTGAGCGGGCAGTTGAAACGTTTGTGGGTGAAATAGCAAACATTATTCTGTTGGTAGAACATAGTCCTTCAACCAGATCATGCATAATTTCTGCACGTATCTAAAACTAAAACTCCGCCCGAACAGGCCTTGAAAGCCCAACGTACCGACCGGACGCCGTGTCATCCTCAGCCCACAAGCGTCACCGGATGTGGACGTGGGGGGGGGGGGGGGGGGCATGTGGTTAGCACACCCCTCCACCGCCGTATGTCAATTTATGAGACCGGAGCCGCTACTTCTCAATTAAGTAGCTCCTCAGTTTGCCTCACAAGAGTTGAGTGCACCCCGCTTGCCAACAAGAGCTCGGCTGACCGAATGGTCACCCATCTACGTGCTAGCCCAGACCGAGAGCGCGTAACTTCGTCGATCTGACGGGGGCAGGTGTCGCCACTGTGGCAAACCCGTTGGCTTTCTGCACGTATCGGTGTTCCGAATATAAGAGTATGGCTAATATTAGGTGCACGCGGCCGGTATTCTTGTCATTTACAGCGAATTCATCGACTCGAAATAGACGACTGGAATTTGGCGTTTTCTATTTGAAAATCGCCGAATATCCTATTAGCACTGCTTTCTGGTGGAGTCACTTTCACTCGTGACGGTATCAATATCACCCGTAACTCACATTGGTGGTCCAGCGAAAACCCACATACTTTTGTGGAGGCGTATTTTCTGGAAGGTGTTCCTTTGGCTATGAAGACGGATATGCTCTTACGCATGACCCTGCACACTCTGGTTGTCAGGTGGCGCATCCTCTAAACCAAACGTTCCGCTGGAGATGGATCGGCAGAAATCGTCGCGTTTCTTTTTCATCAAGTTCTCCAAACTATACCCCTTTAAGTTTTTTCCTGAATGGTGGATCTAAAATGGAAATCTGCAAACAAAACATAATAGACAAAGATATAGTTCTGTTATGAATAGTGCTGCACCTGTAAAAGAACACCAAGAAGACTTCAGAAGAGCTACACGTGATGTTGTCAAGGAATTCGAGAGTGTGTAGAAGTCTAAGGTGGAATTTATGAGAATGAACTTGAAACTTAATGATTTGCCTTCGATTAACACCTTCTGTGAATATTTGTTTGGGTTACATTCTAACAGCTGTATCCCTGTAATCAAAAAAAACTATACACGTATTACATGGAAATCTTCAGTACCACCAACTGAAATATTTATCCCTCACCCTAGAACACCTTGTATGACCAAGACGAATAATGAATTGAAGTGTGGTTTTCGCCAAGCATATCGGAAAAAATAGCAAATTTTCTGATGTACGAAAATAATTATCGACGTGCTAGCTGCAAAAGAATTACGCCGAGTTTTTAAATCATACTAAATACATCCTAAGGGGAAAAAAAACGACACACCATTAAGGAATTACTCAAACGGGACGGAACTCAGTAGGTGTGATGTACATGTACGGACAAGCAAATGATTATAATCTGAAAAAAATTGGATGCTTTGTTCAAGAGAATGAGCTTCACAAACTCAGCAACTCAATAGCACTTATGCAAGCAGTTATTTGGGTTAGCACTGATTGACAAAATTGTTGGATGTCCTCCAGAGGGGCACCGTGCAAATTACGTCCAATAGGCGCGTTGTATCGTCAAAATTCCGAGCTTATTGGAGGACCATCCTCAACTGGGGAGAGATCCGGTGACATTACTGGCCAAGATAGGGTTTGGAAAGTACGAAGACAAGCAGTAGAAACTCCTGCCGTGTGCTGTTCGGCATTATCTAGCAAAAATGTAAATGCCATAAAGGGTAACAAAACATGGGGTAGAATATCGTGGACGTACAGTTGTGCTATAAGGGCGCCGAGGATGACAACCAAAGGAATCCCGCTATAAAAATAAATGGCACCGCAGACCATCGCTCCTGGCTGTCGGGCCGTATGGTGGGTGACAGTCAGGTTGGTATCTCACTGCTACCCAGAGCGACTGCAGACACGAGCTTGTTGATCATTGGGGCTCAGTTCGAAGCAGGATTCATCACTGAAGACAACTGTACTCCAGTCAAGTCAGGACTCATCACTGTAGACAATTATACTCCAGTCAATGATGATCCAGGCCGAAGACGTCTGCAGCCCTCCCACCATCTCAGGATTGTGATGATCTGACGTGCCAATTGGACAGAATTTAGCTCGATATCCCTCAGGAGGACATCCAATAACTCTACAATTCAGTGCCAAGCCGAATAACTGCTTGCACAAGGCACAGAGGTGGTCCGACACATTGTTGACTTGCTCCATTTGTGAAGGTCTTTCACTTGAATAAATCATGCAGTTTTTTTGAAACTGGAGCCTTTGTGGTGTGTATTTAAAAAAAAGAAAAGAAAAAAAAGAGCGTTTGAAGAGGACATATAACAACCGCTTCAATCTGTCAACATCTGCATTCTGCTACTACTGTGACGTACATGGAAGTGGGTCCTTGTCATACAACCCTTATTAGGGCATTAGGGCTAATAAGGCGAGTACACCGTTCGTTTATTACATATTTTTACGAGTTGCAAACAGGAGCGACTTCAGAAATGGATAGGCACTGCGATTGCTGTGCACAGAGGCGAGCTGAGTTGGTGACCCTTTGCTCACAGCTCCATGCAGTGTTGGCTTCTGTCACACAGCTTGAGGCTGCTGCCCAGGGGCATCACTGTGGGACATCGAGCACGACCCACGTGTCCCCCGATTTGTCCACTGCTGTGGCCGCTCCAGGTGCTGCCTGCACTGAGGGAGTGGGAGATCATTCCAAAGTCTGGCAGACAGCGAAAGACTTTCCGAGGGGCCGATCGTAGGGCCTCCCCGGTTCGTTTGACGAAGAGGTTTTGGGCGTCATCTATGGCTGACAAAGTCTCTGAGCCAGATGCAGTCGTCCACCCTGTTCCAGAGGAAGCTTCTTGGCCTGCAAGGTCTGGGCATTCAAAGAGGGTGGGTTTGCTGGTAGTTGGGAGCTCCAAGGTTAGGCGCGTAATGGAGCCCCTTAGGAACATGGCTGCCAAGGAAGGGAAGGAATCCAGTGTACACTCCGTGTGTATACTGGGGGGAGTCATTCCGGATGTGGAAAGGGTGCTTCCGGATGCTATGAAGAGTACAGGGTGTAGCCAACTGTGTCGCTTTGGAGGAGATTCTCTCTGGTTTTGGACGGCCAGCGGAAATGGTAAAGACTGCCAGTCTTGCTTGTGAGATTAAGGTGGAGTTCACCGTCTGCTGCATCGTTGACCGAACCTACTGTGGTCCTTTGGTGCAGAGCCGACTGGAGGGTCCGAATCAGAGGCTCAGGCGGATTCCTTGATTTGCGTCATTGGGTAGTGGGTTTCCGGGTTCCGCTTAATAGTCAGGAGTCCATTACACATAGGAAGCGGCTACACGGGTAGCGTGGGTTGTGTGGATGGGACTGGGTGGTATTTTACGTTAGAGGGTCTCAGGAAACCAAAGAAAGGACGTCCGCCTAAAACGGGACAGGTAAAAAACAGTAAGGTAGTTGTAGAAACGATTGGTATTGTAGTTGTAAATTGTCGTAGCTGTTTTGGGAAAGAACTAGAGCTCCAAGCCCTAATAGAAAGCACTGAAACTCAAATAGATATAGGTACGGAAAGCTGGCTAAAGCCGGAAATAAGTCCAACCGAAATTTTTTCAACCGACCTAACAGTGTTCAGTAAGGATAGATTAAATAAAGTTGGTGGTGGAGTATTATTGCTGTCATAAGTAGTTTACCTAGTAGTGAAATTGAATTAGATAGTTCATGCAAAATAGCATGGGTAGAGGAAATACTAAACTATTAATCGGATCGTTTTACCAACCCCCTCACTCAGAAGATATAGTTGCTGAACAGTTCAACGAAAACTTGAGTCTCATTTCAAATAGGTACCCCACACTTACAATTATAGTCAGTGGCGACTTCAATCTACCATTGATATGCTGGAAAAATTATGCGTTTAAAGCCAGCGGCAGGCATAAAACATCATCCGAAACTGGACTAAATGCTTCCTCAGAAAATTATTTTGAACAATTAATTCATGAGCCCACTCGAAGCGTAAATGGTTGCGAAAGCGTACTTGATCTCTTACAACAAATAATCCTGGACAAATAGCTAGTATCATGACGAATACAGGGATTAGAGACAACAAGGCAGTTGCTGCTAGGCTGAAAACCGTAACAACCACAACCATAAAAAAGAGACGTTAAGTACATCTATTTAAAAAAAGCTGATAAAAATGCTCTTAATGCCTATTTAAGAGACAGCCTCCACTCCTTCCGATCTGATCACGTAAGCGTAGAAAAGATGTGGAATGATTTCAAAGAGATAGTATCGTCGGCAATTGAGAGATATGTACCATATAAATTAATTAGTGATGGTACTGATACCCCATGGTACACAAAACGGGTCAGATCGCTGTTGCAGAAGTAACGAAAAAAGGATGCCTAAGTTAAAAGAATGCACAATCCCCAACATTGGCATAGTTTTGCAGAAGTTTGAAATAAAGCGCGTGTTTCAATGAGATGTTTTTAATAATTTCCACAATGAAACTCTATCTCGAAATCTGGCAGAAAACCCAAAGAGATTCTGGTCATACATAAATCATACAAGTGGCAAGACGCAATCAATACCTTCACTGAGCGATAACAACGGTGAAGTCACTGATGACAGTGCCACTAAAGCAGAGTTATTAAACACGGATTTCCGAAACTCCTTCACCAAAGAAGACGAAGTAAATATTTCTGAATTCCAATCAAGAACAACTGTCAAGATGAGAAACATAGAAATCGATACCATTGGTGTCGCAAAGCACCTTAAATTACTTAATAAAGGCAAGGTTTCCGGTCCAGATTGTATACCAGTGAGGTTCCTCTCAGAGTATGCTGATACAATAGCTCCATGTTTAGCAATTATATACAACCGCTCGCTCACAGAAAGATCTGTACCTAAAGACTGGAAAATTGCCCAGGTGACACCAATACCCAAAAATGGAAGTAGGAGTAATCCGCTGAATTACAGACCCATGTCACTAACATCGATTTGAAGTAGGGTTTTGAACATTATGTAGTAGCTCGAAGGAAACGATTCATTGACACATAGTCAGCACGGATTCATAAAATATCCCTCTTGCGAAATACTGCTAGCTCTTTATATTCATGAAGTATGAGTGCTATCGACAGTGGATGTCAAATTGATTCCATATTTTTAATTTCCAGAAGGCTTTCGACACTGTTCCTCACAAGCTTCTCTAACCAAACTGCGTGCCTATGGAATATCGCCTCAGTTGTGAGACTAGATTCGTGATTTCCTGTCAGAGAGTTCACAGTTCGTAGTAACAGACGGAAAGTCATCGAGTAAAACAGAAGTAATATCCGGCGTTCCCCAAGGAAGTGTTATAGGCCCTCTATTGTTCCTGATCTATAGTAACGACATAGGAGAAGATCTCAGTAGCCGTCTCAGATTGTTTGCAGATGATGCTGTCATTTATCGTCTTGTAAAGTCATCAGATGACCAAAACGAATTGCAAAATGATTTATATAGGATATCTGTATGGTGCGAAAAGAGGCAATTTACCCTGAATAAAGAAAAGTATGAAGTTATTCACATGAGTACGAGAAGCAATCGGCTAAATTTCGATTACGCGATAAGCCATACAAAGCTGTAAATTCAACTAAATTCTTAGGGATTACAATTAGAAATACCCTAAACTTGAACGATCACATAAATAATGTTGTGGGTAGAGCAAACCAAAGACTGCGATTCATAGGCAGAACACTTACAAGGTGCAACAGGTTTACCAAAGAGACTTCCAACACTACACTTGTCCGCCTATTCTGGAGTATTGCTGTGTGATGTGGGATCCGCATCAGGTGGGATTGACGATGACATCGAAAAAGTTCAAAGTAGGGCGGCTCGTTTTGTATTATCGCGAAATAGGGGAGACAATGCCACAGACATGATAATTGAATTGAAGTGGCAATCACTAAAACGAAGGAGCGTTCCGTTGCGACAGGATCTTCTCGTGAAATTTCAACCACCAGTTTTCTCCTCCGATTGCGAAACCATTCTGTTTGCACCCACCTACATAGTGAGAAATGATCATCACGATAAAATAAGAGAAATCAGGGCTCGTACAAAAAAATTTAAGTGCTCGTTTTTCGCACGTGCGTTTCGAGACTGGAACGGTAGAGCGACAGCATGGAGGTAGTTCACGGAACCCACCGCCAGGCACTTAATTGTGAGTAGCAGAGTAATCACGTAGATGTAGACAGATGTAGGGCTTCTTTCCGTCCCATTTGCTCATGAAGCGCAGGAAAAGTGATTTCCAAACGCCTGTGTGAAGGCTACAGTTTGTCTAATCTTGTCTTCTCCATACCTAAGGGAGTGAGTGATACGTAGTCGGTTATAGCGTGATCGTAGATTTCATAGTGAAAGCTAGGTACTGAAACGTCGTAAGTCAGCTTTCGCGGGATAGCTTGCGTCTATCTTCTAGCGTCTGCCAGTTCAGGTTCTTCGCATCTCCGTCGCAATCTGCCATGAACGGAACCAATCTACAAGCATTTGTGATGCCCTCATTCGTATATGTTCAGTATATATATATATATATATATATATATATATATATATATATATATATAGTGTGGAACTTGACCAAATAGTAACAAGATAACAGCGCCGTAAAACATAAACGTCTCCCGTTTTGTACCCAAGCAAACATGTAACTGAGGTACTCTGCATGTTTAACTGTTACAACTGTCAGCTCAAGTACTCAAAATGTTGAGGTAGAGCATTGATACATGGTGTAGAGCGATTTCAGACAGACCATATTGCTCGTTGAACTGAGCTATAGCAGCACGGGCCCATGTTATAGGTTGCTTCATTTCTTCGGGCGTCACCGGTGTTTCTTTGTATGCGTCTTGTTTTAAGTTTTCTTCAACAGATATGAAAGTCCCGAAGTGCTCAAAAATGGTTCAAATTGCTCTGAGCACTATGGGCCTTAACATGTGAGGTCATCAGTCGCCTAGAACTTAGAACTACTTAAACCTAACTAACCGTAGGACATCACACACAATCATGCCCGAGGCAGAATTCGAACCTGCGACCGCAGCAGACGCGCGGTTCCAGACTGAAGCGCCTAGAACGGCTCGGCCACCGCGGCCTGCGAAGTGTTCAATCTGATGAGCCTGCAGGGCAGTATGTTTTTCCAGAAAGACCTCCAAATGTTCTGTTAAGGAGGTCTGTAATTATATGCGTGGAATGGGCAGCACATCCGTCATGTTGGTACCACACGGATTGTTTAATGGCCAGTAGGGTTATTTATATTAATTATGGCCACTTATCTAAGAGGAAATAATAGATACCTGAGGTTATTTAGAATCTGGGGGTTGGTAGACAATTGTCTATCTACTTCTCTCATCCAGCATGGAGTTATAATGACGATTAGTGCATATTGCCAAGATTGATTTTCTAATTATTTGTGCCGATATTTCATCCGTAAAAAAAGTCTTGCATAGAAACGTCACAACTCTTTGCAGATTATATATACACCATTTGGAAAACTGAATCCGATGCTGCTCCTTTCCTCTTGGGCATATTTTATTCTCCAGAATTCCAGTTCCTTGAAATGTTTCAATAATGTTTGGAAAACACATCGTGAAGGTTTGTAACGATCAGGATACATTTCAGTATTGAATCGCACAGTTGCTCCAACAGTTTAGAGCCATGCGCCATAATCGAAAACAATTTCGACGTTTTTGACAGTCGTGTATTGTGCGAAAAGTGGCAATTTACCCTGAATAAAGAAAAGTATGAAGTTATTCACATGAGTACTAGAAGCAATCCGCTAAATTTCGATTACGCGATAAGCCATACAAAACTGTAAATTCAACTAAATTCTTAGGGATTACAATTACATATACCCTAAACTGGAAGTCTAGCTTCATGAGCAAGTAGTCTGATCAGTAAAACAGCAGAGCACAACCTGGCGGGCAGCGCAGGGTAGCCGCTTGATATAGGACGCCTTGCCACTGTTCGCGTGGCTCCGCCGTCGGAGTTTCGTGTCCTCCCTCGGGCATGGGTGTGTGTGTTGTCCTTAGCGTAAGTTAAAGTTAGATTAAGTAGTGTGTAAGCCTAGGGACCGATGACCTCAGCAGTTTAGTCTCACAGGAACTTACCACTACCACAAACTGGTGGGATTCAGTGACACAGGTAAACCGTATGAAACGTCCCCTTAGAAATATTATACATGACTGTGCTTAAACTGACATACAATATTTTTAGCGCAACGCAATCTGACTTTCAAAAATCCCTACAAAAGAATGGCCCTGACTAACATTAACCTATACGTTTCACAAATCACTTACCTCACAAAAATCTTGGTTACTCGAACTACTGCAATACAGCGAGCACCACTACTGCCAGCTAAATAAAAGATTCAAACTATGGAAGGCACTAACTACTGATAGGGATAGTTAGCAAATGAAAGATATTAATAGAGAACAAACAATGTATTTACCTTAATAGTCATAATATATATAGCAGTTCATGACAAATTACAAAACTCCGCCATCTCTCTCCTCTCTCTCCACATCCACCACTGCTGGCGGCTCACCTCCAACTGCGCAACGCTACGCGCTGTTCACATCCAGCTGCCTAACACTACAATGGCGAGTATTACAACAATGCAAAGCAGCCACAGACTGCACACAGCACAGCCAGTGATTTTCATACAGAGGTGGCATTACCAATAAAAAACCTAAACAGCCTACTTACATAGCCCCCATGCTCCCCACAAAAAATTTTACAAATTGTTTTGGGCAGTGGCCAATAATGATTTGATAAAATTTTTCGTAATTACAATAACAAAGATATCAAATTCACACACTTATTCATACAATGTTGGTCAAAAGCTAAAATTTTCTCACAGTCCATAAAGACAGTCCAGATTGTTCATCACAGTAAAATTCCAGTGTTTTTCTCAAAGTCTGAGCAGTAAAATAAAATGCACAGGGAAGTAGTGGATTTCCATGCAGTCTTGAAGAAGTATTGTTGTCCTTCCAATGGAAAGACAGTGCTGACTCTTGACACGCAGACAAGTAATGGGCCACAACAGAGCAAACCCACAGCAGAGTCAATCGAAGTTTTGAAGAGTATTGGTAGGTCATCACAGAGCAGACCCACTGTAGTCCTGGTAGAGATTTCGATATTGGTGGGCCAACAGAGGCGCAGACCCACTGCAGTCCTTGTAGAAATTATGGTATTGGTGGATCATCAAAGATGCAGACCCACTGTAGTCCTTGTAGAGATGGCCAGCAGCCATCTGTTGTGACTGTGCAGGTGCACAATCACCATCGAAGAGTCTTGCGGACAATATAGCAAGTCCATAAACCACCACTTGTGCACTCACAAAGTTTCTGGAATTGTCCTTAGAACCAGCAATGCTGTTAACCAGTCCCTTGGTGAATTATCAACACACGTGCAAACACTAACAGTCCCTACTTCTCACATATTGTCCATATACTATGACCAACAGAAACGTGTGCAGTGAAATGTAACTTAATTTGAAGAACTGGTGTCTATAAAATTATAAATTTACAACATGAAAATACAATTACAAAGGTACAAAATACATCATTAAAGAACATAATAGTACAGATAACATTTGTAGTAATATGGGCTTTACAAAAGAATCGAAATAACATATACATCAGTGTTACAGGAAGTATGACATAAGTACATACATAAAAGATCAGAATAACTTTCGAAACATCAATTTCACACATGAGCATTAAAACAAAACAGAACAAGTAATGTCTAAACATCTTTACAAAGTAAATGACATAGTATTAGAAAAATTCTACAACATAAATCTTATTAGCTAAACACTTAAAGACAGGAAAAAGACAAATACACAATGGTACATACACACATAGCAAAATAATACAAAAGGAAAGGACAGGGTTTGTTTTACTGCAGTATTTTGCATGGAGATCTCCCTTTGTTCATCATTATTCCCAAAAGTCCTATCTATACCTGATTTCTGTAACTTTTTTTTCATATAACTTCTCAATGCATTTTTTTCCTATTGTCCATAGTCAGTTTCTTATGTAGTCTACCCCTCTTAAGCTAACTTAAATCTACTGAGCTCAGATGCTAAACTAAGGGACGAGGCAATGCAGCAGCACAAAACAATTAACACAAACAGCAATGATCAAAAATACAAATGGTGAAGCAAGCAGCATAAATTACAACTAATATAAGGCAATGAGCAGCAAACAAGAAAAATAAATCAGTAGTAAACTGGCTTAGCAGAGTAACACAAATTAAAATTCAGTAGCACTATGCCTGGCAAACAGCAGAAGCAAATGATATAACTAGTACCTAAACATGACAAAGCTCAAGCAGAAAAAATTTTACACTAAAGACAACAATGCAGATAAGGGAAATGTCTATTCACATCTTAATGTCTATGTAATTAAAGTGGTGCACCACCAGAAGTTATTCTACCAAAAAAGTTACCAAGTACTTGAAAAGAAAATTATGAATGCAGTTCCTGTGAAGGTAAATGTCTTTTTGTGCTCCCTCATTTTTTTTGAAAAAATTATTATTTACTCGATCTGTAGACAGAAAGTATTTATATTAGTACATCTATAAAATTTTATTTTAACCAATGCTGTAGTGCAGCTAGAAACTAGATATTAAACAAAACGAGTAAATAAATACATAAAGGCAAGCCATATGGCATTTCTCTCAATTAGCAAGACAATAGCCGTGAAATGTTTCTCCGTTTCATTAGGCATTTTAGTAAATATCATAAATTAAGAGCTCCACAGTGTAATCATGTTTTCAAGTTTGAGGGTGTCGTATTTACAATGCTTTCTACAAAGGAATGTCGATAGCGAGGAAATGGCCTCCCTTTTTTTTTTTTTTTCTTCACCTGTGCCTCTGGAAGGCACACGCTAATGCCTTCTTTCAAGGTGACTGTCACCCAGTTGGGTGCCCACGACGCATTACGTGCAGGTGGTCACTAAACTTTCTTACCGAAATATTTACGACACCAGTTTCCGCTACAGTGACAGTCTCATATGAAAATTTCACAGGTCGAAAATTTATGTTACAAATGTGTAGAAACAAAATCCTGTAAATATAACAGCGTCCAAAAAATTTTCGCCAGCATTGTGATACATTCACGCATATACACACATTTCATAACTCTTTAAGTATGATTCTTGGTTTCCAACATCCTTTTCCACAAATCAGAGTCTCTAACCACTACTCATTACTCCTTATCTTATTACACATATACATATTCGTCGTCGTAAAAATAACATCAAAACACCTCAGTCAACTCTCAAAATCGTCATAGCTTCCTCCAATAATTTCAAAACCTAAAAAAAATTCTCTGCTCATGTCAGTAGTGTCATTTACCTCAAACGTACTTTAAAAATCATGCTCCATTACCAAATACATCATTCAAAGCTCTCATAGTATCACAATGGTTCCAAAAAAATATGAACAGTTCAAAAAGTACAGACAACATACAATTTTGTAAGTGTGAAGTTATCCAACGGTGTAATTACGTAAATGTCTGCCACTGATGTATAAAATAAATGTTTGTCTCTCTCAGGTAAATTATCAGATAGCTGTGTAATTCTGTGTTAGAGAAATATGGTACCGATGTGTAAAGTTGTATAAGCAAATACCATATTAGCTAGGGCTCCTTGTGCCTGCCAAACACATGGTACACAAAGTAGGTGTGTACCCCCCTGAGGATAAATGTAATTATATCCTCAAGTGTTACAGATTACAGCAATGGAATGAAATGTATCACGGAAAACTTTCTTTGTAATTCAAAAATCTTGAAAAATAAATTGTTTAAGTACAAAATTGACCGCTCAAATGCGTGTCCTGTAGCGCTAAATGTGCGTCTTGCTGTAAGATAATTCTGTGGAAGTGTCGTAGTTATCGTCCTCTGTAAGCAAAGTTCTGCTGAAGTCAATGTACTTACCTCATCATAAACGAAAGTGAAATGCTTTGCGAATAGATATCGTAGTTATTATGTTTATTGGCGTGATGAAGAAAGTACTGTACAGTAACGTATTGTTGTGCCACGAAAAAGGCTGTCTCATTGTTGCTATACCACAGAAGTTACTACTAAAACATGTTTTACTTTCCAGAATAATACAGAAAGACTGTGCAGATATGAAACAGAAACACCGCAAAAGCAACATTGTAAATTGTCACTCATTAGTAGCGTCGTGATAAAATCGTGTAGCTGTCACATAAACTAACCACTGTGTCATCTGGTATCTCACAGAAAGTACTTTAAATCCAGAATGTATTTTCAAGTAAACCAAAATGTTGCATTAAAATCTCATTAGCAGTACTGGTAAATGTTCTAAGTATGTGAGCCTTATAGTCGTTATGTAAACGTGCAACTAACAAGCAAGAATGTACACACACAATAACACTGTGTCGTCTGTTCACAATAACAATGCATTCGTAATTTCTGTTTAAATAAGTTCTCTTGGTTCTTGACTGGATACTTAACTTCAAACATTGTTGCATATTAACAGATTCTAAGTCTCACAATGCATACTAGAGATGTGAAGTTAAGAGTTTTATGGCAAAGACAAAGTTAAAAAGCAGATTATCTTTCAATAAACGGTTTTACATGTGAAACATGGTGCAGTCCTTTACTCTTCCTAGTACTCAGAGTTTCAACTTGAACGGAATTATCATGCGGTATACGTCGGTGAGGAGTGCTAAAATTTTTCTCTAGGTTAGCGTCAATGTTATTTTTCTCTGAGCCAGCCGGCGCACGTGGCTGCCTGCAGTGCGAGTCATTGTCTGTTCCTTTGTTGGCGCGCGTCGTTATTGAGATTTGGAGGTCTAACTTCTACAAATTCACCTTGCCCAGAGGCCCCAGCCCTGTTTAAATCCCGCCAGTTCTGATGAAATTCAGGTCTGTCGTTATGATTATATCGTCTGTCGTCATGTCGGTAGTTCCTGTAGTTTCTTGTCTGTCGGTCATGTGGTGGAGAATTTCTCCCGGAAACGTAACTGCGTGCTGAACTGTTGCATCTGAAGTTATACTGTCTCCCTTGACAATAATTGTTTTTGTTCCCATATTGTCTGTTTCTATGGTAATCTCTGTCATATTCATTACTACGGAAATGCGATCTTTCTCTGTAACTAGTATTACTCTGCAAGTGGTTGTCATACGGGTGGTGTCTGTTTTGGTCACGATTTGTGTTGTGAGAATAGCCTTGTCGCGTCCAATTATTATTTCTTTCATTGTGGAATTGCGACGTATATGACCTGTAATTGTTGTGTTCCTGTTTCCGCTTTCCCTGATTGTCAATGTCAATTTCCAGTTCTTGTAACAGTCCCTGAAAAGCTTCAATGTCTTCTTTGCAACGTCCTGCTAAAATAATATGTCGCAAATGTTCAGGCAATTTGATTAAGCAAATGCGGATGAGTTCTGAGGGGCTGTATGGGTTTGACAGATACTGATTCTTGTGCAACATGTCTTCAAAATATTTCATAAGACTGGACAATTCAGATTGTTCGAAATGTTTCATCATTATGATGCCATGTTTTACTCGGTCTTGTGTGGCTTGAGACCAATATGCTAAGAGGAAGGCATGATAAAATTCTCCTTCACTGTGACAATCGTGAATGACCGATCGCATTCTTACAGCTGGTTCATTCTCTAAGTAGCCACACATAAATTCTAATCTGTGTTCTAACGACCAGTTGGGAGGAAAACAATGAGAGAATTGATGGAGCCATGCTTGTGGATGAATGTCGTTGCCAGAATTCTTGAACGTTTTGAATTTACGTGTAGTAATGAACAGCTTATAGTCAAAATCATCATGTTGGCGAGTCGCTTGTCGGGCATTGTTACGTCGTGTCGGCGGTTCAATCTCAAAATTCGGTGCACATTGCCAATTTCTTTCATAACTTCCGAAATGCCCTGTGTTATTATTTTGTGGCTGTTTCGTATTTCTATATCCCTCTTCCCGTACTGAAGCGCGAGTGTCCTCTGAAATATGTAATTCTTGTATTACCTGCATCAACTGATCTTGTACTTCCCGGATTTCTCTTTTGTACTGTGTATTGATTTGATTTTGATTTTGTTTGAATTTTCTAATTTGTTCGCACTCTTCTGTGTCATTAAAGACTACCGGTTTTGTGTCATTCAGATTATCATCTACCTTCGTAGATAAATTATTTAGCTGATCCGAAAGTTCAACTACTTTCTCTGATAATGAACTAATTTCCTCCATGTGTCTTTCTGAACCAATTTTCAGAGTATCTACTGTGTCCTTTAAGTTTTCTTGAGTTTTTGCAAGTTGCGTAACCGAATCGGTAGATGCAACTGAGTCAAATTTAGCTTGCAAGGTCTCATGATTTTCATGAACAATAGTTTGCAGTTCTTTTATGGCTGCTTCGTGATTCTGCAGTGCATTTTCATGATGCGAAAAAATAGGTTGGAAATGCTCACAAATTTGTGTTTTTACGTCATTACAGACTTTTTGACATTTCGATTCAATGTTATGTAACTCAGTAGTTAAATCTTCACGTGTTTGTTCAAGAGTTTGTTCCAATGAGTCTAACTTTTGAAGATTTTGTTCCATTGTGTCTAACTTTTTAAGATTTTGTTCCATTGTGTCTAACTTTTTAAGATTTTGTTCCACTGTGTCTAACTGTTGCTGTGTTTGTCTCTCGTGTTGTTCCATTGTGTCTAACTTTTCAAGCTTTTGTCCCATTTGTTACATTAATTGTAATAACAATGCACTGGTGTCTGAAACATGTTCCTCAGTGCTTTTCGGCAGTGAATTTGCACCGGCAACATTCACATTTTGACAAGCAGAAAATGTGTCTTGACTCATTTGAGAAAACGGTGAGAACCCAAAACCTGAGTCTACAGTATTTGCAATATTGTGTTCTGTCATTCCCGATTCCTGAGGCGAGCTGTTGCCGACCGATCGATCGATAATGCTTCCCTGTTCACTGCCTGTTTCATTGTCTACACCATTATTTGACGCCCGCTCCATTTCCCTATGCACAGTTACCATGTTACTATGTTGAACATTAGTTAATTCATTACACGGTGGCGCTAACACACTGCTTTCGTCTTCACTGTCATTTCTCAGTTTACTTTGGAGCCTAGTATTACGTTTATCACACGCCATTATTGTCACAATATTTCACACGACAACACAGAAAAACACAATTTGAAGAGCAAAAATAGGGGAACACATTAACATAGCACTGAAAATAATATCTAGTTAATTGCAAGCGCAGCTGCGATATACTTGCTGCAAATCTACATGCATGCCACAACTGCTTTACTGTACAACAATGAAAAACTACAACTACAAAGGAAATTCTGTCTATAATTACGCACTAGCAATAAACAAAAGGTACACTAATTACACAAATTACAAGAAAAAAATCAGAAGATTCCAGTGAAGTATCCTCGGCTAAGGGTCGACATATGAAACGTCCCCTTAGAAAAATTATACATGACTGTGCTTAAACTGACATACAATATTTTTAGCGCAACGCAATCTGACTTTCAAAAATCTCTACAAAAGAATGGCCCTGACTAACATTAACCTATACATTTCACAAATCACTTACCTCACAAAAATCTTGGTTACTCGAACTACTGCAATACAGCGAGCACCACTACTGCCAGCTAAATAAAAGATTCAAACTATGGAAGGCACTAACTACTGATAGGGATAGTTAGCAAATGAAAGATATTAATAGAGAACAAACAATGTATTTACCTTAATAGTCATAATATATATAGCAGTTCATGACAAATTACAAAACTCCGCCATCTCTCTCCACTCTCTCCACATCCACCACTGCTGGCGGCTCACCTCCAACTGCGCAACGCTACTCGCTGTTCACATCCAGCTGCCTAACACTACAATGGCGAGTATTACAACAATGCAAAGCAGCCACAGACTGCACACAGCACAGCCAGTGATTTTCATACAGAGGTGGCGTTACCAATAAAAAACCTAAACAGCCTACTTACAACCGTACCTGAGTTATGAGGTTGCCTACATGTGGTACAGTATGGCAGGCGTTTGACCTCTTCTCCTGACGGTAGGTCAATGGTTTGCAGCGCTGTTATATTGTTACTATTAGCTCAAATTCCGTACATATTATGTCAGTGAACCCTATTTTGAGTGTTACAAGGAGTACAAAGCTCCGTGAAAAACGTCTGTGTCGTAGGTCGGGAACTATAAACGTTCAAATTTACTTGCACACGACAGGTAATTAGTCACATTTATCGCTTAACTTAACTCAATCAAATTTGATCGAATCCTCCGTCAGTATCTTCGTGAGGCTCATTCACAGTCAATGCTTCTCTGATTACTTCGACCGGCTGAAGCTGTATGGCTAGCTGAAATAAAAGAGTAAAAGACAGCCGCCAAATTAATGGTACTCGACAATTCCTCCGAAAGGGCAACCACTCGCTCTATTGGTAGTAGTTTACACAGGAATGTTCATACTAAAGTCCATCGGTTCGATCCTACTTTCTGTTTGGACAAGTATATTGTGACGGTGGAGCAATTCCAGAGGTGCAAAATGAGCGGGGATAGCAACACACAAGCAAATTTTAGGCTTTTGACTGAAAAGAATTTATGGACACAGGAATCCTGGTAAAACTGCGCATATTCTTTATGAGCCTCAATACACAAGCTACAATGATAAAAATGTACAGCATGCCGTTGAGCGCGGAAGAAATCAGAGGCGCAGTCGTGGCTGGTTTTTACTACGTATGCAGAGTTTACCTGCATACTGGAAGATGGTTTGCTGCGGCGGCAGTTACTTTAGTGATGTACTCTCCGCGTAAAAAGCAGTGGCTCATATCCTTTTGGTGACAGTCGTGCAACGCCCCTGCTCCCCAATGCTGCCCGTCTAGAAGTGTTACACCGTGGACCTTTAATCGGCGGCTGGCTTTGGTCAGTTTTTCCTGCAACGGCTGCTCCCGCGTAGCAAACGCAGTTGCCCTTAATCTTGCTCACTAGGCAGACTTGCTAACAACTACACCACTGTGGCACAGTGACTTTGCACAACTGCATGGGCTCTCTTGCACGCCTCCCTCCTTAATCCTAATTCCCAGTCACACCGCAGTCCACTTGGTACTCCCCCTAAACTCGAAAAGCATTGCACACGCTCTCCAGCTGTATTGGAATAGCAGCTCAGAATCGAACGAAGCGGGGGATCCTGCCTCAAACCCAGGCACAGGCACTGTAATCAAATGAAACTATACGGTTCCAGAGAGATTTTCAAGTCTTAAGCGACGAATGAAAATTTGTTACCAAGACCGACGATTCAATCTGCATATAGACACCGTAGATGTTTGAGACTTGTAAAGTATACGGTTTCAGAGCCGTATACTTTCATTTGGTCGAAGCATCTGTGTCTGGGTTTGAGGCAGGATCACCCATTTTGTTCGACGCGGAGGTGCTATTCCAATAAAGTTGGAGAACTTCTGCAATGTTGTTAGAGTTTAAGATAAATACGCGTATGAAATGGGCTGAGGTTTGAATGGAATTTTGGATTGAGGAGGGATGCGTGCGAGGGTAGTCCGTGCAGTTTTGCAAAGCCAGGAATGGCATAGTGGTTAGCGCATCTGCCTAGTGAGCAGGAGACCTGGGTTCGATTCCCAGCCTTAACACCAGATGCTCACGCACGGAGGCTCTTCTCTCAGAGATTACAGAATTTTGTTTTTCAGTCCTGTTCCCTGATAAGGCCGATTTTGGACGACGCCTGTCGCTGGTATCATCTACGTCATATACAACGAAAATGAACTTAACGGCCTCCCTCTCACTTCCCGCCGAAAAAGCTTCCAACGAACAAAATAGCCCCAACAAGCAACCAATGAGGATATAGTAATAAATTTGTACCACGTGTAACATTTCTGGTCTTAGGAGCCGTGGTATTCATCCCAGAGCTGCACTTCATAGTTGACTTGAGACTGCATTAGCTGATGCGTGAAGTAAGAAACGGAGAGAGGTACAAATAACAGATGTTACTGTGGGTACTGAGTCAGTGAAAAACTTCCCTACTTCAGTGGTCGCACAATCTGATTGGCTATACAAATAACAGATGTTACTGTGGGTATTGATTCAGTGACAAACTGCCCTACTTCAGTGGTCGCACAATCTGATTGGCTATACAAATAACAGATGTTACTGTGGGTATTGATTCAGTGACAAACTGCCCTACTTCAGTGGTCGTTCAATTTGATTGGCTATACAAATAACAGATGTTACTGTGGGTACTGATTCAGTGAGAAACTTCCCTACTTCAGTAGTCGCAAATTTGATTGGCTATACAAATTAAAGATGTTACTGTGGGTACTGATTCAGTGAGAAACTGCCCTACTTCAGTGGTCGCACAATTTGGTTGACTATACAAATTAAAGATGTTACTGTGGGTACTGATTCAGTGAGAAACTGCCCTACTTTAGTGGTCGCACAATTTGATTGGCTATACAAATAACAGATGTTACTGAGGGTACTGATTCAGTGAGAACCTGCCCTATTTCAATGGTCACACAATTTGATTGGCTATACAAATAACAGATGTTACTGTGGTTACTGATTCAGTGAGAAACTGCCCTACTTCAGTAGTCACGCAATTTGATTGGTTACTCAAATAACAGATGTTACTGTGGGTACTGATTTAGTGAGAAGCTGTCCTAGGTCAGTAGTCGCACATTTTGTTTGGCTGCCACAACATGAGATGTAGACGTTACCTTTCGGCCAGCATACCAAATCTCTAATTTTCATTTATTAATATATTTTAAAGTAGATCCTAGGTTTAACTGAAAATCACACAAGCTATCCTCTCAATAGTAAGCCATAATTCACTCGTTTCAGACATTACATACTTAACTGACAGTTACACTAGCTAACCTCTCAGTATTTAGTACCCTGCCATCCACGTATTTAAGATATTTAATAATAATTTTTGGTAACTTTAGAATAAAAATATGCAGACGAAGCCCTTCGTGCATCATCGGCTCCCGCCAAATATGCAGACCGAGCGAAGTGATTCGCGCTGACCAGTCAATCAGAAAAAAGGAGCCATACGGTACAGTTTGGTATGGGGGCCATACGATTAAGATCAGAGTTGCACCCCGTATATAATGATCCAAAGTAATCGCGACCCTATGAGCAATGCGAAGAAGATCAGAGTATATAATGTGTAATAGTGACATGTGTCAATGTAATTTCTACAATTACGAAGGGCCTTCAGTAAGTATTGCAACACATTATGTTTCTGAAAGCAGGTTGGTTTCATACAGGATTCCAATACACCATACTATTCCCCATTCTTTTGGCTACAAAACCATGTTTTACAGCATAATCTCCGTTGTATGTGATGGCATTACGTCACCTTACTGGGAGGATCTGATGCCCGCATAGTACCACTCAACTGGTCGACTTGGAGCCAACGTCTACATAAATAATCTCTCCATCATACAGGTACTGCTTCCCGCGAACTGCATCCTTCATTGGACAAAACAGATTGGAGTCGGGAGATGCGGATTGCGGGCTGTAGTGTGCTTGAGGTAGAACAGCCCTATGAAGTTTTGTGAGTTCCTCATGGATGCGCAGACATTTGTGAGGCCTTGAGTTGTCATGGCGAAGGCATTTTTGTGGCAACGAACACGCTGAAGTCGTTTCTTCAATTTCCTGAGAACAGCATAGTACTTTTTAGGGTTGATCGCTGAACAATGAGAGGGGAAATCAAACAGAATAACCCCTTCAGAGTACCAGGAGGCCGTCTCTATGACTTCACCGCCTGAAAGTGCGGCTTTGAGCTTTTTCTTCGGAGGAGAGATGGTGTGGCGCCACTTCATGGATTACCGTTTTGTTTCTAGTTTGAAACTGAACCCATGTTCATCACCTGTGACAATGTTCGAAAAAATTGACACAATAAGCCTCCTAATGGTCAAGCAGTTCGGCAAAGATGGTCCTTCGTTGCTCTTTACGGTCTCCTGTTACGCTCGAGGAACTCAGCGGACACAGACCTTCGAGTGTGTCAGCACTACGAATAGAGACTTCCATTTGAGCAGCGAGGTGGCTGATTGTAACTCGTTTATCGCCACGAATAAGAGACTCTGCACATTCCAATTTTTTTCCTTTATTGATTTTCGATTCCCCCCACCCCCCTCCTGCCCAGAGTGAAGGGGGAGAAGGGGCTGTCAGCAGCTTAATGCGCAACTCTACAGCCGAGAGAAGAGTTAAACAAAAAATGGTAAGATAAGAAACAATATAAAAAAGGCGATAAAACGGCCGGGTGCGGGTGGCACAGCCTCGCCTGTTGTTAGGCTCCGCACCTCATCGCATACGTCAACATGGGGTCCTCCCCACGGCGGCGGAAGCCTTATCACACGACCGTTTGCCGATTTGCGGGGGAGGAATGTGGTGTCATCGCCAGACACCACACTTGCTAGGTGGTAGCTTAAATCGGCCGCGGTCCATTTAGTACATGTCGGACCCGCGTGTCGCCACTGTGTGATTGCAGACCGAGCGCCACCAGAAGGCAGGTCTCGAGATACGGAATAGCACTCGCCCCAGTTGTACGACGACATTGCTAGCGACTATACGGACGAAGCCTTTCTCTCATTTGCCGAGAGACAGTTAGAATAGCCTTCAGCTAAGTCCATGGCTACGACCTAGCAAGGCGCCATTAGCCTTACATAGTTTGATAGTTATCGTATGAAATGTCTCAACAAGAAGAACGATGTATAAAACAAGGATCGAATAAAGTTAAGTATTCGAGGAGCTGCATACTTTTCTTATTAGCATTCAATAGTTATCCTGTTCCAGACTTCACGCCAGTCGGCGTGTGTGTACGCGTGCCTTTCTTTCGGCTACCCGTCACTGTGGACTGGCTGCCTTGTCAGTCCACTACACTTACTACCACTCGCACAGAAATTCCCTAAATGTATGGTTTTACCCTACTTGAGTATATTCGTCAACAGTGAATCGAATAGAAAGTGAAAATTTTACCTTTTGATCTTCATCGGATTTATGCGCTGGAGCATAACTATGCCAGCCCGATGACTGTTAATGAGTTAAAAGCGGAATTTCATGATCGTTTCATTTATTCCAAAAGCAAGTCTGTCGTGGAGCTGGAGTTCAGTTTTTATGGCAAATCCAACTCCTTTTATAAGGGGTTCGTTTTTATCACTTTATTTCCAGGAGAAGGTGCTGTTGTCACTATTTTCCCTGATCATATCTTCGTCAGACCGTTTAGTTTCACTTAGGGCAGTAGTATCTTCGTTAAATTTTCTCAGTTTACGGGGTGTCACTGCCGTTCTTCTTCCTGGCCGATGGCTATTGTTATCAATCGGAGTTTGAATGTTCCAGGTTGCAAATTTTAGATCGATTTTTTTTGTTTCGATCACATGTGGTGTCTCTAGTGGAGGTGGTGATTCAGTCGGATGAGTTGTAGGCTGACAACGTTGAATACACATTTCACAGCCTGTCCCCCATTCAGGGTGAGTAGATAGATGTTAAATAGGATTGCTCGGTCTCGAGTGTAACAAGCGGATTGTTCTACAGCCGGTCCTTGAAAGAAAACGTTGATCACACATCGGATACTAATGTGCCGGTTGTCACTAGGAGCTCCCGGATAACATAATCTTGGTTCCATCACAGCTGCCCGATCGCCACAGGACTTCGTGCATTTCGATAATGGTTGTGAGGTCCAATGGAAGACGCCTATGAGTTAATTCACTTTACGTGGGAATACCATTGCTAGTCAGCAATCACGGGGTCTGGCTCCAGTGCCACAGAAGCTACGACGACTAGAGACTTCACGAGTGTCACAGCCTTCTTCCGTCTTCCCGGTCGCTGATGCAGTGAGTCATTAGCTATTACAGCCCGTCCACTGCTGAGAAGTTCAGGAAGCGGTCATTGTGAGACAGATGTTCCTGGGCTTAATCCCCATCCTAGACTAGGTAGGGATACTTGCGTCTCCCACCAGCTTCGCCGTACTAGAATCCATTCCTTTCGCCGTCGCTGACATTGAGGTCATCGTTACAACTCTGTCAAGGACTCCTTACGAGGCACCATCGCACAGAGCCAAGTGAACCAAGATTTCTTAACGAGGTGTTACTCCTTCCCCCTCCCCCGCCCCCACCTTTCTAAACTGGTCTTAGCAATAGCTAAGGAGTGGTTGAAATTTTATTCAGATTTCTATAAGTACATTCTATGAATGAGCAGCTTTAAGAGGATTTTGATATTTTTACTTCTTTTGCACAATATTGAGCTGTAAAACAAGCAGACATGATGCAGTCTCCTCGAGTTACCATACGTGTGGCTGCATTCAAATTCCACGACGTTTCGATATTCTCATAGCAATGGGAGAGGACAGGGAGGTGAAAGAGTGGGAAAAGATAGAACAAATATGACTGTCTCTCAGTCTCTCAACTAAAAAATCTGCTGTGATAGAGGGAGCAAGAAACGTGTCTAACGCAATGGTCACCAAACTTAAGACTTTTCTGAGCTGCTGTACTGTTTTTAAGTTCTACTGTGAGCTACCAAAAGCAACTAGTATAGAAGAAATGCCTCTTTCAGAAAAATTTCATACACACATCGAAAAAGTTTTGCATCACCTCAGTTCTGCGAGTTTCGTAACCTGTACAGAAAACTGGAATAAAGATCAACATAAACATCATTTCCGACATTTTCATTGCTCATGAAAATCACACATTGCATATTGTACCACCAATACAGCGAGACCTTCAGAGGTGGTGATGCAGATTGCTGTACACACTGGTACCTCTAATACCCAGTAGCACGTTCTCTTGCATGCCTGTATTCGTCGTGGCATACTATCCACAAGTTCAATATGGCACTCTTGGACCAGACTGTCCCACTCCTCAACGGCGATTCGGCGTAGATCCCTCAGACTGGCTGGTAGGTCACGTCGTCCGCAAACAACCCTTTTCAATCTATCCCAGGCATGTTCCGTGGGGTTCATGTCTGGAGAACATGCTGGCCACTCTAGTCGAGCGATGTCGTTATCCTACACAAAGTCATTTGCACGATGGGGGCGCGAATTGTCGTCCATGAAGACGAATGCCTCGCCAATATGCTGCCGATATGGTTGCACTATCGGTCGGAGGATGGCGTTCACGTATCGTACAGCCGTTACGGCGCCTTCCATGACCATCAGCGGCGTACGTTAGCCCCACATAATGCTACCCCAAAACAGCAGGGAGTCTCCACTTTGATTCACTCGCTGGACAGTGTGTCTAAGACGTTCAACCTGACCGGGTTGCCTCCAAACACATCTCTGACGATCGTCTGGTTGAAGGCTTATGCGACATTCATCGGTGAAAAGAGTAAGGGCCAATCCTGATCGGTCCATTCGGCATGTTGTTTGGGCCCATCTGTACAGTGCTGCATGGTGTTGTTGTTGCAAAGATGGACCTCGCCATGGACGTCGGGAGTGAAGTTGCGCCTCATGCAGCCTACTGCGCCAGTTTGAGTAGTAACAGAACCTCCTGTGGCTGCACGAAAAGCATTATTCAACATGGTGGCGTTGCTGTCAGTGTTCCTCCGAGCCATAATCCGTAGGTAGCGGTCATCCAATGCAGTAGTAGCTCTTGAGCGGGCTGAGTGAGGCATGTCATCGACAGTTCCTGTCTCTCCGTATCTCCTCCATATCCGAACAACATCGCTTTGGTTCAGTCTGAGACGCCTGGACACTTCCCTTGTTGAGAGCTTTTCCTGGCACAAAGTAACAATGCTAACGCGATCGAACCTCGGTATTGACCGTCTAGGCATGGTTGAACTACAGACAACACGAGCCCTGTACCTCCTTCCTGGTGGAATGACTGGAACTGATCGGCTGTCGGACCTCCTCCGTCTAATAGGCGCTGCTCATGCGTGGTTGTTTACACCTCTGAGCGGGTTTAGTGACATCTCTGAACAGTCAAAGGGACTGTGTCTGTGATACAATATCCACATTCAACGTCTGTCTTCAGGAGTTCTGGGAACCGGGGTGACGCAAAACTTTTTTTTTGATGTGTGTATATAACTTGTGGATCTCTTCAGGATAGTAATTCGATCTTTGTTCGCAAGCACCGTAATCTTTGTTTAATACTTGATTCCAGATGTCTAAGGATCCTCTTACACACTTTAGCACGTAAGCACTTAGATACGCTGATGCACTAAAACATCACGCAGTTGCTGCTTAGTAACATGTTCGTCCTTTTTTGAAACACAATAACAGCAGCGGTTGTGGGTGGCATAAACTCTACAAGTCGCTGTGGAGGTACGTGGCACGACATTTTTAGGCACAGATCACGTAGTACCCGTGAAGTACACGTCAATGACCTGTGGGTGCGGAGCTAGAGCTGGAGCCTGGTAGCAGACGGTTTTCCTGCTGGAAGAAGACATATTTTTAGCAACAGTGAATAAGATAAAACTAGTGTTTCATATTCAGTGTCTAATAACTCTCTTCAACCAACATCGAGTCCAGGTTGTTTGAATATGCTTCAAAAACTGGAATGGAAAGTATACGCATGTCTAAAGCAATTTTGCGCTTGATTTGTGGTGGTGCACAACCTTTGAAAATTCTTGAAAATGAAGGCTCTTTAAACGTGCTGAAAATTATTGCACCTTTATGCAAAGCCGTCGAAACGCACATTCAAGAGGACACTGGTAATCAAATTTCATGATGTAACTCAGAACTGTTTCAAAAGTAAAATTCAGTACATGAACATTTTAACATTCACGTCAGATATTTGGAAATGTAGTGAAGATGTTTCCTGGGAATTCCTGCCCATTATTTTGATGGCGGTATAATGGAAACGGCTACTCCCGATATTTACAAGCTGTCAGCCTCACACACACAGGTGAATACATTTCCGTGAGCTATGCTACAGTGCTATTTGAAGTAGCGTTTAGTGTCGCTGGTTGGCGTGATTAAGGGTCGCCACTTCTAGTCCGATCACCAGAAAATATTAGTTATTTAGTACTGATCATTTATGGAAGGTTCTCGAAACCTCTTACGCTCGCAATGTCTGCATATTCTGGAATATTCGATGTCAGTGCAGGAGGCACCTATTCTCAGTTTATACGTTGATGTCTGTAATATACGTGCTCTCAGTTCTAACAATAAGTATTGCACTTCATTGACAATCCTGGGTCGGTATTTGGACTTGTTTGCCGTTACGACTTTGTTTGGTGGAGACAATGAGTACTTCAAAACTTTTGTATCACCGCGATTCCAATTTGGCAAAGTAAAAACTGTCGCCTACAAGGACAAGAACTGGAATATAATCAGTACATCATTCCCAGGGTCCGTATATTCAGGAGGCCAGTGGATTCCGAAATAGCAATAATTAGCTCATCAGATGACAATATTTTGAGCACTTGATTAGAAACTCTTAACGAATGAGAAATAAATAGCAGAAAAATAATGCCAGTGGTTACCGATGCTGGAAGAAATATAGTTGAAGGAGTAGAAATAAAATTTTGAAGAAGTCATGTTTGGTGTTCTTACCGTATGTTCAATTTGGTAGCAAAAAACTGTGTTGAAAATACTGGAAAATTGCCTGATCTGATAACTGCTGTCAAAAGAATTGTAATGCAGTTGAAACAAAGTGCGTAACAAGTGATGAGCTAAGAAAATATCACACCTCAAAATAATTTCAAGTATCCATTAAAAGAAATTCAATGCTTATCCGACTGAAAGACTTCTGCAGCTGCGTACATTGATTATCGGCATCCTTGACTGCAATTGCAGCGCATCACGTATGATAACAATCGCAGGTGTTGTAGAGCTGGTAGATGTTTGTGACATTCTGTGGCCTACAGAAGTAACTGCCCCTTAAATTTGCTTGAAAAAGCACATTCCAAGCAGGAGAGCAATGGCAGTAACTTGCATGCTGAAAATCAAAATACATGGCGTGTAACCGGTACAGGATATTGGAGAGAATCTGAGGAGTAAAATCGGATAGAAATTAAAAAGCGCTTACCAACAACTGAATATATATTAGCCACATTAACGTTGCTTGATCCTAGAACGGAGTGGTGTAGCGCAGTGGTTAGCACGCAGGACTCGCATTCGGGAGGACGACGGTTCAAACCCGCGTCCGGCCATCCTGATTTAGATTCTCCGTAATTTCCTTAAATCGCTTAAGGGAATACCGGTATGACACGGCCGCTTTCCTTCTCCATCCTTGCGTAATCCGAGCTTGTGCCCCGTCTCTAATGACCTCGTTGTCGACGGGACGTTAAACACTGATCTTTTCCTCCTCTTCCTCGATCCCAGATTCACGTACACACAGTTTCAAGATGCCTTAGCATGTTCGAAACAATTACAACCATAAAGGATTTACTTGCAGCTGCTGAATAGTATGTCAGTGACGCAACACGTTGATATATTACGGGACATGATAAGCCAAATTTTATTTTTGGTGTGAACGTTATAAAACACCACAAGAAAAGAATAATTCGTAAACTAGAACAGTGACTGACCTATCATCAGAGTTCAGCGTTTCCTGAAAGATCGCCTTTTAGATCTTAAACAAGGTCTATTAGAAGTATCAAATTACGAGTACATCATTGATATACCTGTCCAAAGTTACAGAAAACTGAACTGAAATATTTAAGTTGTACAGGCACATCGTCAGCTTCTAATTGTTCTCAAGAGCAGGGTAATAGAATGAACGGGGAAATTCTCTCAAAAATATTGTTACAATATGCAGACAAAAAGTGAGGGGCTGAGAGTGCAAGTGGTACAAATGATATTTCACAAGAAAATGATCTGAACACACATTTGTAAAGATAAATTGTTTATCTCTTTGGAGTAAAGGAACTACAAGCGATTTGCTGCATAGGTCAAAACTCAGTGATGATAAAGTTTAGTCTCTAAGGTAATGCCTGGACTGTCATTAGACTACAACTTGTACAAGCGAAATGACTGACAGAAGGAGAATTGCTGCTATCTTTACTGAAGCTTCGTATATGATTTTTTCAAAATAGTGCAACTGCCTAATCTGTATGCTTTTAAGGTTATTTATAGTATTATTTACGGTTTGTTTAAATAGACCCTGTTTTCAAATAGTGGCTGTACATCTCGATGCAAAATCAGCGTATTGATGCAGTAGATCCCAAGTTCCTTGCACCTGGCCAAACATACATGGTATGTGATAATAGCAACAACTTGGCATAGGAATTTGTTCCCCAAGGAAGGATGGAAGCGCCGGCCGGGGTGACCGAGCGGTTCTAGGCGCTTCAGTCTGGAACCGCGAGACCGCTACAGTCGCAGGTTCGAATCCTGCTTCGGGCATGGATGTGTGTGATGTCCTTAGGTTAGTTAGATTTAAGTAGTTCTAATTTCAAGGGGACTGATGACCTCAGAAGTCAAGTCCCATAGTGCTCAGAGCCATTTTTGAACCAAGGATGGATGGAAGCGGGGAAGGTCTGCCTAGTTTTCCACAGTGGAAATGAAAACAGAAAACTTTCTTTCAATTAAACCCAGGGATATCATAACAAAGGAGAAAGTTGCTAAATACATTCAAGAAAACGAAATAAAATGAAGGAATATTAATAGAATCACAATCAGCACAGAAAAGCCTCTAACAATGCAGTTCAAATATACACCAAAACATTATATTGCGTCTACTCAAGCGGATTTAGGGAGGCGCAAAATTGTTCGCCTGTCAGTACGTCTTCTGCACCCTTTGCATCAAGATGAGTATGAAATAAAATTTGAGAAGCATAAAAAGCTCCAGGAAATAAAGAACTACATCCCTCATACTTATCATGAGTTATATACCAATACATCCCGTTCCCAGGTACCAGTTACCAAGGCTGTAAGTAGAGGGAATGGACGAAAAAGAGGTGGTGGTGAAAAAAGGGGACGAGGAAGGCTGAAAAATGCACAGCACGGTCGTACAGCACGACGAGTGTTGTCGCAGGAAGGACATTCTTCAAGAGATGCCATGCAAGAAAATGATTCTGATTATATAATTCGTCCATTGATTTCCAGCTTATTATGTGAATTTTGCATTAATTACACAGATATTCTTGTTTTGTAACCTACATGTACTTTAAGCATCAAGTCTGTTGTACAAAATAATCTTTAGAATGAAGCATAGCAACGAAAAAGTTTTTGTATTTACTTCTGTTTTACTCTAAAAAGATGCAAGGAGTACAAGTATTTTGAATAAATTATAAAAATGATGCAGAAGCACTTCAATCTCGTTTCCTACCTATAGATATTGTATTGTATTGTATGTTAACAGGAGGCCTAGAAATAACGGAGACGCTCCGTCCTCGCCGCAACTGCAGTGGTTCACAACCCCACGACGACTACCGCAGTCCATTTCATCCCTCCGCTGCCCCACACCAGACCATTCTTTCAGGGTTATTGTGCGGTTCGGCCCCCGGTGCAACCCCCCCCCCCCCCTTTTCCCCCAGGGAACGTCTCACACCATATGAGTGTAACCCCAATGTTTGTGTCGTAGAGTAATGGTGGTGTACGTGTACGTTGAGAACTTGTTTGCACAGCAATTGCCGACATACTGTAGCTGAGGCAGAACGAGGGGAACCAGCCCGCATTCGTCGAGGCACATGGAAAACCACCTAAAAACCATCTACAGACTGGTTGGCTCACCGGACCTCGACACAAGTCCGCCGGGTAGATTCGTGCTGGGGACCAGCCGCTCCTTCCCACTCCGGAAAGCCGTGCATTAGACCGTATGGCTAACCGGGTGGGATTCACCTATAGATATACACGGACCAAGTGACCTGATGTTTCTATGGTAACTCACATAATTTATAAATAGCCATTTAACTTTGGCAGTCATTTACTCTGTTTGCTTCAGGAAGCACTTGCAATATTTGTAATCTCAGCCCCTCAGATATGGCTTACTTATGAATTAATGAATGTGATACTAGATGTATTTGTATGTGGCTTTCACGGCATTCTAAAAATATTCAATCTAAATTAGTGATAACAACATTGTTATTAAAATTATCGATGTTTTGAAGTCGATTGTTATCGGTCGTGAATTGGTAACATTGCCCAGCCCTAGTAAGAAGATCGTGCTATGCTTCTATTAAGATGGAGAAATAGTAACTTATAGAGATTAAAGTTTATCGTTCAGCGATGCTACCCCCTGCGGGTTCGGGGGTTAGAATAGGCCCGCGGTATTCCTGCCTGTCGTAAGAGGCGACTAAAAGGAGTCTCAAATGTTTCGGCCTTATGTGATGGTCCCCTCTCGGGTTTGACCTCCATCTTTCTAAATTATTCCGAAGAGCGAGCCACTTGGGGAAGGGCGCCTTACATGGTGCATTGTATCCGTCGTGCAATTAGACCTTTAGCCGTCTTTCTCGTCGTTGCAATGGTGTCCTGCTCGTTTTCGATCTCTTGGGCGATTACCACGCTGCACTCTGCAGTGTTTCTTTTAACTGCGACGACGACCTTGGCCATTTTTGCACCTAAGATCCAGCACGGTAGCCAGTCCGTTGTGGTGGGGCCGCCATGTACCCTCTTGGTTGTAGCCCCCTGACAACACAGGGATCACTCTACTGATGCCTGCGCCGTTAACTCCCCACGTATGCCAAGGAGTAGATGCCCATCGCCCTGGGGCATCGGGACTCCCGGCAATGGCCATCCTGCCAGGTGGCCTTTGCTGTGGCTGGGTGGCGCCCGTGGGGAGGGCCCTTGGTCGGAGTAGGTGGCATCAGGGCGGATGACCCGCAATGAAGCGTGGTACATCATCTCTCGCTGGCGGCCAGCCGTCCGCAGTCTCTAAGCGTTCCAAAGCTCACTTTAAGGCTAATGTGTATGACCCCAAATCGTTCCCCTCCCTGGCCACACCATGGGAGGAACGAAAGGCTGTGAATGAGAGCGAAAGATACTCGCCCCGGTATCTCGTCTGTACCAGAGCTGACGGGGACTCGTTTGTGTCTGTGAAGCCTCAGTTCTTTGTCGAACATTTAGAGGACAAGTTCGGGGAGGTGGAGGGCTTGTCCAAGATGCGGTCTGGATCGGTGTTGATAAAAACGGCATCCTCTGCCCAGTCACGAGCCTTGCTGGCTTGTACGAAGTTGGGGGATGTGTCTGTTACTATCACCCCACATAACAGCTTAAATATGGTCCAGGGAATTATTTTTCACCGCGATCTCCTTTTACAGTCCGATGACGAGCTGCGCGCCAACTTGGAGCGCCGAGGTGTCCATTTCGTCTAGCGCGTCCACCGGGGTCCGAGGGATCGTCAAGTTGCCACCGGTGCCTTCATCTTGGCCTTCGAGGGTGACACGTTACCTGAGAAGGTCAAGGTGATGGTGTACCGTTGTGATGTCAAGCCGTATATCCCTCCCCCGATGCGGTGCTTCAAGTGTTGGAAGTTCGGCCACATGTCTTCACGCTGTGCTTCCGACCTCGTCTGTCGCGATTGGGAATTCCTCGCTGCC